>NC_083605.1:33415856-35815856 GCF_029168945.1 Cannabis sativa
CCTAGCCTGGCCCTATAATATCCTGGGCCTAATCTGCCCATATAATAACCTGGGCCTATGTAGCCCTACCATTGTTATAGGATAGGGTATCTCTATATTCAACAGTAATATCACTGTATCATACCCCACCATAACAATGTCATACACGAATCAGACAAATGTAGGGTAGGGTATCTCTACATTCAACGGCCTTACCCCGTATCATACCCCACCATGGCCCCTCATTTGTACCTGAGACGTTAGCATACAACATACAACACACCACATACATCATACAACATACAACATACAAATCGTACCAACCATAATATATTTCGATTCACAAACCCATATTGTGTCCATACCACACATTCTCAGTACTATATACACATTCATAATAATACATCACAAATAATATTTCAATAAACAAATAATTTAAATTATGTAGTTCAACACATAAAAACTACTTAATTTCCTTACCTCAAATCCCGCTGCTTAAGACTTGTTATCTCGTCACTACTACCTATAATAAGACATGGGTCAAGGCCCTAATATTAAAATTCGTACTCTTACAATACAGAAGAAAGATCACTATTTTTGACCAACAACTACACTAATTCAATAAAAGTTTTCTTCATAAACATTATAGGAAATTCCATTATCTTTCCAATGATATAAAGATCATTAAAAATGGATTAAAACCGAGGGAGTTATGATTGTTTTACTAAAACTATTTCTGAGAAGGAATATAGAGTAACGAAGTATACGACTTAGAAAAAATACAAACTTTTTGTATTGAAAGGTTCAGAACTAGAAGACAACATCCTCATGAAAGTTTTAGGAAATTAAATTTCCTTTCCAATGATACCAAAATCTTTAAAATTGGAATTATATTGAAAGAGATATTGCAGTTTTACCAAAACAGTTTTGGAAGAACAAGATTCAAGAAACGAAGCAAATAATACAGAAGGAAAAAAACTTTTCGACATAGTATAACTCCGAATTAACGAAATGTTTCTTCATGAAACTTATGGAAAATTGAATAAGCTTTGAAACCATATATAGATCATTAAAAATGGATGAGAATTGAGAGAGTTATGGTATTTTAAGTGAAAGTACTTTTTCTGGGAATATGAAAAAAATGATTTACAACACTATCAGAAAGATGATAATTTTCGGTATAGAATATCACCGAAATGGTGAATAGTTTCTTCATAAAAATTTTATATCATTGAATAAGCTTTCTAACGATACAAAAATTGCTAGAAACAGATCAATATTGAGAGAGATATGACTATTTTACTAAGACAATAATTTTCAGAAAAAAATAAAAAAACGAGATTTTTTAACCTAAAAGTTCACAACAATAAGTGGAAGAACTCTCTTACCTCTTGATGACTCTTCTTAATCAGTGCTAGATCTTGAAATCTCAAATTATTAGAATGGTGATGATGATCTCAATCTTATGTTGATGAAAATCATGAGTGTTGTTTGGCGAAGAGAACGAAACAAGAAGGAAAATTATAAATATTTGATAGATAGCGAGATGAATAACTTGTAGGGTATAGAATTTTATGAGTGTCTTCTCTAAGAATTGTGTTCAGGGTGAACGAAAGAGATTGAGATTGAGTTTTATTTTTCTCAGGGTTAGAGGCTCTGCATATTACGTATCAAGAATGTGATAGATTTAGGTTTTATAATCTAATTAAACCTATAAAAGAAAATAATAAAATAACCCCTATAATCTGATGCTAATTTAACTCTAAATAGAATAATTAAATAAAAATCTTATTTGTTAGATATAAGTTTTAAATTTGAATTTTAAAACTTAGGGTTTCTATACTAAACTTAACAAGTTGTCACTTTGTACCTTAATTTTGACCACAAAAAATTTAAAATTACGATAAATCTATTTCTATATAATTTATAGATCTTTGAATTATCTTTCCAACGCCACTAAAATCACCTCAATCCAAGCTCTAGAACTCCAGATATGATCGTTTTAGTGAAACAGTTTTTAATCCTGCGAATTTATCCAAACCTACGAATTTTTAACATTAATTCTATAATAATGTTATTTGACATCACTTATACCATTAATTAAAATCCACTAAATAATTTATAAACCCTAATAAACTTTCATATTGGGCTATAATTAAATGATTACCTACCTTGTAAAAATACCATAGTATTTTACTTTCGCAGTTAATATAACTTTAACTCTCTCTAGAAAATTGGTACCATAATCTAAGCAATAATCTCAACTCACTAACAACACAAATATATAAGATAATTATCCTCACACAATTAATATCCCAAGTAGAAAAAAAAAATTAAATACTATTTTAATCTTGATATTACATTCTACCCTCCTTAAAAGAAATTTCGTCCTCGAAATTTAACTACCAACACTCGGGGTGTTGAGTCTTCATGTCTTTCACCACTTACTGCATTACCTCATTATCTACCATATATATGGACCCAATAAATATGCATTTAACCTATGTCTTATTGGTCAATCCATAACACATAAAATATACACAACTTAATTAAGTATTATTATTTCTCTATACATTACTTAAATACCAAAATGTACTCCATTACAATAACGTACATATACATGCTTTAAATACATAAGTTTTGCAATAACATGCTCGTAATTTTATAAAAATTTCTTCTCTTATGAACATCCTTACATGTCATTAAGAGTTAAACTATTTATTCTCTAATGAACATCCTTACATGCCATTAAGAGTAAAACTATTCATTCTCTCATGAACATCCTTACATGTCACTTGAGAACACATTATATAATACAAAAATAACAAACACAAAGAGTAGGGTAAAAGATCTTATGCAAACTTCTCTTTATTCCTTAGTTGAATGTTATTACCTATAAAAATCTTACTTCTCTACTTGATTTTCTACTATAAGGCTACAATGTCATTCTTTCAATTTCATAGATGTTACTCACTCATCGATAGACACTTGTTCCATGACACTTGGAAATAAACATTTAAGCTCTTTAAAAGGTCTTCTATATATAAATATTTAATGATCCATTTCGACCACCTTTTTGTCTAACATTCACTTCTTGATATCCTTTATCCATGTATTCATTGCACTTGTCACGCCTTCACATTTTCCTAGGTAACTGCTGTCGGTTTCTTTTGTAGTCTCTTTCTTGTATCACTCTATTGTATTTTCTTTGCTAATCTCTCCTATGGTGCTTGGTCCTCCATTACCCCCTTCAATCAAGTTGACTTGATTATGAGATTAGCTAGTTTTCTATACTAACTTCTATCTACTTTGGTATTATCTTGCTATAGTGGTGAACTTTGAATCTGTAATGCCAATAGATTCTGATAGTTATGTTCAATGATTGCTTCTTCTAATATACTAGCCATCTGAGGTATCACATAACTTCATACTTATGATAGCATTGATTATTCCAGCCATATTCATGCCCTCTATATTGTAGCCTTCTTTAATTCACCAAAAAAATATCTCAACTTCTTAATTGTACTTCTAAGACTTTTAAATCTCTTAAACATACATTCCAATACTGATTATTTACTTAAGACTATACCATATATGTATTAAAACATAGAAAGCACACTAATAACCCCTTTAAAATAAGTTCAACCCTACCATGGCTTATCGTAGCCTAACTATTTATTATCTGTTGACTATTAACAATAAGTCAACCATACCAATCTCATAATGTATTGTTTATCCAAGTTATCAGGGTAAGGATACTATATATATAATTGGCAAACCATGTCGAACAGACCTTACTCTGTCCATCACTATTATACCTCCTATACCCCCACTTGTATTTGATTTACTACTAGAGACTCAGTATTTATAATTCCTTAGTGAGGGATCCTTAACTCTTATTTTCTAAACTACCTTTAAAAAATAAATTTATAATTCACTTAAGCATTTTATTCCATATTTGAATGCAATCATGTTATCAATATATCCATCCCTTTCCTTTTAAGTTCCTCACTTTCAATTAGATAAACTTTAGTTATTTTCCAGATAATGGCTATTGTCTCATTCCAACTTAGATGTGTTCTTCTAGTATTCTCCATTACTAGCCCTCTAGGTCGGGAAAAATATCTATATTTATAAAAATTCATTCCTCTCAATAATTTTAACTTTTGTCAGATCCATTGTCATTCTCTTCTCGAGCGATGTAAGGCGTAGAAATACCATCACTTTTAATCAAAGTTGCACTCTTTGTGATTTTTTTTTTCTTAGTTGACTCTTATGATGACACTCCAACATACTTATACTATTGTCCATAAAGCAAATTGTGAGTGGATTGTAGCTTTGTTTGCTTACGATGTGCCTTGAATCCATTTACGTTTCATGAGAATTTTCTAATCCCAATACTTCTCAAAGACTCGTATGGCCCTTGTCATGCCATGAAATTCTTTAAGATACGTCACTTTGGCCTTATATGTGTCTCACTTTTCCCATGTCTCTAATATTAGGGAGTCTTTCCTAACGTTTTCTCCTCAAGCTATGCACTACCCTTCTATTGTTGTGTCGATGGGTATGTAGAATCTAAGTATGTCACTCGTGAAAGTTAATTTCTCTTCTTCCTCTTTTGAATTTGTGATCTCCTCTCTATAGCTGTTTGTTGTACCACCCACCATAAATTTGTATTCACAGTGTATTAGTTGTGCAATTGTGACCTGTTCCAAGTAGTTGTCCTCTTGTTGTCTCTTCTTCATGTTGTACCCAAATTGTTAGTCGTGCCTAGACCTTCTTAGTCTTTCTCCTTTGAAAATGTCACTGTCGAAACCATGCGCATTTTACTCTATTGTCTCCTCCACCAAGTAGATGACCTTGAGTTTAAAGTTTACAACTTTCCTTCGGTAATCTTTTATTTGTTAATGCTCTGTTTATCTCTTAGTGTTTAAGATGCCTTCATAAGCTATTGCCTCAAGCTATTTTATCATGTCTCTTTCTATCTTCTTATTTTTGGATTCTATTCAGCACACTACACTCCTTTCTATATGATGGCATCGTCCTCTCCTGACTCATTTCTAAAACAGACTTCTCTCTAAAGTCTTTGCATACACTATTCATACTTCTTACCATCTAACTTAGGAGTGTGTAACTTATAGAATATCCAACAAGATAGTACTTGCTCCTTAAAGATCTATTCTTTCATCCTTCTTAATAAGTGGGTTTCGTAAAATATATTGTCCCAGTCTTGTATAACGTCTACTATTCTAAGTCATCCCTACTTCCTATATGTTGGGCTTCCATTCATAGCTAGGTGCAGAGACCGCTTCTTCAACCATTCATAGATAGGTGAAAATATATGCGTAGTTGGCTATTGGTACATTTCATTATTTGCTTCAAGTTCCACTACTACTGTTGGTGATCTATTGCGCTGAGCCTGTGAAAAATTCTTCAACAAATCATCTTAATCATGCTCGTAGTCCTTCCAATGCCTCTATTAGATCGTTAGCCTTACTATTATTGGGTTCTCTGGAACATTAAATATGTGTGGGTCAGCGGAACACACATCCTTAGCCCCCACCTCTATTGGTCGTTCCTTTCACATTGATTCTAACTGATCTTCTAGTTGCATGTGTGAGCTCTTACAAGAAATGTTGATTTAATAGAAACAAAAGAGTTCAATTATAGGGAGAGAAGATTCCATGAATATATCTAAACTTAATGTTGTCAAGCTTAACTAGTAATATTCTATTTATCAAACAAAGTCTTATGAATTCCTAATATAATTTATTCTAAATTTTCAAGAAAGGAACATTATCCTTCCTAGTTTCAATTCAAGACAATAAAGAAAAATAAAACCTATTCATATTCTACATAAAAAGTGTAATCAATCATAGCAGGTAATATACTCTTAATTTCTCTAAGCACCCACTACAGATGAGGCACTAATTCTAGGAAACATATTTTGACAAAAATCTATGTATCACATATAAAACTATTAATGGCAAAACTAAGCATATTAAAACTAACACTTACATTATAGTGAGAGGGATCTTTTCAGTCTTTTGTATGTATACTGTGAGTATCCTTCGGGCTAATATGCCTTAGCTCATAATTGTAATTTAAATAACTCAAGATATGGAAAGCTATATAATATACCATATATTTGTACTAAACGAAACCATTACATATATGTAGGGATCACAACCCTGACATCATACTCATAGCACAATCATAGCAATAACATATAAAAATTATTTCAATCATATCATGTCTTTACCATAACATTGGCATATCATAGCCATTACTTACATAACCTGGGCCTAGCCTGGCCCTACAATATCCTGGGCCTAATCTGCACATATAATAACTTGGACCTATGTAGCTCTACCATTGTTATAGGATAGGGTATCTCTATATTCAACAGTACATCACTGTATCATACCCCACCATAACAATGTCATACACGAATCAGACAAATGTAGGGTAGAGTATCTCTACATTCAACGGCCTTACCCCGTATCATACCCCACCATGGCCCCTGATTTGTACCCAGGAATGTCAATCTGGGCCATTTTCGCGGGCCGGGCCGGGCCCCCGGCCCGACGGGCCGACTGTGGCCCGCATTATTCGGGCTTTTATCGGGCTTCGGGCTTGGCCCGGCCCGGCCCGGTATATATTATTTCGGGTCGGGCCCGGCCCGGCCCGGTTTTAAATATTAAAAAAAAAACTAAATCCCTAAAAAAAAATCCCAAATTCTAAACCTAAATCTCAGTTTCAATTTCGATTTCAATTTCTTCCTAAAAAAAAGGGTAAGAAAAACGTGAACGAAAAAGAAACGTTTCGAAAAAAAAAATTGTAATGGGAATTAGATGAGAATTATTACAGTAAAGGGTGACGAATTTCGGAGACCCAAGAGCCCCAATGTCTTTGACGAACGCCTCTATACCGCTGTTGAGGTCTAGCCATGGAGGTTTAATAATGTCGAAACGTTTTTTGGTCAGTTCGGAGTGATTGAAATGAAGGTGTTTGATTTATTGCCTGAGAGAGATTTTGAACACTTTGGTTTTGTATAGCCAAAGAAGTGACTGTAGTATGTAGTGGAGAGGGGAAGAGAAAATGGGCAATGGGGATTTATATAACCGCTTCTTCCAGCCATTATGAGGGGACCCATTGGGTTTTTTTTTTAAAAAAAAAATGATTTATTATTAAATATTAAATTGTCGACAAAGGAGGAAAAAATAATGTAAAATAAAAAATGTTTCTTTTCTAAGAGAAAATAAAAGAAAATGGTATGTAGTAGTAAGAAATGGTATGTATTAATGATTATACAGGCAGTCCTAAACAGGGGTCCAAAACAAAAAGCACACGGTTTCTATATGCAAAATCTATTCATATACTAATACAAAAAGCACACGGTTTCTATATGCAAAATCTATTCATATACTAATACAAGTCTTTTTAGAAAGAAAAAAAAAAAAAAAAAAAACCGGGTCGGGCCTAACCCGGCCCAATTATCTCGGGCCGGGCTTGACCCGCTAGGCCAAAAGAAGGAGCCGGGTCGGGCCGGGCCGGGCCAAAGTGATGTCGGGCCGGGCCGGGTTTGTGGCGGGCCGGGCCGGGCCCGGCCCGACTGACATTCCTATTTGTACCTGAGACGTTAGCATACAACATACAACACACCACATACATCATACAACATACAACATACAAATCGTACCAACCATAATATATTTCGATTCACAAACCCATATTGTGTCCATACCACACATTCTTAGTACTATATACACATTCATAATAATACATCACAAATAATATTTCAATAAACAAATAATTTAAATTATGTAGTTCAACACATAAAAACTACTTAATTTCCTTACCTAAAATCCCGCTGCTTAAGACTTGTTATCTCGTCACTACTACATAAGACATGGGTCAAGGCCCTAATATTAAAATTCGTACTCTTACAATACAGAAGAAAGATCACTATTTTTGACCAACAACTACACTAATTCAGTAAAAGTTGTCTTCATAAAAATTATAGGAAATTCCATTATCTTTCCAATGAAATAAAGATCATTCAAAATAGATTAAAACCGAGGGAGTTATGATTGTTTTACTGAAAATATTTCTGAGAAGGAATATAGAGTAACGAAGTATACGACTTAGAAAAAATAAAAACTTTTTGTATTGAAAGGTTCAGAACTAGAAGACAATATCCGCATGAAAGTCTTAGGAAATTAAATTCCCTTTCCAATGATACCAAAATCTTCAAAATTGGAATTATATTGAAAGAGATATTGCAGTTTTACCAAAACAGTTTTGGAAGAACAAGATTCAAGAAACGAAGCAAATAATACAGAAGGAAAATAACTTTTCGACATAGTATAACTCCGAATTAACGAAATGTTTCTTCATGAAACTTATGGAAAATTGAATAATCTTTGAAACCATATATAGATCATTAAAAATGGATGAGAATTGAGAGAGTTATGATATTTTAAGTGAAAGTACTTTTTCTGGGAATATGAAAAAAACGATTTACAACACTATCAGAAAGATGATAATTTTCGGCATAGAATATCACCGAAATGGTGAATAGTTTCTTCATAAAAATTTTAGATCATCGAATAAGCTTTCTAACGATACAAAAATTGCAAGAAACATATCAATATTGAGAGAGATATGACTATTTTACTAAGACAATAATTTTCAGAAAAAAATAAAAAACCAGATTTTTTAACCTAAAAGTTCACAACAATAAGTGGAAGAACTCTCTTACCTCTTGATGACTCTTCTTAATCAGTGCTAGATCTTGAAATCTCAAATTATTAGAATGGTGATGATGATCTCAATCTTATGTTGATGAAAATCATGAGTGTTGTTTGGCGAAGAGAACGAAACAAGAAGGAAAATTATAAATATTTGATAGATAGCGAGATGAATAACTTGTAGGGTATAGAATTTTATGAGTGTCTTCTCTAAGAATTGTGTTCAGGGTGAACGAAAGAGATTGAGATTGAGTTTTATTTTTCTCAGGGTTAGAGGCTCTGCATATTACGTATCAAGAATGTGATAGATTTAGGTTTTATAATCTAATTAAACCTATAAAAGAAAATAATAAAATAACCCCTATAATCTGATGCTAATTTAACTCTAAATAGAATAATTAAATAAAAATCTTATTTGTACCTTAACAGGTCGTCACTTTGTACCTTAATTTTGACTACAATAAAGTTAAAATTACGATAAATCTATTTCTACATAATTGATAGATCTTCGAATTATCTTTCCAACGCCACTAAAATCACCTCAATCCGAGCTCTAGAACTCCAGATATGATCGCTTTAGTAAAACAGTTTTTTATCCTGCGAATTTATCCAAACCTACGAATTTTTAACATTAATTCTATAATAATGTTATTTGACATCACTTATACCATTAATTAAAATCCACTAAATAATTTATAAACCCTAATAAACTTTCATATTGGGCTATAATTAAATGATTACCTACCTTGTAAAAATACCATAGTATTTTACTTTCGTAGTTAATATAACTTTAACTCTCTCTAGAAAATTGGTACCATAATCTAAGCAATAATCTCAACTCACTAACAACACAAATATATAAGATAATTATCCTCACACAATTAATATCCCAAGGAGAGAAAAAAAAAATTAAATACTATTTTAATCTTGATATTACATCAAGTATGGTCGCCACCATTAGGGTGATCCATACTATACAAAACACTTACAAACTACTTATCATTCGAGATTAAACGATGCGAAATTGCTAATGAACGTTCCTCCATTAGGGAGGATTACTCACTAAAACAAACGCGGTGTAAAACCCACAATGGAAATCGAATGTCTCTTGATAATAAAGCTCATTATTTAAATAGAGTTGTATTTTCTTTGATTCTCTTTATTTAATATATATTTATTTAATTAAAATTTCCAATTTAGAATAAAAAATTCTAAATATAAATTTTAATTTAATATTTATAAATTTTACTTAGATGGATATGAAATAACATGAATTATTTCCATCTTAGTAATAATTTCCAATAAATATTTAGAAAAATATTCAATTTAAGTTGTTACAAAATTAATTTAAATTAATTTACAACTCAAATTTAATTTTCTATAAATATATATTGCATTTCGAAAAATTTAAGTATTCAAGGATACAATTTTCGAAAATGCATGTTAAAATAAAAAATTAATCCTGAAAAAATTATTCTAATTTAATGTTGGCCCAAAATTAATTAATAAAATTAATTTACAACAAAAAATATAATTTTCCTATTTAATTAAATATATAAGAAAAATTTCAAATATTTAAGTATGATGATGAATCAACTTAAATATTAATTTTTGTAGAAAATAGTGATTCGAATTATATGTTTCGATTTCATAGAATAATACATATTTATATACAAAGCTAGGAGACTAAATATCTACTAAATATCTAATTCTCTTACAGCTAATATATATCTAATATCTAACACTCTCCCTCAAGCTGGAGCATAGATGTTAATCATGCCCAGCTCGTTACAAAGATAATCAACCCGCACTCCATTCAAAGCCTTTGTAAAAATATCTCCTAGTTGTTCTCCGGTCTTCACAAATCCTGTGGAAATCAGACCTTGTTGAATTTTCTCACGAACAAAATGACAATCAATCTCAATGTGCTTAGTTCGCTTGTGGAATACGGGATTTGAGGCAATATGAAGAGCAGCTTGATTATCACACCATAATTTTGCTGGAATAGAAGTCTCAAACCCGAATTCAGTCAAAAGCTGATAAATCCATATTACCTCACACACAGACTGGGCCATAGCTCTATATTCTGATTCAGCACTGGATCTAGATACAACATTTTGTTTCTTACTCTTCCAAGAGACCAGATTGCCCCCAACAAATACACAATATCCTGAAGTGGATCGTCTATCTACCTTGGAGCCTGCCCAATCTGCATCAGAAAAACACTCAATCTGGGTATGTCCATGATCCTTGTAAACTATACCTCGTCCTAGTGCTCCTTTCAAGTAACATAAAATTTGCTCTAATGCTGCCCAATGATGAATTGTTGGAGAAGACATGAACTGGCTGATAACACTAACCGGGAATGCAATATCTGGACGAGTCACAGTTAAATAATTCAACTTTCCAACTCACCTGCGATATTTCTCAAGATCTTCAAATGGTTTCCCATCACGTGTAAGATGCACAGCTGGATTCATTGGAGCATTACAAGGTTTTGCTCCCAATTTTCCTGTCTCAGTTAGCAAATCAAGTACATACTTTCTTCGAGACAGAAAAATACCTTGTTTACTCCGAGTAACTTCAATCCCCAAGAAATACTTGAGCTCCCCTAAATCTTTCGTGTTAAACTGGGTGTGAATGAAAGACTTAAGGGATGAGATGCCTTCAGTATCATTTCCAGTAATAACGATGTCATCAACATACACCACTAAAAAAATGATACCAACAGTTGATCTTTTATAAAACACAGAATGATCTGACTTACTTTTCAACAAATCAAACTTCTCAACAGCCTGACTAAATTTACCAAACCAAGCACGAGGGCTTTGTTTCAATCCATACAAAGATTTGCGAAGATGACAAACTCGCCCTAACTCCCCCTGAGCAACAAACCCAGGAGGTTGCTCCATATATACTTCTTCCTCAAGATCTCCATGAAGAAAAGCATTTTTAATATCAAGCTAATGCAAAGGCCAATGATGAGTAGCTGCCATGGAAATGAACAGTCGAACAGATGTGAGTTTAGCAACAGGAGAAAAAGTATCACAATAGTCCACTCCATAGGTTTGAGCATAACCCTTGGCAATAAGACGGGCCTTTAAGCGAGCAACTGTGCCGTCTGGATTGAATTTAACTATGAACACCCATTTACACCCGATGGCCTGTTTTCCGGAAGGTAAATCAACCAAGACCCAAGTACCATTCGCAACCAAAGCATTCATCTCTTCTATCATTGCAGCAAGCCAACCAGGATGAGACATCGCTTCTCGAACAGTTTTAGGAATAGTGATAGAATCAAGAGAAGCAATAAAATAACAAGAAGAAGAGGAGAGATGATTATAAGACACAAAAGAAGTAATAGGAAAAGTACATTGACGTTTACCTTTATGTAGTGTAATGGGAAGATCATCTGAGATTTCCGGATCTGATGACGAAGATGCAAGTGCAGGACATGAAACAGGAGGTGGAGGAGGGGGGCGCCTGGTGTACACTATAGGAGGCCGAGGGAGTGGTGGAGGTGGTAGGGGTGGTGGAGGTGTAGACATTGTGGGGGTGACGACCGAGGCAGGTGAAGGAACAAGAGACCCGCCAGAACATGTATCAGGTGCATAGGATGTGACAGAATAAACCAACAAATCATCATCCTCCCCGTGACTAGTAGAAGTAGTGGAAGATGAAAAATAAAGTGTATTTTCTACAAAGGTAACATCAATAGAAACAAGATATTTGTTGAGATCAGGACAATATCACCTATACCCTTTCTGAAGACGAGAATAACCAAGAAAGACACACTTTAGTGCCTTAGGATCTAATTTGGTGACAGATGGACGGACATCGCGAGCAAAACAAACACTGCCAAATACTCGCGGAGCAACTGGAAACAATGACTTATTAGGAAAAAGAATTTTAAATGGAATTGCACCATTAAGAACAGAGGATGGCATGCGATTAATAAGAAAGCATGCCGTGGAAACTGCATCGGCCCAAAAAGGTTTAGGAACTTTCATTTGAAACAAGAGAGCACGTGCAGTTTCAAGAAGATGTCTGTTTTTACGTTCTGCAACACCATTCTGAGGTGCCGTATCAACACAAGAAGTTTCATGAAGCATGCCATTAGAGGTCATATAAGATTGAAATTGAGCAGACGTGTACTCTTTGGCATTATCACTTCTCAAAGTACGAATAGATACATTAAATTGAGTTTTAATCTCAGCACAAAAAGCACAAAATATAGAAAACAACTCAGAACGATTTTTCATTAAATATAACCGAGTTACACGAGAATAATCATCCACAAAAGTAACAAAATACCTGAATCCAGGTTGAGACAAAATAGGAGAAGGACCCCAAACATCAGAATGAACTAACTCAAAAGGAACACTAGCACGTTTATGGACACGAGGACTCAAACTAACACGATGATGTTTGGCAAACTGACATGACTCACAATCTAACGAAGATAAACTACTATATTGGGGACACAATTTCTAGCAAAGGAAGGGATGGATGACCTAGACGACAATGAGCCTCAAAAGCGGAAGCAACACTCGAACAAGCAATAGAGGTTGGCGGAAGTGGGTCAAGAACATACAAGCCACCAGATTCATGTCCTTTACCAATAATCTTCTTCGTCATAAGATCCTGAAACAAACAACGATCAGGAAAGAATGAGATGCAACAATGTAAATTACGAGTGAGTTGACTAACAGAAAGCAAATTAAAGGATAAATCAGGTAAATGTAAGACTGATGACAAAGATAGCATAGGTGTAGGAACAATAGTGCCAGATCCAAGAACAGAAGCTGTTGACCCATCAGCTAAGGTGACAACAGAAGTGGGACTGTGAGACTTAAAAGTGGAAAAGAGACGGGAATTACCTGTCATATGATCTGTGGCACCAGAATCAATGACCCATTTTGAGGATTAGGAAAGAAGGCATGCATTAGAGTTACCTAAATCATCAATCGCAGTGACAGAAGAAGATGAAGACTTAAGTGTTTCCTGATACCTTGAGAACTTGGCAAATTCATCAGCAGAAATAAGGACCGATTTGTCAGATGCATCACTAGTGCTGGCAATATTGGCAGAGTGTTGTTGTCGATTCTTAAACTGTAACTTCCTACACTCAAACTTGGTGTGGCTTGGTTTCTTACAATAATTGCACATGATGCTCCCAGAACTTTGTGTGCGGTTATCAGGTCCTTGTGAATTACCTCCTTTAAATCCACTTGGAGTAGAGTTCCTTTCCGGTGCAGAATTATTACGACTCACCAAGGCGCTATTAAGAGGAGTTGAAGAGGTAGTCTCTGTGCGAAAAACACGAGTAAACACATCTTGTAAAGAGGAGACATCAGAACCAGAGAGAACTTGTGACTTTGCAGAGTCAAATTCAGATGAGAGTCCTGCAAGAAAACTCATAATAGCCATCTGTTCTCGTTGGCGCTGTTGAACTTTTACATCAGGACTAAAGGGTAATAGCACATTAAGTTCTTCATACGTTTTCTTGAAAGCCATAAAATAATTCACAAGAGACTTATCTTGTTTCTCCGCGCGATAAAAAGCTTTGCAAACATCATATATGCGAGATATGTTGTCTTTGCCAGAATACAAAAACTCCAAGTAACCCATTAGTTCTTTAACCAATTCACAATGATTAATCAAACTAATTACCTCATTATCGATAGAATTTCGAATTTGAAGGAACAAGCGAGCATCCTCACAGAGCCATATTTTCCTTGAATCGTTTGTTTCTTCAGGAGGATCGTCAGTCAAGTGATCATCTTTGTCAATACTCCTCAAATACAGTCGAATCGTCTTACTCCATTCCAAATAATTCGAACCAATCAACTTATGGTCCGTGATTTTAGACATCACGAGAACCACATCAGAAACAACAATTGATTTCGAATTTGATTTTTTCTCTGCCATAATCTCGAAACCAAAAAATTGACCGAAAAAGGAAGAGAGCAAACTCAAAGGAATAGATATCCAAACACAAAGAAGACAAAAGTATCAAACCACAAAATGCGAAGAACCGCCGAAAACCGAAGCTAGGAGGACGAGAACGGAGCAGGAGTGGGACGGGCGTCGACCGCCACCGGAGAAGACGCCGGACGCGCCCTCACGCGCCGGCGCGTGGGATGACCGACAGCGGCGAACGACGGCGCGTGGGCCCCACGTGCGGTGAATCTGGACGTCGGACTTTTGGGTTTTACAGTCCGGCGGCTGGGCAGTCCTCCTATGTGGGCGGTGAGAAAAAATTTTCACTCCAAATAGGGTTTTCGAAAAACAACCCTAAACTCAAACCCTAATATTTTTTTTTTCAGAACCCTTATTTCGAATTTCGAATTTTGAATCACAATGGCTCTGATACCATGTAGAAAATAGTGATTCGAATTATATGTTTCGATTTCATAGAATAATACATATTTATATACAAAGCTAGGAGATTAAATATCTACTAAATATCTACTAAATATCTAATTCTCTTACAGCTAATATATATCTAATATCTAACAATTTTCTATTTAATTAAATACACTAGAAAAATACTTCAAGCAAAAATGTCATCTATCTAGATTTTCCATTGACTAATTAATTCAATTTCTGATAATATACTTTACTTCAATTTATTTTAAATTAATCAATAAATGAAAAAAATCATTGATTTAAGTTGGTCCAAAATTAAAATAAATAATTTACAACTTTAATCTATTTTTCAAATAAAATTCGAAATTCCAGCATTTAAGAAATGCAATTTCGAAATTTGATTAATAAAATAAAGAAAAATATATTTTGAAAATTATTTAAATTTAGCTGAAAAAATAAATTTCAACTAAAAATAATTTTCTATTTAATTAAGTGTCATGAAAAAGAAATATTTAAGTATCATGATGAAAATCAACTTAGATATTTAATTTTTCAAATTAATTAAATGTATTAAATTCAAGAAATAAATAATTAAGTGTAGAGAAGGCTTAATTATTAATCTCTAGTTTAATACTAGGAAAAAATATACTTAAAATAAATTGTACCAAAATTAATTATTTAAATAATTAATTTCACAATGTATAATATTTTCCTATTTAATATTAGAAATAATAAGTAGTCTAGAAATAACTATCTAGAAAATATCTTATTTGACTAAGTATCTTTTCCACAAAATTTGAAAAAAATATCCAATTTAAGTTGTATTAGAAAAAATCTAGAACTTAAAATTTTCAAATTTAAATTTAATTATATATCAAAAATTAAGTTGTAACCACTTAATTCAAAAATATTCCATTTTAAGTTAATATTCGATATTAACCTAAAAAATATCTAAAATATTCCATTTTAAGTTAATATTTGAAAAGATATTAACTTAAAAAATATCTAAAGAATCTTAATAACCAATGCCTAAAATTCCTCAACTTAATTTTGAAATTTTAAATCCAAAAGATATTCAGATTTAAGTTGGTTAGTTGTAGATAACTAAATATCAAATTAAATAGGAATATTTAATGAAAAATTTAAATTAAGCTTCAGAAAGAATTTAGATGGTTATAATTCTATATTTAATTAAATACAATAAAATACATATAGTTTAGCTTAGAATAAAAAATTCTTTAAACTATAATTTTCTTAAATTAATTTCAAAATAAATGAAATTAATTATGTTGCTAATCAATTTTATTAGGTTAAACTAGTTTAATTAACCTAGTACAGTTATTCAAATCAGACAAATGAGCCTTCACAATTGGGGTGCTTCATGTGAGAAGGTGCTGGGTTCAGTATGTCGTACCCACTTCTATGGCTCCCAACTCTCACACAAGGCCCAAAAGAGAGGAATTTAACCTTAAAATGAACAACTGTTATTAATTCACTAAGCCCAAAAACTAAATGGGCCTAAATAAAATCTATCAAGAACTATGACATTTTATTTAGCAACAGCAACCTATATGCATCTATAATGAAATTAAACACATAGGCTCACATAGGCACACTTTGGATGGGTCCTATCATGTTGCTAGGTCATACACAGATGAAAGAAGATTGTAAATATACCTGTTACAAATTATTAACTTGACCAAAGGAGCCATTAAATCATTAGATCTGGCAAAAAGTAACCATGGCTATTTGCAATCAAGTAATAATAGGTTTTGAAAACTTACACACAAGCTAAAACACATACTCCTGCAACAAGGTTACCTGGATAGTTGGATGTAGGATTTATTTAATTTTAAATTAAATTATTAATTTCGAAATAATTAATTAAATAAAAAATAATTTTCAAAAATTTAAAAAAATTTGAATAATTTGAAATTTTTTTTTAAAAAAATTAAATTTAAAATTAAACCTACAATTTTGAAAAATTAGGTTTCAACCAACCTAAATATCATTTCAAAAATTTGCTAACTACTTTTAAAATTTAAATATTATTTTATAAATAAAAATTAAATAAAAAATTAAAAAAGATAAATGAATATCTTTTTCAGATTTTAAATGTAATTTAAATAAATAAAATAACAAAATTTAAAAGTTAGCAAAATATCTTACATCTTTTTAAAATTACCTGATTATAGTTATCTTATTTTAAATGTAAATAAGGTCAAATTATTTAAAAAAAAAATAAATATTTAAAATCTGACCTTAAATTTAAAAATAAGATAAGATATAATCAAATTTAAAAATAAGATAGATTATTAAGCAAATAAGATAGATATTAACTATTTTTAAATTCAAATTACACTAATATCTTGAATTAAATTTAAAAAATATTAAATTAATTCATAATGATAATTAGAATTGAGTTAGGAATAGTAATAGTATAAATATAGAACTATACAAAAAAATCGAAAGTTAATTCTATGAAAAAGCATGAAAAATCGAAGAAAAACGAAAAAATTGCGAGCTCACAGTTTTCGCGATCGTAGGAAAATTTTAGCACAACTCCGTTTTTTTCGAATCTTCAAAAAATCATAACTAATTCAAATTAAATCGAAATTGAGTTCTGTAAAAAAGTAACTTACTTAATTTTTTCCATACTATCCAATAAAAATAATTCCAGAAACAGATATTCAATTATTTGTAACGATAATTCACAAACACCAATCAATCATCAAATAACACTCAAATCAATTACCATGGCTCTGAGGCCAGTTGATAGAAATTTATTTTACCAGGATCTTAGATTTACTCACAAGTATGTTGATTAACACCCTAAATATGAACTTTCTAAAACGATGAAATAAACACATATAAAGTTTAGGAAACCTTACATTGGGTGCAGCGGAACATAATGACTCCTTCCGTTCAGATATCTAGCCCTTGATTCCTTTCTGTAGCAGAGCATTATCAATATCTGAACCTGGATCTCTTTCTCTGAATCTTTGATGCTGATACTCCTTCTTGCTGAAAGTCTTTCTTCACGATCTTCCTCACTATGATTGAGGTATCACTTGCTGTGTGTGGGCACTACTCATACACTAAGAATTTCGAAATCTCAATGAGGAAGAGAGAGAGAGAGTGGGTTCGGCCAAAGATAGGGAGAGAGAGAGAGGCTCAGTTTTTTCTGAATCAGAAGTGTAGAAATTTAAGTGTAATTTTCCTGAAGCCTTCACTATCTATTTATAGCATTCTACTAGGGTTAGGTTTGAATTATTTGGCATTAAAATAATGAAAATATCTGTTTAAAAATTCAAACCAAGTGGCTGGCCATGTACAGTAATGGGCCTTACTTGGATTCTGCAGTTTTCTCAATTCTGCATCTGATTTTCTCAAAAACGCCAATTTTCAAATTCAACCATTTAAATGCTAAATCTAACTATTTAATAACTATAAATAATTATTAAATAATATTTTCACTTATCATATTTATTAATTGAACCATACAAAGTATCATAATTAACAAATATGCCCCTAATAACTCTTTCTTTACAATTTCGCCCTTACTTTGTGAAAAATTCACAAATAGACATAGTCTGAATTGAGAATTATAATTGATTAATCAAAACCAATTATATGAGTCTTACAAGCAATATTATCTCAACTAGTGCGGGGACCATGGGTCTATATAACCGAGCTTCCAATAAGTAGATCAAGAATTTAGCACTAAAATTCACTAACTTATTAATTCTTCGTTGAATCCACGCATAGAACTTAGAATTGCACTCTCATTATATAGAATGCTCTATATGTTCCACCATATAGATGCATCATTAGTTATCCATTGTTATAATCCTAATGTCATCAATGATCCTCTATATGAATGATCTATGCTGTAAAGGGATTAGATTACCGTTACACCCTACAATGTATTTTATCCTTAAAACACTTGACCTCGTATAAATGATATTTCAGCTTATGTGAAATGAGTACTCCACCATTTATGTTCGTTTGGTCAAGCTCGAAGGAGATCATCCTTTGCTTACTATTCGCCAGATAGAAGCTATAGATTCCATGTTTATGCTAGCGCTCCCACTCAATTGCACTACCGTGTTCCCAAAATGTACGTATCACCCTGACCTAAAAGTAGGCTTAACTAACAAATCAAAGAACACGAATAGCCTTTCAAGATTGAGCCTAATCATAACAGGATTAAGAACATTTGATCTAGGATCAACTAGGCGATATTGACTTGAATAGATATTACGGTAAGTTTAATAAATCTAAGTCAAAGTTCAATATCAATCCCTTCCGATGCATACTCCATGCATCCAACCTGAGCTTTACTTTAACCAATGCTCTGGAAAGAACATAGCACTTCTCCAAAATGCAAGTAAACTCTGTTGTAGATTATCATATCAGTAAAACCCTATGTTTGATAAATCTAGGAATCTTTATTCACATAGTCATGTTTACTTTCCAATGTGTTGACAGCACAATAAACAGGATCAAGTATGTGAAAAGGGTTTCAGATGAATTTATACATTATGTACATATAATCATGAAATAAATCATGTGAACCATGCAATATTAAATGTTATTTCTGATCTATATTAATAAGTAAATCTGATTATATTGAAATGAGTTTTATTTAGGGCATAAAACCCAACAGTTATAGACTCCATATTTATGTTAGCGCTCCCACTCAATTATACTATCATGTTCCCAAAATGTACGTATCACCCTGACCCAATAGTAGGCTTAACTAACATATCAAAGAACATGTATAATACTCTTGAGATCGAACCTAATCATATCAGGATTAAGATCATTTGATCTAGGATCCACGGGTCATACTGAATTGAATAGATATTACGGTAAATTTCAATATATCTAATCAAAGTTCAATATTGGTCCCTTCTGATGTATACTCCATACATCCGATACTGGTAAACTTTGCCAATGCCCTGGAAAGGACATAACACTTATCCAAGGTGTAAGAATACCTATCGCTGATTATATCATGCCAGTCTAAATCCAGTGTTCTAACAAATCAGGGAATAAACTTTCGAACATATAATTAAGATTATATTCCACTGTGCTGATAACAATATAATCATTAACAAATTCATATGTTCTAGACTTAAATAGAATTCATACATTATGTGTATATAATCATGAAATAAATCATGTGAACCATGCAACATAAAATTTTATTTCTTATTTTTATTAATAAGTAAATCTGATTATATTGAAATGGATTTTATTCAGGGCACAAAACCCAACAAACTCCCACTTGCACTAATATAAAACAAAATATGCATTTCAAATAATCTCAATACCTTGATATACAAATCAAGTGTAGTAGTAGTATACTTCTCGTAATAGGATCTGACAGGTTGAATTAAACACAACCTTTTCTCCACCATTACTCTTCCTTAATCACAAAATCCTTGAAATGTGAAATTCCTCTCTATATGTCTACTCTATTGGGATACTGGATTCTATACTTTTGACAACTACCTTTTGGTTATTCAGGAAGTAACACTAGTAGTTAAGATAAGTTTGGACGGTGCCACAAATGTATAGAACTTTTCTTAGACTGAATAAGTACCTTTCCTGCATCTTTAACATTCAGTCTCTCTCTAGTAGAGTAAGAGACTTCAGATAGGTTTTTACACTTCTCCAAAATCACTACTCCACCCCAAGTGTAATCACCATCTTATCAGAACACTTTCTAGCACAAAGATAAGTCTCGAAATCTGATGTGGTGTAGTCTAAGAGTTTTAAACACACCGTTATCGACTAACATATAGTTCCTCTTCTTAATCTTAAGATTTACTTGATTGTCTTCCAATGTTCCTCTCCTGGATTAATCTGATACCTACTCTTTACTCCTACTCAACAGCAGGTGTCTGGTCTAAGGCATACTAAAGCATACCTGACACCTCATCTCACTGTTGATTTAAAGAATTCTTTCATGGCTTTATCTTTTCTGGAATAGTTGAGGCTTTTCCTTAGATAAATAAAATCTATGCCTAGAAGTCGAGAAGCTTCTATAGATTGCCATTAGAAAGAAAATGCTTCAGCATCTTACTAAAGTAAGTTGCTTGCATTAGAGTAAGTAATTACCAGGTATACCACAAGCCATAGGTTTAGATAAACTCAAACCTATAATAGGAGGAACAGGAAGTTTTGTTAAGTCCATTGAATAGACTTATTAACGAAAATTTCCTTTTATGTCCTTGTGATAGAAAACTTTAGGTTACTCCATGTGAATGGATTAGACCATAGTTCTCTTGGCTTTTCTTCTTAGTTTCTTATCTTGACAATCCATTACTTGTTTAAACTCATAATGGATTTTAATCAATAGTGTCTTCCAAGTCATAAGAAGGTGAGTTCCTAGAAACCCTCCCACTACACAAGGTACCGTGAATATTATGTCTAAGAAAACTACATGGTATTAACCTCTTCGGTTGTGTTAAGACAACAGAGGCAGTGGGATCATCTTTTATCGATTAAGATGATAGAACACTTATGGAATCAAGAAAAAAATATCTCCTTTATTTGTTACTTTATTTTCAGACTTAGTCATTTTCTTAGAAATGTAGTATTTGTTTAAACAAACACTTTCTTATCTATTGACTATGGGATGGTCCACCCCTAATCACTTAGAATAGCTAACCAACCATGGTTAACAATTCTAGCTTTTCTTAAGATTTCGATTAGGTCATCGATGAATCTAGTAATGGTTTACACTAAGTACCCAACCATTGCATCATTCTTAAATTGTATTACCATAGAAGGACTTAGGCAACGACTAGTAACTAATAAATATGCAACTTGAATTTCTGGGGAGGTAGGTTTGGATATAATTCAAAATCAACTTAATGATCTTTGAACTGCATATCTACTAACTATTTCTCCACCCCTATCAGTTCGCAAGATCTTTAACCACTTACGTTAATGGTTTATCACCATTGCTAGAAATTCATGAAATTTTCAAACATTTCAAATTTCTTTGCATAAGGTAAAATCTAAAGTGTTCGTTTTAAGAATACAACGAAAAACTCATATCCACCCCTGAATATACATCCATCTGCGAATGAGATGAACTTATTTTCAGTGGATATAGGCATATTAACTCTTTGCAGAGTATGATCTTGTCAAAACCACTATGAACAAGATACAAATGCCATAGATTTATAAAATATGGTTGTGTCTTTTGATGACTTAGGTTTAGTTACATTAAAGAGTTCTTAGAATAGTGCAAGTGGATCCTGGTCACAGAATACTAAACTCATATTCCATATAGTTTGAATCCATTGATAGAAAATGGTTATTAAACACTTGTGAAAGTGAAACTGTATTGTATTAAAAAAAAATTGGAATCTAAAATTTAAAGTCAAAGACTTAAATTTATACCAAATATAATGAGTAATTCTTTCTTGGACCACCACTACTAATTTAACTCTAAATCTTATTTGCCCATACAAGTAGGAGATTTGTAAGATTGAGGATTTATATCAATTTGGGATAGAATTTCGAGAATATAATCATATGCGTCATTTTAATTTCTTAAGAGAAAATATGGAATGACATGTAATGATTTATAGACCATTCATCTAATGATATGTTATTGAGCTAATTTGACATGAATAAGCTAAGAGGAATTAGGATAATTTCGTATTTAAATAAGAATCTAACGATCCTCCGATAAGCGAGAGTCAAAGTAATCTTATTTATACAATCTTCTTGTTTCATATTGTAAATACTAGTCTAATGTGTCATCAATTGATGAATAGTTAGATGTTGCATTTACAATATTTATCTTTCGAGATCTAACACTATTATGTTTGTCTAATGTTACAATCCATTAGGGATTTGTTCCATTAGAACAACAAACCAAGTTAGACCAACAATGAAGATTCAAAATTAAACTACAATTTAATAACAGAAAATAACACGGTTCAATATAAATTCATACACAATTCAAAAATTATTAAACATATAGCAAGTAGGAATGACAAGTGAAAATACTAAAACATACAATCCTAAATAATTTCCAATGTCTTTAACAAACTGATATCAGTCTCCCATTTAGGCGAGAGTCAGTGATACCATCTATTGAATAGAGTTGTCAGCTCATCTAAAATGATAAACATTCTAGCAACCTTTTATTCGATCAAGATTGGAATCCAGCGTTGTCCCCTTTAGGCGAGAGTCAAGGCTATTCTATCTTATGAGCTTCTACCATTGTTTCATATTTTGTAAGTCAAATACAGTCGCCACCATTAGGGTGATCAATACTAATATAAAACACTTACAAATATACTTATCTTTCGAGATTAAACGGTGTTAACTTGCTAATGAACGTTGCTCCATTAGGGAGGATTACTCACTAAAAAAAAACTATGTAAAACCAACAATAGAGATCGAATGTCCTAATAATAAAGCTCATTATTTAAAGTGTATTTTCTTCTAATATTTATTTTAATCAATTTATTTTAAATATATATTTATTTAATTAAAATTTCCAATTTAGAATGAAAAATTCTAAATATAAATTTTAATTTAATATTCATAAATTTTACTTAGATGGATATGAAAATAACATGAATTATTTCGATCTTAGTAATAATTTCCAATAAATATTTAGAAAAATTATTCAATTTAAGCTGTTTCAAAATTAATTTAAATTAATTTACAACTCAATTTTTTTTATATAAATATATATTGCATTTCGAAAAATTGAAGTATTTAAGAGTACAATTTTTGAATTTTCTTGTTAAAATAAAATAAAAATAAATCCTGGAAAAAATTATTCTAATTTTATGTTGGCCCAAAATTAATTAACAAAACTAATTTACAACAAAAAAATATAATTTTCCTATTTAATTAAATATTAAAGAAAAATTTCAAATATTTAAGTATCATGATGAAAATCAACTTAAATATTAATTTTCTATTTAATTAAATACATTAGAAAAATACTTCAAGCAAAACACATAATATCTATCTAGATTTTCTTTGACTAATTAATTCAATTTCTAATTATATATATTTTTCTTCATTTATTTTAATTAATCATTACATGAAAAAAAATCATTGATTTAAGTTGGTCCAAAATTAAAATAAATAATTTTCAACTTTAATCTATTTTTCAAATAAAATTCAAAATTTCTGCATTTAAGAAATGTAATTTCGAAATTGTGGGAAAAAGATTAATAAAATAAAATAAAATATATTTTGAAAATTATTCAAATTTAAGTTATTCTGAAATAAGATTTCAAACGTAAAATAATTTTCAATTTTAATTAAATAACATGAAAATAATAATATTTAAGTATCATTATGAAAATCAACTTAGATATTTTAATTTTCAATTTAATTAAATGTATTACGTTCAAGAAATAAATAATTAAGTATAATCAACCGAGAAACAAGGCTGCGTGCAACCTCAGTGGCCGAGTAACCTCGGCGCATGCAGCCTCTTCAGACAGAGGCATGTTCGAGAAAAGTCGGCCATTTCTGTCTGAATGGGCGTGCGTGTCCGAGGGTTCTTAGGGCTGTGCACGCGCGTGTGACATTCAAATTCTGATATTTTCATTCAACTTCAAAAAATCATAACTAATTCATAAAAAATCCTAATTAGGTTCTGTAAAAGCCTAAATTTATTATTTTTTTGTCTTATTTCCAAAAAAAATAATTTCAGATCGAAATAAAAAATATTTCAGTAACATATATTGCGATTTCTAAACTATCATCAAATAAGCACATTAAACACATGAAACCATCCAAATCAACACATAACATCGTTTTAATTCATATTTCATGAAAGTAAATTATTACCATGGCTCTGAGGCCAGTTGTTAGAAATATTTTACAAGCATCTAGATTTACTACCATGTATGTTTCATTAACATCCTAATATGAATTCTAAAATAATGAAATAAACACATATAAAGTTTAGTAAACCTTACATTGGTTGCAGCGGAATATAATGACTCCTTCCGTTCAGATCTCTAGCCCTTGATTCCTTTCTGTAGCAGAGCATAATCAAGATCTGAACCTGGATCTCTTTCTCTCATTCTTGTTGTTTGGAATCTCCTACAGTCTTACACACTATGATTGAGATACTACTTGATATGTGTGGGCACTACTCTATCACTCAAGGATTTTGAAATTGAAGAAGAAAAGAAGAGAGAAGTGGTTTCGGGTATAGAGAAAAGAATAGGAGGCTCAAATTTCATCTGACAAAGTTAACAAAGTTAAGTGTGAATGAGAGCCATCACTATCTATTTATAGGTAACCACCTAGTTTTAAGTTAGAATTATTTGGCAATAAAATAATGAAAAAATAAATGATAAAAGCCTATAAGAGTGGCCGACCATGGGCTTTGGATAATGGGCCTCACTTATGCAATTTTGCTGTTTTATCATTTCTGCATCTCACTTTCTCAAAAACGCCAATTTTCAAATTCAACCATTTAAATGCCAATTCCAATTATTTATAACTAAAAATTAATTATTAAATAACATTGTCATTTAATATATTTATTAATTATGCATATAAAGTCCCGTAATTAATAAATAAACATAGAATCTCTTTTCTTTACAATTACGCCCTTGCTTAGTGAAAATTCACAAAGTAGACATAGTCTAACTTTAGATTTATAATTGATTAATCAAAATCAATTAATTGAGTCTTAGAAGCAGTATGGTCTCAACTAGCATAGGGACCATGGGCCTATATTTCCGATCTTCCAATAAGTCGAACCGAATTTACCAAGTAAATTCCCTAACTTATTAATTCCTTATTGAATCCACACTTAGAACTTGAAATTGCACTCTCAGTCATATAGAACGCTCTATATGTTCCACAATATAGATACGCTATTAATTATCCATTGTTATAATACTAATTTGATCAATGACCCTCTAATAGATGATTTACATTGAATAGGCACTAAATTACCGTTACACCTTCAATGTATTTTATCCTTAAAACACTTACCTCCCTATAAATGATATTTCAGCGAAGTGAAATGAGAGCTCCACCATTTATCTGTGTTTAGCCAAGCTTGAAGGATATCATCGTTTCACTTCTAAATTCCTATAGAAGTTATAGACTCCATATTTATGTTAGCGCTCCCACTCAATTATACTATCATGTTCCCAAAATGTACATATCACCCTGACCCAAAAGTAGACTTAACTAACAAATCAAAGAACATGTATAATACTATTGAGATCGAACCTAATCATATCAGGATTAAGATCATTTGATCTAGGATCAACGGGTGATATTGAATTGAATAGATATTCCGATGTATACTCCATACATCCGATACTGGTAAACTTTGCCAATGCCCTGGAAAGGACAAAACACTTATCCAAGGTTTAAGAATACCTATCGCTGATTATATCATGCCAGTCTAAATCCAGTGTTCTGCCAAATCAGGGAATAAACTTTCGAACATATAATTAAGATTATTCAACTGTGCTGACAACACTATAATCATTAACAAATTCATATGTTCTGGACTTATATAGAATTCATACATTATGTGTATATAATCATGAAATAAATCATGTGAACCATGCAACATAAAATGTTATTTCTGATCTTTATTAATAAGTAAATCTGATTATATTGAAATGGGTTTTATTTAGGGCACAAAACCCAACAATGATAATCTACAACATAGTTTACTTGCCCCTTGGATATGTGCTATGTCCTTTCCAGGGCATTGGTTAAAGTAAGCTTGGGTTGGATGTATGGAGTATGCATCGGAAGGGACCGATATTGAACTTGAACTAGATATGATAATGTTACCGTAATATCTCTTCAATTCAATATCACCTAGTTGATCCTAGATCAAACGATCTCAATCCTGAGGTGGTTAGGTTCGATCTCGAGAGTATTATATGTGTTCTTCGATTTGTTAGTTAAACCTACCTTTTGGTCCGGGTGATACGTACATTTTGGGAACACGATAGCTTAATTGAGTGGCAGCGCTAATCATAGATATGGAATCTATAGCTTCTATCTTGACATAGAAGTAAAACGATGATTTCCTTTGAGCTTGGCTAAATATAGATAAATTAGAGAGTGCTCATCTTAGTGATCATATTAGTTCACTAAAATATCATTTATAGGTGGCTAAGTGTTTTAAGGATCAAATACATTAAAAGGGTGTAACAGTAATTTTGTCCCTATGCAATGTAAATCATCTATAGAGGATCATTGATTATTGGGATTACAACAATGGATAATTAATAGCGTATCTATATCGCGGAAAATATAGAGTGTTCTATGTAACTGAGAGTGTAATTCCAAGTTCTATAGTGGTTCAACAAGGAATTAATAAGTTAGTGAATTTACTTGGTAAATTCTAGATCTGCTTATTGGAAGCTCGGTTATATAGGCCCATGGTCCCCATAATATTTGAGACAAACTGCTTTTAAGACTTAGTTAATTGATTTTAATTAATCAATTTTAATTCTAAAATTAGACTATGTCTAGTTTATGAATTTTCACTATGTTATGGCTTAATTGTGAAGAATTGGTTTTAGAGTTAATTTATTAATTAAGACACTTTGTGGAGTCTAATTAATAAATATTATAAATGACAATTTTATTTGATAATAATTTTAATTATTAACTAAATAGTTTTGGCATTTATAGGGTTGAAGTTGAAAAAAGTGGTATTTGTGAAAAATAGATAAAATAGTTGAGAAAAATAGCAAAAACTAAGTGCATGTTTGGCATCATAACTGAAAACTGTTTTTTGTTTTTAAAAATAGAAAATTGTTTTTAAAAACAATTTGGCTTGTTTGCCTTATTTTTTAAAAACAGTTTTCAGAAAACAAAGTTACAAAAAACAAGAATTTTGAAAACAACAAAATGTTGTTTTCTGTTTTAAAAACCAATTCACTTTTGGTCAATATTGTTTTTAAAAATCACTAACCAAACGTGACTTGTGTTTTAAAAACTTCAAAAACTATTTTTTGTTCTCATTTCTAAAAACAATTTTTTAAAACAAAAAATAGAAAATAATACCAAACATGCTCTAAACTTGTGTGAGGCCAATATCATGGCTGGACACTTAAGGGTTTTATGCTCCATTTTTTATCAATTTTTTATTCTAAATAAATCAACCCTAACCCTATGGAAATTAGTATAAAAGGATAGTTAAGGTCTCATCATCCAACTAATGCCTCCAAAGCTAAAAACCTAGCTTTCTGATGAGACCTCTTCCTTCTTCTTCTTCCTATTGAATTTTCGAAATACCTAAGCCTTTCTTCACAAAAAATATATTCAGCGATTAGTGATTGAGTGCATGCCCACACATAACAAGTTGGTCCTCATTCATAGTATGGAAGACTGTGAAGAATCCAATCAACAAGAAGGAGAATCGGGCTCAGATCTTGGTGATACTTTGCTATAGAAAGGTACAAGGGTTGGAGATCTGAGTGGGAGGAGTCATTTAATTCCGCTGCAACCACTGTACGGTTTCTCATACCTTTTATGTGTTTATTTTCATCGTTTTTAGAAATTCATATTACGTTGTTAAAAACATACTTAATAGTAAATCTAGATCCTGGTAAAATATATTCTAATAGTTTACTCCAAAACCATTGAAAAAATCCAAAACAGAAGAACCTCCAATTATATTCTCAGAGGAAGATACGAAGCACGTGAGGTATCCACATGTCGATCCTCTCATTATTACAGTTCAACTCGCCAACAAAAGAATAAAGAGAGTATTGGTGGATAATGGAAGCTCAGTAAACATCCTTTACAGGGATACACTGAAGAAAATGGGGTTACAAGATGCAAAATTAAAACCTTGCATGGTTAAGTTGTGTGGATTTACCGGTGATAGTGTCGCCAGCCAAGGCATCATTGGACTTGCGTTAACTGTAGGAAAGCCATTGTTATCTATGACATTAATGCAAGATTTCTTGAACGTCGATCTACCATCAGTTTATAACATATTGATGGGTCGCCCAGCATTGATCGGACTAGAGGCAGTTTGTTCAATCAAACACCTATCATTAAAATTCCAAACACCAGCATGAATAGGTGTAGTGCGAGGTGACCAGTTATTGGCTTGTGAATTTTATCGCGTAGAACTTCAAAATAGAAAGGCCAACCATTAATTAATGGTGGTCATAATAGAAGAAGACAAGAAGAGAGAAGAGGATCTCGACCCTAGGATCCAAGACGATAAGAACCAGTTAAAACTAATTGAAGAACTGGAAGAGGTTATTTTAGATCCAAAAAATCCCACTAAATATGTATTTATCGGGAAAAATGTGGATGAAAAACTAAAAATAATAGTTAATCAACTTTTTGAAGGCAAACCAAGATCAATTAAACTGGAGCCATTCAGACATGGTAGGGATTGACCCTAAAGTAATCTTCCATCACTTCAATTTCGACCCCAATTAGATTTCTAAATATGATTTATGAATTTAGAGAGATTTATTTGAATTCTAGGTGTGTTATTTATGCTATATATGAAATTCTATATTTTTTATGTTTTATGTCCGACAACATTAGAACGCGGCGTTTGGCCAATTGAATCACATTTTAATATTTTAGTAATAGTGGGGGTGACTTACTTAGACATTGGGAATGCCGGAAATATTTTTGGTTTTTGAAACAACCAAATTACCCCTAGATGACAAGTATGCTTTTTGGTGTGTGCTTGGGAGAAATGGTCATTTTGCCATTTGACTTTCTTCGTCTTTTAGTAAGACTAAATTAAGTATGTATTTGGTGTATCCAATTAAAGGTAAAGCCTTCAGACCCTTTCCCCTTTGATTTCTTAATCTTTAACTTAGTTTTCCTTGCATGATTTCAGGATTAGGGTTGTGTGGAGCTATATAGTATTTGAATTCATATTCTATAGCTGAATTATTGTTATTTGATGGCTTGGATATGTGTTTGGATAAGGTTTGAGCTTTAGAGCTCAAACTTTGATCTTTAATGGTGATTGAGTTCTAGGGATGATTTTGGTTTTTATTGCTTGGAGTATGTTTGTTGTGATCTATTTAGCAGGTCTTGAAGGTTTGGTGGCATTTGGAATCGATTTGAGGTGTTGGTAGTGTTTTAGGTGTTTCCTACACTAAACCAGTCAACTGGCTTAATGGCACCTATAGGAACCAGAATTTTTGTTGGTCCCCAAGAAAACCCACATAATCGGTCTTTCGGTTAGGGAACTAGTCTGCCGGTTGGGGATTTTTAGGGAACCCTAGTTTTTCCCCTTTTCGCAATATTTAAGGTATTTCCATGTTATCCATCAATAGAGAAACTTTTAGTTTCAATTTTATGTCCCTGAAAAGTGATTTAGCGCGTCACTCATCAGTTTTACGAATATTGTGATTTAGGGGCCTGTAAATCGTCAAGCAGCAGTTCCACTCAGGTTGACCGGTACACTTGAATTCAGAAACGAGGGAAAATTAGTATAGTGATATGCATTTGTGTTTACATGTTTAGCGTACATGTTATTACGCCTATTAGATTACATCGATAGCGATATCAATATACGTAGAGTTATATTTGATACCAATAAATGTATGTTTGGCTCAAATACTGATCGATGCTATCACATCAATACGGCTAGAGTATGTCTACAGTACCGAGTATAGGTTGATATTATGGTTGATAGATTGTCGTACGAACATTCTAAACTCAGTACCATGTTGGACACGTGGATAGGGTTACGGTTAGGTGTATGGGCGCCTAATTGTAATTCATGTTATATTTATGATTATGATTATGCTTTTCTTACTGAGTCTGTCGACTCACAATTATTATTTGTATGTGTAGGTAAGGGCAAGGCTAAGGTTGAGCAGTCGTGAGAGCGAGTGGGTGAAGATTGTACACGTCGATACGGTTAGGTTAGAGCGTACGATCTTTGAGACATCTGGTTATATTTTGTATAGTCGCTAGGCGACAACTTTTTTATTAAATATTTTGAATCAGTTGAAAATATTTTAAACTCGAGATCCCGAATATATATAAATTAGTTAGTATATTTTAATATTATTAGTAAAGTTTTCATTATTCACGGTTTTCAATATACTCATTAATTAGTAACGAGTTGCACAGTTAATATAAAATCACGATAACATGCCTAAAATAGTAGGGTGTTACAATTTGGTATCAGAGTCGCCACGTTGTATTTCGAAGATCGACACGACATGTATAATCATATTAGGATAAGCTCGACTCACATTTCAGTAAGCCTTTATTGCTTTAGTAGTTTATTTTATTAGTATGTTATAAGAAAAGCCTGATAGGAAGCATGTTTGTAGCATGATAGCTGAATAGGCGCATGTTTTAATTTCTAAAATAAGAAGTAATTAGTAAATTATTCTTGATCGTGATCCGACCAAGCTAGCTCTTGGTTTTGCAAGCTGTTCTAATAGAATGGACGCTAGGAAAAACACGAGGATTCAGGGTAACTCGGTCGGATTCAGTGGCTGTCAGGGAGTTCAGATTCTCCTGTATATATGTGGCCAAGGCAGAGGCCCTAGAGGCAGGGCTGCCGGTTGGGGAGATGTTAACACGTCGCAGGCTGCCAAAGATTGGGAAAATAAGTTTGTAGCAATGCAAGCCATAATTAATGAACAACAAGAAGAAATTGAACGTCTGAGGCAACAGGGTGCTCCTGTAATGCCTGCTCTAGAGATGCAAGTGGCGCCTGCCCCTATTGTGCAGGTAGGGCTAAATGTTGCCGTGAACTGGATAGAACCACTGTATGAAAGGTTCCGCAAGCAAGCACCTCTAGTCTTTCTGGGAGGTCCCAATGTGACCAAAGTCGAGCAGTGGCTGGCAGTTATTACATGAATCTTGAATTTCATGGGTGTCACCGGCAACGACAGACTGGCCTGTGCCACATTCCAATTCTAAGAAGATGTCCTGGTTTGGTGGGACATGGTGTCCCTGACTCGGGATATTACTACCATTACCTGGGAAGAGTTCCAGGAATTTTTTAATGGAAAGTATTATAATGAGGCAGTCAAAACTGAAAAGAGGAAAGAATTTACCCACCTGACTCAGAAAGAGAATATGAGCATTACCGAGTACACAACTTAGTTTAATCGATTGGCTAGGTTAGCCTCAGAATTGTGCCAACCAACTTCAGCAAGAAAGAAAAGTATCTAGATGGATTGAACCCAAAAATTAAACATGACCTTATAATTACCACTGATGATAACACCACCTATGCTGATATGGTGAGAAAGGCACTATGAGCTGAGGGCGTAGTTGAGTGCACCCAAGAATGTAAAGGGACTCAGGTTGTTGGTGGGGCCACTACTCTTCCTACCTCTGGTTATGGTAGGGGTGGTAGTGACTCGAACATTGATCAGAAAAGAAAGGCACCATTTGCACCCGGTGGCTCAAATTAGAATAAGAGGTTCTGAGAGAACTAGGGTCAACGCAAAACCTGATATACCTATCCAGAATGTCCCAATAATAAGAAGCATCATCTGGGGGAGTGTAGAGGGTGAGGATATTTCCAGTGTGGCTTTCTTGGACACTATAAGAGAGACTCTCTGTAGCTCAAGAAACAAGAATAGAAGGCAGCAGTAAAGCCCGCTTCAGCTAGGGTGTTTGCTCTTACTCAAGCTGATACAAAAGCTAGCCCCTCGGTTGTTACAGGTTAGCTCTTGTTCAATAACTCTCACTTCTCTGTATTATTTGACTCTGGGGCCACTCATTTTTATGTGGCATCCAGAATTTTTGATAAATTGGGTAGACCGTATTATAGCAATGATAAAGGGTTTAGAGCACTACTACTTAGAGGAGAATTAGTTATCTCCAAAAGGTGAGTTAGGTCTATGCCAATCAGAATTGATGATAGAGAGTTGAGTGTGGATTTAGTGAAATTCGGTTTAGTAGATTTTGACATCATACTTAGAATGGATTTTTTGTCCAAGTACTCGGCTAGTATTGATTGTAAATGGAAGATGGTGATCTTCCAACCCGAGGGTGAGGAACCGTTTGTCATTGTGGGATTAGTTCAGGGATCTTGGATTCCAGTGATCTCAGTATTAAAAGCTAGAGATTTGTTACAAGAAGGATTATTAGGGTTTTTGGCAGTTGTATTGGATACCACACGGCTTGAGACATTTTGGTTAGAGGATATCAGGGTGGTTCAGGAAGTTTTAGATATTTTTCCTGATGAACTTTTGGGTTTACCACCGCAGCGGAAAATAGGTTTTGTTATTGATTTAGCACCTGGAGTAGAACCAATTTCTAAGGCACCATACAAAATTGCTGCAGTTGAGCTTAAAGAATTGAAAATTTAGCTTCAGGGGATGCCTGACCTAGGGTTTTCACGACCTAGTGTGTCACCCTAGGGAGCTCTCGTGTTATTTGTTAAGAAGAAAAACGGATCCCTACATATGTGCATTAACTACTAGGAACTAAATAAACTGACTATTAAAAATAAATATCCCTTACCTAGGATCGATCACCTGTTCGATCAGCTTCAGGGAAAGACGGTCTTCTCTAAGATTGATCTCCGATTGAGCTATCATCAGTTGAGAATCTGAGAGGAGGACATTCCAAAGACTGCTTTCTGCACTAGGTATGGGCACTATGAATTTCTGGTTATGTCCTTTAGGTTAACCAATGCTCCGACAACTTTTATGGACTTGATGAATAGGGTATTCAAGAACTTCCTCGATATATGTGTTATAGTATTTATCGACGACATCCTTGTGTACTCTCAATCAGAAGAGGAGCATGAGCAACATCTTTGGATGGTTCTGCAACGACTGCGAGAAAATAAACTATCTGCCAAGTTTAAAAAGTGCGAGTTTTGGCTATAAAGTGCGAGTTTTGGCTATCTCAGGTGTTTTTTCTCGGACACATTGTCAGTAAAGACAAGATCAAGGTCGATCCAAGAAAGATTGAATCCTTCAGGGATTGGCTGAGACCAAAGACAGTTACAGAAGTTAAAAGTTTCCTGGGTTTGGCCAGTTATTATCGTCGGTTTGTTGAGGGATTTTCTAACATCTCAACACCCTTAACGGAACTCACTAAAAAGAAGCAGCGGTTTTTATGGACAGACAAGTGAGAAGCAAGCTTTCAGGAGTTGAAGTAGAGATCGATCACAACTCCAATGTTAGCCCTACCGTCTGATAAAGAAAAGTTTGTAGTTTATTGCAATGCATCCAGATAGGGTCTGGGATATGTTTTGATGCAGGCCAACCAGGTCATCGCATATGCCTCCTATCAGTTAAAGGAATATGAACAGCGATACCCCACTCACGATTTATAACTTGTTGCAGTGGTTTTTGCTTTAAAGAATTGGCACTATTATCTCTACAGAGAAAAGTGAGAGATTTATACAAACCACAAGAGCCTCAAATATTTCTTTAACTAGAAAGATTTGAATATGAGGCAAAGAAGTTGGTTGCAGTTGGTTAAGGATTACGACTATGAAATCCTTTACCATCCTGGGAAGGCCAATGTAGTGGCAGATGCCCTTAGTAGAAAGGGTCCCGGGCAAGTGACTAGTATAATCAAGTTTTCACCTCACGTAGTAGATGATATGGTCAGATAAGGTATTGAGTTTATTGTGGAAAAACTTAATACTTTGACATTGCAATAAGATCTATTAGACAGGATTAAAGCTGCTCAATTAGCTAATCCAGAACTGGTGAAGATCTGAGAAGAGGTTATAACTGGTCAAGCTAAAGATTATATAGTGTCGGGTAATGGGATGCTATTGTTTAGAACTAGAGTTTATGTTCCAGGTAGTGCGGGACTTAGAAAATAAATTCTCAAGTAAGCTCATACCACTACTTATTCATTACATCCTAGCACTACCAAAATGTATCAGGATTTAAAATCTTTCTACCGGTGGTCCAGGATGAAGAAAGATTGGTAGAGTTTGTATTTCGATGTTTAACCTGCCAGCAAGATTAAGGCTGAACATCAGAGACCTACAGGATTATTGCAGCCACAGACACTTCCTGAGTGGAAGTGGGAAGATGTCACTATAGATTTCGTGGTTGGGTTACCTAAAACTACGGGGATGTATGATTCTATTTAGGTTGTGGTAGATTGATTTACAAAGTCTTCCCATTTTCTACCAGTAAAAACAACCTTTATAGTGGATCAGTATGCAGAGTTATACGTGAAAAAAAATAGTGAGGTTACATGGGACTTCAAAGTCCATTATATCGGATAGAGATCCGAAGTTCACCTCAAACTTTTGACAGAGTCTCCAACGGGCCATGGGTACCACACTAAAGTTCAGTACAACGTTCCATCCTCAAACTGATGGACAGTTATGTGCCTGTGTGTTAGATTTTGAAGGCTCGTAGAGCAGGTATCTACCACTGATAGAGTTCTCATACAACAACAGTTATCAGAGTACCATAGGGAGCGGATAGCTCCCTATGAGATGTTATATGGCAGAAAGTGTTGATCTCTAATTCACTGGGATGAAATTGGAGAAAGGAAATACTTAGGTTTGGAATCAGTTCAACGGACCAACGAGGCTATGCAAAAGATCAAGGCCAGAATGCTCGCCTCTCAGAGTAGGCAGAAGAGTTATGCTGACCCTAAGTGCAGATCCCACTCATGTGCTGAGCTATGAAAACTTAGAACTTCAACCGGATTTGTCATACGAAGAACAACCAGTTCAGATTCTAGACAAAAAAGATAAAGTCCTTCGAAATAAGACCATAGCATTGGTCAAGGTGCTCTGGAGAAACAATAAGGTGGAGGAAGCCACCTGGGAGTTGGAGTCCGACAAGAGGGCTTAATATCTAAAGTTGTTCAGGTTAGATTTTGAGGATGAAATCCTTTTAACGGCGGGATAATTGTAAAGACCGCTTTAATTTTAATATGATAAATTAGCAGATAATTAGGGCTTAATTATGAAAATTAGAGTTCTAAATATGATTTATGAATTTATGCAGATTTATTTGAATTCTAAGTGTGTTATTTATGCTATAAATGAAATTTTATGTTTTTCATGTTTTGTGCCCAACAACATTGGAACGCGGTGTTTGGCCAATAGAATCACATTTTAGTATGTTAGTAATAGCGCGGTGACTTAGTTATACATTGGGAATGTCAAGAATATTTGAGGTTTTTGAAATGACAAAATTACCCCTAGGTGACAAGTATGCTTTTTGGTGTGTGCTTGGGCAAAATGGTCTTTTTTCCATTTGACTTTCTTTGTCTTTTAGTAAGACTAAATTAAGTAGTGTATGCTTATTATTCCATTATCTTAGTTAGATAAACACAATCAATCAAAATTTCATTTTATTCAAATTAGAAAATCAAAGAAAAACCCATTTTCTCTTCAAGCTCTCTCTCTCTTCTCGAGCTCTCTATAACCAGCAAGGATTTAAGAATTTTTAGCTTCATTTCAGAGTATCTAGCAAGTATTTGGTGTATCCAATTGAAGGTAATCCATTTAGCACCTTTTCCCTTTAATTTCTTAAGCTTTAAGTTAGTTTTCCTTGCATGATTTTAGGATTAGGGTTCTATGTTTCTATATAGTGTTTGAATTTGTATTCTGTAGTTGAATTATTATTATTTTGAGTTGATTTGGAGTTATTTGATGGCTTCGATATGTGTTTGGACAAGGTTTGAGCTTTAGAGCTCAAACTTTGATTTTTAATGGTGATTTGAGTTTCTGGAATTGATTCTAGTTTTAATTTCTCGGAGTATGTTTGTTGTGATCTATTTAGTAGGTCTGGAAGGTTTGGTGGCATTTGGAATCAATTTGAGGTGTTGGTGGTGTTTTGGATGTTTCCTGCACTAAACCGATCGACCGATTCAGTGGGACCTATAGAAACTGAAATTTTTGTTAGTCCTTAGGAAACCCCACAAAATTGCTCTTCTGGTTGGGGAATCGGTCTATCGGTTGGGGCTTTTTAGGGAACCCTTGCATTTCTTGTTTTTGCAATATTTAAGGTATTGCCATGTTATCCATCAATAAGGAAAGTTTTAGTTTCGATTTTAAGTCACCGAAAAGTGATTTAGCACGTCACTCATTAGTTTTACGAATATTGTGATTTAGGATCCTGTAAATCATCGAGCAGCACAGTTCCACTCAGGTTGACCGACACACTTGAATTTGGAAACGAGATAAGGTTAGCATAGTGATATGCATATGTGTTTACATGTATAGCGTACATGTTATTAAACCTGTTAGATTACATCAATAGAGGTATCAATATACATAGAGTTATATTGGATACCGATAGATGTATGTTTGGCTCAGTTACTGATTGATGCTATTATATCAGTACGACTAGAGTATGACTAGAGTACCGAGTATAGACTGATATTATGGTTGATAGTATTGTCGTACGTACGTTCTAGACTCAATACTGTGTTGGGCACGGGGATAGGGTTATGGTTGGGTGTATGGTCACCTAATTATAATCTGGGTTATATTTATGATTATGATTATACTTTTCTTACTGAGTCCGTTGACTCACAGTTATTATTTGCATGTGTAGGTAAGAGTAAGGCTAAGGTTGAGCAACCGTGAGAATGAGCGGATGAAGATTGTACATGTTGGGGTGGTTAGGCCTGGAGCGTACAATCTTTGGGACAGTTGATTATATTTTGTATAGTCGGTAGGCGACAAGTTTTGTATTAAGTATTTTGAATCAGTTGTAAATATTTTAAACTCGGGATTCCGAATATATGTAAAAGTTAGTATATTTTAATATTATTTAGTAAAGTTTTAATTATTCACGATTTTCAATAAACTCATTGATTAGTAACGAGCTGCACAATTAATACAAAACCATGATAACACGCCTAAACTAGTAGGGTGTTATAATAAATTTGAGATAAAATAGAAAAAATGAGATTTCGATAATATATTTTAAAATATAGAGTAGAAGAGTGATCGAATGCTCTAAAAAATATTGTTTTGTTTGAAGTCAGTAAGTTAATTTGACTTGCAAAATGAAAGGTCAATTATGACCTTCGTATTACACATGAGAAATGAGATTAATTTGTTGGTGTAAGGGAACTATACTTTCCTACACTCGTGAATGAGTTTTTAATTTATCAACTATTTTTTTGTATTCTTTTTAATATTTTACTTTATTAAACAAATTATTACATATTTTTTATGAATAAGATCATTGTATTGTTCTATCAACTAATTATAACTATTACATCTCAAGTTCAAAAAGTGTATACTATACACCCCCTATACATTGCCCCTTAAAATTATTTACAAATTTCTATAAACCAATCCCTATCCTCAATAGAAATTTTACAAGGCAAAATACAATCTAATCTCATCTTACAATCATTTTGAATCCTTGAGACTGTGTGATTCACCTGCCAAAGTTTTTGTTCCCACAAAGCATCATTTCTTACCCTCCAAAGATTGTAGACCACAATTGCCATTATTGCAATAATAATCCTTTTTCGATTGCTGGATATGTTTTTTTAATTTGGATAACCATTTCAGCAATTGTGTAAGGGATCCTGCCTTCACATTCCAATTGAGTCAAACTTTAGTAGCTTTCAAGTATCTCTTACTATGTATACAATCAAAGAACAAGTGCTCTAAGTTTTCATTGTCTTCCCCACACATCGAACAAAGTTGATCCAAGGAAAGATCATATTTACCAATTCGATCCTTTGTACTAAGTCTCTTTTACATAACCAACCACATGATAAATCTGTGTTTCGGGGTGATTAATCTTTCCCAAACAAACTTGCTCCAAGAAACCTTTTCATCAGGTTTATATAGTATTCGATGATCAATTTGAATATTATAATTCTGTGAAACAAAGCAATCTTGACTAAGCATAGCTTTGAAGTTATTTTTCACAGCAACTAAACGCTTCCAGTAGCAACTGCAGTCCTTGGGATTATCATAATCCCACCAATTTTGGTTCATTGGATACACACTATGTATTAATTTGACAAACAAGTTATCTTTTTTTTTAGCGATTCCCACACATATTTTTTCCATGGCACCCACATTCCACTCTTGCAATCTTCTAAATCCCAAAATATTATGTTTTATTAGTAAAAATATAGTCATAGATCACTGCTCCACTATATTCTCTTAATGCCTATTATTATTATAAAAAAATATGAGTTTTAATGTTTTTTATGCAAAAGTACCATTATTTTTTTTTAAAAAAAATTATTTTATGAAAAAAAATTAAAAAAAAATGAAAAATGGGAAAACCAAGTAAAGAGTAACTAAATAGGTAAGCAATTATCTTATACTATTTTTCCTATATTTTTTTTTTAAAAAAAAAAATCCCCACAAAATAACTTTTTGAGAAAAATTATATTTTTACAAAATTATACCTTAAAAAGCATAAAAAATGAAAATTTGCCTAGTTTTTTACTTACTAATACCAAGACACATTTCCCAGTTAACTTCTTACAATCATAATAAGAACAAAAATCTGCAAGCCATGTTTTCCCCAATTTTGGAGATTCTGTTCTATCTTTGATCCAAATTGTACATAATTACTGTAAAATAGTTATAATAATAAAAGGAAACAAAGAAAGTATCGGTAAAATGATCTGGGCCTTGGTATAGGGCCTCTCGGCCTTGGTATTGGGCCTCTGGGCCTTGGTATTGGGCCTCTGGGCCTTGGTATAGGGCCTCTGGGCCTTGTACCATCGGCTCTTGAAAACCTGGCCTATCCCTTTAATCTTCAACCCGTTTCACAAAATGACAAAAGTACATAAACAGGACATTTTTAAGAAATATATGTTTTACAGTTTTTTACCTGTATAGATTGTTTTTACCAAACAATGGAAAAAAAAGACCGCTTGTATTTTGTTAAAAAAATTAAAATTGGTAAAATTATTAAAAAAACTGGACATCCCTAATTTATTTTTTTTTAAAAAAAAAATTATTACTATTCGGTATTTATGAAAATATTTCAATTAATAATAATAGAGATATGCTCTTTGGGGTTTTACTGGGCCGAAGTCCAAATTACACCGCTATTATCCAAGAATGTACCTGACCTGCGATAATTAATAACAGGAAACAATATTTTCACTCATACAATACAAACACATAAAAACAGAGTTAACAAGTGAATAATACAAGTAATGGGACTAATAAAGAGTAAAGAAAATATACAAAAACAAAAAATAAAAAATTACTATGTGTACTTCATTACTCTTTTTTTTTTAAAATGAAAGTCATCATTTATTTAACGAATAATTTCGTTACCAAGCTCCGTAACAGCTCAACTGGAACAGTGTCCAAATTAAAAAGGCAATCAAGATGAGATATAGAGGCCCTTGCAAAGAAATGAGCCCGCTATATTTGCTGATCGTTTTACAAAATAAAAAAAAACATTACGCAAAGTACTTAAATAAACTTTTGCAATCATTAACAACTTTGCCAAACAAGTAAAGCATAACCACAGAGCTATAGATAGCTTGTACAACCGAAAGACAATCCGTTTCTCAAAACAAACTTAACCACGAATGATCTTTGATCCAACTCAAAGTCTCCCGGACCCCAATTACTTCGGCCACCACAGGAGAAATCGAATCATGGAACAACTTTGTACCGCTCCTCTACAAGAAAGCATGTGTACTTCATTACTTTATTACTCAAAATATGTGACTTTTTTCAACATACAAAATACTACGAAGTACCTGTTAAAAACATTTATTATAGAGGATTTAGTCTGTTAAGATATTTGTTAGGATTAGTTAGTTCTACTAAAAAAATTCATTTTTAAGCTTTTGCTGTTGGTTCTCATCAGCTTGTATATAAACTCTTGTAATCTAGTCTAATGAGTATTGTAATATACAACTGATTCATATTTACTCTTTGCCTCGATATTATATGTTACGATTAAGTTACTGTGTGCTAAATTTAGTAATTTACGAAATAAATTATTTACAACTTCGTAACTATTCATCCAATTATTATTCACTTAATAGTTTGGAACTCTTTGTTTACAATTTTATCATTACTATATGCTATGATTTGGTTACTTACTTTTTAAATTAATGTCTTTTTGACAATTTGTTTGACTTATGAAACTAATTATACTAATCATTTTGTAACTATGTGATAATAATATTTTCAAGAGATTATCAAATTTATAAGTTATGGTTTGATTACTGTTTGTTAATCATTTTTGTGAATTAACATATTTTTACTCTCAATTACCATTTGTAACTTCTAAGTTACACCTTAGGTACCATATGATTTAGTAACTACGATAGTTACATGTTACAATTATTAATAGTGACGTAAGACATATGATACTTTTGAAAAGGAAATAATAGTCTCACAGACAGTAACAGTATAAATAAGATAAATAATTCCTTCAGAAAAATGTTCAGACAATAATAAATAAATAGTTGATCGTTTATGAGCTGGGCTTGTGCCCATATTCTTAACAATATCATATTTTCACGTATAAAAAGATCCCAAAAATTGCAAAATACTATTTTTTGTACAAAAATTTAAAAAAATAACATAGGGCATCACCCATTTTAGAAAAAAGTAAGGATATATACACACATTATTTACATTTTGATAAATACATAGCAAGTTACTTTCAGAAATTCCTAAAGAGTGTTAATAATATTGATGATTAAAACATATAATATTAAGAGCTGAAATATCAATAATAATAATAATAATAATGAAAACTAAAATAAAGATCAACACATATTAATATATATATAGATATATATTAAGTTAATATTACGTGTATAGTGCATATATAGGTTGATGTTACGTGTATACGCCTATGTAGTTTTTTTCTTAAAATTAAATTCCTGATGTTAAATTAAATACATTTATTTTTAATGTTTTTCAATTAGGTAATACATTTTTTTTAAAAAAAATTTTGAAAAAAAAATTAAAATTTTTATATTAAATATATTTAAAATTTTTGAAATCGGGTTTAATATATATTTTTTATATTAATATCTACAAAATTTTTATTTTTAAATATATATAATAATATTATAAAATTAATAATATTAAAAATATTTTAAGTATTTTAATTTTAAATTTAAATTAAAATATCTTTATAGTAAATATTTACATTATTTTTTAATGTATATAAAATTTCTTTATATAAAATATCTATATAATTTTTATTTTTAAATATATATAATAATATTATAAAATTAATAAAAAAAAATATCCTATTAAGTAATAGTATATTCAACGTAGAAAACTAAAAAATATGGTTAAACTAAGAATTCCGTTATATAGTCACATTTTCTATAGAATAGCTATATATATAGGAAGATTCTTCTGTAGGACTTCCAAAAAGACCATATCGGTGGGAGTGTCATGGACCCAATAATAGGGTGACACAAAATAAATTTTGGAAGGATATGAAACACTACAACATAATCTCTTCTCCCTATTCTAAATAAAACTCTGTTTCTTTTTTCTCTAAACTGGTGGAGCTAACACATCTAATTAATGCACAAATATATACAGTTATGAATATCTATAAAAAAATACAGTTATGAAATTCTTGGGGTGATTAATTTTTTATGAATATCTAATTAATTTTTTCTCTAAACTGGTGGAGCTAACACATCTAATTAATCCACAATTTCTAAACTGGTGGAGCTAACAAATCTAATTAATGCACAAATATAACCATTATTAACAAAGAAGATATGGGAATCCATTAATTTCATTCCTATTTTTTTTCTAAAAAAGAAATAGACCTAAAAAAATTACAAGAAGAAATAATAATTTAGTGTTTTGCAGGTAACAAAACAAAACTTTCACTTAATGACGTGTCAAAACAAGACTCGCATAAAACACCCCATACATGGTGAGATCTTTTTTACATCCTCATAGTAAAAATTCTTATATATATGAAACAAATAATAAAAATTGACATTAATGGTGAAAGTTGTTATAAATATTAATAATTATGTGGATGTCCAAATTTTTTATTTATTGTCATTAATTGTAATCAACATTCATCTTTTTCTTAGTTTCTCTTTTTCTTAGTTTCTTAATATTTCACTCTTGTATTTGTATAAATAGAGGTTCACCCCATTGGAATAAACAACTGTGATTTTCTCATTCACTTTCTCTTTCTCTCTTCATCTTCTTCTTCTTTAATTCTTCTCATCTACTTTATATTATTTTATAACACGTTATCAGCACGAGTCTCTGCCCAAGCTTCAAGCATGAGTCTCTGCCCAAGTCTCAATGTAAGTATCTTGTTAAAGTTCTTGAATTGTTTTAAAGTCAAAATACACTAAGTATATATTTATATATATACTCATCTGACTGAACAATTTCAAGAATTATTTGGTTTCCTTTTTCTTTTTATCTATATATCTATATATTATATATGTATGTATATGTTTTTATATATTTATTATTGATTTCATATATATATATAAAGAATATGTTCTTATCATTCATAATATTTACAATATATGCGTGCCTATGATATGATAGAGAAAATCTGTATAAATTATACATATATCCTGAAGATTATGTATCATCGATAAAATATTGCATATATCCTGATGATTATGCATTCTCAGTAAAATCTTGCATATATCCTGAAGATTATGCAAACGTAATATTCATTATATAGTTGATGGATATATAATGAAAGAAATGAGTACATATTTATGTATATGTTATTGTATCCTTTGAGGACAATGAAAAATAATCTAATATCGATATAGATTTTGACAAACATTTCTTGAAGTAAATATTTTATATTTGTCAAAAAAAATGATTGTATTTATGTGAATACAACTAAAGAATCATTAAAAATGATTATTATTGATGCAATTTTATAGTGGGTTATGAATACCCAAAAAGAATGTTAAGAAAATTGCATTGAAACATCAAAGTATAAGAATAACAGTGAGCATGACTAATGTTATTTAAATACATGAGACATGTATTTATTGTTCATCATTCCCTGCAGAGAATGATACGAATTGAATTCAACTACTTTTAAAGATTGTTTGTATTAGTCATGTTACTATACATTGTTATTACTTGCCATGTTGGAAATTATTACATGTGACATATATTAAAGATCAAATTTTACATACATCTTGGAGATTATGCAAAAATTGTATTCGTATATTCTTTGAAATATTGTTAAAAAAATTGTTGAGCAATTTCTTTTTATATATGAACAAGTTATAAATTTTTAAGAAATTTATAATAATGTTCTACTTGTTCAACGTCATTCCCCGAAGTGAATGTAATGATTTTAAATAATCAATGACATTGTTTGCTACTCAAATATTTCCAGAAGAAATTGGAAACAACCAAAAGATGAAATACCACACACAACCAAAGTGCATGAAATCTATATATCATGTGTGGAATTGAATAATAGTAGTCGCGTACCTGTAGTACGGACGCACTTATAATCAAGATAAAAGTATATTTGATTATTTAATAGAATGTGAATTGTAAAAATTTATTGTACATTTAGAATATTTAAATATCATTCCCTGAGGAGAATGAATAGACATGAAATTCTATTTCAAAGAATATAGATTTCACATATATTGGTAATGCGAGAAGCAAATTAATATATACATATTTTATTATTTCTTGAAATCAATAGTTTCAAACTATTGTTGGTACAAGATATGTATATGTGCAGTTACTATTTAATTCAGTTTGCATATTCCTAGAAGTTGATATATAATTTAGTATGACTAACTGCGAATCCAGCCTATACTCAGTACTCTAGTCATACTGATATGGTAGCACATAATTGATACTATCTGATAGCCTAGCATATATCTGTTGGCATCTCGGTGCAACTCTATGTACACCTCACTGTTGCCCTAATATGCTAATCTGATGGCTATAGATTTGCCTAACATATATCTGTTGGTATCTTGGTGCAACTCTATGTACACCTCACCGATACCCTGATATGTTATTCTGACGGCAACTAACATGTACGCTAAACATGTAATCACATATGCATGACATTATACTAATCTTACCTCAATTCCGAATTCAGGTGTGCCGGTCAACCTGAGTGGAACAACTGCTCGGTGGATTATAGGCTCCTAAATCACATCGATAACAACATGAATAAGTGACTCGCTAAATCACAACCGAGACTTAGGTTTTAAACCAAAAACCTATCTACTGCAACTTAATATGGCATACCCTAAACTAGCAGGGAATCAACCAACTAGAAACCTGAAACTGACGCGAAACGATAAGCTGAAAAATTGGGTTTCCCCTGCTGCAAAATCCGGGTAACTGGTTTTACAAGCTTTGTAAAACCGGTTAGCCGGTTTTACCCATAAAACCAAAAAAATTCGAAACCTTAACCAAATCGTTTCCAAACCCAACCAAACTTTCCAAACCTGCATATAATGCCCCAATAAACATATTCCCAGCAACAAAACAGCAATCAAAGCTCAAATTTGAATTTCACCATTAAATTCAAGTTTGAGTTCTAAAACTCAAAACTTGGCTAAACCTTCAAACAACTACCAATTCATGCCTAATTCAAAATATTAAACCATAACAAAACCTCTGAAAACAATAACAAACAACTACAACAACTACAACAGCCAAACCATCAATTCATGCAAAAATTCCATTTCTTAAAATTCAAGAAAACTAGAGAGGGAAGTGCTAGAAGCTTACCCTGGCTTGGAATCACTAAGAATTGCTAGAAAATACAGCAAATTGATGAAGAAAAACAAAGAACCCTAGCTGGTCCTATAGGGTTCGAATGAGAGAGAGAGCTTGAGAGAAAAGAGCTTTTTCCTTAACTTTGTAAAAATGAGTAAATGAAATGATTTTCCCTTGTTTTATTAAATTGTTTCAGCCAAAATAAAGCATCAAAAAATCCGATTAAACATAAAAGATTTATTCCACTAAAGACCAAAAGCTAATGGGCCAAAATGACCTTTTGCCCCTCCCACACTAAAAGGCATAAAAAGACACTAAAGGGTATTTTTGGGAAATTCTAAAATCCCGACTATTCCCGACATTCCCAATGTCTAAACAATTGTCCCACTAGTAAAAATACTAAGATGTGATTCTAATAACCATACACCGCATTCCAATGTTACCGGGCACAAAAATATGCAAAATTATGAAACTCCTATATGTAGCATGAAAATACATTCCGAATTCAAACAAATCATCATAAATAATTAATTCAATATTAATAAATAATTTTCATAATAAAGCCCTAATTATCTGTTAATTTCCAAATTAAAGCTAAGCGGTCTTTACATTTAGCTTTGCCCTTACCTACACATGTAAACAATATCTTTGAGTCGAAAGACTCAATAAGAAAAGTATAATCATAATTATAAATATAACCCGAATTATAATTAGGTTCCCATACACCCAACTGTTATCATATCCCCGCACCCTAGGCGGTACTGAGTACTCTAGTCATACTCTAGTTATTTTGATGTGATAGCATCGATTAGTATTTGAGCCAAACATACATCTATCAGTATCCAATACGACTCTACGTATATTGATACCGCTATCGATGTAATCTAACAGGCTTAATAAATATGTACTCTAAACATGTAAATACATATGCATATCATTATACTAATCTTACCTCGTTTCTAAATTCAGGTGGTTCGGTCAACCTGAGTGGAACAACTGCTGGACGATTTAAAGGTCCATAAATCACAATATTCGTAAAATTGATGATTGATGCTCTAAATCACTTTTCGGGAACTTAAAATCAAAACTAAAAGTTTTCCTATCGATGGATAACATGGCAATACTCTAAAAATCCCGAAAACATGAAAAACTTGGGTGCCAATAAATGCCCGAACCGGTAGACCAATTCCCAACTGGAAAATCAATTCTGTGAGGGTCTGCCTAGGGACGAACCGGAAGACCAGTTGCTACAAGTCCAACTGAATCGGTCGACCGATTCAGTGCAGGAAACACAAAAACACACCTTAATAAAAAAAAAATAGACCCCAAACGTCTCCAAACTTTCTAGACCTCCTTATATGGCCATAATAAACATAAATTAAGCAATATAACTGAATACAAACCCCATAAATCAGAATACCATGAGAGAGCAAAGTTTGAGCTCTAACATTCAAACTTTGCTCAAACACAAAAACAACACTCAAATCAACTCCAAACCAGCTTAAATAACTTATAATTAACCTCAGAAATCATAACCAAACTTAAATTACACCTATAGTAATCTAATCTCAAAATTAAATTGCATGAAACACAAGTTTTAAATCCTTAAAAAGTCAAGAGAAAGAGAGAAGAGCTTGCTTACCTTAAATGGGAACTTAGAGATGCAATCAAACTTTGCTAAATCACCAAGAGAGGACCTGAAAAATCTAGGTTGGCTGCTGGTTCCTCAAGGGATCGAGAGAAAGAGAGAGTAATGGAGAGAGAGAAAGGGTTTTCTTTCTAATTTTTCTATTTTTGACAAAAGAAGATAAAACCTAATGTTTATCCAACATTCTACTAACTTGATTTAGATTGCTAATTCAATTATAAGTCAGTAAAGGATAGAGGAAACATATGGTAAAAAGACCATTTTGCCCTTGCTTAAGCCAAAAAGTATCTGTACCACCTAGGGGTGTTTTGGTCAAACCTAATACCTCGAATAATCCCAAAATTTACAACGTCTATCTATATTGCCCGACCATTACTAAAATACTAAACCATAAGAAAATGTGACTCTATCGGCCAAACGTCGCGTTCCAATGTTGCCGGGCATAAAATATGAAAAATATAAAATTTTATATATAACATAAATATCACATGTGGAATTCAAATATATCTCCATAAGTTGATAAATGATAATTCAAAATATAATTTTGAAATTAAGCCCTAATTATCTTGTAATTCTCATACTAAAATTAAGCGGTCTTTACAATTATCCCCGATTAAAAGGATTTCATACTCAAAATCTACCCTAAACAACTCTTGATATTGAGCCCTCATGTTAGAGTCCAATTCCCAGGTGGATTCCTCCACCTTACTGTTTCTCGAGACCACCTTGACCAAAGCTATGGTCTTGTTTCAAAGGACCTTATCTAAACTATCTAAAATTTGAACTGGTTGCTCTTCGTATGATAAGTCCGGCTGAAGTTCTATGTTTTCATAACTCAGCACATGAGTAGGCTCTGAAACGTATTTTCGTAACATAAAGACATGAAATACGTTATGGATTAATGAAAGTGCTGGAGGCAAGGCTAGACGACATGCTACCAGTCAAACCTTCTCGAGAATCTTAAAAGGCCCTATAAACCTAGGACATAACTTGCCCTTTTTTCTCGAAATGTTTAATCTCCTTCATTGGAGACAATCGTAGGAATACATGATCTCCTACATAAAATTCTATGTTACCATGCTTCGGATCTGCATAGCTCTTTTGCCTACTCTGAGAGGCAAGCATTCTTGCACTGATCTTTTCTATAACTTCATTGGTCTGTTGCACTTATTCTAGACCTAAGTATTTTCTTTCTCTAGTCTCATCCCAAAGAATTAAAGATCTGCACTTCCTGCCATACAACATCTCATAAGGAGCCATCTCTATTGTACTCTGATAGCTATTGTTGTATGAAAATTCTATCAATGGTAGATACTTGCTCTAGGAGCCTTCAAAATCAATTCACAGGCTCGCAACATATCTTTAGGTATCAATAATTTCCTCTCAGATTGTCCATCAGTCTGAGGTTGAAAAGCTCTACTAAACTTCTACTTTGTACCCATGGCTCGTTGGAGACTTAATTTGCCAAAATTGAATGGTAAACTTCGGATCCATATTCGATATAATGGTCTTTGGAGCCCCAAGTAACCTCACTATTTCTTTCATGTATTATTCTGTGTACTGATCCACTGTAAAGATTATTTTCACTTGTAGAAATTTGTTGACTTAGTAAATTGATCCACCACAACCCAAATAGAATCGTACATCCACGTGGTTCTAGGTAGCCCGACCACAAAATCAAAAGTGACATCTTCCCTCTTCCACTCAGGAAGAGTCAGAGGCTGCAACGAGCCTGTAGGTCTCTGGTGTTCATCCTTAATCCACTAGCAAGTCAAGCATCGGGATAGAAATTCTACCACATCCTTCTTCATCCCGTACCACCAGTAGAAGGGTTTTAAATCCTAAAACATTTTGGTAGTGCCAGGATGCAATGAATAAGGAGTGGTATGAGCTTCTTTGAGAATCTCATTTCTAAGTAACTTGCCCAGGAACCTTCCTACTAAGGGCACCTGCCACCACATTGGCCTTCATGGGATGGTAAAGAATTTTGCAATAGTATTCCTTGGCCAATTCCAACCATTGCCTCTATCTCATATTCAAATCTTTCTGGGTAAAGAAATATTTGAGGCTCTTATGATCGGTGTAAATCTCGCAATTTTCTTCGTAGAGATAATGCCGCCAAATATTCAAAGCAAAAACTATCGCGACAAGTTTTAAATCGTGAGTTAGGTATCACTATTCATATTCCTTTAACTAAAGGGAGGCATAAGTGATGACCCGATCAGCTTGCATCAAAACACATCCCAACCCTCGTTTGGATGCATCATACTAAACGACGAACTTCTCTTTATCAGATGGTAGGGCTAACACTAGAGCTGTAATCAACCTCTGTTTTAATTCCAAGAAGCTTGTTTCACACTTGTATATCCACAAAAACCGCTAATTCCTTTTAGTGAGTTTGGTTAAAGGTGTTGAGATCTTAGAAAATCCTTCAACAAACTGACGCTAATAACCAACCAAACCAGAAAACTTATGACTTCTATAACTATCTTTGGTCTCGACCAATCCCTAACGGACTCAATCTTCCTTGGATTGACCTTGATCCCATCCTTACTAATAATGTGACAAAGAAAAGACACTTGGGATAGCCAAAATTCACACTTTTTAAACTTAGCATACAGTTTATGTTCCCGTAATCGCTGCAGAACAATCCAGAGGTGTTGTTCCTATTCTGCTTCTAATATGAGAGTACACAAGGATGTCATCGATAAATACTATAACACATATATCGAGAAAATCCTTGAATACCCTATTCATCAGATCCATAAAAGCTGTCGGAGTGTTGGTTAGTCCAAAAGACATAAACAAAAATTCATAGTGGCCATACCTAGTGCGAAGAGCAGTCTTTGGAATGTCCTCCTCTTAGATTCTTAACTGATGGTAGCCTGATCGAAGATTAATCTTAGAAAAGAGTGTCTTTCCCTAAAGTTGATCCAACAGATCATCGATCGTAGGCAAAGCATACTTATTCTTGATATTTAATTTATTTAATTCTCGGTAGTCAATGCACATGCATAGGGATCTGTCTTTCTTTTTAATAAATAACATGGGAGCTCCCCAGGGTGACACACTAGATCGTGAAAACCCTAGGTCAAGCATCCCCTGAAGCTGAATCTTTAATTCTTTAAGCTCTGTCAGAGCCATTCTGTAAGGTGCCTTAGAAACTGGTTCTACTCTCGGTGCTAAGTCAATAAAAAAATCTATTTCTCTCTGCGGTGGTAAACTCCGAAGTTCATCAAGAAATACATCTAAAAATTCTTGAAGCAATCTGATGTCCTCTGGCCGAATTGATTCAGGCTGTCTGGTATCCAATACCATTGCCAAAAACCCTAGGCATCCATCTTCTAACAAATCTTTAGCTTTCAATACTAAGATCACTGGAATTTAAGATCCCTGAACTGATCCCACAAATACAAATGGTTCCTCGCTCTCGGGTTGGAAGATCACCATCTTTTTCTTACAGTCAATACTTGCAGAGTACTTGGACAAGAAATCCATTCCAAGTGTGATATCAAAATTTGCTAAATCTAATTCCACTAAATTAGCACTCAACTCTCTATCCTCAATTTTGATCGACATAGACCTAATCCACCTTTTAGAGATAAATAATTCTCCGCCAGGCAGTAGGATTCCAAACCCCTTATCATAACTAGCAAAAGATCTACCCAATCTATAAAAAAATTTGGCTGCCACATAAGAATGAGTGGCCCCTGAATCAAACAATACAGATAAATAAGAGTTGTTCACCAAGAGATGATCTGTAATAACTAAAGGGCTAGCTTCTGCATCAACCTGAGTAAGATTAAACACCCTTGATAGAGCAGGCTTTGCTGCTATCTTCTGTTCTTCTATCTTGAGTTGTGGACAATCCTTCTTGTAGTGTCTAGGGAAACCACACTGGAAGCATGCTCACCCTTTACACTCACCCAGACGATGCTTCTAATAGCTGGGACATTTCACGTAAGGGTATCAGGTTTCAGAACCACCCTACGATTGCCACGATGTGAGTTCCCTTAAACCCTCTTATTCTGATTTGAGCCACCATGTGCAGATAATGCCTTTCTCTTCAGATCAGCGATCGAGTTACTACCACCCCTACCATAACCAGAGGTAGGAGGAGTAGTGGCTCCACCAACAACTTGAGTCTCTCGAGACTTCTGGATGAACTCAATTGCACCCTCAGCTCGTAGTTCTTTTCCCACCATATCAGCATAGGTAGTGTTATCATCAGTTGTGATCACCAGGTCGTGTTTGATTTTGGGATTCAACCATCTAGATACTTTTCTTTCTTACTAAAATCGATTGGCACAATTTTCAAAGCCAACCTAGCCAATCTATCAAACTGGGTTGTATCCTTAATAACAATCATATTTTCTTTCTGAGTCAGATGAGTAAATTCTTTTCTCTTTGCACTAAGGACTACCTCATTATAATACTTTGCATTAAACAACTCCTGAAAATCTTCCCAGGTAATAATAGTGACATCCCGAGTAAGAGCCACCATATCCCACCAGACCAAGGCATCTTCCTGGAATTGGAATGTTGCACAAGCCACTCTGTCGTTGCTGATGACACCCATTAAGTTTAAAATTCCTGACAATCAGCCACTATTCAGCTTTCAGAACATCTAGACCTCCCAAAAAGACTGAAGGCGTCTGCTTGCAGAACCTTCTGTCCAGTGGTTCCATCCGGTTCACAGCAGCAACCGATTTTGCCTGCACAGTAGGGGCATGAGCCACCTGCATTTCAGGAGAAGGCATTTTAGAAGCACCCTGCATCCTCAAACATCTGATCTCTTCATCTTGTTCATTAATTCTGGCTTGCATCGCTACAAACTTGTTTCTTAATCCTGGGCAGCCTGTGTCGGGTTAACATCTCCTCGATCGCGTGCCTTGCCTCTTGGGCCTCTGCCTCGGCCACGTATATTTGGGCAAAACTAAACTCCTTGACCGCCACGGGATCCGACCGAGTTACCTTCACTCCCCGTAATTTACCTAGCGTCCATTCTAATAGAACATCCTGCAAAACAAAGAGCTAGGCTGGTCAGATTGCGATCAAGAATAATTTACTTATTACCCCTTATTTTAGAAATAAAAACATGCGCCCATACAACTATTAAGCTACTAACATGCTTCCTAGTAGTCTTTTCTTATCACATACAAATAAAAAAAATTATTAAAGCAATAAAGGCTTAGTGAACTGTGAGTCGAGCTCATCTTTGATGATGATTGTACATGTCATGATGATCTTTAGAAGATAACATGGCGACTCTTACACTGAATTATAACGCCCTTACTAGTTTAGGCGTGTTATTGTGATTTTATATTAACTGTGCAGTTTCACTACTAGAAAATTGAGTTTTAGTGACACACATAGAGTAACTCTAAAAGTATATAGTGACACTTCAATGCGCGTCACTAATGAGGGTGACTGGAAAGATAATTTTTAGTGACACTTCACACGTGTCACTGAAACCTTTTGCACTCATTTTTTGTGTGTCACTATAGGCGTATAGAGTCAGGTTTTGTCAGACTGAAAAAATAACAGCTACACACATGAAGTGTCACTAGATCCTTTTTTTTTTTTTTTCTATTTTATTAATATTTTTGGAGATACAGTGACACACAAAAAGTGCCACTATATTATATATTTTTCTAAGAAAATAATATTTAATTTAATTTAATTCAAATTTTATATATTACAAATATTAATTTATATTAATTATATATAAATAAAATTAAATATAACAATAATAATTTTCATTAACTAAATGTAAGCATTCTATTGTTAACTAATAAAAGAGGGTAAAAATTTACAAATCTCCATACAAAGTTAGCAGTATAGATACAAAGAATAAACTTAAATAAAAATAGTATACAAAGAGGAAAATTTAACTGAAAATACACACAAGTGATTCAAACTTTAAAAATAAATCCCAATTACAAACTTTAATAACCTAAATTCTTTAGCAAAAAAAACTTTAATAACCTAAATCTCATAAATGTTTCAGTAACCACAATACAAAACTTTGAACAAAAATTAATTAATGGATATAAACATAAAATTTTAACCCAAAAAATAAACACAGAACAATATTTAATTTCTGGAGTAAACACATTGAAACAGAAAAAAGCCTAGAAAAAGGTCAGATTCGCTCCAAGATCCATAGAGCTTAAACCACAACCATGATCCGAAATAATAGACGAGCTTTAAACACCTTCAGCCATAATTGGAACTATTGACGCCGAGATCCTTGGAAAAGAGAGAGAGAGAGAGAGAGAGAGAGAGAGAGAGAGAGAGAGAGAGAGAGAGAGAGAGAGAGAGAGAGAGAGAGAGAGAGAGAGAGAGAGAGAGAGAGAGAGAGAGAGAGAGGTCGACCTAACCTTGGCCATTAGTAGGATCTCTGATCATCAACAAAACGACAGAGAGATGACGATGGGGAAGGCGAAGATGACTAGGTGACGGAGAAGAAGAAAGAGAGAGGCAAGAAGAGGGGATGGGTCTGATCGGATATCATATCTGAAGAGGAATGGAAGTTTGCAAAGAAAAAAAAAAGAAGAAGAAAAGAAAGAACGGTGGAAGAAGAAGAAGGGACTGATAGGGTTTCCATGTAAACCTTTAGTATATATTGTGCCTTTATTAAGAAAAGAAATATACTTTTTATTTTTTATATTTTCAAATAATACAGCTACATTTTTTTTTTTTTTTTTTATGTTTTATTTTAAGATTATGATATTTGAGTTTTAGTATTTAGTGACACTCCATATTTTTAGTGACCCACATTTTAGGTGATAAACTCTAAATATTTAGAGTCATTTGGTGTGTGTCACTAAAAGCCACTCTTAACTTTTTAGTGACACACACTTTTATGCGTGTCACTATATAGTGTTACTAAAAACCTAATTTGTAGTAGTCTTCGGTTCTAATCAACGAGTTTATTGAAAATTGTGAGTAATTAAAATTTTGCCAAAATACTATCAATAGTAAAAATAAATAACTTTTATATAATCAGGATCCCAAGTTTAAAATATTCTATACAAAAGTTGTCGCCTAGCAACTGTACAAAATACAACCTGTTGTTCCCAGTATCGTACGCTCTAGGCCTAACCGTCCTGACATGTACAATCTTTATCCGCTCGCTCTCATGACTGCTCAGCTTTAGCTTTGCCATTACCTATACATGCAAACAGTATCTGTGAGTCGACAAATTTAGTAAGAAAATCATAATCATAAATATAACCCGAATTATAATTAGGCGCCCATACACCCAACTGTAATCATATCCCCACACCCTAGGCAGTACTGAGTCTAGAACGTTCATACGATAATACTATCGACCATAATATTAGTTTATACTTGGTACTCTAGTCATATTCTAGTCGTACTGATGTGATAGTATCGATTAGTACTTTGAGCCAAGCATACATCTATCTGTATCCAATACAATTCTACGTATATTGATACCGCTATCGATGTAATCTAACAAGCTTAATAAACATGTACGCTAAATATGTAAACACATATGCATATCATTATACTAATCTTACCTCGTTTCTTAATTTAGGTGTACTAATCAACTTGAGTGGAAAAGCTACTCGATGACTTACAGGCTCCCAAATCACAATATTTGTAAAATTGATGAGTGACGCGCTAAATCACTTTTTGGGAACTTAAAATAAAAAATAAAAAATTTCCCTATCGAAGAATAACATGGAAATACTCTAAGAATCCCAGAAACATGAAAAATTAGGGTGCCCATAAATGTCCCAACTGGTAGACCAATTTCTAACCAAAAAATTGGTTATGTGAGGGTCTGCGTGGGGACGAACCGTAAGACCAGTTCCTCCAAGTCCAACTAAACTGGTCGACCGGTTCAATCCCTCCTAAACAAAATAAATCGACCCCACACGTCTTTAAACTTTCCAAACCTCCTTTTACGGCACAATAAACCTAAATCAAGCAATAGAATTGAATACAACACCAACAAACCAAAATCACCATGAGAGAGAAAATTTTAAGCTCTAAAGTTCAAACTTTGCTCAAACATAACAACACTCAAATCAACTCCAAACCAGCTCAAATAACTTATAATTAACCTCAGAAATCATAACCAAACTTAAATTACACCTACACTAACCTAATCTCGAAAATTGCATGAAACACAAGCTTTAAATCCTTAAAAACCCAAGAGAAAGAGAGAAGAGCTTGCTTACCTTAAATGGGAACTTAGAGATGCAATCAAACTTTGATAAATCACCAAGAGAGGACCTAAAAAATCTAGGTTGGCTGCTGGTTCCTCAAGGGATCAAGAGAAAGAGAGAGTAATGGAGAGAGAAAAAGCGTTTTCTTTCTAATTTTTCTATTTTTGACAAAAGAGGATAAAATCTAATGTTTATCCAACATTCAACTAAAATAATTCAAATTACGAATATTATTATAAGTCACTAAAGGACAAAAGAAACATATGGCAAAAAGACTATTTTGCCCTTACTTAAGCCAAAAAGCATCCTTACCATCTAGCGGTATTTTGGTCAAACCTAATACCTCGAACAATCTCGACATTTATCTATATTACCCCGCTATTACTAAAATACTAAACCATAAGAAAATGTGACTCTATCGGCTAAATGTCACATTCCAATGTTGCTGGGCATAAAATATGAAAAATATAAAATTTCATATACAACATAAATATCACACCTAGAATTCAAATATATCTCCATAAATTTATAAATCATAATTCAAAATCTAATTTCAGAATTAAGTCGTAATTATCTACTAATTCTCATACTAAAATTAAGCGCTTTTTACAATTAACATGTCTAGATAAAAAAAAACATGTCTTGATACATAAGAACTAACAAACAAATAATAAACTTTTGATTTCTCTATAAAGATGAGGAGATTCATAATAATAAAAGGATTCATTACGATTCTAAATGGGAATCAAATCATTCTTAATTATATATATTTAAAATTAATTATACATTATTATTATTAATTTCTTCTTTTTAAAATAAAATGAAGAATTTTATTTAAAAGCCACCACCAAACACACTGACAAACATAACACTACACCAGGTCAATTAAATTTAGTTTAGTTGTTAGAGTCTATACCGTAAAAGTAAGTACTTAGTGGATAATATAGTAAAGAATATATGTAATGACCACTTAATTTTAGTATGAGAATTAGCTAATAATTAGGGTTTAATTAAAAATTAGACATTTAATTATAATTTATGTAATTATGGAGATATATTTGAATTCTAGGTGTGCCATTTATGTTATATGTGAAATTTCATATTTTTCATATTTTATGCTAGTAACAGTAGAACGCGACGTTTGGCCGACAAAGTCACTTTTTCTTATAGGTTAGTATTTTAGAAATAGTGAGGCAATTTAGATAGACATTGGGAATGTTAGGAATATTTGTGGTTTTAGATTTGACAAAAATGCCTTTAGGTGGCAAAGTTACTTCTTGGTGAAGCAAGGACAAAATAGTCTTTTGTCTTTTAGTGATTTAGAGGATTAATATTAAGTTATTGAATGTAATTTCTTATATTGAATTATATTAGATAAGCCAAAAATTATTTCTTTTACAAAATTAGAAAATTTGAAAAGATTACTCTCTCTCTAAGCCCCTCTCTCTCTCTTGACCTTTTAAGAAACCCAGTAGAAACTAGGGTTTTTAACTCAAATTGCTGGGTGTTTAAGGGAGATTTCTCTAGGAATTTTAAGGATTCAACTCAGGGTAAGCTCCTACACTTTTTTCTCTTTGTTTTCTTAAGTTTTAAGTTAGGTTTGTAGCTTAATTTCTTGGTTAGGGTTGTTGTATGATCTGATTAGGTTTATTGGAGTTTTTTAATGTTTGTGATTGATGATTTTAGTAGTTCTAAGGAGAATTGGGTTCTTGTTGTGATTAGAGCTCAAACTTTTCTCTCTCATTGTGGTTTACGATTTTGAGGTTACTGTTCAGTTTTGTTGCTTGGATTATGTTCCTTATCCTCTTTTTAGGTACTTCGGAAGATTTGGTATGATTTGGGATTGAATTGAGGTGTTTGTGAAGTTTTTGGGGGTTCCTGTACTTAACCGGTCAACCGTTTCAATATGGTCCTGTGCAACTGGTCTACTGGTTCTGCACCAGGCAGACCCCATAGTAACCGGTTTTTTGGTTGGAACCGGTTGGGGCAATTTAGGGTGTCCTAGATTTTTACATTTTTACGATATTTAGGGTACTATCATGTTATCCATCGATAGGGAAACTTTTAGTTTTCATTTTAGGTCTCTGAAAAGTGATTTGGCATGTCACTCACCATTTGTACGAATATTGTGACTTAGGGCTCTATAAATTGTCGAGCAGCAGTTCAACTCAGGTTGATTGGCACACCTGAATTCGAAATCAAGGTAAGATTAGTATAATGATATGCATATATGATTACATGTTTATCGTGCATGTTTATGATCGCTTGTTAAGTTACATGAAATAGCGGTATCAGTATACATAGAGTTGTATTAGATACCGATGAATGTATGTTTGGCATAAGTACTGATTGACTCTATCACATTCGTATGACTAGAGTACCGAGTTTAGGCTGAAATTATGGTCAATAGTATTATCCTATAAACGTTCTACACTCAGTATCGCGTGGGACACAGGGATAGGGTTATGATTGGGTGTATAGGTACCTAATTGTAATCCGATTTTATATTTATGTTTTGATTATGCTTTTCTTACTGATTTTGTCAACTCACAAATATTGTTTACATGTGTAGGTAAGGGCAAAGCTAAGGTTGAACAATAGTGAGTGCAAACGGATGAAGATTGTACATGTCGAGGCTATTAGACCTGGAGCGTATGATCTTGTGGACAGTAGGTTGTATTTTGTATAGTCATTAGGCGACAACTTTTGCAACAAATATTTTTATCACAATTGATAATATTTTAAATATGAGATCCCAGCTATATAACATATATTTATTTTTGATTAAAGAGTAATTAAGCAAAGTTTTAATTAATCACAATTTTAAACAAACCTGCTAATTAGCAGCAGATTGTATAGTTAATATATAATCACGATAATACGCCTAAACTAGTAGGGTGTTACAATTCGATATCAAAGTTGCCAAGTTGTCTTCCGAAGATCGTCACAACATGTACAATCATCATCAGAGATAAGCTCGACTCACGGTTCAGTAAGCCTTTATTACTTTAGTAGTATGTTTCATTAGTATGTTATAAGAAAAGTCTGATACGAAGCATGTTAGAAGCCTCATAGTTGAATAGGCACATGTTTTAATTTCTTAAGTAAGCTATTGTAAAGACTGCTAAACTTTAATTTGGAAATTAGCAGATAATTAAGGTTTAATTATGAAACCTACATATTAGTTATGAATTATCAGTTTACGGAGTTATATTTGAATTCAGAATGCATTTTATATGTCACCTATGGAATTTCATATTTTTGCATGTTTTGTGCTCGACAACATTGAAACGCGGTGTTTGGCTATTAGAATCATATCCTAGTATTTTTAGTATAGCGGGGAAAAATAATTAGACATGGGGAATGTTGGGAATAGCCGAGATTTTAGAATTGACAAAAAAACCCTTAAGTGATTTTTATGATTTTTAGTGTGGGGAAGGGCACTTTGGTCTTTTTGCCTATTTTAGTTTTGTCTTTTAGTGGACTTAGATTAGGTTTTGTAAGCTGAAATTATTTTGTATTAGATTGATATTAAGTAATAAACCTTTTATTCCTCTCATTATTTTTACAAAAATATAACAAATTGAAGAAAGACTTTCTATCTCCAAAATTCTCTCTCTTTTCGAACACCATAGAACCAGCTAGGGTTCTGGTTTTCTTCTTCAAATTCTGTATTTTCTACCAAGATTTTGGCAGTTTCAAGTTCAAGGTGAGTTTCCAGTACCTCCCTTGTTGGTTTCTTGAGTTTAAAGTTATGAATTTATGCATGATTTGTGAATTTTGCTACTGTAGTTGCTGTTGTGGTTTGTGATTGTTTTATGAAGTTAAATTATTTTTTAGATATGTTGTTTTGAGTTGTTTTTGAAGGCTGTTATTAAGTTTGAGCAAGCTTTAAGTTTTAGAACTCAAGCTTGGCTCTTTAATGGTAATTTTTGATTCTGAGATTGGTTAGTTGTTTTGTTGCTTGGAATATGTCTATGGGGTATAATATGCAGGTCTGGAAGGTTTGGTAAGGATTTGAATTGATTTGGTTAGGTTTTGGAATTTTTGGGGTTTTTTGGTGTAAACCAGTTAACTGGTTTTACAGGAAATGTAAAACCGATTAACCGAATTCGTTGATGTGTTCCCCAAAAATTTCATGTTGTCGATTCGGCTTAGTGTAAAAGCTTTGGTTGGTTAATTTCTTGTTAGTTTAGGGTATTGCCATGTTAATTTATAGTAGGTAGGTTTTTGGTTTAAAACCTAAGTCCCCGGTCGTGATTTAGCGTGTCACTTATCCATGTTATGATCCATGTGATTTTGGGGCCTGTAATTCGAAAACAAGGTAAGATTTGTATAATGTTATGCAAATGTAATTACATGTTTAGCATACATGTTGTTATTGCCTGTTAGAGTACATTGATAGCAGTAATAATATACGTAGAGCTGTATTGATTATTGATAAATGTATGTTGGTTGAAATACTAATCGATGCTGTCACATCAATATGGCTAGAGTATGAGTGGCATATTGAGTATAGGCTGACATTATGGTCGATAGTATTATTGTATGAACGTTCTAGACTCAGTACCGTGTGGGACACGGGGATAGGGTTATCGTTAGGTGTATGGGCGCCTTATTATAACCCGAGATATTATTATGTTTTATGTTATGCTTTTCTTACTGAGTCTGTTGACTCACAGTTGCTATTTCCATGTGTAGGTAAGTGCAAGGCTAAGGCTGAATAGCCGTGAGAGCGAGCAGGTGGAGGTTGTATATGTTGGGGTGGTTAGGCCTGGAGCGTACGATCTTTGGGACATCAGGGCTTTTATTGTATAGTCGCTAGGCGACAAATCTTTGTAAATATATAGTTAAACTTTTGTAAATGTTTTGTAAACGAGATCCTAGAATTTATATGTATATTACTTTATGTTTTTAATTAAATGAAGAAAATTTTAATTAACCATTCTTTTTGATAATCTCGTTGATTAGCAACGAGCTGCACAATACGTTAAAAATCACGCTAACATGCCTAAATTAGTTAGGGTGTTACAATTTTGTACCAGAGCCGCCAAGTTGTCTTCCGAAGATCGTCACAACATGTACAATCATCAGCAGAAATCACCTCGTTTCACTGTTCTGTAAGCTTTTATTGCTTTAGTTGTTTATTTTAGTAGTATGATTTAAGGAAAGCCTGTTACGAAGCATGTTAGTAGTGTGATAGTAGAATAGGGGTATGTTTTTAAATTTCCAAATAAGCGGCAATTAGTAAGTTTTACTTGATCACGATCTGACCAGACTAGCTCTTGGTTACGCAGGCTATTTTGATAGTGTGGACGCCAGGCGAAACACCAGGAGCCAGGGTAACTAAGTTGGATCCAGTGGTGGTCAGGGAGTTCAGATTCCCCTAAATATTCGTGGTCGAGGTAGAGGTCCTAGAGGCAGGGCACGCTGTCGGGTGATGTTAACCCACCACAGGCTGCCCAGGCTGCCCAAGATTAGGAAAATAGGTTTACAGAAATGCAAGCCAGAATTAATGAACAAGATGAAGAGATCCGATGCCTGAGACAGCAGGGTGCTCCTCCAATCCCTACTCCAGCAGTGCAAATATCTCCTGCCCCTGCTGTGCAGGCAGGACCAGTTGTTGTAGTGAACTGAATGGAACCACTATATGAAAGGTTCTATAAGCATGCACCTCTAGTTTTTTTGGGAGGTCAAAATGTTATGAAAGCCAAACAATGGCTAACAGTGATTACCAGAATTTGAACTTTCTGGGCATCACCGACAATGATAGAGTGGCCAGTGCCACATTCTAGTTCCAAGAAGACGCTCTGGTGTGGTGGGACATGGTGTCCCTGACTCATGATGTTACTACAATGACCTGGGAAAGGTTCCAGGAACTGTTCAATGCAAAATATTGCAATGAGGCAGTCAGAAGCGCGAAAAGGAAAGAATTCACTCAGCTAACTCAGAAAGAAAATATGAGTGTTACTGAATACACAACCCAGTTTGACCACTTGGCAAGATTGGCCTTGGGAATCGTGCTAATTAATTTTAGCAAGAAAGAGAAATACGCGGATGGGTTAAATGCAAAGATAAGACATGATCTAATGATCACTACTGATGACAACACGACCTATGTTGATATGGTGGGTAAGGTACTGCGAGCTAAGGGCGCAGTAAAGTGCATCCTAGAGTCTCGAGGGGCTCCTACTCCTTCTACATCATGCTTTATTAGGGGAGGTAGTGGCTCGACCACTGACCAGAAATGAAAGGCACCTACTGCATCTAGTGGTTCAGGTCATAACAAGAGGTTTCGAGGGAACCAGGGTCGAGGCAATCATTAGGGTCGCTCCGAAACCCGATACACTTACTCAGAGTTGTAAAAAGCATCACCTTGGAGAGTGTAGAGGGCAGCGGTGCTTCCAGTGTGGTATGCCAGGACACTATAAAAGGGATTGCCCCTAACTCAAGAAGGAAGAATAGAAGACTGCAGCGAAACCAGCTCCAGCAAGGGTGTTTGAGTTAACTCCGACTGATGTAGAAGGTAGCCCCTCTATGGTAACAGGTTAGCTCCCGGTCAACAACTCTTACTTCTCTATGTTATTTGACTCTGGGGCCACTCACTCTTATGTGGCAGCCAAAAATTTTAGTAAATTAGGTAGACCGCACGATAATTATGAATCAGGGATTGGAACCCTACTGCCTGGCAGAGAATTAGTCATCTCCAAAAGGTTGATTATGTCTATGTCGATTAGAATTGAGAATAGGGAGTTGAGTGCTGACTTAATAGAAATGGATTTAGCGGATTTTGATATTATACTGGGAATGAATTTCATATCCAAGTACTTAGCTAGTATTGATTTTAAGAGGAAGATGGTAATCTTCTAACCAGAAGGCGAAGAACCGTTTGTATTTGTTGTATCGATTTAGGGATCTCGGATACCAATAATTTCACTACTAACAGCCTGGGAATCGCTACGAGATGGATGTCTAGGGTTTCTGGCTGTGGTATTAGATACCACACGGTCTGAGTCTATTCGGCCAGCAGACATCAAGGTGGTTCCAGAATTCTTAGATGTTTTTCCTAATGAACTTATGGGTTTGCCACTATGAAGGGAAATTGATTTTGTTATTAATTTGGCACCTGGAGCAGAACCAGTATCTAAGGCCCTTTACAGAATGGCTTTAACAGAACTTCAAGAATTGAAAATTCAACTTCTGGGGTTGCTTGACATAGGGTCTTCACGACCTAGTGTGTCACCCTGGGGAGCTCCTGTAATGTTTGTTAAAATGAAAGATTGGTCTTTGCGTATGTGAATTGACTACCAGGAATTAAATAAACTGACAATCAATAATAAGTATCCTTTACCTGGGATCTACGATCTCTTCGATCAACTTCAGGGGAAAACAGTATTTTCAAAGATTGATCTCCGATCGAGCTATCATCAGTTGAGAATCCGAGAGGAGGACATTCCAAAGACGGCTTTTCACACTAGGTATGGGCATTATGAATTTCTAGTTATATCTTTTGGACTAACCAATGCTCCCACAACTTTTATGGACCTAGTGAATAGGTTATTCAAGGATTTCCTCAATATTTGTGTTATTGTATTTATAGACGACATCCTTGTGTACTCTCAATCAGAAGAGGAGCATGAGCAACATCTTTGTATGGTTCTACAACGGCTATGAGAACACAAGTTGTATGCCAAATTCAAGAAGTGCGAGTTTTGGCTATCTCAGGTATCCTTTCTTGGGCACATTATTAGCAAAGACAGGATCAAGGTGGATCCAGGGAAGATAGAATCCATCACGGATTAGCCGAGACAAAAAATAGTTACAAAAGTTAGAAGTTTTTTGGGTCTGGCTGGTTATTATCGTCAGTTCGTAGAAGGGTTCTCTAAAATTTCAATACCCTTAACCGAGCTTACTAAAAAGAATCACCGTTTTGTGTTGACGAATAAGTGTGAAGCAAGTTTTCAAGAGCTGAAATAGAGATTAATCACAGCTCCAGTGTTCGCCCTACCTTTTGATAAAGAAAAGTTCGTAGTTTATTGTGATGCATCCAAACAGGGTCTGGGGTGTGTACTGATGCAAGCCGATTGGGTTATTGCCTATGCTTCTCGTCAGTTGAAGGAATATGAACAACGATACCTGACTCATGATCTAGAACTTGCCGCGGTAGTGTTTGCTTTGAAGAGTTGGTGACATTATCTCTACAGAGAGAGGTGTGAAATTTATACTGACCATAAGAGCCTCAAATATTTCTTTACTCAGAAAGACTTCAATATGTGACAGAGGTGTTGGTTAGAGTTGGTTAAGGATTACGACTGTGAGATCCTTTACCATTCTGGGAAGGCTAATGTAGTGGCTGACGCCCTAACCAAGAAGGGTCCCAGGCAGGTAACTAGTTTTATTTAGATTTCACGTCGGTTAGTAGAGGACATGGTCAGATCAAGCATCGAGTTTGTTGTAGGAAAACTTCATTACTTGACGATGTAATCTAATTTGTTAGAACGAATTAAAACTACTAAGTTAACTGATCCAGAATTAGTGAAGATCAGGAAATAAGTTTCAGCTAGTCAAGCCAGAGATTTTACAATGTCAGATAGTGGGATGCTGTTATTTAAGACAAGGGTTTGTGTTCCAAGTAGTGCAGAACTTAGAAACAAAATTCTTGAAGAGGCTCATAGCACTTCATACTCCTTGCATCCTGGCACCACCAAGATGTATCAAGATCTTTGTAAGCCCCAAGTTCTTGTCTAACCTATCTTTTTCATTTTTAGATTGATTTTATCTTGATTTAAGCTTGAATATAAAAAGAACAAAATCAAAGATTCAACACCAGAATTTTACAAGCTTCACCTGCCCTAGAAACTCATTCTAGGCGGCTAGTGCATGGGTTCCCCGAACCAGGGTAATACCTTTCACTATATTCAAAGATGTATCTTACAAAAACCAACAATACTGTAAACAATACACTCCTTTACAAAATACAGTGAATCTATACCCATACCAACCAAGACCCTTGATTGGAGACACAAGATCCCCTTGTGTGAATGATGAGCTCTCTTCAACACTTCTTCAATCTGAAGTCCCTTCAGATCTGGTGATGGAGATGATACTGAAATCCCTTCAGTCTGAACTCAACATCTTCAAGCTTTGATCTGCAACTATGGAGTAATACCTCCAAGCTCAAAGATCACCTGCCATGGAACATAAAGAAGAAACAAGACGAAAGAAACGTAATCCCTAATCTCCCATCAAAAAGTTTGTCAACAAAATACCCAGAAATTGTATTTATACCCAGCTAAACCAAGAAACCCGAAATAGACAGCTGTTACCATCTGAACAATTAAAACCTAAAAAATCTTTGCTGACGTGGACTAACACTAACAGTACGAACTCCAAACAAAACACTACGAGACCGAGACGCAACTAGAATGCAACTGGATATAATTTGTCACTACAAAAAATAATAGTTCTTACAATCTCCCCCTTGACAAATTATGGTCAATGACAACAATACCTGTGCGAAACAAAGCAACCATCAAAATATAATAGAGTCTACACAAACAGCAAACACTTTAAACAACCAAACAACAAATGCACCACTTTACACACAAAGGATAAGTATTTCTCCCCCTTCATTGAGCATAATCCATGTTAATAATATTGTCCAAAACCAAATTCTCCCCCTAAGAAAATAAGAAGTTTAACAAAGAGCTCCCCCTGAATGGCGACAGGAAATGCAACATAGACTCCTCATTGCAAAGAAATTCCAAAGTATCTATTACAACATTAAAGAAGAAAGTCAAACCATCTCACAACATGACCTAAAACATATGGATATTAGATATAAAAAAAATGAGAGATTGACTAAGTAAAACAATCAGATCACCACAATATTACAAATGATGCTACAAATGAGATTTATTTTTATTTCAATCAAAAACATGCCAAATGATATATCTCAAGAATTAACATGTTCAACTTGTAAAGAGGAAACACAATGAGTGGCCTAATCAATTAACAAGTGAGCAATGATCATTTGAGCAAAGAACAAATTCATTCAACTTCACAATGAGCCATACTTAATAAAAAGATGAGACAACTTCTACCAATCCACATATTCACACACACTTGAGAAAGACAATAAACAAGGATTTTTTTTTACAGGATTTTGAACCAAGATTTTTCTTCGGTGTGTGCTAGTGACCTCAAGTGAGAACATTGGCTCACTCTCACAATTTTTATTAAGCTGCCCATTTTTTTCCCCTTTTCTATCTTTAGACACTCCGGCTCTTTCTTTTGCAACCAGCTACGGCTTTCACCCTCCCTCAGAGATGTAGCCGTCCTCTTTTAATCAGAAATACTAATATAGAAGGAGCATACTACTTATTAGTAAATAGACTAAAGAGAGCTCTTCCCATTGCATCTAAAAGAGGTAGCCTTTTTAGCTGGGAAAAATAAAGGTTCAAAAGATCCTGAAAAATTCACCTATTAAGAGCTTCCTCGATAGAACTGGAGAACCTGTAGATGGGACATGAAGTGCCTCATAGAAAAAAAAAATGGATAGCAATCAAGGCTTAGCTGAACAAACTGAGAAAGATAATGATCATATACTACAACGGATTAATCAGATAGAACACATAAAAAAACTTCTCAAGTTGCACACATTAATACGAGAATTAAAGGCTTTAGTAAACAAAAATCCAAGAGAGCATCAAGAATAATATGTGATTATCCAATGTATTTTTACTCAACCAATTCAAAAAAATGATATCCGTTATCTATATATTTTGAGTCAACGTGCATTTTGAGGAATGTTTGTGGAACTTTCATTATCACACATGAAGACACAGAAACAAGCAATGAGGAACACTAGACAAAATATCATGTGTGTATCATATTTCTTTTGAAGCAAGGGAGTACGATGTACAACATGATCAAAACCAGCATACACTAGGACAAAAACATCATCATTTCTTTGTTTAAACCCAAGATTCAATAGTATGAGGTTTAGAAGACCATACCATAGCACTAATAATAGTGAATGAGCTCTTGAAAGACGAGGTGATGATTTAACACTCTTATTTCTTTTGGTTAAAACTTTTGGAATAGCAGTAAAGTCTCCAATATCTGATTTATCCAATGATGCACTATTATATAGGACAACATTGTCCAACAAATAACTACCATCACTAGATCTCTTCCCTATTAAGACTGAGCACCCATCAAATGAAACTAAACAATGAGTTTTAGAAAAACTTACAGTTTAATTTGCATCACAAAGTTCACCGATGCTTATCAGATTTGCCTTGAGTCCTTTCACATACAGTACTTCAGTAGGAGGTGCAACTCTATGTTGGAAATTATTTTACCAGAATCTAGATTTACTAACAAGTATGTTGGATTAACAACCTAATATGAATTCTAAAACAATGAAAATAAACACATATAAAGTTAGAAAACCTTACAGTGGGTGCAGCGGAATAATATGACTCCTTCCGTTCAGATCTCTAGCCCTTGATTCCTTTCTGTAGCAGAGCATCACCAAGATCTGAACCTGGATCTTCTTTTCTCATTCTTTGATGCAGAAATTCCATAGTCTTCCATACAATGATTTGAAAGGAAAGAATCTTCAATATCACTTTCAGATCTTATAATTTAATAAAATAAACTAATTTTAAAATAGATTTGGTTAGATAATTATTATTTTAGGAATAAAATAATAAATAAATAATAATTACCATAATTATATGTCAAAATATCTCAATTAAGCAATATTCAAATCTCTACAAAAATATCTATGTTATTTAAATATTTAAGATATGATTTATAAATTTCTAATAAGGAAAAAATGATATATATAGAAAAAATATCATTTTTAAACTTATAATTTATAAATAATTAAATATTTAACAAAATAACAAATTTTTGAATTTGAAAACATTATGGTAAGTATATCTATAAAAATATTTATGTTAATTTCAAATTTATTAATTATTTAATTTGTCATATAAGATAATTTTAATATAATATTTTAAATAAAAAGACAAAGTTATCTTTTAATTTAAAATATCTTAAATATCAAAATATCTAATCTTATAATTAAATAATAAATAAATATTAAAGAACTTAACAAATTTTTAAATCTGACCATAATAGGAAATATTTAAAAATTAGAAACAATCCAAAATAGAAATATTTAAAATTGGAAAAATTCCAAATTGAAAATATTTAAAATTGGAAACAATTTCAATTTAGAAATATTTAAAAATGGAAAAATGAATTTTTGGGAAACAATCCCATGGAAAAATTGGATTTTTGGGAAAAAATTCCAAAAAATCGCACTTTTGGGGAAGGCAGCCCAGGAGGCTGCACGTGCAGCCCAGGAAGGCTGCACGCAGCCTCCTACGCGAGCGGACAAGGGGAGCTGCAGGGTGGGACGCCGAGTTTTCTCGGCAGGTGCAGCATCTCCTCGGGCAGATGTGCAGGGTGCACACGGGCGTGAGGCTCGTCACACGCGCGCGCATGGGGGGCTGATCCGAGTGCCTGGTGCTCACGATTGAGCACCCTTGCATACCCGAAATCCCGATTTTCCAAAATTCATAACTTTCTCAATTTTTATCAGAATCGAGTTCCGTAGAAAATAAAATTGCTTAATTTTTCACAAGGAATCCAAATAAAATATTTTCAAAAAATGAAAAAATATTTTTCATGGAAAAATTTCGTACAACATCAACATTCATCATAAAAGCACATAAACCAACATGAAACCATCCAAATCAACACAGAAACATGCAATCATCGTTTTAATTCATATTACATGAAAGTAAATCATTACCATGGCTCTGGGGCCAGTTGTTGGAAATTATTTTACCAGGATCTAGATTTACTAACAAGTATGTTGGATTAACAACCTAATATGAATTCTAAAACAATGAAAATAAACACATATAAAGTTAGAAAACCTTACAGTGGGTACACCGGAATAATATGACTCCTTCCGTTCAGATCTCTAGCCCTTGATTCCTTTCTGTAGCAGAGCATAACCAAGATCTGAACCTGGATCTTCTTTTCTCCTTCTTTGATGCAGAAATTCCATAGTCTTCCATACTATGATTGAGATACCACTTGATGTGTGTGGGCACTACTCATCTCACAAGGATTTCAAAAATTCTCTCTCTTTTCTCTCTTAATTTCGTGGCTTATGGCTTTTAAAGATGTGCAAGAAAAGAGACACAAAGGTTGCTTTATATAGGGAGAAGGGAGAGCACAACTTTCCAAATAAAACAGTTTCCTCTTTTACTGTGTAATTGATTAACTGCCTTATTTAGTGTGATCCACCACTTTCCTATTATAGCTAGGCTTTGATTAGCAATTACATGACAATTAAAAAATAAAAATAATAATTGGGAAACACAAAGGGAGTGCTCGGCCATAGAGGGAATATGGGCCTCACTTGGATTTTGAAGTTTCCTCAATTTTATTTCTATTTCTCCAAAAATGTCATTTTTTCAATTCTAAACATTTAAATGCCAAAACTAATTATTTAATAACTAAAATAGATTATTAAATAATATTGTCACTGAAAATAATTATTAATTAGACATGCAAAGTCTCTCAATTGATAATTAAACCTAGAAACCCTTTTCTTTACGATTTCATCCTTAAAATGTGAGAATTCATAAAGTAGACATAGTCTAACTTTTAGAATTATAATTGATTAATTAAAATCAATTAACTGAGTCTTACAAGCAGTATGGCCTCAACTAGTATGGGGACCATGGGTCTATATAACCGAGCTTCCAATAAGTCGAACCGAATTTACCAAGTAAATTCCCTAACTTATTAATTCCTCATTGAATCCACACTTAGAACTTGGAATTGCACTCTCAGTCATATAGAAACGCTCTATATGTTCCACGATATAGACACGTCATTAGTTATCCATTGTTATAACCCTAATGTGATCAATGATCCTCTATATAGATGATTTACACTGTACAAGGATTAAATTACCGTAACACCCTACAATGTATTTTATCCTTAAAACACTTAACCCTGTATAAATGATATCTCACCTAAGTGAAATGAGATCTCCACCATTTATCTTCGTTTGGTTAAGCTCGAAGGAAATCATCCTTTACTTCTATTTGCCAAATAGAAGCTATAGATTCCATATTTATGTTAGCGCTCCCCCACTCAATTGTATTACCGTGTTCCCAAAATGTACGTATCACCCTGATACAGAAGAAGGCTTAACTAACAAATCAAAGAACACGAATAACACTCTTGAAATTGAGCCTAACCATATCAGGATTTCGATCATGTGATCTAGGATCAACTTATGATATTGAATTGAATAGATGTTTACGGTAAGTTTCAAAATCTAATTCAAAGTTCAATATCGGTCCATTCCAATGCATACTCCATGCATCCGATACTGGTAAACTTTGCCAATGTCCTGGAAAAGACATAACACTTTTCCAAGGTGTAAGAATACCTATCGCTGATTATACCATGTCAGTCTAAATCCAGTGTTCTGACAAATCAGGGAATCTACTTTTGAACATATAATAAAGATTATATTCCACTGTGCTGACAACACTATAATCTTTAACCAACTCATATGTTCTGGACTTAAAAAGAATTCATACATTATATACACATATAATCATGAAATAAATCATGTGAACCATGCAACATAAAATATTATTTCTGATCTTTATTAATAAGTAAATCTGATTATATGAAATGAGTTTTATTTAGGGCATAAAACCCAACAAACTCCCACTTGCACTAATATAAAACAAAAAGTGCATTTCAAATAATCATTAACACCTTGATATACCAATCAAGTGTAATAGTAGTATACTCCTCGTAATGGGATCTGACAGGTTGAATTAAACACAACCTCTTCTCCACCATTACTCTTCCTTAATCACAAAATCCTTGATAATGTGAAATTCCTCTCTATATGTCTACTCTTTTGGGATACTGGATTCTATACTTTTGGGCAACTACTCTTTTGTTATACAGGAAGTAACCCTAGTAGTTAAGGCAAGTTGGAACACTGCCACAAATGTATAGAACTTTCCTTAGACTGAATAAGTAGGCATGGCAAAAAGATCCATTCATTCGGATCGGATCAGTGATCCGATCCGACGGATCATTACTGATCCGAAACATTCGGATAGTTATTGGATCTTGGATCAGATCCGACCCGCCCCGCTTAATTTTTTTACGGATCGGATCTGACCCGATCCGTTTTAAATATATATATATATATTTTTTTTTTTTTTAAAAAAAGATTTTACTTTTTAATATATTTTTTTAAGGTGTAAGGCCAATGGAATACCACCATTAGACATATATGATCTGCCCATAGACCACACTATATATTATTATTTTAATTAATTACTCTCTCAATTTAATTCTTATATATATGTGTATATATATATATAAAAATAAAAATATATATGCATACTGGCCATTCTATATTTTAATTATTTGATTATAATAATTATTATTATTTGTAAAATTCCCTACCTTCTTCGAAAATCTTAAATGTAAGGTTATAATAAGAAAGTAAAGTAACAAATATTATACACAATAGATCGATTTATGTATAGGCCCTGTTAAATATATTAATTTGCACAATAATTTACACTTTTATATTATATCACTTTTATACATGTATGCAACAATAATTTAAATTTAATATAAATATATTATTAATTAATAAGAATAATAATTAATTTTTGTTTATCAAATAAAAATAATAATTAATTAAATATTATAATAATGAGTAATTAATACTATTATTTGACTCTTAAATATTTAATTATTTAAGCGACATTTGCTAATATTTTTATTTTTTTTTAATTTTTTAATCATAAAAATAAAAGTAATTTTTTGTTTTTAAAAAATATGTGTTCTATAACCATTTTTATTATTTTTTTTTTAATTTTAAAAATTGATAAGAAAAATATCACTACAAAAAATCTTATTTTTAATCACAACAAAATTTCTGACTAAAAGTTAAAAAATTGTAACTAATTATAAGTCATCATTCTTATGTTGTGACTAAAATAGGTCCATCACTAAAAGTATTAGTTACAAAAATTACAATTTGTAGTGACTCAGTATAAAAAATCTTACTTTTATTATTAACATATTTATTTTTTTGTAGGAGTCGTATACAGTAAATCTTGAAGACTAGAAGAACAGTATATAAAAAGTTTATAGTTAATTTCAAGTATTTTTTTAGAGGAGATTTATTTCATGTAATCATCATACTACATTATTATTGATGATTATATTAGTGGAATTTCTAAAATTTGGTAAATTAATTTTTCAATAATAATATTACATTTTTATGTGATAAGAATTTGATATATTTTTTTTTTATTGATTTTGACAAATAAAATAAAAATATATAAGAAAAAAAATAATGCATTATTAGTTCTTAAACAAATAATTTTGGAAAAAAAATAGAAATTTAGATATAAAATATATTTTTTATATTTAAAAAAAAAAGTTGGGTCGGATCAGATCCAATCCGTATAAGGCGGGTTGGATCAGATCCGATCCGAGTATCTGATCCAGCGGGGCGGGGCGGGGCAGATTCGTATATGATCTGGATCAGGACGGATCAGAGTCGGATCAGATCCGACCCGCCCCATTGACATTCCTATGAATAAGTATCTTTCCTGCAACTTTTAACATTCAGTCTCTCTCTGGTAGACCAAGAGATTTCAGATAGGTTTTTACACTTCTCCAAAATCACTACTCCACCCCCAAAGTAATCACCATCTCATCAGCTGACTTTCTAGCACACAGGCAAGTCTCAAAATCTGATGTGGTGTAGTCTAAGAGTTTTAAACAAACACCCTTATTGACTAACATATAGTTCCTCTTCTTAATCTTAAGATTTATTTGATTGTCTTCCAATGTTCCTCTCCTGGATTAATCTGATACTTACTCATTACTCCCACTCAACAGCAGGTGTCTGGTCTAAGGCATACTAAAGCATATCTGAGACCTCTCACTGTTGATTTAAGAATTCTTTCATGGCTTTATCTTCTCTGGAATAGTTGAGACTTTTCCTTAGATAAATAAAATCTATGTCTAAGAAGTTGTGAAGCTTCTATAGATTGCCATTGGAAAGAAAATGCTTCAGCATCTTACTAAAGTAAGTTGCTTGCATTAGAGTAAGTAATTTCCAGGTATACCACAAGCCATAGGTTTATATAAACTCAAACCTATAATACTAGGAACAGGAAGTTTTGTTAAGTCCATTGAATAGACTTATGAACGAAAATTTCCTATCATGTCCTTGTAATAGAAAACTTTAGGTTACTCCATGTGAATGGATCAAACCATAGTTCTATTGGCTTTCTTCTCAGTTTCTTATCTTGACAATCCATTACTTGTTTAAACTCACAATGGATTTTAATCACTAGTGTCTTCCAAGTCATAAGAAGAGTGAGTTCCTAGAAACTCTCCCACTACGACAAGGTACCGTGAACTATGTCAAAGAAAACTAAATGGTATAGACCTCGTCAGTTGTGTTAAGACAACAGAGGTAGTGGGATCATCTTGTAACGAATAAGATGATAGAACACTTATGGAATCAAGAAAAAATATCTCCTTTATTTGCTACTTTATTTTCAGACTTAGTCATTTTCTTAGAAAAGTAGTATTTGTTTAAACAAACACTTTCTTATCTAATGACTATGGGATGCTCCACCCCTAATCACTTAGAATAGCTAACAAACATGCAAACCAGGGTTAGCAGTTCTAGCTTTTCTTGAGATTTCGATTAGGTCATCCATGAATCTAGTAATGATTTACATTAAGTATACAACCATTACATCATTCTGAAATTTCCATATAAGGATTTAGGCAACGACTAGTAACTAATCATCAATATGCAACTCGAAAATCTGGGGAGGTAGGTTTGGATATAATTCAAAAATCAAATTAATGATCTTTGAACTGCATATCTACTACCTTTTTCTCCACCCCTATCAGTTCGCAAGATCTTTAACCACTTACCTTCACCATTGCTAGAAATTCATGAAATTTTTCAAACATTTCAAATTTCTTTTGCATAAGGTAAAATCTAGAGTGATCGTTTTAAGAATACAACGAAAACTCATATCCACCCCTGAATGTTCATCCATCTGCGAATGAGATGAAATTACTTTCAGTGGATATAGGCATATTAACTCTTTGCAGAGAATGATCTTGTCAAAACCACTATGACCAAGATACAAATGCCATAGATTTATAAAATATGTGGTTGTATCTTTTGATTACTTAAGTTTAGTTACATCAAAGAGTTCTTAGAATAGTGCAAGTGGATTCTGGTCACAGAATACTAAACTCATACAGTTTAAATCCATTGATAGAAAATGGTTATTAAACACTTGTGAAAGTGTAACTGTATAATTAGTAACTCTTTCTTGGACCACCACTACTAATCTAACTCTATGATTTGCCTATACAAGTAGGAGATATCTAAGATTGAGGATTTATATCATTTAGGGATAGAATTCCGGGAATATAATCATATGCGTCATCTAATTTCTTAAGAGAAAATAAGACTTTATATGATTTATAGACCATTCATCCAATGATATGTCTTTAAGCTAATTCGAAATGAATAAGCTAAGAGGAATTAGGATAATTTCGTTTTAAATGAGAATCCAACGATGCTCCGATTAGCGAGAGTCAAAGTAATCTTATTTATACAATCTTCTTGTTTCATATTGTAAAATACTAGTATAGGGTGTCATCAATTGATGAACAACTAGATGTTGCATTTACAATATTTATCTTTCGAGATCTAACACTATTATGTTAGTCTAATGGTGAAAATCCATTAGGGATTTATCTCATTAGAAAAACAAATCAAGTTAGACCAACAATGAAGATTCGAAATTAAACTACAATTTAATAACAGAAAATAAGATGGTTCAATACAAATTCATACACAATTCAGAAATTATGAAGCACATAGCAAGTAGGAATGACAAGTGAAAATACTAAAACATACAATCCTAAATAATTTCCAAGGTTTTCAACAAACTGATATCAGTGTCCCGTTTAGGCGAGAGTCAAAGCTATCATCCATTGAATAGAGTTGTCAGCTCATCTAAAATGTCAAACATTCTAGCAACCTTTAATTCGATCAAGATGTGAATCCGCGTTGTCCCGTTTAGGCGAGAGTCAAGGCTATTCTATCTTATGAGCTTCCACCATTGTTTCATATTCTTGCAAGTCTTATATAGTCGCCACCATTAGGGTGATCATAAACTATATAAAAAACTTACAAGATTACTTATCTTTCGAGATTAAACGGTGCTAACTTGCTAATGAACGTTCCTCCATTAGGGAGGATTACTCACTAAAACAATAACTATGTAAAACCAACAATGGAGATCGAATATCCTTATAATAATAAAGCTCATTATTTAATGAAGGGTTGTATTTTCTTCTAATATTTATTTTAATCCATTCATTTTAAATATATATTTATTTAATTAAAATTTCCAATTTAGAATGAAAAATTCTAAATATAAATTTTAATGTAATATTTATAAATTATACTTAGATGGATATGAAAATAACGTGAATTATTTCCATCTTAGTAATAATTTCCATAAATATTTAGAAAATTATTCAATTTAAGTTGTTTCAAAATTAATTTGAATTAATTTACAACTCAAATTTAATTTTCTATAAATATATATTGCATTTTCGAAAATGCTTTAAAATAAAATAAAATAAATCCTTGAAAATTACTCTAATTTTATGTTGTCCCAAAATTAATTTTCAACAAAAAATATAATTTTCCTATTTAATTAAATATCTAAGAAAAATTTCAAATATTTAAGTATCATGATTAAAAAATCAACTTAAATATTAATTTTCTATTTAATTAAATACACTAGAAAAATACTTCAAGCAAAACAGATAATATCTATCTAGACTTTCATTGACTAATTAATCCAATTTCTAATTATAATATATTTTAGTTCATTTATTTTAATTAACCATTAAATGAAAAATCACTGATTTAAGTTGGTCCAAAATTAAATAAATAATTTTCAACTTTAATCTATTTTTCAAATAAAATTCGAAATTTCTGCATCAAGGTGATGGAATTTCGAAATTTTGGGAAATGATTAATAAAATAAAATAAAATATATTTTGAAAATTATTCAAACTTAAGTTTTTCTGAAATAAGATTCCAAACTTAAAATAATTTTCAACTTTAATTAAATAACATGAAAATAACAATATTTAAGTATCATGATGAAAATCAACTTAGATATTGAAATTTTCAATTTAATTAAATGTATTAAATTCAAGAAACAAATAATTAAGTAAAGAGGAAACTTAATTATTAATTCTAGTTTAATACTAGGAAAATATACTAAACTTAGATTGTACCAAAATTAATTATGAGACAATTAATTTCACAATCTATGATATTTTCCTATTTAATATTAGAAATAATAACTAGTACTAGAAATAATTATCTAGAATATATCATTGACTAAGTGTTTTTCTAAAATTAACTTTAAAATATTACAATAAAAAATAAATTTCATATATTTTAAAAGTTAATTATGTTGCTAATTCAATTTTAATTAGGTTAGACTAATATAATTAACCTAATACAATTATTTAAATAAGGCAAATGAGCCTTCACAATTGGGGTAGTTCATGTGAGGGGGAGCTGGGTTCAGTATGTCGTACCCACTTCTATGGCCCCCAACTCTCACACAAGGCCCAAAAGAGAGGAATTTAACCTTAAAATAAATAATTGTTATTCATTGAATAAGCCCAAATCTAATTGGGCCTAAATAAATTTCCTTATGTCAAAATTTATTTTAGCAACCTAGTCCATTTACTTAGTAAAAACTTAAATGGGCTCCCTATATGTATCTAAGCCCAAAAGCAAACATATAGGCTCACACAGGTCAAATGATTTGGATGGACCCTATCATGTTACTAGGTTTACACAGATGAAAGAAGTACAAAATTTACCTGTTACAAATTATTTATAAGATCTATCGTCAATTGGACTATGATTAAAATCAGATCATTGGATCATGATCTGTCACCAAGTTAATCATAGCAATTTAGATCAGATAAATAATAGGTTTGTTAAAAAAAAGTTTTTGAATAAACAATATAAATAAACAAACATTGTCCATGTAACAGATGTGAATCAAGATATTAATATAATTAAATTATTATTCTTAAACTAACCAAATAAAGGAAACTAATTTTTAAAATATCTAGGTTTATTTGAATCAAATTAAATTAAATATCTAATAAGATCAATGATTTGAAAGGAAAGAATCTTCAATATCACTTTCAGATCTTATAATTTAATAAAATAAACCAATTTTAAAATAGATTTGGTTAGATAATTATTATTTTAGGAATAAAATAATAAATAAATAATAATTACCATAATTATATGTCAAAATATCTCAAATTAAGCAATATTCAAATCTCTACAAAAATATCTATGTTATTTAAATATTTAAGATATGATTTATAAATTTCTAATAAGGAAAAAATGATATATATAGAAAAAATATCATTTTTAAACTTATAATTTATAAATAATTAAATATTTAACAAAATAACAAATTTTTGAATTTGAAAACATTATGGTAAGTATATCTATAAAAATATCTATGTTAATTTCAAATTTATTAATTATTTAATTTGTCATATAAGATAATTTTAATATAATATTTTAAATAAAAAGACAAAGTTATCTTTTAATTTAAAATATCTTAAATATCAAAATATCTAATCTTATAATTAAATAATAAATAAATATTAAAGAACTTAGCAAATTTTTAAATCTGACCATAATAGGAAATATTTAAAAATTAGAAACAATCCAAAATAGAAATATTTAAAATTGGAAAAATTCCAAATTGAAAATATTTAAAATTGGAAACAATTTCAATATAGAAATATTTAAAAATGGAAAAATGAATTTTTGGGAAACAATCCCATGGTAAAATTGGATTTTTGGGAAAAAATTCCAAAAAATCGCACTTTTGGGGAAGGCAGCCCAGGTAGCTGCACGTGCAGCCCAGGAAGGCTGCACGCAGCCTCCTACGCGCGCGGACAAGGGGAGCTGCAGGGTGGGACGCCGAGTTTTCTCGGCAGGTGCAGCATCTCCTTGGGCGGATGTGCAGGGTGCACACGGGCGTGAGGCTCGTCACACGCCCGCGCATGGGGGGCTGATCCGAGTGCCTGGTGCTCACGATTGAGCACCCTTGCATACCCGAAATCCCGATTTTCCAAAATTCATAACTTTCTCAATTTTTATCGGAATCGAGTTCTGTAAAAAACAAAATTGCTTTCACAAGGAATCCAAATAAAATATTTTCAAAAAATGAAAAAATATTTTTTATGGAAAAATTTCGTACAACATCAACATTCATCATAAAAGCACATAAACCAACATGAAACCATCCAAATCAACACGGAAACATGAAATCATCGTTTTAATTCATATTACATGAAAGTAAATCATTACCATGGCTCTGGTGCCAGTTGTTGGAAATTATTTTACCAGGATCTTGATTTACTAACAAGTATGTTGGATTAACAACCTTATATGAATTCTAAAACAATGAAAATAAACACATATAAAGTTAGAAAACCTTACAGTGGGTGCAGCGGAATAATATGACTCCTTCCGTTCAGATCTCTAGCCCTTGATTCCTTTCTGTAGCAGAGCATCACCAAGATCTGAACCTGGATCTTCTTTTCTCCTTCTTTGATGCAGAAATTCCATAGTCTTCCATACTATGATTGAGATACCACTTGATGTGTGTGGGCACTACTCATCTCACAAGGATTTCAAAAATTCTCTCTCTTTTCTCTCTTAATTTCGTGGCTTATGGCTTTTAAAGATGTGCAAGAAAAGAGACACAAAGGTTGCTTTATATAGGGAGAAGGGAGAGCACAACTTTCCAAATAAAACAGTTTCCTCTTTTACTGTGTAATTGATTAACTGCCTTATTTAGTGTGATCCACCACTTTCCTATTATAGCTAGGCTTTGATTAGCAATTACATGACAATTAAAAAATAAAAATAATAATTGGGAAACACAAAGGGAGTGCTCGGCCATAGAGGGAATATGGGCCTCACTTGGATTTTGAAGTTTCCTCAATTTTATTTCTATTTCTCCAAAAATGTCATTTTTTCAATTCTAAACATTTAAATGCCAAAACTAATTATTTAATAACTAAAATAGATTATTAAATAATATTGTCACTGAAAATAATTATTAATTAGACATGCAAAGTCTCTCAATTGATAATTAAACCTAGAAACCCTTTTCTTTACGATTTCATCCTTAAAATGTGAGAATTCATAAAGTAGACATAGTCTAACTTTTAGAATTATAATTGATTAATTAAAATCAATTAACTGAGTCTTACAAGCAGTATGGCCTCAACTAGTATGGGGACCATGGGTCTATATAACCGAGCTTCCAATAAGTCGAACCGAATTTACCAAGTAAATTCCCTAACTTATTAATTCCTCATTGAATCCACACTTAGAACTTGGAATTGCACTCTCAGTCATATAGAAACGCTCTATATGTTCCACGATATAGACACGTCATTAGTTATCCATTGTTATAACCCTAATGTGATCATTGATCCTCTATATAGATGATTTACACTGTACAGGGATTAAATTACCGTAACACCCTACAATGTATTTTATCCTTAAAACACTTAACCCTGTATAAATGATATCTCACCTAAGTGAAATGAGATCTCCACCATTTATCTTCGTTTGGTTAAGCTCGAAGGAAATCATCCTTTACTTCTATTTGCCAAATAGAAGCTATAGATTCCATATTTATGTTAGCGCTCCCCCACTCAATTGTATTACCGTGTTCCCAAAATGTACGTATCACCCTGATACAGAAGAAGGCTTAACTAACAAATCAAAGAACACGAATAACACTCTTGAAATTGAGCCTAACCATATCAGGATTTTGATCATGTGATCTAGGATCAACTTATGATATTGAATTGAATAGATGTTTACGGTAAGTTTCAAAATCTAATTCAAAGTTCAATATCGGTCCATTCCAATGCATACTCCATGCATCCGATACTGGTAAACTTTGCCAATGTCCTGGAAAGGACATAACACTTTTCCAAGGTGTAAGAGTACCTATCGCTGATTATACCATGTCAGTCTAAATCCAGTGTTCTGACAAATCAGGGAATCTACTTTTGAACATATAATAAAGATTATATTCCACTGTGCTGACAACACTATAATCTTTAACCAACTCATATGTTCTGGACTTAAAAAGAATTCATACATTATATACACATATAATCATGAAATAAATCATGTGAACCATGCAACATAAAATGTTATTTCTGATCTTTATTAATAAGTAAATCTGATTATATGAAATGAGTTTTATTTAGGGCATAAAACCCAACACTCTACTCATCACCAAGTCTCCTTTTCCAATAATATGGCCCTTATTTCCATCACCAAAAGTGACAGCTCCCTCCTTGGCTTCTTTGTAATTGACTAACAATTTCTTGTTGCCCGTCATGTGTCGAGAGCAACCACTATCCAAGTACCACTGTCCTTCTAGAAATGCAGACAGTGAAACTTGAGCTACCAACCCAACATTCGATTCACGATCAGCCCTCAATCTCCACTCACATTGAGATCCTTCCTTTCGAGTTTTATTGGGTTTTTGAAAACTCTTAGGTCGATTGATCATAGCTTTCAAGTAGTTCTGCAGCTTATAGCATTTGGGTCGAATATGACCCCTCCTGTTATAGAAGTGACACACTGGGATGAATCTCTCCATCTGAGATATATTCTCCGGGGCAATTCTTCTTCCTTCTAACTTCACCTTGGTAGGTCCAGATGGAACATGGAATTCTCCAGTGGGGTCTGAGGACTGAGGTGTCGAGGGAAATGATGATTTCTTGTCATCCTTTTTGTCTAGGTTGATCACTGGTGTAATGGACTCTTCTACCCCCAAGTTATCTCCTTGCTTATACTTCATCTTGTATCCGATAGAGGTTCGATCACCATAAGGTTTTTGAAGTTGAAGAGTTTGATTGATGGCAGCCGTTCCTGGAGGGATAAACTCTAAAGCCTGTTTAGCTCTTATGAGTTCAACTGAAAGCTTGTAGATCTCATTGTCCTTCTCATCAAGAAGTTTGTTGAGATTCTTAACAGTGTCCTCCAGCTTGACTTTTTCAGACTCTATCTGCTCCTTGGCACTATTCAGACCTCTAATCTGCTTGGTCATATATTCCCACTGAGCAAACATCTCTTCATATGCATTTTGTCTTCCATTACTGTCGACTTCACACATAGTGGAGACTCCATCATCCTCAGATTCAATAGACTGATGACTTTGAGCCATGAAAGCCACTACCTGTTTATCCTCATTAGATCTTTTGCTTGCAATAGAGTCTTTTTCTTCGTCACTATCACTCCAGGTGGCAACAAGAGCTTTCTTCTTTTTGAGAGTGTTGGCACACTCGGCCTGAATGTGTCCGAACCCATCACATTCTCTACACTGAATGCCCATGCTCTTATTGTCACTGGGTTGTTGACCATGCCAGAAGTTCCCAAGAGGATTTCTTTTGGAAGCATTTTCCTTACCTTCAGAACACAGTTTCTTGTACTTCTTTTTCAAGAATTTTTCATAGTTCTTGGTCAGCAAATCTACAGCTTCATCTAAGGAACCAGCTGACAAATCTAGGATAGACTTCTTTTCTTCTTTGTGAATGAACGGAATATTGTTGTCCCCTTTTTCTTTGTTTACATCCTTCTTCTTTTTTTCTTTCTTCCACCTTGTTAATGACATTTCATAATTCTGCAAGGATCCAATCAGTTCATCAAGATCTAGTTCCTCCACGTTTCTCATTTCTTCAATGGAGGTTACTTTAGACATAAATCTCCTAGGTAGAACTCCAAGGACTTTACGAACCAGCTTTGCATTTGAATAAGTCTTTGCCAAAGCATAAGATTCATTTGATATGTCACACAATTTAGCATGAAACTCAGCCACCGTTTCTTCTTCCTCCATTGATAAATCTTCAAACGCTTTTGCCAAAGCACGTAGACGGGATTTCTTTACAGCATTCGTTCCTTCATTTTTAATTCGTAGTTTTTCCCAAACCTCTTTGGCCATCTCACAGTTTGCAATGACCTTCAATTGATTAGTGGACACTGCATTGAACAAAGCATCCATGGCCTTCGAATTAAAATTGGTCGTCTCCATCTCATCTGGAGTCCACAAGCTCGTTGGTTTTGGTTTGGTGACACCGTTATCCATCATCGTTGGGCATGTCCAACCATCTTCTATGGCCATCCAAACTCTTTCATTCACCGCCCTTAAGAATGCTCGCATTTTGGTTTTTCAGTATGGGTAATTAGCACCTTCCAGCATTGGGGGTCGTGATGTGGACCCTCCTTCTCTGAACATCTCCATTCCTGTACGAACAAGGAAATACAAAACAGAGATAGAGAGCAGTATACTCCCAGAGTCGTGTCTGGAGAGGGGGTTATTTCCAACTGGGTGTTGTAGAAAGAAAAAATGCAGAAAAATCAAGAATTGCAGCAACAATAAATTTGAGAATATCGAATCTTGCAAGAACCCTAAGGATCAATATTTCTAACAGAAATAGCTGGCTCTGATACCAATTGTAAGCCCCAAGTTCTTGTCTAACCTATCTTTTTAATATTTAGATTGATTTTATCTTGATTTAAGCTTGAATATAAAAAGAACAAAATCAAAGATTCAACACCAGAATTTTACAAGCTTCACCTGCCCTAGAAACTCAATCTAGGAGGCTAATGCTTGGGTTCCCCGAACCAGGGTAATACCTTTCACTATATTTAAAGATGTATCTTACAACAACCAACTATATTGTAAACAATACACTCTTTTACAAAATACAGTGAATCTATACCCATACCAACCAAGACCCTTGATTGGAGACACAAGATCCCCCTGTGTGAATGATGAGCTCTCTTCAACACTTCTTCAATCTGAACTCCCTTCAGATTTGGTGATGGAGATGATACTGAAATCCCTTAGTCTGAACTCAACATCTTCAAGCTTTGATCTGCAACTATGGAGTAATACCTCCAAGCTCAAAGATCACCTGCCATGGAACATAAAGAAGAAACAAGACGAAAGAAACGTAATCCCTAATCTCCCATCAAAAAGTTTGTCAGCAAAATACCCAGAAATCGTATTTATACCCAACTAAACCAAGAAACCCGAAATAGACAGCTGTTACCATCTGAACAATTAAAACCTAAAAAATCTTTGCTGATGTGGACTAACGCTAACAGTACGAACTCTAGACAAAACACTACGAGACCCAGACGCAACTAGAATGCAACTGGACATAATTTGTCACTACAGAAAATAATAGTTCTTACAATCTTCAACCCTACTTTTGGTGAAGTCAGATAAAATAGAATGTGGTAGAATTCGTATCGTGATGCCTAACCTGTCAGTTGATCAAGGCTGAACATGAGAGGCCAGCAGGTTTGTTGCAGCCTTTGACACATCCTAAGTGAAAATGGGAGGATATTACCATGGATTTTGTGGTTGGATTACCTAGAACAGTAGGTTTATTTGATTCAATTTGAGTTGTGGTAGATCGATTCACGAAGTCTGCACATTTTCTACAAGTTAAAACAACATTTATAGTGGATTAGTATGCAAATTTGTACGTCAAGGAGATAATAAGATTACATGATGTACCAAAGTCTATAGTTTTGGATAGAGATTCGAAGTTTACTTCTAAATTCTGGCAAAGTTTATAGCAAGCTATGGGTACCAAACTAAAATTCAGTACAACTTTCCATCCTCAAACTGATGGGCAGTCCAAAAGAATAATTTATATACTAGATCCAACGTGATTGATACCTTGAGAACAAGGTTTGCTGGTACTCTCATGGTGGCTAAGATTATGAATCAGTTGACTAATATATTTACGAAGGCATTGGATCAAGATCGTTTTGATGCGATCTAGAACTTCACCAATGCACGGATGAAACCTAATCAGCATGTCCATGATCACCTACTCAAGGTGGATGGTCACTTCTAAGAAGATAAAATCCATGGAACTATTATCAATTAGAAAACACAAGTCAGTTTGATCCTTAATAGTTTATCTCCAGTCTTCATGCCCTTTACTTCAAACTACATCATGAACAAGTTGATGTTTGACTTTCACAAATTGAAAAACAACCTTCAGACATTTGAGAGTTTGATTGGAGACCCACAGAAAAGAAGTAATAAAGCTCCTACTACTACTCTTGCTACAAATGGCGCAGCCAAGGCTGAGGCAAACATTGCCTCTACTTTTAAGGCCATTAAGAAAAAGAAGTAGAACAATACCAAAACCAAGCCACTTAAATCTATTAACACATCTAATAAGGGTAAGAGGATCATTGTTAGCAAGGCAAAGGGAAATGAAAAATTCTCCCTTTGTGGTGAAAATGGGCACTGGAAACTCCAGTGTTCTATGTTTTCCGCAAAGAATCAATGTATTTGTAACTCTTTTTGTCAAGAATTCATGTGTTCTAGAGAATAATTAATCCCTTTTTGGTTATTGATTCTTGATCTACTAACCATGTGTTTATTCTTCTTTTTCAGCTCCACCTGCTTGAAATTTGAATTTATATCCTAGTGAGCAGTTGAGACAGAGAGTTCAATGGTGAGGTGGACAGTGTCCAAGCTAGAAGACAAAGCTCAAAATTTTAAATTTTAAATAAATTGTTTTAACTTTCAAAAAAATTTATTCCAATTTATATTTTGAAAATCTTATTTCAATTTCCAATTATAAATTGCAACAATTATTATGATATTTTGGAGTATTAATTTAATTTTAGTTTTCTCTTAAAGGATTTCATTATGTGTTGCTTTTATGAAATTGAGCTTTATATTCTGTAACCTATCTATTTATGCTTAGAACTATTTATTTCATATTGCTTATTATCTATTTATCAATTGTGTGTGATTTATATTAATTATAGATATAATATATATTGTATAGATCTTGATCATGGTAGTTTTTACAAGACCAATCTTTGCAAGAAGAGTATATACAACATAAATACTTGGACTAAATAAATTGTTAAATCTAGAAATGCTTATGGATAATTTGTCAAGTCCTTAGAAAATTATTGTGATATAATTCTTTAAATGATCATTTGATTTGATAAGGGTAGAAAAATATTTGATATGTGCAGTTCAAAGATCTTGTAACTCTAGATTGTATTCAAACTTACTTGTAACGCCCGTACTTTTATAAAAATATTAATTTTGTTTACAAGCGTTAAACGCGGAAAATCATAATGTCGCATTTTGATTTAATACTTGAAAATGTTCACAACTGGCCAGTTTTCTTACAAAAGACATAATAATTAATAACTAAAATAATTGCGACATAAGTTTAATAATGTAAATAAATAAATAGAGCGCCCTAGACCGCCCGCAGTTATATGGCCCTCAGCGAGTTCACACACACAAGCATCTAAAGTTCCACTCGCCACTGGCTTTCTAAACTTTCAGTTACCTTGGTCTGCACATGGTAATTTGATAAGGGTGAGCTACTAAACTCAGTAAGGAAATGTGTGTCAGGTAGTCACATAAATAAAAGAAAACACACAACTAAAATGCACATATCTAGCAATACATAAACTTATTTTGATCACTAGTAACTAATAACTAGTTTCTAAGCTAAATCATATAATAATGATTACGCCCGAGTCCGACTTTGGCAAATGAAATCGAGCTATTGGACTAAATGGCGGAGGGCTGGGTTCAGTAAAATCGTACCCACTACTAAATGGCCCCCAATCTACCATATAGGCCCAACAGTCAAATATTTAACCATTATCTTCTCGGTCAAACCATGTCACATAAACTATAATCTATCTAATTTAAATAATGTCAAACTACTATACATTATTTAAATAACATAACAATCATAACTAAATAATGTGAATCTTATAAACACACTATTTACATACATACTTAAATAACATGAATCTTATAAACACATTATTTAAATATATACCTTTAGCAATGACCATGCTCTAATACTGTAAACATACATAAATAACATGAATCTTATAAACATATTATTTAAATATATATTATACAGTACAATAAATAACAAACAATAAAGAGTCAGGCAGAAGACCTTAGTTAACTTCTCTTTTACTATTCCCACTCTTTCTATGAATGTTATTACATACAGAAAACTTATGTTATCTACTTAATTTCCTTACCTCGAATGTGGAGTCCTAGCCTTGATTGCAATGAAAGTGACCCTTGAGAAATAATTATCTTATGAAAAACCTAAATTTCATATTTATTAATTAGAACATATATTACAATAGTATATATATATTTGTACGAAACCTTAACCTTGAATTTACAACCCAAATTATAGAATGCTATACCTTAATTAGCTTCCAATGAGATCTAGTTGAGCACTAAAATTTGAATGTAAAAATAGTGGCGATAGTGATGTCGATATGATAAAGGGGATGTATATATGTATGGGATAATGATGGTGATGTTTATGAGAGGAAGTTGGTGATTAAAGCTTGTAGTAATTATGATGGTGTGTATGGCTATTTTGGCTCTTGAAAAAAAATAAGTAATTGACTATAAAAGATGGCAAGAGAGAGTATGGTGGATAGCTATTTGGCTTTTAGTGAATGAAAAAAAAAACAATGTCAAGATGATAGCTCCTATTTATAGAATTAAGGTTTAACTAAACTCACCAATATTTAGCCAATTTTGTGCCTCCTATCTAGCTACAGTTAATTAAATACAACATAAAATACGTAAATTCAAACTTCTCCCTCATACTCGGTCAAAAAGGAACCATAACTCCATTAATTACCTATTCAAACTCATCAATCTTCCCCACCCAAATCTCTTTGGCGGATGCATGTACAACCATGATCTAGAAATATTGTTGAGAAATTTGTTCTCCCTTGCTCCACGTGTAGATCATGACTCACTTAAATTTAAATTATTTCATATTATTCATTATGTCCATGAGTAAAACACTACCGTATTTTTCTCAATCAATGCCATGCAAATAATCTAAATTTCCACTACTTACAATGCACACGCTCCACTTGACAATACCCATCCTATACATATATATATTATATATATTTCTCTTAATAGATTATCTATTTATCTTCATAACTATAATTATTTATACTCTTATTTTTATGCTACTGTTACTACTATTCTTAAATAATTAAACTTATATATAGCTATCTCTTATAAAATAATAATACTAAAATTCTCTATCCACTAAATAAGCCCAAAATTAAAAATGGACTCAAACACTAAAGCCCATAGTTTCTAATAACTACAGAATCTCACATAATTTCTATAATTAATCTTGAAAGAATAATTTTCTAATAATTACAAGGAAATAACATATTCTATTCAATTACTATTTCCACATCGAGGTATCTAAACTAGCATAATAGAAAATAATAGTCAAATATTTTGGTTATTACAATCTACCCTCCTTAAAGGAATTTCGTCCTCGAAATTTACTTACTTGAGAATAACTCGGGGTACTGATTCTGCATGTCCTTCTCCAACTCCCATGTCGCTTCTCTATCAGAACTATCACTCCACAAGATTTTAACTAAGGGTATAGTCTTATTCCGTAAGACTTTTGTTCCTTTTTCTATCACGCGCACAGGGCGTGCCATATAACTCATGTCCTGCTGCAAGTTCAAGTTCTCGTATTTAAGCACATGTGTCGGATCAGGTACATACTTACGTAACATGGAAATGTGGAAAACATTATGCGTTTCTGCTAATGTTGGCGGTAGGGCCAAATCCGCAAGCTTACTCCGACCAACTCTGTCCAGTATCTCAAAAGGACCTATAAATTTTGGGCTTAACTTTCCCCTTTTTCCGAAACGCATAATCCCCTTCATAGGTGATACCTTCAAGAACACTAAGTCCCCTACAGAAAACTCAACCTCCCGTCTTTTCAGATCTGCATAACTTTTCTGTCTACTTTGGGCGGTGAGCATCCTTTGCCGTATCTTTTCAACTGCTTCTGAAGCTTCTCTTACTGCTTCTGGACCTAAATAGCGTCTTTCTCCAACTTCATCCCAGTGAAGCGGTGACCTACATTTTTGTCCATACAACATCTCATATGGTGCCATTCCGATTGTGGCTTGATAACTATTATTGTAGGAGAACTCCATTAGGGGTAAATACTTGCTCCATGAGCCAGTGAAGTCTAGTATACACGCTCGAAGCATATCCTCGAGTATTTGGATGGTGCGTTCAGATTGTCCATCTGTTTGGGGATGAAATGCTGTACTTAATTTCAATCGCGTCCCCATTGCCTTATGTAGACTCTCCCAAAACTTGGAGGTGAATACTGAACCTCTATCAGAGACTATCGTCTTTGGAACTCCATGCAGCCTCAATATCTCTTGCACGTACAAGTTAGCATACTGCTCTGCGTTGTAAGTAGACTTTACTGGAACAAAGTGTGCTGACTTGGTGAGTCTGTCTATAATTACCCAAACTGAGTCGTGTTGCTTGGTTGTTCGGGGTAGTCCTGTCACAAAATCCATGGCTATATCTTCCCACTTCCATTCTGGTATTTCCAATGGTTGGAACATCCCTGCTGGTCTCTGATGTTCAGCCTTAACTTGTTGACAAGTGAGGCATCTAGCTACGAATTTAGCTACATCCTTCTTCATCCCTGGCCACCAATACAAGGTTTTCAAGTCATTGTACATTTTGGTTGACCCTGGATGCATTGAGTAGGGTGTAGTGTGTGCTTCCATCATGATCTTTCTTTTAAGCTCTATGTCGTTGGCTACACACACTCTTCCCTTATACCTTAGCATGTCGTCTGTACCTTTGGAGAAATCCTCTGCCTCCTTCTCTGGCATGCCTGCTCTTTTCTTCTGTAAGAACTCATCTACAATCTGTGCATCTTTAAGTTCTTGTAGCAGCGTCGAGACAATGGTTAGGTTAGCTAGCTTTTGTGTAATGATCTCTATACCACTTCTTTGGAGTTCTTGTTGTAGTGGCATTTCTATTTGTGCCAGTATTGCCAAGCTAGCATAACTGCGTCTACTTAGTGCGTCTGCTACTACGTTGGCCTTCCCCGGATGGTAGTGGATTTCACAATCATAGTCCTTAACAAGCTCTAGCCATCGCCTCTGCCTCATGATGAGTTCCTTTTGCGTAAAGAAGTACTTCAGGCTCTTGTGGTCGGTATAAATTTCACATTTCTCCCCGTAGAGATAGTGCCTCCATATTTTTAGCGCAAAAACTACTGCTGCCAACTCCAGATCGTGTGTTGGGTACCTCTGTTCATACTCCTTAAGTTGTCTTGAGGCATATGCTACTACTTTGTCATTCTGCATCAGCACGCATCCCAGCCCTTGTTTTGATGCATCGCAGTACACCACAAACTTATCCTTGTTATTGGGAACACATAATACAGGGGCTGTTATTAGTTTGTCCTTAAGTGTTTGGAAACTACCCTCACACTTTTCTGACCAGACAAACTTCTGCGTCTTTCGAGTCAAGTTGGTTAGAGGAGTTGCGATCTTGGAAAATCCTTCAACGAGGCGTCTATAGTAACCAGCTAGACCCAAGAAGCTTCTTACTTCACTTGCAGTCTTAGGTGTTGGCCAGCTCTTGACTGCTTCGATCTTTGTAGGATCCACCTCGACTCCATCTTTGGAAACTATATGGCCTAGGAATGCCACCTTCTCTAACCAAAATTCACATTTCTTGAATTTGGCGTATAGTTGGTTCTCCTTAAGTCGGTTTAGAGTCATCCTCAGGTGTTCCTCATGTTCCTCCACAGTTTTGGAGTAGATAAGAATGTCATCAATGAATACAACAACAAACTTATCTAGGTACTCCTTGAACACCCTATTCATCATATCCATGAAGGTTGCTGGGGCGTTAGTTAGTCCAAAAGACATTACTAAGAACTCATAGTGTCCATACCGTGTTCTGAATGCTGTCTTGGGTATATCTTCCTTCCGGACCTTTAGCTGGTGATACCCAGATCTTAAATCTATCTTTGAGAACACAGCCGAGCCTTGCAATTGATCAAAGAGATCGTCAATCCTTGGCAGAGGGTACTTATTCTTGATGGTCACCTTGTTGAGCTCACGGTAGTCCACGCACATCCTCATACTTCCATCTTTCTTCTTGATGAAGAGTACCGGCGCACCCCAAGGTGAGTAACTCGGTCTAATGAACCCTTTGTCTAAGAGCTCCTGTAGTTGTATTTTAAGCTCTTTTAGCTCATTAGGTGCCATTCTGTATGGAGCCTTTGAAATTGGATTTGTCCCTAGGGCTAATTCGATGATGAACTCCACCTCTCTGTCTGGAGGTAGTCCCGGTAGATCTTCTGGAAAGATCTCTGGAAATTCACAGACTATGTGCAAGTTCTCCACATTTAGTTGCGTCTCTATTGCTTGATCCACTACGCTGACCAAGAATGCCAGACACCCCGCCTTCATTAGCTGACTAGCTTTTAGGGAAGAGATTAATGGAGTCCTCAAGGCCAGCTTGTCGCCCTTGAAAGTAAACCGATCCCCAGCCTTTGTTTCAAAAACGACCAGTTTCTTTCGGCAATTGATTGTCGCACCGTGACTAGATAGCCAATCCATCCCAAGTATAACATCATATTCCTTCATTTCCAGCTCTATTAGGTTGCCCATAAGTTCTTTGCTTTCGATTATGATAGGTACATCTCGCATTCTTCTTGTTGATAACATGGTTTCTCCCGAGGGTAATTCCGTCACAATACCACATCTAAGTAGGTCACATGGCTTATCTATACTATCAATTACCCTAGTAGCTATATAAGAATGAGTAGCTCCAGAATCAAAGAGAACATTATAAGGCAATCCGTAAATAGAAACCTGACCTGAGACAACAGTGTTGCTTGTGGCCGCTTCTCCTCTGGTGAGAGCAAACACTCGAGCAGGAGCGACTTGGTTCTCCTTCTTTTGTCCCTTTGGGCAATTTTTCTTCAGATGGCCTGGCTGCCCGCAATTGTAGCACACCCCTGACTTCATCTTACACTCCCCAAGATGTTTCCTATTGCATGTGGGGCAAATTGGGAATTCTACATAGGACCTTTTCACCCCATTGTTGTTATTTTGGACCACTGCTTTCCCCTTTTTATCACGATCATTACTGTGATTTCCCTCGTGTTTTCTCTTATTCTCTTGATTTCCTCCATTGTTTCTTCGGGCTTCCCACTTAGCAGCATTCTCCTTCTTTATATCATTTTCGAGCAACTCAGCTTCAAGAGCTTTTTCTAACACCTCAGCATAAACTGTGTTGGTCCCCACCATGATTTTCACATCTTTTTTAATCATGGGGTTCATCCCCTTCAAGAACCTTTTGACCCGAAGGGCCTCGGTTGGTACGATCTCTTGTGCAAACTTTGCCAGACGGTCAAATTGCCTAGCATACTCCGTGACAGTGAGATTGTTCTGCCTCAGATTCATAAACTCATCTTCTTTTGCAGCCAGTATGGCGGCACTGTAGTATTTCCTGTTGAACACATCAACAAAGTCCAACCAGGTCATAGTTGTTATGTTGCGACTTTGTCTTACTACTTCCCACCAGATCCGTGCATCCTTTTTAAGTAGGCTGGCAGCACAGGATACTCTTTCCCTATCACTGAGGTCCATATATTCTAATATGGACTCCACTGAGCGCAACCATTCCTCAGCTTCAAGTGAGTCCGAGCTTCCATTGAATATTGGTGGTTGTTGTTTCCTGAATCGCTCGTACACAGGTTCAAAATGTTGCATTGGTTCTGGATTCAATGCAGCTGGTTGAAGAGCTAGGTTTCTAACGGGTGGATTTTGATTCCGGCGTAACTCCTCATTCTGAGCTCGTAGCCTTGCAATTTCTTGAGTTAGCTCCTCATGTATACGAGCGTTTTCTCGGAGTATCTCAGCTTGAGCATTGGGAGGTGCTTGTTGTTGTTCGAGTGCTACTTCATCTACCGGTGCTACCGATGCTCCTTGTCTACCTCCCCTACCGCTTTGGCCTCCACGTCGGCCTCCGCGTCGACCATCACCTCGGCCTTCGCCCCTTGCGGGTGCTGGAGCTGCATCCACGTGGATGTTTCTATTGCCGTTGATTCGAATTGATCTTCTTGGAGACATTATTTCCTAATGTTCCTTGTTTGTTTCTAAGAATTTCTAAAAGAAGATAAACTTAAATAAGATATCACTATTTTCGAAAAAAAAAAAATGCCCATACTTACATAACTAGTTCACAAATAATTTCTATTTATTCAAAGATAAAATAAATAATCACATAAAATAATAAGACACACATTTTTTTTTTCAAGAGTCATATGGTGCTATCTAACATCAAGTTCTAAAATTTTACCCAAAAATTTTATTTTAAACTAACTTGAAATATATTTATATGTAAAAAAAAAAAAAAATATATTTCATATGGGTAGTACCTAAACTTGGATATTGGTACTAAGGTTTTTTTTTTAAAGTAAAATGCCAATTTAGAAATTACAAAAAAAAAAAAAAATACACATAAAATGCAAGCATATATAATGGACTTACTAGGTGGCAAGTAGAAACTTTTTGGCTGATGTGTGTAACTCGTGAGAACGTTCGGAACCGATATAACTGTGGCTCTGATACCAAACTGTAACGCCCGTACTTTTATAAAAATATTAATTTTGTTTACAAGCGTTAAACGCGGAAAATCATAATGTCGCATTTTGATTTAATACTTGAAAATGTTCACAACTGGCCATTTTTCTTACAAAAGACATAATAATTAATAACTAAAATAATTGCGACATAAGTTTAATAACGTAAATAAATAAATAGAGCGCCCTAGACCGCCCGCAGTTATATGGCCCTCAGCGAGTTCACACACACAAGCATCCAAAGTTCCACTCGCCACTGGCTTTCTAAACTTTCAGTTACCTTGGTCTGCACATGGTAATTTGATAAGGGTGAGCTACTAAACTCAGTAAGGAAATGTGTGTCAGGTAGTCACATAAATAAAAGAAAACACACAACTAAAATGCACATATCTAGCAATACATAAACTTATTTTGATCACTAGTAACTAATAACTAGTTTCTAAGCTAAATCCTATAATAATGATTACGCCCGAGTCCGACTTTGGCAAATAAAATCGAGCTATTGGACTAAATGGCGGAGGGCTGGGTTCAGTAAAATCGTACCCACTACTAAATGGCCCCCAATCTACCATATAGACCCAACAGTCAAATATTTAACCATTATCTTCTCGGTCAAACCATGTCACATAAACTATAATCTATCTAATTTAAATAATGTCAAACTACTATACATTATTTAAATAACATAACAATCATAACTAAATAATGTGAATCTTATAAACACACTATTTACATACATACTTAAATAACATGAATCTTATAAACACATTATTTAAATATATACCTTTAGCAATGGCCATGCTCTAATACTGTAAACATACATAAATAACATGAATCTTATAAACATATTATTTAAATATATATTATACAGTACAATAAATAACAAACAATAAAGAGTCAGGCAGAAGACCTTAGCTAACTTCTCTTTTACTATTCCCACTCTTTCTATGAATGTTATTACATACAGAAAACTTATGTTATCTACTTAATTTCCTTACCTCGAATGTGGAGTCTTAGCCTTGATTGCAATGAAAGTGACCCTTGAGAAATAATTATCTTATGAAAAACCTAAATTTCATATTTATTAATTAGAACATATATTACAATAGTATATATATATATTTGTACGAAACCTTAACCTTGAATTTACAACCCAAATTATAGAATGCTATACCTTAATTAGCTTCCAATGAGATCTATTTGAGCACTAAAATTTGAATGTAAAAATAGTGGCGATAGTGATGTCGATATGATAAAGGGGATGTATATATGTATGGGATAATGATGGTGATGTTTATGAGAGGAAGTTGGTGTTTAAAGCTTGTAGTAATTATGATGGTGTGTATGGCTATTTTGGCTCTTGAAAAAAAATAAGTAATTGACTATAAAAGATGGCAAGAGAGAGTATGGTGGATAGCTATTTGGCTTTTAGTGAATGAAAAAAAAAAAAAACAATGTCAAGATGATAGCTCCTATTTATAGAATTAAGGTTTAACTAAACTCACCAATATTTAGCCAATTTTGTGCCTCCTATTTAGCTACAGTTAATTAAATACAACATAAAATACGTAAATTCAAACTTCTCCCTCATACTCGGTCAAAAGGGAACCATAACTCCATTAATTACCTATTCAAACTCATCAATCTTCCCCACCCAAATCTCTTTGGCGGATGCATGTACAACCATGATCTAGAAATATTGTTGAGAAATTTGTTCTCCCTTGCTCCACGTGTAGATCATGACTCACTTAAATTTAAATTATTTCATATTATTCATTATGTCCATGAGTAAAACACTACCGTATTTTTCTCAATCAATGCCATGCAAATAATCTAAATTTCCACTACTTACAATGCACACGCTCCACTTGACAATACCCATCCTATACATATATATATTATATATATTTCTCTTAATATATTATCTATTTATCTTCATAACTATAATTATTTATACTCTTATTTTTATGCTACTGTTACTACTATTCTTAAATAATTAAACTTATATATAGCTATCTCTTATAAAATAATAATACTAAAATTCTCTATCCACTAAATAAGCCCAAAATTAAAAATGGACTCAAACACTAAAGCCCATAGTTTCTAATAACTACAGAATCTCACATAATTTCTATAATTAATCTTGAAAGAATAATTTTCTAATAATTACAAGGAAATAACATATTCTATTCAATTACTATTTCCACATCGAGGTATCTAAACTAGCATAATAGAAAATAATAGTCAAATATTTTGGTTATTACATTACTATCTCAAAATGTCGATACCACACATAGATAAAAATAATTAGACGTATGCTTAGCTATTAAAATCTACCCAAATCCATAAGAGATGATCTTTTCATCGTTATCAAAATATTTCTACAAATATTTCAACACCAAAGTAGCAAACTAGTAGAAAGTGTTTATTTGATTTTGATCTGTTCCATTGTCTCATACTATCGTAATAGATAATCCCACAACCTCCATTGTATTGACTCATGTCGTGACAATTGAAAATATATGTACCACTGTAGTCCCTAAACACATAATCACAATACCTAGTCTTAGTAGGAGGATTTTTAAGAACCTACCATAATATGACAAGGATTATACTTGTGATAATGACTCATTGTCAATATAAACAAGTAATGAAAAGTCCATGAAATAAACTCTAAAATAAAGCTACCAAAACTTGCTCTAACCATGCACATGAATAGTCCAAAATTTTTAGAATATAAGGATAAAATAGAAAACCTTGCTTGGTCTATTCAAAAGACTCAAGCCTAATTTCTATTTTTAACATCATGTTTTTTGTTGAGATCAACAACCAATAGCTTATGGTATCCTTAGCAAGTATCTTACATTAGTAAAATACTAGGACATTATCCCAATAACTTATTCTAAAGAAGATCATTAGACTTCAAGAATTAAACATAATTTATTTAAAGAAATAGTTTCTACCGTTTCAAAAATAAATAAATATCGTAGAAGAAAATCCTTAAGTATCAACAATGGGATGTCTTATGCCTGCTTCTGTACGTATTAGACTAGACATCTACTGTTGAGTGAGAGTTATAAATACGTATAATTAAAATCCAATAAGGGAGCTGTAATATCCTGATAAGCTTAATGATAAACAATTAGGATTTATATATAATATGAGCTAATCATGTTATAAGTGGGATTATGATCCTACTAATCTATTTTAGCATAAATTTTAAATGTGTTATAAGTGGATAAATAAGCGTAATTTATTAATTACAAAGATTTATATACCATATTTAATCAGGGACCAAAAATATCATAACATATTTAATTAATAAATTTGATGAGAATACTATTATAAGTTGATAGTGTAACTATTATAGTAATTAAAAGTGTTGACGTAGTTTTTCATCAACGGATCTAAGAAGATCGTAAAACGAGCAAGATGAACACAAGTAATAGTTAATCAAAGTAAAACGGTTTGCAAAAGTAAATTCACCAAAGACGAACACAAGAATTTTATAGTGGTTCACCCCCTTTTAGCGGTAATAGGCTAGTCCACTTGGAGTGTTATTGATCTCAATGCTTGAGGAGAGTTCTCCAGAGTTATGTTCTGCAAGAGTTCACTCCTCAAGTGAGTTTTTAGAATTTGAGAGTGGGAGCTCAAGAGTATGATCTCGTGAGTATCAATTTCAGGTTTCGTTTACAAGTGATTTCACCCCCCTAATATAAATATTCATATAGGATTTAAAATCCCTTAAACATAGGTATACCTTCCCGTAATTATAGTTGGGTTAGGTTCAAGATACAAAATAATAATAATAAAATAATTATTTAAAAAATAAATATCTCTTCACTTATCATTTTTTGACTATATTTTCAGAATAGCTTTAAAAGCACGTGTATCTCGTATTTAGCGAACCCGGATGGTCATGGGTACATGAGGGGAGCCAATTGGGTCGGTTCGTGCCCATCAGGTCCTTGAGATAATTTGCCAGATGAGGAGCTCTTTGCGTCTTAGCACCTAACGGAGTTGGGAGCTTAGTGCGCCCAAGATGGTCCTCCTTGGCCAAAGTGCTCCTCTTTGGCCAATGGAGCTCTTCCTTGGCCAATGTGCTCCTCCTTGGCCAATGAGCTCCTCCTTGGCCAATGAACTCTTTTTTGACCAATGTGCTCCTCCTTAGCTAATGAGCTCCTCTTTCGCTAATGAGCTCCTCTTTGGCTAATGAGCACCTCTTTGGCTTATGAGCTCCTCTTTGCCTAATGCGCTTCTCTTTGGCTAATGGGCTCCTCTTTGGCTAATGGGCTCCTCTTTGGCTAATGACCTCCTCTCTGTCTAATGAGCTCCTCTTTGGTTAATGTGCTCCTCTTTCGCTAATGGGCTCCTCTTTGGCTAATGGGCTCCTCTTTGGCTAATGAGCTCCTCTTTGGCTAATGTGGTCCTCTTTTGGCTAATGAGCTCCTCCTTGTTTGACCTCCATATCTAGAATAAAAATTCAGGCACACTTATTTTGGACTTTTTGAGAGATAACATTTGCCCCCCAAGTTTATCATAACTTTATAATATTATGATTGACTTGTAGAAAAAAATAATCTCTGCGTTCTTGGACTCCATACCCGCATATATTGGTACATTCGAGAGTAGACATGTAGTAGAACACCAATATTTTTAAGCATCTTGGAACATAAACAATAAATGTAAAATAATAAAATAAAAAAAATATTGACCCTCATAACCTTTAAATAGGTCTTCTCTTTTCAACACAACCAAATCTACTCTCCACTTTAGAAAAATAAATAGGCGCCCTTCGTATGTATATACATATCTATGCTATATGTATATTTGCACATAGTTGCATCAGGTTCCTTTATGCCGTTCGGCTCCATTGTGCCATTTGGCTCAACTGTTGGAGCTTATGGAGCCATGCCAGCAGCTCCTCTCATGCCATTCAGCTCCTTTTTTGGGTGAGGAGTAGAGTTATTCACCTCCTTAGTTGGAGCCAATCGACTCCCTTATTTTTTTGTGGACTAAAGAGGTCCTTTGAGGGGTTTGAGCACACAGATATTTTTTATATGTAAGAACACAATAAAGAATTATTGATTCTAATTTTTCATAGTGGAACTTTGATAAACTAAAAAATAAATTACTTTTCTTGCAAAAATTCATTTAGCTTAGTTAATTACACTTAGATTTATTCTAATTCAATTTAACAAAATTAGATTTTTCTAATTTGATTTAATCAAATTTAGTTTGCACCCAACTTTTGTAATTGAATTTGTTTTATCTAATTTTTTTATTAACTAGCTTGAATAATTTATCTAATGAATTTAGCTTATTAACTTATTTTTGGGTTACCTCATTCTACACATGTTGGTAGATGCATGCTCATGATCACTGGAGATGTGACAACTGTTGGAAATATTTTACTAGGATCTAGATTTACTACCAAATATGTTTCATTAACATCCTAATATGAATTCTAAAACGATGAAATAAACACATATAAAGTTTAGGAAACCTTACATTGGGTGCAGCGGAACATAATGACTCCTTCCATTCAGATCTCTAGCCCTTGATTCCTTAGCAGAGCATTATCAAGATCTGAATCTGGATCTCTTTCTCTCCTTCTTTGATGCTGATTCTCCTTCTTGTTGTTTGGATTCTTCACAGTCTTACACACTATGATTGAGATGCCACTTGATGTGTGTGGGCACTACTCTACCACTCAAGGATTTCGAAATTGAAGAGATGAAAAGAGAGAGAGAGGGGCGGCTATGGCTTTCTCTGAAAGAAACAATGTGCAAGTCATAGTTTCCTGAAGCCAACACTTTCTATTTATAGAATGCCATCTAGGTTTAGGTTAGAATTTATGGCATTAAAATAATTGAAAAATAAATGGTAAGAGGCTTGCTTAGTGGTCGGCCATATCAGGAAATTGGGCCTCACTTTGCAACTTTCCCATTTTGTTATTTTTCAATCCCATTTTCTCAAAAATGCCAATTTTCCAATTTAACCATTTAAATGTCAATTCTAATTATTTAATAACTAAAAAATAATTATTAAATAATATTGTCATTCAATATATTTATTAATTGGACATATAAAGTCCCTTAATTAATAAATAAAACCTAGAATCTCTTTTCTTTACAATTTTGCCCTTACTTAGTGAAAATTCATAAAGTAGACATAGTCTAACTTTAGAATTATAATTGATTAATTAAAATCAATTAACTGAGTCTTACAAGAAGTATGGTCTCAACTAGTATGGGGACCATGGGCCTATATAAACCGAGCTTCCAATAATTCAAACTGAATTTACCAAGTAAATTCCCTAACTTATTAATTCCTTATTGAATCCACACTTAGAACTTGGAATTGCACTCTCAGTCATATAGAAAGCTCTATATGTTCCACGATATAGATACGCTATTACTTATCCATTGTTATAATCCTAATTTGATCAATGACCCTCTAATAGATTATTTACATTGAATAGGCACTAAATTACCGTTACACCTTCAATGTATTTCATCCTTAAAACACTTAGCTCCGTATAAATGATATTTCAGCAAAGTGAAATGAGATCTCCACCATTTATCTCTGTTTAGCCAAGCTCGAAGGATATCATCGTTTCACTTCTAAATTTCTATAGAAGTTATAGACTCCATATTTAAGTTAGCACTCCCACTCAATTATACTATTATGTTCCCAAAATGTACGTATCACCTTGACCCAAAAGTAGGCTTAACTAACAAATCAAAGAACAAGTATAGTACTCTTGAGATCGAACCTAATCATATCAGGATTAAGGTCATTTGATATAGGATCAACGGGTGATATTGAATTGAATAGATATTACGGTAAATTTTAATATATCTAATCCAAGTTCAATATCGGTCCTTTCCGATGTATACTCCATACATCCGATACTGGTAAACTTTGCCAATGCCCTGGAAAGGACATAACACTTATCCAAGGTGTAAGAACACCTATCGCTAATTATATCATGTCAGTCTAAATCTAGTGTACTGACAAATCAGGGAATAAACTTTCGAACATATAATTACGATTATATTCCACTGTGCTAACAACCCTATAATCATTAACAAATTCATATGTTCTGGACTTAAATAGAATTCATACATTATATATATAATCATGTGAACTGTTGTGAAAAATTGTGTACGCAAGTATACGCAATCGTAACAAGTAATAAAGTGATAAATCGAGTATCGTCTCCACAGGGATTGAAAATTAGAAATTAATTTATAAAACTAATTACTCACAAATTGGTTTCAACAAAAATAACATAAAGTGATGAGAATATGTAAAAAAAATTAACAAACACAAACTATGAAAAAAAAAACAAGCTAGAATTATTAAATTGGCCTAAAAATGCAAAGTTGATATAATGGTGCTAATGAGTATTGTTGTAAATTGATAATGTCAACTAAGAATTTAAAATGTCATAATCCTTTTTCCAAAGTGTTTATGGTTTGATTCTCTAATTAATTAACATATTCCTATGCCCAATTAATTTTAAGAATACCAATTTAAGCACAATTCCTTCAAGTCATACAAGGTAAATAACACATTCCTATGCTATTTACAAATCACACTTTTCCAAGTTGATATTCATGCATCATTCAAGCAATTCCACTAACCCTATTTTTTCCAAAATCAAGATTAGCTACTACTTACTAATGGTGATCAAGCAAAAGTAAGCAATTGCACAATAAACACTCTTGAATGAACAAAACCAATTTACTAAACATAGCAATAAAATATCAAATCATAATTTAAGTCAAGAAAATAATTCTAGCAAAATAAAAATTAACTCATAATAGATTGTGCAAAAATTACAAAATTTAAAAGAAAAGAAAGATAGAAATAAAAACCCATTTAGAGCTTGTCACAAGACTCTAAGTTTCTTCTCCAAATTGCTCTTCTTCTTCCTCTTGATTTTTTGCCAATCTCAAAATTAAAAATGCTAAATTAAAACCCTAAAATAAAACCCTCTTTCTTCTTTTTCTTCTTTTTCTTTTTCTTCTTTTTCTTCATTTCTCTTCTTTTCTTCACTGTCAGCCGCCCTCTTTTTTCCTTCTTTTTGTTTCACGCCTCATCTTCTCTCATCATATATGCATATATGATATATGCAATTCAATCACAAGGCCCATTTGTAGCTTTCTTTTCATTTTTTTTTTGTTTTCTTTTTTTTCAATATTGAAACAAAGGCCCAATAATGAATATCAATTTATTTGGATTTTGTGAGCTCATTCCACTTTGATGATAGTTACTTCATATTTTGACCCATGAGACAAGTTCAAAATGTACATTTAATCTTTTTACAAAAATACACAACATTGAGATTAACATTTATAAAATGGGAAACTAAACTAAATTGATAAAATATTACAAAATTTAACCAAAACTAACCTAAAAAATATTAAAATTGATATTTATTTAAAACTAAACAAAACTAATTAAAAGTCACTAAAATAAGCTAAAAATACTTGAGAACAAAGCTAATTTAATGCCCAAAAAGATATAAATAACTCTATTTTCATAGAGTTATCACACCCCAAACTTAAAACTTTGCTTGTCCTCAAGCAAAAAGAAAAATAAAGAAAATAAAACAAGAGGCAATATGACACTAAAATTGGTGATCTCCACATTTCCTTAAAGGTTGATTAATGAACATAGCTTAGAGAAAAATAAAAAGATTGTCCAGTGATTGTGAAAAATTCAAGCACAAGTTTTATTCCAATTTTGATTACTCCAAGTGTGTGTGTGAAATGCCTTTTATCAAAATATTACTTGCAATTTAGATCAATTTATGTAAATATGAATTAAGCACAAAATCTCTAAAGTGACAAAGTCTCATAGGTTTATTTTTCATCTCTCTCTCCACTAATGTAGACAAACACAAACCAAAGATCAAAAGGACTTTTTCAAGCTTGTAATGTAAGGCTTAGGTGAAGGTGGTTAAGAGAAGTCATTTTTGGCTCAAATCACCTAAAAACACCTTAATTTTTCTAAGACCAAAACGAGACCTCACACTTACTCCCTCAAAGAATATCCCACAAAAAATTTGAGTATTAATATTGCCATTATTTATTGCCCCAAAATTTTCCAAAATAATGTGCTCCCAGGAGTTATAGCAATGCTTTAGCATAGTATTTTTTTTTTTCTGTGTCTCTGCTCCAGAATGCTGAAGCAATGCTATAACACCTGGGACTTCAAGCTTCTAAAAAAAATCTTGCTCGTTTTTTTTTTTTTTGCAAGGGGTGGCACACCCTAAACTTAATTTTAAACACACTTTTTTTTTCAAGGGGTGGCACACCCCAAACTTAATTTTAAACATTCTTTTTTTTTTTTTTGAATAACTAACAATACAAATATAATAATGGCAATATACACAAAATATGGTAATTCTCCCCCAACTTAAAATTCAACATTGTCCCCAATGGTGAGAATAATAAAGTACCACAATGAAAACACTCACCCAATTACCACGCTACAAAAATTGCACCCCTCCCATCCCCTTCATGACACAACAAACAAAATCTTGGAATAATAAGGTGCTCAAAGGGTATATGGTGAGAAGATTTGTATTTAGCTAGGCTTACATATGGTAAAAAAAAAGTTAAAGGGATCAATTATGCTCAAAGGGGGTGACTAGGGATGAAATAATACTATGGTTGGCTCGAAATGCTCAAACGGTCCAAAAATGGCCTAAATCATGTCTTTGGTTAAGCATTGTCTAGGATTTCGCCTCAAGAGAGAATCAAACAAAATTCTAAGACTTGTGAGATCACAAAATCATATATTTACACAAACTTTCACCAAATCACACACAATAAAATGATCAAGGCATTCGTGCTCAAAATTAGCCATATCTCAATCAAAATGAAACTAGCACAAGAATTAGTCACAAGCTCAAACAATATTTACATTTTTCAACAAGTTATGCACACTATCAATCATGTATTAGAATGTGAAAAAATCACCAAACCAAAGCACATATGCCTCAATTTTTTTTTTTTTCAAACAAGCAAAATAAAAGAAAAGAAGAACAAAAATATTTAGTTTCCCAAACCATTGTATGCACAAAATTCTCAAATATGTGTGAGCAAGTTTAAAATTAATAAAGAAGAGTTAAAGAGGAACTCCCTTTTAATGATGTGCAAACTCGCTAGTGTCAACCTCCATAAGTGCGCCCAATTCCACTTGACTTTATGCTCGCACCTAAAAGAGAGAAAAAGAAAAGAAAGAGAGAAAAAAAAATTACAATGCAATTGTCAAAGCCATTTAATATTGCATTTTATTGAATTTAAAACAAAATAAAGACAAAGTTTAGAAAGCTCGGGTTGCCTCCCAAGAAGCGCTTGATTTAAAGTCGTCGGCTTGACTTTTTGAGAAGCACTCATCAAAGAGCGGCTTTCGCCCATAGAGAGTGGCATATGCCCTCACAAATGGGTCTTTGTCATGAACGCCCTCAAGCTTGGCGAGATATTGAATTGATGAGCGCAAATGTTCAACTTTTCTTGAATTCGATGAATGCACATGATGGATGCCAAGGTACCATGCCAATGGTAGAGGAGGAGGTAATGGCCAAAAAGGATCCTCATAAACATAGTATTCCATTACCATGGGCTCTTTGACTTGAGGAATGCAAAATTGCTCTTGCTGAATTTTTTCAAAAACTGGGCAGTTTTGCTGTGATAATGCTACAACATTATGAGCAGCAATAAATGTTGACCAACTTGGAATGCTTGCTTCCTTATCTTTTATTTCACTACTTTGGATTGAAGTGAGCTCTTGTAATTGCTCAAAATTTTCCCCAAGTATCTCCAACTCATCACCACTCCTCAAAATGACATTTTCATTTTCTTCTTTCTCCCTTGAATTTTCCATATCAATGCCCAAAGTTTCATGGTGTTTATCACACAACTCATTGACCAAAAGCTCAAATTGGTTCTCCAATTTCCTCAAGGATGAAGCTTGGCCTTGAATTAAGGCATCATTTTTAGCCATGAACTCCATCATCAACACCTCAAGTGAGCTTGGTTGAGCCATTTGATGAAGATCTTCTTCTATGTTGAACTCTTGTAAATCTTCTAAAATCTCATCATTTGGTCCTTGAGTGTAAGTGTCAAAATTTGGCTCCAAATTGTTGTAATTGTCCTCCCAAACATGGTCATTGTTTGGACAATTACAACACCACTCATTGTACTCCGCCATGTCTTCCAACATCCAATAGGCTTCATCGATTGATAGTTGGTAGAAATCGGTGGTTACATCTCCTCTTTCTACCCATTCCCTTGTGCTTGTATTCAACCCATTTAGGAAGATTTCTAATTGACACTCTTTGGACAACCCATGATATGGAAATCTCATTAGAAATGCCTTGTATCTCCACCATGCTTCATACAAGGGCTCCAAGTCATGTTGAACAAAATTCATAAGGACTTGTAGATGAGACATCTCAAGACCTTGCAAAAGAAACCAAAACAAGACAAACAAAGCGTAAAATAGAACAAGGAAAATAGAATAAACAAATGAAAAACTAAAAAAAAAAAAACCAAATTGATAGTAATTAAGTTCTAAAAATAAAATTTCACTAAATCAATCCCCGGCAACGGCGCCAAAAACTTGTTGTGAAAATTATATTGCTTTATAATTGCGCAAGTGTACACAATCACAAACAAGTAATACAATGATAAGTAATCAAAGTTCGTCTCCACAGGGACTTTTTACTAAATAATGTTGAATCAACTAAAAGTAATTCCAAGAATTTCAAATAAAAATAAAATAAAGTAACACATTAATTCATGAGAAAAATTTGTAGCCTTGATTCTAAACTTGAGAACTAATTTTTTTAACTAAATAAACTAAAAATAAGAAACTAAAAGTGATTAAAATGGTGGTAATTTCAGATTAGGAAAATAGACTTGGGTGATTAATTTCCACTTGTATGTCCCAGTTGATACAGCAATGTTCCAGCAATGATTCAGCAATCCTGGCAGAGTTAACAAATTTCAACAAAAACCAGCAAGCTTTTTCCAAAACTTGCAACTAACCATTCATAACCTCACAATGCATTCCTACATCAGTTTAGATCACAAATAGCCCAATAAAGCATCAAATCCTTAGTTATACATGGTAGCAAAATATTCCTATTTCACTACTAATTAATACCTAAAAATAAAGGTAAAAATCATGCATCAATTAGAAGGGTTCAACTAGGTCTTACTTTTCCAAGTAAGATCTAGCTTGCTAAATGTTAAAGATGGCCAAAAATTAACATTCATTCAACATTTCATCACAACTAATTGAACTAAACCAAGATTACTTCATCATTGCATAATCAAAACACTAGTCCATACAAGGGTTTATAACCACCCAAATCTCAAACAAGTTTAGTTCATAGCTGAAATTTGAAACTCAAAACCAGAAAGTATGTTGTTCATGAAGTTAAAGAAAAGCTTAAAGTGAAGAAAATGATACAAAACGAAGTGGAGAGCAAGAGAGATGAGTATTGAGCTCAAATCCTTCTTTGAATGTTGCCTTCTTCTCCTTCTTCTCAATCTTCTTCTTCTTTGTACTCTTCTTCCTTCTTAGTACTCTGAACTTTCTTTTCTCTGCTGTATATTTCGTACCGGTTCAAAAGTGCAGCCACCCTCCTTTTAATTCATCCTCTCCTTTTCTTTTTGTTCCCCAATTAGGGTACCAAAGTTTACCCTAATTGGAAATCCCAATCATCACCCACTTGTCCTTCATTTTCCACATGTTTGTTGAGTCACTAGCCAAATTCCGCCACCTCAGCTCGTTTTTCTTTTCATTAAAGCCAGCTGGACATTCTGCCAAAATAAACTTACTGGGCTGACAGATTGCTACGCGATGAATGCTACAGCAATGCCAGTCAGCAATAATCATTTTCCTGCTCCTTTTTCCCTTTGTCCCAAAAATTTTCAAATACCTATTCTTGTATTTTTTCTGCTTAAAACACATAAAAACAATAACATAAGTCTATTTAACACTTACTAACACACACACTTTCATTTATTACAAAGACACAACAAACTAGACACAATTACACAATATAAACATTAATTGATCCACAATTCACATTAAATTCAAGCTTAAAGATATGATAATAACTCTAAATCTTAGAGTTATCATGAACCATGCAACATAAAATGTTATTTCTGATCTTTATTAATAAGTAAATCTGATTATATTGAAATGGGATTTATTTAGGGCACAAAACCCAACAACAACTGCATTGACGATGATCCTCTAGCTCTCATTCGGCCTTGGTGTTGGCTTCGAGTAACATGTTTGGTCATGCGGGTCAAAGTTGCTTAAGCGTCATACATAGACACAATGTCCTTTCATATTGAACTGTGTACCTCCAGTACGGAGTTAAAATGTAGAGTTGAGACTCATGACTTTTCTTTCTATATGGAGTGAGTTACATATCTCATCCCATTAGATATTCGAGTTGTGTTACTTCTCTTACTCGAACTTGACACCTGAATAGAGTTAAGTCTCTTACTCAGGTTTGATACTTGAGTAGAGTTAAAGGCTCTTGCTCCATTTTGATGTATGAGCAAAGTTATATTCCTTACTCTTTTTTGATGTGCGAGCAGAGTTTTGTCCCTAGCTCGAGGTTGTGTTTTAATTTCCCTGGTTATATTATCCCAAGTACTTTATACACCCTATTTTTCTAAGTTTTCTTAGTTAAATAGCTGATATGGTGAGTTTGCTCTTTGAGCTCTCTTGATTAACATGTTTGACTCACTAGTTATTTTTTGGAGTTAATACTCACTTTCCAGATTGAGTGCTTATCATGTGACTATAATTAAATCCATCCTTTATTCATTACAATTTTTAGTTTAAGTGTATGTGTATTTAAAAAATTCACCACTTTTCCAAAAATCGTTATTAATGGTAGTTATAGGATTTTTCATTCAAGTATAGTTATATCTATACTCTTATGTCTCTCAAGTAACTAAGGTTTAACTATTATCTTTGGTTACTAGTTTTTGAATTTGGCAATATATAAATGTAACTAATTTTTTAATAAGTAAATGTTTTTATTCAAACTTTGAAAATAACAATACTAATAGTTTCTAAGACATTATAAAATCAAAATAAAATAAAGTGGCTAAGTACAAATCAATTTGTAGTAAACGAATGAAGTTGTTGGCCAAAAGCTTACTAACTTCTTCTCCCAAGAATATAGATCTAGCTTCATCACGTAACCTCCTCTTTTGTTGCTCAACGGGAACACCCTTGTTTTGAGTTTAGTATGTGAGTTACCATGTTTGAACTCATACCCACCTTATTGGTATGTACCCATGCAGTCACTTCTTGATTATCATGGAAGAACTGGATGAGGACCTTCTTAACTTCCTAGTTCAGATGCTTCCTAACCTTTACGGTTTTCATTGGTTCGTTGGGGTTGAAAACAACTTCTTTAAGCTCCTTAATAGGACCCAAGTCTGCCCGGTCATCGCCCACATGAGGGCCTATCTCTTCAACTTCAGGAACTTCTTTTGCTTCCATATTTTCCACTTCATTATCTTTGTTTACGACCAACATCTGCGCCCCTGATCCGGTTAGTCCGCTCATAGCCACATTGTAGCATTCACGTGCAGCTAGTTGATCTCCTTTCACTATTCCATTCCCAGTAGCAGTTGGAAACTTTAAGGCCAGATGCTTGATTGATGTGACTGCCCCCTGCGTTTACAATGTGGTCTCCCTAAGATGGCATTGTAGGTAGACGGTAGGTCTACCACCATAAACTCTATCATTTGGGTGACTATTTTTGGGGCCTCCCCGAGTGTCAATGGGAGAGTGATTCTTCCTGTGCTGGCTATGCTATCTCTAGTAAATCCAACCAAATTGGAAGTGCATGGTTGTAGGTCCTGCACGTTTAACCCCATTTTCTCCAAGGTTGTCTTATATAATAAGTTCACGCTACTACCATTGTCAACCCTGACTCTCCTTACCCTCCTGTTGGGGATTTGAGATGTTATCACTAGGGGATCATTATGTGGACTTTGTACATGATGAGTATCCTTGCTGGAAAATGTTATGGCCTGGTCTTCCATTTGGCTTTGCTTGGGAGCACGTTGTTCTGGTGTTAAAGAAGTCTTATCCGAGCTCTTAAGCTCCTTTATATATCTCTTTTGAGCTCCATTGTTGGTCCCTGCAAAGTGTGGTCCTCCTAATATGACCAGCATGTCTTCTCCTTCAACAAGTGGAGAGAGGTTCAGGTTATGTCTCGGTTGTCCCCCTTGTAGTTGTGCCAGGGGATTATGAGCATTATTTCCTGGCACCACCTGTGGATGAACATTTGCACGTGGAGCTATAGGTTGTTTTGCGTTCGCTCCTTGTTGGTTGTATTTCCTATTCCTTGCATAGTGAGCAAGTGGCCCATTACGTATAAGAGTCTCTATCTCATCCATCAAGTTTCGACACTCGTTGGTGGTATGGCAAATGTCTTTATGGTATTGGCAATACTTGGATGGATCCCTCTTCGCACGAATTCCTTTCAAGGGTTCAGGTATCCGAAAGGCCACCCGATGTTCGTTTGCCATATATATGGTTTCTTGTGTCTCCACAAGTTCGGAGTATATTGTGAACATGGGCTGGTAACCTTTTCTCTTTTTGGCATTGTTCTGTTCTCCTCCATTGTCGCCCTTTCTCTTATTATTGTGCCTAGAGTTATTGGTGGCTGGAGGGTTGGTAGTTGTTGCCTTTGGATTAGTGGAAGTTGTTATTGTAGTAGCTGAAGCAAGTTGTGCTGAGGGAAGAGGTAGGTTATTGGCTAACCTGGCTTCCTCAATGTTTATATATTTTTGGGCCCTTTTTATAAATTCGTCAATAGTGGGGGCACCTCTCCCTTGGAGGCTATCCCATAGTAAAGATCCATGAGTTATGCCTGCCCCCAAGGCCATGAGTCTCCCACTATCATCAATGTTCTTCTCCTTTGCCGCCTCGATGTTGAACCTATTAATATAGGCCTTTAGACTCTCACTGGGTTGCTGTTTTACGTTGGCCAAGGAAGACCATTCAGGTTTTCGAGACCTGGCGGTACAAATTTCTTTTTTAAAGTCACTTGACAGTTTGTCCCGAGAGGTGATTGAATGCTTCTTGAATTTATTGAACCATGTTTTTGATGCTCCTATCAAGGTGACCAGGAATAACATGCACTTCAAATCGCCACATACTTGGCTTGTCCTCATTAATGTGCTCTAATCACTAACGTGGGCTCCCGGGTCAGTACTTCCATCATATTTTGTCATGGTAGGAATCTTGAACCCTTAGGGTTCTGGTAATGCTAAGATGTGTGGAGAAAACGGCTCAGGTTCCTCATCAGCTTCGTATCCCCTGACTCTCCCTTGGTCATTCAGTAACTACTGAATTTGTTGTTCTAATGCTGTAATCTGTGGGTCATTAGCCAAAGTGGAGCCCATTAGCCAAAGAGGAGCTCATTAGCCAAAGAGGAGCTCATTACCAAAGAGGAGCTCATAAGGTAAAGAGGACCTCCTTAACCAAAGAGGAGCTCATTAGCCAAAGAGGAGCTTATTAGCCAAATAGGAGCTCATTAGCCAAGGAGGAGCACATTGGCCAAAGAGGAGCTCATTGGCCAAGGAGGAGCTCATTGGACAAAGAGCAGCACATTGACCAAAGAGGAGCTCATTAGCCAAAGAGGTGCACTTTGGCTAAGGAGGAGCATTTTGGGCGCACGAATCTCCCAACTGCGTCAGGTGCTAAGTCCGAAAGAGCTCCTCAGCTGCCGAATTTTCTAAAGGACCTGATGGGCATGAACCGACCCAATTGGCTCCCCTCATGTACCCATGACCATCCGGGTTTGCTAAATACGAGAGACACGTGCTTTTAAAGCTATTCCGAAAATATAGTCAAAAAATGATAAGTGAAGAGATATTTATTTTTTAAATAATTATTTTATTATTATTATTTTGTATCTTGAACCTAACCCAACTATAATTACGGGAAGGTATACCTATGTTTAAGGGATTTTAAATCCTATATGAATATCTATATAAGGGGATGAAATCACTTGTAAAGGGAACCTGAAATTGACAATCACGAGATCATACTCTTGAGCTCCCACTCTCAAATTCTAAAAACTCACTTGAGGAGTGAACTCTTGCAGAACATAACTCTGGAGAACTCTCCTCAAGTATTGAGATCAATAACACTCCAAGTGGACTAGCCTATTACCGCTGAAAGGGGGTGAACCACTATAAAATTCTTGTGTTCGTCTTTGGTGAATTTACTTTTGCAAACCGGTTTATTTGGATTAACTATTGCTTGTGTTCATCTTGCACGTTTTACGATCTTCTTAGATCCGTTAACGAAAAACCCATTAGCCAAAGAGGAGCTCATTAGCCAAAGAGGAGCCCATTAGCCAAAGAGGAGCTCATTAGCCAAAGAGGAGCTCATTAGCCAAAGAGGAGCCCATTAGCCAAAGAGGAGCTCATAAGCCAAAGAGGAGCTCATTAGCCAAAGAGGAGCTCATTAGCCAAATAGGAGCTCATTAGCCAAGGAGGAGCACATTGGCCAAAGAGGAGCTCATTGGCCAAGGAGGAGCACATTGGCCAAAGAGGAGCTCATTGGCCAAAGAGGAGCACTTTGGCCAAGGAGGAGCATTTTGGGCACACTAAGCTCCCAACTCCGTCAGGTGCTAAGGCGCAAAGAGCTCCTTAGCTGCCAAATTATCTCAACGACCTGATGGGCATGAACCGACCCAATTGGCTCCCATCATGTACCCATGACCATCCGGGTCCGCTAAATACGAGAGACACGTGCTTTTAAAGCTATTTCAAAAATATAGTCAAAAAATGATAAGTGAAGGTTTACCTATATTTAAGGGATTTTAAATCCTATATGAATATCTATATAAGGGGGTGAAATCACTTGTAAAGGGAACCTGAAATTGATACTCACAAGATCATACTCTTGAGCTCCCACTCTCAAATTCTAAAAACTCACTTGAGGAGTGAACTCTTGCAGAACATAACTCTGGAGAACTCTCCTCAAGCACTAATATCAATAACACTCCAAGTGGACTAGCCTATTACCGCCAAAAGGAGGTGAACCACTATAAAATTCTTGTTTTCATCTTTGGTGAATTTAGTTTTTCAAACCAGTTTATTTTGATTAAATATTGCTTGTGTTCATCTTGCTCGTTTTGCGATCTTCTTAGATCCGTTGACGAAAAATCACGTCAACAAAAAGTACTTAGGGGTGTACCTAGTGGCCTAACAGTAGAGATTTCTTAGTGGCTAAGAAATGATAAAAACACAAGCTCTTGTAGTAGCGGGATAGTAAATCATTGAAGAGAAAAAGCTTAAAGTAAGGATTGATTTTGTTTTAAGTTTTAAATGATTGGTTTTATATATTGAATTTGTGATCTAGAGTAGTTATGAGGATTTTGTCTTCATGAACTGTTTATGGGTCGCTATGGGACTAGTTTTGATGTTTACTTGTTGAATTTGAGGTGATTTTTGAGTTAGAAATCGAGTTTGAACTTTTTAAAGCTTAAGTCTGAACTTTAATGGCGTTTTCTATTTAAGGACTCGATTTTAATTTTTGTTATGTAAGGATTATTGTATTTATGGTATATATGTGTTCTGTTAAGTTTGGAATAATTTGGATAGGTTTCGGTGAGTGCGAAACTCAAGATTTTTACCCCTGTAGAAAATGGCAGACCATTTCTGTTGGTGTTTTTGAAGCCTATTTTTTTGTATTATACCGAAATTTGAAGTGGGGATACTGTTGGGTTTTATGCCCTAAAGAAAACTCATTTCATATAATCAGATTTACTTATTAATAAAGATCAGAAATAACATTTTATGTTGCATGGTTCACATGATTTATTTCATGATTATATGTGTATATAATGTATGAATTCTTTTTAAGTCCAGAACATATGAGTTGGTTAAAGATTATAATGTTGTCAGCACAGTGGAATATAATCTTTATTATATGTTCAAAAGTAGATTCCCCGGTTTGTCAGAACACTGATTTAGACTGACATGGTATAATCAGCGATAGGTATTCTTACACCTTGGAAAAGTGTTATGTCCTTTCCAAGACATTGGCAAAGTTTACCAGTATCGGATGCATGGAGTATGCATTGGAATGGACCGATATTGAACTTTGAATTAGATTTTGAAACTTACCGTAAACATCTATTCAATTCAATATCATAAGTTGATCCTAGATCACATGATCGAAATCCTGATATGGTTAGGCTCAATTTCAAGAGTGTTACTCGTGTTCTTTGATTTGTTAGTTAAGCCCAGTTTTGTATCAGGGTAATACGTACATTTTGGGAACACGGTAATACAATTGAGTGGGGGAGCGCTAACATAAATATGGAATCTATAGCTTCTATTTGGCAAATAGAAGTAAACGATGATTTCCTTCGAGCTTAACCAAATGAAGATAAATGGTGGAGATCTCATTTCACTTAGGTGAAATATCATTTATACAGGGTTAAGTGTTTTAAGGATAAAATACATTGTAGGGTGTTACGGTAATTTAATCCCTGTATAGTGTAAATCATCTATATAGAGGATCATTGATCACATTAGGGTTATAACAATGGATAACTAATGACGTGTCTATATCGTGGAACATATAGAGCGTTTCTATATGACTGAGAGTGCAATTCCAAGTTCTAAGTGTGGATTCAATGAGGAATTAATAAGTTAGGGAATTTAGTTGGTAAATTCGGTTCGACTTATTGGAAGCTCGGTTATATAGACCCATGGTCCCCATACTAGTTGAGGCCATACTGCTTGTAAGACTCAGTTAATTGATTTTAATTAATCAATTATAATTCTAAAAGTTAGACTATGTCTACTTTATGAATTCTCACGCTTAAGGATGAAATCGTAAAGAAAAGGGTTTCTAGGTTTAATTATTAATTAAGAGACTTTGTATGTCTAATTAATAATTATTTTAAATGACAATATTATTTAATAATCTATTTTAGTTATTAAATAATTAGTTTTGGCATTTAAATGATTAGAATTGGAAAAATGGCATTTTTGGAGAAATTGAAATAAAATTGAGGAAACTGCAAAATCCAAGTGAGGCCCATATTCCCTCTATGGCCGAAGCACTCCCTTTGTGTTTCCCAATTATTATTTTTATTTTTTAATTGCCATGTAATTGCTAATCAAAGCCTAGCTACAATAGGAAAGTGGTGGATCACACTAAATAAGGCAGTTAATTGATTACACAGTAATTAAGGAAACTGTTTTATTTGGAAAGTTGTGCTCTCCCTTTTCCCTATATAAAGCAACCTTGCTCTCTTCTCTTGTATGGATGAAAAGTCACGAAATTAAGAGAGAAAAATAGAGAGAAATTTCGAAATCCTTGTGAGATGAGTAGTGCCCACACACATCAAGTGGTATCTCAATCATAGTATGGAAGACTATGGAATTTCTGCATCAAAGAAGGAGAAAAGAAGATCCAGGTTCAGATCTTGGTGATGCTCTGCTACAGAAAGGAATCAAGGGCTAGAGATCTGAACGGAAGGAGTCATATTATTCCGCTGCACCCACTGTAAGGTTTTCTAACTTTATATGTGTTTAATTTCATTGTTTTAGAATTCATATTAGGTTGTTAATCCAACATACTTGTTAGTAAATCTAGATCCTGGTAAAATAATTTCCAACAACTGGCACCAGAGCCATGGTAATGATTTACTTTCATGTAATATGAATTAAAACGATGATTGCATGTGTTCTGTGTTGATTTGGATGGTTTCATGTTGGTTTATGTGCTTATGTGATGAATGTTAATGTTGTACGAAATTTTTCCATGAAATATATTTTTTCAATTTTTGAAAATATTTTATTTAGATTCCTTGTGAAAAATTAAGCAATTTTGTTTTTTACGGAACTCGATTCCGATAAAAATTGAGAAATATATGAATTTTGGAAGATTGGAAATCATGGTTGCTGCATGGAGCCTATCCTGGCAGTTCCCCACAAATTGCGAATTTTTGAGGTTTTTTCCCCACAAATCCAATTTTTTCATGGGATTGTTTCCAAAAATTTATTTTTCCAATTTTAAATATTTCTAAATTGAAATGTTTCCAATTTTAAATATTTTCAATTTGGAATTTTTCCAATTTTAAATATTTCTATTTTGGATTGTTTCTAATTTTTAAATATTTTCTATTATGGTCAGATTTAAAAATATGTTAACTTCTTTAATATTTATTTATTATTTAATTATAAGATTAGATATTTTGATATTTAAGATATTTTAAATTAAAAGATAACTTTGTCTTTTTATTTAAAATATTATATTAAAATTATCTTATATGGCAAATTAAATAATTAATAAATTTGAAATTAACATAGATATTTTTATAGATATACTTACCATAATGTTTTCAAATTCAAAAATTTGTTATTTTGTTAAATATTTGATTATTTATAAATTATAAGTTTAAAAATGATATTTTTTCTATATATATATATCATTTTTTCCTTATTAGAAATTTATAAATCATATCTTAAATATTTAAATAACATATGTATTTTTGTAGAGATTTGAATATTGCTTAATTTGAGATATTTTGACATATAATTATGGTAATTATTATTCATTTATTATTTTATTCCTAAAATAATAATTATCTAACCAAATCTATTTTAAAATTGGTTTATTTTATTAAATTATAAGATCTGAAAGTGATATTGAAGATTCTTTCCTTTCAAATCATTGATCTTATTAGATATTTAATTTAATTTGATTCAAATAAACCTAGATATTTTAAAATTAGTTTCCTTTAGTTGGTTAGTTTAAGAATAATAATTTAATTATATTAATATCTTATTTCACATCTGTTACATGGACAATGTTTGTTTATTTAATATTGTTTATTCAAAATTTTTTAACAAACCTATTATTTATCTGATCTAAATTGTTATGATTAACTTGGTGACAGATCCTATGATCTGATTTTAATCATAGTCCAATTGACGATAGATCTTATAAATAATTTGTAACTGGTAAATTTTGTACTTCTTTCATCTGTGTAAACCTAGTAACATGATAGGGTCCATCCAAATCATTTGACCTGTGTGAACCTATATGTTTGCTTTTGGGCTTAGATACATATAGGGAGCCCATTTAAGTTTTTACTAAGTAAATGGACTAGGTTGCTAAAATAAATTTTGACATAAGGAAATTTATTTAGGCCCAATTAGATTTGGGCTTATTCAATGAATAACAATTGTTTATTTTAAGGTTAAATTCCTCTCTTTTGGACCTTGTGTGAGAGTTGGGAGCCATAGAAGTGGGTACGACAAACTGAACCCAGCTCCCCCTCACATGAAATACCCCAATTGTGAAGGCCCATTTGCCTTATTTAAATAATTGTATTAGGTTAATTATATTAGTCTAACCTAATTAAAATTGAATTAGCAACATAATTAACTTTTAAAATATATGAAATTTATTTTTCATTGTAATATTTTAAAGTTAATTTTAGAAAAACACTTAGTCAATGATATATTCTAGATAGTTATTTCTAGTACTAGTTATTATTTCTAATATTAAATAGGAAAATATCATTGATTGTGAAATTAATTGTCTCTTAATTAATTTTGGTACAATCTAAGTTTAGTATATTTTCCTAGTATTAAACTAGAATTAATAATTAAGTTTCCTCTTTACTTAATTATTTATTTCTTGAATTTAATACATTTAATTAAATTGAAAATTTTAATATCTAAGTTGATTTTCGTCATGATACTTTAATATTGTTATTTTCATGTTATTTAATTAAAGTTGAAAATTATTTTAAGTTTGGAATCTTATTTCAGAATAACTTAAGTTTGAATAATTTTCAGAATATATTTTATTTTATTTTATTAATCATTTCCCAAAATTTCGAAATTACATTTCTTTAATGTAGAAATTTCGAATTTTGTTTGAAAAATAGATTAAAGTTGAAAATTATTTATTTAATTTTGGACCAACTTAAATCATTGATTTTTTCATTTAATGATTAATTAAAATAAATGAACTAAAATATATTATAATTAGAAATTGGATTAATTAGTCTATGAAAGTCTAGATAGATATTATCTGTTTTGCTTGAAGTATTTTTCTAGTGTATTTAATTAAATAGAAAATTAATATTTAAGTTGATTTTTTAATCATGATACTTAAATATTTGAAATTTTTCTTAGATATTTAATTAAATAGGGAAATTATATTATTTGTTGAAAATTAATTTTTATTAATTTTGGGCCAACATAAAATTAGAGTAATTTTCCAGGATTTATTTTATTTTATTTTAAATCATTTTCGAAATGCAATATATATTTATAGAAAATTAAATTTGAGTTGTAAATTAATTCAAATTAATTTTGAAACAAGTTAAATTGAATAATTTTCTAAATATTTATGGAAATTATTACTAAGATGGAAATAATTCACGTTATTTATCTATCTAAGTATAATTTATAAATATTAAATTAAAATTTATATTTGGAATTTTTCATTCTAAATTGGAAATTTTAATTAAATAAATATATATTTAAAATAAATGGATTAAAATAAATCTTAGAAGAAAATACAACCCTTCATTAAATAATGAGCTTTATTGTTATAAGGATCTTTGATCTCCATTGTTGGTTTTACATAGCTATTGTTTTAGTGAGTAATCCTCCCTAATGGAGGAACGTTCATTAGCAAGTTAGCACCGTTTAATCTCGAAAGATAAGTAATCTTGTAAGTTTTTTATATAGTTTATGATCACCCTAATGGTGGCGACTATATAAGACTTGCAAGAATATGAAACAATGGTGGAAGCTTATAAGATAGAATAGCCTTGACTCTCGCCTAAACGGGACAACGCAGATTCACATCTTGATCGAATAAAAGGTTGCTAGAATGTTGATCATTTTAGATGAGCTGACAACTCTATTCAATGAATGATAGCTTTGACTCTCGCCTAAACGGGACACTGATATCAGTTTGTTGAAAACCTTGGAAATTATTTAGGATTGTATGTTTTAGTATTTTCACTTGTCATTCCTACTTGCTATGTGCTTCATAATTTCTGAATTGTGTATGAATTTGTATTAAACCATGTTATTTTCTGTTATTAAATTGTAGTTTAATTTCGAATCTTCATTGTTGGTCTAACTTGATTTGTTTTTCTAATGAGATAAATCCCTAATGGATTTTCACCATTAGACTAACATAATAGTGTTAGATCTCGAAAGATAAATATTGTAAATGCAACATCTAGTTGTTCATCAATTGATGACACTTTAGACTAGTGTTTTACAATATGAAACAAGAAGATTGTATAAATTAGATTGCTTTGACTCTCGCTAATCGGAGCATCGTTGGATTCTTATTTAAAACGAAATTATCCTAATTCCTCTTAGCTTATTCATTTCGAATTAGCTTAAAGACATATCATTGGATGAATGGTCTATAAATCATATAAAGTCTTATTTTCTCTTAAGAAATTAGATGACGCATATGATTATATTCCCGGAATTCTATCCCTAAATGATATAAATCCTCAATCTTAGATATCTCCTACTTGTATAGGCAAATCATAGAGTTAGATTAGTAGTGGTGGTCCAAGAAAGAATGACTAATTATACAGTTACACTTTCACAAGTGTTTAATAACCATTTTCTTTCAATGGATTTAAACTGTATGAGTTTAGTATTCTGTGACCAGAATCCACTTGCACTATTCTAAGAACTCTTTGATGTAACTTAAGTCATCAAAAGATACAACCACATATTTTATAAATCTATGGCATTTGTATCTTGTTTATAGTGGTTCTGACAAGATCATTCTCTGCAAAGAGTTAATATGCTTATATCCACTGAAATTAAGTTCATCTCATTCGCAGATGGATGTACATTCAGGGGTGGATATGAGTTTTCGTTGTATTCTTAAAATGATCACTCTAGATTTTACCTTATGCAAAAGAAATTTGAAATGTTTGAAAAATTTCATGAATTTCTAGCAATGGTGAAGGTAAGTGGTTAAAGATCTTGCGAACTGATAGGGGTGGAGAAAAAGGTAGTACATATGCAGTTCAAAGATCATTAATTTGATTTTTGAATTATATCCAAACTTACCTCCACAGAAATTCGAGTTGCATATTGATGATTAGTTACTAGTCGTTGCCTAAATCCTTCTACGGTAATAAAATTTCAGAATGATGTAATGGTTGTATACTTTATGTAAATCATTACTAGATTCATGGATGACCTAATTGAAATCTTAAGAAAAGCTAGAACTGCTAACCTTGGTTTGCATGTTTGTTAGCTATTCTAAGTGATTAGGGGTGGAGCATCCCATAGTCATTAGATAAGAAAGTGTTTGTTTAAACAAATACTACTTTTTCTAAGAAAATGACTAAGTCTGAAAATAAAGTAGCAAATAAAGGAGATATTTTTTTCTTGATTCCAAAAGTGTTCTATCATCTTATTTTACAAGATGATTCCACTGCCTCTGTTGTCTTAACACAACTGAAGAGGTCTATACCATTTAGTTTTCTTAGACATAGTTCACGGTACCTTGTTGTAGTGGGAGAGTTTCTAGGAGCTCACCTTCTTATAACTTGGAAGACACTAGTGATTAAAATCCATTGTGAGTTTAAACAAGTAATGGATTGTCAAGATAAGAAACTAAGAAGAAAGCCAATAGAACTATGGTTTGATCCATTCACATGGAGTAACCTAAAAGTTTTCTATTACAAGGACATGAAAGGAAATTTTCGTTAATAAGTCTATTCAATGGACTTAACAAAACTTCCTGTTCCTAGTATTATAGGTATGAGTTTATCTAAACCTATGGCTTGTGGTATACCTGGTAATTACTTACTCTAATGCAAGCATGAGATGCTGATGCATTTTCTTTCCAATGGAAATCTATAGAAGCTTCACAACTTCTTAGACATAGATTTTACTTATCTAAGGAAAAGTCTCAACTATTCCAGAGAAGATAAAGCCATGAAAGAATTTCTTAAATCAACAGTGAGAGGTCTCAGATATGCTTTAGTATGCCTGAGACCATACACCTGCTGTTGAGTGAGAGTAATGAGTACGTATCAGATTAATCCAGGAGAGGAACATTGGAAGACAATCAAGTAAATCTTAAGATTAAGAAGAGGAATTATATGTTAGTCAACAAGGGTGGTTTTGAAACTCTTAGACTACACCACATCAGATTTCAAGACTTGCCTTTGTGCTAGAAAGTCTGCTGATGAGATGGTGATTACTTTGGGGGTGGAGTAGCGATTTTGGAGAAGTGTAAAAACCTATCTGAAATCTCTTAGTCTACCAGAAAGAGACTGAATGTTAAAAGTTGCAGGAAAGATACTTTTTCAGTCTAAGGAAAGTTCTATACATTTGTGGCAGTGTTCCAACTTGCCTTAACTACTAGGGTTACTTCCTAAATAACGAAAGAGTAGTTGCCCAAAAGTATAGAATCCAGTATCCCAAAAGAGTAGACATATAGAGAGGAATTTCACATTATCAAGGATTTTGTGATTAAGGAAGAGTAATGATGGAGAAGAGGTTGTGTTTAATTCAACCTGTCAGATCCCATTACGAGGAGTATACTACTATTACACTTGATTGGTATATCAAGGTGTTAATGATTATTTGAAATGCACTTTTTGTTTTATATTAGTGCAAGTGGGAGTTTGTTGGGTTTTATGCCCTAAAGAAAACTCATTTCATATAATCAGATTTACTTATTAATAAAGATCAGAAATAACATTTTATGTTGCATGGTTCACATGATTTATTTCATGATTATATGTGTATATAATGTATGAATTCTTTTTAAGTCCAGAACATATGAGTTGGTTAAAGATTATAATGTTGTCAGCACAGTGGAATATAATCTTTATTATATGTTCAAAAGTAGATTCCCCGGTTTGTCAGAACACTGATTTAGACTGACATGGTATAATCAGCGATAGGTATTCTTACACCTTGGAAAAGTGTTATGTCCTTTCCAGGACATTGGCAAAGTTTACCAGTATCGGATGCATGGAGTATGCATTGGAATGGACTTATATTGAACTTTGAATTAGATTTTGAAACTTACCGTAAACATCTATTCAATTCAATATCATAAGTTGATCCTAGATCACATGATCGAAATCCTGATATGGTTAGGCTCAATTTCAAGAGTGTTACTCGTGTTCTTTGATTTGTTAGTTAAGCCCAGTTTTGTATCAGGGTAATACGTACATTTTGGGAACACGGTAATACAATTGAGTGGGGGAGCGCTAACATAAATATGGAATCTATAGCTTCTATTTGGCAAATAGAAGTAAACGATGATTTCCTTCGAGCTTAACCAAACGAAGATAAATGGTGGAGATCTCATTTCACTTAGGTGAAATATCATTTATACAGGGTTAAGTGTTTTAAGGATAAAATACATTGTAGGGTGTTACGGTAATTTAATCCCTGTATAGTGTAAATCATCTATATAGAGGATCATTGATCACATTAGGGTTATAACAATGGATAACTAATGACGTGTCTATATCGTGGAACATATAGAGCGTTTCTATATGACTGAGAGTGCAATTCCAAGTTCTAAGTGTGGATTCAATGAGGAATTAATAAGTTAGGGAATTTAGTTGGTAAATTCGGTTCGACTTATTGGAAGCTCGGTTATATAGACCCATGGTCCCCATACTAGTTGAGGCCATGCTGCTTGTAAGACTCAGTTAATTGATTTTAATTAATCAATTATAATTCTAAAAGTTAGACTATGTCTACTTTATGAATTCTCACAGTTTAAGGATGAAATCGTAAAGAAAAGGGTTTCTAGGTTTAATTATTAATTAAGAGACTTTGTATGTCTAATTAATAATTATTTTAAATGACAATATTATTTAATAATCTATTTTAGTTATTAAATAATTAGTTTTGGCATTTAAATGATTAGAATTGGAAAAATGGCATTTTTGGAGAAATTGAAATAAAATTGAGGAAACTGCAAAATCCAAGTGAGGCCCATATTCCCTCTATGGCCGAAGCACTCCCTTTGTGTTTCCCAATTATTATTTTTATTTTTTAATTGCCATGTAATTGCTAATCAAAGCCTAGCTACAATAGGAAAGTGGTGGATCACACTAAATAAGGCAGTTAATTGATTACACAGTAATTAAGGAAACTGTTTTATTTGGAAAGTTGTGCTCTCCCTTTTCCCTATATAAAGCAACCTTGCTCTCTTCTCTTGTATGGATGAAAACCACGAAATTAAGAGAGAAAAATAGAGAGAAATTTCGAAATCCTTGTGAGATGAGTAGTGCCCACACACATCAAGTGGTATCTCAATCATAGTATGGAAGACTATGGAATTTCTGCATCAAAGAAGGAGAAAAGAAGATCGAGGTTCAGATCTTGGTGATGCCTCGCTACGTAAAGGAATCAAGGGCTAGAGATCTGAACGGAAGGAGTCATATTATTCCGCTGCACCCACTGTAAGGTTTTCTAACTTTATATGTGTTTAATTTCATTGTTTTAGAATTCATATTAGGTTGTTAATCCAACATACTTGTTAGTAAATCTAGATCCTGGTAAAATAATTTCCAACAGATACCCTAATGACCTATAGAGGACCCTTGGGAGTGAAATTTTGGACCTACAACGAGGTTAGATTTCTTTGCTAACTATTATTTTGTTATGACATAATGCCCAGTATCTTCGATTGTTCTCCAATCATAACCAACATACCTAAACTAAAACTTGAGGTAAGAAAACTATATTGTGCCATATGGCATGGCAGGTTACTTGATCATCGATTTCCTGATTAGGCCATGAAAATATGAGATATGGGCTCACTTGTTTAGGTGATGCGATATGTGAGTGCCAGATTGTGGCAGGGGCTCAGCTGTTTAGGTGATACGATATGTGAGTGCGAAGTTGTGGCATGGGCTCACTTGCTTAGGAAATGCGATATGTGAGTGCCAGGTTATGGCACGGGCTCTCCTATTTAGGTGATGTGATGTGTGAGTACCTAAACAAAGTATCGACTTGCATGATTAGACAATGTGATATGATGAAGATAGTTATTTCTCATTCATATATATATGGTTATCGAAGTAATACATCAACTTTCCTGATTAGGCAATGTGATGTAATGAAGATATTTATTTCTCATTTTTGTATATATAATTGATTATATTAAGTAAATCTTAGAAAGTCATTGCCTAATGGTTAATTTTCTTCATTACTTTTTTTGCTGAGTTTTCGTGACTCACGGGTGCTTTATGGTGCAGATAAGGGCAAGGTGAAGTTAGAGCAACCATGAGGCGATGGTCTTCTCCATTGAATGTACATATCGACCCTATCGGCTTGTGTGTCGAGTTGTTAGGAGTTATTTCAGGCTGTATCTATTGTGTATTTTGATTTTGCATTTTGACTTGTCGTTAAAATAGTATTTTTGTAAAACTTTTATAACAGGGATCACTATAACACAATTTTAATGTCATTATGATGTTCATTTTTTGTATTTTACATTAGTGAAGTTTTTAATATTATCTTAGATTTTAATAACAAATTAATCTATTAGTAGTAAACTAGGTTATAAATTCACCCACGTGGCATTCCTATAGATTAGTGTTGGGTTTTATGCCCTAAATAAAACTCATTTCAATATAATCAGATTTACTTATTAATATAGATCAGAAATAACATTTAATGTTGCATGGTTCACATGATTTATTTCATGATTATATGTACATAATGTATAAATTCATCTGAAACCCTTTTCACATACTTGATCCTGTTTATTGTGTCGTCAACACATTGGAAAGTAAACATGACTATGTGAATAAAGTTTCCTAGATTTATCAGACATAGGGTTTTACTGATATGATAATCTACAACAAGAGTTTACTTGTATTTGGAGAAATACTATGTTCTTTCCAGAACATTGGTTAAAGTAAAGCTCAGGTTGGATGCATGGAGTATGCATCGGAAGGGACCGATATTGAACTTTGACTTAGATTTATTAAACTTACCGTAATATCTATTCAAGTCAATATCGCCTAGTTGATCCTAGATCAAATGTTCTTAATCCTGTTATGATTAGGCTCAATCTTGAAAGGCTATTCGTGTTCTTTGATTTGTTAGTTAAGCCTACTTTTAGGTCAGGGTGATACGTACATTTTGGGAACACGGTAGTGCAATTGAGTGGGAGCGCTAGCATAAACATGGAATCTATAGCTTCTATCTGGCGAATAGTAAGCAAAGGATGATCTCCTTCGAGCTTGACCAAACGAACATAAATGGTGGAGTACTCATTTCACATAAGCTGAAATATCATTTATACGGGGTCAAGTGTTTTAAGGAATAAATACATTGTAGGGTGTAACGGTAATTTAATCCCTTTACAGTGTAGATCATTCATATAGAGGATCATTGATCACATTAGGATTATAACAATGGATAACTAATGATGTGTCTATATGGTGGAACATATAGAGCATTCTATATACTGGGAGTGCAATTCTAAGTTCTATGCGTGGATTCAACGAAGAATTAATAAGTTAGTGAATTTTAGTGCTAAATTCTTGATCTACTTATTGGAAGCTCGGTTATATAGACCCATGGTCCCCCCACTAGTTGAGATAATATTGCTTGTAAGACTCATGTAATTGGTTTTGATTAATCAATTATAATTCTCAAATTAGACTATGTCTATTTGTGAATTTTTCACTAAGTAAGGGCGAAATTGTAAAGAAAGAGTTTATAGGGGCATATTTGTTAATTATGATACTTTGTATGGTTCAATTAATAAATATGATAAATGACAATATTATTTAATAATTATTTATAGTTATTAAATAGTTAGAATTGGCATTTAAATGGTTGAATTAGGAAATCGGTATTTTTGAGAAAATCAGATACAAAAGGTGTTAAAATTGCAAAATTGCAAAAAGCAAGGCCCAATCCACTAAGTGTAGGGCCAGCCACTTTTGTAGGAAATTTAAACTGATTTTTTCATTATTTTAATGCCAAATAATTCAAACCTAACCCTAGTGGAATGCTATAAATAGATGGTGAAGGCTTCAGGAAATTTACACTTAAATTTTCTATTTTTCCTTCAGAGAAAAACCTGAGCCTTCTCTCTCCCTATCTTTAGCTGTCACTTCTTCTCTTCCCTCTTGAGAATTTCGAAATCCTTAGTGATTAGAGTAGTGCCCACACACATCAAGTGATACCTCAATCATAGTGAGGAAGATCGTGAAGAAAGATCATCAGCAAAGGAGTTTCAGCATCAAAGATTCAGAGAAAGAGATCCAGGTTCGTATATTGATAATGCTCGCTACGTAAAGGAATCAAGGGCTAGATATCTGAACGGAAGGAGTCATTATATTCCGCTGCACCCAATGTAAGGTTTCTTAAACTTTATATGTGTTTATTTCATCGTTTTAGAAAGTTCATATTTAGGATGTTAATAAACATACTTGTGAGTAGATCTAAGATCCTGGTAAAATAATTTCCAACAACTGGCCTCAGAGCCATGGTAATTGATCTACTTACATGTAATTTGGACTTTAAAACGATTGTTTGTATGTTCTTTGGATGGTATCATGTTGTATTGAGTGTTATTTGATGATTGATTGATGATTGTGAAATTTTCGTGAAAAATAATTGTTATTTCGGTTCTGGCATTATTTTTATTGGATAGTACGGAAAAAATTAAGCAAGTTAGCCTTTTACAGAACTCAATTTGGATTTTATTTGAATTAGTTATGATTTTTTGAAGATTTGACAAAATCGGAAATTTGGCCGATAGTTTCCTTGATCGCAGAACTGTCCGTACAGTTTCTAATTTTTTCAATTTTCTTCAATTTTTCATACTTTTTCATGGAATTAACTTCCAATTTTTTGTATGGTTTTGTATATATACTATTACTATTCCTAATTCAATTCTAATTATCATTTTGAATTAATTTAAATTTTTTTAATTTAATTCAAGATATTAGTGTAATTTGAATTTGAATAGAATTAGTATTTATCTTTTTGCTTAAAAATCTATCTTATTTTTAAATTTGATTATATTTTTTTAAATTTAAGGTCAGATATTTTAAGATATTTATAATATCTTTTAAGATATTTATAATATCTTTTAAGATATTTAAAAATATCTTATCTTTTAAAGATATTTATAATATCTTTTAAGATATTTTAAAAATATCTTATCTTTTAAGATTTTTTAATTAAATCTTTTTAGATATTTTGACCATATTTAAATTTAAAATAAGATATTTATAATCATGTAATTTTAAATAGATATAAGATATTTTGCTAATTTTTTAAATTTTGTTATTTTATTTATTTAAATTACATTTAAAAATTTGAAAAAGATATTTATTTATCTTTTCTAATTTTTTATTTAATTTTTATTTATAAAATAACATTTAAAATTTAAAAGTAGTTAGCAAATTTTTGAAATGATATTTAGGTTGGTTGAAACCTAATTTTTCAAAAATTGTAGGTTTAATTTTAATTTTTTTTTAATTTCGATTTTTTTTTAATTTTTTTAAAAATTTTAAAAATTTTTTATTTTTTTTTTATTTTTATTTATTTAATTAATTATTTTCGAAATTAAATATTTATTTAAAATTAAATAAATCCTACATCCAACTATCCAGCTAACCTTGTTGCAGGAGTATGTGTTTTAGCTTATGTGTAAGTTTTTAAAACCTATTATTACTTGATTGCAAATAGCCATGGTTACTTTTGCCGTATCTAATGATCCGATGGCTCCCTTGGTCAAGATAATAATTTGTAACAGTATATTTACAATCTTCTTTCATCTGTGTATGACCTAGCAACATGATAGGACCCATCCAAAGTGTGCCTGTGTGAGCCTATGTGTTTAATTTTATTATAGATGCATATAGGTTAATGTTGCTAAATAAAATGTCATAGTCATTGATAGATTTTATTTAGGCCCATTTAGTTTTGGGCTTATTCAATTAATAACAGTTGTTCTTATTAAGGTTAAATTCCTCTCTTTTGGGCCTTGTGTGAGAGTTGGGAGCCATAGAAGTGGGTACGACATACTGAACCCAGCACCCCCTCACACAAACCACCCCAATTGTGAAGGCCCATTTGCCTGATTTGAACAACTGTACTAGGTTAATTACACTAGTTTAACCTAATAAAATTGATTAGCAACATAATTAATTTCATTTATTTTGAAATTAATTTAAGAAAATTATAGTTCAAAGAATTCTTTATTCTAAGCTAAACTATATGTATTTTCTTGTATTTAATTAAATATAGAATTATAACCATCTAGATTCTTTCTGGAACTTAATTTAAATTTTTCATTAAATATTCCTATTTAAGTTGATATTTAGTTATCTTCAACTTACCAACTTAAATCTGAATATCTTTTGAATTTCAAATTTCAAAATTAAGTTGAGGAATTTTAGGCATTGGTTATTAAGATTCTTTAGATATTTTTTTGAGTTAATATCTTTTCGAATATTAACTTAAAATGCAATATTTTCAAATTAAGTGGTTACAACTTAATTTTTGATATTTAATTAAATTTAAATTTGAAAAATATTTAAGTTCTAGATTTTTTCTAATACAACTTAAATTAGATATTTTTTCAAATTTTGTGGAAAAGATACTTAGTCAAATAAGATATTTTCTAGATAGTTATTTCTAGACTACTTATTATTTCTAATATTAAATAGGAAAATATTATACATTGTGAAATTAATTATTTAAATAATTAATTTTGGTACAATTTATTTTAAGTATATTTTTTCCTAGTATTAAACTAGAGATTAATAATTAAGCCTCTCTACACTTAATTATTTATTTCTTGAATTTAATACATTTAATTAATTTGAAAATTAAAAATCTAAGTTGATTTTATCATCATACTTAAATATTTCTTTTTCATGACATTTAATTAAATAGAAAATTATTTTTAGTTGAAATTTAATTTTTCAACTAAATTTAAATAATTTTCAAAATATATTTTTTCTTTATTTTATTAATCAATTTTCGAAATTGCATTTCTTAAATGCTAGAATTTCGAATTTTATCTTGAAAAATAGATTAAGTTGTAAATTAATTATTTTAATTAATTCTTGGATCAACTTAAATCAATGATTTTTTCATTTATTGATTAATTTAAAATAAATTGAATTAAAGTATATTATTAGAAATTGAATTAATTAGTCAAAGGAAAATCTAGATAGATGATATTTTTGCTTGAAGTATTTTTCTAGTGTATTTAATTACATAGAAAATTAATATTTAAGTTGATTTTCATCATCATACTTAAATATTTGAAATTTTTCTTATATATTTAATTAAATAGGAAAATTATATTTTTTGTTGTAAATTAATTTTATTAATTAATTTTGGGCCAACATTAAATTAGAATAATTTTTCCAGGATTAATTTTTTATTTTAACATGCATTTTCGAAAATTGTATTCTTAAATACTTTAATTTTTCGAAATGCAATATATATTTAAAGAAAATTAAATTTGAGTTGTAAATTAATTTATATTAATTTTGTAACAGCTTAAATTGAATATTTTTCTAAATATTTATTGGAAATTATTACTAAGATGGAAATAATTCATCTAAGTAAAATTTATAAATATTAAATTAAAATTTATATTTAGAATTTTTCATTCTAAATTGGAAATTTTAAATAAATATATATTTAAAATAAATAAATTAAATAAAGAGAATCAAAGAAAATACAACTCACTTTAAATAATGAGCTTGATTATTATTAAGATATTCGATCTCCATTGTTGGTCTTACAAAAGTTAAATGTTTTCAATATAACCTCGAGACGCTAGACTTCGTCCCCCTATGGATGGTTATTCGTTGAACGCATTTAACACCGTAAGATTTCATTTGATAAGTGTTTTGTAAGTTTTCGTCTCTATTAGACTCTCCCCTACGGTGACTACTTAGAGATAAACTTATGAAACATGAAACAATGGTGGAAGCTCATAAAATGAGAATAACCTTGACTCTCGCCTACCGGGACAACGTTGGATTCTTATTTTGATCGAATAAAAGGTTGCTAGAATGGTTTCTATTTTAGATGAGCTGACAACTCTATTCAATAAATGATGCTTTGACTCTCGCCTACCGGGACACTGTATCAGTTTGTTGAAAACCTTGGAAATTATTTAGGATTGTATGTTTTAGTATTTTCACTAGTCATTCCTACTTGCTATATGCTTATAATTTCTGAATTGTGTATGAATTTATATTGAACCATGTTATTTTCTGTTATTAAGTTGTAGTTTAATTTTGAATCTTCATTGTTGGTCTAACTTGGCTTGTTTATCTAATGAGATAAATCCCTAGTGGATTTTCACCATTAGACATACATAATAGTGTTAGATTTCGAAAGATAAATATTGTACATGCGACATCTAGCTGTTCATCAATTGATGACACCTTAGACTAGTATTTTTACGATATGAAACAAGAAGATTATATAAATAAGATTACTTTGACTTTCGCTAATCGAAGCATCGTTGGATTCTTATTTTAAACGAAATTATCCTAATTCCTCTTAGCTTATTCATTTCGAATTAGCTTTCAAAACATATCATTGGATGAATGGTCTATAAATCATTTCATGTCATTTTATATGACGCATATGATTATAATCCCGAAATTCTATTCCCAATTGATATAAATCCTCAATCTTAGAAATTTCCTACTTGTATGGGCAAATCTGACTTAGAGTTTGTATTAGTAGTGCTGGTCCAAGATAGAATTACTCATTATATTTGGTATAAATTTAAGTCTTTGACTTTAATTTTAGATTCCAAATAGAAATTTTCTTAAATTTCTAATTCCAGAATACAATACAGTTACACTTTCTCAAGTGTTTAATATCCATCTTTTATTAATGGATTAAAACTGTATGGAATGTGAGTTAGGTATTCTGTGACCAGGATCCACTTGAAGTATTCTAAGAACTCTTTGATGTAACTAAACCTATGTCATCATAGACACTACCACATTTTCTTAATCTATGGCATTTGTATCTTGTTCATAGTGGATTTGACAAGATCAATCTCTGCAAAGAGTTAATATGCCTATATCCACTGAAAGTAGTTCATCTCATTCGCAGATGAATGTACATTCAGGGGTGGATATGAGTTTTTCGTTGTATTCTTAAAACGATAACTCTAGATTATACCTTATGCAAAGAAATTTGAAATGTTTGAAACATTTCATTAATTTCTAGCAATGGTTAATACCATTAAGGTAAGTGGTTAAAGATCTTGCGAACTGATAGGGGTGGAGAAATAGTTAGTAGATATGCAGTTCAAAGATCATTAAATTGATTTTTGAATTATATCCAAACTTACCTCCCCAGAAATTTCGAGTTGCATGTTGATGATTAGTTACTAGTCGTTGCCTAAATCCTTCTATGGTAATACAATTTCAGAATGATGTAATGGTTGGCTACTTAATGTAAATCATTACTAGATTCATGGATGACCTAATCAAAATCTTAAGAAAAGCTAGAACTGTTAAGCATGTTTTCTTAGCTATTCTAAGTGATTAGGGGTGGACCATCCCATTGTCAATAGATAAGAAAGTGTTTGTTCAAACAAATACTACTTTTCTAAGAAAATGACTAAGTCTGAAAAACAAGTAGCAAATAAAGGAGATATTTAATTCTTGATTCCAAAAGTGTTCTATCATCTTACATATGATGATCCCACTGTCTCTGTTGTCTTGTCACAACCAAAGAGGTTAATACCATTTAGTTTTCTTCGACATAATTCACGGTACCTTGTCGTAGTGGGAGAGTTTCTAGGAACTCACCTTCTTATGACTTGGGAGACACAAGTGATTAAAATCCATTGTGAGTTTAAACAAGTAATGGATTGTCAAGATAAGAAACTAAGAAGAAAGCCAATAGAACTATGGTTTAATCCATTCACATGGAGTAACCTAAAGTTTTCTATTACAAGGACATAAAAGGAAATTTTTCGTTTATAAGTCCATTCAATGGACTTAACAAAACTTCCTGTTCCTAGTATTATAGGTTTGAGTTTATCTAAACCTATGGCTTGTGGTATACCTGGTAATTACTTACTCTAATGCAAGCAACTTACTTTAGTAAGATGCTGAAGCATTTTCTTTCTAATGGCAATCTATAGAAGCTTCACAACTTCTTAGGTATAGATTTTATTTATCTAAGGAAAAGTCTTAACTATTCCAGAAAAGATAAAGCCATGAAAGAATTTCTTACATCAACAGTGAGAGGTCTTAGATATGCTTTTGTATGCCTTAGACCAGACACCTGCTGTTGAGTGGGAGTAATGAGTAGGTATCAGATTAATCCAGGAGAAGAACATTGGAAGACAATCAAGTAAATTTTAAGATTAAGAAGAGGAACTATATGTTAGTCTATAAGAGTGTGTTTAAAACTCTTAGACTACACCACATCAGATTTCAAAATTTGCCTATGTGCTAGTAAATATTTCTGATAAGATGGTGGTTACTCTGGGGGTGGAATAGTGATTTTGGAGAAGTGTAAAAACCTATCTGAAGTCTCTAGGTCTACCAGAAAGGGACTGAATGTTAAAGCTGCAGGAAAGTTACTTATTCAGTCTAAGGAAAGTTCTATACATCTTTGGCACCATTCCAAATTGCCTTAAACTACTAGTGTTAATTTCCTGATTAACCAAAAGTAGTTGCCAAAGGTATAGAATCCAGTATCCCAAGAGAGTAAACATATAGAGAGGAATTTCACATTATCAATGATTTTGTGATTAAAGGAAGAGTAATGGTGGAGAAAAGGTTGTGGTTAATTCAACCTTTCAGATCCTATTACGAGGAGTTTACTACTACTACACTTGATTTGTATATCAAGGTGTTGAGATTATTTGAAACGCACTTTTTGTTTTATATTAGTGCAAGTGGGAGTTTGTTGGGTTTTATGCCCTAAATAAAACTCATTTCAATATAATCAGATTTACTTATTAATATAGATCAGAAATAACATTTAATGTTGCATGGTTCACATGATTTATTTCATGATTATATGTACATAATGTATAAATTCATCTGAAACCCTTTTCACATACTTGATCCTGTTTATTGTGTCGTCAACACATTGGAAAGTAAACATGACTATGTGAATAAAGTTTCCTAGATTTATCAGACACAGGGTTTTACTGATATGATAATCTACAACAAGAGTTTACTTGTATTTGGAGAAATACTATGTTCTTTCCAGAACATTGGTTAAAGTAAAGCTCAGGTTGGATGCATGGAGTATGCATCGGAAGGGACCGATATTGAACTTTGACTTAGATTTATTAAACTTACCGTAATATCTATTCAAGTCAATATCGCCTAGTTGATCCTAGATCAAATGTTCTTAATCCTGTTATGATTAGGCTCAATCTTGAAAGGCTATTCGTGTTCTTTGATTTGTTAGTTAAGCCTACTTTTAGGTCAGGGTGATACGTACATTTTGGGAACACGGTAGTGCAATTGAGTGGGAGCGCTAGCATAAACATGGAATCTATAGCTTCTATCTGGCGAATAGTAAGCAAAGGATGATCTCCTTCGAGCTTGACCAAACGAACATAAATGGTGGAGTACTCATTTCACATAAGCTGAAATATCATTTATACGGGGTCAAGTGTTTTAAGGAATAAATACATTGTAGGGTGTAACGGTAATTTAATCCCTTTACAGTGTAGATCATTCATATAGAGGATCATTGATCACATTAGGATTATAACAATGGATAACTAATGATGTGTCTATATGGTGGAACATATAGAGCATTCTATATACTGGGAGTGCAATTCTAAGTTCTATGCGTGGATTCAACGAAGAATTAATAAGTTAGTGAATTTTAGTGCTAAATTCTTGATCTACTTATTGGAAGCTCGGTTATATAGACCCATGGTCCCCCCACTAGTTGAGATAATATTGCTTGTAAGACTCATGTAATTGGTTTTGATTAATCAATTATAATTCTCAAATTAGACTATGTCTATTTGTGAATTTTTCACTAAGTAAGGGCGAAATTGTAAAGAAAGAGTTTATAGGGGCATATTTGTTAATTATGATACTTTGTATGGTTCAATTAATAAATATGATAAATGACAATATTATTTAATAATTATTTATAGTTATTAAATAGTTAGAATTGGCATTTAAATGGTTGAATTAGGAAATCGGTATTTTTGAGAAAATCAGATACAAAAGGTGTTAAAATTGCAAAATTGCAAAAAGCAAGGCCCAATCCACTAAGTGTAGGGCCAGCCACTTTTGTAGGAAATTTAAACTGATTTTTTCATTATTTTAATGCCAAATAATTCAAACCTAACCCTAGTGGAATGCTATAAATAGATGGTGAAGGCTTCAGGAAATTTACACTTAAATTTTCTATTTTTCCTTCAGAGAAAAACCTGAGCCTTCTCTCTCCCTATCTTTAGCTGTCACTTCTTCTCTTCCCTCTTGAGAATTTCGAAATCCTTAGTGATTAGAGTAGTGCCCACACACATCAAGTGATACCTCAATCATAGTGAGGAAGATCGTGAAGAAAGATCATCAGCAAAGGAGTTTCAGCATCAAAGATTCAGAGAAAGAGATCCAGGTTCAGATATTGATAATGCTCTGCTACAGAAAGGAATCAAGGGCTAGATATCTGAACGGAAGGAGTCATTATATTCCGCTGCACCCAATGTAAGGTTTCTTAAACTTTATATGTGTTTATTTCATCGTTTTAGAAAGTTCATATTTAGGATGTTAATAAACATACTTGTGAGTAGATCTAAGATCCTGGTAAAATAATTTCCAACAATTAGGACATTACAGCTTGGTATCAGAGAAACCATGGTTTTAAAGGTCCTAAAGACTAGTCAAATATGTACATATGATGTGAAGACAAGTCGACTCATATTATAGTAAGTATTGAGATTATTTTCTATTGAATTACCTGCCTAGACTATTATAAAGTATGTTAGGGAAAGTAACATAGAGATGATTGTGATAGGAATATATGTGTGGCATATGCATATTGATATTGATACATGTTGAATTCTAAATGGTTAGAAGTTTTGGATCGCATGTGCATTAAATCATGCAGTGACGATCTGGCTGTGTAGGCCACGAGTTAGGGCTTGGGGTAGGTGGTGAGGAAGAGCATCCTCCATCGCCTCAAAACTGGGAATAAGTATTTACTGCCACACAAGAGACAATTTTGACAGCAAGAAAGAGCATATTCGAGGCCTGAGAGAGCAACAAGCTCGTCCTATACCTATATTGGCACCTCAGGTAGTGCAACTGAATATGGGGGATCTCATGGAGCCAATTTATGAGCGATTTAGGAAACAAAACCCGCCTATATTTGAAGGTGGTCTAAATCCACTGAAGGCGGAATAGTAAATGAGTATGATTACCTCTGTCTTTGACTTTATGCAGAGCGAGGATAATGACTGGCTACGATGTGCTGTTTACATGTTACGTAATGATGCCCGGATATGGTGGGAGGCATCTCAATGTCATTATTTGAATACCATGACTTGGGAAACAATCCAGGCAATATTTTATGAGAAGTATTATAACGATTCCATTCGTGCCGCCCAAGTAGATTAGTTTGCATAGTTAGTACAGGGTAGCATGACTGTGACTGAATATGCTACAAAGTTTGATAGGTTGGCTTAGTTTACTTCTGATGAAGTGGCCACTGAAGCTGCACAAAAAGTCTTGTAACTCAATAGAATGTAATGGTGAAGAAGGATGATGCTGATTGCAACCTTCCAATTCTTTTTACATAGATAAAGTCAAGCACACTACAATTGATATATATCAAGATCAATGATTAATTTAAATACACTGTTATTATTATATTATTGCATGTGGGAGTTTGTTGGGGGGCTTTACGCCCTAAATAAAACTCATTCCAATATAATCTTATTTACTCATCTATAGAAGATCATATGTCCCTTTGGTTGTTTACTCAATAAATTATCTTCTTAAACCCAATTAAGATTCTAAAAGAAGACCATGTCTTATGTATGAATTTCACTAAGGAAAAGGCAAATTTGAGAAGAGAAATAAAGAGAGAGTTTATTTGTTAATTAGGATATTTTATGACTAATTAATAAAAATATTTAAATGATAAGTATTTATAATACTAAACAGATAAAATTAGCATTTATATAATTAGAATAGAAAAATAGTATATTTGGAAAAAGATAAAAAAGTCTCATTAAATTAGGCCATATGGATTTCGGCCAAGCTATGGCCTTTTAGGGTCATTGTCATTTTCCTAAGGCCAATTATATTCTAAATCTAAACCTAGAGAGACTCTATAAAATGAACAAAAAGGCTTTTGATTCACTAACACTTTCTTTGTATGTCAAAACCTAGACAGCTGAATTTGAGAAAAGGCTTTCTCTTCCTTTCATATTTTTGAATCTCTCTCTCTCTTAATATGTTTCCTTTAGTGATTGACAATTTTCCACACAATTGAAGGCAATACTCAGATCAGTGTGACAGATTGTGTAGAAAGATGTTTTTGCTATTCATAAGGAGAATCGAAGTTCAGTTCGTGTTATTACTCTACAACAGAAAGGATGAAGGGTAAGAGTACTAAATGGAAGGAGTCATATTATTTCTGCTACAACCAATGTAAGAGTTCTTATACTTTTACATGTTAATTTAATTTTTTAGGATTATTCTTATTTAGGATGTTAGATTATAAACTATAATCAACATACATGTTTAGTAAATCTAGATCCTGATAAAATAAGTCCCAACAAGCTCGTCTTGCATAAGAAAGGTGTTTGCTAACCCAAGTATGCACATTTAATTGGATCTTGTGAATAATTCGACCATAGTCGAAAGCTTTCTATTTGGTTGGCCTTAAGTTGTTGATGAGATATTTGATGGGAAAGGACATTTCTTTCATGTGAACAAGGTTCTGAATAGACATCTTAGAGTCCTTCGAGACACCCCCAAAATATATATGAGATTTAGTTCTGTTTGAAGAAAGCCCTCTTGTGGCACAGAAATCATCAAAAACTAGTTGGATCACAATGACAGAAGAAATCATACCCTTTTACAGAATATGAGTAAAGATTTATAAGCTTCAAGGACATGCACATTGGATTAAATAATTATTTATGCATTATTGTGTGTATAAAAATGTGGGTAATTTGAACCAGTTAATTAATGTATCTGTTTAATTATAATTGAGCTAGAACTCTAATAATACTTGCCCTAATTAGGAGTTTTTTTTTCTCTCGAACTTTGACAAATACAAAATTGTACTTCCAAAATTTTCAGGTTGTTAAAAATTCTACCTGAACTATTGAGATGTTGGATTCAAGGACTTCTGTCAAATTTTGTTCAATTTTACTTACGTGGTGATTGTCCATGTACAAAATCGTCCCCTGAACTTTGACTTATACCAAATAGTGCCCTTGAACTTTCATCCACTTTAAGCGTTCATTAGTAAAATTTGATGGAAGTCCTTAAATCTAACAATTTCAATAGTTTGGAGAGAATTTTTAAAGACCTAAAAAATTTGGAGGGCACGATTTAATGCATGTCAAAATATGGGAGATAAAATTTCTAATTAGTTTTTTATTTGTTTTTTTTTTCTAAAAAAAAAAACAGTTATACAGATAAATATATATTTGCTTACTTTATATTTATTTAAGTCCTTGATCGCATTCAACCCTCCTTATTTTTTTTTTTCAAGAAAATACTATTTTAGACCCTATGTTTTGTAAAAGTTATTTATTGGACCCTCTATATTGTTAAATGACAAAATGAACCCTGTATTTTCTAAATGGTTAACATATGACCCTAAGCTTGATTTTTGACAATTGTTTTTTTAATATAATCAACTTGAAGACAATTCCTAACACGAATAGATATTGAAAAATGTAAACAGTTTTATCATAACATCTTCAGATCAGATTATTATTAAATTTTATTTTGACAAAAAATTAGTTCTCGGTCCTATTTGTACCATTTTGAAAAATACAAAATCTATTTTATTATTTAATAAAATAAAGGGTTCAATTGATAATTTTTACAAAACACAAGTCCAAAATAATATTTACCGTTTGATATTGGTATATATTATTAAGGAATAATTACATAAGGCACTATTTTTTGTAAAATATTTACATTTTTACGTTCAAAGAATGTTTTTTACATTTTTACGGTTTTCTAAAAAATAACATGAAAACAACATAAAATCAACAAGAAAATAACATAAAAGTAACATCAAAATAACATCAAAATAACAACTAAAAAACAACAAAAAATAACATACAGATAACAAAAAATTAACAACAAATGAACAAAATTTCAACATAAAAAGACCGTATTTTATGTAAATAAAATTAAAAAAATCGTGAAAATGTTTAAAATTCTATAAAACCGTATTTTTGTTGTTTTTTTGTTATTTTTGTGCATTTGTGAAATTATCCCTATTATTAATAGCCTTACATCTTTGACTTTTTCGGTCTAAATAAGAGAAAAAGAGAAAAAATACTTGAGAGACACTTGTAAAGTTGATTAAGACTCGGAAAACATTGTATTGTGCCCTGAATTAATAATATATCGGAAGTTTCTCCCACAAAGATTACAAATTAAAATCATATTTACAAATGGTCCAACATTTTTATCACCATCGATCGACATTCGACGCGTAAAAGTATATAGCCAAGAATCAAGAAGGACAGGGCCAAACTGCCATTTTCAAAATGAAAATATAAATAAAATTTTAAAATCAAGATTTCGGCTCATATATATTAATTTCTACGTGTGCTATACTAGTAAGGCATTAAAAGAATTACATTAATTAATTAAGCACCTTCTAAATTCGTTTTTATATATTCTTTGCATTTTTTTTTTCATATATGTACAATTTTGGATAAGCTAGGTAATTCTCTTTTGTATTTGTTATTGTAGCTTGTGATTATTTAATTAAGAATGATAAATTCATCTGGAATGTGTAATTAATGTTTAATCTAGACGAACCAAACTAAAAACTTCTGTTGTTTCTCTTTTAGTCTCCATTTGGGACCTTTCAGCTAATATGTGACAGTTCTAGTATTGGAATCTTTGACCTGTTACAAAATCCACAACTTTTCCGTACGCACCCAGAAATTTCTCAATATTTGGCCTTGTGAGATTCTTTCAAATGTCACGTTCGGTCCTGTAATTTCTTAAAGATCGTTCGTTATACTCATACTTTCTAGGTCTACACATGGAGAGAGTGTATTAGAGTTATTCCCACATTGTTAATGTGTGGAAATAAAATAACATATATAAGATGAATGGGCTATTCCTCCTATTGCCAATTAATTTTGAGATAGAATCTCATTCACCTTAATCACACCTTAATCTCAAGGAACTGCTAGCTAGTTGTTGGGTTTTGTGCCCTAACTAAAACTCTATTTCAATGTAATCTTGAATATTTATTTACCAATAAAGAAACAGATTTATTTCATTACTTGTGTAATGTATTATTTGGTTCACGTATTTATTTCATGATCATTTGTTTGATTTATAAATTTATCTAAATCCTTATCATATTGATATTCTTAATTACTGTGTTGTCAATACAATAGAAAGTAATCATGATTATGTGATTAAATAAATTCTTCCGATTAGGTTTCACTGATATGATAATCAACAATGTAGTTTACTTGGTAAAGTAAGCTTGGATTGGATGTATGGAGTATACATAGGAAGGGACCGATATTGAACTTGGATAAGATATCATAAACTTACCATAATATCTATCTAGGTCAATATCACCTAGTTGATCTTAAATCAATGATCTCACTCTGGAGATGGTTAGGTTCCAGTTCAGTTGTATTATTTATATTCTTCAATTTGTTCGTTAAAGTTAACTAATTAGATCTTCCTGTGATATACAAATGAAGAACATTGTAGTTCAATTGAGTGGGAGCGCTAATCATAGATACAGAATCTATAGCTTCTATAAATACATAGAAGTGAAATGATAATTTCCTTCGAGCTTGGCTTTATAGAGATAAATGGTAGAGTATTCATTTTAGTAATTATATTATTTTACTAAAATATCATTTATAGGTAGCTAAGTGTTTTAAGGATAAAAATACATTAAATGGTAGAACGGTAAATTTGTCCCTACTCGATGTAGATCAGCTATAGATGATCATTGATTATTTGGATTATAATAATGGATAATTCATAGCGTATCTATATCGTGGAACATATAGAGTGTTCTATATAATTAAGAGTGTAATTTCGAATCTATAGTGGCGCAATGAGGAATTAATAAGTTAGAGAATTTACTTGGTAAATTCTAGAGGTACTTATTAGAAGTTTGATTATATAGGCCCATAGTCCCCCAACTAGTTGAGATAATACTCCTTATAGACTCAGCTAATTGATTTTAATTAATTAATTATAATTCTAAAATTAGACTATGTCTTATTTATGAATTTTCATTAAGTAATGACTTAATTGTGAAGAAAAGAGATTTTAGGGTTTATTTGTTAATTAAAGGACTTCGTAAAGTCTAATTAATAAATAAATTAAATGTCAATTTTATTTGATAATTAATTATAATTATTAAATAAATAGTTTTGATGTTTATAGGATTAAAAATTAGAAAATATGACATAAGTGAAAGAAAAGATAAATGGTTGAATAAAATGGCAAAATTGTAACTAGTAGGACCCATCTTCTATGGTCGGCCACTATGTGGTTTATTTTGCTATTATTTTATCTTTTATATACCATATAATTTAAATTCTAATCCTAGGTGAAATAGTATAAAATGAATAGGATGCTCTCATTCTCATCCAAGCCTTCAACCTAATAACCTAGTTTTCATTCTGTTAGACAGCTAGAATTTTGGAGAGCTCTTTCCTTTACTATTTTCAAATTTCCCTCTTTTGTTCTTCATTATTTTTGAGCCTATAGTGATAGAGTACATTCCCACTCATATCAAGTCAACTACTTAATGATAGTGTGGAAGACTGTGAAGAATCTAACACCTGAAGAAGAACCAAGCTCAGATCTTGTTTATACTCTACGACAGAAAGGAACAAGAGTTAGAGATCTGAGTGGAAGGAGACATATTATTCTGTTACCACCAATGTAAAGTTTTCTTAACTTTATGTGTTTATTTTCATTGTTTTAGGAATTCATGTTAATCAACATATTTGTTAGTAAATCTAGATCTTGGTAAAATATATTCCAACAACTGGCACAGAGCCATGGTAATGATTTACTTTCAAGAAATATAGATTTAAAACGATGAATGTGTGATTTAGATGTGATTCATGTTGATCTATGTGTTTAATTGATGATTGATTGATATTTACGAAATTTTTACGTAAAATAATTGGATTCACGATCTGGAATTATTTTATTTGGATAGTATGAAAAATATTAAGCAATTTATATTTTTACAGAACTAAATTTCGATTTAAATGAATTAGTTTTGAATTTTTTAAATTTGGAAAAAATTAGGGAAGGGGGTCATTCCCCTGCACGTACGTACACCGAGTGTCACTCGTTCAACACGCACATTCGGACGATTCTTGTCCAAGGAAGCTCGACCAGGGTTCTTGTCTGAAGCCACTTCCGTGCGCAGACACCCTGCCAGCAGCCTCCTCCGCCGAGGTTTCTCGGCCAGCCTCCCTTCCATGCGCGCGCAGTGCATACCATCCGTACCAAATGGAAAAATTTCCAATCTTTTTATTTTTTCATAGTTTTTCATGGGATTTAATTTCGAATTTTGGGTAAGTTTTTATGTAGATTTTTATTTTTCAAATCTCAAATCTAATTACCAGTTTAAAATTAATTATTATTTTATTAATTAATTTTAGATATTAGCAGATTTTTAACTTGAAAAAGGATAATTTCTACATTTTTTTTCTTAATTGATTATTTTATCTTATTTTTAAATTTATGGTAAGATATTTTATATTTTTTATTATTTAAATATTTTTTATAAAATAACCTTATCTCAAATTTAAAAATATGATATATTTTAATAAAATAATCTATATAATTTTGAAAACTAACCAGATTTTATCAATTTTTCAAAATTATGTTATTTTTTAAAAAATTAAATTATAAAATTAGATTAATGATAATTATTTGTTATTTTATTTTATTAGATATGTAATTTTAAAATTTTAAAAGTAACATAAATTTTAAAAGTTAGTTGAGAATTTTGAAAAGATATTTAGGTTTGTTATAAACCTAATTTTAAATTTATAAGTTTAATTTTGAAAAAATTATTTAATATTTTCAAAATAAATATTTATTTATTTAAGATTTTTCGAAATTAATTAATTGATTATTTAATTTTAAATTAAATAAATTCTATAACCAACTATCCAATGTAGTTATGTTTGTTTATTGTTTATTCAAACTTGTTTTCAAAAACCTATTATTGTTTGATTCTAAATTGCTCCAGTTAACCTTTTGACAGATCCAATGATCTGATTTTAGCCATATTCTAATTGCCAATAGATCAAATAAATAATATGTAACAGATATTTTAGCCATCCAAATCATTGTGTATACTTGAGCCTATATGTTTGCTTTTGGGCATAGATGCATATAGGGAGCCAATTTAATTTTGATAATTAAAATAGACTAGGCTGCTAAAATAAAAATGTCACTTTGCTAGTTTTTATTTAGGCCCAATTAGTATTGGACTTATTCAATTAATAACAATTGTTTAATTAAGGTTAGATTCCTCTTTTTTGGGCCTTGTGTGGGAGTTAGGGGGTCATTAGTAGTAGGTACAACATACAAAACGAAACACTCACTTACATGAGTACTTCTAACTATGAAGGCCCATTTGCCTTAAGTATTAGGCTTATTATATTAGTTTAACCTAATTAAAATTGATTTACATAATTAATTTTCAAGATATATGAAATTTATTTTTCATCATATTATTTTGAAATTAATTTGAAAAAAAAGACATTCAGTATAATGAAATTAATTGAAGATAAACTATATATATTTATTGATATTTAATTAAATAACGGAGTTATAACCAATTAGATTTTTCTAGATACTTAATTATTTGAATTTTCCGTAGAAAATATATTTAAGTTGAAAATTAATTTTGAATCAACTTAAGAATTAATAATTGAGTAGATTTTTCAAGAAAAATAGTTATTCAGATATTCTTTGAATATATATTTAAGTTCAAAATTAGTTAATTTTAGGTCAACTTAAATTGGGATATCTTTCAAATTAAGATGATTAGTTCATGATACTTAATTTATTATTTAAATTAAATTTTTAAAATTATTTAAGTTAAAAATTTAGTTATTTTTAGGTTTATTTTATTATTTTTTATTTAATTTTGAAATTATATACATTATTTTTTATTTATATGTATTTTTAAAATTAATCTTGAAAACTAAATTAAAGTTAAAAATTAATTTTTAATTAATTTAAGACCAACTTAAATAAAGTAATTTTTATTATTAAAATATATTGATTAAAATAAATAGTTAATTAAATAAAATATATTATTTTAAAATAATGATGTCATGACCGTATACTTAGAATATAGATTAGAGAAGCAATTAACATTGATTATTTGCATTTTGTGATTATATATATTGTGGATCGTATTTTCAAGAAATAGACAGTAGAGTTATAATTTCTTAATTTTGGAGATTTTATCAAACTCTAAGTATATTATGTATGCAATATGTGAAATTTATCTTTTTATGATTTTTGTTCAGTAATGATAGAAAATGTGACGGTTTGGCCCGTAGAGTCACACAAGGTTTGTTTAGAACCTTTTATCAAGTGGGGCAAATCATAAGTGCTATTTGGAATATCGGTATTAGGCGGGGTTATGGTATCAGACTATTTTACCTCCAAGCCTTAAGGTTCCTTAAGGGTAAAGTAAGGGACAAAAATAGTATTTTGCCTAAAGGAATTTTATTAGATTTTAGTGGATATTTGTAGAATAATCTATTTTATTGTGAATTCTTTAGTGGAATAAAACTAATTAGCTCTATCTTTATTTCATTAAGTTTAAGATAGACTTAGAAACAAACACATACACCCATAATCCTCTATAACCATACCCTTCACCCCTAAGTAAAACAAGAGGAATCAAGGAGATTTTAGTGCATCATCTTCAGATCAGCTAGGAACTAGGGGTGTTCATCCAATCCAATCTGCACTATTTTGCTCATAGTACATCTGATCCGCACTAAGTACGGATTTCATTTTTTGGATCCAATCCGCATAATAACTCAAATCCAATCCGTAAAAGTGCGAATTAGATCGGTTATTTAGGATTGGTTACTTTTTAATATTAAATTATTTAATACTTATGTAAAAAAATAATTTTTTTTCACATAACTAGAAACAAAAGAAAATAAATTATTGTTATGTTATGTCTCCAACAACAAACTAAAATAAATTAAATAAAAAATTTCAAAGGAAGAAAAAAAATTGTATGTAAAAAAAAATGTTTAATTTTGTTTTAAATTGTATGTAGGAAAAAAATTATATATAAGAATGAAATACATATTTGATCTATTAAGTTTTTAAATATAAGTGTATTATATGTATTAAACTTTTAAATTATAATTTTCTTTACATTAAAATGTTATTTATAAATAATTTTTTATAAATAAGTGTGGATCGGATTGGATCGGTTACTTTTACATGTTAATCAACATCCAATCTGCACAAGTGCAGATTTTGAATTTTTCAATCCAATCAAATCCGCACAAGTGTGGATATTCGCACTTTGTGGATTGGATTGGATCATGCGGATTAGATTTGATCGACTATTTTATGAACACCCCTACTAGGAACTCAGCTAGGAGGTTCAAATTGAAATGTAAGGGCCTCTGTTCAGCACATAATCTTCTATGCAGGTCGACCGAGACACTTAATTTTGAAAATGAGGTAAGACTAGCATAGAATGTATATGTATATGTGTATGTGTATTATACGCATGCTGTTTATCTGATTCATATGCTACCAACACTAGTATAGTAGCAATACTAAGTGCATGTGGTACATTATATGACGTTTAATGGTACAATTTGGTGTTACTAATACTAGTACAATTAGGTATGTAGTGCGTGTGGGACAACACTCAGTGGTACTCGGGATATGATTCAAACCTTACTAATACTAGTACAGTAGCGGTATGTAGTGCATGTGGTACAGAGGTCGTACCTTTATTAAGAATGTTCTTAATCATCTGTTAAGCCTTGTAGATAGGTGTATATGAGCCTAAACACAAGTCGGTAATATATTGTATGTTATATGCTTTTCTTACTGAGTATGTCGAGTCACATTAATTGCTTGTATTTGTATATAAAAGAAAGGCTAAGGCATAGCAACAATGAGTCTAGAGCTTGAGTATGATTGTACATGTCAAGATGGTGCGACCTGGAGACTTCAGCCTTAGGAATACTAGGGATTTTATTTTGTAGTCGTTGTATGATAAAGTTGTAAAGTTTATTTTAAACATATCAGAAAGTTTTAAAAAGCGAGATCTCGACCATTTTGTATAGTTATATATTTATAGTTATAAAAGTTTAAACTTAATCAAAAGTTTAAATTCATCACGATTTTTGAGAAAACTCTTTGATTAGGAAAGGTGTGCACTATAATTAAAAAGTCACTAGAGCGCGCCTAATCGTTAGGGCATTACAATTTTGGTATCAGAGCCGCCAGGTTATCTATTTAAGATTGTCGAGACATCTACAATCATCATCAGTGATAAGCTCGACTCACTGTTCAGTAAGCCTTTACTTGTTTAGCAATTTTTTTGATTAGAAAAGTATGATAGGAAGCATGTTAGTAATATGTTAATTGTATAATGAGTTGCCTAAAATTCCTAGTATGCGGTATTTGGTTTATAAATGATCGATGTCTTACCTACCTCACCTATCGATTCGAGGCTAAGTCCTATAATATGGACTCTTGATGAAACACAAGGAGTTAGGGTAATATGGTTTAGTTCGAAGGCAGTAGGAAAGGTTAAAATCCTTCAGATCTCTATGGATGCGGTAGAGGCTGTGGCAGATATCAAGAAGGTGGTTATGAAAATCCAAAACAGGCTCCTCAAAATTGGGGACAAAGGTTTACAAAAATGCAAGCCCAAATTGATCAACATTATGAGGAGATACAAAGGCTGAGATAACAGGTCCTCCATGTATGCCTCCTCAGCAAGTGTCAGTCACTCTGGTTCTAGTGGTGCCGCTGGAACAATTTGTTGCTTGTATGAACGATTCTACAAATAAATTCCTTTAGCTTTTCTGGGAGGTCCAAATGTGATGAAGGCCGAGTGTGGCTGACAATGATTGAGAGAATCCTAAATTTTATGGGTGTCACTAGTAATGACTGGGTGACCTGTGCCACATTTTAGTTCCAAGAGGACACCCTCATGTTATGGGAAATGGTGTCCCTCACTCGGGACATCACTACAATGACTTCGAAGGATTTTTGAGATCTGTTAAATGCTAAGTACTACAATAAGGTGGTTCGTAGTACTAAAAGAAAGGAGTTCATTGAGTTAGTTCATGGAGAGACTGTTGGGTTTTATGCCCTAAATAAAACTCATTTCATATAATCAGATTTACTTATTAATAAAGATCAAAATAACATTTTTATGTTGCATGGTTCACATGATTTATTTCATGATTATATGTATATAATGTATGAATTCCTTTTAAGTCCAGAACATATGAGTTGGTTAAAGATTATAGTGTTGTCAGCACAGTGGAATATAATCTTTATTATATGTTCAAAAGTTGATTCCCTGATTTGTCAGAACACTGGATTTAGACTGACATGGTATAATCAGCGATAGGTATTCTTACACCTTGGAAAGGTGTTATGTCCTTTCCAGGACATTGGCAAAGTTTACCAGTATCGGATGCATGGAGTATGCATTGGAATGGACCGATATTGAACTTTGAATTAGATTTTGAAACTTACCGTAAACATCTATTCAATTCAATATCATAAGTTGATCCTAGATCACATGATCGAAATCCTGATATGGTTAGGCTCAATTTCAAGAGTGTTACTCGTGTTCTTTGATTTGTTAGTTAAGCCCAGTTTTGTATCAGGGTAATACGTACATTTTGGGAACACGGTAATACAATTGAGTGGGGGAGCGCTAACATAAATATGGAATTTATAGCTTCTATTTGGCAAATAGAAGTAAAGGATGATTTCCTTCGAGCTTAACCAAACGAAGATAAATGGTGGAGATCTCATTTCACTTAGGTGAAATATCATTTATACAGGGTTAAGTGTTTTAAGGATAAAATACATTGTAGGGTGTTACGGTAATTTAATCCCTTTACAGTGTAAATCATCTATATAGAGGATCATTGATCACATTAGGGTTATAACAATGGATAACTAATGACGTGTCTATATCGTGGAACATATAGAGCGTTTCTATATGACTGAGAGTGCAATTCCAAGTTCTAAGTGTGGATTCAATGAGGAATTAATAAGTTAGGGAATTTACTTGGTAAATTCAGTTCGACTTATTGGAAGCTCGGTTATATAGACCCATGGTCCCCATACTAGTTGAGACCATACTGCTTGTAAGACTCAGTTTATTGATTTTAATTAATCAATTATAATTCTAAAAGTTAGACTATGTCTACTTTATGAATTCTCACAGTTTAAGGATAAAATCGTAAAGAAAAGGGTTTCTAGGTTTAATTATTAATTAAGAGACTTTGTATGTCTAATTAATAATTATTTTAATTGACAATATTATTTAATAATCTATTTTAGTTATTAAATAATTAGTTTTGGCATTTAAATGATTAGAATTGGAAAAGTGGCATTTTTAAAGAAAAAGAAATAAAATTGAGGAAACTGCAAAATCCAAGTGAGGCCCATTTCCCTCTATGGCCGATCACTCCCTTTGTGTTTCCCAATTATTATTTTTATTTTTTTTAATTGCCATGTAATTGCTAATCAAAGCCTAGCAGAAATAGGAAAGTGGTGGATCACACTAAATAAGGCAGTTGATTGATTACACAGTAATTAAGGAAACTGTTTTATTTGGAAAGTTGTGCTCTCCCTTCTCCCTATATAAAGCAACCTTGTTCTCTTCTCTTGCATGAATGAAAAGCCACGAAATTGAGAGAGAAAAATAGAGAGAAATTTCGAAATCCTTGTGAGATGAGTAGTGCCCACACACATCAAGTGGTATCTCAATCATAGTATGGAAGACTATGGAATTTCTGCATCAAAGAAGGAGAAAAGAAGATCCAGGTTCAGATCTTGGTGATGCTCTGCTACAGAAAGGAATCAAGAGCTAGAGATCTGAACGGAAGGAGTCATATTATTCCGCTGCACCCACTGTAAGGTTTTCTAACTTTATATGTGTTTATTTTCATTGTTTTAGAATTCATATTAGGTTGTTAATCCAACATACTTGTTAGTAAATCTAGATCCTGGTAAAATAATTTCCAACAACTGGTATCAGAGCCAGGTTATGATTTACTTTCATGTAATATGAATTAAAACGATGATTGCATGTTTCTGTGTTGATTTGGATGGCTTCATGTTGGTTTATGTGTTGTTTGATGAATGTTGATGTTGTACAGTTTCGTTTTCCATGAAAAATATTTTTTCAATTTTTGAAAATATTTTATTTGGATTCCTTGTGAAAAATTAAGCAATTTTGTTTTTTACAGAACTTGATTCCGATAAATATTGAGAAAGATATGAATTTTTGAAAATCGGGATTCAAGGCTGTCAAGGGTGGTGCTCATGCGCACCAGACCCTCGGATCAGCCTTTCCATCCGCGCGCGTAGGTCTGGGCGTGCAGCCTGCAGCTGACCGAGGCTTCTCAGTCGAAGTCCCTGCAAGCGCCGAGTTTTCTCGGCGTCATCCCCTGCTCCGCGCGCGTTTTGGGTGTCATGCAGCCTATTTTGGCTGCAATTGCAGCCTACTGGCAGCAAAAACCAATTTTTGGGATTTTTTCCCAAAAATCCAATTTTTTCATGGGATTGTTTCCCAAAATTTATTTTTTCAATTGTAAATATTTCTAAATTGAAATGTTTCCAATTTTAAATATTTTAAATTTAGAATTTTTCCAATTTTAAATATTTCTATTTTGGATTGTTTCCAATTTTTAAATATTTCCTATTATGGTTAGATTTAAAAATTTGTTAACTTCTTTAATATTTATTTATTATTTAATTATAAGATTAGATATTTTGATATTTAAGATATTTTAAATTAAAAGATAACTTTGTCTTTTTATTTAAAATATTATATTAAAATTATCTTATATGGCAAATTAAATAATTAATAAATTTGAAATTAACATAGATATTTTTATAGATATACTTACCATAATGTTTTCAAATTTAAAAATTTGTTATTTTGTTAAATATTTAATTATTTATAAATTATAAGTATAAAAATGATATTTTTTTCTATATATATCATTTTTTCCTTATTAGACATTTATAAATCATATCTTAAATATTTAAATAACATAGATATTTTTGTAGAGATTTGAATATTGCTTAATTTGAGATATTTTGACATATAATTATGGTAATTATTATTCATTTATTATTTTATTCCTAAAATAATAATTATCTAACCAAATCTATTTTAGAATTGGCTTATTTTATTAAATTATAAGATCTGAAAGTGACATTGGAGATTCTTTCCTTTCAAATCATTGATCTTATTAGATATTTAATTTGATTCAAATAAACCTAAATATTTTAAAATTAGTTTCCTTTATTTGGTTAGTTTAAGAATAATAATTTAATTATATTAATATCTTGATTCACATCTGTTACATGGACAATGTTTGTTTAAATATATTGTTTATTCAAAATTTTTTAACAAACCTATTATTTATCTGATCTAAATTAATATGATTAACTTGTTGACAGATCATGATCCAATGATCTGATTTTAATCATAGTCCAATTGACGATAGATCTTATAAATAATTTGTAACAGGTAAATTTTGTACTTCTTTCATATGTGTAAACCTAGTAACATGATAGGGTCCATCCAAATCATTTGACCTGTGTGAGCCTATATGTTCGCTTTTGGGCTTAGATACATATAGGGAGCCCATTTAAGTTTTTACTAAGCAAATGGACTGGGTTGCTAAAATAAATTTTGACATAAGGAAATTTATTTAGGCCCAATTAGATTTGGGCTTATTCAATGAATAACAATTGTTTATTTTAAGGTTAAATTCCTCTCTTTTGGGCCTTGTGTGAGAGTTGGGGGCCATAGAAGTGGGTACGACATACTGAACCCAGCTCCCCCTCAAATGAACTACCCCAATTGTGAAGGCCCATTTGTCTTATTTAAATAATTGTATTAGGTTAATTATATTAGTCTAACCTAATTAAAATGGAATTAGCAACATAATTAACTTTTAAAATATATGAAATTTATTTTTCATGTAATATTTTAAAGTTAATTTTAGAAAAACACTTAGTTAATGATATATTCTAGACAGTTATTTCTAGTACTAGTTATTATTTCTAATATTAAATAGGAAAATATCAGAGATTGTGAAATTAATTGTTTCCTAATTAATTTTGGTACAATCTAAGTTTAGAATATTTTCCTAGTATTAAACTAGAATTAATAATTAAGTTTCCTTTTTACTTAATTATTTATTTCTTGAATTTAATACATTTAATTAAATTAAAAATTTCAATATCTAAGTTGATTTTCATCATGATACTTTAATATTGTTATTTTCATGTTATTTAATTAAAGTTGAAAATTATTTTAAGTTTGGAATCTTATTTCAGAATAACTTAAGTTTGAATAATTTTCAAAATATATTTTATTTTATTTTATTAATTATTTTCCCAAAAATTTCGAAATTGCATCACCATGATGCAGAAATTTCGAATTTTATTTGAAAAATAGATTAAAGTTGAAAATTATTTATTTAATTTTGGACCAACTTAAATCAGTGATTTTTTTTTCATTTAATGGTTAATTAAAATAAATGAACTAAAATATATTATAATTAGAAATTGGATTAATTAGTCAATGAAAGTCTAGATAGATATTATCTGTTTTGCTTGAAGTATTTTTCTAGTGATATTTAATTAAATAGAAAATTAATATTTAAGTTGATTTTTTAATCATGATACTTAAATATTTGAAATTTTTCTTAGATATTTAATTAAATAGGAAAATTATATTTTTTGTTGAAAATTAATTTTTATTAATTAATTTTGGGCCAACATAAAATTAGAGTAATTTTCCAAGATTTATTTTATTTTATTTTAAAGTATTTTCGAAAATGCAATATATATTTATAGAAAATTAAATTTGAGTTGTAAATTAATTCAAATTAATTTTGAAACAACTTAAATTGAATAATTTTCTAAATATTTATGGAAATTATTACTAAGATGGAAATAATTCACGTTATTTATCCATCTAAGTATAATTTATAAATATTAAATTAAAATTTATATTTAGAATTTTTCATTCTAAATTGGAAATTTTAATTAAATAAATATATATTTAAAATAAATGGATTAAAATAAATATTAGAAGAAAATACAAACCCTTCATTAAATAATGAGCTTTATTATTATAAGGATATTCGATCTCCATTGTTGGTTTTACATAGCTATTGTTTTAGTGAGTAATCCTCCCTAATGGAGGAACGTTCATTTGCAAGTTAGCACCGTTTAATCTCGAAAGATAAGTAATCTTGTAAGTTTTTTTATATAGTTTATGCTCACCCTAATGGTGGCGACTGTATAAGACTTGCAAGAATATGAAACAATGGTGGAAGCTCATAAGATAGAATAGCCTTGACTCTCGCCTAAACGGGACAACGCGGATTCACATCTTGATCGAATAAAAGGTTGCTAGAATGTTGATCATTTTAGATGAGCTGACAACTCTATTCAATGGATGGTAGCTTTGACTCTCGCCTAAACGGGACACTGATATCATTTTGTTGAAAACCTTGGAAATTATTTAGGATTGTATGTTTTAGTATTTTCACTTGTCATTCCTACTTGCTATGTGCTTCATAATTTCTGAATTGTGTATGAATTTGTATTGAACCATGTTATTTTCTGTTATTAAATTGTAGTTTAATTTCGAATCTTCATTGTTGGTCTAACTTGATTTGTTTTTCTAATGAGATAAATCCCTTATGGATTTTCACCATTAGACTAACATAATAGTGTTAGATCTCGAAAGATATATATTGTATATGCAACATCTAGCTGTTCATCAATTGATGACACCTTAGACTAGTGTTTTACAATATGAAACAAGAAGATTGTATAAATAAGATTACTTTGACTCTCGCTAATCGGAGCATCGTTGGATTCTTATTTAAAACGAAATTATCCTAATTCCTCTTAGCTTATTCATTTCGAATTAGCTTAATGACATATCATTGGATGAATGGTCTATAAATCATATAAAGTCTTATTTTCTCTTAAGAAATTAGATGACGCATATGATTATATTCCCGAAGTTCTATCCCTAAATGATATAAATCCTCAATCTTAGATATCTCCTACTTGTATAGGCAAATCATAGAGTTAGATTAGTAGTGGTGGTCCAAGAAAGAATTACTAATTATACAGTTACACTTTCACAAGTGTTTAATAACCATTTTCTTTCAATGGATTCAAACTGTATGAGTTTAGTATTCTGGGACCAGAATCCACTTGCACTATTCTAAGAACTCTTTGATGTAACTAAACTTAAGTCATCAAAAGATACAACCACATATTTTATAATCTAAGGCATTTGTATCTTGTTCATAGTGGTTTTGACAAGATCATTCTCTGCAAAGAGTTAATATGCCTATATCCACTGAAAGTAATTTCATCTCATTCGCAGATGGATGTACATTCAGGGGTGGATATGAGTTTTCGTTGTATTCTTAAAACAATCACTCTAGATTTTACCTTATGCAAAAGAAATTTGAAATGTTTGAAAAATTTCATGAATTTCTAGCAATGGTGAAGGTAAGTGGTTAAAGATCTTGCGAACTGATAGGGGTGGAGAAAAAGTTAGTAGATATGCAGTTCAAAGATCATTAATTTTATTTTGAATAATATCCAAACTTACCTCCCCAGAAATTCGAGTTGCATATTGATGATTAGTTACTAGTCGTTGCCTAAATCCTTCCATGGAAATAAAATTTCAGAATGATGCGATGGTTGTATACTTAATGTAAATCATTACTAGATTCATGGATGACCTAATCGAAATCTTAAGAAAAGCTAGAACTGCTAACCCTGGTTTGCATGTTTGTTAGCCATTCTAAGTGATTAGGGGTGGAGCATCCCATAGTCATTAGACAAGAAAGTGTTTGTTTAAACAAATACTGCTTTCCTAAGAAAATGACTAAGTCTGAAAATAAAGTAGCAAATAAAGGAGATATTTTTTTCTTGATTCCATAAGTGTTCTATCATCTTATTCGTTGCAAGATGATCCCACTGCCTCTGTTGTCTTAACACAACTGAAGAGGTCTATACCATTTAGTTTTCTTTGACATAGTTCACGGTACCTTGTCGTAGTGGGAGAGTTTCAAGGAACTTTACCTTCTTATAACTTGGAAGATACTAGTGATTAAAATCCATTCTGAGTTTAAACAAGTAATTGATTGTCAAGATAAGAAACTAAGAAGAAAGCCAAGAGAACTATAGTTTGATCCATTCACATGGAGTAACCTAAAGTTTTCTATTACAAGGACATGAAAGGAAATTTTCGTTCATAAGTCTATTCAATGGACTTAACAAAACTTCCTATTCCTAGTATTGTAGGTTTGAGTTTATCTAAACCTATGGCTTGTGGTATACCTGGTAATTACTTACTCTAATGCAAGAACCTTACTTTAGTAAGATGCTGGAGCATTTTCTTTCCAATGGAAATCTATAGAAGCTTCACAACTTCTTAGATATAGATTTTATTTATCTAAGGAAGAGTCTCTACTATTCCAGAGAAGATAAAGCCATGAAAGAATTTCTTAAATCAACAGTGAGAGGTCTCAGATATGCTTTAGTATGCCTTAGACCAGACACCTGCTGTTGAGTGGGAGTAATGAGTAAGTATCAGATTAATCCAGGAGAGGAACATTGGAAGACAATCAAGTAAATCTTAAGATTAAGAAGAGGAACTATATGTTAGTCAATAAGGGTGGTTTTGAAACTCTTAGACTACACCACATCAGATTTCAAGACTTGCCTTTGTGCTAGAAAGTCTGCTGATGAGATGGTGATTACTTTGGGGGTGGAGTAGTGATTTTGGAGAAGTGTAAAAACCTATCTGAAATCTCTTGGTCGACCAGAAAGAGACTGAATGTTAAAAGTTGCAGGAAAGATACTTATTCAGTCTAAGGAAAGTTCTATGGCAGTGTTCCAACTTGCCTTAACTACTAGGGTTACTTCCTGTATAACAAAAGAGTAGTTGCCCAAAAGTATAGAATCCAGTATCCCAAAAGAGTAGACATATAGAAAGGAATTTCACATTATCAAGGATTTTGTGATTAAGGAAGAGTAATGGTGGAGAAGAGGTTGGGTTTAATTCAACCTATCAGATCCTATTACGAGGAGTATACTACTATTACACTTGATTGGTATATCAAGGTGTTAATGATTATTTGAAATGCACTTTTTGTTTTATATTAGTGCAAGTGGGAGTTTGTTGGGTTTTATGCCCTAAATAAAACTCATTTCATATAATCAGATTTACTTATTAATAAAGATCAGAAATAACATTTTTATGTTGCATGGTTCACATGATTTATTTCATGATTATATGTATATAATGTATGAATTCCTTTTAAGTCCAGAACATATGAGTTGGTTAAAGATTATAGTGTTGTCAGCACAGTGGAATATAATCTTTATTATATGTTCAAAAGTTGATTCCCTGATTTGTCAGAACACTGGATTTAGACTGACATGGTATAATCAGCGATAGGTATTCTTACACCTTGGAAAAGTGTTATGTCCTTTCCAGGACATTGGCAAAGTTTACCAGTATCGGATGCATGGAGTATGCATTGGAATGGACCGATATTGAACTTTGAATTAGATTTTGAAACTTACCGTAAACATCTATTCAATTCAATATCATAAGTTGATCCTAGATCACATGATCGAAATCCTGATATGGTTAGGCTCAATTTCAAGAGTGTTACTCGTGCTCTTTGATTTGTTAGTTAAGCCCAGTTTTGTATCAGGGTAATACGTACATTTTGGGAACACGGTAATACAATTGAGTGGGGGAGCGCTAACATAAATATGGAATCTATAGCTTCTATTTGGCAAATAGAAGTAATGGATGATTTCCTTCGAGCTTAACCAAACGAAGATAAATGGTGGAGATCTCATTTCACTTAGGTGAAATATCATTTATACAGGGTTAAGTGTTTTAAGGATAAAATACATTGTAGGGTGTTACGGTAATTTAATCCCTTTACAGTGTAAATCATCTATATAGAGGATCATTGATCACATTAGGGTTATAACAATGGATAACTAATGACGTGTCTATATCGTGGAACATATAGAGCGTTTCTATATGACTGAGAGTGCAATTCCAAGTTCTAAGTGTGGATTCAATGAGGAATTAATAAGTTAGGGAATTTACTTGGTAAATTCGATTCGACTTATTGGAAGCTCGGTTATATAGACCCATGGTCCCCATACTAGTTGAGACCATACGCTTGTAAGACTCGATTAATTGATTTTAATTAATCAATTATAATTCTAAAAGTTAGACTATGTCTACTTTATGAATTCTCACAGTTTAAGGATAAAATCGTAAAGAAAAGGGTTTCTAGGTTTAATTATTAATTAAGAGACTTTGTATGTCTAATTAATAATTATTTTAAATGACAATATTATTTAATAATCTATTTTAGTTATTAAATAATTAGTTTTGGCATTTAAATGATTAGAATTGGAAAAGTGGCATTTTTGGAGAAATAGAAATAAAATTGAGGAAACTGCAAAATCCAAGTGAGACCCATTTCCCTCTATGGCCGAGCACTCCCTTTGTGTTTCCCAATTATTATTTTTATTTTTTTTTAATTGCCATGTAATTGCTAATCAAAGCCTAGCAAAAATAGGAAAGTGGTGGATCACACTAAATAAGGCAGTTGATTGATTACACAGTAATTAAGGAAACTGTTTTATTTGGAAAGTTGTGCTCTCCCTTCTCCCTATATAAAGCAACCTTGTTCTCTTCTCTTGCATGAATGAAAAGCCACGAAATTGAGAGAGAAAAATAGAGAGAAATTTCGAAATCCTTGTGAGATGAGTAGTGCCCACACACATCAAGTGGTATCTTAATCATAGTATGGAAGACTATGGAATTTCTGCATCAAAGAAGGAGAAAAGAAGATCCAGGTTCAGATCTTGGTGATGCTCTGCTACAGAAAGGAATCAAGGGCTAGAGATCTGAACGGAAGGAGTCATATTATTCTGCTGCACCCACTGTAAGGTTTTCTAACTTTATATGTGTTTATTTTCATTTTTTTAGAATTCATATTAGGTTGTTAATCCAACATACTTGTTAGTAAATCTAGATCCTGGTAAAATAATTTCCAACAGAGACTATGTTAGTGACAGAGTATACTACAAAAGTTTGCTCGACTGGCTAAGTTGGCTTCAGGTATAGTACCTATAGATTTCAGTAAGAAGGAGAAATATTCGGTGGGTTTGAATGCCAAGATTAGACATGATTTGGTCAATTGTACAAATGACAAAACAACATTTACTAAGATGGTTGAGAAGGCTCTTCGAGCTAAAGGTGCAGTTGAATTTTTGTAGGAGCCACGAGGGACTCCAAGTGTTGGAAAGACTACCACTTTTCCCACACGTGGCTTTCGTAGGAATGGTGGTTATTCCAATACAGATCAGAAAAATAAGTTTTCCCAACACTAGGTGGCACATCTCAGAGTAAGAGGTTTTGTGGGAACCAAGATAGAGGCGGATGTCAGGCCTATTCTTATCCTGAGCATCCTTGTTGTAAGAAGCATCATCCTGGGAAATGTTACAAGAAAAAATGTTTCCAGTGTGGATTGATGCGGCAGTTTAAGAAGGATTTCCCTTATTTTAAGAAATATGAACTGAAATAAGAGTCGAAACCCACTCCAACTCCGATCACTCAGGAAAATGATGTCGCTAGTATTTCTATGGTGATAGCTAGAAGGCGAGGAACCATTTTTATTTGTTGGGTATGTTCAGGGTTCTCAGATATTTATCATTTTAATATTACAGGCTAAGGATGTACTACACAATGGATGTGTAGGATTTTAAGCGATTGTGATTAACTCTAGGAGACCTGAAACATTTGGGCCTAAGGATCTCAGGGTGGTAAAAGAGTTCTTTGATGTGTTTCCCGAGTAGTTACAAGAATTACCACCGTAACGAGAAATGGATTTCATCATTAACTTGGCACCTGGAGTAGAGCCTGTTTCAATGGCACCATATTGAATGGATCTCACAGAACTCAAGGAGATGAAAATATATTTTCAGGGGATGCTCTATCTAGGGTTTACCAACCCAGTGTGTCGCCCTAGGGAGCTTTGGCTTTATTTGTGAAAAAGAAGAGTGGATCCTTTTGGATGTGCATTGATCACTGGGAATTGAAAAATCTGACAGTTAACAATAAGTATCCTTTACTGAGAATCGATGACTTGTTCGATCAGCTTCAAGGAAAAAAAAGTTTGCGCTCAGGGTATCATCAGTTGACAATTCGAGAGAAAGACATTCCAAAAACTGTATACTGCACAAGGTATGGTTATTACGAGTTCTTGGTGATGTCATTTGGGTTGAAAAATTATCTGCCAGCCTTTATGGACGTTATGAATAGGGTCTTCAAGGATTTTCTCAATAACTGTGTTATAGTCCTTATGAATGATATCCTTGTATAGTCTCAGTTAGAAGCAAATCACGAACAACATCTGTCAATGGTTTTTCTACGACTTAGAGATCACAAGTTGTATGCAAAGTTTAAGAAATGTGATTTTTGGTTATCATAAGTGTCCTTCCAAGGACATATTGTCAGACAGGATATAATTATGGTTGATCCAAGAAAAATTGAATCAATTAAGAATTGGGCAAGGCCAAAGACAATTATTGAGGTTCGAAGTTTTCTTGGATTGGCGAGATATTAGCGACATTTTGTGGAAGGGTCTTCTTAGATTTCTATGCGTTAAAAGAATTGACTAAGAAGAATCAACAGTTTCTATGGTCTGACAAGTATGAAACAATTGTTCAAGAATTAAAGCATCGATTGATTTCGGCTCTAGTGTTAGTTTTGACGTCAGATCAAGAGAAACTTATGGTTTACTATGATGCATCCATACAAGTTCTGGGATGTATACTAGTGCAAGCTAATAGGGTCATTGCTTATGATTCTTGTCAGTTGAAGGAGTATGAGAAGCACTACCCGACACATGGTTTAGAACTTGCTACTATTGTATTTTCCCTGAAGATCTGGCGACATTACTTTTGTAGAGAAAGTGCAAGATTTATACCGATCACAAAAGTCTCAAGTACTTTTCACTCAAAAAGATTGGAAAATGAGATAAAGGCGGTTGTTGGAACTGGTCAAGGACTATGATTGCAAAATTTTGTATCATCCTAGGAAAGCTAATGTGGTGGTAGATTCTTTAAGCAAAAATTGTCTCGAGTAGAGTTTTATTACCATAATGATATCACCTTAGTTGGCTTTAGATATGGTTAAAGCTAGAATTGAGTTCGTGGTTAGAAGATTACATAACCTGACACTTCAATCAGATTTGTTAGAAAGGATCAGAAATATGTAGTTAGAAGACTTTGGGCTAGTCAAGATTCATGAGGAAGTATTGGCGGGTCAGCCTAAGAACTTCTCGATCTCAAATAATGGAATGTTACTTTATAAGGCTCAGTTTTGTGTTTAAAGAAGTGATGGGCTCAGAAAAAAAAATACTTGATGAGGCCCATACTACACCTTATTCATTGTACCCGAGTACTACTAAAATGTACCAAGATCTAAAACTCTATTAATGGTGGTGCAGAATGAAGAAGGATGTAGTTAATTACATGTCCAAGTGCTTGACATGTCAACAAATCAAATAAAACATTAGAAACTAGCAGGGTTACTCAAACCTTTAACACTTCCTGAGTGGAAGTGGGAAGATATTACAATAGACTTTGTGGTTGAGTTACCTAGAACCACATGAATGTATGATTCGATATGCGTCATAATGGAGTATTTTACAAAGTCAGCTTACTTTTTTTAGTAAAGACAACTTATATAATGGATTAGTAAGCGTAGCTGCAAGTAAAAGAGATAGTTTGTCTTCATGAAGCTCCAAAATCAATTTTTTCAGATAGAGATTTGAAACTCACATCTATGTTCTCGAAAAGTCTTCAGAGATCTATGGGTACAAAGCTAATGTTCAATACAAATTTTCATCCCCATACTGATGGACAGTCCTAGAGGACAATACAGATATTAGAAGATTTGCTACGAGCTTGTGTTATGCACTTTGAGGGTTCATAGAATAAATATTTTCCTTTGATAAGAATTTTCTTACAACAACAACTATCAAAGTACAATAGAGATGGCTCCCTACAAGATTTTGTATGGTAGGAAATGTCGTTCCCTGATTTATTGGGACAAAACTGGAGAAAGGAAATATTTGGGTCATGAATTCATCCTGTGAACTAGCAACGCAATAGAAATTATTAAGGCTCGAATGTTTGCTTCGCAAAATAGACAGAAAAGTTATGTTCATCCTAAGCACAGAGACATAGAGTTTCAGGTGGGAGAACTGTTGGAATATTTATTTTACCAGGATCTTAGATCTACTCACAAGTATGTTGTTTAAACATCCTAAATATGAACTTTCTAAAACGATAAATTAAACACATATAAAGTTAAGAAAACCTTACATTGATGCAGCGGAATTAATGTCTCCTTCCACTCAGATCTCTAACCCTCGAATCCTTTCTGTAGCAGAGTATAATCAAGATCTGAGCCTGAATGTCCTTCTTCTTCAAGTTTGATCCTTCACAGTCTTCCAGTCTATGATTGAGTAACTGCTTGCTGTGTGTGGGCACTTACTCTTTCACTAGGGTCACGAAATTGATGAAGGAGAAAAGAGAAGAGGGATTTGGGCCAGGTATAGAAAGTGGGGAAGGCTCAGTTTTTCTGAAGAGAGAAATTTCTGTCAGAAAGATGATCCGAAAACTTGTGATTTGACTGAGCCATCACTTTCTATTTATAGGCAACTACTAGGTTTAGGTTAGGAATTATTTGGCATTAAAATAATGAAAATATTAATTTGAAAAACCTATTTAAGTGGCCGGCCATGGTCTGTTATTGGGCCTCACTTAATTTTGCAGTTTTATCAAATTTTATCTTTATTTTCTCAAAAACGCCAATTTTCCAATTCTAACCTTTTAAATGCCAAAACTAATTATTTAATAACTAAAATAGATTATTAAATAATATTGTCATTTAATTTAATTATTAATTAGACATATAAAGTCCATTAATAAATAAATAAACCTCGAAACTCTTTTCTTTACAATTTCACCCCTGCTTAGTGAAAATTCATAAAATTAGACATAGTCTAACTTTAGAATTATAATTGATCAATCACGAATCAATTAATGAGTCTTACAAGCAGAATGTTCTCAACTAGAATGGGGAGCATGGATCTATATACTGAGCTTCCAATAAGTGAACCAAATTTACCAAGTAAATTTCTACTTATTAATTCTTCGTTGAATCCACTCTTAGAACTTAGAATTGCACTCTCACACTTATATAGAGCATATTGTATGTTCCACGATATCAATATACTATCTCATTTAACCATTGTTATAATCTTATTGTGATTTAAAGATCCTCTATATAGATGATCTACATCGAGATGGGATTTCTTTACCGTTCTCACCCCTCAATGTATTTTGCCCCTTAAAACACTTAGCTACCTGTAAATGGTGTTTAGTGATCTAATAATTAGTCAGTTAAACAAGAGCTCATCCATTTACTTCTATTTGCTAAGCTCGAAGGGAATCATCACTTGACTTCTATACACCAGTAGAAGCGATAGATTCCATATTTATGTTCAGCACTCCCACTCAATCATACTATCATGTTCCCAAAATATACGTATCACCCTGACCCAAAAGTAGGCTTAACTAATAAATCAAAGAACATGAATAGCACTCCTGAGTTGAGCCTAAGCATATCAGGATTTAGATTCTTTTAATCTTAAGATCAACTACTGATATTGACTTGGAAAGATATATATAACGGTAAGTTTGTAATATCTTAACTTAGTTGCAATATCGGTCCAGTCCAATGTATACTCCATACATTCGAAACTAGTATACTTTACTAATGTCCTGGAAAGAACTTAACACTTACTCCAAGTGTAAGTACACATCATCGCTGATTATCACATTAGGGTAAATCCAATCACACTGATGAAACAGGGACCAAAACTTTTGATTCATATGATCACAATCACATTCCACTGTGTTGACGATACTGTAATTGTGAATAAACATATGATCTGGATTTAACTGATTTTGTGTGTAAATGTAATAAACATATTTAAACATATTAAACCATTAGCATGTAAAATTCATGCAAACATCAATCACTTCAAATTTCTTATATTGATAACTAATCAGATTGTAAAGAGTTTTATTTAGGGCATAAAACCCAACAAGAACATGTTTTCCTACAAGTCTCACTAATTACAGGTGTAAAGCACTTTGGAAAGAGGGGCAAGTTAAGCCCTAGGCGCATAGGGTCATTCGAGATACTCGAGAAAGTTGAGCGGGTAGCATATCAGCTAGCCTTACCTCCAGCATTACCGAATGTGCATAATGTATTCTATATTTCAATGCTGAGGAAATATGTGTCAGACCCGACTCATGTCTTGAGTTATGAAGCCATAGAACTACTTTCAGATTTTTCCAGGAACAACTAGTTTAAATCCTCGATAGGAAGGAAAAGGTTCTTCGGCACAAAACCATATCATTGGTCAAGGTACTCTGGAGGAATAGCAAGGTGGAGGAAGACACTTGGGGATTGAAGTTCGTCATGAGGACTCAATATCCAAAGTTATTCAGGTTAGATTTCGAGGACAAAATTCTTTTATGAGGGGGATAATTGTAATGACTGTATACTTAAAATATGAATTAGATAGGCAATTAGCATTAATTATTTGCATTTTGTGATTATATATATTGTGGGTTTCATTTTCAAGAAATAGGCAATAGAGTTATAATTTCTCAATTTTGGAGATTTTATTAAACTCTAAGTATATTATATATGCCATATGTGAAATTTTTCTTTTTATATTTATAACCTTTTATCAAGTCGAGAAATCGCAAGTGATATTTAAAATATAGGGATTAGGCGAGATTATTGTATTGGACCATTTTACCCCCAAGCCTTAATGATGCTTATGTTGGAAATATTTTACCAGGATCTAGATTCACTACCATGTATGTTTCATTAACATCCTAATATGAATTCTAAAACAATGAAATAAACACATATAAAGTTTAGAAAACCTTACATTGGGTGCAGCAGAATATAATGACTCCTTCCATTCAGATCTCTAGCCCTTGATTCCTTTCTGTAGCAGAGCATCACCAAGATCTAAACCTGGATCTTTATCTCTCCTTCTTTGATGGCTTGATTCTACACAATCTTCCACACTATGATTGAGATACCACTTGATGTGTGTGGGCACTCACTCATTCACTCAAGTCTGAACAATATGAAGAAGAAAAGAGAAGGGAAAGAGGCGGCTAGGTTATTTTCTCTGAAGGAATAATATGCATGTCATAGTTTCCTGAAGCCATCACTTTCTATTTATAGAATGCCATCTAGGTTTAGGTTAGAATTGTATGGCATTAAAATAATTGAAAAATAAATGGTAAAAGGCTTTCATAGTGGCCGGCCATATCAGGAAATTGGACCTCACTTTGCAACTTTTCCATTTTATTATTTTTCAATCTCATTTTCTCAAAAAATACCAATTTTCCAATTTAACCATTTAATTGTCAATTCTAATTATTTAATAACTAAAAATTAATTATTAAATAATATTATCCTTTAATATATTTACTAATTTAGACGTATAAAGTCTCTTAATTAATAAATAAACCTAGAATCTCTTTTCTTTACAATTTCGCCCTTGCTTAGTGAAAATTCATAAAGTAGACATAGGCTAACTTTAGAATTATCATTGATTAATCAAAATCAATTAACTGAGTCTTACAAGTAGTATGGTCTCAACTAGTATGGGGACCATGGGCCTATATAACCAAGCTTCCAATAAGTCGAACCGAATTTACCAAGTAAATTCCCTAGCTTATTAATTCCTTATTGAATCCACACTTAGAACTTGGAATTGCACTCTCAGTCATATAGAACACTCTCTATGTTCCACGATATAGATACGCTATTAGTTATCTATTGTTATAATCCTAATTTGATCAATGACCCTCTAATAGATGATCTACATTGAATAGGAACTAAATTACCGTTACACCTTCAATGTATTTTATCCTTAAAACACTTAGCTCCGTATAAATGATATTTCAGCGAAGTGAAATGAGATCTCAACCATTTATCTCTGTTTAGCCAAGCTCGAAGGATATCATCGTTTCACTTTTAAATTCATAGTCTCCATATTTATGTTAGCGCTCCCACTAAATTATACTATCATGTCCCAAAAATGTACGTATCACCCTGACTGTTCAAAAGTAGGCTTAACTAACAAATCAAAGAACATGTATAATACTCTTGAGATCGAACCTAACCATATTAGGATTTAGATCATTTGATCTAGGATCAACAAGTGATATTGAATTGAATAGACATTACGGTAAATTTTAATATATCTAATCAATGTTCAATATCCCTTCCGACGTATACTCCATACATCTGATATTGGTAAACTTTGCCAATGCCCTAGAAAGGACATAACACTTATCCAAGGTGTAAGAATACCTATCACTGATTATATCATGCCAGTCTAAATCCAGTGAACTGACAAATCAGCGAATAAACTTTCGAACATATAATTAAGATTATATTCCACTGTGCTGACAACACTATAATCATTAACAAGTTCATATGTTCTGGACTTGAATAGAATTCATACATTATATGCATATAATCATGAAATAAATCATGTGAACCATGCAACATAAAATATTATTTCTGATCTTTATTAATAGGTAAATCTGATTACATTGAAATGAGTTTTATTTAGGGCACAAAACCCAACAAACTCCCACTTGCACTAATATAAAACAAAATGTGTATTTCAAATAATCTCAACACCTTGATATACAAATCAAGTGTAGTAGTAGTATACTCCTCGTAATAGGATCTAGCAGGTTGAATTAAACACAACCTTTTCTCCACCATTACTTTTCCTTAATCACAAAATCCTTGATATTGTGAAAGTCCTCTCTATATGTCTACTCTCTTGGGTTACTGGATTCCATACTTTTGGCAACTACATTTTGGTTAATCAAGAAATAATACTAGTAGTTAGGACAAGTTGGAACGGTGCCATAAATGTATAGAACTTTCCTTAGACTGAATAAGTACCTTTTCTGCATCTTTAACATTCAGTCTCTCTCTATTAGACCTAGAGACTAAAGATAGGTTTTTACACTTCTCCAAAATCACTACTCTACCCCGAGAGTAATCACCATCTTATCAGCAGACTTTCTAGCACAAAGGCAAGTCTCAAAATCTGATGTGGTGTAGTCTAAGGTTTTAAACACACCCTTATCGACTAACATATAGTTCCTCTTCTTAATCTTAAGATTTACTTGATTGTCTTCCAATATTGCTCTCCTGGATTAATCTGATACCTACTCATTACTCCCACTCAACAACATGTGTCTGGTCTAAGGCATACTAAAGCATATCTGAGACCTCTTACTGTTGATTTAAGAAATTCTTTCATGGCTTTATCTTTGCTGGAATAGTTGAGACTTTTTCTTAGATAAATAAAATCTATGTCTAGAAGTTGTGAAGCTTCTATAGATTGCCATTAGAAAAGAAAATGCTTCAGCATCGTACTAAAGTAAGCTGCTTGCACTAGAGTAAGTAATTAACCAGGTATACCATAAGCCATAGGTTTACATAAACTCAAACCTATAATACTAGGAACAGGAAATTTTGTTAAGTTCATTGAATAGACCTACAAACGAAAATTTCCTCTCTTGTCCTTGTAATAGAAAACTTTAGGTTATTCCACATGAATGGTTTTAACCATAGTTTTCTTGGCTTTTGTTCTTAGTTTCTTATTTTGACAATCCGTTACTTGTTTAAACTCACAATGGATTTTAATCACTAGTGTCTTCCAAGTCATAAGAGGGTGAGTTCCTAGAAACCCTCCCACTACGATAAGGTACCGTGAATTATGTCTAAGAAAACTAAATGGTATTGACCTCTTCGGTTGTGTCAAGACAACGAGGCAGTGGGATCATCATATGTAGAATAATATGGTAGAACACTTTTGGAATCAAGAAAAAATATCTCCTTTATTGCTACTTTATTTTCAGACTTACTCATTTTCTTGGAAAATTAGTATTTGTTTGAACAAACACTTTCTTATCTATTGACTATGGGATGTTCCACCCCTAATCACTTGGAATATCTAACAAACATGTAAACCATGGTTAACAGTTCTAGCTTTTCTTAAGATTTCGATTAGGTCATCCATGAATCTAGTAATGATTTACACTAAGTACACAAACATTGCATCATTCTGAAATTGTATTACCATAGAAGGACTTAGGCAACGAGTAGTAACTAATCATCAATATGTAACTCGAAATTTCTGGGTAGGTAAGTCTGGATATAATTTAAAAATCAAATTAATGATCTTTGAACTGCATATCTACTAACTATTTCTCCACCCCTATCAGTTCGCAAGATCTTTAACCACTTACCTTAATGGTTGATCACCATTGCTAGAAATTCATGAAATTTTTCAAACATTTCAAATTTCTTTTGCATAAGGTAAAATCTAGAGTGTGTTGGAAATTATTTTACCAGGATCTTAGATCTACTCACAAGTATGTTTATTAACATCCTAAATATGAACTTTCTAAAACGATGAAATAAACACAGATAAAGTTAAGGAAACCTTACATTGGGTGCAGCGGAATATAATGACTCCTTCCGTTCAGATATCTAGCTCTTGATTCCTTTCTGTAGCAGAGCATTATCAATATCTGAACCTGGATCTCTTTCTCTGAATCTTTGATGCTGAATCTCCTTTGCTGATGATCTTTCTTCACGATCTTCCTCACTATGATTGAGGTATTGCTTGATGTGTGTGGGCACTACTCTAATCACTAAGGATTTCGAAATTCTAAGGAAGAAGAGAGAGAGTGGTCAGCTAAAGATAGGGAGAGAGAAGGCTCAGTTTTTTCTGATTCAGAAAGTCTGAAGAAAAGTGTAATTTTCCTGAAGCCTTCACTATCTATTTATAGCATTCCACTAGGGTTAGATTTGAATTATGTGGCATTAAAATAATGAAAAAATCAATTTAAAATGCTACAATAGGTGGCCGGCCATGCCTTTAATGGATTGGGCCTTGGGCTTTGCAATTTTGCAATTTTAACACCTTTTGTATCTGATTTTCTCAAAAATGCCAATTTCCTAATTCAATCATTTAAATGCCAATTCTAACTATTTAATAACTATAAATAATTATTAAATAATATTGTCATTTATCATATTTATTAATTGAACCATACAAAGTATCATAATTAACAAATATGCCCCTATAAACTCTTTCTTTACAATTTCGTCCTTACTTAGTGAAAAATTCACAAATAGACATAGTCTAATTTGAGAATTATAATTGATTAATCAAAACCAATTACACGAGTCTTACAAGCAATATTATCTCAACTAGTGGGGGGACCATGGGTCTATATAACCGAGCTTCCAATAAGTAGATCAAGAATTTAGCACTAAAATTCACTAACTTATTAATTCTTCGTTGAATCCACGCATAGAACTTAGAATTGCACTCTCAGTTATATAGAATGCTCTATATGTTCCACCATATAGACACATCATTAGTTATCCATTGTTATAATCCTAATTTGATCAATGATCCTCTATATGAATGATCTACACTGTAAAGGGATTAAATTACCGTTACACCCTACAACGTATTTATTCCTTAAAACACTTGACCCCGTATAAATGATATTTCAGCTTATGTGAAATGAGTACTCCACCATTTATATTCGTTTGGTCAAGCTCGAAGGAGATCATCCTTTGCTTACTATTTGCCAGATAGAAGCTATAGATTCCATGTTTATGATAGCGCTCCCACTCAATTGCAATACCGTGTTCCAAAAAAGTACGTATCACCCTGACCAAAAGGTAGGCTTAACTAACAATTCAAGGAACACGAATAGCCTTTCAAGATTGAGCCTAATCATAACAGGATTAAGATCATTTGATCTAGGATCAACTAGGCGATATTGACTTGAATAGATTTTACGGTAAGTTTAATTAAATCTAGGTCAAAGTTCAATATCGGTCCCTTCCGATGCATACTCCATGCATCCAACCTGAGCTTTACTTTAACCAATGTTCTGGAAAGAACATAGCACTTCTCCAAATGCAAGTAAACTCTGTTGTAGATTATCATATCAGTAAAACCCAGTGTCTGATAAATCTAGGAAACTTTATTCACATAGTCATGTTTACTTTCCAATGTGTTGACGGCACAATAAACAGGATCAAGTATGTTAAAAGGGTTTCAGATGAATTTATACATTATGTACATATAATCATGAAATAAATCATGTGAACCATGCAACATTAAATGTTATTTCTGATCTATATTAATAAGTAAATCTGATTATATTGAAATGAGTTTTATTTAGGGCATAAAACCCAACAAACTCCCACTTGCACTAATATAAAACAAAAAGTGCGTTTCAAATAATCTCAACACCTTGATATACAAATCAAGTGTAGTAGTAGTAAACTCCTCGTAATAGGATCTGAAAGGTTGAATTAACCACAACCTTTTCTCCACCATTACTCTTCCTTTAATCACAAAATCATTGATAATGTGAAATTCCTCTCTATATGTCTACTCTCTTGGGATACTGGATTCTATACCTTTGGCAACTACTTTTGGTTAATGAGGAAATTAACACTAGTAGTTTAAGGTAATTTAGAATGGTGCCAAAGATGTATAGAACTTTCCTTAGACTGAATAAGTACCTTTCCTGCAGCTTTAACATTCAGTCCCTCTCTGGTAGACCTAGGGACTTCAGATAGGTTTTTACACTTCTCCAAAATCACTATTCCACCCCAGAGTAATCACCATCTTATCAGAAAGATTTTCTAGCACAAAGGCAAATTTCGAAATCTGATATGGTGTAGTCTAAGAGTTTTAAACACACCCTTATAGACTAACATATAGTTCCTCTTCTTTATCTTAAGATTTACTTGATTGTCTTCCAATGTTCTTCTCCTGGATTAATCTGATACCTACTCATTACTCCCACTCAACAGTAGGTGTCTGGTCTAAGGCATGCAAAAGCATATCTAAGACCTCTCACTGTTGATATAAGAAATTCTTTCATGGCTTTATCTTTTCTGGAATAGTTAAGACTTTTCCTTAGATAAATAAAATCTATACCTAAGAAGTTGTGAAGCTTCTATAGATTGCCATTAGAAAGAAAATGCTTCAGCATCTTACTAAAGTAAGTTGCTTGCATTAGAGTAAGTAATTACCAGGTATACCACAAGCCATAGGTTTAGATAAACTCAAACCTATAATACTAGGAACAGGAAGTTTTGTTAAGTCCATTGAATAGACTTATAAACGTAAATTTCCTTTTATGTCCTTGTAATAGAAAACTTAAGGTTACTCCATGTGAATGGATTAAACCATAGTTCTATTGGCTTTCTTCTTAGTTTCTTATTTTGACAATCCATTACTTGTTTAAACTCACAATGGATTTTAATCACTAGTGTCTCCCAAGTCATAAGAAGGTGAGTTCGTAGAAACTCTCCCACTATGGCGAGGTACCGTGAATTATGTCGAAGAAAACTAAATGGTATTAACCTCTTTGGTTGTGACAAGACAACAGAGGCAGTGGGATCATCATATGTTATATAAGATGATAGAACACTTTTGGAATCAAGAATTAAATATCTCCTTTATTTGCTACTTGTTTTTCAGACTTAGTCATTTTCTTAGAAAAGTAGTATTTGTTTGAACAAACACTTTCTTATCTATTGACAATGGGATGGTCCACCCCTAATCACTTAGAATAGCTTACAAACCATGGTTAACAGTTCTAGCTTTTCTTAAGATTTTGATTAGGTCATCCATGAATCTAGTAATGATTTACATTAAGTACCCAACCATTACATCATTCTGAAATTGTATTACCATAGAAGGATTTAGGCAACGACTAGTAACTAATCATCAATATGTAACTCGAAATTTCTGGGTAGGTAAGTTTGGATATAATTCAAAAATCAATTTAATGATCTTTGAACTGCATATCTACTAATTATTTCTCCACCCCTTTCAGTTCGCAAGATCTTTAACCACTTACCTTAATGGTTTTAACCATTGCTAGAAATTAATGAAATTTTTCAAACATTTCAAATTTCTTGCTAAAAGGTATAATCTAGAGTTATCGTTTGAAGAATACAACGAAAAACTCATATCCACCCCTGAATGTACATCCATCTGCGAATGAGATGAACTACTTTCAGTGGATATAGGCATATTAACTCTTTGCAGAGATTGATCTTGTCAAATCCACTATGAACAAGATACAAATACCATAGATTAAAAAAAAATGTGGTAGTGTCTTTTGATGACATAGGTTTAGTTACATCAAAGAGTTCTTAGAATAGTGCAAGTGGATCCTGGTCACAGAATACCTAACTCATATTCCATACAGTTTGAATCCATTAATAAAAGATGGATATTAAACACTTGAGAAAGTGTAACTGTATTGTATCTGGAATTAGAAATATAAGAAAATTTCTGTTTGGATTCTAAAATTAATGTCAAAGACTTAAATTCAACCAAATATAATGAGTAATTGTTTCTTGGACCACCACTACTAATACAAACTCTAAGTCAGATTTGCCCATACAAGTAGGAGATTTCTAAGATTGAGGATTTATATCAATTGGGAATAGAATATCGGGATTATAATCATATGCGTCATTTAATTTCTTAAGAGAAAATATAATGACATGAAATGATTTATAGACCATTCATCCAATGATATGTTTTGAAGCTAATTCGAAATGAATAAGCTAAGAGGAATTAGGATAATTTCGTTTATAAATAAGAATCCAACGATGCTTCGATTAGCGAAAGACAAAGTAATCTTATTTATGTAATCTTCTTGTTTCATATTGTAAAAATACTAGTCTAAGGTGTCATCAATTGATGAACAGTTAGATGTCGCATATACAATACTTATCTTTCGAGACCTTACACTATTATGTATGTCTAATGGTGAAAATCCATTAGGGATTTATCTCATTAGAAAAACAAATATGTTAGACCAACAATGAAGATTCGAAATTAAACTACAACTTAATAACAGAAAATAACATGGTTCAATATAAATTCATACACAATTCAGAAATTATAAACATATAGCAAGTAGGAATGACTAGTGAAAATACTAAAACATACAATCCTATATAATTTCCAAGGTTTTCAACAAACTGATACAGTGTCCCGGTAGGCGAGAGTCAAAGCATCATTTATTGAATAGAGTTGTCAGCTCATCTAAAATAGAAACCATTCTAGCAACCTTTTATTCGATCAAAATAAGAATCCAATGTTGTCCCGGTAGGCGAGAGTCAAGGTTATTCTCATTTTATGAGCTTCCACCATTGTTTCATGTTTCATAAGTTTATCTCTAAGTAGTCACCGTAGGGGAGAGTCTAATAGAGACGAAAACTTACAAAACATTTATCAAATGAAATCTTACGGTGTTAAATGCGTTCAACGAATAACCATCCATAGGGGGACGAAGTCTAGCGTCTCGAGGTTATATTGAAAACATTTAACTTTTGTAAGACCAACAATGGAGATCGAATATCTTAATAATAATCAAGCTCATTATTTAAAGTGAGTTGTATTTTCTTTGATTCTCTTTATTTAATTTATTTATTTTAAATATATATTTATTTAAAATTTCCAATTTAGAATGAAAAATTCTAAATATAAATTTTAATTTAATATTTATAAATTTTACTTAGATGGATATCAAAATAACATGTACTTCTTCCATCTTAGTAATAATTTCCAATAAATATTTAGAAAAAATATTTAAGTTGTTACAAAATTAATTTAAATTAATTTACAACTCAAATTTAATTTTCTATAAATATATATTGCATTTCGAAAAATTAAAGTATTTAAGAATACAATTTTCGAAAATGCATGTTAAAATAAAAAATTAATCCTGGAAAAATTATTCTAATTTAATGTTGGCCCAAAATTAATTAATAAAATTAATTTACAACAAAAAATATAATTTTCCTATTTAATTAAATATATAAGAAAAATTTCAAATATTTAAGTATGATGATGAAAATCAACTTAAATATTAATTTTCTATTTATTTAAATACACTAGAAAAAATACTTCAAGCAAAAATATCACCTATCTAGATTTTCCTTTGACTAATTAATTTAATTTCTAATAATATACTTTAATTCAATTTATTTTAAATTAATCAATAAATGAAAAAAATCATTGATTTAAGTTGATCCAAGAATTAATTAAAATAAATAATTAATTTACAACTTAATCTATTTTTCAAGATAAAATTCGAAATTCTAGCATTTAAGAAATGCAATTTCGAAAATTGATTAATAAAATAAAAAAATATATTTTGAAAATTATTTAAATTTAGTTGAAAAAATAAATTTCAACTAAAAATAATTTTCTATTTAATTAAATGTCATGAAAAAGAAATATTTAAGTATGATGATAAAAATCAACTTAGATATTTAATTTTCAAATTAATTAAATGTATTAAATTCAAGAAATAAATAATTAAGTGTAGAGAAGGCTTAATTATTAATTTCTAGTTTAATACTAGGAAAAATATACTTAAAATAAATTGTACCAAAATTAATTAAATAATTAATTTCACAATTTATAATATTTTCCTATTTAATATTAGAAATAATAAGTAGTCTAGAAATAACTATCTAGAAAATATCTTATTTGACTAAGTATCTTTCCTACAAAATTTGAAAAAAATATCTAATTTAAGTTGTATTAGAAAAAATCTAGAACTTAAATATTTTTCAAATTTAAATTTAATTAAATATCAAAATTAAGTTGTAACCACTTAATTTGAAAATATTCCATTTTAAGTTAATATTCGAAAAGATATTAACCTAAAAAATATCTAAAGAATCTTAATAACCAATGCCTAAAATTCCTCAACTTAATTTTGAAATTTGAAATTCAAAAGATATTCAGATTTAAGTTGGTTAGTTGTAGATAACTAAATATCAACTTAAATAAGAATATTTAATGAAAAATTTAAATTAAGTTCCAGAAAGAATCTAGATGGTTATAATTCTATATTTAATTAAATACAAGAAAATACATATAGTTTAGCTTAGAATAAAGAATTCTTTAAACTATAATTTTCTTAAATTAATTTCAAAATAAATGAAATTAATTATGTTGCTAATCAATTTTATTAGGTTAAACTAGTGTAATTAACCTAGTACAGTTGTTCAAATCAGGCAAATGGGCCTTCACAATTGGGGTGGTTTGTGTGAGGGGGTGCTGGGTTCAGTATGTCGTACCCACTTCTATGGCTCCCAACTCTCACACAAGGCCCAAAAGAGAGGAATTTAACTTTAATAAGAACAACTGTTATTAATTGAATAGGCTTAAAAACTAAATGGGCCTAAATAAATTCTATCAAAAACTATGATGATTTATTTTAGCAACATTAACCTATATGCATCTATAATAAAATTAAACGCATAGGCTCACACAGGCACACTTTGGATGGGTCCTATCATGTTGCTAGGTCATACACAGATGAAAGAAGATTGTAAATTATACCTGTTACAAATTATTATCTTGACCAAGGGAGCCATCAGATCATTAGATCTGGCAAAAAGTAACCATGGCTATTTGCAATCAAGTAATAATAGGTTTTAAAAACTTACATACATAAGCTAAAACACATACTCCTGCAACAAGGTTAGCTGGATAGTTGGATGTAGGATTTATTTAATTTTAAATTAAATAATTAATTTTGAAAATAATTAATTAAATAATAAAAAAAAAATTCGAAAATTTTAAAAAAAATTTGAAAAATTCGAAATTTTTTAAAAAAAAATTTAAATTTAAAATTAAACCTACAATTTTTGAAAAATTAGATTTCAACCAACCTAAATATCATTTCAAAAATTTGCTAACTACTTTTAAATTTTAAATGTTATTTTATAAATAAAAATTAAATAAAAAATTAGAAAAGATAAATAAATATCTTTTTCAAATTTTAAATGTAATTTAAATAAATAAAATAACAAAATTTAAAAAATTAGCAAAATATCTTACATCTATTTAAAATTACATGATTATAAATATCTTATTTTAAATTTAAATAAGGTCAAAATATCTAAAAAGATTTAATTAAAAAATCTTAAAAGATAAGATATTTTTAAAATATCTTAAAAGATATTATAAATATCTTATAAAGATATTATAAATATCTTATAAAATCTGACCTTAAATTTAAAAAAATATAATCAAATTTAAAAATAAGATAGATTTTTAAGCAAAAAGATAAATACTAATTCTATTCAAATTCAAATTACACTAATATCTTGAATTAAATTAAAAAAAATTAAATTAATTCAAAATGATAATTAGAATTGAATTAGGAATAGTAATAGTATATATACAAAACCATACAAAAAATTGGAAGTTAATTCCATGAAAAAGTATGAAAAATTGAAGAAAAAAGAAAAAATTCGAAACTGTACGGACAGTTCTGCGATCGCAGGAAAATATCAGCAGAGCCCCGATTTTCTCAAATATTCAAAAAATCATAACTAATTCAAATAAAATTCAAATTGAGTTCTGTAAAAGGCTAACTTGCTTAATTTTTTTCATACTATCCAATAAAAATAATTCCAGAAACGAAATCACAATTATTTTTCACGAAAATTTCACAAACATCAATCAATCATCAAATAACACTCAATACAACATGATACCATCCAAAGAACATACAAAGAATCGTTTTAAAGTTCAAATTTCTTGTAAGTAAATCAATTACCATGGCTCTGAGGCCAGTTGTTGGAAATTATTTTACCAGGATCTTAGATCTACTCACAAGTATGTTTATTAACATCCTAAATATGAACTTTCTAAAACGATGAAATAAACACATATAAAGTTAAGGAAACCTTACATTGGGTGCAGCGGAATATAATGACTCCTTCCGTTCAGATATCTAGCCCTTGATTCCTTTATGTAGCAGAGCATTATCAATATCTGAACCTGGATCTCTTTCTCTGAATCTTTGATGCTGAATCTCCTTTGCTGATGATCTTTCTTCACGATCTTCCTCACTATGATTGAGGTATTGCTTGATGTTTGTGGGCACTACTCTAATCACTAAGGATTTCGAAATTCTAAGGAAGAAGAGAGAGAGTGGTCAGCTAAAGATAGGGAGAGAGAAGGCTCAGTTTTTTCTGATTCAGAAAGTCTGAAGAAAAGTGTAATTTTCCTGAAGCCCTCACTATCTATTTATAGCATTCCACTAGGGTTAGATTTGAATTATATGGCATTAAAATAATGAAAAAATCAATTTAAAATGCTACAATAGGTGGCCGGCCATGCCATTAATGGATTGGGCCTTGGGCTTTGCAATTTTTCAATTTTAACACCTTTTGTATCTGATTTTCTCAAAAATGCCAATTTCCTAATTCAATCATTTAAATGCCAATTCTAACTATTTAATAACTATAAATAATTATTAAATAATATTGTCATTTATCATATTTATTAATTGAACCATACAAAGTATCATAATTAACAAATATGCCCCTATAAACTCTTTCTTTACAATTTTGTCCTTACTTAGTGAAAAATTCACAAATAGACATAGTCTAATTTGAGAATTATAATTGATTAATCAAAACCAATTACATGAGTCTTACAAGCAATATTATCTCAACTAGTGGGGGGACCATGGGTCTATATAACCGAGCTTCCAATAAGTAGATCAAGAATTTAGCACTAAAATTCACTAACTTATTAATTCTTCGTTGAATCCACGCATAGAACATAGAATTGCACTCTCAGTTATATAGAATGCTCTATATGTTCCACCATATAGACACATCATTAGTTATCCATTGTTATAATCCTAATTTGATCAATGATCCTCTATATGAATGATCTACACTGTAAAGGGATTAAATTACCGTTACACCCTACAATGTATTTATTCCTTAAAACACTTGACCCCGTATAAATGATATTTCAGCTTATGTGAAATGAGTACTCCACCATTTATGTTCGTTTGGTCAAGCTCGAAGGAGATCATCCTTTGCTTACTATTTGCCAGATAGAAGCTATAGATTCCATGTTTATGATAGCGCTCCCACTCAATTGCACTACCGTGTTCCCAAAAAGTACGTATCACCCTGACCAAAAGGTAGGCTTAACTAACAATTCAAGGAACACGAATAGCCTTTCAAGATTGAGCCTAATCATAAGAGGATTAAGATCATTTGATCTAAGATCAACTAGGCGATATTGACTTGAATAGATTTTACGGTAAGTTTAATTAAATCTAAGTCAAAGTTCAATATCGGTCCCTTCCGATGCATACTCCATGCATCCAACCTGAGCTTTACTTTAACCAATGTTCTGGAAAGAACATAGCACTTCTCCAAATGCAAGTAAACTCTGTTGTAGATTATCATATCAGTAAAACCCTATGTCTGATAAATCTAGGAAACTTTATTCACATAGTCATGTTTACTTTCCAATGTGTTGACGGCACAATAAACAGGATCAAGCATGTGAAAAGGGTTTCAGATGAATTTATACATTATGTACATATAATCATGAAATAAATCATGTGAACCATGCAACATTAAATGTTATTTCTGATCTATATTAATAAGTAAATCTGATTATATTGAAATGAGTTTTATTTAGGGCATAAAACCCAACAGAGTGATCGTTTTAAGAATATAACGGTAAACTCATATCCACCACTGAATGTACATCGATCTGCGAATGAGATGAACTTACTTTTAGTGGATATAGGCATATTAACTCTTTGCAGAGAATGATCTTTTCAAAACCACTATGAACAAGATACAAATGCCATAGATTTATAAAATATGGTTATGTCTTTTTGATGACTTAGGTTTAGTTACATCAAAGAGTTCTTAGAATAGTGCAAGTGGTTCTTGGTCACAGAATATTAAACTCATATTCCATACAGTTTGAATCCATTGATAGAAAATGGTTATGAAACACTTGTGAAAGTGTAACTGTATAATGAGTAATTCTTTCTTGGACCACTACTACTAATCTAACTCTAAGTCTGATTTGCCCATACAAGTAGGAGATTTCTAAGATTAAGGATTTATATCATTTTGGGATAGAATTTCGGGAATATAATCATATGCGTCATTTAATTTCTTAAGAGAAAATATAGAATGACATGAAATGATTTATAGACCTGTAAAGACCGCCTAGTTTAATTTGCAAAATTAGCAGTTAATTAATTATGGAAATTATTTATAGATATTTAAATAATTATTTATGTTGTTATATTCTAATTCACAATGCATTTTTATGTCATAAAGTGAAATTTCATAATTTTGCATTTTCGGTGCCCAGCAACATGGAACGCGGTGTATGGCTCAGTAGAATCGCAGTTTAGTATTTTAGTATGTTGGGACAATTTATTTAGACATTGAAAATGTCGGGATTAGTCTGGAATTTAGAATTTCCCAAATTACCCCTTAGTACCCTTTTATGTTATTTTGGTGTGGAGGGGCAAAATGGTCATTTTTGCCCCATAAGCTTTTGTCCTTTAGTGGACTTAGTGTTATGTAATGTTGTGATTTATTTGATATTTTTTGGCTGAAATAAAGGTTAGAATTATGCTTTTTATCATTTATTCAAAAATTAGAAAATTGAAAAAAAAAATCAAGAGAAAAGCAAAACCAATTTTCCTCTCTAGCTCTCTCTCTTTCGGCCTCTCTTTGAGCAGCAAAGAGGTGGTGTTTTCTTTCATAATTCAAGCCATTTTCTCTGGATTTAGTGATCACAAGTTGTTGGTAAGATTCCTATAGCTTTCTTTTAAGTTTCATGAATTTTTGAGAAAATTTGATAATTGCATGTTTGAGAAATTGTGGCTGTGACAGTTGTGTGAGTTTGTTAGTGATTTGTGAAGCTTAATTATGCTTTAATATGTTGATTCAAGCAAGATTGTGTTGGTGTTAGTTGGTTTTATCAAAATATGGAATTTTAACTCAAAACTATGGTTTTCTAGGTAATATGATGATTTTCGTTGTTGTAGTTATTGTTATGGTTTAGTGGTGTTTTCTGTGGTTAAATTATGTTGAAATAGGTTGAATTATGCATGATTTAGTGGCTGTTTGGAGGATTAGTCAAGTTTTGAGTTTTTGAACTCAATCTTGAACCTCTAATGGTGAAATGTGTTTCTGTGTTTGAAGCTTGGTTTCATTGCTTGGGTTATGTTATTTGGGGTATTTAGAACAGGTCTGGAAGGTTGCATGAAGTTTGGGGTTGATTTGAGTGAGAAATGAAATTTTGAAGTTTCCTGCACTGAACCAGAATTCCGGTTCAGGGAAGCCTTTAGCAACCGGTCGACCGGTTGGGGCTTCCAGGAATTTTCCAGAACCGGAATTCCGGTTGTAGAACCGGTCTACCGGTTGGGGAAAAATTGGGAACCCTAGTTCTTCCCATTTTTATGTTGTTTAGGGTATTGCCTGCTTTTTATCGATAGGGAAACGTTTAGTTTCTAGTTTAAGTCCACGGGAAGTGATTTAGCGTGTCACTTATAAGTGTTGTGATTATGATGGTTTAGGAGCCTGTAAATCACCGAGCAGTTCGTTCCACTCAGGTTGACCAGCACACCTGAATTCGGAATCGAAGTAAGATTAGTATAGCAGTATGCATATGTATTTACATGTTTAGCGTGCATGTTAGGAAGCCTGTTAGATTACGTTAGATATGTATGTTGGCTTTGTACCATCCGACAGTATCACATCGGTAAAGCTAGAGTATGACTAGAACCTGGAGTATGACTAGTGTACCGAGTATAGGCTAATCCTATAACACATCGGTAAGGCTAGAGTATGACTAGCAGCTGGAGTATGACCAGTGTACCAAGTATAGGCTGTTACTCTTTCAAAAGTACTGTCGTACGAACGTTCGAGACTCAGTACCGTGTGGGACACGGGGATTAGGGTTGTGGTCATGGGTATGGGCGTCTGATCATAACCCGGGATTATGTATGTTTTATGATTTATGCTTTTCTTACTGAGTCTGTTGACTCACAGTGCTATGTTTATGTGTAGGTAAGGGCAAGGCCAAGGTTGAGGAACTGTGAGAACGAGCCAATGAAGATTGTACATGTCGGGGCGGTTATTCCTGGAGCGTACGATCCTCGGGACAACAGCACTTTTGTAGTTAGTCGCTAGGCGAGAAATATTTTGTAAAAGGATTAGTAAACTTTTGTAAAGCATTTTATAATCGTGATCCCAAATATTTTTTATATGTTATATAAGTTTTAATTAAAAAGCAAAATTTTAATTAATCACGATTTCCATAAACCTCGTTGATTAGCAACGAGCTGCACAGTACGTTTAAAAATCACGTAAAATGCCTAGGCTAGTTAGGGTGTTACAATTTGGTATCAGAGCCACCAGGTTGTCTTCCGAAGAGCGTCACGACATGTACAATCATCATCAACAGTTAGCTCGTTCTAGGGTTCAGTAAGCTTTTATTGCTTTAGTAGTTTATTTAATTATTATGAAATAAGAAAAGCCTGTTAGGAAGCATGTTAGTAGCCTGATAGTAGAATAGGCGCATGTTTTTAATTTTCAAATTAAGCGGCATTAGTAAGCTCTCGTTGATCATGACTTGATATGCAAACTCTTGGTTTCGCAGGCTGTTCAGACTAGATGGACGCCAGGCGAAATATCAAGAGTCAGGGCAACTCGGTCGGGTCAAATCAAAGTCAGGGAGCTCAGTTTCCCCCAAATGCTTGGGGCCGAGGTAGAGGTCCTAGGGGCAGGGCTCATGGTCGGGGTGATGTTAACCCGCCACAAGCTGCCCAAGCCACTCAGAAAGCCCAGAACTGGGAAAATAGGTTTGCAGAAATGCAAGCCAGAATAGAGGAGCAAGATAATGATATCTAGAGATTGAGACAGCAGGGTGCTCCTGCAGTGCCTGTTCCAGAAGTTCCAGTGGCACCTTCCCCTATTGTCCAGGCCGAACCAGTAGTAGCGGTGAATAGAATGGAACCCCTGTATGAAAGGTTCCGCAAGCATGCACCTCCAGTTTTTCTGGGAGGTCCGGACGTCATGAAAGCCGAGCAGTGGCTAATAGTGATTACGAAGATATAAAATTTCATGGGCGTCACCAGGAATGAGAGAGTAGTGTGTGTCACCTTTCAGTTTCAAGAGGATGCATTTGTGTGGTGAGACATGGTGTGTATGATACACGATGTCACCACGATGACCTGGGAGAAATTCCAGGAACAATTCAATGCAAAGTACTACAATGAGGCTGTAAGAAGTGCCAATAGAAAAAACTTCACTCACCTGACTCAGAAAGAAAACATGAGCGTTACTGAATATACAAGACAGTTTGATCGGTTGGCGAGGTTGGCCTCAGGAGTCGTGCCAACCGATTTCAGTAAAAAGGAAAAGTATTTGGATGGACTTAATGTGAAAATTAAACATGACCTGATGATCACTATAGACGACAAGACCACCTATGCTGAGATGGTGGAAAAAGCACTGCGAGCTGAGGGCGCAGTTGGGTGTATGACTAAGTCGGTTAGGACTCCAGTGAGTGGCAGGGCTCCTACCCCTCCTGCATCAGGCTTTATCAGGGGAGGTAGTGGTTCGGCCATGGACCAGAAGAGGAAAGCATCCACTGCAACTGGTGGCTTGGGTCAGAACAAGAGGTTCCGAGGGAACCAGAACTGAGGCAATTGTCAGGGTGGTTCAGAGACCCGTTTTTCGTACCCAGAGTGCCCCAGTTGTAAAAGGGACAATCTGGGTGAGTACAGAGGGCAGGGGTGCTTCCAATGTGGCATGCCTGGACAATACAAGAGGGATTGCCCTCAACTTAAAGCAGAAGCACCAAAGGCTCCGGCGAGACCCACTCCAGCTAGGGTGTTCACCATTACTCAGGCTGATGTAGAAGCCATCCCTTCAATGGTGACAGGTCAGCTCTTAGTTAACAACTCTTTTTATTCCGTATTGTTTGATTCTGGGGCCACACATTCTTATGTGGCAGCCAGAATCTTTAGTAAATTGGATAGACCGTATGATAGTTATGAATCAGGGTTTGGAACCCTATAACCTGGCGGAGAGTTAGTTATCTCCAAAAGGTGGATTAGGTCTATGCCGATCAGAATAGACGGTAGAGAGTTAAGTGCTAACCTAATAGAGATGAGCTTAGCAGATTTTGATATTATTCTAGGAATGGATTTCCTATCTAAGTACTCATCCAATATTGACTGCAAGAGGAAGATGGTAATCTTCCAACCGGAAAGTGAAGAACCATTTGTTTTTGTTGGTTCGGTTCGGGGATCTCGGATCCCGGTGATTTCGACCCTATCAGCTAGGGAACTTCTGTGTGGCGGCTGTTTAGGGTTACTGGCCGTGGTGGTGGAAACCACTCGGCCAGATACCAATTGTTCAGAGGATATCAATGTGGTTCGGGAATTTCTAGATGTTTTTCCTGAGGAACTTCCGGGTTTACCACCTCAGCGGGAGATTGACTTTGTGATAGATTTAGCACCCGGATTGGAACCGGTTTCCAAGGCTCCTTATAGAATGGCTCCAGCTGAGCTTAAAGAATTAAAGATTCAACTTCAAGGGTTACTTGACATAGGGTTTATTCGGCCTAGTGTGTCACCCTGGGGAGCTCCGGTATTATTCGTCAAGAAAAAGGATGGGACTATGAGAATGTGCATCGACTATCGGGAATTAAACAAACTAACATTGAAGAATAAATATCCATTACCTAGGATCGACGATCTTGTCGATCAACTTCAGGGGAAGACGGTCTGCTCCAAGATTGATCTCCGATCGGGTTATCATCAGTTGAAAATCCGAGAGGAGGACATTCTGAAGACGGCTTTCCGTACTAGGTATGGACATTACGAGTTCTTGGTTATGTCGTTTGAACTAACCAATGCTCCTGCAACATTTATGGATTTGATGAATAGAGTATTCAAGGATTTCCTCGATATCTACGTAATTGTGTTTATCGACGACATCCTTGTGTACTCTCAATCAGAAGAGGAGAATGAGTTACATCTTCAGATGGTTCTGCAACGGCTTCGGGAACACAAGCTTTATGCCAAATTCAAGAAATGTGAATTTTGGCTATCTCAAGTGTCTTTCTTAGGGCACATTGTTAGCAAAGATGGGATCAAGGTGGATCCAGGGAAAATAGAATCCATCAGGGATTGGCCAAGACCGAAGACAGTGATAGAAATTAGAAGCTTCTTAGGTTTAGCCGGTTATTATCGTCGGTTTGTGGAAGGGTTTTCTAAGATCTCAACACCCTTAACCGAGCTTACGAAGAAGAATCAGCGATTTGTGTGGTCAGATAAATGTGAGGCTAGCTTTTAGGAGCTCAAACAGAGGTTGATTACAGCCCCAGTTCTAGCTTTGCCTTCTGACAAAGAGAAATTTGTGGTTTATTGCGATGCATCCAGATAGGGTCTGGGGTGTGTGCTGATGCAAGCCGATTGGGTTATCGCTTATGCCTATCGTCAGTTCAAGGATTATGAACAACGATACCCGACTCATGACCTAGAGTTTGTCGCGGTAGTTTTTGCATTGAAGATCTGGCGGCATTACCTTTACAGAGAAAGGTGTGAAATCTATACCGACCACAAAAGTCTCAAATACTTCTTTACTCAGAAAGATTTGAATATGAGACAGAGGCATTGGTTGGAGTTACTGAAGGATTACGATTGTGAGATTCTCTATCACCCCGGGAAGGCCAATGTAGTGGCCCATGCCCTAAGCAGGAAGGGTCCCAGGCAGGTAGCTGGCATGATTCAGATGTCACCTTAGCTAGCAGAGGATATGGTCAGATCTAGCATTGAGTTTGTGGTAGGCAAGCCTCACAACTTGTCGCTGCAATCTGATCTGTTAGAAAGAATTAAAGTCGCTCAGATGAATGATCCAGAGTTAGTAAAAATCAGAGACGAGGTTTCAGCGGGTAAAGCCAGGGATTTTTCAGTGTTAGACAACAGGATGCTATTGTATAAAGCTAGGGTTTGTGTTCCGGATAGTGTGGAACTCAGGAATGAAATCTTCGAAGAGGCTCATTCTACCCCTTATTCCCTATATCCCGTCATCACAAAGTAGTACCAGGATCTTAAACCGTACTTCTGGTGGAGCGGTATGAAGAAGAATTTGGTAGAATTCGTATCGAGATGCCTAACCTGTTAGCAGATTAAGGCTGAACATCAGAGACCAGCAGGGTTATTACAGCCTTTAAACCTACCTAAGTGGAAGTGGGAGGATATCACGATGGACTTCGTGGTTGGATTACCTACAACCACGGGTTTGTTCGACTCCATCAGGGTTGTGGTGGATCGATTCACGAAGTCTGCTCATTTTCTGCCTGTTAGAACAACCTACTCAGTGGACCAATTAGCAGAATTGTATGTTAAAGAGATAGTAAGGCTTCACGGGGTACCAAAGTTTATAGTTTCGGATAGAGATCCGAAGTTCACCTCCACGTTTTGGCAGAGTTTGCAACGAGCAATGGGTACAAAACTGAAGTTCAGTACAGCATTCCATCCTCAGACAGATGGGCAGTCCAAAAGGACGATTCTGTTGGGTTTTATGCCCTAAATAAAACTGTTTACAATCTGATTAGTTATCAACACAAGAAATTTGAAGTGATTGATGTTTGCATGAATTTTACATGCTAATGGTTTAATGTGCTTATTTCATTCACACACACAAAATCAGTTAAATCCAGATCATATGTTTATTCACAATTACATTATCGTCAACACAGTGGAATGTGATTGTGATCATATGAATCAAAAGACTTGGTCCCTGTTTCATTAGTGTTATTGGATTTACACTAATGTGATAATCAGCGATGATGTGTACTTACACTTGGAGTAAGTGTTATGTTCTTTCCAGGACATTAGTAAAGTATACTAGTTTCGAATGTATGGAGTATACATTGGAGTGGACCGATATTGCAAATAAGTTAAGATATTACAAACTTACCGTTATATATATCTTTTCAAGTCAATATCAGTAGTTGATCTTAAGATTAAAAGAATCTAAATCCCGATATGCTTAGGCTCAACTCAGGAGTGCTATTCATGTTCTTTGATTTATTAGTTAAGCTTACTTTTAGGTCAGAGTGATACGTATATTTTGGGAACATGATAGTATGATTGAGTGGGAGTGCTGAACATAAATATGGAATCTATAGCTTCTACTGGTGTATAAAAGTCAAGTGATGATTCCCTTTGAGCTTAGCAAATAGAAGTAAATGGATGAGCTCTTGTTTAACTAACTAATTATTAGATCACTAAACACCATTTACACGTAGCTAAGTGTTTTAAGGGGCAAAATACATTGATGAGTGAGAGCGGTAAAGAAATCCCATCTCGATGTAGATCATCTATATAGAGGATCTTTAAATCATAATAAGATTATAACAATGGTTAAATGAGATAGCATATTGATATCGTGGAACATATAATATGCTCTATATAAGTCTGAGAGTGCAATTCTAACTTCTAAGAGTGGATTCAACGAAGAATTAATAAGTAGGAATTTACTTGGTAAATTTGGTTCACTTATTGGAAGCTCAGCATATAGATCCATGGTCCCCATTCTAGTTGAGAATATTATGCTTGTAAGACTCATTAATTGATTCGTGATTGATCAATTATAATTCTAAAGTTAGACTATGTCTAATTTGTGAATTTTCACTAAGCAGGGGTGAAATTGTAAAGAAAAGAGATTCTAGGTTTATTTATTTATTAATGGACTTTATACGTCTAGTTAATAATTAAATTAAATGACAATATTATTTAATAATCTATTTTAATTATTAAATAATTAGTTTTGGCATTTAAATGGTTAGAATTGGAAAATTGGCGTTTTTGAGAAAATAGAAATAAAATTTGTTAAAACTGCAAAATCAAGTGGGGCCCATAAACACACCATGGCCGGCCACTATTTGTGGGAATTCAAATTGATTTTTTCATTATTTTAATGCCAAATAATTCCCAACCTAAACCTAGTAGTTGCCTATAAATAGAAAGTGATGGCTCAGTCAAAAATACATCTTTCAACACATCATTAGTTATCTGACAGAAATTTCTCTCTTGAGAAATACTTAGCCTTCCCTATTTTCTATACCTTGGCCGAAATCCCTCTTCTCTTTCCCCTTCATAAATTTTGTGACCCTAGTGAAAGAGTAAGTGCCCACACACAACAAGCAATAACTCAATCATAGATTGGAAGACTGTGAAGGATCAAACTCAAAGAAGAAGGACATTCGGGCTCAGATCTTGATTATACTCTGCTACAGAAATGATACAAGGGTTAGAGATCTGAGTGGAAGGAGACATTAATTCCCCTGCATCAATGTAAGGTTTTCTTAACTTTATATGTGTTTAATTTATCGTTTTAGAAAGTTCATATTTAGGGTGTTAAACAACATACTTGTGAGTAGATCTAACATCCTGGTAAAATAATTCCAACAGATTCAAATATTGGAGGACATGTTACGAGCCTGTGTTATGGATTTTGAAGGCTCTTGGAGTAAATATCTACCGTTGATATAATTTTCTTACAATAACAGTTACCAAAGTATGATAGGGATGGCTCCTATGAGTTGTTATACGTGTTGGAAATTATTTTACCAGGATCTTAGATCTACTCACAAGTATGTTGATTAACACCCTAAATATGAACTTTCTAAAACGATGAAATAAACACGTATAAAGTTTAGGAAACCTTACATTGGGTGCAGCGGAATTAAATGACTCCTTCCGTTCAGATCTCTAACCCTTGTATCCTTTCTGTAGCAGAGTATTATCAAGATCTGAACCTGGATCTCTTTCTCTGAATCCTTGATGCTGAAACTCCTTTGCTGATGATCTTTCTTCACGATTTTCCTCACTATGATTGAGATATTGCTTGCTGTGTGTGGACACTACTCTAATCACTAAGGTAATTTCGAAATATGAAGGAAGAAAAGAGAGAGAGTGGCGGCCAAGGAAGAGAGAGAAGGCTCAGGTTTTTCTGATTCAGAAGTGTCAGAAGAAAAGTGTAATTTTCCTGAAACCTTCACTATCTATTTATAGCATTCCACTAGGGTTAGGTTTGAATTATTTGGCATTAAAATAATGAAAATATCAGTTTAAATTGCCTACAAAAGTGGCCGGCCATGCTTAGTGGATTTGGGCCTCACTTTTTGCAATTTTGCAGTTTTACCTTTTCTGCATCTAATTTTCTCAAAAACGCCAATTTTCTAATTCAACCATTTAAATGCCAATTCTAACTATTTAATAACTATAAATAATTATTAAATAATATTGTCATTTATCATATTTATTAATTGAACCATGCAAAGTATCATAATTAACAAATATGCCCCTAAAACTCTTTCTTTACAATTTCGCCCTTACTTAGTGAAAAAATTCACAAATAGACATAGTCTAATTTGAGAATTATAATTGATTAATCAAAACCAATTACATGAGTCTTACAAGCAATATTATCTCAACTAGTGGGGGGACCATGGGTCTATATAACCGAGCTTCCAATAAGTAGATCAAGAATTTATAACCTAATTTCATTGTCTTATTAATTCTTCGCTGAATCCACGCATAGAACTTAGAATTGCACTCTCAGTATATAGAATGCTCTATATGTTCCACCATATAGATGCATCATTAGTTATCCATTGTGGTAATCCTAATTTGATCAATGATCCTCTATATGAATGATCTACACTGTAAAGGGATTAGATTACCGTTACACCCTACAATGTATTTTATCCTTAAAACACTTGACCCCGTATAAATGATATTTCAGCTTATGTGAAATGAGTACTCCACCATTTATGTTCGTTTGGTCAAGCTTGAAGGAGATCATCCTTTGCTTACGATTTTCCAGATAGAAGCTATAGATTCCATGTTTATGCTAGCGCTCACACTCAATTGCACTACCGTGTTCCCAAAATGTACGTATCACCCTGACCTAAAAGTAGGCTTAACTAACAAATCAAAGAACACGAATAGCCTTTCAAGATTGAGCCTAATCATAACAGGATTAAGATCATTTGATCTAGGATCAACTAGGCGATATTGACTTGAATAGATATTACGGTAAGTTTAATAAATCTAAGTCAAAGTTCAATATTGGTCCCTTCCGATGCATACTCCATGCATCCAAACTGAGCTTTACTTTAACCAATGCTCTGCAAAGAACATAGCACTTCTCCAAATGCAAGTAAACTCTGTTGTAGATTATCATATCAGTAAAACCCTATGTCTGATAAATCTAGGAAACTTTATTCACATAGTCATGTTTACTTTCCAATGTGTTGACGGCACAATAAACAGGATCAAGTATGTGAAAAGGGTTTCAGATGAATTTATACATTATGTACATATCATCATGAAATAAGCTAAGAGGAATTAGGATAATTTCGTTTAAAATAAGCTAATTCGAAAGTCAAAGTAATCTTATTTATACAATCTTCTTGTTTCATATTGTAAAAAATACTAGTCTAAGGTGTCATCAATTGATGAACAACTAGATGTTGCATATACAATATTTATCTTTCGAGATCTAACACTATTATGTATGTCTAATGGTGAAAATCCACTAGGAATTTATCTCATTAGATAAACAAGCCAAGTTAGACCAACAATGAAGATTCGAAATTAAACTACAACTTAATAATAGAAAATAACATGGTTCAATATAAATTCATACACAATTCAGAAATTATAAACATATAGCAAGTAGGAATGACAATTGAAAATACTAAAACTTACAATCCTAAATAATTTCCAAGGTTTTCAACAAACTGATATCAGTGTCCCGTTTAGGCGAGAGTCAAGGCTACCATCCATTGAATAGAGTTGTCAGCTCATCTAAAATATTAATCATTCTAGCAACCTTTTATTCGATCAAGATTGGAATTCAACGTTGTCTCGTTTAGACGAGAGTCAAGGCAATTCTATCTTATGAGCTTCCACCATTGTTTAATAATTTGCAAGTCAAGTATGGTCGCCACCATTAGGGTGATCCATACCATACAAAACACTTACAAACTACTTATCATTCGAGATTAAACGATGCGAAATTGCTAATGAACGTTCCTCCATTAGGGAGGATTACTCACTAAAACAAACGCGGTGTAAAACCCACAATGGAGATCGAATATCTTAATAATAAAGCTCATTATTTAAAGAGAGTTGTATTTTCTTTGATTCTCTTTATTTAATCTATTTATTTTAAATATATATTTATTTAATTAAAATTTCCAATTTAGAATGAAAAATTCTAAATATAAATTTTAATTTAATATTTATAAATTTTACTTAGATGGATATGAAAATAACATGAATTATTTCCATCTTAGTAATAATTTCCAATAAATATTTAGAAAAATATTCAATTTAAGTTGTTACAAAATTAATTTAAATTAATTTACAACTCAAATTTAATTTTCTATAAATATATATTGCATTTCGAAAAATTAAAGTATATAAGAATACAATTTTCGAAAATGCATGTTAAAATAAAAAATTAATCATGGAAAAATTATTCTAATTTAATGTTGGCCCAAAATTAATTAATAAAATTAATTTACAACAAAAAATATAATTTTCCTATTTAATTAAATATATAAGAAAATTTTCAAATATTTAAGTAGATGATAAACTTAAATATTAATTTTCTATTTAATTAAATACACTAGAAAAATACTTCAAGCAAAAATATCATCCATCTAGATTTTTCTTTGACTAATTAATTCAATTCTAATAATATACTTTAATTCAATTTATTTTAAATTAATCAATAAATGAAAAAATCATTGATTTAAGTTGGTCCAAAATTAAAATAAATAATTTACAACTTTAATCTATTTTTCAAATAAAATTAAAAATTCCAACATTTAAGAAATACAATTTCGAAATTTGATTAATAAAATAAAGAAAAAATATATTTTGAAAATTATTTAAATTTAGTTGAAAAAATAAATTTCAACTAAAAATAATTTTCTATTTAATTAAGTGTCATGAAAAAGAAATATTTAAGTATGATGATGAAAATCAACTTAGATATTTAATTTTCAAATTAATTAAATGTATTAAATTCAAGAAATAAATAATTAAGTGTAGAGAAGGCTTAATTATTAATCTCTAGTTTAATACTAGGAAAAATATGCTTAAAATAAATTGTACTAAAATTAATTATTTAAATAATTAATTTCACAATGTATAATATTTTCCTATTTAATATTAGAAATAATAAGTAGTCTAGAAATAACTATCGAGAAAATATCTTATTTGACTAAGTATCTTTTCCACAAAATTTGAAAAAATATCTAATTTAAGTTGTATTAGAAAAAATCTAGAACTTAAATATTTTCAAATTTAAATTTAATTAAATATGAAAAATTAAGTTGTAACCACTTAATTTAAAAATATTCCATTTTAATTTAATATTCGAAAAGATATTAACTTAAAAAATATCTAAAATATTCCATTTTAAGTTAATATTCGAAAAGATATTAACTTAAAAAATATTTAAAGAATCTTAATAACCAATGCCTAAAATTCCTCAACTTAATTTTGAAATTTTAAATCCAAAAGATATTCAGATTTAAGTTGATTAGTTAGAGATAACTAAATATCAACTTAAATAGGAATATTTAATGAAAAATTTAGATTAAGCTTCAGAAAGAATCTAGATGGTTATAATTCTATATTTAATTAAATACAAGAAAATACATATAGTTTAGCTTAGAATAAAATAAATTTTAAACTATAATTTTCTTAAATTAATTTCAAAATAAATGAAATTAATTATGTTGCTAATCAATTTTATTGGGTTAAACTAGTGTAATTAACCTAGTACAGTTGTTCAAATCAGGCAAATGGGCCTTCACAATTGGGGTGGTTCATGTGAGGGGGTGCTGAGTTCAGTGTGTCGTACCCACTACTATGGCTCCCAACTCTCACACAAGGCCCAAAAGAGAGGAATTTAACCTTAAAATGAACAACTGTTATTAATTGAATAAGCCCAATAACTAAATGGGCCTAAATAAATTCTATCAAGAACTATGTTAGCAACAACAACCTATATGTATCTATAATCAAATTAAACACATAGGCTCACACAGGCACACTTTGGATGGGTCCTATCATGTTGCTAGGTCATACACAGATGAAAGAAGATTGTAAATATACCTGTTACAAATTATTAACTTGACCAAGGGAGCCATCAGATCATTAGATCTGGCAAAAAGTAACCATGGCTATTTACAATCAAGTAATAATAGGTTTTGAAAACTTACAAACAAGCGAAAACACTTACTCCTGGAACAAGGTTAGTTGGATAGTTGGATGTAGGATTTATTTAATTTTAAATTAAATAATTAATTTCGAAAAATTATCATTAAAAAAAATTTCGAAAATAAAAAAAATTTGAAAATTAAAAAAAAAATTCGAAATTTAATTAAATATTTAAATTTAAAATTAAACCTACAATTTTTTTTTGAAAAATTAGGTTTCAACCAACCTAAATATCATTTCAAAAAAAAATTTGCTAACTACTTTTAAATTTTAAATGTTATTTTATAAATAAAAATTAAATAAAAAATTAGAAAAGATAAATAAATATCTTTTTCAAATTTTAAATGTAATTTAAATAAATAAAATAACAAAATTTAAAAAATTAGTAAAATATCTTATATCATTTAAAAATTACATGATTATAAATATCTTATTTTTAAATTTAAAATAAGATAAGATATAATCAAATTTTACAAGAAGATAGATTTTTAAGCAAGAAGATAGATACTAATTCTATTCAAATTCAAATTACACTAATATCTTGAATTAAATTTAAAAAATATTAAATTAATTCAAAAAGATAATTAGAATTGAATTAGGAATAGTAATAGTATAAATACAAAACTATACCAAAAATTGGAAGTTAATTCCATGAAAAAGCATGAAAAATCGAAGAAAAACGAAAAAATTGTGAACTGTACGGACACATTTGCGATCGCAGGAAAATTTCAACACAGCCCCGATTTTTTCAAATCTTCAAAAATTCATAACTAATTCAAATAAAATCAAAATTGAGTTCTGTAAAAGGCTAACTTGCTTAATTTTTTCCATACTATCCAATAAAAATAATTCCAGAAACAAAATCGCAATTATTTTTCACGAAAAGTTACAAACATCAATCAATCATCAAATAACACTCAATACAACATGATACCATCCAAAAACATACAAACAATCGTTTTAAAGTCCAAATTTCTTGCAAGTATATCAATTGCCATGGCTCTGAGGCCAGTTGTTGGAAATTATTTTACTAGGATCTTAGATCTACTCACAAGTATGTTTATTAACATCCTAAATAAGAACTTTCTAAAACGATGAAATAAACACATATAAAGTTTAGGAAACCTTACATTGGGTGCAGCAGAATAATATGACTCCTTCCGTTCAGATTTCTAGCCCTTGATTTCTTTCTGTAGCAGAGCATTATCAATATCTGAACCTGGATCTCTTTCTCTGAATCTTTGATGCTGAAACTCCTTTTGCTGAAGTCTTTCTTCACGATCTTCCTCACTTTGATTGAGGTATCACTTGCTGTGTGTGGGCACTACTCATACACTAAGGATTTCGAAATTCAAGAGGGAAGAGAAAGAAGAAGTGGCAGCTAAAGATAGGGAGAGAGAAGGCTCAGTTTTTTCTGAATCAGAAGTGTAGAAATTTAAGTGTAAATTTTCTGAAGCCTTCACTATCTATTTATAGCATTCCACTTGGGTAAGGTTTGAATTATTTGGCATTAAAATAATGAAAATATCAATTTAAATTGCCTACAAAAGTGGCTGGCCATGCTTAGTGGATTTGGGCCTCACTTGTTGCAATTTTGCAGTTTTATCTTTTCTGCATCTGATTTTCTCAAAAACGCCAATTTTCTAATTCAACCATTTAAATGTCAATTCTAACTATTTAATAACTATAAATAATTATTAAATAATATTGTCATTTATCATATTTTTTAATTGAACCATACAAAATATCATAATTAACAAATATGCCCCTATAAACTCTTTCTTTACAATTTCGCCCTTACTTAGTGAAAAATTCACAATTAGACATAGTCTAATTTGAGAATTATATTTGATTAATCAAAACCAATTACATGAGTCTTACAAGCAATATTATCTCAACTAGTGGGGGGACCATGGGTCTATATAACCGAGCTTCCAATAAGTAGATCAAGAATTTAGCACTAAAATTCACTAACTTATTAATTCTTCGTTGAATCCACGCATAGAACTTAGAATTGCACTCTCAGTATATAGAATGCTCTATATGTTCCACCATATAGACACATCATTAGTTATCCATTGTTATAATCCTAATGTGATCAATGATCCTCTATATGAATGATCTACACTGTAAAGGGATTAAATTACCGTTACACCCTACAATGTATTTATTCCTTAAAACACTTGACCCCGTATAAATGATATTTCAGCTTATGTGAAATGAGTACTCCACCATTTATGTTCGTTTGGTCAAGCTCGAAGGAGATCATCCTTTGCTTACTATTCGCCAGATAGAAGCTATAGATTCCATGTTTATGCTAGCGCTCCCACTCAATTGCACTACCGTGTTCCCAAAAAGTACGTATCACCCTGACCTAAAAGTAGGCTTAACTAACAAATCAAAGAACACGAATAGCCTTTCAAGATTGAGCCTAATCATAACAGGATTAAGAACATTTGATCTAGGATCAACTAGGTGATATTGACTTGAATAGATATTACGGTAAGTTTAATAAATCTAAGTCAAAGTTCAATATCGGTCCCTTCCGATGCATACTCCATGCATCCAACCTGAGCTTTACTTTAACCAATGCTCTGGAAAGAACATAGCACTTCTCCAAATGCAAGTAAACTCTGTTGTAGATTATCATATCATCAAAACCCTATGTCTGATAAATCTAGGAAACTTTATTCACATAGTCATGTTTACTTTCAAATGTGTTGACGGCACAATAAACAGGATCAAGTATGTGAAAAGGGTTTCAGATGAATTTATACATTATGTACATATAATCATGAAATAAATCATGTGAACCATGCAACATTAAATGTTATTTCTGATCTATATTAATAAGTAAATCTGATTATATTGAAATGAGTTTTATTTAGGGCATAAAACCCAACATGAAGAACAGCCAGTGCAGATCCTGGATAGAAAGGATAAAGTCCTTTGGAATAAGACCATAGCATTGGTCAAGGTACTCTGGAGAAACAGCAAGGTGGAGGAAGCTACCTGGGAGCTAGAATCAGACATGAGAGCTCAATATTTAGAGTTGTTCAGGTTAGATTTCGGGGAAGAAATATTTTTAAAGGGGGGATAGTTGTAAAGACCGCCTAGTTTAATTTGGAAAATTAGCAGTTAATTAAGATTTAATTATGGAAATTATTTATAGATATTTAAATAATTATTTATGTTGTTATATTTGAATTCAGAATGCATTTTTATGTCATATAGTGAAATTTTATAATTTTACATTTTCGGTGCCCGGCAACATAGAACGTGGTGTATGGCTCAGTAGAATCACAGTTTAGTATTTTAGTATGTTGGGATAGTTTATTTAGACATTGGGAATGTCAGGATTAGTCGGGAATTTGGAATTTCCTAAATTACCCCTTAGTACCCTTTTATGTTATTATGGTGTGGAGGGGCAAAATGGTCATTTTTGCCCCATAAGCTTTTGTCCTTTAGTGGACTTATTGTTATGTAATGCTGTGATTTATTTGATATTTGTTGGCTTAAATAAAGGTTAGAATTATGCTTTTTATCATTTATTCAAAAATTAGAAAATTAGAAAAAAAAAATCAAGAGAAAAGCAAAACCAATTTTCCTCTCTAGCTCTCTTTCTTTCGGCCTCTCTTTGAGCAGCAAAGAGGTGGTGTTTTCTTTGATAATTCAAGCTATTTTCTCTGGATTTAGTGATCACAAGTTGTTGGTAAGATTCCTATAGCTTTCTTTTAAGTTTCATGAATTTTTGAGAAAATTTGATAATTGCATGTTTGAGAAATTGTGGCTGTGACTGTTGTGTGAGTTTGTTAGTTATTTCTGAAGCTTAATTATGCTTTAATAGGTTGATTCAAGCAAGATTGTGTTGGTGTTAGTTGGTTTTATCAAAATATGGAATTTTAACTCAAAACTATGGTTTTCTAGGTAATATGATGATTTTCTTTGCTGTAGTTGTTATTGTTTAGTGGTGTTTTCTGTGGTTAAATTATGTTGAAATAGGTTGAATTATGCATGATTTAGTGGCTGTTTGGAGGGTTAGTCAAGTTTTGAGTTTTTGAACTCAATCTTGAACCTCTAATGGTGAAATGTGTTTCTGTGTTTGAAGCTTGGTTTCATTACTTGGCTTATGTTATTTGGGCTATTTAGAACAGGTCTGGAAGGTTGCATGAAGTTTGAGGTTGATTTGAGTGAGAAATGAAATTTTGAAGTTTCCTGCACTGAACCGGAATTTCGGTTCAGGGAAGCCATCAGTAACTGGTCGACCGGTTGGGGCTTCTAGGATTTTTCCAGAACCGGAATTCCGGTTGTAGAACCGGTCTGCCGGTTGGGGAAAAATTGGGAACCCTAGTTCTTCCAATTTTTATGTTGTTTAGGGTATTGCCATGCTTTTTATCGATAGGGAAACTTTTAGTTTCTAGTTTAAGTCCCCAGGAGTAATTTAGCGTGTCACTTATAAGTGTTGTAATTATTATGGTTTAGGAGCCTGTAAAACGCCGAGCAGTTCGTTCCACTCAGGTTGACCGGCACACCTGAATTCGGAATCGAGGTAAGATTAGTATAGCAGTATGCATATGTATTTACATGTTTAGCGTGCATGTTAGGAAGCCTGTTAGATTACATTAGATATGTATGTTGGCTTTGTACCATCCGATAGTATCACATCAATAAAGATAGAGTATGACTAGCAGCTGGGGTATGACCAGTGTACCGAGTATAGGCTGATATTATGGTCGATGGTACTGTACTGTTTGACCGTATCACATCGGTAAAGCTAGAGTATGACTAGCAGCTGGAGTATTACCAGTGTACCGAGTATAGGCTAATACTGTAACACATCGGTAAGGCTAGAGTATGACTAGTAGCTAGAGTATGACCAGTGTACCGAGTATAGGCTGTTACTCTGTCAAAAGTACTGTCGTACGAACGTTCGAGACTCAGTACCGTGTGGGACACGGGGATTAGGGTTATGGTCAGGGGTATGGGCGTCTGATCATAACCCGGGATTATGTATGTTTTATGATTTATGCTTTTCTTACTGAGTCTGTTGACTCACAGTGCTATGTTTATGTGTAGGTAAGGGCAAGGCAAAGGCTGAGGAACCGTGAGGACGAGCCAATGAAGATTGTAAATGTCGGGGCGGTTAGACCTGGAGCGTACGATCCTCGGGATAACAACACTTTTGTAGTTAGTCGCTAGGCGACAAATATTTTGTAAAAGGATTAGTAAACTTTTGTAAAGCATTTTGTAATCGGGATCCCGAATATTTTGTATATGTTATATAAGTTTTAATTAAAAAGCAAAATTTTAATTAATCACGATTTCCATAAACCTCGTTGATTAGCAACGAGCTCCACAGTACGTTTAAAAATCACGTAACACGCCTAGGCTAGTTAGGGTGTTACAAGACCATTCATCCTATGATATGTTATTGAGCTCATTCGAAATGAATAAGCTAAGAGGAATTAGGATAATTTCGCTTTTTAAATAAGAATCCAACGATGCTTCGATTAGCGAGAGTCAAAGTAATCTTATTTATACAATCTTCTTGTTTCATATTGTAAATACTAGTCTAACGTGTCATCAATTGATGAACAGCTAGATGTTGCATTTACAATATTTATCTTTCGAGATCTAACACTATTATGTTTGTCTAATGGCTGACAATCCATTAGGGATTTGTCCCATTAGAACAACAAACCAAGTTAGACCAACAATGAAGATTCGAAATTAAACTATAATTTAATAACAAAAAATAACATGGTTCAATATAAATTCATACACAATTCAGAAATTATTAAACACATAGCAAGTAGGAATGACAAGTGAAAATACTAAAACATACAATCCTAAATAATTTCCAAGGTCTTCAACAAACTGATATCAGTGTCCCGTTTAGGCGAGAGTCAGTGCTACCATCCATTGAATAGATTTGTCAGCTCATCTAAAATGATAAACATTCTAACAACCTTTTATTCGATCACGATTGGAATCCAGCATTGTCCCGTTTAAGCGAGAGTCAAGGCTATTCTATCTTATGAGCTTCCACCATTGTTTCATACTCTTGCAAGTCTTATACAGTCGCCACCATTAGGGTGATCAAAACTATATATAAAACTTATAAAAATACTTATCTTTCGAGATTAAATGGTGCTAACTTCCTAATGAACGTTCCTCCATTAGAGAGGATTAGTCACTAAAATAATAGCTATGTAAAACCAACAATGGAGATCGAATGTCCTAATAATAAAGCTCATTATTTAAAGTGTATTTTCTTCTAATATTTATTTTGATCAATTTATTTTAAATATATATTTATTTCATTAAAATTTCTAATTTAGAATGAAAAATTATAAATATAAATTTTAATTTAATATTTATAAATTATACTTAGATGGATATGAAAATAACATGAATTATTTCCATCTTAGTAATAATTTTCAATAAATATTTAGAAAAATATCCAATTTAAGTTGTTTTAAATTAATTTACAGCTCAAATTTAATTTTCTATAAATATATATTGCATTTCGAAAAATTGAAGCATATATAAGAATACAATTTACGAAAATGCTAGAAAATAAAATAAATCCTCGAAAAATTATTCTAATTTTATGTTGGCCCAAAATTAATTAATAAAAATTAATTTTCAACAAAAATATAATTTTCCTATTTAATTAAATATTTAAGAAAAATTTCAAAGATTTAAGTATCATGATTAAGAATCAACTTAAATATTAATTTTCTATTTAATTAAATATCACTAGAGAAATACTTCAAGCAAAATAGATAATATCTATCTAGACTTTCATTGACTAATTAATTCAATTTCTAATTAAAATATATTTTAGTTCATTTATTTTAAATTAATCATTAAATGAAAAAAATCATTGATTTAAGTTGGTCCAAAATTAAAATAAATTATTTTCAACTTTAATCTATTTTTCAAATAAAATTCGAAATTTCTGCATTAAAGAAATGCAATTTTCGAAATTGTGGGAAAAGATTAATAAAATAATATAAAGTATATTTTGAAAAATTATTCAAATTTAAGTTATTCAAAAATGAGATTTCAAACTTAAAATAATTTTCTATTTAATTAAATAACATGATAATAATAATATATAAGTATCATGATGAAAATCAACTTAGATATTTAAATTTTCAATTTAATTAAATGTATTAAATTCAAGACATAAATAATTAAGTATAGAGGAGACTTAATTATTAATTCTAGTTTAATACTAGGAAAAAATATACTTAACTTAGATTGTACCAAAATTAATTATTAAACAATTAATTTCACAATCTATGATATTTTCCTAATTAAATATTAGAAAATATAATTAGTACTAGAAATAACTATCTAGAATATATATCATTAACTAAGTGTTTTTCTAAAATTAACTTTAAAATATTAAAATGAGAAATAAATTTTATATATTTTAAAAGTTAATTATGTTGCTAATTCAATTTTAATTAGGTTAGACTAATATAATTAACCTAATACAATTATTTAAATAAGGCAAATGGGCCTTCACAATTGGGGTAGTTCATCTGAGGGGGAGCTGGGTTTACTATGTCGTACCCACTTCTATTGGCCCCCAACTCTCACACAAGGCCCAAAAGAGAGGAATTTAACCTTTAAATAAATAATTGGCATTCATTGAATAAGCCCAAATCTAATTGGGCCTAAATAAAATTACTTATGTCAAATTTTATTTTAGCAACCTAGTCCATTTATTTAGTAAAACTTAAATGGGCTTCCTATATGCATCTAAGCCCAATAGCAAACATATAGGCTCATACAGGTCAAATGATTTGGATGGGCCCTATCATGTTACTAGGTTTACACAGACGAAAGAAGTACAAAATTTACCTGTTACAAATTATTCATAAGATCTATTGACAATTGGACTATGATTAAAATCAGATCATTGGATCTGTCAACACGTTATTCATAGCAATTTAGATCAAGTAAATAATAGGTTTGTTAAAAAAAGTTTTGAATAAACAATATAAAACTAAACAAACATTGTCCATGTAACAAATGTGAAATAAGATATTAATATAATTAAATTATTATTCTTAAACTAACCAACTAAATTTTGAAAACTTAGGGTTGTTAAAACAAACCTTAAAAATCTCAAATTTTATAAATCAAAAATGAAAACTAATTTAAAATATCTAGGTTTATTTGAATTATTTTTATCAAATTAAATTAAATATCAAATAAGATCAATGATTTGAAAGAAAGAATCTTCAATATCACTTTCAAATCTTATAATTTAATAAAATTAAAATAATAAAATAAACCAATTTTAAAATAGATATGGTTAGATAGTTATTATTTTAAGAATAAAATAATAAATAAATAATAATTACTCAAATTATATGTCAAAATATCTCAAATTAAGCAATATTCAAATTTCTACAAAAATATCTAAGCTATTTAAATATTTAAAATATAATTTATAAATATCTAATAAGTAAAATGATATAAAAAAGGAAAATATAATTTTTGAACTTATAATTTATAAATAATTAAATATTTAACAAAATAACAAACTTTTGAATTTGAAAATATTATGGTTAGAATATCTATAATAATATCCAGGTTAATTTCAAATTTATTAATTATTTAATTTGTCATATAAGATAATTTTAATATAATATTTCACATAAAAAGATCAAGTTATCTTTTAATTTAAAAATATGTTAAATATCAAAATATCTAATCTTCTAATTAAATAATATATAAATATTAAAGAAATTAACAAATTTTTAAATCAATTTCAAGGCGTGTGATGCTCTGCTTCTCTTCCCATGGTGAAGAAGAGGAAAGGTACATCGGAGCCTCGTGCAGCCAATATCACTGTAGCGGATGCAAGCCCGGAGCTGTCCTCAATCCAAGATGAAGCTACTGAGGTTTTTCTAGACCCGTGCGATGAACTGGAACCGGAGAAGGAAGTTGTTACAGAAGTGGAAAAGTCGATTCCTAAATCGACGGCTTGGGCGGACGATACGGAGGCGATGGATTTTCAGGCATCTGCTCAGTTCACTTGGAGTAAATTCAATCTGAATCAGGTAAAAACCCCTTCCTCCCAACTCTCTTTTACTGAACCGTCTAAAGTTGGGGATCAGGTGTTTGCGAATTTAGATTTGGATGAAGTGGAAATAGAAGCATCATACTGGAGGTCATCGATAGTATGTATTGTATTAGGGGCTAATCCTCCATTTAGAGTGTTTGAAGGTTTTATCAAAAGAATTTGGGGGAATTTGGGAGTGGAAAGGATTGTTAGAATGCACTCAGGGTTCACTCCTGTTAGTTTCAATGATGAGGTTACTCGGAATGTCATTCTTGAAACTGGAGTAATTCAATTTGATAAAAAGCCTGTGATTCTTAGGCCTTGGTCCGAGGATATGGACACAACACGGATGGTCAAATCGGTCCCGGTTTGGGTGAGATTAAATGGTTTGGGGCTTCAATATTGGGGGAAGAAGAACTTGAGTGCTCTTGTTAGTACGATAGGAAAACCGATCATGGCAGACAAGGTTACTCTTGAGAGGTCTATGATCAAGTATGCTAGGGTGTTAGTGGATGTTGAGATTAAGGAAGACCCCCCGAAAACTATCGCTTATGTTAATGAGAAGCAGCAATTAATGGAACAACCTGTTGAATATGAGTGGTTACCTACCAAGTGTACGGCTTGCGATAAGCTTGGACACTCCATTTCCAACTGTAATAAAGGGAAACTGATTATATGGAAGAAAAAACAGCAAGGGAGTAAGAACAATGCTGCTGAACAAGAAGTTCGTAACAATGAGATACCAATGGATAGTGTCAAGGACTTTGAAAAGAATGTTACTGATTCTAAAAATACTGGTATATCTGCCAACAATATTGCTATACCTACTGGTGATAGTAAAGGGGATAGGGGAGACTTTTCTGAGGGAGTAGGGGCTTTGAAAAATACGAATATACAACCCAGCAATGAGCAGTGGGTGACTCCTAAAAGAAAAGGTACTAAGTATGTCATTAGGCCGCAACAAGAAGCAACCACCAGCAATGACTATGAAGCTTTAGAGGATGCAGAGGGGATGTTGGCTACTGATCTTAGAAACTTGTCTAATGGATAGTCTCAATCTATTAGGTTGGAATGTTAGGGGGCTGAATAATGTGGAGAAGCAGTGCGAGGTGTTTGATCATTGTAAGATAAATAAGGTGGGTTTTGGGGCTCTTTTTGAGACTAAGATCCATCATGATAGAGTTAGCAAACTTATGACTAATAATCGGAATTGGAAGATTCATTCCAGTCAAGAGATTTCTTTTAGAATTTTGTTGATTTGGATTGATAAACTTGTTAAAGTGGATATTTTGATGGAAGATAGGCAATTCATTCATTGTAAACTCAAAATGGTGGGTTACAAGGAGGAGTTTTTTCTTACTGCGGTTTATGGAAGTAACGCTCTAAATGAGAGGAAAGATCTTTGGAATAAGCTTACTAGCATTGGGCACCTAAAAGCTCCTTGGATTATCCTTGGAGACTTTAATGCTATGTTTTCCTACAAAGATAGAAGTGGAGGAAGGAAAATTAGAGGCATTGAAATCCAAGATAGTCAATCTTGGCTTGCTAATGGTCAGGTTGAAGAGATGAAGACTTCGGGTTCCTTTTTTTACTTGGTCCAACAACCACGAGGAGGAAAGCCGAGTGTACTCAAAGCTGGATCGTGTTTTCACGAATGAAAGTTGGTTAGATCATTTCCCGAATACAGAAGTAAGCTTCAGATGGGGGGCCCTCTCGGATCACAGTTACTGCCTAGTCAAACACATCAAGGTTGGTAATTGTGGAATTAAACCTTTTCGGTTTCGCAATCACTGGGTGTTTAGAGAGGATTTCAAAGATAATGTTCTCACTACGTGGAAGAAACACAAGGTCACAGATCTAAAGTCACTGCACCAGCAACTTTTTAGGGTGAAACACACTTTGAAAACCTGCTATGTTCAGAAGAAAGAGGATATCACTGGCCTGTACAATGAAGCTCGAGACAAGTTCATAGAAGCTCAAGAAGCCCTGGCTAACAATCCGAATAGTCCTTCAGCTGTTTTAACTGAAAAATTGAGCCGTGCTAACTACCAAGATGCACGAAAATAGTACTTCAGCTACCTGCACCAAAATTCTAAAGCTTGTTGGCTAAAGCTTGGTGATGAAAATACAAGCTATTTCCATGCTATCATGAAAAATAGGAGAGCTGCAAACAGAGTGTGTTTTTTCACTGACAATGGGATGGTTGTTGATGATTATGACAAAGTTATTGAGCACTTTGTAAACCATTTCCGCAATTTCATGGGGAGACAAAGTTCGACTTCAAGACGATTGGAAGAGGACTGCCTTGAGCATGGGAATAAGCTTACTGTTGAACATCAATTGAGACTCATTCGGCCGTTCAGCAAGAAGGATGTTAAAGAAGCTTTATTTAGCATTCATTCGTCGAAAAGCCCGGGCCCTGATGGTTTTGGAGCGTGTTTTTTCAAAGAGCTTTGGAATGATATTGGGGACGATTTCTCTTGTGCTGTGTTGGATTTTTTTCAATCTGGAAAGCTTCCTCAGGAAGTGAGTGCTATGTCCATATCTCTCATTCCCAAAATTGATAATCCTCAAAGAGCTTCTGACTACAGACCAATAGCCTGCTGCACCACAACATACAAATGCATTTCAAAGATGATTTGTACTAGACTCTCAGAAGTTCTGCCTGAGCTTATTCATGGAAACCAAGGTGCCTTTATTAAGAAGAGACTTTTAGCTCATAATGTTTTGATTTTGCAGGATCTTCTCAAAGGTTATACTAGGAAGAACATTTCTTCTCGTTGTATTATGAAAATTGACTTGAGCAAGGCCTATGATACAGTTGATTGGTGCTTTGTGGCTGATATCTTAAAAGCTCTCCGCTTCCCTTCAAAGTTTATTAGCTGGATTTTAAGCTGTCTTCAAGGAGCTTCCTATAGCCTATTGCTTAATGGAAGAATCCAAGGCTCCTTTAAGGGTGAAAAAGGCCTTCGTCAAGGTGACCCAATGTCACCGCTTCTGTTTGTGCTCATAATGGAATATTTATCTAGACTTCTGATTCAGAGTTCTAAGATGAAAGGTTTCGGGTTTCACCCTCTTTGCAAATCCTTAGGCTTGGTTAATCTTTGCTTTGAAGACGATCTTATTCTCTTTTGCAAGGGCAATGATAAATCAGTTCAAATAGTGAAAGAGGCCTTCCAACAGTTTAGTGAAGCAATTGGTCTATCTGCCAACAAAGCCAAATCAACGGTGTTCTTTGGGGGTATTCCAACATCTTGTAGACAGAGACTTGCCAACATCTTACAAATGGAAGAGGGTTCTTTCCCTTTGAAGTACTTAGGTGTGAATCTTAGACCTACCAAATGGCGATCTGCTGATTGTGGTATCATCCTTGACAAACTTCACAAGAATTTGCACACTTGGGCTAGTAGGAACCTCTCTTTTCCCGGAAGAGCTCAATTAATCCATTCAATTCTTCTATGTATAAGGAACTATTGGATGGGTTTATTCTTGCTTCCTCAAAAAATCACAGGGGCTATTGACAAATGTTGTACAGACTTTCTTTGGGGATCAAAGGGAACCAAAAGCAACTATCACATTCCCTCTTGGAGGAAAGTGTGCCTCCCCAAGAACTCAGGAGGGCTTGGCTTCAGAGAAGGGAAGGTTTGGAACAGAGCACTTATGGCAAAGCATATTTGGGCAATATCAAGCAAACAAGACAATCTTTGGGTTAGGTGGATTGATGCGGTTTATCTGAGAGGGTTGAGCTTCTGGACAGTTGAATTCAAGCAAGATGCGAGCTGGTACTTCAAAAAAATCCTTCGTCTTCGCTCAACTGTCAATGAATCAAATGTCATGGCTGCTGTCAAAAGAGGTAAATTCAGCGCTAAACTTTCTTATCTCTCATATATTCAAGCTTGCAAGGTTGATTATGCAAGAAACATCTGGAATAGAATGGTCCTTCCCAAGCATCGATTCATAGGCTGGCAAATCGTGAACAATCAACTGCTAACCAGAGATAACCTCAGCCGATTTTTGCCAATTACTTCCCCTTTATGGCCGGTCTGCTGTCAGGAAAATGAATCGCACCAGCATCTTTTTGTGCACTGCTACTTTACCCGAAAGCTGAATGGTGAGATCAACAATTGGTGTGGCCAATTTGAGTGGCCAGTAGACTTGAACAGATGGTTCTCCAAGACAGCCAGCAGCTTGCAGGAAAAGATTATTAATACTGTTATTTTGGCAACATTGTACACGGTTTGGACAAACAGAAACAGATGTGTGTTTGAGATGAGTTGCAAGTCTGTTAGTATTTTGAGTAAAGAGATCAAAGAAAGTATAAAGTCTAGATGTCTAATGGGTTGTAATGGGGGAAAAGGGAAGCTTGATAACTATATTTTAAATGTAATTAACAGCTGGTTGTGAGAGCAGTGTCTCGGTCTGCTGGGGTTGTGTATTCTCTTGTTTGTATTTGCCAGTTTTGAATAAAAAGATTTCTTCTTGTTCAAAAAAAAACAAATTTTTAAATCTGACCCTAATTTAAAAAATAAAATAATCAATTTTTAAATTTAAACCTCAAAATATCAAAATTAATAATAATTACCAAAAATAAATATAATTAATTTGAAATATGATATTTAAGTTCAAATATATTTAAAAATAGTAATTTATTTTAATTTGGGGTTTTAAAATTGGAAAAAAAAATCGAATTTTGGGAAAAAATCCCACAAAATCGGGTTTTTGGGTTGGCAAAAACGTGGCTACCCAGGAGGTTGCACACAGCCTCGGGCGCGCGCGGACAGAGGGCACCCAGCCGAGGTAATTCGGCATCTGCAGCATCCCTGACCGAGAAAACTTGGTCAGCTGCAGGGTGATGGGCGCGCGGGGTGCTGTCCGAACGAGAGAGGCGTGCGAGCTTCAGACAGGGATTTTTGTCCCCTTGACGCGCACGAAAACTCATCTTGTCCGAGGGTCTGGTGCGCATGAGCACCACCCTCGACACCATTGAACCCCGATTTTTCCAAAATTCATAACTCTTTCAATTTTTATCGGGATCGAGTTCTGTAAAAAACAAAATTGCTTAACTTTTCACAAGGAATCCAAATAAAATATTTTCAGAAACAGAAAAAGAAATATTTTTCATGAAAATTCTGTATAACACATATATTCATCAATTAACACATAAACCACATGAAACCATCCAAATCATTGTTTTAATTCATATTTCATGAAAGTAAATCATTACCATGGCTCTGGTGCCATTTTTGGAAATATTTTACCAAGATCTAGATTTACTACCATATATGTTTCATTAACATCCTAATATGAATTCTAAAACAATATAATAAACACATATAAAGTTTAGGAAACCTTACATTGGGTGCAGCGGAATATATTGACTCCTTCTGTTCAGATGTCTAGCCCTTGATTCTTTTCTGTAGCAGAGTATCACCAAGATCTGAACCTGGATCTCTATCTCTCCTTCTTTGATGGTTGGATTCTACACAATCTTCCACACTATGATTGAGATACCACTTGATGTGTGTGGGCACTCACTCATTCACTCAAGGTTGAACAATATGAAGAAGAAAAGAGAAGGGAAAGAGGCGGCTAGGCTATTTTCTCTGAAGGAATAATATGCATGTCATAGTTTCCTAAAGCCATCACTTTCTATTTATAGAATATAGAATGCCATCCAGGTTTAGGTTAGAATTGTATGACATTAAAATAATGAAAATATAAATGGTAAACCCTATACAAAGTGGCCGGCCATGATATGGATAATGGGCCTCACTTTGCAATTTTGCCATTTTATCATTTTTCAATCCCATTTTCTCAAAAAATGCCAATTTTTCAATTGAACCATTTAAATGCCAATTCTAATTATTTAATAATTAAATATTAATTATTAAATAATATTGTCATTTAATATATTTATTAATTTAGAAATATAAAGTCTCTTAATTAATGAATAAACCTAGAATATCTTTTATTTACAGTTTCGCCCTTGCTTAGTGAAGAATCATAAAGTAGACATAGTCTAACTTTAGAATTATAATTGATTGATCAAAATCAATTAACTGAGTCTTACAAGCAGCATGGTCTCAACTAGTATGGAGACCATGGGCCTATATAACCGAGCTTCCAATAAGTCGAACCGAATTTACCAAGTAAATTCCCTAACTTGAGGTAGTAGACTTCGTCCCCCTTATGGATGATTATCCATTGAAGCATTAACACCGTAAGATCTCGAATAACAAGTATTCTGTAAGTTTTCTTTTCTATTAGACTCTCCCCTATGGTGACTACCTAGAAATAAATTTACAAATATATATGAAATGGTACAAGCTTATAAAATAAGAATAACATTGACTCTCGCCTACCAGGACAACGTTGGATTCTTATTTTGATCAAATAAAAGGTTGCTAAAATAGTGTCTATTTTAGATGAGCTGACTACTCTATTCAACTTATGTTATCTTTGACTCTCGCCTACCGAGACACTGTATATCATTTTATTGAAAACCTTGGAAAATAATTTAATATATTTTATTTTGGTATGTTTTGGAAACATATTTTGTTTACTTGTTATTTTCTGAATATGTTTATGAATTTATTTGAACCAAGTAATTTATTTCTATTTATTGATGTTTGTAGTGTCAAAAAGATGTTTAACAATCCTCACCCCGATCCTCAACTAGTATATGCCTTTGAAAATGAACTCCAAATTGCGAAGATGACTCCTAGTTAGAGTATTACTTCACACTTGCTCATGATGAACTTGAAATTCTAGAAAGCAAAGTGTTCAATTGGATGTAAATGAGTCTACAAGAAGAGAAGAGGTGCTGGTGGAGAAGTCGAAAATTTTAAAGCTAGACTTGTCACAAAGGGTTATACCAAAAGAGAAGGTGTGGACTATGAGGATACTTTTAGTTCGGTTGCCATGCTCGAATCCATCAGTATACTTATTTCCATAGCAGCTGCTTTTGATTATGAAATTTGGCAAATGGATGTCAAGATAGCTTTTCTTAACAAAATTCTTGACGAGACAATCTATATGGAGCAACCCCAAGGTTATAAACTTCCAGGATAAGAAGTGAAAGTTTGCAAGCTAAATAGGTATATTAATGGACTTAAGTAGGCTTCTTGCCCTTGGAACAAAAGTTTTGATGAAATTATCAAAACCTACGTCTTTCACCAAAATAAAGATGAATGTTTACCAACTCAAGGATAATCAAGTGGTAGTAATCCTGGTCCTTTATGTTGATGACATTTTGATCATTAATAACAATATCAAGAAAATGACTTACATTAAGGAATGGCTAAACACTTAATTAAAAATGAAAGATTTGGGTTAAGCTAGTTATGTTCCTGGTATTCAAATCATTAGAAATCAAAAGAACAGATTGCTTTCTTGCAAGCAACTTACATTGATAAGGTGCTAGAGTGATTCTCAATGAGCAACGCGAAAGGGGAAGTTATGCCTTCTAGACCTGGTGCGTCTATATAAGGAACAGTGTCCCACTGATCCCCAAGAGATAAAAGATATGTAAAGGGTTCCCTATGCTTTAGCAGTTGGAAGCCTAATGTATGCTATGCTATGCATTAGATCAGACATTTGCTATGCAGTAGAAATAATGAGCAGGTATCGGTCAAACCCACGAGAGGAACATTGGACTATAGTTAAGCATATTCTGAAATATTTAAAGAGAACAAGGAATTATGTGTTAGTCTATAAGGGTGGTGTTTTAAATCCCATAGGCTAGACCGACTCAGATTCTAGGCTTGTCTTGATGATATGAAGTCTACATGTGGGATGTTACTCTTAGTGGTGGAGCAGTTATTTGGAGAAGTGTCAAGCAATCCACAATATTTGACTCTACCATGGAGGTCAAATACATAGCAACTGTTGAGGCTATTAAGAAACTTGTCTGGCTAAGAAAGTTCTTCACAGAACTTGGTGTTGTTCCTCAAATTGAAAAACCACTAGTTTTACCTTGTGACAATGTTGGTGCTATAGCAAACAGTAAAGATCCTCGAAGCCACAAGAGGAGTAAACACATTGAGAGAAAATACCACATCATCGGAGAATATGTGGGAAGAGGGGACGTACTGGTGGAAAAGGTTGATACTGAAGAAAACTTACTTGATCTATTCACCAAGATTTTGACAGTAACTGTATTTGAAAAGCAGAGAGAGAATCTAGAATTAATTGAAATGTACTAATTATTTTATGTTAGTGCAAGTGGGAGTTAATTGGATTTTGTGCCCTAACTAAAACTCTATTTCAATGTAATCTTGATATTTATTTATCAATAAAGAAATATATTTATTTCATTACTTGTTTAATGTATTATTTGGTTCACACGTTTATCTCATGATCATTTAATTTATAAATTCATCAAAATTCTTATCACATTGATATTCTTAATTACTGTATTGTCAACATAGTAGAATGTAATCAAGATTATGTGATTAAATAAATTCCTACGATTTATGAATACACAGGGTTTCACTGATATGATTATCAATAATGTAGTTTACTTACACCTTAGTTAAGTGCTGTGTCTTTTTTAGGGCATTGGTAAAGTAAGCTTGGATTGGATTATGAAGTATACATCGGAAGGGGCCAATATTGAACTTAGATAAGATATCATTAACTTACCGTAATATCTATCTAGGTCAAAATCACCTAGTTGAGCTTAGATCAATGATCTCAATCTTGAGATGGTTAGGTTCTAGTTTAGTTGTATCATTTATGTTCTCCAATTTTTTTGTTAAAGTTGACCAATTGGATCTTCCCGTGACATACAGATTAAGAACATGGTAGTTGTATTGAGTTGGAGCACTAATATAGATACAGAATCTATAGCTTCTATAAATGCATAGAGGTGAAATGATGATTTCTTTCGAGCATTGCTTAATAGAGATAAATGGTGGAGTAATCATTTCAGTAATTATATTAGTTTACTGAAATAATATTTAGAGGTAGCTATGTATTTTAAGGATAAAATACAATGAAGGGTATAACGGTAAATTTGTCCCTACTCGATATAGATCATCTATAGAGGATCATTGATTATTTTGATTATAACAATAGATAATTCATAGTGTATCTATATCGTGGAGTATATAGAGCGTTCTATATTAATTAATAGGTTAGAGAATTTACATGGTAAATTTTAGAGCTACTTATTGGAAGCTTAATTATATAGGCCCATGGTCGCCACACTAGTTGAGATAATACTGCTTGTAGACTAAGTTAATTGGTTTTAATTAATCAGTTATAATTCTAAATTTAGACTATATCTTATTTATGAATTTTCACTAAGCAATGGCTTAATTGTGAAGAAAAGAGATTTTAGGATTTATATATTAATTAAGAGACTTTGTAAAGTCTAATTAATAAATAAATTAAATGATAATTCGATTTGATATTTAATTATAATTATTAAATAAATAGTTTTGTTATTTATAGGATTAAAATTAAAAAAATATGACATAAGTGAAATAAAGATAAATTGATGAATAAAATAACAAAATTGTAACTAGTGGGGGCCATCTTCTATGGTTGGCTATTATGTGGTTATTTTGCTATTATTTTATCTTTTTTATTCCATATAATTTAAATCCTAACCCTTAAATAGTATAAAAGGAATAGGATGCTCTCATTCTCATCCAAGCGTTCAACATAATAACCTAGTTTTTATTCTGTTAGACAACTAAAATTTTTGAGAGCTCCTTCCTTAACTATTTTTTAATTCCCCTCTTTTGTTCTTCATTATTTTCAAGCCTATAGTGATAGAGTACATGCCCACTCATATCAAGTCAAGTACTCAATTATAGTGTGGAGGACTGTGAAGAATATAACACCTGAAGGAGAACCAGGCTCAAATCTTATTAATACTCTGTGACAGAAAGGAACAAGGGTTAGAGATCTAAGTGGAGGAGACATATTATTCTGCTGCCACCAATGTAAGTTTTTCTTAACTTTATATGTGTTTATTTTTATTGTTTTAGGAATTCATATTTAGGGTATTAGATTATAGTTTATAATCAACATACTTGTTTGTAAACCTACATCCTGGTAAAATATATTTCAACACTAGTTTCATATGTGGCTCTATTAATATAAAAAAACAACTTGTTCTCAGTTTCTCACATAAAAAGTTGATTTTACGGTTATCTTCTTTAGTATTAAATCTAGATAAATACATGGATTTTAAAATTATTTCAAATTACCATTAGCCTTGTTAGTATTAAATTTAGATAAATACATGAATTTTAAACTTTTGCCAAATGATCATTATTATCAAAATATGAATACCATATTTGATTCTATGATATTTGATATAAGAATAGATTACGAGTATATATGGATTCCAAGTGTCTTTGGATTATTTGGTTGTTGGGATCATAGTCCCCTAAGATATGGCTCTGATATCATAGAAAAATTATGGGGTTCTATTTAAAAACTAAGTGGTAATAAATAGATTAGTCCATGCTCTTATATTTTACTCAATATTTTTGCATTTAATTCATGTGGGATAATATTGTCTAATATACTCAATTGATGAGAATTTTTTATCATGTTTCTTAGTAAACTAATTAGAACCCCATTAATCCCAATAAGATTTACTATTGGGTATTACACATTACAAAACACATTCTATATACGCTACTACAAAAGACCTATTCTCGTCGGTCCTCGAATCGGTTTTTCTCGAGAACCGTTACTAATAAAAGTAAGTGACTATTAAAAACCGTCAACTATAGTTGAGTATTCCCAACAATTTAAAAGTGTTCTTTAGTATTCCCGACGATGTGAAATAGTTACGAGACAAAAAGTGAAACAAAGCATTTTAAAATGAATCCTCGACTGTTTTAAATTGACAGGGATTCCTGTGTATATATAAGACCCACTTAAACATTTCAGATCTCACATTCATTCTCACTCTCAGATATCTCTCAGCTCTTTCATCCGTGTGCTATCACTGGCACCTCCTCTTTCACCCTCCTCACTCTCTCGTTCAAACGAAGAGCAACCACTATCACCTCCTCCTTCCCCCTCTATAATGACCGCATCCTTAGAATATAGATTCGAGAGACAATTAACATTAATTATTTATACTATAGGATTATATGTGATTATATTTATTATGGGTCTTATTTTTATGAAATACGAAATAGGGTTATAATTTCTTAATTCTGCAAATTTTATTAAACTCTAAGTGTATGGTTTATGCTATATGTGAAAATTAATATTTTTATGATTTTTGCTCGGTAACGATGAAAATTCAACTGTTTGGCCAAAATATCACAGTAGTTTTGATTAGTATTCTAGAATTTTTGGATAGTGGGTCCTGACCATTTTATGATAAAATTAGTGGTTACTTAGTAGCTAAGTAAGAGTTATTAGCTATTTACCATTTAAGCTTTATGTATTTGATTTTAGTGAATTTTTATGGATTTTTTGGAGATTATAAGCTGAGTGCATAGAAAATCCTTGAAGTAAGTTTGACTCATAAATCAAACAACTTTATCTCTCTTCAACCTCTCTCTCTCTATAAATTCTCTCTTCTCTTTCGGCCCTAACCCAAACCATAGAGAACCAATAGGAACCCAAAAAAGTTTTCAAACCAATTCTTTTCCTTTTCAGTAAGCATTAAGGAAGGAATTTCTTAGAAGAATCAAAGGTACTCCTCGCTCCCTTCCCACTTTTAATTTCAAGGTTAAAGCTTGTTTTTAATTATAAGGTTTTGAGAAGTTTGGGAGTTTTGTTCTATATAAGTTTGGATTGTGTAGAAACTGTTTTAAAGCTTGATTTTAGTTGTTTATGGCTGGTTTTTAGAAGTTGTGGCCGTTAAGGCAAGTTTGGAGGAAGTTTGAGTTTTATGAACTCAAGCTTTCCGCACCCATGCTGAATTTTTTTGCATGTTATTTTAGGTGATTTTGTTGTTGGTTATCCTTAGAATACCACAAATTATTGTTCTGGAAAGTTTGGTAGCTTTAGGTTCAGGTAGGAGCAAGTTTTGGGGGCGTGAATATGGAAATTTTCTAGCCCTTACTGTCTAGAATTAGCTTCCCTGAAAGTTAGCTTCCCCGAAGGTTAGCTTCCCCAAAGGTTAGCTTCTCTAAAGGTTAGCTTCCCCAAAGGTTAGCTTTCCTGGAGGATAGCTTCCCCAAAAGTTGGTTTCCCGGAAGGTTAGCTTCCCTAAAGGTTAGCTTCCCCGAAGGTTCGCTTCCCCAATGTTAGCTTCCATGAAGGAAAGCTTTCTTGAAGGTTAACTTCCGCATAGTAAGCTTCCCCGAAGGTTAGCTTCCATGTAGTAAGCTTCCTGAAGGTGAGCTTCCACATTTGTGGGGCTTGCAGACAGGGTTTAGCAAGAAGGTCAAATTTAGTATTTTAGCCATAACTTTTTACTCGGGTGTCTGTTTTAGATGTTCTACATACTGTTTTGAAGCTCTTGAGAAGATCTATAGCATGAGTGTTATTTTAGGGAAAATATAAGTAGGTATATTGGTGAAAAATTGTTATTTCTATTTGGGTTTTAAAGAAGTGTGCTAAAGTTAAAACTTATCAGTTATACATTGTAACATAGGGCCTCCGTTCAGTGCATGAAAATCTATTTATGTAGACTGGCACACTTGAATAAGAAAGCAAGGTATGATTAGCACACAATATATATGTATTTGTGTATCTACATTATATGCATGTTGTTTATGTGATTCATATGCTACTAACACTAGTATGGTAGCGGTCCTGAGTGCATTGGTATAGTGTATCATGTTTAAAGGGTATTATCCTGTGTTACCAATACTGGTATGATTATATACATAGTGCATGTGGTACAACACTCAGTTGTAATCAGGGTATGATTCAACCCTACCAACACTACTACACTAGCGGTACTTAGTGCATGTGGTATAGAGGTTGTACTTCTATTAAGATTGTTATTGATGCATCTAAAGCCTTGTAAATATGTGTACGGACGCCTAGACACATTTTGGTATTATGTTATATGTTTTGTGCTTTCCTTACGAAGTCTATCAACTCACAAATATTATTTACATGTGTAGGTAAAGGAAAGGCAAAGGCTGAGCACCAATGATCCCAGGGCTTGAGGATGATTGCACATATTAGGATGGTTCGACCTAGAGAGTTTGGTCTTAGGAAGATTTAGGAATTCATTTCATAGTCGCAGAGTGATATGTTTATAAATTGTATTTTGAATATTGTAGTCAACTTTTGTAGACGTGTCCCGACATTTATGTATGGTTATATATTTATAAAAGTTTAAAGTGTAATTAAAGTTTAAATTTGATACAATTTTCAATAAACCCTTTGATTAGAAAAGGTATACATAGTAAGTAGACAATCATCGTCAAGATATGTACAATCATCGTCGAATTCGAGCCCGACTAATAGTTCAGTAAGCTTTTACTTGCTTAGTAATTAATTTGATTAGAAAAGTATGATAGGAAGCATGTAAGTAATATGTTAGTTGTTTAATGTGTTGCCTAAAATCCATGTATGTGGTAATTAGATTATTGTGATTGCTGTATGACCTACCTGAATTATGGGTTCATAGGTCAAGTCTTATAATATGGATGCCCAGCAAAACACAAGGAGTTGGACTAATGTGGTTGAGACTAGTGGCAGTCGGGGAGGTTAGAATCCTCAAAATCCCTATGGACGCAGCAAGGGCCATGGCATGTTTTAAGGAGGTGGTTATGAAAATCCACCATAGGCTCCTTAAGATTGGGAGCTAAGGTTTACAGAAATGCAAGCCCGAATTAATCAATAAGATAAAGATATCCAGAGGTTGAGGCAGCAGGGTCCTCCTGCTATGCCTCCTCAGCAAGTGTCAGCTGCTTTAGTCCTAGTGGTGCCAGCAGAACAACCTGTTACTGGTAACCACATGAAACCCTTGTATGAAATATTCTACAAGCAAGAGCCTCCAACCTTTCTAGAAGGTCCTAATATCATGAAGGTTGAATAGTGGTTGACAGTAATTGAAAGGATCTTGAGTTTTATGGGTGTCTCCAGAAATGACTAGGTGATCTATGCAACGTTTCATTTCCAGGAGGACACACTCGTGTGTTGGGAAATGGTATCCCTCACTTGGGATGTCACTACGATGACCTCGGAGAAGTTTCGAGATATGTTTAATGCTAAACACTACAATGAGGCAGTCCATTGTGTCCAAAGAAAAGAGTTCACCGACGTGGTTCTGGATGAAAATATGTAAGTAACAGCGTAGACAATGAAGTTTGATCAACTTACCAAGCTAGCTTCAAGTATTGTGCCCACAGACTTTAGTAAGAAAGAGAAATACTTGGCGGGTCTGAATACCAAGATTAGACATGATATGGTTATCACTACCAATGACCCCACTACTTAGTCGAGATGGTGGGACTCCGAGTGTTGGTGGGACCACCACTTTTCCTACTCCTGGTTATGGTAGGGATGGTGGTGATTCCAATATTAATCAGAAGAGGAAAAAATTTCCAACATTAGGTGGCTTGAGTTAGAGTAAGAGATTCTGTGGGAACCAAGGTAGAGGTGGACGCCAGACTAATTCCTATCCTGAGTGTCCCCGTTTCAAGAAGCGTCATCCTGAGGAATGCAGCAGGACACATGCTTTCAGTGGATTGGTGGGGAACTTCAAGAAAGACTGCCCTCAATTGAGAAAGGAAGAACAAAAACAAGAGGCAAAACCCATTCTAGCTCAGGTGTTTGCCATTACGCAAGCAGATGTTGCAGCGAGTCATTTTGTTGTAACAGGTCAGCTTCCTGTCGATGATTCTTCTTATACTGTGTTGTTTGATTCTGGAGCTACACATTCATATGAAGCATCAAGAGTAATTGATGAATTGGGTAGGACCTGTGATGTAATGACCGCTTTAGTAATTTTGATTAGTAAATGCAATTAGCACTAATTTATATTTTTTTATTATTATTTATGAATTTATTTAATTGTGGACCCCAATATTTAGAAATAAATATTAGAGTTATAATTTCTCAATTTCGGAGATTTTATTAAACTCTAAGGGTATTATTTAGCTTTTACTTGGTTTGAAATTGTGATTTTAGGAATTAGTGGCTGTTAGGTTTAGTTATGCATAGGGTTCGGATTCTAGGCTTAATTTGAGTTGGTATTAGCCTCTTGTAGCTGGTTTTGATGATTTGATTTGGTGTTGTTCAAGTTTGAGCTTTGAGTTCAAAGCTTTGATCTCTAATGGCATATTTGTTTACACTGAGTTTTTCTGTGAAATACTGGCTGGATTATATTGTTTATGCATTGTATAGGAGCTCTGGAAGGTTTCATTGCATTTGGTAGAGAATTGAGCAAGGAATGAAAAGCTTAGGGAAACCTGGTGCAAATCGTCTAGCCGGTTTGCAGGGCCACAAAAACCGGCTAGCCGGTTTTGGCAGGGTTCCCCGGGCCTTTCATTTTCTCAATTTTTGCCTTTTCGATGCCTCGGTTGGGTGTTTCCCCATTTCCAGAGCTAGAATAACCCATTAAGAGCATAGCAGAACCTAGGGTTTTGGTTTTGGGTTTCCCGGGATTAGGGTTTTAATCATGTAACTTACCCAGTTTCAAAATGTGATTAGGGCATCCATCTAGCACGAGATTTCCGTTCAGGTGGGCTAGCACATTTGAATTTGGAAAACTGGTAAGAACTGTGCATAATGTGTGATGTGATTATCTGAATGTATGTATATGTGTTTGTATATACATGCTTATTTGTTGTGATTCATGCACTACCAACACTTGTACGCTTGCGGTACAGAGTGCATTGGTATGGTGTATGATGTTTGGAAGTACGTCATGCTGTTACCAGCACTTGTACAGGAAGGTACAAGGTGTCTGTGGTACAACACAACAGTACTCAAGGTGCGGTCATACCCTACCTACACTAGTACGATGGTATACTGAGTGCATGTGGTACGTGGTACGTGGTACATGGTCGTATCCTAGTTAGAACGTTCATACTCATCTGTTAAGCTCTGTAAATAGGTGTATGGGCGCCTATATACAGGTCAAAAATTAGATGATATGTTATATGCATTTCTTACTGAGTCTGTCGACTCACAGTTCTGCTTCCATGTGTAGGTAAAGGAAAGGCGAAGGCTGAACAGGAGTGAACCTGAGCTCGGGTGGGATTGTACATGTCAAAGCAGCGCGACCTGGAGTGTTCGGTCTCGGGACATCTGGGAATTGTATTTTGATAGTCACTGTGCGACCTGTAACAGATATATATTTTGGCATGTTAACTAATAAAAGTTTAAAAACGGGATCCCGATATATGTAAATATTTTATTACATTACAAAGTTTAATAATTAATATAAAAGTTTTAAATTGACACGTTTTTCGAGAAAATTCTTTGATTAGGAAAGACTGCACTGTAATTGAAAAAGCACTGTAGCGTGCCTTATCATTAGGGCGTTACAATTTTTGTATCAAGCCGCTAGGTTTGTCTACCGAAGCTTGCTAAGACATGTACAATCTTCATCAGAGAAAGCTCGCTTTATGGTTCAGTAAGCCTGTACTTGTTTAGTATTTTAAATAATTTTGAATGTGAGAGCACGTTAGGAAGCATATTAGATTTTAATTAATTATTTAAAAGTGTGTTGCCTTAGAATCCATAAGTGCGGTAGAAAGTTTGTAATGGGGTCGTTGCCTGACTAGACTGACTTACTAATTGGCAGGTTTGTCCTATAGTATGGACACCTGGTGCAATATGGGGAGTCTGGATAGTGTGGTCATGGCTAGTAACGGTTGGAGAGAAAGGAGTCTAAGTTCTCCCTGTAACCAAGGTGAAAGCCTTTGGAGTGCTTTTGATGGGAGTGATGGTCGTTCGTCACAGGCTCCATGGGAGTTGGAGCAAAGGTTCGCAGAAATGGAAGCTATGATTCAACGACACGATGAGGAGATTCAGAGGTTGAAACAACAAAGGTTTCCTGTATTACCTTTACCTCATATGCCAGTCATTCTCAATTCAGGATTACCAGCAGAGCATAGTATGGCTGATAACCAAGTGGGATCATTGCAAGAGAAAATTTGGATACATGAACCTACAGTTCTTCAAGGAGATTCAGATATGAAGAATTCTCACTGGACTGAAAGCCCTAAAGAATTTAGTTTAGGACCTCAAGAGGTTATGCCACGAGATCGGGATATCGCTTGCCATATTTCTAGTTATGGCAGAGGTGGTAGGGGCTTCATGGTTGAGCAGAAGAGTAAACCTACGTCGTCAGTGGTGGGTTTAAAACGAAACAAGCAGTTCCGAGGGAATCAAGGCAAGAATGTACGCAAGAATTATTCTTACCCTGAGTGCCCACGATGCAAGAAACATCATCCCGGAGAGTGCAACCGGAAAGCATGCTTTCTGTGTGGCATGGTTGGGCACTTTAAGAGAATTTCCCTCAGGCAAAGAAAGATAAGCAGAAGCTGGAAGCAAAGCTTGTACTTGCTCAGATATTTGTTATCACTCAGGCTGATGCCGCATCCAATCCTTCTATGGTGAAAGGTTAGCTTCTTATCAACAACTCCCATTTTAAATGTACTATTTGACTTTGGGACTATATACTCGTATGTGGTATCGAGAGTATTTAATCTTTTGGATATACTTTATGATTTTCTTATAAGAGGGTTTGGAGCCCTAATGCCTACTGGGGAATTAGTTATCTCTAATAGGCACATTAGGTCTATGCCGGTTAGGATCGACGATAGGGAGTTGAGCGCTGACCTTATAGAATTGGAATTAACTAAGTTTGATATTATACTGGGAATGGATTTTCTGTCCAAGTATTCTGCCAGTAAATATTGTAAGCGGAAATGGTGATTTTCAATCAGAAGGTGAAGATCCATTTGTTTATGTTGGATCAGTTCAGGGGTCTCGGATCCTGGTTATTTCTGTACTAAGGGCTAGGGATTTACTATGCAGTGGCTGTGTAGCATTTCTAGCAGTGGTAATTGACTCCAGCAGACGTGAAACATTTGAGCCTGACGTAGTCAGGGTGGTGAAAGATTTTCTCGACGTGTTTCCCGAGGAGTTGTCGGGATTGCCGCCACAGCGAGAGATTGATTTTGTAATTAATCTGGCACCTGGAGTCGAACCTGTTTCTAAAGCTCCATATAGGATGGCTCCAGTAGAACTCAAGGAGCTTAAGTTATAACTTCAGGGGATGTTTGACATTGGGTTTATCCGACCGAGTGTATCGCCCTGGGAAGCTCTGGTTCTGTTTGTGAAAAAGAAAGATGGTTCCCTCAGAATGTGTATTGATTATCGGGAACTAAACAAGTTGACAATTAAGAACAAGTGTCGTTGCCCAGAATCGATGATCTATTCGATCAGCTTCAGAGAAGGACTGTGTTTTCAAAGATTGATTTGCGATCTGGTTACCATCAACTCAGAATTCGAGAGGAAGACATACCGAAGACTGCTTTTAGAACCAGATATGGGCACTATGAGTTTTTGGTAATGTCATTCGGATTGACTAATGCTCCTGCGGCCTTTATGGATCTTATGAATAGAGTATTCAAGGATTTCCTCAATAACTGTGTTATAGTGTTTATCGATGACATTCTTGTATACTCTCAGTCAGAAGAGGAGCACGAGCATCATCTTCGAATGGTATTGCAGCGGCTTAGAGATCACAAGTTGTATGCAAAGTTTAAAAAGTGCGAATTTTGGTTGTCTGAGGTGTCCTTTCTGGGTCATATTGTTGGAAAGAATGGAATTATGGTTGATCCAAACAAGGTAGAATCAGTGAAGAATTGGCCGAGCCAAAGTGTGTGACGGAAGTTCGAAGTTTTCTCGGTTTAGCAGGGTATTATCGACGTTTTGTCGAAGGATTCACTAAAATTTCCTATACCCCTAACCGAATTGACCAAGAAAAAACAGAAATTTGTGTGGTCAGATAAGTGTGAAGCAAGCTTTCAAGAGTTGAAGCAACGTTTGATAATAGCTCCGGTGTTAGCTTTGCCATCAGATCAAGAGAAATCTGTGGTTTATTGTGATGCATCCAGACAGGGTCTGGGATGTGTTCTGATGCAAGCTGACAGAGTTATAGCGTATGCCTCTCGTCAACTGAAGGAATATGAGCAGCGCTATCTAACGCATGACTTAGAGCTTGTTGCTGTGGTTTTTTCTCTAAAGATATGGCGACATTATCTTCATGGTGAGAAATGCGAGATTTATACTGATCATAAGTATCTCAAATACTTTTTCATCAAGAAAAATTTGAATATGAGGCAGAGAAGGTGGTTGGAGTTGGTTAAGGACTACGATTGTGAAATTCTGTATCACCCCGGGAAAGCCAATGTTGTGGCCGATGCTTTAAGCAAAAAAGGTCCCGGGCAGGTTTGTACTACGGTTATGATAGCCCCTCAACTAGCCTCTGAAATGGTTAGTGCAGGGATTGAGTTCGTAGTTGGGAAATTTCATAATTTGACACTTCAATCTGATCTATTGGAGAGAATCAGAAAGGCATAACTAGAAGATCCCGAGCTAGTTAAGGTTTGAGACGAAGTAATGGCTGATCGGCCTAGAGGCTTTTCAGTCTCAAACAGTGGAATGTTGTTATACAAAGCTCGAGTTTGTGTTCCTAGTGTTGATGAGCTTAAGAAAGAGACACTTGATGAAGCTCACACAACACCTTATTCATTGCATCCGGGAACCATCAAAATGTACCAGGATTTGAAACCTTACTTCTGGTGGTACGGAATGAAAAGAGATGTGGTGGACTACGTGTCCAAATGTTTAACCTGTCAGCAAATCAAGGCTAAACATCAGAGGCAGGCAGGGTTACTGCAACCTTTAGTCCTTCCTCAATGGAAGTGGGAGAACATTGCAATGGATTTTGTAACTGGATTGCCTAGAATTACGGGAATGTACGATTCAGTGTGGGTCATAGTGGACAGATTCACAAATCAGCTCACTTTCTACCTGTGAAAGTTACATATTCCGTGGATCAGTATGCTGCATTGTGTGTGAAGGAGATAGTTCATCTCCATGGAGTTCCTAAGTCTATTGTGTCAGATAGGGATCCAAAGTTTACATTAAAGTTTTGGGTGAGTTTTCAAAAGGCTATGGGTACCAAGTTAAAATTTAGTACAGCCTTTCACCCTCAGACTGATGGTCAGTCAGAAAGAACAATTTAGATATTAGAAGACTTACTGCGAGCCTGTGTCATGGACTTTGAAGGTTCATGGAGTAAGTACTTGCCTTTAATTATAATTCTCCTACAACAATAGAGTTGGAAATTATTTTACCAGGATCTTAGATCTACTCACAACTATGTTGATTAACACCCTAATTATGAACTTCTAAAACGATTATGAAATAAACACATATAAAGTATTAGAAGCCTTACATTGGGTGCAGTGGAATCAAATGTCTCCTTTCGTTCAGATCTCTATTCCTTGTATCCTTTCTGTCGCAGAGTATTATCAAGATCTGAACCTTGATCTCTTTCTCTCCTTCTTTAGTGCTGAAACTCCTTCTTGTTGAATGTCTTTCTTCACGATCTTCCTCACTATGATTGAGGTATCAGTTGCTATGTGTGGGCACTACTCTAATCACTAAGTTGTTTCGAAATTTCAAGGAAGAAGAAAGAGAAGAAGGTGGCGGCTAGGAATAGAGAGAGAAGGCTCAGGTTTTTCTCTTAAGGAAAAAGTAGAAAGTTAAGTGTAAATTTCCTAAAGCCTTCACTATCTATTTATAGCATTCCACTAGGGTTAGGTTTGAATTATTTGGCATTAAAATAATGAAAATATTAGTTGATAAATCCTATAAAAGTGGCCGGCCTATACAATATTGATTTGGGCCTCACTTTTTGCAATTTTGCAGTTTTATCATTTCTGCATCTCATTTTCTCAAAAACGGCAATTTTCAAATTCAACCATTTAAATGCCAATTCTAACTATTTAATAACTATAAATAATTATTAAATAATATTTTCATTTATCATATTTATTAATTGAACCATACAAAGTATCATAATTAACAAATATGCCCCTAAAACTCTTTCTTTACAATTTCGCCCTTACTTAGTGAAAAATTCACAAATAGACATAGTCTAAATTGAGAATTATAATTGATTAATCAAAACCGATTATATGAGTCTTACAAGAAATATTATCTCAACTAGTGGGGGGACCATTGGTCTATATAACCGAGCTTCCAATAAGCAGATCAAGAATTTATAACCTAAATTCACTGACTTATTAATTCTTCTTTGAATCCACGCATAGAACTTAGAATTGCACTCTCAGTATATAGAATGCTCTATATGTTCCACCATATAGACACATCATTAGTTATCCATTGTTATAATCCTAATTTGATCAATGATCCTCTATATGAATGATCTACACTGTAAAGGGATTAGATTACCGTTACACCCTTCAATGTATTTTATCCTTAAAACACTTAACCCCGTATAAATGATATTTCAGCTTATGTGAAATGAGTACTCCACCATTTATTTTCATTTGGTCAAGCTCGACGGAGATCATCCTTTACTCACTATTCGCCAGATAGAAGCTATAGATTCCATGTTTATGTTAGCGCTCCCACTCAATTGCACTACCGTGCTCCCAAAATGTACGTATCACCCTGACCCAAAAATAGGCTTAACTAACAAATCAAAGAACACAAATAGCCTCTTGAGATTGAGCCTAATCATAACAGGATTAAGATCATTTGATCTAGGATCAACTAGGCGATATTGACTTGAATAGATATTACGGTAAGTTTAATAAATCTAAGTCAAAGTTCAATATCGGTCCCTTACGATGCATACTCCATGCATCCAACCTGAGCTTTACTTTAACCAATGCTCTGGAAAGAACATAGCATTTCTCCAAATACAAGTAAACTCTCTTGTAGATTATCATATCAGTAAAACCCTGTGTCTGATAAATCTAGGAAACTTTATTCACATAGTCATAATTACTTTCCAAAGTGTTGACAACACAATAAACTTTTGGGTTTTATGCCCTAAATAAAACTCATTTCAATATAATCAAATTTACTTATTAATATAGATCAGAAATAACATTTAATGTTGCATGGTTCACATGATTTATTTCATGATTATATGTACATAATGTATGAATTCATCTGAAACCCTTTTCACATACTTGATCCTGTTTATTGTGTTGTCAACATTTTGGAAAGTAAACATGACTATGTGAATAAAGTTTCCTAGATTTATCAGACACAGGGTTTTGCTGATATATAATCTACAACAGAGTTTACTTGCATTTGGAGAAATGCTATGTTCTTTCCAGAGCATTGGTTAAAGTAAAGCTCAGGTTGGATGCAAGGAGTATGCATCGGAAGGGACCGATATTGAACTTTGACTTAGATTTATCAAACTTACCGTAATATCTATTCAAGTCAATATCGCCTAGTTGATCCTAGATCAAATTATCTTAATCCTGTTATGATTAAGCTCAATCTCAGGAGGCTATTCGTGTTCTTTGATTTGTTAGTTAAGCCTACTTTTAGGTCAGGGTGATACGTACATTTTGGGAACACGGTAGTGCAATTGAGTGGGAGCACTTACATAAACATGGAATCTATAGCTTCTATCTGGCGAATAGTAATATAAGGATGATCTCCTTCAAGCTTGACCACACGAAAATAAATGGTGGAGTACTCATTTCACATAAGCTGAAATATCATTTATACGGGGTTAAGTGTTTTAAGGTTAAAATACATTGTAGGGTGTAACGGTAATCTAATCCCTTTACAGTGTAGATCATTCATATAGAGGATCATTGATCAAATTAGGATTATAACAATGGATAACTAATGATGTGTCTATATGGTGGAACATATAGAGCATTCTATATACTGAGAGTGCAATTCTAAGTTCTATGCGTGGATTCAGCGAAGAATTAATAAGACAATGAAATTAGGTTATAAATTCTTGATCTACTTATTGGAAGCTCGGTTATATAGACCCATGGTCCCCCCACTAGTTGAGATAATATTGCTTGTAAGACTCATATAATTGGTTTTGATTAATCAATTATAATTCTCAAATTAGACTATGTCTATTTGTGAATTTTTTCACTAAGTAAGGGCGAAATTGTAAAGAAAGAGCTTTAGGGGCATATTTGTTAATTATGATACTTTGTATGGTTCAATTAATAAATATGATAAATGAAAATATTATTTAATAATTATTTATAGTTATTAAATAGTTAGAATTGGCATTTAAATGGTTGAATTAGAAAATTGGCGTTTTTGAGAAAATCAGATGCAGAAAATATAAAACTGCAAAATTGCAAAAAGTGAGGCCCAAATCCACATTACTAGGGCCGACCACTTTTATAGGAATTATCCTCTGATATTTTCATTATTTTAATGCCAAATAATTCAAACCTAACCCTAGTGGGATGCTATAAATAGATAGTGAAGGCTTCAGGAAATTTACACTTAACTTTTGACTTTCCTTGAGAGAAAAACCTGAGCCTTCTCTCTCTATTGCTAGCCGCCACCTTCTCCTCTTTCTTCTTCCTTGAAATTTCGAAATACTTAGTGTTAGAGTAGTGCCCACACACAGCAAGTGATACCTCAATCATAGTGAGGAAGATCGTGAAGAAAGACATTCAACAAGAAGGAGTTTCAGCACTAAAGAATCAGAGAAAGAGATCCAGGTTCAAATATTGATAATGCTCTGCTACAGAAAGGAATCAAGGGCTAGATATCTGAACGGAAGGAGTCATATTATTCCGCTGCACCCAATGTAAAGTTTCTAATACTTTATATGTGTTTATTTCGTAATCGTTTTAGAAGTTCATATTTAGGGTGTTAATCAACATACTTGTGAGTAGATCTAAGATCCTGGTAAAATAATTTCCAACAACTGGCCTCATAGCCATGGTAATTGATTTGCTTGCAAGAAATTTGGACTTAAAACGATTGTTTGATGTTTTGGATGGTATCATGTTGTATTGAGTGTTATATGATGATTGATTGATGTTTGTAAATTTTCGTGAAAAATAAGTGAATATCTGTTTCTGGATATTTTTATTGGATAGTATGGAAAACATTAAGCAAGTTACTTTTTTACAGAACTCAATTTCAATTTAATTTGCATTAGTTATGATTTTTTGGAGTTTTGAAAAATATCGGGATTGAGCAACAGGGACACGAGCGCGGAAATCATGCAATTCCTTCCCTGCCCCGTGTCTCCTCGCCCAAGTAACCCACCAGCGCGTGCGGACGAGTATGCACAACATACCGTCCGTACAGCTCGCATTTTTTCGTTTTTCTTCGATTTTTCATGCTATTTCATGGATTTAACTTCTGATTTTTTGTGTAGTTCTGTATTTATACATTTACTATTCCTAATTCAATTCTAAATATCATAATTAAATTAATGAATTTTTGTTTAAATTAATTCATGATATTAGTGTAATTTGAATTTGAAAATAGTAAATATCTATCTTTTTTTTTTGCTTAAGGTCAGATATTAAATTTTAAAACTAAATATTTTTTTAAAAATAATTTGACCTTATTTAAATTTAAAATAAGATAACTATAATCATGATATTTTAAATAGATGTAAGATATTTTGCTAACTTGAAATTTTGTTATTTTATTTATTTAAATTAAATCATAAAATCTGAAAAAGATATTTATTTATCTTTTTTAATTTTTATTTATAAAATAACATTAAATTTTTAAAAGTAGTTAGCAAATTTTGAAATGATATTTAGGTTAGTTAAAACCTACTTTTTCAAAATTGTAGGTTTAATTTTAAATATTATTTTTTAATTAATTTCGAAATATATATATTTTTAAAATTTTTTCGAAAAATTAAATATTTTTTTTTTATTTATTTAATTATTTTTTTCGAAATTTAATTATTTAAAATTAAAACCTATTATTGCTTGATTGCAAATAGCCATGGTTAACTTGTTGACGGATCCAATGATCTTATTTTAACTCATGGCTCCCTTGGTCAAGTAAATAATTTGTAACAGGTATATTTTCACAATCTTCTTTCATCTGTGTATGACCTAGCAACATGATAGGATCCATCCAAATTGTGTGCCGGTGTGAGCCTATGTGTTTAATTTTATTATAGATGCATATAGGTTGTTGTTGCGAAATAAAATATCATAGTTTTTGATAGATTTTATTTAGGCCCATTTAGTTTTTGGGCCTATTCAATTAATAACAGTTATTCATTTTAAGGTTAAATTCCTCTCTTTTGGGCCTTGTGTGAGAGTTGGGAGCCATAGAAGTGGGTACGACATACTGAACCCAGCCCCCCCTCACATGGACCACCTCAATTGTGAAGGCCCATTTGCCTGATTTGAATAACTGTACTAGGTTAATTAAATTAGTTTAACCTAATAAAATTGATTAGCAACATAATTAATTTCATTTATTTTGAAATTAATTTAAGAAAACCATAGTTTAAAGAATTTTATTCTAAGCTAAACTATATGTGTTTTCTTGTATTTAATTAAATATAGAATTATAACCATCTAGATTCTTTCTGAAGCTTAATTTAAATTTTTCATTAAATATTCCTATTTAAGTTGATATTTAGTTATCTATAACTAACCAGCTTAAATCTGAATATCTTTTGGATTTAAAATTTCAAAATCAAGTTGAGGAATTTTAGGTATTAGTTATTAAGATTCTTTAGATATTTTTTAAGTTGATATTTTTTCAAATATTAACTTAAAATGGAATATTTTCAAATTAAGTGGTTATAACTTAATTTTAAATTAAATTAAATCTAATTTGAAAGATATTTAAGTTGATTTTAGATTCTTCTAAAACAACTTAAACAAGATATTTTTTCAAATTTTGTGGAAAAGATACTCAGTCAAATAAGATATTTTCTAGATAGTTATTTCTAGACTACTTATTATTTCTAATATTAAATAGGAAAATATTATACATTGTGAAATTAATTATTTAAATAATTAATTTTGGTACAATTTATTTTAAATATATTTTTTTCTAGTATTAAACTAGAGATTAATAATTAAGCCTTCTCTACACTTAATTATTTATTTATTGAATTTAATACATTTAATTAAATTGAAAATTAAATATCTAAGTTGATTTTTATCATGATACTTAAATATTTTTTTTTCATGACATTTAATTAAATAGAAAATTATTTTAAGTTGAAATTTATTTTTTCAACTAAATTTAAATAATTTTCAAAATATATTTTTTCTTTATTTTATTAATCAATTTTTGAAATTGCATTTCATAATGCAAGATGATTTTGAATTTATCTTGAAAAATAGATTAAGTTGTAAATTAATTATTTATTTTAATTAATTTTTGGACCAACTTAAATCAATGATTTTTTCATTAATTGATTAATTTAAAATAAATGAATTAAAATATATTATTAGAAATTGAATTAATTAGTCAAAGGAAAATCTAGATAGGTGATATTTTTGCTTAAAGTATTTTTCTAAGTAATTATTATTTAAGTATTTCGAAAATTTAAAGTTTTTATATTTTCTTTTTCAAAATACAATAAATATATTCTCATGAAAATTTATTTTGAGTTGCAAATTAATTTAAGTTAATACAACTTAAATAATTTTTATAATATTTATATATCAAAATTACTACTAAGATGGAAATAATTACACTTATTTTAATCACCATCTAAGTATAATTTTATAAATATTAAATTAAATTTTAATTTATAATTTTAATTCTAAATTCGATATTTAATAAATATATTTTATTATAAATAATAATGAAAATACATTTTAAATAATGAGCTTTATTATTAAGATATTCGATCTCCATTGTTGGTTTTACATCGTGTTTGTTTTAGTGAGTAATCCTCCCTAATGGAGGAACGTTCATTAGCAATTTCGCACCGTTTAATCTCGAAAGATAAGTAGTTTGTAAGTGTTTTATATGGTATGGATCACCCTAATGGTGGCGACCATATTTGACTTGCAAATTATGAAATAATGGTGGAAGCTCATAAGATAGAATTGCTTTGACTCTCGCCTAAACGGGACAACGCTGAATTCCAATCTTGATCGAATAAAAGGTTGCTAGAATGTTTAACATTTTAGATGAGCTGACAACTCTATTCAATGGATGGTAGCTTTGACTCTCGCCTAAATGGGACACTGATATCAGTTTGTTGAAAACCTTGGAAATTATTTTGGAATGTATGTTTTAGTATTTTCACTTGTCATTCCTACTTGCTATATGTTTATAAATTTTTGAATTGTGTATGAATTTATATTGAACCATGTTATTTTCTGTTATTAAGTTGTAGTTTAATTTCGAATCTTCATTCTTGGTCTAACTTGGTTTGTTTATCTAATGAGATAAATCCCTAGTGGATTTTCACCATTAGACATACATAATAGTGTTAGATCTCGAAAGATAAATATTGTATATGCAACATCTAGCTGTTCATCAATTGATGACACCTTAGACTAGTATTTTTACGATATGAAACAAGAAGATTGTATAAATAAGATTACTTTGACTTTCGCTAATCGAAGCATCGTTGGATTCTTATTTATAAACGAAATTATCCTAATTCCTCTTAGCTTATTCATTTCGAATTAGCTCAATAACATATCATTGGAAGAATGGTCTATATATTATTTCATGTCATTCTATTTTCTTTTAAGAAATTAAACGACACTTTTGATTATATTCCCGAAATTCTATCCCAACATGATATAAATCCTCAATCTTAGAAATCTCCTACTTGTATGGGCAAATCTGACTTAGAGTTTATATTAGTAGTGGTGGTCCAAGATAGAATTACTCATTATTTTTGTTATAAATTTAAGTCTTTGACTTTAATTTTAGATTCCAAAAAGAAATTTTCTTATATTTTTATTTCTAGAATACAATACAGTTACACTTTCACAAGTGTTTAATATCTATCTTCTATTAATGGATTCAAACTGTATGGAATATGAGTCTAGTATTCTGTGACCAGGATCCACTTGCACTATTCTATGAACTCTTTGATGTAACTAAACCTAAGTCATCAAAAGACACAACCACCCATTTTTAATCTATGGCCTTTGTATCTTGTTCATCGTGGTTTTGAAAAGATCAATCTCTGCAAAGAGTTAATATGCCTATATCCAATGAAAGTAAGTTCATCTCATTCGCAGATGGATATACATTCAGGGGTGGATATGAGTTTTTCGTTGTATTCTTCAAACGATCACTCTAGATTATACCTTATGCAAAGAAATTTGAAATGTTTGAAAAATTTCATAAATTTCTAAGCAATGGTTAAAACCATTAAGGTAAGTGGTTAAAGATCTTACGAACTGATAGGGGTGGAGAAATAGTAAGTAGATATGCAGTTCAAAGATCATTAAATTGATTTTTGAATTATATCCAAACTTACCTCCCCAGAAATTTCGATTTGCATATTGATGATTAGTTACTAGTTGTTGCCCAAGACCTTCTATGGTAATACAATTTCAGAATGATGTAATGGTTGTATACTTAATGTAAATCATTACTAGATTCTTGGATGACCTAATCAAAATCTTAAGAAAAGCTAGAACTATTAACCATGGTTTGTTAGCTATTCTAAATGATTAGGGGTGGACCATCCCATAGTCAATAGATAAGAAAGTGTTGAACAAATACTACTTTTCTAAGAAAAATGACTAAGTCTTAAAATAAAGTAGCAAATAAAGGAGATATTTTTTTTCTTGATTCCAAAAGTGTTCTGTCATCTTATTCCATATGATGATCCCACTGTCTCTGTTGTTTTGACACAACCGAAGAGGTCAATACCATTTAGTTTTCTTAGACATAATTCACGGTACCTTGGCGTAGTGGGAGAGTTTCTAGGAACTCACCTTCTTATGACTTGGAAGACACTAGTGATTAAAATCCATTATGAGTTTAAACAAGTAATGGATTGTCAAGATAAGAAACTAAGAAGAAAAGCCAATAGAACTATGGTTTAATCCATTCACATGGAGTAACCTAAACTTTCTATTACAAGGACATAAAAGGAAATTTCGTGTATCAGCCTATTCAATGGACTTAACAAGACTTCTTGTTCCTAGTATTATAGGTTTGAGTTTATCTAAACCTATGGCTTATGGTATACCTGGTAATTACTTACTCTAATGCAAGCAACTTACTTTAGTAAGATGCTGAAGCATTTTCTTTCTAATGACAATCTATAGAAGCTTCTCGACTTCTAGGCATAGATTTTATTTATCTAAGGAAAAGTCTCAACTATTCCAGAAAAGATAAAGCCATGAAAGAATTTCTTATATCAACAGTGAGAGGTCTCAGATATGTTTTTGTATGCCTTAGACCAGACACCTACTGTTGAGTGGGAGTAATGAGTAGGTATCAGAGTAATCCAGGAGAAGAACATTGGAAGACAATCAAGTAAATCGTAAGATTAAGAAGAGGAACTATATGTTAGTCAATAAGGGTGTATTTAAAACTCTTAGATTACACCACATCAGATTTCGAGATTTGCCTTTGTGCTAGAAAATCTTTCTCATAAGATGGTGATTACTCTGGGGGTGGAATAGTGATTTTGGAAAAGTGTAAAAACCTATCTGAAGTCTCTAGGTCTACCAGAAAGGGACTGAATGTTAAAGTTGCAGGAAAGGTACTTATTCAGTCTAAGGAAAGTTCTATACATTTTTGGCACCATTCCAAATTGCGTTAACTACTAGTGTTAATTTCCTGATTAACCAAAAGTAGTTGCCAAAGGTATAAAATCCAGTATCCCAAAAGGAGTAGACATATAGAGAGGAATTTCACATTATCAATAATTTTGTGATTAAGGAAGAATAACGGTGGAGAAAAGGTTGTGTTTAATTCAACCTTTCAGATCCTATTACGAGGAGTTTACTACTACTAAACTTGATTTGTATATCAAGATGTTGAGATTATTTGAAATGCACTTTTGGTTTTATATTAGTGCAAGTGGGAGTTTGTTGGGTTTTATGCCCTAAATAAAACTCTTTTCAATATAATCAGATTTACTTATTAATATAGATCAGAAATAACATTTAATGTTGCATGATTCACATGATTTATTTCATGATTATATGTACATAATGTATGAATTCATCTGAAACCCTTTTCACATACTTGATCCTGTTTATTGTGTTGTCAATATTTTGGAAAGTAAACATTACTATGTGAATAAAGTTTCCTAGATTTATCAGACACAGGGTTTTACTGATATGATAATCTACTACAGAGTTTACTTGCATTTGGAGAAATGCTATGTTCTTTCCAGAGCATTGGTTAAAGTAAAGCTCAGGTTGGATGCATGGAGTATGCATCGGAAGGGACCGATATTGAACTTTGACTTAGATTTATCAAACTTACCGTAATATCTATTCAAGTCAATATCGCCTATTTGATCCTAGATCAAATGATCTTAATCCTGTTATGATTAGGCTCAATCTCAGGAGGCTATTCGTGTTCATTGATTTGTTAGTTAAGCCTACTTTTAGGTCAGGGTGATACGTACATTTTGGGAACACGGTAGTGCAATTGAGTGGGAGCGCTAACATAAACATGGAATCTATAGCTTGTATCTAACGAATAGTAAGTAAAGGATGATCTCCTTCGAGCTTGACCAAACGAAAATAAATGGTGGAGTACTCATTTCACATAAGCTGAAATATCATTTATACGGGGTTAAGTGTTTTAAGGTTAAAATACATTGTAGGGTGTAACGGTAATCTAATCCCTTTACAGTGTAGATCATTCATATAGAGGATCATTGATCAAATTATGATTATAACAATGGATAACTAATGATGTGTCTATATGGTGGAACATATAGAGCATTCTATATACTGAGAGTGCAATTCTAAGTTCTATGCGTGGATTCAACGAAGAATTAATAAGACAATGAATTTAGGTTATAAATTCTTCATCTACTTATTGGAAGCTCGGTTATATAGACCCATGGTCCCCCCACTAGTTGAGATAATATTGCTTGTAAGACCCATATAATTGGTTTTGATTAATCAATTATAATTCTCAAATTAGACTATGTCTATTTGTGAATTTTTTCACTAAGTAAGGGCGAAATTGTAAAGAAAGAGTTTTAGGGGCATATTTGTTAATTATGATATTTTGTATGGTTCAATTAATAAATATGATAAATGAAAATATTGTTTAATAATTATTTATAGTTATTAAATAGTTAGAATTGACAGTTTAATGGTTGAATTAGAAAATTGGCGTTTTTGAGAAAATCAGATGCAGAAAAGATAAAACTACAAAATTGCAAAAAGTGAGGCCCAAATCCACATTACTAGGGCCGGCCAGTTTTATAGGAATTATATTCTGATATTTTCATTATTTTAATGCCAAATAATTCAAACCTAACCCTAGTGGAATGCTATAAATAGATAGTGAAGGCTTCAGGAAATTACACTTAACTTTTGACTTTCCTTCAGAGAAAAACCTGAGCCTTCTCTCTCTATTCCTAGCCGCCACCTTCTCCTCTTTCTTCTTTTTTAAAATTTCAAAATAGTTAGTGTTAGAGTAGTGCCCACACACAGCAAGTGATACCTCAATCATAGTGAGGAAGATCGTGAAGAAAGACATTCAACAAGAAGGAGTTTCAGCACTAAAGAATCAGAGAAAGAGATTCAGGTTTAGATATTGATAATGCTCTGCTACAGAAAGGAATCAAGGGCTAGATATCTGAACGGAAGGAGTCATATTATTCCGCTGCACCCAATATAAGGTTTCTAATACTTTATATGTGTTTATTTTGTAATCGTTTTAGAAGTTCATATTTAGGGTGCTAATCAGCATACTTGTGAGTAGATTTAAGATCCTGGTAAAATAATTTCCAACATAAATAGGTATGTGAAAAGGGTTTCAGATGAATTTATAAATCAAATAGACAAGCAATTGATAAGATGAACCAAAACATACACAAATGAATGAAAAATACTTTTGATTCTTTATTGATGTTGAATAAAATGGTTTACATTGAAATGGAGTTTTATTTAGGGCATAAAACCCAACAAATAGCTACCGGAGTACTATAGGGATGGCTCCCTATGAGATGTTATATGGTAGAAAATGTCGTTCTCCTATTCATTTGGACGACACGGGAGAAAGGAAGTACTTGGGTTTGGAGTTAGTGCAAAGGACCAATGAGGCAGTTGATAAGATCAAGGCTCGGATGCTTGCTACTCAAAGCGGGCAGAAAAGTTATGTTGATCCGAAGCGCAGAGATGTTACATTTCAGGCAGGGGAACATCTTTTCCTGCGAATTTCACTAATGAAGGGTATTAGGCGCTTCGGGAAGAAGGGAAAGTTAAGCCCTAGGTTCATTGGGCCATTTTAGATACTCGAGAAGGTCGGGCAGGTAGCAAATTAGCTAGCCTTACCACCAGCGTTATCGGCTGTTCATGACGCATTTCACATTTCTATGTTAAGGAAATACGTGTCAGACCCGACTCATGTCTTGAGTTATGCAGCCTTTGAACTACAACCAGACTTATTCTATGAAGAGCAACATGTACAGATTTTAGATAGAAAGGAAAAAGTTCTTCGGAATAAGACTATTGCACTGGTTAAGGTGCTCTGGAGGAACAGTAAGGTGGAAGAAGCCACCTGGGAATTCGAGTTGGATATGAGGACTCAACATCCAGAGCTATTCAGGTTAGATTTCGAGGACGAAATCATATTAACGGGGGGATAATTGTAATGACCGCTTTAGTAATTTGGATTAGTAAAGGCAATTAGCACTAATTTATATTATTTTATTATTATTTATGATTTTATTTAATTGTGGACCCCAATATTTAGAAATAAATATTAGAGTTATAATTTCTCCATTTCGGAGATTTTATTAAACTCTAGGGGTATTATTTAGCTTTTATGTGAGTTATTCAATTTTTGTAATTTTTGCTCGGCGACAACGGAAAATGCGATGGATGGCTAGTTTGATCACATGGGTAAGTTTAGAACCTTATTTCTTAGTGGGAACTATTTTAGAGAGAATAAAATATCGGGATTGAGCGGGGTTATGGAATTTGACCATTTTACCCCTAGTTGTGAAAATATCTATGTTTTAAGTCTAAGGGTAATTTAGTCATTTTGTAAAGAGGAGGTTTAGGTGGCTGCCTAGTCTTGTGACACCTTGCAAAGCTAAGTTTCAGCCAAGGTTATTACATTAAGTCTTTTATTCATTTGGTGAATTAATAGAAAAAAAAAATAAAAGAAAACCGAAATTTGAAGGAACCTTTTCTTCCTTCCTCTCTCTCTCTCTTCGAAAACATCAAGAACAAGGGGGATAGCTTCTGTTTGATTGTTATTTCAGCAAGAACACCTTGGGAGATTCAAGCTAAGGTAAGCCCTAGAAACACCCTTCTTTAGTTTTTAAGCTTTTACTTAGTGGCTGTTAGGTTTAGTTATGCATAGGGTTCGGATTCTAGGCTTAATTTGAGTTGGTATTAGCCTCTTGTAGCTGGTTTTGATGATTTGATTTGGTGTTGTTCAAGTTTGAGCATTGAGTTCAAAGCTTTGATCTCTAATGGCATATTTGTTTACACTGAGTTTTGCTGTGAAATACTGGCTGGATTATATTGTTTATGCATTGTATAGGAGCTCTGGAAGGTTTCATTGCATTTGGTAGAGAATTGAGCAAGGAATGAAAAGCTTAGGGAAACCTAGTGCAAACCGGCTAGCCGGTTTGCAGGGCCACACAAAACCTAGCCGGTTTTGGCAGGGCTCCCTGAGGCTTTCATTTTCTCAATTTTTGCCTTTTCGATGCCTCGGTTGGGTGTTTCCCCATTTCCAGAGTTAGAATAACCCATTAAGAGCATAGCAGAACCTAGGGTTTTGGTTTTGGGTTTCCCGAGATTAGGGTTTTAATCATGTAACTTACCCAGTTTCAAAATGTGATTAGGGCATCCCTCTTGCACGAGATTTCCGTTCAGGTCGGCCAGCACATTTGAATTCGAAAAACAAGTAAGAACTGTGTATAATGCGTGATGTGATTATCTGAATGTATGTATATGTGTTTGTATATACATGCTTATTTGTTGTGATTCATGCACTACCAACACTTGTACGGTTGCGGTACAGAGTGCATTGGTAAGGTGTATTATGTTTGGAAGTACGTCATGGTGTTACCAGCACTTGTACGGGAAGGTACAAGGTGTCTGTGGTACAACACTAACAGTACTCAAGGTGCGGTCATACCCTACCTACACTAGTACGATGGTATACTGAGTGCATGTGGTACATGGTACATGGTCGTATCCTAGTTAGAACGTTCATACTCATCTGTTAAGCTCTGTAAATAGGTGTATGGGCGCCTATTTACAGGTCTGAAATTATATGATATGTTATATGCATTTCTTACTAAGTCTGTCGACTCACAGTTCTGCTTCCATGTGTAGGTAAAGGAAAGGCGAAGGCTGAACAGGAGTGAACCTGAGCTCGGGTGGGATTGTACATGTCAAAGCAGCGCGACCTGGAGTGTTCGGTCTCAGGACATCTGGGAATTGTATTTTGATAGTCGATGTGCGACCTGTAACAGATATATATTTTGGAATGTTAACTTTTAAAAGTTTAAAAACGGGATCCCGATATATGTAAATATTTTATTACATTACAAAGTTTAATAATTAATATAAAAGTTTTAAATTGACACGTTTTTCGAGAAAATTCTTCGATTAGCAAAGACTGCACTGTAATTGAAAAAGTACTGTAGCGTGCCTTAGCATTAGGGCGTTACATGTGATTTTATTGATATAATATTTTGAACCCTACTACCTAGCGAAGAATGGGTTACCTCCAAAAGGTGGGTTAGGTTATGCCAATTAGAATTGTGAATATGGAGTTAAGTGTTGACCAAATAGAGTTGGAATTAACTGAGTTTGACATTGTACTTGGGATGGATTCTCTGTCCAAGTATTTGGCCAGCCTTGATTTCACACAGAACATGGTAACTTTTTAACTAGAGGGTGAGGAACCATTTATGTTTGTCAGGTCCGTTTAGGGTTCCTAGATTCAAATGATTTTAGTTTGAAAGGCTAAGGATTTACTACACAGTGGATGTGTAGGATTTTCAATAGTTATGGTTGACTCCAGCAGACCCAAAACATTTGAACATGAGGATGTTAGAGTTGTAAGATAATTTGAATGTGTTACCCGAGGAGTTACCAAGATTACCACCACAGTGAGAAATAGATTTCATCATTGACTTGGCACCTAGAGCATAGCCTTTTTGAAAGGCATCATATCAAATGGCTCCAGAATAACTCAAGCAGTTGAAATTAAAACTTCAGAGGATGCTAGATCTAGGGTTTACCAAACCCAGTGTGTTGCCTTGGGAAGCTCTGGTTATATTTGTGAAAAATAAGGATGGATCGCTTCGGATGTGTATTGACTATCGGGAGTGGAATACACTGACAATCGAGAATAAGTATCTATTGCCCAAAATTGATGATTTGTTCGATCAACTTCAGGGTAAAAAAGTTTCTCCAAGGTATGGTCATTATTAGTTCCTGATGATGTTGTTTTGGTTGACAAACGATCCGACAACTTTTATAGATCTCATGAATAGAGTGTTCAAGGATTTTCTCGATAATTGTGTTATAGTATTTATCGATGATATCTCTTGTATACTCTCATACAAAAGCGAAGCACAAGAAACATCTCCGAATGGTTTTGCAATGACTTAAAGATTACAAGTTGTATGCAAAATTCAAAAAATACGAGTTTTGGTTATCACAATTTTCCTTCTTTGGGCATATTGTCTGAAAGATGAAATTATGGTTGATCTAAGGAAAATAGAATCAGTTAAGAATTGGTCGAGGCCAAGGACAGTTATGGAGGTTCGAAGATTGGATTGGCAGGATATTACTGATGTTTTGTGGAAGGATTTTCCAAGATTTCTATGTTGTTAACAAAGTTAACCAAGAAGAATAAGAGGTTCATATGGTCAAAAAAAATGTGAATCGAGTTTATAAGAATTAAAGCATCGATTGATCTCGGCATCAGTTTTAGCATTTCCTTCTAATAAAGAAAAGCTGTAATATATTGTGATGCAACCAAATAGGGTCTGTGGTGCTTTTTAATGCAAGGCAACAGAGTTATTGTTTATGCTTCTCGTCAGTTGAAGGAGTATGAGCAACGTTACCTAACACATGATTTGGAACTTGTTGTTGTTGTGTTTGCTTTGAAAATTTTGCAGCATTATCTAAAAGTTTTTATTCACTTATTCATTGGGACGAGACTAAAGAAAGGAAATATTTAGGTCTCTATCTGAAATAATAGATTTTGGAGTTAGAGATGTGAAGTTTACTTCAAAGTTTTGGGTAAGTCTAAAAAGGGCTATGTGTACAAAGCTAAAATTCAGTATAACTTTTCACCCTCAGACTAATGGACAATCCAAGAGGACGATACATATACTAGAAGATTTGTTACCATCCTATGTCATGGACTTTGAGGGTTCTTGGAGTAAATATTTTCCTTTAATAGAATTTTCTTACAACAACAGCTGTCAAAGTACTATTGGGATGGATAGATAGGAGATTTTGTATGGTAGGAAATGTCGTTCACTAATTCATTGGGATGAGACTAGAGAAAGGAAATATTTAGGTCTTGAGTTAGTTCAATGGATCAGTGAGGCAATAGAAAAGATTAAGGCTCGAATGCTTGCTTCACAATGCAGGCAGAAAAGTTATGCTGACCCTAAGCGTAAAGACATATAATTTCACATAGGATACCATGTCTTCCTAAGGGTCTCACCATTGAAGGGTGTAAAGCACTTTAGGAAGAGGGGCATGTTAAGCCCTAGGTTCATAGGGCCATTCGAGATACTTGAGAAGGTCAGGCAGGGAGCGTATTGGCTAGCCTTACCACCTGCATTATCGGTTGTGCATAATGTATTTCATACCTCTATGTTGAGGAAATATTTCATACCTCATAGATTTTTCCTATGAGGAACAACGGATTCAGATCCTCGATAGGAAGGAAAAGGTTCTCTGAAATAAGATCACAGGGTTGGTCAAGATACTCAGGAGGAACGGTAAGGTGGAGGAAGCCACCTAGGAGTTAGAGTCCGACATGAGGGCTTAATATCATGAGTTGTTCAGGTTAAATTTTAAGGACAAAATATTTTTAACTGGGATAATTGTAATGACCACGTACTTAGAATATAGATTTAAGAGGCAATTAGCATTAATTATTTATACTATAGGATTATATGTGATTATATTATTGCGGGCCTTACTTTAAGAAATTAGAAATAGGGTTATAATTTCTCAATTTGAGAGATTTTATTAATCTCTAAGTGTATTATTTATGGTATATGTGAAAACCAATATTTTTATGATTTTCGCTGGGTATCGATAGAAACTCAATGTTTAATGACCGCATGTTAAATTATGGATTAGTAAAGGCAATTAGCGTTAATTAATTGTATTTTATAATTGTATATGATTTTACATTTGTTGTGGGCCCTATTTTTCAAAATAGGCATTAGAGTTATAATTTTTCAATTCTAAAGATTTTATTAAACTCTAAGAGTATTATTCAAGCTAAATATGAAATATGTAATTTTTATGATGTTTGCTCAGTGACGATGGGAAATGCGATGGATGACCGTTAGAGTCACATGGGTAAGTTTAGAACTTAATTCTTAGTGAGACAAATATTTGAGATATTTAGAATGCTGGGTTTAAGCGGGGTTATGGTTTTGGACCATTTTACCCCTAGGCTTATAATTGCGTAAGTTGCAAGTAAGAGGGGCATTTTTGGTATTTTGCATTAGAGGATTAGGTTGCTATGTCCATGTTGGCAGCTGGCCATTTCATTTTAATTCGGCTTAATTTCCTAAGGATTATTAGAATTAATCAATTAAAGAAAAATACAAAGAGAAAAGAGAAAAAATTGTAATGTTATCTCTCTCTCTCTCTCTCTCTCTCTCTCTCTCTCTCTCTCTCTCTCTCTCTCTCTCTCTCTCTCGCTCGCTCGCTCTCTCTCTCTCTCTCTCTCTCTCTCTCTCTCTCTCTCTCTCTCTCTCTCTCTCTCTCTCTCTCTCTCTCTCTCTCTCTCTCTCTCTCTCTCTCTCTCTCTCTCTCTCTCTCTCTCTCTCTCTCTCTCTCTCTCTCTCTCTCTCTCTCCTTTTACCCTAGCTAGAGCCAGAGGAAATCATCCTCAATTGTGACTGTTTTCTGAGTTTTCTTTAAGATTTTTAGGTAGCACAATGATCTTGTGAGTTATTAGTTGAGTTTGAGCATACAAAGTTTTTAATTTAGTACTATCTAATTATGGAGTACTTAGGGTTTATTTTTTAGATTTATTTTAGGTTGATTAGAGCTGGTTTGAAGTTGTATTGAGGCCTAATGTTTGTGTTGAGCAAGTTTGAGTTTAAAGAAATCAAACTTGACTCGACACTGTTGTTTTGAATTTCTGTGGTTACTTATTGTTGTTTCTAGTTGGATTTTACTCATGGATGTTAGGTGGTCTGGAAGGTTTGGTGAAGTTTGCGAATAATTTAGGCATGTTTTGGAATTTTTGGGGTTCTCTGGTGTAAACCGGTTAACTGATTCTACAAGTCCTGTAGAATTGGTTAACCGTTTCACAGGCAGGATCCTAAAAAACCTATTTTACCTATTCGTGTCATTTTTAGAGTCCTAATTTTAGTGTTTCCTTGATAATTAAGGTATTGTCATGTTAGTTATCGATAACGAAACTTGTAGTTGTGAGTTTCGGTCTTTGGATCAGGTTTTAACGTGTTATTTAGCCATTAATGTAAATGTGACATAGGGCATCCATCCAGCGCGTAATTTTCCATTCAGGTCAGCCAATATAATTGAATTTAGAAATGAGGTAAGAATAGCATAGAACACATTTATATATGAATATGTGTATGTGTATTATATGCATGCTATTTGTGATTCGTATACTACCAACACTAGTATGATAGTAGTACTGAGTGCATTGGTAGAGTGTATGATGTTCAATGAGTATAGAACGGTGTTGCCAACACTAGTACGGATAGGTACGGAGTGTATGTGGTACAACACTTAGTGGCACTCGATGTACGGTGCAAACCCTACCAACACTCGTACAGTAGCGGTACATAGTGCATGTGGTACAGTGCTCATCCTTAATAAAGAATGTTCTTACTTATCTGATAAGCCTTGTCGATATGTGTATGGGAACCTAGGTGCAAGTCGGTATTATGTTATATGTTATATGTTTTTCTCACTAAGTCAGTTGACTCACAGAAATTACTTTCGTGTGTAGGTAAAGGAAAGGACAAAGCTAAACAGCAGTGAGTTTCGAGCTCAGGGGATGATTGTACATGTCAAGACAGTACGACCTGGAGTGTTCGGTCTTGAGACGACTTTTGCTGTATTTTGTAGTCGCTTACATATTTGGAATAAGTTATTTTGAGTATGTTTGTAAAGTTTAAATATATAAATGTTTACAAAGTTGAAAAGTTTAAATCAAAATTATAATTTAGTACAATTTTCAAGAAAACCTTTTGATTAGCAAAGGCGAATATTATAATTAGAAAATCACTATAGCATGCCTAAGTTTTAGGGCGTTATACAACGATTCGGCCAAAATGTCACAGTATTTTAGATTAGTATTCTAGTATTTTTGGAGAGTGGGTCATGACCATTTTATCCTAAAATCAATGGCTATTTAGTAGCTAAGAAAGAGTTATTAGCGATTTGTCATTTAAGCTTTATGTACTTGAGTTTAGTGATTTTATGAATTTTTGGGGATTATAAGTTGAGTGTATAGAAAATGCTAAAAGTAAGTTTACTCATAAATCAAACAACTTTATCTCTCTTCAACCTCTCTTTCTCTCTCTAAATTCTCTCTTATCTTTCAACCCTAGCTCAAACCAAAGAGAAACAAGGAACCAAAGAAAGTTTTCAGACCAATTCTTTTCCTTTTGAGCAAGAATTAATTAAGGAAATCCTTAGAATAATCAAAGGTAATCGTAGTTCCCTTCCCTCCTCTTTAAGGTTAAAGCTTGTTTTTAATTATGTGGTTTTGAGAACTTTGACAATTTAGTTCTATCTGAGTTTGAATTGTGTAGAAACTATTTTAAAGTTTGATTTTATTTGTTTATGGCTGGTTTTAAGAGTTGTAGCAGTTGTGGCAGGTTTTGAGGAAATCTGAGTTTTATGAACTCAAGCTTTGCTCATCCATGGTGAATTTTGTTGCATGTTATTATAGGTGCTTTTAGGTTTTGGGTTATCCTTAGAATACCCCAAATTGTTGTTCTAGAAAGTTTTGTAGGTTAAGGTAGGAGCAAGTTTTGATGGTCTGAAAATGGAAATTTTTGAGCCCTTGTTGCCCAGAATTTGCTTCCCTGAAGGTTAGCTTCCATGAAGGTTAGCTTCCCCGAAGGTCAGCTTCCCCGTAGGTTAGCTTCCCTAAAGGTTAGCTTCTCTGAAAGTTAGCTTCCATGAGGTTAGCTTCCCTAAAGAATAGCTTCCATGAAGGTTAGCTTCCCCGAAGGTTAGCTTCTCTGAAGTTTAGCTTCCCCGAAGGTTACCTTCCCTAAAGTTTAGCTTCCCCAAAGGTTAGCTTCCCCAAAGGTTCGCTTTCCCGAAGGTAAGCTTCCACAAAGGTTAGCTTCTGCGTAGTAAGCTTCCCTAAGGTTGTTTCCCACGTAGTAAGCTTTTCGGAAGGTGAGGTTCTGCATTTGTGGGGCTTCTAGGTAGGGTTTACCGAGAACGTCAATTTTAGTAATTTAGCGAAAACTTTATGTTGTTAATTATTCAACTCGCATATAGCTTTATGCTGTTTTATGAGTTGATCTTATTTACAACTACTATTTTTGACTTTTCCTTTCTAAAGAAAAGGTTTTTCAATTCTTTGACTTGATATTGTCCATAGACAAGTTTAATTAACTATCATTTCCTTTGTGGAAAAAATATTAATTTTTTGGGTTTGCAACATAATATGTATTTCTAGATGAATTCCAGTTATTATACACATATATATGCCCCCAAGTAATTTTAAAGAAGATAAATTTTGTAATTACTTGAACAAATTTTAACTTTATTAATAATAATAATTTAACTGTTACAGAGATAAATAAAACATTTACCTTTTGAATTCACTAGTAATAAGGTCGCAAATATTCACTATTCCATTGGTTCTTTATTAGCGAGCCGTTAAGCCGAGCTAATTTATAAACTCTGGTTCCCACTACTGCTTCAATAAAATAAGGACCTTCCTAGTTTAGGTTAAGCACTCCAGCAACCGGATCTCGTGTGTTTGCAAATACACGCCTTAACACTAAATCTCCAACCTTAAAGAGTCTTTTCTTAACTCTTTTGTTAAAGTACCTCGTGATTTGATGTTTATAGGATGCATTAGTTATTTGCAACTCATTACGTCTTTCTTCAAGTAAGTCCAAGGACAAATTTAGAAGTTCTTGGTTTTCTTCTTGATTATAAAATTCACGTCTATGGGCTGCAATGTTAACTTTTATTGGTAGCATTACTTTCGAGCCGAATGCTAACGAGAATGGAATGTGTCTCGTCACTGTTTTCTCTGTTGTTCTGTGAGCCCAAAGTACTTGTGGTAGTTCATCTACCCATCTTGCTTTAGCAGCGTCCAACTTCTTCTTAATAGTATCTTTTAAGGTTTTACTAACAGCTTCTAATTGTCCGTTTGCTTGAGGTCTCGATACTGACGAGAAGCTTTAGTTAATCTTATTCCTTTCACAGAATGTAGTGAACAACTTGCCGTAAAACTGAGTTCCATTATCAGATACGTTTTTAATTTGTATTCCAAAACTGCAAATGATATTCTTTATAACGAAATCGAGAACTTTTTTTACAAGTTATGGAAACTAGAGGTTCAGTCTCTATCCATTTTGTAAAGAAGTCGACTGCTACTACTGCGTACTTTGCTCTTCCTCGCCCTGTTGGTAATCCCCCATTCAGGTCAATTCACCATATTGCAAATAGGTATGGCGAGGTCATCATTCTCAATTATGTTGGTGGTACATGAGGTATATGTGAAAACCTCTGACATTTGTCTCATCGCTTAACAAATTCATGTCTGTCTTTATTTATTGTTGGCCAATAGTATCCTTGACAGATAATTTTCTTTGACAAACTTTGCCAACCTGCATGGTCTCCACAAAAGCTATCATGGATTTCTTTGATTATTTCACTAGCTTTTGTCGGTAACACACATCGTAAGAGAGGCATTGAATACAAGAGTTTACGTGCCTCAGTTTTGTCTGTAGGAAGTTCTCCATTGAGTAGATATTTGACTATGGGTGTCATTCATGTTGGCAAGGTGTCTATCATCTCAATTTTTTCCTTTTCACATATGCTTGGGTTGCTCAAAACTTCGACTGGTACTAGATTCAACTTGTCGAGTTCATTTTGCGAGGCCAATTTTACTAGTGCATCGGCATTTAAGTTATGCTCTCTTGGAATTTGTTCAATCTTAAAATAATCAAATTTCATTAAGTTCTTCTGAAGCTTCTATAAATATTTTTCCATCCTTAATTCTTTCGCCTGGCATTCACGTAGAACATGATTCACAATCAATTGCGAGTCACTACAGCATATAAGATTCCTAACTTGTAGTACTTCAACTATTCTCAAGCGAGCCAACAAAGCTTCATATTCTGCTTTGTTGTTTGAAGTATCGAATTGGAATCTTAATGCATAGTGGAATTTGAAGTTCTCAGGCGACATCATTATGACTCCTGGCCCTGAGCCATTCTCATTCGAAGCCCCATCTACATATAATTTCCAAGTTTCAGTATCGTGCTTGACAAATGGGTCTTCTCCTGAGATTATCCCTTCAATTAGAAAGTCATCCAAAACTTGGCCTTTGATTGATGTTCTCGGGTGGTAGGTTACATCAAATTGTCCCAACTAGATTGACCATTTTATCAATCTTCGTGAAGAATCAAGTTTTGATAAAACTTGTCTTAGAGGCTGATTAGTTTTAATGGGATGTGCCTGGAAATACGGTCGTAATTTCCAAGATGCATGAATTAGGCATAAGGCATGTTTTTCAAGAGGGGGATATCTTGACTCTGCCTCCAGTAACCTTTAACTAACATAGTAAACAGGTTGCTGGTGTTTTCTCTCTTCTCGCACCAAGGCTACACTAATTGCATGCTCCGAGACAGCTAAATAAAGGTACAAAGTTTCTCCAATTATTGGTTTGGCCAAACTGGAGGTGTCGAAAGATGTTTCTTTATGCCTTTAAAAGCTTCCTCGCATTCTTCGTTAATTCAAACTTCTTATTGCCTCGCAAAACATTAAAGAATGGAAGACATTTATCTGTTGACTTTGAAATGAATCTGTTTAATGCTGCCATTCTTCCTGTCAAGGCCTGGACTTCCTTTTGCTTCGTTGGAGAAGGCATCTCGATTAGGGCCTTGATTTTTTTTTTGGATTGGATTGAATCCCTCTAGCATTCACTATGAAACCAAGAATTTTCCCAAGGAGACTCCAAAAGAGCATTTCTTCAAGTTAAGCTTCATATTGTATTTTTTAAGCATCCCAAAGCACTCTTCAAGGTCCCTCGTGTGATCTTCACTCTTTATCGACTTTACCAGCATATCATCGACATAGACTTCCATATTTTGTCCAATCTATTTTTCGAACATCCCATTCACCTGTCATTGATATGTTGCCCCATCATTTTTTAAACTAAATGGCATGACTCTATAACAATCAAGTCTCATATTTGTTACAAAACTTCTGTGTTCTTGATCAGGGACATTCATTTTGATCTGGTTATATCCAGAATATGCGTCCATAAACGTGATTAGCTCGTGTCCTGTGGTTGCATCCACTAACTGGTCAATCCATGGCAGTGGGAAACAATCTTTTGGACATGCCTTATTCAAGTCTAAAAAATCAATACAATTTCTCCAGGTGCCGTTTGGTTTTGGGACAAGAATAGGATTTGAAATCCACGAGGGATAAAAGGTCTTGCATATAAATTCATTTGTCAATAATTTATCTACTTCTTCCTTAAGTGCCCCGTGTCTCTCGGAGTCTAAGGGTTGCCATTTTTGTCTTTTTACTGGGTAATTGGGGTCGATATTCAAATGATGATAGATAACCTTAGGATCAATCCCTATCATATCTGAGTGGCTCCGGGAGAATTGATCCTAGTTTGCCTTCAGAAAGTTAATTTTAGGTTTTCATCCAAATTCTTTCCAATAAACACTCATTTAGTGGGATTGTTTGGATCTAAAACAACCTCTTCTAGCTCTTCAATTCGTTTTAGCTGGTTATTCTCATCTTGAATTCTATGGTCTAGATCCTCTTCTTTCTTCTTGCATTCTTCGGTTATGACCACCATGAATTGATGATTAGCTCTTCTATTTTAAAGATCTATGCGATAACATTCGCTAGCCAACAATTGGTCGCCTCGTACCACACCCACTCTTGCTTGTGTTTGGAACTTTAGAGATAGGTGTTTGATTGAACTGACTGTCCCTAGTCCAAGCAATGCAGGGCGACCCATCAATATGTTGTAAACTGATGGAAGATCGACAACTAAGAATTCCCACATTAGTGTCGTAGATAGCGGTGGCTCTCCTACCGTTAATGGAAGTTCAATGATGCCTTTGCTGGCGACACTATCACTAGTGAATCAACATAAGCTCGCCATGCAACATATTGCCTCTTGTATATCATTATGTTCATTCCATTGGTTCATAAATCCTTGGGATCTGTGAGGAACATCTCGTCGTTGTTCCTGATTATTTTGTTGTTAATCAACTAGAACATCCTTAGTACCCCCAAGTTGTTCGTCCTGGGTGTTTTGGGAATTTCTTTGATTTACTTCCTGTCTCTTTGTTCTTGAACCTCAAGGTCTGCGCCGTGGTCTTCTTATCCCAAGATCATATTAATTCTGAGTATTAGTTCCTTGATTCACCCTAGCTGTTGCAGCCTCTCTTTCTAACTCAGCGTTTCGTCGGTTAGATTTGCCTAAGCATTGTTGTAGCTGTCTATTTTCCAATTCTACTAATGGTACATACCTAGTTGGATCATATTTATCTTCATTTCTAGGTATATATCCTGTAGAATTATTAGTTTCTTCATTCCTCCCTTCTGGGTTTTGATTACCACCATCGTTTCTCCTTGAACGTGACGTTCCAGTAGTATGGGGTCATTGAGAACCCATTGGCTCTTTCCCAGGGCGATGCGTAGTTTTTTCAGGGCGATTTACATCATTTTAATTGGTATCACCCATGGATAGATTTCTATTTTTAAGGAGGGAATTTTCTAAGTTTTATCACTAAGGCTCTCAATGAAAGCACCAAACTGTTAACGCATATTTTCGTTAACTAAAATTAATGAGCCTTAACGTAATAATTATATCACAGAAATTATAATAATACACGATTAAATAATTCTAGATATTTTTACGTAGTTCTGTAGTTAAATCTGCATACTCCACGAGCCTATCTTATTAGGATATTTTCTGAGTACAAGATACAATATATAATCGATAATCTTTTTTTTCTCTCAAATTCTCTGTCCCTTTTTCTGTAGATTGTACCCCTATTTATAAGAATATAGGTTAGCAATTATTTATTTACTATTCATGAAACGTGGATAATTTCCACGTTTCATTTAATTGCATGTAGGATAATATTTGATAACTGCTTAACTATTTTTTATTCTTATCTTTTTCGATGGTTAATGCTAATTTAGACAATTGTATCTCGCTTAACCCATGTTAACTTCCTTGTCCATCTTGATGTGGAAAAAACGTTAAGTGTTAGCAGATGGTTCGCCTCGTTAAGTTTTATTAGTTAAATAGCGAGATGACTGTCTCGCTATAAGTACCCCGAGGTTGCCATGTGTGATTATATTTATTCTACTTCGAATAGATGAATATCTACTTTGACAGTGTACTCCGAGGCAAGCAGTGTCTCGTCAATACAATTTTTTATAACCTTTTATCCTTATCTCACTTAAGACTATATAGTCACCGAATTATGAATATTTTCTATTAAACATTTGTTAACGAGTTATTTTATCTTGCATTTAATGATATAACTTTATTATATCAAGTGGTTCATATTCCACTGCAAGACACGTGTCATTTTCTGAATTGTACTCGATTTCGGGTATAACACTACTTAAAAAAGTAGTCAATCGAGTTGCTTAAATTTGTAGAGCCTTTCTGTGGAAGGGAATAAAGATTACTTGGGGCCTGGAGCTGTAGCTTGGTCTGAAATATGTAAACCGAAAATAAGAAGGAGGCCTTAATTTCAAAGAAGTTTTATGGAATTGTACTGCTATAGGGAAGTATGTGTGGGCCATTATTTCTAAAAAAGATAATTTATGGGTGAAATGGTTGAATGAGTTCTACATAAAAGATGAGAATTGGTGAGATTATGATTGCCCATCAAATAGTAATTGGTATTGGAAAATGAATTGTTCAAACCAAAAAAATTATGAAGAGTAAAATGAACCAAAGGAGCTTAATGAATAAGAATTACTCTATTGCTGATATGCATGATTTTTTTAGATCAGACAAAAAGAAAATTTGGAGTAATTATTTTATCTGGGACAGAGTTTGCATTCCTAAACATAGGTTTGCATTATGGATGACATCTAAATAAAGGTTATTTACTAGAGATAGACTTTCTATAGGTTTGGTAAACTATATATACCTATTGGGAAATATTGTTTGATTTGTGATGAAGCAAATGAAAACCACCAACACTTCTTTTTTTACAGCAATTTTAGTAGGAGGTGTCTTGAGAATTTGAAGATCTGGGCAGGCATAGCTTCTCTTTAGAGTGATCTTAATAGTATGCTTCGTTGGATTAAAAAGAAGAGAATATCTCGCTTTAGAAGGAAGTTTTTTTTATGCTTAATAGCTTCTCTGGTTAATTTACAGTGTTTGGAAGACTAAGAATTGTGCTTTATGGAATTTTCATACTCTCACTGTTCAAACTGTTCTTTAAAGGATTAAAAAAAAGATTAGTGATAGAATTAATTGGTGTATAAGGAATAAGTTGAGTCAAAGGGATAGAAATTGGGTTGAAGCATTGGATCAATTAAATTAAGCTTGTAAGTAATCCTTATACTTGTTGTAATTGTTTTGTGCATAATACAAATTTACTGATTTTCCAATAAAAAGAATAAATAAATAAAGTGAAACATTTAAATTTAGCTGAAACTTTTTATTAAAAAGCTATTGAGTGGGAAAGAGAGAGAGATAGAGAGAGAAAATGTGATACATGGTTGTAACTTTAGATGACAGCTGGATATATAATATTTGTCGTGCCTAAAACGTGTGCACTTGTACTATTGTACATACATCTTTCCTTCAATTTAATTCAATGACTGCATATATTTACATGTTTATTATTATGTTACGCATATATTACTTTTCGATATATCATTTTCAGCAATGGTTTGCTAGTATATAGTCCAAAACCCTAGCCAGTGCATACCCAATTGGCAATTCTACAATAAGGTCATACTACTACTGATTTTGTATACTTCCTTTATATGAATTTTTGGCTACGGGGTATCACCCGCGACATCCCCACGCATTAACTTTTTTATCATTTAAGTACTCATAAATCTAACATATGGGTCCTCAAAATCCCCACTACTACTACTATTCACATTTAATTAATTTCCTCTCTCTCCATATATATATACATATCAGTTACCTATATATACATATAAATATTCTCATATGTCTGACCAAACTAATAACAATCCAAGTAAACCCATATTATTAGACCAAACCAATCTTGACTTCCCTTCTTCTTCTTCTAGTACTACTACAACTCCAATTCAAACTACACAACATTATTCTACTTCTACGTCACAATCGTCTCACACGTGTGAAACCCTTATAAGCCCTAATAACCAGGCCACGTCATCATCAATGGCTTCAACTAGCAGCAGAAGTAGTAGTAAACACCCTAGGTATAGAGGGATTCGCTGTCGGAGTGGGAAATGGGTTTCGGAGATCCGAGAACCACGTACACCAACCCGGATATGGCTCGGGACTTTCGCCACGCCAGAGATGGCGGCAGCCGCCTACGACGTGGCAGCTCTTGCCCTAAAAGGAGCTGAGGCAGTCCTTAATTTTCCCAACTCAATCCGTGAGTACCCGGTCCCGGCTTCAGCCTCAGCCGGGGACATTCGCAGCGCGGCTGCAGCTGCTGCAGCATTTAAGAAGGCGGAGCTTACTGCATTGGAGGCGAGACGCCAGCAAACGACGTCATTTCGTGAAAATAGTGATGATAACGAAACGACGTCGTTTGAGCATTATCATTATTATGGTGAGTTTATGGATGAGGATGCATTGTTCGGTATGCCGAATCTGTTGGTGGAAATGGCGGAGGGAATGTTGCTTTCCCCTCCGCGAATGAGCTCGCCGTTGTCTGAGGAGTCTCCCGGTAGCTCAGACGGAGGAGACAGCTTGTGGGGATATTTTTAGTGATATATACATATATTGTGGCTAAAATGCTATATTTATATATATAGTTCATCCTAATTTCACATATATACTGACAAAATTGAAGTAAAAAGAGTATGAGAAATTGGAGCATGTGTGAGTCAATTAGTATTAAATATATATGGAACGCATATTCATATATATGAAACTGAGAGTAGATGATTTGATGATTAGTATCAAATAAAATTCATACATGGAAATTAGGGCTAGCATGACCACAGCAGGACGTATGTATAAACATACATAAGTTTATATATAAGTTATGAAAAATTATGAAGAAGTACATGTAGTTTACATGGTGTGATGAAACTAATTAGTCACTCAAATAGGTTTTTCTTTCCGGATTAAAATTATTAGAGAGAGAGAGAGAGAGAGAGAGAGAGAGAGAGAGAGAAAACATTGTGAGGCTTTTCCAATTAGTGTATGGGTGGTTTATTATTATTTCGGTGGATTTACTTTTTGCTGATCTTATAGAATTAAGTGCATGCATACTACTGTTTTGTAGATTTTGTTGGGTTTTTATTTTCTTTCTCTTATTTTTAAGTTTCTGGGTTTAATTTCTTTTTCCGATATCATATAAGATATTGTTTCCTTTGATGTTCAAAAAGTTGAGTAATTATATGAAATGGGTCTTTTTTGCAACCTTGACTTTTGTCTCCCTTGTCCTCCTTTATGAGACTTCTTTTTCACACATATGCAGAAATTCAAATGGTTTTGTTTATTCTTCTTATATTACTTTTCAAGTTTTTCTTTCTTTTGTTCTATTTGTACATGACTATATAAATGTATTATTTATTATTATGAAAAATAAAGTAGTAGTATTATAAAATGCAGTTATATGTGCAACAAATGGGGAGGGAAAAAGAAAGTGAAAATGCCTCTTTTAAGTATGTAATAATGTCATTCAATATTAATATATATATGTGTTCAAAAAAAAATATTAATATATATATAAATATTTATATTTACATTTATATAAGGGCAATGAAATTCAACATTTTTAACATTTTTAGACTCTCTTATTGGATTTGGTTTTTTATTTTTTCACGAGTCAAAGCCAATAAATTGTTGATATGGGTCCTACAAGAGTACCGCATTACATATATTTGATTGATGCGGTTCTGTTTTTAAATTTTTTTTTATTTTTTTGATAAAGAGTCGTAATTGAAGTAATAACAAAACATATATATATATTTATTCGTTGGGGGAATTACGAGCACTTGCAAATGGTGTTTTCATACTATTTTTTTTTGTTGTAATTTAGATTGTAACGCTAGTTGTAATAAGAAATTTGATTTAAAATTCTGTAAAAATGCAAAAAAAGAAGATTGTTTTAAAGCGTAAAAATAAAAAAGCCTCTAATTCTTACATACATATTCTTGTTTATATTTTTAGTTTTTATTTTTAGGAAAATTACTTTATATACTATTTTTTTAGTTTTTTTTTTTTTTTTTCAAATTTACGGTTTGTGTTTCTAAAGTGGTTGCAGCGCTAGTTGCAATAGGAATTTTTGTACAATTTTTTGTTGCAATTTAAGTTGCAGCGCTAGCTGCAATTGGAGTTTCTATGTAGAATTTCGTAAAAATACAAAAAAAAAAACTATTTTGAAGTGTAAAAATTAAAAAACCCCTTATTTTTATAATGTGTATTTTTAAAATTTTATAAATTTAAAAAAAAAATCATTTAATTTTATAAATATTTAAAGTTTTAAAAGTTTGAGGAAATAAATATAAAATTTTAAAATATTAAAATTAAACACTTTTAATATTTAAAGTAACAATAAAAATTAATAATATTACAAATAATATATTAATATTTATATATACATAAATTAATCTAAAATTGGTATTCAATTGACTAAAAATAAATAATAATAATATTTATATATATTTAAATTAATCTAAAATAAATATTATTTGTATTTATATAGACTAATTCTACTAATATCGTTAAATTTAACGAAATATTTTTATATTCTTAAAATATTTTATTAAACTAACAAAAACAATTAAATAGTCACATTTTATATATAAAGATATGATTTTGATTCAACTTTATGACTGCCGTAGTGTATTGTTCAATTGTCTTGGACAATGTTTATTTATTTATTTTCTGTTATCTTGTGCTGAAAATAAAAAAGGAAATAATTTTTGTATTTATTTTATAAAAGTTATTACAAGATATCAATTTTTTTCAAAATAAAAATTGGATTCTTTTAACTTTTAAAATATTATAAAATAGTTTAATTTTTGATATTTTTTTTTAATATAATATATTTGAAGATAATTTTTAGCATGAACGAATACAAAAAAATTTAACGATTCTTATTATAACACCTCTAGATCAACTTATTATTAAGTTTTCGTTTGATAAAAAATCAGTTCAAGATACTATTTTAAAAAATACAATGTTTAATTTTTTATTTAACAAAACAAATAGTCCACTCAATAGTTCTTACAATATATTGAGTCTAATAAAATAGTATTTATCCAATAAAAAATAATAATAATTAAAACATTTTTTGATTTATATAATTATTTGCCTAACAACTTCAAAAGTTGTATGTCATATATTATTAACAAACATCCAGGTGTTAGATGGGATATTTAATTTGAGTGCTTAAGAAGATAATTTTTGTATTATATATATTATATATAGATCTCATTATTTCAAAAGAATCAATTATTCTTTTAGAATTTTTTTTAAACCATAATGACTTATTTATTTACTTTTTTTTAGTAAGCAAGCAAAAATTTTATTGCAACCTCAAATACAACCAAAAAAAAATTGTTTTTGGCTAATTACAATTGCCCAAGAGCATTTGGGGGCTTAAAGTGTGGTGCATGCATATTTTAGCCTATTGTAATGACTACCTAATTAATCATAAAAAATTAGTAATTAATCAATATATTATATTAAATTATGAAATAATATGTAAAAATTAGAAATAAAGCATATTATTAGAAAATAAGTAAATATGATATTATTTATCAATTAAGAAGATTTTAATTATGTGTGTTATATATGTATAATATATATTTATTATATTGATGATCCGCAACAGTACTCGTTGAATTCACAAAAATATTACAACGATATAATTTATTATTTAGAGGTACTGAAAAAAATTTATGAACAATTAAAAATTATGAGTTTATATGGATTATTAGATATATGGCTCTTTTACCCTTAAGTTTAAATATATTTAATGTGAATAAGGGGCATTTTGGTAGAATGCCATAAATGAGATAAACATGTTTTAGTTTATTTTCTAATTAAGAATCTTGTAGAAAAATCAATTATACAAACACCCTTCCCACACCAAGAGAGGAACAAGAAATTTTCCTCTAATTCTTTCTCAAATTTTGCTTGAATCAAGTTGTAAAATTAAGTTCATTAAGTGGAGAGATTATAGATAAATTTAAATCTAATTTTATATGATTCTAGTTATGAAATGGGTTAGGTTTCCATTTTTTTAAGTGAATTATGGATATGATGTTGTGATTGAGTTATGCTCTAGTTTTCTTCTCTTTTGGGGTTAGAGTTTATGGTTAGAAAAGGGAGTTCGCAGCTGTGTTTGGGTTGTTAGGGAATATTTGAAGCTTTGAGTTCAAAGCTTCTACTCTCACATGGTGAATTTTGAATTAATGAATTTTATTGTGTTTTAAGTTTACGTATATGTTTTATTGGTGATATAGAATTGTTATGGAAGTTTTAAGCTTATTTGATTAGGTATTGAAGAAGAGAACTCAAAAAATTTTGAGTTAGATTTTCTATAGCAGAACTGGTCGACAAGTTCTATGATCCAGTAAATCGATTAACCTAGAAAACTGATGGAATAGTTTGTAGGTCTAGTGGACTGGTTGGTCAGTCCTGGGGTACCTCGCTTTTTGTATTTTTAGGTTATTTATGGTATTACCGCCTTATTTCTCGATAAGGAAATTTCATATTATGAATTTGAGTCTTAGAAAGTGTTTTAGAAAACATGCACTTACCAATTTACCATTTATGTGACTTAGGGCCTCCGATCGTCGAGTATATTTCCACTCAAGTTGCCTGCATGCATGAATTCAGAATTGAAGTAAGAATAGCATGTTCACATATGCACATATTTAGTACAAATGTATGTTTTATTGCCATCTACCTAGCATGTTAAAGATAGTAGTATGGGTGTACATAGAGTTGCACAGAGATACCAATATCTGTTGGGCAATGTTGCATAGTATGGATTAGTACTACCAACACCAGTACGACTATAGAGTACTGGACTTAAGTTAGCATTATTATTAATCAGGCCATAGGTACGAACGTTCAGATCTCAGTTTATACGCATTGGATGCTCGTAGTAAAATTATGGTAATTGAGTGTATGGACGCTCAATTACAAGTTTGATATATGTTGTATTACATATGTTGTGCCTTAAGTTCCTTTTATCCTGAGCGAAGTGCCTTCTTTTAGCTCTTTCCTTGTCAACCTCTCCTCCTCAATCTTCTTTCTCCGCCTAGAGTCTTCCTTCTTGAAGCCTTGTTCCTTGCCTAATATTAAAACAACCTCCGTGTTGGCTCTCTTCCCTTCCTTGTCGAAGTTGGAAGGTGGCTTGGAGCGTTTTTGGGACATGCATGGCAGATTGCTCTGGGAAGACAAACCCCTCGCCATTTTTGTCACCATCAATAAAAGAGTGGTAGAGGAGGAAAAGTAGCTCCTGGCAGAAGTGGAACTTGTTGGAGTGGCTCCACCTAGATGACCTCGTCAGCAGAGGCCCTTTCAGTTTGAACAGCCAAAACTGCCTCATCCGCCTTAGCTAGAAGTGGTGGATCTCTAGCCTTAGGCTTCATGGACCCTCCGGACCTAGCCTTACCTTTACGTTCGGTGTGAGCCACTGCGTGCGCACGGACCTCCTGAGACTTAGTCTAGACGTTGCCTTGCACTTGATCTAGGAGACCCATCTCCAACGTCCAGAGTTCTCTACAAAATTGAAAAAAAGTAAGGTTAGGGACATGCGTAAAATGGTTAGCGCAAAGTTAACAAAAATACAAAAGGACTTGGGTCTGGGAATAACCATTGAATTTACTATATTTTAGTTCTCCCCAAGAAAACAAAGTTATGTCCTTCCGCCTTAAGAAACTACCGTATTCATCAAACCCCTGGTAAAACATGAGGAAAAACAGATCTACCCTATAGGATTGGGACAACAAAATAAGGTTTTCTGAGCTCCTCACAATCTCATCTACTCTATCATAGTAATACATTACAGGGCACCTATGCAAATCTACTTCTAAAAAGTAAGGGTCGAAGTTCCCCTGATTGATATGAGCCATCCCGATTGGACGCGAAACGCGAACGAGACAGATTGGAGTTATACCTCTTCCTAAAGTACTGGCACCCATAGTGCCTTCATTCAGAATAACAGTGGCAAAACACTCTACAAACTCTGTCTCCTCGATCACTGGGTCCAGATGAGCATGTTTCCAATTCGCTAGCCACTTTTTGCCAAGCTTGGTGGCTTTCTAGAGTTCATCTACCACGATCTCGACAATGGCCTCCTTGATTGCAGTCGAATCTTAGGTGAGATCCTTAAAGGTGTACCAGTCAATGCTTTGGTGCGGGGCAATCAACCCAACTCTTCTATGATTGGCTGCGGTTACCAATCTTCCACCTTTAGCATCGTCGAAGGCATTCCCATGTACAAGGTCTCCCTTTCCACGAAGACATCTTGGGACTTGGTGGTGCAATATTGGCTAAGAGAAAAAAAATTGCATTAGTAAACAATTTGCTAAGTGCAGAAAGAAATGGAAAGAAGGAAAATGGCGACGCTAACCCAGAATCAAGAAGTTAAGTGATCGTGTCAAAACTCTCTTCAAAGGAAAGTTGGATGTAAAGAACCAGTATTCCCAGAAGTCTAGGACATACTTTATAATAATGGTTGGGAAAACCATCTTGGAGCGCCTCTCCAGCTTGTAGAACCCAATGCTAGATTTATTCTTCTACATGGGTTATGATTTGACAATGTAAAAATACAGTATTTCCTCCGATTTTGGAACCTCCATGTTCTTATCCATGCAAAGGACGTACCATCCAGCCAGTAGCTTGTACAACTGTAGAATGAGTTGGAAGGGTACAATCCCCCACTATCATGAAAAAGTTTAAAAAGTAACATCTGATTGGAAGGTGCACTCCGCATACGATGTGTGCCCAGCTCCAGGCACCAAATCCATCCACCCTCACGGTAGGAGACTCCCCCTAGTGTGAAAGCATATTCCAACAAAGGCCTGGAATATGATGGACCCATCATTCCTTGGAGTAGCATTTTAGCACTTTGTAGTTATGGAACTCATTAGAGATTTGGTCCATCTCTCACTAAGAGGAGTTGTACACTACTTTAGGGGCATCCTCCTAGGATTTCTCCTCATTCGTCTCCATTGCTAGAGAAACATCCACAATGAGCTCCTCAATCAACTCCACTACCTCGAGCTCAAAGACGTCCAACGTGATGGTTAATTGGAGAGAAATCAAAAGAAAAACCAAGTAGTTAAATACCCATACTAAAGAATATAGTAAGGGTACAGGAGAGTCCTCCCCTAGAACTTCTTAGAGAGGTCCATGTTGGACCTAACATTCAAAAGAAAAATCCCCATAGAACTTTGCTCCGGGATGATCAGATCGGGAACACAAGAGTAAACAGATTATTCTCATTGCTTCATTCAAAACCATAAGGGTTTCAATCAAAGGGTTTCAAATTAAAACACGCTCAGCTGCAACATTTAGAATTGAATTTCCATAAAAAAATGGATAGGCAACAGAGTTTAGAGATCCTAACTCCAACTACAAACAAAATACATGCCAAATTATACGCACAATCTCAAGAATATTCTAGACAGACCAAAAATCCTAAATTCCATCTATTATATTCTATAGGTCACATGCAAATTGCTGCCTAAATCATCAACAGAGAATGCATCTGTCATACCCAGAATTTGAACAAGAATTTCGACCACAAAAGAAATTAAAATTTACAAAAGGCTAAGAGAACTTGCTTAATGAAGGCAAAAGATGTGGATGAGGCAAGAATTGTAGTCGAAATACTTCAATGGAAACCTCCTTGAGATGGTGTATATTGGCCTGGAGTTCACAAGCCCAAGCGATCAATTTTTTTATTTTTGCTTGGAAATCCAAAGGTCTCGATGGATCTAGAGGAGGAGTCGTAAGGTCTGGTGGCGGCCCTCTTGGGTTTTCTCTCGCACAAATTTGAAAAATAATTCTAAGACAATCGTCAAAGAGATTGGACATTCACCTAAGGCAATGTTCGATTTTTCTCTCTCAAGAAATTTGAACTCAAAATATGAAATAGGCAAAAGTCGTGAATTGTGTTTTCAACTCTATTTATAAGTGGGACGTGACGATCTGTGTGCTCCTAGAATCAATGGCTTATATTGCATTCTAGAATATACAAAGTTGATCTGATAGTCCAGGAATAGAAGGGTCAACATTTAATGCATGCATTTGAATACAGACATTTTCAATTGAACGTCCACGTCTGTACGACTAGTGGTATGATTCAATCATCAACACGCTACCCTAAGCATGAAGAACTTTTCCAACGCACATGAAGTTCACAAATCAAGGAACTAGTGCCATGCGTAATCTGTTGGGTTTTATGCCCTAAATAAAACTCATTTCAATATAATCAGATTTACTTATTAATATAGATCAGAAATAACATTTAATGTTGCATGGTTCACATGATTTATTTCATGATTATATGTACATAATGTATAAATTCATCTGAAACCCTTTTCACATACTTGATCCTGTTTATTGTGCCGTCAACACATTGGAAAGTAAACATGACTATGTGAATAAAGTTTCCTAGATTTATCAGACATAGGGTTTTACTGATATGATAATCTACAACAGAGTTTACTTGCATTTGGAGAAGTGCTATGTTCTTTCCAGAGCATTGGTTAAAGTAAAGCTCAGGTTGGATGCATGGAGTATGCATCGGAAGGGACCGATATTGAACTTTGACTTAGATTTAATTAAACTTACCGTAAGATCTATTCAAGTCAATATCGCCAAGTTGATCCTAGATCAAATGTTCTTAATCCTGTTATGATTAGGCTCAATCTTGGAAGGCTATTCGTGTTCTTTAATTTGTTAGTTAAGCCTACTTTTAGGTCAGGGTGATACGTACATTTTGGGAACACGGTAGTACAATTGAGTGGGAGCGCTATCATAAACATGGAATCTATAGCTTCTATCTGGCGAATAGTAAGCAAAGGATGATCTCCTTCGAGCTTGACCAAACGAACATAAATGGTGGAGTACTCATTTCACATAAGCTGAAATATCATTTATACGGGGTCAAGTGTTTTAAGGATAAAATACATTGTAGGGTGTAACGGTAATTTAATCCCTTTACAGTGTAGATCATTCATATAGAGGATCATTGATCACATTAGGATTATAACAATGGATAACTAATGATGTGTCTATATGGTGGAACATATAGAGCATTCTATATACTGAGAGTGCAATTCTAAGTTCTATGCGTGGATTCAACGAAGAATTAATAAGTTAGTGAATTTTAGTGCTAAATTCTTGATCTACTTATTGGAAGCTCGGTTATATAGACCCATGGTCCCCCCACTAGTTGAGATAATATTGCTTGTAAGACTCATGTAATTGGTTTTGATTAATCAATTATAATTCTCAAACTAGACTATGTCTATTTGTGAAATTTTCACTAAGTAAGGGCGAAATTGTAAAGAAAGAATTTTAGGGGCATATTTGTTAATTATGATACTTTGTATGGTTCAATTAATAAATATGATAAATGACAATATTATTTAATAATTATTTATATTTATTAAATAGTTAGAATTGGCATTTAAATGGTTGAATTAGAAAATTGGCGTTTTTGAGAAAATTAGATGCAGAAAAGATAAAACTGCAAAATTGCAAAAAGTGAGGCCCAAATCCACTTGTATAGGGCCAGCCACTTTTGTAGGAAATTTAAACTGATTTTTTCATTATTTTAATGCCAAATAATTCAAACCTAACCCTAGTGGAATGCTATAAATAGATAGTGAAGGCTTCAGAAAATTTACACTAAAATTTCTACACTTCTGATTCAGAAAAAACTGAGCCTTCTCTTTCCCTATCTTTGGCTGACCCTTCTCTTTCTCCTTCCCTCTTCAATTTCGAAAATCTTAGTGTGAGAGTAGTGCCCACACACAGCAAGTGATACCTCAATCATAGTGAGGAAGATCGTGAAGAAAGATCATCAGGAAAGGAGTTTCAGCATCAAAGATTCAGAGAAAGAGATCCAGGTTCAGATATTGATAATGCTCTGCTATAAAAAGGAATCAAGGGCTAGATATCTGAACGGAAGGAGTCATATTATTCCGCTGCACCCAATGTAAGGTTTCTTAAACTTTATATGTGTTTAATTTATCGTTTTAGAAAGTTCTTATTTAGGATGTTAATAAACATACTTGTGAGTAGATCTAAGATCCTGGTAAAATAAATTCCAACATAATCCACCAGCTAAAATTCAAAGATCCATGACTGTCCACCACTAAAGAAGGAAGAAGTCAAAAAGATCTAGATAGAAGACGCAAAGCCTCCGCGACTCTCAAGTTTTGTAAGTTTGTGGGGTAAACGTTATCCATGCTTCTAGAAGGAAGGCACGTGGCAATTCTAATACAAAGTTAATTAATTAAGGCCTGCTCAAAGGCCCAACGAGATAATGGGCTAGGACCATACAATGAGATGGGCCTCACAACCATCTGATATACAAGTAATCTATGTCTAAAGCTGGATGTCCCCGGATGTGGAAGGGCACCTCACTCCACTTAAAAAGAAGCTATCAAGACCCTATAAATGAGCATTTGGGATACATCCAGAAGGGTTCTCCAAGAGACACCCTGAAAGCCAATGTTAAAGCTGACGTAGCAGTCCTTTGACACTGAATCCCACCAACTGAGGGGGTTTCACCCTATGTCAGACCGTGAGAGTGCACATACCACCAAAAATAACATCCCTCTTGTCCTATGAACACTGTTCTAACACTATAGTACGCAAAGGCGACACACGCACGACACTTGTTGACCTCAAGTGGTCCCATGTCGTACTGAGCATAACTGCCCCATGAACTGGGCCTCAGTCTTTGGGCCCAAAGTCATTGTATTTTATGTATTTACACTACTACAAAAATGAATTTTTGCTTTAGTTTTTAAGTGACATATATAAAATTTGCGCTGGTTGGTGTAACCCACGCAAAGACTATTATTTTTTGCTTCATATCATAAGTGGCGCCAAAAGTTTTTTACTTCACTTAATAACCAAAGCAAATATAGAAATGCATATTTTGCATCAGTTATAAAGTGAAGCAAATATCTTTGCGTCGCACTATAACTTACACAATTTGGTTTTTGCATCGGTTATGAACCATAGCAAGTTCAAACAAAAATGAAACAAAAACCAGATCTAGCCCAAAAAATTCTGAGCCAAATCTAAAATAAAAAACTCAGATTCAATCAATTTATACCAATACCATATACAATCAAATTCTATAAAAATAATCTACAAAAATATCATTGATTTATAAATTTATATACATATTATACACAATCTCCACACCACAACAACCTATCGAGCCACCATAACCTCAGACCACCATGACCGAATTAGAGGAAAGATTGGAGAGAAAGAGAAATACAAAGATAAAAGAGAAAGAGTTCAAAGATAAAGAGAGGGACAAAGATCGGAGGAGAAAGGACTTACTTCCAACAACCGCTAGGCTTCTTTGACATGGTGGAGGTGGGTGCTAGCTAGGCTTCTTCAACGGCGCTGGGCGCGGGCTTAGTTGACACCACTACACCAACTGAAGATGAAGGCAGCTGAGAGAAAGAGAAGAGGAAGAGAGAGAGAACTTTGATTTTATTTTGGGTCTTTTTAGTTTAGGTAGCTGAGGTGGTATGATTTAGGGTAGATATTCCGTGTTATTTGGGGTTTCTTTAAATGGACCCGCAACCCATAGGTTTTACGTTTTTTAAATGAGTGTGTTTTGAGTAAGTTTTGCACCGACGCAACTTTGCCTCAGTGCACAACCGATGCAAACCAAGTCCACCACCGATGCTAATGTTGCATCATATCACAACTGACGACAAATTTCACCCTTAATTAATTGTGTCAGTTTTATAGATTTATCGACATCAAAACTAACGCTAAAGCCAATTAATATTTGAAGTAGTGTTATCCCATTAGTGGTCCATGTTACACGCATACCCTAGCAGGTCGCGAGTATATTCATACACAGATTCTAGCCTATAAATACTACATGATACCTTCATGCCAGAGGAGAGAAACTCATTAATCAAATACTATAGCTAAAAGCTAGGGTTCTTAAGCTTGTAAAGAACACCATTGTAATACTTTAAGGCTATCTAGCCTAATATAATTGCCTTATAGACTAGGGTTCATTAACACCCAAATAACGTAAAAATTCCCATCTCCTTTTCATCTTTTTAATTTTTTTTCTTAGTTCATAATTTATTATTTTGACTTTACAAAATCTTAGTAAACATTATTCTTAATTTTTTTATCTAATTAAAAAAATCTCTTAATTTTATTATATGGGATGGGGTTGTTAATCGGCTGAAAAAAAAAAAGAAAAAAAAGAGTTTTCCGGCAAAAAAAGGTTACATTTGACTTAAATATCTTTTGTATAAACATTTTATTGATATAGTGTAAAAAAGAGATGTTTTTTTTTAAAAAAAAAAAATTAGGCAACTAAATTAAGCATAAAAATTTAAATTTTTTTCTTATTTGCTATTAGATCAAAATCTAATAGTTTAATATTTTCAAAATTAATATATTCATAGTTAAATTTTTCAATAATCATTAATGGGTAATACCCATAAAAAAATGTTCCATATAATATAAATACTAAGTTTTACTAGCATGCAATGCATGTTTGCTTAGAGTTGATATTACCTAATTGTTAATTTAAATAATAATAATAAATATAATTAATTGATTGATTAACGATGGTAGTTTTAACCGTTAAAGTTAACGGAAAACGTGAAAAAAAATCGTTAAACCAACCATTTTCGTTAAATAGTCACATTCAGATATATCTTATTATTATTATTATTATTATTATTATTATTATTACTATTATTATTTGAGAAAAAATTCTCGGCCACCAAACACCAAAAGCAACAAGCCCTCTACCAATGGGGCTGTTTGGTATGCGGTAATGGGAGAAGTGGGAATGGAAATCTAAAAGTTTTCTATGTTTGGCTAGTTTTTAATATTTCAATGTTGGCTAAGTGAAAGTGGTGGGCTTTAGTTTGGCTGGCAAGGAAAACCCAATAAAAATGTGGTTTTCACTTTCCAATTCTATTGGCAAACACAAACTTTTGCATTTTAAAATTATTTTTTTTTATATATGAATACTAAAAATATTTAAAAGATGAAGTATTTTCTTATTTTTTTTATATATTTTATTTTGTAAAACATATTATCAATTTGTATATAAATTTACTCTTTATAATTATTTATTATTGTTAATTTTTTTTTATAAAATTATATGAAAAAAATAAATAAAAATTATTTTGAACACTCGGAAACAAAAAAGAATTATTAGTATTTTATAAAAGAAATAATTATTATTGTAAAAAAGTTGTCACATTCCATTCCAATGTCAACCAAACACGATAATGTTGCTTTTTTAGGTTTATCATTCCCTTCATTACTCTAAAGTAATATTAAACCTATTCTCATGAAATGAAACATGCATACCAAACGGCCAGGTGAGGATTTACTCAATAATAGCATCAGTTACCAACAAATTTTGAGTACAATATTGGGATTTCTAGAGAAAAACTACAATTGCTATCTTTGAAAATAGACACTGAGGGACCATGACCTCCAATTATTATTATTATTTTTATATTACATGCAAAAATAATTAAAATTAAAAATAAATAATTTTTTTATTTTTCTTTATATATATGTACGTTATAAATTTTTGGGTTACGTACATCCAATCACGTAACTAAGTCAATAAAGAATTCATAATAGATAAAGTATGATAGGTTAGAATATTTGTAAATATAAGTTGCGAAGCTCGACTAGTTAAGGTGGCTAGTGTGTTTTATTAAACGCCAATGCAGTTAATTACTTTTGCTTATAAGTTACATATTGAAATCAGGAGGTCCTACAAAACCTTTGTTTTCCTAGGGAGACAAGAACCTAGCTAGCTATCATTTCATTATATATACACTGCATATAAAACCTTGTTTTATATTTATTTTTAATTTAATTTTTAAAACTAAGGGTCTAAATCAGTGTACACGTAAAAGCCTCTGGTTCTACGCACCTGCTGATTTTCTAACTTAGTCGAATCGGACCATATTATGTATGGGACACCACATAATATCATCGAATATTAACCGTACCCCACTTTATTTTATGCATATATATGCTAGTACAATTAATTAAACTTCTAATAATACAATTTCATTCCTTTTGATGTATATATAGTTGGCCCCTTGTTCTATCATGGGTGATCTATTTATTTATTTTGTTTTGTAATAAACTATGCTAGCCTAACTCTCCATAATAGTAATAAAAAAACTATAATAGCATATAACTCATGATTGGGTCAATAAATGCATAAAGCTATGTATAAATATATATTTTTTAAAAATTAATTTTGAATCATTAGTAGGAGAATAAAAAGAAAATATCTAAATATAAGACTATATTTAATAAGAGATGTAAGTATAATATGAGTTATATTTTGAAAAAGAAAAAATAACTTTGTCATAAATTTATATCAATTTTTATTATTGTACTCTTATATAAAATTATAAAACTTGATGTTTGATGTAAAATTTAATGTTTAACTAATTTTATTAAAAAAATAAAAAAAAATATTTTTATCATTAATGTTTTTATTATTTTTTTTTATAAAACAATTAATGTTGTTTGGTAATTCATAGAACAAATTACAAATACGAATTTAACAACTTTCATTAATTATTTGTCAGGTTAGTCAAATACTATAGTATTAGTTCATGATGTTTGTTGAAATGTTGTAGCATTCTATTTAGTTTATTATAAGTGCACCCCGTAGTTAGTTTGAGTCTTTCATTATCTATTTAAAGGCTTTAGGCATTCTTGTAATGTGAGTAACAATTCATACTGAATTGAGAGAGAGTGAGATCGAGTGGGAGAGTGTAACACCCTAACTAGCATAGGTGTATTACGTGATTTTTAAACGTACTGTGCAGCTCGTTGCTAATCAACGAGGTTTATGAAAATCGTGATTTATTAAAAATTTTACTTTTAATTAAACTTATATAATATTTCATACAAAATACTTTGGGATCCCATTTACAAAATACTTTACAAAAAGTTTACTGTCTATTACAAAATACGCCCAGCGACTAACTACAAAAGCGTTGTTGTCCCGAGGATCGTACGCTCCAGGCCTAACCGCCCCGACATGTACAATCTTCATCGGCTCGTCCTCACAGTTCCTCAGCCTTGGCCTTGCCCTTACCTACACATAAACATAGCACTGTGAGTCAACAGACTCAGTAAGAAAAGCATAAATCATAATCATACATAAATCCCGGGTTATGATCAGACGCCCATACCCCTGACCACAACCCTAACTGCCGTGTCCCACACGATACTGAGTCCCGAACGTTCGTACGACGGTACTTTTGACAAAGTAACAGCCTATACTCGGTACACTGGTCATACTCCAGCTGCTAGTCATACTCTAGCCTTACCAATCTGTTACAGTATCAGCCTATACTCGATACACTGGTCATACTCCAGCTGCTAGTCATACTCTAGCCAACATACATATCTAATGTAATCTAACAGGCTTCCTAACATGCACGCTAAACATGTAATACATATGCATACTATTATACTAATCTTACCTCGATTCCGAATTCAGGTGTGCCGGTCAACCTGAGTGGAACGAACTGCACGACGATTTACAGGCTCCTAAACCATAACAATCACAACACTGATAAGTGATACGCTAAATCACTTCCCGGGGACTTAAACTAGAAACTAGAAGTTTCCCTATCGATAAAAAGCATGGCAATACCCTAAACAACATAAAAATGAGAAGAACTAGGGTTCCCAAATTTTCCCCAACCGGTAGACCGGTTCTACAACCGGAATTCCAGTTCTGGGAATTCCTGGAAGCCCCATCCGGTAGACCGGATGCTGCAAGCTTCACTGAACCGGAATTCCGGTTCAGTGCAGGAAACAATCAAAAATTCATATCTCATTCAATTCGATCCCAAACCATGCAAAACTCTCCAGACCTATTCTAAATACCTCACTAAACATTTTCAAAACATCAAAACCGAGCTTCATGCAAAAATACACAAATCACCATGTGAGCTCCAAGCTTTGAGTTCAAAACTCAAGCTTGGCTAAAACTCACATACATGCAACACAACCTGCTCAATTCATCATGTTTCACCATAAAATTACTCCAGAAAATGAACCCAAACATAATCAACAATTACAGTAGCTTAATCAACATTTCACCATTGAAAATACAAGATTTTGAGTTTAAAAGTTTCACACATGCATAGACCAAAAACTAACAACATAATCTGCTCAAATCTATTCAATCAAGCATGCTTAAGCTTTAGAAAACAACACATAATCACAACAGTAACAACAATCCAAAATTAAGCATGCATCCTAACCAAATTCCTCAAAAACTCAAGAAAACATCAAGACAAGTTCAAGAACTTTACCAACAACTTGAATTACACTTAGAATGGTTGAAAAACTAAGAAAAACTCCCAGCCCTAGCAGCCCACACCAAGCCGAGAGAGAGAGAGAGAGAGAGAGAGAGAGAGAGAGAGAGAGAGAGAGAGAGAGAGAGAGAGAGAGAGAGAGAGAGAGAGAGAGAGAGAGAGAGAGGAAGAGAGCTTTGAATTCTTAAAATTTCCAATTTTTCTAACTTTGAATAAAAATGAAGAGTAAATGCATAAAACTAATCCTTATTTCAGCCGAAAAGGTATTACATAAATCACATATTCACATTACACTAAGTCCACTAAAGGACAAAATATCATTGGGGAAAAATGACCATTTTGCCCCTCCACACTAAAATAACATACAAGGGTACTCAAGGGTATTTTGGGAAATTCTAAATTCCCGACCAATCCCGACATTCCCAATGTCTAATAAACTGTCCCAATATACTTACATGCTAAGTTGTGATTCTACTAAGCCAAATACCGAGTTCCATGTTGCCGGGCACCGGAAATGGAAAATTATGAAATTTCACTATATGACATAAAAATGCATTCTGAATTCTAAAATAACAGCATAAATAATTATTTAAATATCTATAAATAATTAAATCATAATTAACTGCTAATTTCTAAATTAATTTGAGCGGTCTTTACTGAGAGAGATACGAAAAGAGAGAAAAACATAGTGAAGAGAGATGGGAAATCTAGACCAAGACTAATGTTCTTGGAGCTTAAACTCAAACTGAGTGTTAGGGGTTCTTTCTGGAATTTTTTTTTACCGTGCACTCAACAACTCAAGCTTCTAATTCATCACATTAATGGAGAAGATAATTCAGGGAAGTAATAGGACGTAGGTCCTTAGTTTGGCCGAACTTGTATAAAAAGAATTGTGTCTCAAATCTTTATTTTTCTACATTTTTAATCTCTGCTTATTTTCTGGTTTAAATTACTTGTTTGTTAATCTTCTTGTGATTGGTTTTAACTTGTTTGAATGTTCTTTGACTTGAATCTGTGTTGTATGATTACAGCAGTTGTATCAGTGCAATGAATTTTGAGGAGGAGAACTCAATCTTGACAAGCTATCAAGATTCAAGAACCATTCAAAAATAGTTTCATCTTTTGCAAGATTCGATCTTGAGAGGTGTGATGGATCAGGAGACTTTAGTCTATGTAAGGAGAAGATGATGGTCATATTGATATACCAGAAACTTGACTCAACACTTGAAGAAAGTGTTGAGAAATCAAAAAGGGAATTTGATGCAACCAAGAAGAAAGAAATCAATACTATGATGAAGCAAGCTTGATCTGTAATAATAATGAACCTTGCAGACAATGTGTTGAGACAAGCTATTGGAGAGAAGACTGCTCTGGAAATTCGGAGCATGCTCGATCAACTCTACATGGCCAAGACCACTGCCACAAAGATATTCTTGAAAGGGGAGCTTTATGGTTTTAAGAAGACTGCTACTTTTTCTTTAGAACAAAATCTAGATTATTTTAAATATAATTGCTTTGGCTCTTATATTATGGCAGAAACAATTATAGAAGAAGATCGAGTTATGATTGTTGTTAATGGTTCGCCTGACCAATTTAAAGAAATTTGAACTATTCTAATATGTAGCAGGGACACTCTCACTTTGGAAGATGTAATGAACACTCTAAGATTAAAGGATGTTGAATTGAATTGGAAAATAGAAGCAAATTAAGAATCAAGATCTAATGAAGCTTTAATCGCTTTAAGAAGACAACATAGAAGGGGAAATTCAAGATCAAGAGAAAATTCAAAATCCAGAGGAAATTCAAGATCCAAATCAAGATCAAGGAAAATCAGGAAGTATCACCATTCAGCCATTGTAACAAAGTGGGTCACTTAATCAAAAAATGTTAGAATTAAGAGACAATAAAAAGAAAAATAAGGCAGAAAAAGACAAGAGCAGTGATTCTAATGTTGTGGTGGATGATAACTACATTTTTGATGTAGATGTGTTGACAGTTTTCAAGGATCAAGATGCAACTTCAAGCACTCGAGATGCTTGTATCAGTTCAAATCATAAGGATCAAGATGAAAGGATTGTTGACAGTTGTTGTACGTATTGTTGGAATTTATGTTCTAAAAGTAAGTAATTAATGAATAATATATTAGAAAATATATAAAATATAATTATAAGGTAAATGATGTATTAATTGTAAGAGTAATTATTAACAGACTCTTTTGAAATGGAGATTTTCCTTGATTTGGGATTGTCTCTTTTTCCCAAGGATAGGTTTACATTGTGGATGGCCATTAAGAAAAGGTTATTTACTAGAGATAGGCTGTACAGATTTAATATAACTTCCTCGTCGGATTGTCTCATATGTGGTGTTAAAGAAGAATATCATGAACATCAATTTTTTAGTGTCCTTACAGCTCTTTACTTTTACAAAAGTACTGCCGCCAATAGATTGGTTTGAATACCCAGAAGCATGAGTTGTTTCTGTTGGTGAATCGGATCAAAAGTGGTAAAGTCCCCATTTGGGAAAGAAAAATTTTCATCCTACTCTAAGTTCTCTAGTTTATCAGAATAAAAAGAGCATGAATACAGTGTATTGGGATCTCAAAGTCCCAACAATTGATATAGTTTTCAAGAATCAAAAATATGAATATAACAAAAATGAGTATTAATAGGTGAATAGTTTCTTTTGATGTAATTTGTTTGTTGAGGTAATACAATTGAGCTAACTTTCCAAAAACAATAAAAATTAATGGACGTGCAACTACAAAGACAAGGCATGCACGCAGATAAAGTGCGGCCACGCTTCCTGCATGGTTAGCTAGCAAGAGAATGTACAAGTAGAGGAGGCATTTCACCTGCATGCCCTCACACAAGGACAAAGGACACGTTACAGCCACTACACGAGCAAGCTTGGATCATCTAACAGCCAAAGGTACAAGACGCAAACTTTTCTTCTTGGGACCACTAATGTTTTCAAGTCTTAGAGCTTATAAATACCCCATAGCAAGGTTGGAAGGGAGGGTTGGAAAATTATTGTAAGCAAGACACTTAGAGAGCAATATATTTGGTCTTCTCCATTACTTCCCTATAATTTATTTCATATTCTTGAGTTCATAAACACTTTATTTTTATCTCGCCTTAAACTTTTTAATTTTTCGGCCAGTTTTATTGACGAATTTTCACCGTTAACAAGTATTTTTCAGGTTAAAAAATAAAACACTGATATTGGTTATAAAGGTAAAAGTTTAATATTTTAAACTCTAAATATCTCATATTTTTATTTTATATTATTTCGTACTATATATTATTTGGATGAAGAGTTGAAAAAAATAAAGAAGGAAAGGGTAATTTTAAATCATGCTCGATAATCTATAACAAACAAACCAAAAGAGTAGAACAAAATCATTGGAGTTTAACATAATCATGCTCTATAGTACTAAGTTGCTAAAACTTTGAAACTGTCCCTCCCTATAGCATTATAGATTTCAAAAGAGGCCGGGTCGTAGGGTGAGATAGGCAGACAAAAGATTTTTTTTTTATTTTTTATTATTTAATTATTACTTTTTGGTGAATTAGCTAGAGTGAAAAGATAATTTTAATCTATTCCAATAAAAGAAAAGATAGTTTTAATCTAATTGATTCCTACCTTTCACAAAAAAATAAAAAATAAAAATATATAATGTAATTGACTGCTTTTAATAAAAGTTTTAGGCCCGGCAAACGGGGATGCTGTATATATTATGTGGACCACATTTGATGGATACTATATAATTACCTGTTATTTAAAAAAAAAAAAAAAAAAAAAGATAAAAAACATGTTTGAAGGATTAATTACCAGAGCCTTATTGATCAAGAGAAGTTCACTGCCTATATATAGCCATATATGCATTTTCATGATTACAATTTCTTTTTTTTATTTTTTTCGTCTTCTCTAATAATTAATTGTCTTATAGGGAGAAGATACTTCCTATCACTTTAGAGTCCAGATGTGTGAAGAATTTAATAATTGAAAAATGTATTGATCATTTTACTCTCTAATGAAACGATACAATGTTTTTATCATAATAATATCCTTTTATTAGTCATAATCAACAAAATTATAATATGTAAACAGCCCTAATTCACGAATTACTATTGGACACATGTCTAACTTATTAATGCATACCATTTCTACGTGCATTAATTACACCAACAATATATATAAACTATCGCACGTAACAATATCTATAATACAACGAGATCAACTGAAGTTATAATTTTTAACATATGTTACATGGTTGAATAAATGACTTTGAGCTTAATTAATAGTATGGCATACACCATGTGCTTATTGATTGAATAAGAGACTTAAGTGACATATAGGTATATATATATTAATTGTTCATTAAAACAATTAATAATCTCTACCAGTCGGCTTCTATTAATTTTCTATTCTATCTTAAATTAGCTAATACAACATTTTTTTTGTTGCTTTTATTTTCATTTTGAAGCTCAGAAAAGAATTCAAGCTTCATGCATATGTGATGACACGTCATGCGTTTTATAAATCAAAGGCATTAATATATGTATATAAATGTATCGTTATAATAATTGGTCATCAATCGATCTCTACAAAAAATGAGATTAAATAAAACCTTAAGTTTGGATGGATGAAGATTGGAGAGAGTGATATTTTACCTACCAAGGATATAATTGTGATGGGCAGAAGAAGAAGAAGAAGAGATGTCGGCCATTTGTCTCCCATAGTCAAACCTTTCTTTTTGCTCATTCAATGTTAGCATTTGAGATTTCGGCTAGCTTTATACAAATAAATATATATATTTATATGTTATATTTAAATTTAAATTGTATTTTATCATATATCTAAAGATAAAATGTACACCCCACACGATAACATACATACTTATTAAAATGATATCTGAAAAGGGTACAAACAAGACTAAAGAACACCTTTTGAACTCTCTCTCTCTCTCTCTCTCTCTCTCTCTCTCTCTCTCTCTCTATATATATATATAATATATATACTGTATATCCTTTTCGTTATCATTTCGACTTTCATGGCCGACTTTCAACCATACTTACTTTTCATTATTTAAATGAAAGAGTGTATTTGACCCCACATGAAACTATATACTTGGAATCTTGGAAAACTGAAAAGGAAATAAGCGAGCAAAAAGATTATTAGCTAGATAGCTTGATGGATTTTTCGAACAATAATAATTGACCATTTTGAATGATATATATGTGTGTGTTAGTGGCCACAATCATTGCAAGCTTCCACATATATACTACAATGCAATACTATTTCGAAAATTTTATTTTGTGTGTTACCAAAATATTCATATTAAAAATTAGACTCCAAATTTGTTTATATATTTTTATTCTTAACTAATTAATAATTAAAAAAATTAATAAAAAGAAAATTAATCACATACTCGGCTCTCTCTTTCTCTATCACTACTCTCTCTTTCTATCACTCGGCTCTCCTCTCTCTAACACTCTCTCCCAATCTCTCCGCTCCCTATCTCTTGACCTATCTTGGTGGACGACTGGACCTCATCATCGAAAAGAATCACATATATTCACCTCAATAACGAGTAAGTGTTGTTCAAAATTTTTTTTAAACATTTAGATTAGTATGTAGTTTATTTTTAATAGATTTGTGTGGTTATTGTTTACATGGTGTTATTTTGCTAGTTTTATTCTTTAAAATGGCAATATCTAATTTTCTCACCAAACTGAGTTTTTTAATAAATTATGGATGTTTTTTTCGATTAAATATCAATATCTTCTCACTAGTTAAAGTAAGAAAGTAAGTGATGACAATTTTCGACACTTCTTCAATATTGGTATATCGAGATTATTTCGACAATTATTGTACCAAAGATAAGGCTGAAAATTTTCGATAATTTTTCGATGGTATATCGATACAATTTCATTCCAGGATAAAAATATAACAAAAAATAGCCAAAATTAATCACACATGACAGAATCATCAAAAACTCAATCGATGTACTATCGATAAACCATTAATAATCAATTAAAATACTAAACAAAAATAAATGTCAACCTGCCATTGATTTACTATCAATAAAACCATCAAAAAAGTGTCATAATTTTTTATGGTTTATCAAAAGTAAATCAATGGTATATCGATGGCAGACTGGCATTCATTTTTGCGTGGTAGTTTAATTGATTATCAATGGTTTATCGATGGTTTTTCGACGATTCTGTCTTATTGTGTGATCAATTTTGCTATATTTTATCCTAAAATGAAATTGTATCGATGTACCATCGAAAAATTATCAGTCCTAAATTTGGTGCAATAATCATCAAAATAATAACGATATACCATCAAAAAAGTTTCAAAAATTATCATGATATCTTACCTTCTTACTCTAATTATTGAGAATATATCGATATATAATCGAAAAAGCATCGATAATTTGTTAAAAGACCCAATTTGGCGAGAAAACTAGATCTCGCAATTTCAAAGAAAAAATCAACAAAATAACACCAATGCAAACAACCATACAGATTTATCGAAAATAAACTACAAACTAATCTAAATGTTTAATTAAAAAATTATTTGAATAATACTTACTCATTATTGAGGTGAATATATGTGTTTTTTTTTTATGATGAGGTTTGGTCGTCCACCAAAATAGGTGAAGATATAGGGAGCAAAGAGTGTTAGAGAGAGAGTTGAGTGAGTGAGAGAGAGAGAGAGAGCCGAGTGATAGAGAGAATGCTAAGTGAGAGAGCTGATAGGGAGAGAGTCGAGGGTGTGATTAATTTTGTTTTTATTTTTTTTTTAGTTAATTAAGAGTAAAATGAGAAAAATATGTAAATAAAAGAATTATTTTGTATAAATTAATTAAAGTCTAATTTTTAATGTGAGATATTTTCTTAAACATACAAAATCAAATTTTCTTATATATATACTCCTTACCGGTTTTTTTTTTGGGAGGGGAGGATAGTACTACAATAGTAACAGTAGGTAGTGATCATGTTTTCTTATGCATAAGTATTATATATATTCACTTAATTTGCGCTTTATTTTCAATTATCTCTATATATTATGCATGCAATATCTATTATGTAAAGATAACTAATACTATTGTGAAATTTGACATATATAATCTGAATACTTCCTTCATGTTAGGATTACTTTATTATATTCCTTGAAACTCTTCCCATAAACTCCCTTTAGTACTCCTTAATTTGGGTGATCTCTAAGATATTGCGTTAAGATTTTTATTCTCTTATTAGTCTCAATTATTACATATATCACTCTAAAAGCAGCAATTTGCGACTAAAATAAAGAATTTGTCCAACAAATCATCATGTATAACTATATACTATATATCACTATAATTAAACGTTGTGATGAATGATAGCATATTAATTTCGATAATTAATGCGACTTGGTAGAATAAACTTAAATGGTTATTTACTACCAAATTACCTAACATGTACTACCAAATATTTTACTCAAGTATAAATGGAGTTCGGCGGGTTTTGGGTTTTGGGTCGGGTTCGGCGGGTTTAATGTGGTCGGGTTTGGGTTTTATATTAGGAGGAAATTACATTCTATACCTTTTTTATATTGTCCTTTTTTATTTTTACCTTTTTTTTTTTTAAAATCTATCATTTTTATCTCTTTTTTTAAATATTGTACCAATTTTGCCCATGTCACTTCAAGATACTCTTCATGTGATTCTCTTATGTAAGGGTATTTTGGGTGCAATACATATAAAAAGAGGTATGTTTCAAATAAATATAAAATTACAAGTAAATTTGATTAATTGATGAATAAAAGAGGCATTTTTCAACTTACCCATTTTATTAGGCTAAATCCGAATGATTCATTTTTGGGCCCAAATAAAACTACTTGATTTTTAAAAGTACCATCTTTTTTTTTATTTTTAACATTTTTTTGGGCTTTATTGAATTAAAGCATATAAGTTTAAATAAAAAATTGTATTATATGTAATATAAATTATAATTTATATTCATGTACATGTGAGTCAAGCGACCCTCTGGTAAACCGAAATGCACAGTCTTGCATACAGTCGGCATGTCCGCCAATATTATGTATATTCAAATGAATCAAATCATGTATATTGAAATCGATGGTTATAGCCGCTATGTAATTCAAATCCCATTAATCCCATTATTTCTCTTTAGCATGTTTCAAACAAACACAGAGCAAATATATAAATCCAACATATATAATTAAAGAAAGAAAGAAACAATGAAATATGAAGGTTGGCTTAAATGCCAATTTTTCATTTGGAAAAACTAAAAAAGTAAGGCATATCAAAATTGGATGGCATATATATCACAGTCTACGAAAGTAATTTTGTACTGTTTGGGTATCGGGTTAAAACCCGACTAAATAAATGCATTATTTTAAAACCCGAACCTGACATCTGTGTTGAGTATTTTCGAGTTAGACCCGACCTGACCACACGGGTTTTAAATTTTTCGGCCTTTTTCGACAGCGGATCGGAGCGGGTGGTCGGGTTTTTGAATTTGCGGGTCTAGATGTTCATCCCTAGTATATATATAAGTATAGTTAGAACTAGATGAAGAATATATAAATATTTTAGCACAAGATTAAATATTTTTAACCAGAAATTTTATATTAAACCAATCATCTAATGACAAAGTTAATGGTAGACACGTAGAGTTAGTGGGTGAGTGAGTCAGTGGTAGAAATTAAGAAGTTTTTTCACATTTACAAATTTTTACGGAGTTCCACAAAAAAACTCTATTGCAACTAAAGGAGCAAATTAAATTGCAATCAAACTTCGTATAGCAACCCATATAAAAACCACCAGAGAAATAACTTGAAAAACTCAAACCGTAAATTTGAAAAAAAGAAAAATATATATTAAAAAATTGTATGTGGGGTAATTCTCTTAAAATTAATTATGTAGGATAATAATTAAAAATATAAATTTTATAAAAATAAAAATAAATTTATATAAAATAAAAATAAAATTATGTGGGATAATAATAAAAAAAAATATAAATTTATGAGGATAAAAATATAAATGAAAAACTATTAATTTAGAGTCACTACTACAAAAATTGCCTTTAGAGGCGGTTTTTGTGGCCTTTCAGTGTCGGTTTTGGCGAAATTCGCTACCGACGCTGATAAGAGCGACACTGTAGGGTTATAAACAACTGACGCCATATATACCCATATGGCGTCGGTTATTAGCTAGGAATCGACGCCATAAGAGTATATATGGCGTCGGTTCCTAGCTAATAACTGACGCCATATATGGCGTAAGAATCGACGTCATATATGACCGTATTTCAGTTTTTTTAATTTAAATTTATATATTATTTTATTTAATTTAAATTTAAATTACATATTTATTTTTCAAAAGGTAAATTAAATATTATTTAAATTAATTTTAAAATTGGCCAAAATACATAATTTCATTTCATAAAAGTAATTAAATATTACACAAACATTGTAAAATTAGGCCAAGTATTAACAAGTTAATAAATCTAACTACTTTATTCAAAAATAAATCTAACTACAAGTTAACCTAAAAAAATAACCTACGGAAGAAAAATTTTTGGGCCTTTCAGCATCAATCGTCAACGTGAATCACCGCCATCAACCGTTCTATCCACTGTCGCTGTATTGGTAACAATTGAGTTTTTGTATCGTATTGTCGCTTATCTCAAACTGTTAAAAAAAAGTAAAAATTTATATTAGTTTATATATATGTATATTATATATTTGTTATTATAATAAATACTATAATTAATAATTAAAACTTACAGCTTTTTGATCTTGTATGTAACAGTTGGGGTTTGTAGATGAGACGATGTCAATCATATATTTCAAAATATGAAAACCACATTCTTGGTTTTTAGGTTGTCTTGGACAATTTGCTAGTGATATTTCTTGCCACGGGCCAAGATTGTCACGACCCGAGCCCTAGGCTGTGGCATATATGTAATATCCATAACTTGGGTGGTCAAATGTCACACTTTGACCCTTGTAGGAAGATAAAGCTTATAAATGATCCTTTTATTTATATTACAAAATACTAATTTAGAAGATATGGATTAACTCCTATATTAATAAGAAAATATTAGTAACAAAATCAGGACCACTCATCAGTATAAAAGAACAATAATATCCCCACAGTTATGTAATCACCAAATAGATAGATTAAATAAGTCAATAAAATACTAAAATAATACCTAACATCCATCATTCCTCATTTCTAACTAGTACATAGCTAATTTAAGTCATCTAGACCATCCATTTCAGCTTAAATACAAAATCAGTTTCATTAGATGGTTAAAGAGTAAAATAAGACTAAACTAATAATGACTTTCTTTTCCAACGGTACCATCCTCATCCACTAGTATCAAACTGAGTTCCTGGAAGGGGAGAAAATAGGGGTTGAGCTTATAAAGCCCGGTAGAAAAACAACTAATATCAAAGGACCTTGGTTTAATAAAATTCCCGCATGGTTAGCTTTGTAAAAATAAAATATCTCATCACTAGTATCAAAATGTATAAACAAAGTAGAGAGACCACAAATAATCACAAATCAAACGTCAAATGCATATCACACCGTCCACTAGACCCCTAGCTCTCAATACCAATCATAGAAAACAACATCCAAAACCTGGTAGTCGCATCTGATATCCACCATAATACCGGTGCTCAGATATAATTCACTCCCTGTACAGATTCTAGGTCTTTCACCTACAGGTGAGTGCACACCTGATCTACCTATGATGACACAGAGACTAGGTCGTGAAACAACAATATGCACCGAACATGATCAACATGGCTCTCATCAGTATAACCAAAGCAGGCAAATAATAAACATAACAAAGAACATATTCCTTTTTATTTTCTAAAAAATTCGGCAGCACAACAGTTGTATTTTGAATAAACCTAAAAATCATAACCTGCATAAATATTTTCACACAAAAATATATTTGGCATTAGTGCCCCATAACAGTCCAGAAAAATATGCAGATTAAGTTTTCAATTTTTCAAACAATTTTATAAATCATAAAAATTAGAATATGTCCAATGTTATACAACACATATAAAAAAAATCAAGTCCAATAATCAAGTTGAGTCCCTACCTCTCTCGAATCGTTAAACTTTTTCCCAAAAGACGATCTTAAGCTCTCAAGTCTCGAGCTCCAATTGTTTTAGTCCAATCTTACATATTACTCTCACCTATACCATCAAATGGTTAAATAATTATCATCATCACATTCTACATTCAAAACCGAGTCCAATGACACATAATATGATAATATTTAAAATTTAAGGTTCCGAAACCTCACCTAAGCGGTGCACATTAACAATCGGTGGCGGTAAAAATTGGTGTACTAGAAACGTCGCCGAAAATAGGGGTAGTGTATATAAAAACGACCACCTCGACGAGTAGATCACACCCATGCCAACCGTTTATCAAAACGGTACACGATGTCACCGGAAAGTCACCGGAAAGGGGCGGAGCTACAAAAATGTCATCAAAAAAAGTAGCAAACTGAGAAAAATGGTTTAGTGTAGGTTGTTCTCCTCGACGAGCTGAGTTAAGTGGTGAAAACGTCTCGTCAAACGGACGCCGGAGGTGACCGGAAAATTCGTTCAAAGTTTGAACTCCCAAACTTTGACTCGCGATGCCAAGCTAACGGCGGCGAGAGAAGAAGCGCCGCTTTGGGGGTGAGGTCGCCGCACTTGGGATTCCGATTTGTCCGGCGTGTGGGGCCGGGCGGTGGCTGGAGGTGGGTCGCCGGAGTGGTGGTGATGGTGCATTTTGTGGGTTTTTCTTTGAAGCTTGAAGAGAGAGAAAGAGAAAGAGAGAGGGAGAGAGAGTCAGAGAGACACACGATAGGGGGTATGCTATTAACTTTTTTTTTTTTGTTTATACATATATTATTATTATTATTATTATTATTATTATTATTATTATTATTATAATTATTATTAATATTTTATATATATTACTTTTGACTCGGTCAACCGAGTCCTCACAAAGATACTCATGTGTTTTCCCTATATATCTGAATGCACTGTTTGAAAAATTATATTAGCATTTCAATTCATTAGTCAATTAAAATTTGTTACATAAAAAGTAATTAAATTATTACCTTCCCCACATTTTAGTAATTTGTTCGGGAATTTGGCGGTCACGTAGGGTCTAAATGGATAATTTTCTTTGGCGTAACAACCTCTAGCAGCCAATACGCACTAGAAAATTATATTGGAATATAAGTAGATAGTATAAAAATAATTTGAAGTCATAATATAGAAATGAACAATTAGCACTAAAGAATTAAGTAGTGTTTACCCGATATTCCAAGGAATAAAGAACATTTGGTGGTTGTTATTCATCGATGATAACCAAGCAGCCAATCATCTTGCTGCATTGTCAAAAGACAAACTCTTCTCTTCATCGTTTATACCATTCATTGCAAAAGCTCTGGGTCGTAAAACTTGAAAAATTTTCTCATATCGTTGATGCTCTCCCAGATGTGTCTACCAAAAAAATTGTTAAGTATTATTATCTTATAATTATTTGGCTAGAATTTGATGTATATATATAAGGTTAATTAGATTAAAGAAGAGTATACATCATTCCAAACAGCATTCCCTGGTTGCCGATGAAGTCACACAATGCAACCTGCTACAAATCCTCTCCAGATAACGTGATTTGGGTACGCGGTGCTATGAATCCTCGGGGTACAGGAATGGTGATTATATCACATTATCTTTGAGGTTCAAGAATTTAACAACCATCCATTTTAGCGATTTAGAGATCCTTTCCATGTTCTTTTGCGAGAATAATTCATCTTCCCGTGCACGACCGCCTTGTGGAGAAAGCGTGGGAGCTTTCTCCTTCGACGCATCACGTCTTGAAGGTGGTTGAGCGAGTAGACCCTAAACAAAATAGAACATAATATATCAAATTTGATCTAATTTCTACCGAAATTTCAGCAGCATAACGGCTGTAAGTGAATGCCCCCAAAAATTTTAAACATGCCTGTATAATGACAAATAACACAGATATAACAATAGTTTGTCATCCATCCCACCGCAGCACATATATTCGCAGAACCTACTTCACTATGGTTGAATATTGAAGATATTCAAACTCCACTAATCATTAATAATTAATTTATAAGAGAAGTTACCTTGGATGTTACAATTAAGTGCTTAGGCCAAGGAAGGAACATTATCGAATTTCTCAAGATCATTAAGAAACTCCTCCTGTGCTTCGTTAAGCAAGTCCAATGGATGATCATCGAAATCATTACCCTCGATATCATCTACCCCCACTTTCCTAATGGATATAGATCATCAGCTAAATGTTCGCCATGCCAATACCAAGTAGTATAACTTCTATTGAAACCTCGTAAATACACATGGTCCTTAATCATTGTAATATTTCCTTTAGATCCATTACAACAATCTACACACGGACAATGAATACGTTCGGGATTTTTAGAATTTTTTAAGGCAAACTCTAAAAATGCATCGAACCCTACTTGAAATCGCAGTGTGTCTCTCTCCTCACGCATCCATGATTTATCCATAACAAAAATCCTATCTAAAAAAATTCAGTATTTAGTAACTAATTATAGCTAGTTACTAATTACACAATGTAATTAACTAAGTTTCTCATAATTAATTCATATTAATTTATAAATTACTCAAATTCTTGTTTTAGTTTGGTTCGTGTTATTAAGTTGTTTAAGTTGTAAAAGTTGTAGTTAACTAACTAGGATAGTGTTTAGTTGATTGGAATGTTGGTAGAATTAAAAAGTGTATATAAATGTGTATATAATTATTTGTGTTATGTTACCTAACTTCTTATAACTATGTTGTAATTAACTAGTTATTTATGCTATATAAATATTAATATTTTATTAGTAAGATTTATCCTAATTCTACAGAAATTTCTGCAGCATAACGGCTGTAGTTGGACATTCCTAAAATTTTTAAAAGTGCCTAAAATAACAAACAAAACAAATATAACAATACAGAACAAACAAAATAACACAAACAATACAAAATTTATCTACCCATCGGACCACAGTACATGTAATCGCAGAACCTACTTCACTACGGATGAATATTTAAGATATTCAAACTCAACTAACATGCATTGAAAATTAATTATATAATAAGAAAAAGTTAGTTAAAGTATATACCTATATATGCAAGCTCAAATACGATCAACACAAAATTCTGCTGAACCTACCATATAAAGAAATACAACGAAATTACAAAATTAATTATTTCATTACTTACTAGTTATAAAAAATAGTAACAAGTTACTTAGTTACTAAATTATACATACATATATATATATACTCAATTATATCCTACACTAATTTAATTTTAAAAATTTTATTTCTAAACTAATTAAATCCCTCCAATGTCATTCTCATTCAAAATAAATATATATATTACTTAGAATATATACAATACAATTACAAATTGTATTTACATAAAAAAATATACACATATATTCAATAAAATACAAAAATACATATATATACTATATATTGAGGTTTAAATTTTTACCTTATAACCGCAATCTGACGAGCGATTTTGCAAAAAATCTGAGCACTAAGCACATACAACACAACAATATTACTAATATGAAAATAACCCAAAAAATAATTTACAAAAACCAAAAATAAAATAATGTACATTATAAAAATGAATAGAAATTATATTTATACCTTAAAGGATGTTGAGATTCAATGTTTTCTCAACAAATAATGGTGGCCGGAGTTATATATCACACAATTTTCTATTGGGTTCGGATGACACTTAAAGAGGGTAAAAAATTAAAAAAACTTAGGTGTATGGGATTAAGTATCAAAAATGGAAGATTAAAAAAAAATGGGCTCAAATGGTTGAAAAATGGGAGAGAAAAGGGGTGGCGGAGGTGGTGGTTGGCAAGGGTTTTGGGTTTGGCTGGGCTGTGGGTTCGATCGTGAGGAAGAAGATGATGATATGAGACGCGATAGGGTTTTTTATATAACTCTATAGCGTCGGTTCCTATATAAGAACCGACGGCATAGGGTACACGTGTCAAATAATCATGTACTCTATGTCGTCGGTTCTTATATAGGAACTGACACCCATAGGGTTATTTCATATAACCCAATGTCCTTTAAGTCCCAACCGACTCTAAATGGTATAATGCAATTCTATATCTACGGTTTTTATAAAAAAAAACTACCTCTAAAGGTCAATTTACAATAAGCGGGTATTTTTACACCCTTTAGCTTCCCTTTTTATAAAATATGTTGAAAAAAGGGAAGCTAAAGACCCATTTTATAGTAGTGAGTAGTCAACAAAATTATTTTTTAAAAATATACACATAAAAAAAATTCATTTATAAATATTATTTGAGGGAGGGCAAATGAAGTCCCCTTCTCTATAGTGCAACTAAACATTTATCAGAAAACTTTTTATTAATTTTTTTTTTTTTGTGTAACACATCAAAAATAAAATAATAAACTTTGATATTTAATATTTTTATGTTACAATTCATAATTAAATTTTAATTATATTGGTTAATTAATAATTTGTTCAATATATATAATGAATCAAATTAAACTCAACAATATAATTTGTTTCAGAAAAAAAAAAACTCAACATTATAATAATCTTTAGACAATAGGATCTATAATATATTTATATATATATATATATAAATATATTAGGTATTTTCATCTATAAGAATGGTTAATTACACATTTTTCTTTTGGTTATGTTGATATATAAGTTGTAGACTTAATTATATAAATAAATATTTTTTTTTTGGGTAAATTAGCTGAATTTCATAAAAAAAAAAAATATTTGCAAACTCCAATTAATGTAATATAAACCCATAAATAACTCCAATAATTACTTACGAATTTAATTTCCCAACCAATCAAAAGTATCTTTACAAACTCCAATCAACCACTCATAAAAAACTCCAACACTTACTTACAAATTAAAATTGTCCCACCAATCAATAGCATATTTACTCTTTTTTTTTTTTTTTTTTTTTTTTTTTTTTTTTATGAATAAGAATGCATTGTATTGCTCAACAATCATTTATGGACACCAATTATAAATCATTAGAAAATCAATCTTTATAACTATATCTCTCACATCAGTTACATTTTTTTGTACAATTTTTGAGAACCAAATGTTATCCCCCATAGACATTTTGTTAGATAGCACCTTTCTTAGTCTATTCAATGCATCAAGTTGTATTTTTCGAACAGTGTGTTTTCCTTGACTTGCTCAGTTTGGCTTTAGAAACTCTACCTAAGAGCTCAAATATGTTCTCGAATTTAACTTTCCACTTTTGCCAAGCTTTGATTTCCTCCAAACATTTCTTGTTGTAAGAACAAGAAAAAAATAATGTCTTCACTATCTTCCCCACACACCATACAGTGAAGTCAAGCTCGATTTAAATTTTACAATTCTATCTCAAAGAACAACTTGGACTAATTTCTAAATTCAGATTACCGACTTTTTTAAGAAATTAATTTGCAATTGTAACTTTAATATTCAAGAATTAGGTGACACAAGAGACTTTGAACTCGAGGAGGAACGAGTGACCCTCCTTGAAACTGGCTGAGTGAGAGAAGACGAAGTAGAAGCCTTTTTTGAAAAATGAGGAGCCTTACCTTGAAATGTTCGAGGCTTCTGACTGAATGGTGGCAACGATGGAGACGGAGGAGATACGGGCCTTGGAGAGCTAGGAGAATCATGAATCATCAACTGATAAGGGACAATAGCTAGACATGGATGGGCATTGCTGAACACTTCTTCAGCAAGACTAGCCATGACTTCTGATTCGGCAGGATACACAGATGTTGGAATGTTGATGGCTTCAGGGGAAATCGACATGGAAACAACATTCTCCATTATAGACAGAGAAGGAGAATCTTTTGGATGAACAAAGTGAATTGAGAGCTTCAGACTTTAGGGTTTCTTGGAGAAGAGAGTAAAGTGAAAAAAACGATTCACTTTTCTTTGGCTTTAAGTAGAGGATACCCTTACAATATTCGACCATGCAAAGAAAAAATGATGATTTTTATTTATTATTTTTTAAAAAAACTTTGCAAAATGAAATATACACGCCCAAATAGAACTGTTGTGACCACACGTTTTGGCACAATAATCGAAATAAACAAATTGACATGAGATATTGAGAGGATAGAGATCTAATGACTACAAATATACCAACAAAATGTAACAAGTGCCCAGACCTTTCCAACAGAGATAAGAAATAGAAGCTTAGAGATACTCACTATCTTGCAGTGCTAATGGGACAGTTAACATCTGATCAATGAAGTGAATTAAACCACTGAGCAAGAATAAAACAATGCACAACATGAGCAAACAAATTTTTGTAACACATAAATACAACAAACTCTAATGAAAATAACTACACAAACCTTGTATCTTCATAAGTGTGTGTAAAGTGTCCTCATGTGGTCCAGGAAGAGAAAGATCTTCTAGACCACTCCCTCAAAGAAACTTTTTTTGATGTTTTTTTAAATTTTTTTTCATTATTATACCTTTATTTTGTAAGACACACTCTGACTTTTCTATGGTACCCAGACATAGCTTTCACTCTCTTCCAGAGATGTAGCCATCCTCTTTAGACCACAAGTACTAATATAGAAGGTGCATACTATTTATTAGTAGATGGATTTAAGATAGCTCTTCCCATTACATTTGAAGGAGGTAGCCTTTTTATCTGGAGAAGATATAGGCTCAATTTTGTAGAAGATAAAACTAGCGAGAAGGTGATAGTAATAAACAACAAAAAAATGTGCTCATGTCATGAATTTGAAACTCCTTTACTTATAGTAAAAAAAATGTGACCAGATGAAACTGTGAACAGTTTAGATGGTATAGAGACCAATGCATGTTCTTAAATGAGTGAAAGTTTGAGTATCTAACGCTTTAGTGAATAAATCTGCCAGTTGGTTAGTTGTGGGCACATGAGATATTGACAGCATATTTGATTCAACTAGATCACGAATGAAATGATACCTGATGTCGATATGTTTTGTTTGAGAGTGTTGAACTAGGTTTTTAGAGATATTTATGGCACTTGTACTGTAACAAAAGATGGTCAAAGTTTGTTGTGGGTATCTATAATCTGTAAGCATTTTGTTAAGCCAAATTAATTGAGTACAACAGCTACCAGCGGAAATTTATTCTACCTCGACAATAGAAAGGGAAATAGACTATTATTTTTTGCTATACCAAGAGACCAGATTATTACTGATGTATAAACAACCCCTGAAGTACTTTTTCTATCATCTAGACATCCTGCCCAGTCAGAATCATTTTATCCCACCAAAGTGGTGTTAGTATCAAATGAATACCAAAGACCATAGTTAACAGTCCCTGCAAGGTATTTGAAAATTTGTTTGACTGCAGAGAGATGTGACTGTTTAGGGTTTGCTTGATATCTAGCACATAGACCGACACTGAATGAGATATCAGGGCAACTAGCTGTGAGATACAATAAGCTGCCTATCATGCTTCGGTATAGAGTGGGCTCTTCAGGGTCTCCAGACTCATCACGCTTTAATTTAGTTGTTGTGCTTATGGGTGTGTGTGCGTGCTTGACTTGTGTATACCCAAACTTTTCTAACATGGACTTGACATACTTTGACTGTGATATGAATGTTCCATGATCTAATTGTTTGATTTGCAGTCCTAGAAAAAAACTAAGATCCCCTATCAAACTCATCTCAAACTCACTTGTCATTAATGTCATGAGTGTTTTTACCTCTCTTTCACAAGTTGAACCAAGAATGATGTCATCAACATATATTTGGGCAACGAAAATCCCATTTTCAAGATGTTTAATGAATAGAGTGCTATCGGAAGTACCTCAAGTGAATCCATGGGAAATGAGGAATGAGGTGAGTCGATCATACCATGCACGTGGAGCTTGTGTCAATCCATATAGGGCTTCGTTGTGTTTGTACACGTGGTTGGGAAGGTTTGGATCTTCAAATCCCTGAGGTTATTTGACATATACTTCCTCTCGAGTTACTTCTTATAGAAACACACTCATGACATCCATTTGGAAGAGTTTAATCTTCAGAAAGCATGCCACGATGAGTAGGAGTCTTATGGACTTTAATCAAGCCACTAGAGCAAAAGTCAATTCAATCTACCTGACTGTATCCTTGAGCTACAAGTCTAGCTTTATTTTATGTAACTGTCCCAAATTCATCTGACTTGTTTTTAAACAGCCATTTAGTTCCTATAACATTTGCTCCATCAGGCCGAGGAACCATAATCCATACACCAAGTCTTCTAAAGCTTCTCATTTCATCTTGCATTGCAGCCAACCAAAATTCATCCAACAGGGCACCTCTAACACTTTTGGGCTCACTTGAGATAGGTAACATGCAAACGCCAATAGATTCTGAAGTTTTCGTCTAGTGACCATGGTGTCATTAGGATTTCCAATAACCACTGTCTGGGGATGAGCTTTTTGGAGCCAGGATGGTGGTCCATTTTTGTAAAGTTTGGCATGTTGTGATTTTTAGGGCATGGCGCTGCTGACTTTAGGTTCACCATTCTGACCGCTGATGTCTGGTTCTAAATCATTTGAAGATGCAGGTTCAGTGTTTAGGGACTCAATAGGAGTGTCAGGATAAACTTGAGTAGGCTTAGTGGTGATTGGTCCAGGTCCAGATAGAACTGGGGCATCATCATCGACACTCACTTCTTCACTAATTTCTAAGTCATCAAACTTTACGTTTAATGATTCTAATACTAAGTGAGTTCATTTGTTGAACACCCTGTACGCATGACTGTTGATAGAGTACCCAAGAAATATCCCCTCATCACTTTGAGGATCGAACTTCACTAAGTGATCACGATCATTTAGAATATAGCAAGTACACCCAAAAATGTGCATGTTACCAACATTTGGTGGTTTCCCTTTTCATAACTCATATGCTATCCGCAAAGTCCTTGTATAGAGATGAACTCGATTGCAAAAGTAGCAGGCATTATTGACTGCTTCAGCCCAGAACCGCTTTGACATGTCCTTAGCTTGCAGCATAACCCAAGCCATCTCTTGTAGAAATATATTTATTCTCTCAACCACTCCATTCTGCTGAGGGGTTTTTGGGGCAGAGAACTCATGATGTATTCCCATTCCATTGCAAAAATCTGAGAAAATAACATTTTTGAATTCCTTCCCATGATCACTCCTTAGCCGAAATACTTTTCCAACTTTTGAGTCTTTCTCAGTTTGAAGTCTCAATATTAGAGCTGAGAATAGTCCAAAGGTCTCAGATTTTTCTCTAAGAAAATCAACCAAAGTGTACCGTGAATAATCATCAAGAAGGACCATTACATATCTCTTTCCACTAATACTTTCATTTTGCATGGGTCCCATCAAGTCCACATGCATTAGTTCTAACCCACGAGAGGTTTATAGTCTGTTGATCGGAGGGTGAGATACCTTAATTTGTTTCCCTAGCTGACATGGTCCAAAAATTCTATCTCTGGATACTTTCATCTCTGGAATTCCTTTTACTGCTTGAAGCTTCATCAGTCTTTGGAGGTCTCTGTAATTTAGGTGCCCCAACCTGTAGTGCCACAAGTTCGATTTATCTAGGAAGGTTCAATTGCACACGATGGTATTGCATACTGCATAGCACTGATCTACAATCATGTTTCCATTGGAATTTATTTTACCAGGATCTTAGATCTACTCACAAGTATGTTGATTAACACCCTAAATATGAACTTTCTAAAACGATGAAATAAACACATATAAAGTTTAGGAAATCTTACATTGGGTGCAGCGGAATTAAATGACTCCTTCCGTTCAGATATCTAGCCCTTGATTCCTTTCTGTAGCAGAGCATTATCAATATGTGAACCTGGATCTCTTTCTCTGAATCTTTGATGCTGAAACTCCTTTTTGCTGAAAGTCTTTCTTCACGATCTTCCTCACTATGGTTGAGGTATCACTTGCTGTGTGTGGGCACTACTCATACACTAAGTATTTCGAAATCTCAATGAGGAAGAGAGAGAGAGTGGGTTCGGCCAAAGATAGGGAGAGAGAAGGCTCAGGTTTTTCTCTGAAGGAAAAATAGAAAATTTAAGTGTAATTTTTCTGAAGCCTTCACTATCTATTTATAGCATTCCACTAGGGTTAGGTTTGAATTATTTGGCATTAAAATAATGAAAATATCAGTTTAAATTTGCTAAAAAAGTGGCCGGCCCTATACAAGTGGATTTGGGCCTCACTTTTTGCAATTTTGCAGTTTTATCTTTTCTGCATCTGATTTTCTCAAAAACGCCAATTTTCTAATTCAACCATTTAAATGTCAATTCTAACTATTTAATAACTATAAATAATTATTAAATAATATTGTCATTTATCATATTTATTAATTGAACCATACAAAGTATCATAATTAACAAATATGCCCCTAAAACTCTTTCTTTACAATTTCACCCTTACTTAGTGAAAAATTCACAAATAGACATAGTCTAATTTGAGAATTATAATTGATTAATCAAAACCAATTACATGAGTCTTACAAGCAATATTATCTCAACTAGTGCGGGGACCATGGGTCTATATAACCGAGCTTCCAATAAATAGATCAAGAATTTATTACTAAAATTCACTAACTCATTAATTCTTCGTTGAATCCACGAATAGAACTTAGAATTGAACTCTCACTATATAGAATGCTCTATATGTTCCCCCATATAGATGCATCATTAGTTATCTATTGTTATAATCCTAATGTGATCAATGATCCTCTATATGAATGATCTACATTGTAAAGGGATTAGATTACCGTTACACCCTACAATGTATTTATTCCTTAAAATACTTGACCCCGTATAAATAATATTTCAGCTTATGTGAAATGAGTACTCCACCATTTATGTTCGTTTGGTCAAGCTCGAAGGACATCATCATTTGCTTACTATTCGCCAGATAGAAGCTATAGATTCCATGTTTATGCTAGCGCTCCCACTCAATTGCACTATCGTGTTCCCAAAATGTACGTATCACCCTGACCTGGCTTAACTAACAAATCAAAGAACACGAATAGCCTTTCAAGATTGAGCCTAATCATAACAGGATTAAGAACATTTGATCTAGGATCAACTAGGCGATATTGACTTGAATAGATATTACGGTAAGTTTAATAAATCTAAGTCAAAGTTCAATATCGGTCCCTTCTGATGCATACTCCATGCATCCAACCTGAGCTTTACTTTAACCAATGCTCTGGAAAGAACATAGCACTTCTCCAAATGCAAGTAAACCCTGTTGTAGATTATCATATCAGTAAAACCCTATGTCTGATAAATCTAGGAAACTTTATTCACATAGTCATGTTTATTTTCCAATGTGTTGACGGCACAATAAACAGGATCAAGTATGTGAAAAGGGTTTCAAATGAATTTATACATTATGTACATATAATCATGAAATAAATCATGTGAACCATGCAACATTAAATGTTATTCTGATCTATATTAATAAGTAAATCTGATTATATTGAAATGAGTTTTATTTAGGGCATAAAACCCAATAGTTTCCTGTTAAGATAACAGACCCATTAGTTGAAACTAAACACTGAGTTTTAGAAAAACTTACAGAGAAGTTGTTGTCGCATAGTTGACCAATGCTGATGATTGGCCTTGAGCCTTTAACATACAGGACATCTGTTAAAGGAGCGACACCATTTAGGTTAACATCACCTTTTCCAACAATCTTTCCCTTGTTTCCATCACCAAATGTCACAGCCCCCTCATTTTCCTCTTTGTAATTAACCAATTATTTTTTATTTCCAGTCATGTCTCGCAAGCATCCACTGTCAAAGTACCACTATCTCTCCACAAAAGAAGACAGAGACACCTTAGCCACCAATCAAACATTTGGTTTAAGGTCAGATTTTATTTTCCATTCCCGACGAGTTTTCCGCCCTTGAGATTTATTTGGTTGTGGAAAGCTATTTGGTAGATAAATCATGGGTCAATACCATTTTAGACCCTGTGTTTTGTATAAGTTACTAATTTGACCCTCTGTTTTATTAAATGATAAAATGGACCCTATATTTTCTAAAATAGTACAAATAAGATCCTGAATTGATTTTTTATCAAAATAAAATTTAATTATAATTTGATCTAAAAGTGCTATGACAAAATTGTTTACATTTTCTGTATCTGTTTGTATTAGGAATTGTTTTCAAGTTGATTATTATATAAAAAATTGTCAAAAATTAAGTTCAGGATCCTATTTTTACCATTTTGGAAAATACAGGGTCCATTTTGTCATTTAACAAAACACAGGGTCCAATCGATAACTTTTGCAAAACATAGGGTCCAAAATGGTATTTACCCATTAATCATCGCTGTCAAGTAGTTCTACAGTTTATAGCACTTTGGGCGAATGTGACCCTTCCTGTTGCAGAAATGACATATTGGGATGAATTTTTCATTTTGTGACAGGAGTCCAGGGACTATTCTTCTCCCTTCGAACTTCAACTTAGCGGGTCCAAATGGAACTTGACCACTCATATAGGAATCTAATACGTTAACTATAGTAGGGATGTGTGGTTTCTCATCATCCTTTTTGGTCAGATCAACAGTTGAAGTGTGTGAATCCTCAACAGACAAATTATTTCCCTATTTGGACAACATTTTGTACCCTATGTAGGTACGATCACCATAAGGTTTCTAGAGTTGTAGGGCGTTATTAATGGCAGTTGTGCCCAGGGGAATAAATTGTAGTGCTTGTTTAGTCTAATTAGATCTGCAGTAAGTTTATATATCTCATTCTGCTTCTCATCAGGAAATCTGTTGAGGTTCTTAACTGTGTCCTCTAACTTACCTTTTTCAGTCTCCACTTGCTCCAAGGTGCTTTTTAGACCTCTAATCTGCTTAGTCATGTACTCCCATTGGGCAAACATCTCCTCATAAGCATTTTTTGTCTACTCTCGCTGTCTCCTTCTGATGTAGTGGATATTGCATCATCTTCAGACTCAACTGAGTGACAGCTTTGGGCCATGAACGCTAATACCTGTTTGTCCTCATCTGTGCTTTCACTGGCAGTAGAGTTTTTTTATTCCTCACCGTCACTCCATGTTACAGCAAGGGCTTTCTTCTTTTTTAGAGTGTTTGCACACTCTCCCTGAATGTGGCCATATCTGTCACATTCTCTGCACTTGATTCCCCGATTCTTTTCATCAGTAGATGGTTGACCTTGTTTGAAATTTCCACCTTTGTTCTTCTTGGGAGCATTTTTGTTATCACCATGAACATTCTTCTTATAGTTCCTTTTCAAGAACTTGGCATAGTTTCTTGTTAAAAGGGCTATAGTCTCATCAGAGATACCATTTATTTCCTCTAGAGCAGGTTTCTTATTTTCTTGATGAATGAGTTCGATACTCACATCAGATTTATCCTTGACCGCATCCTTCTGTTTCTTTGATTTCTTCCATCAGGAGAGTGACAACTCATAGTTCTACAAGGACCTAATGAGCTAATCGAGATCAAGTTCCTCAATGTTCCTTATTTCTTCAATTGAGGTCACTTTAGACATGAATCTTCTTGGGAGTACTCCAAGCACTTTTCGAACCAGCTTTGAATTGGAGTAGGTTTTTTCCAGAGCATACTACTCCTTAGAGATATCACACAACTTAGCATGGAATTCTGCAACTGAATCATCTTCCTCCATGGAAAGATTTTCAAATGCCTTGGTCAACGCTCGCAGCCTAGATTTCTCTACAACATCTGTTCCCTCATTCTTTATTTTCAATTTCTCCCACGTTTCTTTTGCGATTTCACAGTTAGCTAAAACCTTTAACTGGTTCGTGGAGATAACATTAAACAGTGCATGTTGGGCCTTCGAGTTAAAGTTAGCCTTTCCATTTCATCTATGGTCCACCGGCTCATGGGTTTAGGTTTAACAATTTCATTCTCAGTCATCGTGGGGCTTATCCAACCTTCTTCTATGGCCATCCAAAATCTTTCATCAACAACTCTCAAGAAGGCACGCATCTTGGTCTTCCATTAAAGGTACTTAGCACCTTCCAACATTGGAGGTCTTTAGGTTAATCCACCTTCCCTAAACATTTCCATCCTACACAGAGACACGAAAAGGAAATATAGCACCCGTACTACAACTCTCCAAGATGTAACTTAGAGAGGATTAGTTGTAATAGAATCAAGAAAGTAAATTTTGAACACGAATCTACCAACTTTTTCTGAATCAAATACCAGGCAAGTATAGGATCTAACACAAAATTTATCAAAAAAATATCAAGCTCTGATACCAAATGAAAGAACAACTTGGACTGGTTTCTAGATTCAAATTACTGACTTTCTTAAGAAATTAATTTGCAATTGTAAGTTTAACATTCAAGAATCAGGTTAATGAGCAATCAATAATGAAGACAGTGATTTACAAGCTTCATCTGCACTGAGAACAAATTTCAACCAACTAGTGCTTGGGTTCCCCGAACTAGGGTAATAACACCCACTATATTCAAAGATTCATATTACAAACACTAGTTCACAATTAGTAATTGAATACAATCTTTACAACTTTTAGTTAAATATTACCAACACCAACCAAGATCCTTGGTTGAATATACAAGATTCCTTGTGTAATACCCGGAATTAAGAAATGGATTAGCAAAACCCTAACTAGATAATTATGTATAATTGAGGAATTATATTATTATATAGTTCAATATATGTGATTTTATATGAATTTTAATATATTAAAGACCCCGTTGGTGAGCTAGGGGTATTTTGGTAATTATGACCCGAGAACGGTAAAATGATGAAATTAATTTAATTACATGCTTAATAGAACTATATTATTATATAGTATGCCTGTGTTGTCTTTTCAGGTGTGTCCTGACAGGTTAGCGCGGTATAGTCACAATAGGAATTTCGGGCGGCCAGGTTCGGGCCCGAAATGTAAATTGGATTAATTTATTTGGCATTTGATTTGATGAGTGATAATCTGAAATTAATTGTGAATTATGTATGCATGAAATGGCAAAATTACCCTTGTGAGGGTGTATGTGTGAATTTAAGCCATGAGGGCAAAATGGTCTTTTGACCTTTATTTTCTACAATTAATAAAAGATGGAATTTTGAGGAAAATGAATAGAAAATTCTGGTTTCTCCTCCCTCATACCCGAACCCCTCTCTCTCTCAACCCTCTTTAAATTTCAAACTTTATTTTGTGAAGATTTGCTTGGTTTGAAGCTTAGTATTTGAGGATTGATTGAGCTTGGCTTTAAATTGAGTTTGAGGTAACTTTCTTGGCTTGAATCTTTGTTTAATTTTTGAGTTTAAGTCTTGAAAGAGCATGAAATATGATGTAGGTTGTGCTTATGAATTTGAGATGCATGTTGATGTTGTGGGGTTGTTTTGAGCATGCTTGGAGCTTCAATCTTTTGAGTTTATTTGGATTAGGTTTGGATAGAAATTTTAAGGATTATACTTGTGCATGAGTTCTTGGCTTAATTTTGTAAGAATTCAAGATAGGATTTTCATGGAAGTAAGCTCAAGTTGGAGCTTTGATTTTCTTGAATTGGTAATTTGATTTTTGGGGGTTTATTGTTGAATTTTGATGCTTAAGTATGTGTTTAAGACCCTATAATATTTGCTAGCTTCTGTAAGTGGATTGATTGAGAAGTTGGTTGTGAAAAGCAAGCTTGAGTTCATGGAACTCAAGCTTGGTGCTTTAATGGCACTTTTTGATTTTTAGTGCAATTGTTGGGTTTAAGTTGTGGAATATGTTTATTATGACATATATTGATGCTCTGAAAAGTTTGGGAATGTTTGGGGATGATTTGAGTGAGTTTTGGGGGTTTAAAGATTGAGAAATTTCGTGTTCTCTGCCCAGACAACCGGAATTCGGTTGGTTCATCCGGAATTCCAGTTGGAGTTCATCGGGAAATGCTGAATTTTGTTTTGGCCATAACTTTTGACTCGGGACTCCGTTCGGGACGTTCTTTATACCGTTGGAAAGCTCTTTTCGATCTCTATGTGATTATCTGTATTTGAAATGCCATGAATTTATTTTATGAATATGAAATCAGGGGTTAACCCTATTTGTGAAAAATCCTGGATTGTGTGACTAGAATTACCGGCACCTGGTCAGGAGCACCCGGGGATTCGGAATCTCTGCCTTTGCGGGACAACATGTAAGACAGTAGTTGCACGTAGAGATATGCACGGTGGTGCTTATATTGAATATTATATTGGTGATAATTAGAAGCAAAGTTAGGGTTATTACCCTAAAGTGAGCGGTTTAATGGCCTAGGGTTATTACCCTAGTAATTATTAATGTGTAAATGCTATGCCATGCTAAATATATTGTAATAAAGAGTTATGCGCACAAGGCATAATTAAGTTAGACTCGGTAAATTAGTACCTTGAGTTTGATAGTAATGCGGTCTAGGGTTATTACCCTAGAAATTATGTGAAGGTAAGAAAGTCATGATGTACAATAATATTGCTAATCAAGTGAAAGCATGAATTAGGGTTATTAATCTCTATAAGTGTTATTTTGAGCATGCAATGATATGTTATATGAGAGACTATTTGGTATGTAATTTAGGGTTATTACCCTAAGATTCTATATGTTTTGTTATCTATTGAATACATACATATATTTCAAGAGTTATGTGCATAAGACATAACTTGGTTAGACCTAGTATATTACTAGGATAAACCACTGAAAGAACGTAATGTATGGATTACGTAAATATATATGAATAGGGTTATGTGAGCAAGGCATAACCAGGTTAGACTCGGTAATTATAATCGAGATAAACCTTACTAAGGCCTTATTGTAAATAGACGTGTGAGCGTAACACGTAGGTCTATGCTACATAGACATATATAGGCGTGTGAGCGAAACACGCAGGTCTATAGCAAATAGACAAATAGTGCAGTGGCACCAATAATTATATGATAAATATATATGTTGAGACTAAGGGTTATGCGCTCAATGCATAACCGGGTTGGACTCGGTAACGAACGAGATGGGCGATCTAAGGCCTTATTGTAAATAGACGTGTGAGAGCAACACGTGGGTCTACGTCACGTAGACATAAATAGACGTGTGAGCGTAACACGTAGGTCTACGCCACGTAGACATAAATAGGCATGTGAGCGTAACATGCGAGGTGCATGTCACACGGACAAATTTGAATAGCATTGTTGTTTATATTGTATGATGAGCATATTATTGATATGTTTTATCTTGTCTTCTTGCAGGCTTGGCTCACGAGTGCTCTACTGTGCAGGAAAGGGTAAGTTAGTGGCTGATCAACCATGATTTTGAGGAGCAAGATGAAGAATGTACATGTTCAAGCCATATCAGACCAAGCGGGTTAAGGGTCTGTAACACCCTAACTAACATAGGCGTATTACGTGATTTTTAAACATGCTGTGCAGCTCGTTGCTAATCAACGAGGTTTATGGAAAAACGTGATTAATTAAAATTTTGCTTTTTAATTAAACTTATAAAACAACATTACAAAAGACTCGGGATCCCGATTATAAAATCATTTACAAAAAGATTTAGCATTGTTTAGCGATATACAAAATACATGTCGCCTAGCGACCGGTTACAAAATCGGCCTCGGCATCCCGATGATCGTACGCTCCGGGCCTAACGCCAGACATGTACAACCTTCATAAGCTCGCTCACGGTCCATCGGCACTAGCCTTGCCTATACCTACACATCAACGTAGGGCGCGGGTCGACGGACTCGGTAAGAAAAAGCATAATAATACTCGTACATAATTCTAGCTGAGTGTCCAACACGATGCGAGTCCGCGCTACTTGCCATGTCCAACATGGTGCGAGCCACTTCTTGCCATGTCCAACATGGTACTTAGTTACGAACGTTCATAGGGACGGTACTATTGACACGTAACAACACGATCGGTCGAGCCGGTCATACTCCGTGGCTTGGTCATACTCCGGCTGTCTGAAGCGTGTTCGCATATCCTCACGATCGGTCGAGCCGGTCATACTCGGCGCTGGTCATACTCCGGCTGTCTGCAGACGGGATACGTCAATAGCACGGAACCACCAACCAAGTGTCGGCTGATCGGTCAAGCCGGTCATACTCATTCTTGGTCATACTCCGGCTGTCTCGACGTGACGGGGTTGGATGGTTCGAAGCCAACATACAACTAATGTAATCCCAAGGCTTCACTACATGCACGCTAAACATGTAATCTACATATGCATAACGTTATACTAATCTTACACGGATTCGAATTCGAGTGTGCGATCAACATTGGCCAAAGGGGCGGCGGATTCTCTGGCTCCTAAACCATAAAAATTACAACGGTATAAGTGACACGCTAAATCACTTCCGGGGACTAAAACTAGGAACTAAAGTTTCCCCATCGATAAAAAGCATGGCAATACCCCCTAAAACATAAAAACGAGGAAAACTAGGGTTTCGAAAATTCCCCAATAGGTAGCCAGGTTGCCCAACAATTCGGTTAGGGAAGTCGGGACACCCGTCAGGGAATACTGGATACAGCTGGAGATTAGGTTCTCTCATGACGACAACATCAAATAATCATATCTTGCACAATTCAACCCCAAATCACCTCAAACTTTCCGGACACATGTTCTATACCTTCCACTAGAACATATCCAAGGCATCAAAACAACCCGAAACCTCGAAACATGAAAAATGCCATTGGAGCTCAAGCTTTGAGTTCTAAACTCAAACTTGAGCAAAACCACCTAATCAGCAATCAAACTAGCTTAAAACCTCTTAAACTAGCATAATATAATCTCTGAAAACAAACAAAAGCATTAACAACAATACGACATGATTTCCAACAATTTCTTCAAAATTTACATTTTTGAGCTAGAAAAACCAAACTTGAAACAAGGTAGCCTGTATGCATTTCTAACGAAGCTTGAATCACCTCAATTAACATGCTTACAATCCGAGAAATTAATACAAAAATCACGGCGACAACCATATATCAAAATCATGCATGCATTTCATCAATTTTACTTAAAATTCAAGAAAACACAAAGGTAAGATATAAGTGATCCAACCTTGGCTAAGATTACACAAAGATGAGTTGAAATTCACAAGGATTTGAGGAGAAAAACCCAGCCATCGGCCACGAGTCTTGGCCGAAAAAGAGAGAGAGAGCTTGAGAGAGTTCTTTTCCAAAATTTTCTATTTTATTTTTCATTTCATAAAGTCACAAAAGACAAAATACTAATGGGGCAAAAAGACCATTTTGCCCCTCCACCATAAAATCACATAAAAATCACTAAAGGGGTATTTTTGGGAAATTCTAAATTCTAGGCCATTCCAGGCATTCCCAATGTCTAAAACCGAATCCCAAACTACTAGCATACTAAGTTGTGATTTCTACTTGAGCCAAACGCGAGGAGTTCAAAATCTAGAGACACCAGGAATTACAAAAATAGGCAAGCTCTTGAATGACATAAATAACGGTATAATAAATTATTTAAATAGCTATAAATAATTTCATAATTAACCATAAACAATTGCTAATTTCCAAATTAACTAAGCGGGCTTTACAACTATCCCCCCTTAAAAGGATTTCGTCCACGAAATCTAATGCAGATAACTTTCTGGATATTGAGCTCTCATATCATTGTCACTAGCTCCAGTGGCTTCTTCCACCTTCTTGTTTCTCAGAGAACCTTGACCAATGCTATGGTCTTATTCGAGAAGGACTTTATCCTTTTTATCCGGGATGCGCTTTGGTTGTTCCTCATAAGTCATATGCTACGCAAATTTGGTAAGACTCATGCTTGAGTATATGAGAGGGGTACGAAACGTATTTTCTCGAAACATCGAGACATGGAATACGTTGTGAACTTCGATAAAATTTGGAGGCAATGCTAGATATGCCACTTGACCTATCATCTCGAGAATCTCGAAAGGTCCTGTAAATCTAGGGCATAACTTGCCTCTTTTCCCGAAAACGTTTAATCCCCTTCATCGGAGATGCAGTAAAAACACACGTTCCCACATGGAACTCACATCTACGCGTTTCGGATGCGTAACTCTTACATGCCTTTCTGTGAGGCGAAGCATTCTAGCTTTTATCTTCTCTATTGCCTCATTGGTCAGCTGAATTGACTACGGACCTAGGTATTTCCTCTCGTCTCATCCCGGTGGATAGGGGATCTTCACTTTCTGCAGGTACAACTAGTTCATAAGGGAGCCATCCTATCGTGCTACGATGCTGTTGTTGTACGCAAATTCTATCAACGGTAGATACTTATTCCATGAGCCCTCAAAGTCCATAACATAGGCTCTCAACATGTCCTCCAATATCTGAATTGTCCTTTCGGACTGACCATCTGTCTGAGGATGGAATGCTGTACTAAATTTTAGCTTTGTACCCATTGCCCATTGCAAACTTTGCCAAAATTGGAGGTGAACTTCGGATCCCTGTCCGAAACTATAGACTTTGGTACTCCGTGAAGTCTCACTATCTCTCTGACGTACGGATTACGCAGGCGATCCCGAAAATGTTGTTCTAACCGGCGAGAAAATGAGCTTGATTTCGTAAATCGGTCCACCACTACCCGGATGGAATCAAATAAACCGTGGTCTAGGTAACCGGAAGCCACAAATCCATCGTAATATCCTCCCATTTCCGTGCAGTAGGGTTAGAGGCTGCAACAACCACAGCTGGTCTGCGATGTTCAGCCTTAATCTGCTGACAAGTGAGGCATCTCGATACGAATTCTACCAAATTCTTCTTCATACCGCTCCACCAGAAGTACGGTTTCAAATCTTGGTACATCTTGGTGGTGCCGGGATGCAGGGAGTATGGGGTAGAATGAGCCTCCTCAAAGATTTCATTTCTAAGTTCCACACTGTTCGGAATGCAAACTGCACGGCTTTATACAAAAGCATCCTTTATCGACATTGAAAAGTCCTTGGCTTGACCGGCCAACACCCCATCTCGGATTTTCACTAACTCCGGATCTGTCATCTGAGCGACTTATTCTTTCCAACAGATCGGATTGCGGCGTCAAGTTGTGAAGCGACCTACAAACTCAATGCTTGGATCTAACCATATCCTCTGCTAGGCGAGGTGAGATACGAACCATACTAACTACTTGCCGGGACTCTTTACGCTCGGGGCATCGGCCCTACATTGGCTTTCCCGGGATGATAGAGGATCTCGCAATCGTAATCCTTCACTAATTCCAACCAACGCCTTTGTCTCATGTTCAAATCTTTCTGAGTAAAGAAATACTTGAGACTTTTATGGTCGGTATAGGTCTCACACTTCTCCCCATAAAGGTAATGCCGCCAAATCTTCGGTGCAAAAACCCTTTGCGGCCAATTCTAGATCGAGGAGTCGGGTATCGGCTTGTTCATAATCCTTTAACTAACGGGAGGCATAAGCGATGACCGATCGGCTTGCATCAATACACACCCCAAACCCTGTTTGGATGCGTCACGATAGACTACGAACTTCTCCTTGTCAGAAGGCAAAGCTAGCACGGAGCGGTAATCAACCTCTGCTTTAGCTCACGAAAGCTAGCTTCGCAACATACGACCGAATAATTCTCTGATTTTTCTTTGTAAGCTCGGTTAGGGGCATTGAAATTTTGGAGAACCTTTCGACGAACCCACGGTAGTACCCCGTTAAACCCAAGAAGCTTCTGATCTCTGTCACTGTCTTCGGTCTCGGCCAATCACGACGGATTCAATCTTCCCGGGATCCACCTTGATCCCATCCTTGCTCCTGATATGTGCCCCAGGAAGGACACACGAGACGACCAAAACTCACATTTCTTGAACTTGGCGTAAAGCTTATGTTCCCGAAGTCGTTGCAGTACCATTTGAAGATGTAACTCGTGCTCCTCTTCTGATTGAGAGTACACGAGGATGTCGTCGATAAACACGATCACACGGATATCGAGGAAATCCTTGAATACTCTATTCATCGGAGTCCATGAATCTTTGCGGGGAGCATTGGTTAGTCGAATGACATAACCGAAACTCGTAGTGTCCATACCTAGTGCGGAAAGCGAGTCTTTGGAATGTCCTCCTCTCGGATTCTCAAGCGATGATAACCGAACGGAGATCAATCTTAGAAAAGACCGTCTTCCCCTGAAGGCGATCGAACAAGTCATCGATCCTAGGTAATGGTTATTTATTCTTCACGTCGGCTTGTTCAACTCCACGTAGTCGATGCACATCCTCATAGATCCATCCTTCTTCTTGACGAATAAAGCGGGGCTCCCCGGGAGTGACACCTTTGGGCCCGAAAGAACCCTATGTCGAGCAACCCTTGAAGGTTTGAATCTTTAATTCCTTAAGTTCGAGTGGAGCCATTCTATACGGGGCTTTGGAAACCGGATCCACCCACAGTGCCAAGTCAATCACGAAATCAATCTCCGTTGAGGTGGTAACCACAGGAAGTTCTTCGGGAAAAACACCCGAGAAATTCCCAAACCACACGATGTCCTGCGTAGAATGGTATACGGCGGTGGTGTCCACCACCACGGCCGAAACCTAAGCAACCGACGTGCAACAATTCTCTCGGCCCGACATGCAAGAGATCACGGGATCGAGATCCACGGCCCCGAACCCACAAATACAAACGGTTCTTCACTTTCCGGTTGGAAGACCACCATCTTTCTTTTACACTCAATGCTCGTAGAATATTTAGATAGGAAATCCATTCCTAAAATAATATCGAATTCGACTAAACTCATCTCTACCGGATACGGCACTTAACTCTACACCATCTATCACGATCGGCATAGGCCTAATCCACCTATTGGAGATAACCAATTCTCAGCGGGTAATAGGGTTCCAAACCACGATTCATATCTATCATATAGTCTTTCCAATTTTCTAAAAACTGCGTACGCACATCGGACATCCTTGACCTAAACACTCATCCATAGGGATGCCTCTTACTAATGAGACACTCCGGTAGGAATAACGGGTCTCAATACTATCTGACGACGGTCTTGATTCGGTTCCCTCGGAACCTCTTGTTGCCTCGAGCCACGGATGCGGTGGATGACTTTCTCCTCGATCCATGGCGGAACCACTACCTCCTCCTGTTTGAAACCGACGCGAAGAGGTAGGAGCCCGCCACATTCCAAAGTCTAGCGATTCCACATACATCTGTTGCGCCCTCGGCTCACCATGCTTTCTTCGCCATCTCGGCTTAGATGGTCTTATCGTCGATAGTGATCATAAGGTCATACTTGATCTTCACGTTAAGTCCATCGAGATATTTTCTTTCTTCTTGAAATCGGTTGGCAAAAATCCGAGGCTAACCTCGCCAACCGAATTTGAGCGAGTAATATATTCGAGTCATGCTCATATTCTCTCGTTGGGTCGAGTAGGCGAACTCTTTCCTCTTGGCGCTTGGCCCAGCCTCGTTATAACATTTAACGGCGAAGAGTTCTAAAACCTTTCCCGAGTCATAGTAACGACGTCATGGATACGAGATACCATGTTCCACCGGACGAGTGTCTTCTTAATGCGAAAAGTGGCACACACCACTGTCGTTCCGGTTGACACCCATAAAGTTTAGAATCTTGGTGATCACCATCGGCCTTTGCTCGGCTTTCATCACGTCGGACCTCCCCGGAAAAGCCGGAGGTGCTGCTTCGGAACCGTTCGTACAAAGGTTCCCGATTTATTGGCCGCCACCACTATCTCGGCACAGGCGGCGAGGGCGAGGTGCCCTTTGGAACTACGGAGCCTTTGGGCCCCACCAGAGCACCTGTGTCTCAACCTGCTGAATCTCGAGATCTTGCTCTTCCATCCGGGCTTGCATTTCGGCAAACCTAACTTCCCAATTAAGGCTTCACGATTGACTTGAGCGCCGCCAGCGGCGGGTTAACTTCCTCGGCCGCGAACCCACCTTGCTACGGGACCTACCTCGGCCCAAAACACTTGAGGGCTGAGCTCCTCGACCTTGATCGGACCGTGAGATGCCCACGACTCCTAATATTTCGTCTGGCGTCCATCGAGTACGAGCCGCCTCGAAATCTCGAGTTGGCACTTCGAGGTCACGATCATCGAAGAGCTTTACTAATGCGCTTAATTTGGAAATTAAAAACGAAACATGCGCCTATTCTACTATCGGGCTACTAACATGCTTCCTAACGAGGCTTTTCTTTTTCATAGCTTGAATAAAATAAACTACTAAAGCAATAAAGGCTTGCGGGCAGTGAAACGAGCTAGCTGGCGATGATGATTGTACATGTCGTGACGATCTTCGGAAGACAACACAGCGGCTACGATACCAAATTGTAACACCTAACTAACATAGGCGTATTACGTGATTTTTAAACATCTTTGTGCGGCTCGTTGCTAATCAACGAGGTTTATGGAAAAACGTGATTAATTAAAATTTTGCTTTTTAATTAAACTTATAAAACAACATTACAAAAGACTCGGGATCCGATTATAAAATCATTTACAAAAAGATTTATTGTTTAAGCGATATATAAAATACATGTCGCCTAGCGACCGATTACAAAATCAGGCCTCGACATCCCGATGATCGTACGCTCCGAGCCCTAGCAGCAAACATGTACAACCTTCATAAGCTCGCTCACGGTCCATCGGCACTAGCCTTGCCTATAGCACACATCAACGTAGGGCGCGGGTCGACGGACTCGGTAAGAAAAGCATAATAATACTCATACATAATTCTAGCTGCCGTGTCCAACACGATGCGAGTCCGCTCTTGCCATGTCCAACATGGTGCGAGCCTTCTTGCCATGTCCGACATGGTGCGAGTTACGAACGTTCATAGGGACGGTACTATTGACACGTAACAACACGATCGGTCGAGCCAGGTCATACTCCGTGCTTGGTCATACTCCGGCTGTCTGAAGCGTGTTACTATATCCTCACGATCGGTCGAGCCGGTCATACTCATTGGCTGGTCATACTCCGGCGCTGTCAGACGGGATACGTCGATAGCACGGAACCACCAACCAAGTGTCGGCTGATCGGTCAAACCGGTCATACTCATTTCTTGGTCATACTCCGGCTGTCTGAAGCGTGACGGGGTTGGATGGTTCGAAGCCAACATACAACTAATGTAATCTAAAGGCTTCTACATGCACGCTAAACATGTAATCTACATATGCATTTTATTTATACTAATCTTACGGATTTCGAATTCGGGTGTGCGATCAACTTTATTTAGGCCGAAGGCGGCGGCGGATTGCTGGCTCCTAAACCATAAAAATCACAACGCTATAAGTGACACGCTAAATCACTTCCGGGGACTAAAACTAGGAACTAAAAGTTTCCCTATCGATAAAAAGCATGGCAATACCCACAAACATAAAAACGAGGAAAACTAGGGTTTACGAAAATTCCCCAATAGGTGAGCCAGGTTGCCCAACGGTCGGTTAAGGAAGTCGGGGACACCCATCCGAATTCCGGATGCTGCCGGAATTCCGGTTCACCATGACAACAACATCAAAATAATCATATGTTGCACAATTCAACCCCAAATCACCTCAAAGCTTTCCGGACACATTTCTATACCTTCCCTAGAACATATCCAAGGCATCAAAACAACCCAGAAACCTCAAACATGAAAAATGCCATTGGAGCTCAAGCTTTGAGTTCTAAACTCAAACTTGAGCAAAACCACTAATCGACGATCAAACTAGCTTAAAACCTCTTAAACTAGCATAATATAATCTACGAAAACAAACAAAAGCATTAACAACAATACGAATGATTTCCAACAATTTCTTCAAAATTTACATTTTTGAGCTAGAAAAACCAAACTTGAAACAAGGTAGCCTATATGCATTTCTAACAGCTTGAATCACCTCAAATTAACATGCTTACAATCCAGAAATTAATACAAAAATCACAGCAGCAACCATATATCAAAATCATGCATGCATTTCATCAATTTTACTTAAAATTCAAGAAAACACAAAGGTAAGATATAAGTGATCCAACCTTGGCTAAGATTACACAAAGATGAGTTGAAATTCACAAGGATATGAGGAGAAAAACCCAGCCCTAGCAGCCAAGTCTTGGCCGAAAAAGAGAGAGAGAGCTTGAGAGAGTTCTTTTCCAAAATTTTCTATTTTATTTTTCATTTCATAAAGTCACAAAAGACAAAATACTAATGGGGCAAAAAGACCATTTTGCCCCTCCACCATAAAATCACATAAAAATCACTAAAGGGGGTATTTTTGGGAAATTCTAAATTCAGGCCATTCCGAACATTCCCAATGTCTAAAACCCGTCCCCAAACTACTAGCATACTAAGTTGTGATTTCTCTTGAGCCAAACGCCGAGTTCCAAAATACGAGACGCAGGAATTACAAAATAGGCAAGCTACTGAATGACATAAATAACAGTATAATAAATTATTTAAATAGCTATAAATAATTTCATAATTAACCATAAACAACTGCTAATTTCCAAATTAACTAAGCGGGCTTTACAGGGTCTATCAGTGATGAACTTTTGAGTTCTATTTTGCCGTTTAGGTCGGCTAGAAATAAATGACTTGTAATAGCGTTTGTAAATATTTTTGGGATCCCAACTATTTTAAAAGTTTTAAATATATTACAAGTTTATTTTCCTTCTGTTTAATATAAAAGTTTAAATTCTGCGCTATTTTGATTAGTAATCCCGTTTAGGGGATTAGGGTTTCATAAGTATTTTGGGTAGCGTGCCTAATTATGTAGGGCGTTACACCTTGTGCATAAGCTAAGTTCTTCTTCAACACTTTTCTCCAATCTGAAATCCTTTCAGATATGATGACGAAGATAACACTGAACTCCCTTCAGTTTTAACTCAGCTCGAACAGGCTCTGATCTTTCTGCTATGGATGGCCACCACCAAGATATTCAATTAGACCTGTAAAATAAAGAACAATACAAGATACCACACACAATACATCACGATTATACTTAACTAACTAAGAAAGCAAAATAGCTAGTTAACCAAATCACATAACAGAACTAGCTATAAATAGACAAACAATTTTAACCAGACCTAACAATATTTTCATGACAACTATTAATACATAACAGACTGACGTGGACACTAACAGAATATTCACATGTAGTTACGTCAAATGAACACAACAGATAAGACTGGAATCACTTTTAAACTAATCTGTCAAAAATATGAACCTTACACTATCTTTTGTTCTAAGTCTTTGCCACATAACGAGCCACATTATAAATCAGTGTTTGGGAATAATTAATCTATCCCAAATAAACTTAGGTCAATTTTGTTTTTGTCCTAGTGATCAAATAGAATAGTATGCCCCAGCTGAATACTATATTTTTTAGCAACAAAACAATCTTGATTGATCTTTTCCTTGAATATGTTTTTGACAGCCACTAACTTTTTTCAATAGTAGCTACAATCCGTGGGACAAGCATATTCCCACCAATTGTGTTTCCCCAGGTGGATTGTATTTATCCACTTAACAAATAGATTATCCTTCTTCTTGGTAATTGCCCAAACATACTTCCCCATATGGAAACCAAATTCTATTCTGTTATATTACTGGAGCTCAAGCCACAAGCTGATTTCGACCTACAAATCACATTCCATGCAACTACCATCACTTGTATTTTTTGCATCCCCTTTCCATAAAAAAGCTCTGCATTTCGCTTCCACATCTTGAAGTAGACTCTTTGTTAAGTTCATAATTTGAGCCCAATATGAATATATAGCCGTCAACACTGAATTAATCAATGTTACTCTATCCATATAAGATGAATTTCTAGAGCTCCAAACTTTGATTCTATTAGTCATTTTCTCCAAAATACATTTACATTGAGCATGAGATATTTTTTTAGTTAAAGGAATACCAAGGTGTTTTCAACGCAAGTATACGTACCGTTAATAAGTTATAGACTCACAAAGAGTGGGGTCGATCCCACAAGGATCGTAGTTAAGTACTTTAAAATTAAATTTTTAATTCTATTTGGTTGTTTCAAAATTAAGAGAAGGTTAACACTAGAAAGAAAAACAATAAAAACAATAAAATAAGGAAGCAAGATGCAAGTAAATTAATATTAAAATTCATGGTGATTAGAATTTAGGGTTATTGATTCCAATTGTATCTATCTATTATGGTCTAACATAATTCAATTTCTATTACTAATTTTTATGCAATAGCAGGTTTATTCAACTAATTTATAGTTTTCTCATATATATAAATCTCAATTACATGTAAATTTTCTACTTTCGTTATAAATTAAACATGTAAAAGGCATTAAATACAAAAACTCTATTAGCTATCTAAACCATATAAGTACTCTCGTCCTATAACAAAATTTATTCCTATTTCACTATAGCATAATTGATACTCACTGCTTAGATCTCGTATCAAAATCATAAACATTTGATTGGTGGTCAAGCAATTAAAAGAAATAAGTACGAATGAAATAGAATACATAGAAAATTAGGAAGGAATCAAATCACATTAAAAATCATAAATCGATATCAAACAATATACATCAATACCTTAATAAACTACTTAGCTACTCTTGTTCATCGTAACAATCCTACACATATCAATTAAGAACATAACAAGAAAATAGAGAAGAAAAAATATTGAAAACTCTATTGGAAAAGCCTTCTCAGTCATTTTTTATCTCTCTAGCTCGTATTCTCTAATTGCTTGTTGAAAAATATGAAAGTCCACTTCTTTTTATAGTCGAAAAAGATAAAAAAAGATGAAAAAGATCTATTTTTTTAAAATTTTAGGGGGCGGGCTGGGACACTAGGCTCTTAGTGTCGCGACTCGTGTCTGCGAAGGGATATTTCCTTGATATTTTTTTAAACACGCGCCTCGACACTGAAATCTAATGTTGAGGCATAACCCTCCAAAAATCAGGCAGTGAGACACTAAGAGCTAGTGTCGAGGCACGCCCATGCATTGATCCGATTTGACCTTCTCTACCAATTTTTAGCCCTTTAATGCCCCCACATGGGTTTTTAGTGTTAAGGCCTAAATTTTGTAATTTCCTTGCCTTAAGAGCTCCAATCGCACCGAAACTTCTGGATTTTTTTCTCAAATTAATTTCCTGGTGCTCTTGCCCCGAGAATTGATTTGTTTGACTATTTTCTTATTTTTTTTAATATTTCTCCATTTTTCTTCTATTTTAAACTTGTAAAATAATAACTACCAAAAGCGTAAAATTACACAAAAGAAGAGTAAAACTTATTTAAAAACACACTAAAATCAACCTAAAAATAGTACTAATAAAAACCTAACACAAGGTACCTAAATGGAAGATGGCTCCGAGAAAAACATGATACCTCCAGAATCCGAGTCACATCAGTTTCAGACATGCCCTTGCAGCACACTGCAGTCTTTATTTCATTTGGAACTAATCCAAATATGGATGAGAAGATCTTCAGCCCTCTCAACATCAGCAAGATGGATATATAATCTCCATTGCAAAACAATAACAAGTCGTCTGCAAAGCACATATGGTTTATTTGCAATTGAGCACACCTGTCATGGAACTTAAAGTCGCTCCATTCTCTAACTTTTTTCATACTTTGAGACAAGTACTCCATTCTCAACACAAAAAGTAGGGGAGATATTAGATCTCCTTGCCTAAGGCTTCTTTTGGCATCAAAAAAACCACACATAGAGTCGTTTAAAAGCAAGGAAAATTTTAGAGTTCTAATACATACCATGATGAGATTTAAGAATTGTTGGAAAAATCCATACGCCGTGAGCATCTCTTCACTGAAATCCTAATATCATCTTTACTTATCTTTGTTGTATATATAAAAATATTATACTATAGTAAACACTTCTAGTATTTTAAATAATTTATTATATCAAAATCAAAATTCAAATTTTTTATGTTATGCATGAATGAAAAATGAAACTAACATAAGTGAGAATGTTTAAATCATATTTAATTTCAACATTAAACTATTCATAATTTTTTAAAAAAAAAATGTTGAAATTTTGCTATAAATACTATTGTATACGATTTATATGAACGTACACCACTTAAATTCTCCCCCTCCCAAAAAGAAACAATATAGGTGCCGTTTGGTAACACTTTTTTAATCAGTTTTTTATTTTTAAAAATAGAAAAGTGAAAATATTTTTCAAAAACATGTTCTATAAAACTGTTTTTACTTTTCAATTTTATAATTAGAAATTAAAATTTTAAAAACAAAAAAAATCACTTTCAATATTTTTTTAAACAGTTTTTTTTTCTTAATCAATCTTTTGGATTACGACCAGACTCGGACCCAAATCCCCTCCCAACGGCCCTGGCGTTGAACACGACTTTTGACTTGAACCCGAATCCGACCCCGGACCTAGACCCGACTTAAATAAAATCAAAAAATAAAAATAAAAATGAACTTTACAGAACACACTTTTAGTTTCTGTTTTTAAAATTGAAAAACAAAAGTGGTTACAGAACGCATTTTTGTTTTTCAAAAATATTTTTTTAAAAAATAAAAGTTTTACTTTCATTTTGTGATTCAAAAATTAAAAAACAAAAGTATTACCAAACGGCACTATAATTAATTGATACAGCAAAATAAAACAGATCCAGAAACCAAAGGAACGAAAACAAGTGCAAAGATGTCTCACAAAAATTAGTATATATAACCCAAAAACTAATTAGTATAGTACAGAACAAAAAAAAAAGTAAAGAACACCCGGCAATAAATAATTAGACTGGTTTTATAACAAATTGATGTTAAATTTGAATAGATTATGAGCTATCCAAACACACATATTAAATACTAATTATCCTTACTTATAATTATTAATCAAGATCTATATTTTATTAAGAGCATCACAAAACAAAAATAAACACACATACCTCCCATTGATGATCCATCCATGAGAGCCATATTTGAGCATCCAAGAATCTCCAAAATGAAGACAAATACAAACTCAAAGTAATATTAGAGATAACACTATGCAGAGCTATCCCCTCTTTCAACTTATTACCATCAACCCTAAACCTCTTCACTTAAGACATATATATACATCTCATACCCTTATAACCCTAAGAAGTTATATACTAATTGGGCTTAAGTGGTTCAATAATGGTATACTAAAATTTAATGGGCCAATTATAGTTTTAAAGGGTGCTCTCATTTGTCTCTAACATAATATATAATTATTAACCATCCCATTATGGTAGTGGACAAATATTGGGCACATAGTTAATGATTGTGTTTATGGTATTAAACCTATGATTATATTAGTCCACAATAATAATTCTAATATTCTCCCACTTAGAGAATATAATCAACCACCATAACATTATCTGTCACATATAAGGTAACCAATTAAGACGTACATAATATCATATCGACAGCATACATATATTATGTATGAATTGACCTTAAAAATATTTAATCCATTAACAATCATTAACAATCAAACCAAAACATGCATGAGGTACAACAAAATTGGGACTATGGGTATTCATCTCCTTTTGTACCTGTAACTTTAGTAAACAACACATACATGCATACATATGACAACAATAAGTAGAAATGACTACATTATCATTATGCATGTTCAAAATAAAAATTATAAGCATTCCATACAAGTTACTAGCATGTCCGATACATAATAGAAAAACTCTTACTGAGCTCAACAGTAAGGCTCCTAACAATCCCATTTGAGCAACATGCTCCAAAAATACACATATGGGTAAACCTTTTATTAGTTGGTTTGCTAACATGCCAGTGCTAGGCGTGTATTCAATGAAAATAAGAGACTTTGCAACTTTCTCTTTAACAAAATAGTACTTTATGTCAATGTGTTTAGAGCAGGAAGTACTTCTAACATTTTTAAAGAGAAAGCTACTGCTGCAGAATTATCACAATAAAATTTCAGCGGCCTCGAAATAGAGTCCATAACACTCAATGCTAAAATAAAATTTTGCAGCCATATTGCTTGACATGTAGCCTTATCACACGCCATATAGTCTGGCTCCATTTTTGAGGATGCTATGAGTGTCTGTTTAACACTTTCCACGAAACAGCTCCTCCAGCCATCATGAAATGTAGTCTGATGTTGATTTCTTATCATCCACGCATCCTGCATAATCAGCGTCACTAAACCCAACTATATCAAGAGTGTCAGCTCGCCGATAAGTCAACATATGATCTTTGGTACCCTGAAGATACTGCATGACTTTCTTAGCCGATTTACAATGGCTAAGTCTAGGATCACTCAAGTATCTACCCAACACGCCAACAACAGAAGCAATATCAGGGCGTGTGCATACTTGAGCATACATCAGGCTCCCCACAAGTGACGCATAAGGAACCACTTTCATTTCATCTCTCTCTTTATCATTTTGTGGACACTGGCCCTTTAAGAATTTGTCACATTTTACTAACGGTGCCTTTCCAGGTGAACAAGCATGCATATTGAATCTTTTGAAGATCTGATCAATGTAAGTTTTCTGAGACAACCCAAGAATACCTTTAGTTCTATCCCTGAGGATCTGTATCCCAAGTACATATGAAGCCTCACCAAGATCTTTCATATCAAAATGGTCAAATAACAATTGCTTTGTCTCAGATAATAGATTTTTATAATTAGAAGCAAGTAAAACATCATCAACATATAGTACTAAGAAAATAAAGCTGCTCCCACTGACCTTCATATATATACATTGATCAACTTTATTCTCCATGAAACCATTTACAGTGACAACTGCATCAAACTTGAGATACCACTGTCTTGATGCTTGTTTAAGTCTATAAATAGACTTATTGAGCTTGCAAACCATATGTTCCTTGCCAGGCTCCTCAAAACCAACAGGCTGAATCATGTAGACATCTTCATACAGATCTCCATTTGAAAAGGCAGTTTTCACATCCATTTGTTCAAGTTCCAAATTAAATGAGCAACCATAGCCTTGATTATTCGCAAAGAATCTTTGGTAGAGACAGGTGCTTCTTTGAAATCAATACCTTCACTCTGGTTATACCCTTTAGCAACAAGTCTAGCCTTATACCTTACTATTTGCCCACTTGAGTCACGCTTGATCTTGTAAACCCATTTGCACCTAGTGGGTTTGCAACTTTTTGGTAGGACAACTAAATTCCAAACTTTGTTTCGCGACATGAAACTTGACTCATGAGTCATTGCCTTCAACTATAACTTAGATTGAGGACTCGTCATGGCTTCTTGATAAGTAACTGGTTCAGAAGCGTCTCCCACATCATAATCATGTTCTTGCAAGTAGACAAGGTAGTAATCATAAATAGCAGGTTTGCGAGCTCTCTTTGATCATCTCAACACAACTTCACCACACTTAATATCAGGATTTTCATCTTGCATATGATTCTGAGGTTCATCATGAGCTTCTGTTGGAATTTTTTCAATCACAGGATCCTTAGTAGGAGCGGAAGCGAAAGCAACAAGTACAGGGATATAAATACGTTCTTCCCTAAATACAATTTCTCTTGACCCTTGACTTGAACCAAATTCATCTTCAAAATAGACAGCTTTATCTGATTCTATCACCCTGGGGTGTGAGAAAGACAATAGAACCTAGAACCTCTCGAACCAATAGTGTAGCCTACAAAATAGCCACTGATAGTCTTCGAATCAAGCTTCTTAGATTGTGGGTTATAAGGCCTTACTTCAACTTTACATCCACAAACATGAAAATAACGCAAACTCAGTTTCTTGCCTAACCACAACTCGTATGGTGTCTTTGGGAAAGACTTGCTAGGCACTCGATTCAAGATATAAGAAGCAGTCCTTAATGCCTCACCTTATAAAAATTTTTGCAAGCAAGAATGAATCAACATACAGCGTACCATGTCAAGAAGTGTGCGATTCCTTCTTTCAGCAATTCTATTATGTAGGGGTATCCCTGGAATTGTATATCTTGCATCAATACCACATTCCTGAAAGTATTTGGTAAAAGGCCCAGGGTTCCTTCCAGTTTCATCATAACGCCCATAATACTCTCCACCTCTATCAGAATTGACAGCTTTAATCTTCTTTCACTTTTGAAGCTCAACATTCGTCTTGAAAATCTTGAAAGCATCTAAAGATTCAAATTTTTCACGAATGATCTCAACATGGCCATATCAGGAAAAATCATAAATGAAGGTGATAAAGTATTTATAACCACCCCAGGTGGAACAAAAGGCCCACAAATATCAGTATGAAAAAGTTCCAACGCATTTGTGCATTTGTCTGACTCACTCTTTCTAACCTTGGCAATCAACTTTCCTTTTATGTAATAAACACAAGCAGTAAAATCAGAGAAATCAAGATCCTGAAGCACACCATCTTTCACCAATTTCTCCATTCTATCCCTAGAAATATGGCCCAAGCGTTTGTGCCAAAGCATGGAAGATTTCAAATCTGATCTTGCTCGTTTAGAACCAACAACATCATTAAGAGAAGAAGAAGAAGGACAAGAGGGAGAAGTAACAGGAACAACATCATGTAAATAAAGTTTATATAAGTTTCCACACAAAGTTCCATTTCCAATCAACACAGAGTCACGATACAAAGTCAGTTTTTTGGTTCCAAAATGAAGACTATAACCTAGTCTATCCAAAATAGATACAGAGATCAAATTCCTCCTAATAGAGGGTAAGTAAGCAACATCATGCAACTCCGAAAAATGCCCAGTGTTCAGCTGCAGTTTAACAATCCAAAAAAATTCAACTCTGACTTTAGTATCGTCTCCCATGTATACATACTCCTCCAACCTATTCGACCTTCTTCGACTTGTCACTGCCTACAAAGAATTTGTAACATGAATTGTAGCACCAATATCTAACCACCAAGTGTTTGAGGGCACATCAATAATATTGGATTCCAAATAAACCATCACAAGACAATTACCTTTCTTCTCTAAGTGAGCTTTGAGCTTTCGGCAATCAGCTTTCTTTTGCCCGACGCATTGACAAAATATGCACTTCCCTTTGAAAAACTCATTCTTATGACCAGTTGAAGATGAGCTTGCTTGTCAATTTCCCTTAGGATTGGTGGCTCTCTTCTTATGAAACCTTTGGTCACTAGAGTTGTTAGAAGTGAACTTTCTCTTGTGAGAATTGTTTGGATTTATCACCATGGAGATACTTCTTGCTCTCCCCTTTTTCATGTCCTCTTCTTCTTTGGCAATAATAGCAGTCATCTCTTCAATGGTCCACTGCTCCTTTTGAGCATTGTAGCTTGATCGAATCAAATTGAGAAGGAATGGTTTCCATCACAAACCACACCATGTAATCCTCACCAAGATCCAATCCCATGCCCTTGAGGTTTTGGTAACAACCCATGAGCTTGTCAATGTGGGCTCTAATGTCACCCGTATCAGCATAATTAGTGCGATGGAACAAATTTAAGCACTCATTTTTCTCATTCTTTGAGAACTTTTTGTACTTTTCCTTAATGGCAGCAAGAAAATCTTTTGCATTTTCAATCTGAGGAATACTATCACGAATGGATTCATCCATGTGATACCTCATAAGCATCAAACAATAGAGATTGGAATGCTCCCAATCCTCATAGGATTTCTTATCCTTTTCAGTGGCATCATCAACAAGTTTAGGCGATGCATCCATTCTCAAGGCCAAATCCACTCTCATAAGAGTCAATTTCAAGATGAGAGATTCTACCCACTGTTTGTGGTTTGTTCCATTTAGTGTCAACATGGCAGAGGTTCTTGGAATGCTTAAAGTTTAATGAGAAAAAAGAGAAATAACAATTAAATGCATGTTATAACAAAATCATGTCATTTGTGCTCTTTTTCTCATTTATTTTATCGTAAAATAACAAATGATTATCATGTATGCTAGAGTTCTTAGACAAATTAAATAAAATAGAACTCATACACAGGTAAGAACGATCTATTAAATATTATAATCAAATACATTAATTTACTATCAAATGATAGAAAAATTGTGATTCATAATATCTAATAAATTTTCTTCACCATATTGAGCATCCTTAGCAAGCAATTATTATCCATAGGATAATCAATTACTTATTAGGATCTTAATGTTATTTTGGAGGAATATACAATATTCAAATGTTCCTCATTACTAAATAATTTTACATACTTAATCTTACGATAGGTAAGAAAATAAGCACTAATTGTTAAGAAAAATCACAAAAAATTTATGCCACAATACTAAAATTAATAACCAAAAATATGAATAAAATTCATGAATTAGTATTGTGCATACAAATAAATGATAGAAAATTAAAAATGGAACAAAATGGTAAAAAAAAAGGCCCAAAATGGGCTATGCACACGCCCCCAAGCGCCTGACATTTTTCTATTGACCGTACGACTTACCGTTTTCAAGAAACCACATGTCGTTCGGCCGAACGACGTCCAAAATTTGGGTCAGAATACAACCCGTCGTTTGCGGCTAAGGGGGCTTCAGCATTGGACCAAACGACATGTTGTTTGCCCGACAGAGGCGAAATGACAAGTCGTTTTGTATCGTCCCTATCACCCAAAAACCCACACACAGGTCTGCAGGTCTGCAACCTGGATCGCGACCCGGCTCGTGACCTAGTCGAATAGACCATCTCCGGCCACCAAACTCAATGCCATTTGAGGGTTTTGTTCCATTTTCAACCCTCTATCAATTTCCAACCTCCATTTCATCTATTTTCACAAAAACATTACCCATTAAATACAAATCCGAAAATGAGTTTCCTCCATTGTTCAACTCCTCCAAATATGATATGCATCAATGGAAAATATAAAAAAATAGTCATCGAAAATATATATGAACCCATTTAAAATAATAAATCTCATATTTACACAACTTCAAACACATTAATCCGAAAAGAAAATTCAGATTTGAAAAACAAAAAAAAAAAGGGTTAAGTTGAAATATTATGGAGCACTAAAATTAAATGTGTTAGCTCTTAATACTAATTGTTAAATTTTCATAGATTATGAGCTATCCAAACACACCTATTAAATACTAATCGTCCTTACTCATAATCATTAACCAAGATCTATATTTTATTTAGAGCATCACAAAATAAAAATAAACACGCATACCTCCCATTGATGATCCATCCATGTGAGCCATATTAGAGCATCCAAGAATCTCCAAAGTGAGGACAAATACAAAGTCAAAGTAATATTAGAGAGAACACTATGTGGAGCTATCCCCTCTTTCAACTTATTACCATTAACCCTAAACCTCTTCACTTAAGACATATATATATATATCTCATACCCTAAGGGGTTATATACTAATTGGGTTGAAGTGGTTCAATAATGGTGTACTATAATTTAATGGGCCAATTATAATTTTAAAGGATGCTCTCATGTACCTCTAACATAATATATAATTTATTCAAAAAAAAAAAAAACATAATATATAATTATCAACCATCCCATTATGATAGTTGACAAATATTAAGCACATAGTTAATAATTGTATTTATGGTATTGAACCTAGTGCACAATAATAATTTTAACAATTACTGGCACTGCATCCAATTTTCCATCATCATCATCTCGAGCAATTCACCTGTGAAGTAATCAAGAATATAATCAATTATCACAATGCATGGCAGTAATAATGAACACAACCCAAAATTCCCAAATTCTAGTCTCTTGTTACAAAGCTTTCAACCCAAATACTGTCCAAGTATGGCAGTAATCAGGAATATAAGCAATTATCAAAATGTTTTTTTTTTCTTTTTAAGTCAGTATGAATATATTACTCAAGAAAACAATTACAAACACCAATATCTACAATTAATTACAAGCTATATACAATTTCTCCACCCATATCTATACTAGAAATTTTCTTTGTATAGCTATATGAAATTCTATTACAGTACTCAAAATGTTGTGAAAAATTTCTTAACAGTCCACGCTTCAGATCCCAAAGGGCTTTATTTCTAGCTTTCCATATGAAGTAAACTGTAGCTGAGATAAAGCAGAAGAACACTTTATGTCTGAATTGGGTCTCTTTATTATTTTTAATCCAGTTTATAAGACGGAAGGCTGAACACTCACTCCTTTAATGCCTATCATCCTTGACTTTTTTAAGAATATGAGTATTGTAGCAGCACTCAAAGAACAAATGCTGACTTGATTCTTCTTTGCTTAAAATGTTGTTTAATATAAATATTTGCAGTGACATGATTGCTTTTTCTTAATTATTATCATAACTTTAATGAAGTACTCTTTAAATCCTGTCTTGTTTTTTCCAACTGGTTTTCTAAGTCAGATTTTGGTGAGGGTTATAAAGTGAGACTTTATCTTTTCTTTTTTAAGTTGAATATTCTTTTGTATAACTTTCTATTTTTATCTATTAATTTAATATCAATTCCTAAAGTAACATGGATATGGGTTAGCTTGGGGATTTGATGCTCATGGTTTAATTTCATCTATCAGGGTTTTTTTTTTTTTTTTGAACGTCAATCTCTATTAAAATAAAGTTAATGATATAATAAAGGGTCTCACAATAAATACTTTATTGTTAACGTAAATTTTCGTTAACTAAATATATAAGCATTTTACGTAATAAGATATACCAAAATAATAATAATAAATGAATACTAGATATTTTTATGTATTTTTATATTTAAAATCTACATACTCCACGAGTGATTCTTATTAGGGATGATAACTTTAATACAGAGTATAATTCTCTAATAAATGTAAAGTATAGTTTTTTCTCTCAATTTTGTCGTCTCTAGCTTCTTTCCTGGATTCTGCTCCTATTTATAGGTGTATAGGATGACAGTTATTTTTATTTGAATCTAATTCTTTACAATTGCTCATGAAACGTGGACATTTCTCACGTTTCATTTTTATACATATGGAATAATACTTAATAACTACATGACCGCTCTTTCTCTTTATCCTTAAACGATTATGCTAACTAAGAAGGTTGTTTCTCGCTAAATGTGAGTTGTCCTTTCTCACCATCTTTATAGGAAAAACTAATGCTAAGTATAAATATGCTTCCTCTCACAATGTTCTTCGTATTGTAATGATATTAGCGAGGTAGTTACTCCGTTGCGTAAAGGGCGAGATGGATGAATGCAGTTATTTCCTCCATGCACAAATATGTGAGTCAATGAGTTGCAAGCTCCTTGATGTCTCGTCCTGTACACTTTTATTATATACTCTGTTTATCCTGAGATGGACATATTGTCTTGTCAATTATATCTGTTAATAGTTATTACTCTTATCTCGCATATGCTTATGTGGCAGCGCGTTTGAATATTTCTATCAACTATAATTAATTGAAACGAGTTATTTAAGCTGTATTTAATAATACAATTTAATATATCATTGAGTTGATTCATATTCTTCCTGAAGTACACGTATCAACTTCTGGTTGATAGCCGAATTTCAAGTATAACAATTGCCAGCTAAAAAATACTTTTTTAATAAAAAAGAACTTTTTAAATGTTTTTAAGGGTATAACCGTATTTTTCCAAGTTTTAAAATTACATGCTTAGAATTCGGCAGTTCAAAACTTTGAGGTACATCATTTCTCATTTAATGTCGTGACTGTTCCTTTCTTTATAAAGTTCCCATCCGTTAGATTAGATTTTCCTTGATCAAACGGTGGCCACCTTTTAGGTATAAATTTGAAATTGTGCATTATTTTTGCCATTTTTTCAGCTTTCAAACCTTCGATCTTTCAACAAAATCTCAAATACCTTCTTCTCAAATTTACATGCCCTCATTATCTCTCACATTCTTTCTACGTATTTCTTCTGGTTGTGTCTCTCTTCCTAGAAATTATCAAGACCCAACTTTTCGACCTTTGGATATTCAATCGCGAAGTTCTTCCCTACCCAGAATTTCTCATCAAGACAGTAAGTGACTGTTGGATTATATTTTACCAGGACTCTAGATTTACTAACAAGTATATTTTTAACATTCTAATATGAACTTCTAAAACGATGGAAATTAAACACATATAAAGTATGAGAAACCTTACATTGGTTTCAGCATAATTAAATGACTCCTTCCGCTCAGATCTCTAACACCTGTTCCTTTCTGTCGCAGAGTATTATCAAGATCTGAGCGCGACACTCCTTCAGTTGTTTGGATTCTTCACAGTCTTACACAATATGATTGAGGACTAACTTGCTATGGGTGGGCATGCACTGCACTCAATCACTGAGGCTCGAATTTTAATGGTGAAGAACACTGTAGAATTTCAAAATAGTAGAGAGAAAAGAAGAAGAAAAAGTCTCAAAACACTAGTTGTCTAACAGAATGAAAACTAGTGTTAGAAGAATTAGTTGGATAATGAGACCATTCTTTTATTTTTATACTAATTCACTTAGGGTTGGGATTGAATTATTTGGAATAAAAAATGGTAAAATAATAGCAAAAATAGGAGCATAGTGGCCGGCCATATGTGGGCCCAACACTAGTTACATTTTTGTCATTTTTCTTAACCATTTATCTATTATTTCACAAATGCCATATTTTGCAATACTAATCCTATAAATGCCAAAACAATTTATTTAATAATTATCAAATAAAATTATCATTTATATTATTTATTAATTAGACTCCACAAAGTCTCTTAATTAATAAATAAACCCTAAAATCCTATTTCTTCACAATCAAGCATTATCTTAGTGAAAAATTCATAAACTAGACATGGGGCCAGTTTGGCACAGCTGTGCTGTGGGAAATAGCAGTTGTAGCTGTGTTGTGAGAAAAAGCAGCTGTAGCTGTGCTGTGAAAAAAAAAACTGCTAAGTGTTTGGTAAATATATTTTTAAAACAGCTGTGAGTTAGAAAAGTTGTATATAAGTGTTTGGTAAGCTAAATGATTGAATAGCGATTAAATATACAATTACTAAATAGGTATGATATTTGTTATCTAATTTATTCAAATAAATTCATACATATTAATATATTTATAATTATTTTTTATTTTATTACAAATTACTATAATTATTTTATTATAATATTTATTATTTTAAAATATATTTAATAAATTAATAAATTAAACTTTTACTAATAATAATAATGAAAAAATCTACATAAATATTGTCTATTAAATATTTTAAAATTATTATAAATTTCCATCATAACAAATAATTTAAATTTAATCAATTTGATATGATAGAAGATAATATAATTTAAATAAAACAAAAAGAAAATACATGAATATATTTTAATTATGTCCCATTAAACTTGCAGCAATCAAATCTCTGATATTGTCCATTTCATTTAAATTTGAAGCTCTAGTTGTCTCATCTTCATCTTCAATATTAGTTTGATCGCTTGCACAATAATTTGGATTGTCTCTAATTTTCTCAAAATGTCGATCATGTTTTTCATGCCTTCGAATGTAATTATGCAAGGTCATTGATGCAATCACTATTTTTACTTGCTTCTGGTATGCATAACTAGGCATATCTCTTAATATTTTCCATCTTTTCTTCCATACTCCAAAAGTTCTTTCAATAACACTTCGAAGAGAAGAATGTGCCTAGTTGAATACCTCTTTATAACCAGTAGGTTCGCTACCTCGTTGAAATTGTGGAAGATGGTATCTTTGGCCTTTATATGGTCCTAAAAAACCTGTAATTTGTGGATATCCCGCATCCACTAAATAATATTTTCCTATCAAATAAAATATAAAAACATAATTAAAAAATTATAAAGACTTTTATAATTTATAAATGTGTTTAGATGGCAACCTTGGGGTGGTTTTGGAAAATTTGAAGTTGAATCACGCAAAGCTGAATAGAAAATTCTTGTATCATGAGCAGAACCTTCCCACCCAGCATATGCATATATAAATTGCATATCAAAATTACATATTGCCATAACATTCTGAGTTGGTACCCCTTTTCTACCAACAAATGGTACTTTATCTCCAGGTGGAATTACGGCATTTACATGTACACCGTCTATTGCACCAATACAGTTCTAGAAAAAGAATACCAGATTATAAAATTATACACTAGCTTGAAAAAAAAATTAATAAAAGAATATATAATTTTAAAGTATGACTTACCTTAAAATGAGGCATATATCTTGAATCTTTCAATATTTCTTCAGGAACATCTTTAAATTCTGGGTCTGGTAGTTTTAATACATCTATACTCATATGACATAAAATATCTAAAACCTTGTTGAAATATCGACTAACTGTCTCGCCTGAGTGATGGAATTGCTCTTGTGTTAATCGGTTTCCAGCGTCGTGACCTAATGTAAATAAAAACATGTTGGATATATTTTACCAGGATCTAGATTTACTAACAAGTATGTTTCATTAACATCCTAATATGAATTCTAAAACAATGAAATAAACACATATAAAGTTTAGGAAACCTTACATTAGGTGCAGCGGAATATAATGACTCCTTCCGTTCAGATCTCTAGCCCTTGATTCCTTTCTGTAGCAGAGCATCACCAAGATCTGAACCTGGATCTCTTTCCCTCCTTCCTTTGATGCTGAATCTCCTTTTTGTTGGTTGATTTTTCAAAGTCTTACACACTATGATTGAGATACCACTTGATGTGTGTGGGCACTCACTCATTCACTCAAGGAATTCGAAATTTAGAGAAGAAAAGAAGAAGGGAAGTGGTTCGGCCTATAGAGAAAAGAATAGGAGGCTCAGTTTTCATCTGACAGAATTCAAGTGTGAATGAGAGCCATCATTATCTATTTATAGGTAACCACCTAGGTTTAAGTTAGAATTATTTGGCATTAAAATAATTAAAAAATAAATGATAAAACCCTATAAGTGTGGCCGACCATGGGCTTTGGATAATGGGCCTCACTTATGCAATTTTGCTGTTTTATCATTCCTGTATCTAATTTTCTCAAAAACGTCAATTTTCCAATTCAACCATTTAAATGTCAATTCTAATTATTTAATAACTAAAAATTAATTATTAAATAATATTGTCATTTAATATATTTATTAATTAGACATATAAAGTCTCTTAATTAATAAATAAACCTAGAATCTCCTTTCTTTACAATTTTGCCCTTGCTTAGTGAAAATTCACAAAGTAGACATAAACTAACTTTAGAATTATAATTGATTAATCAAAATCAATTAACTGAGTCTTACAAGCAGTATGGTCTCAACTAGTATGGGGACCATGGGTCTATATAACCGAGCTTCCAATAAGCAGATCAAGAATTTATATCTTAAATTCACTGACTTATTAATTCTTCGTTGAATCCCCGCATAGAACTTAGAATTGCACTCTCAGTACACAGAACGCTCTATATGTTCCACGATATAGATACGTCATTAGTTATCCATTGTTATAATCCTAATTTGATCAATGTCCTCTAATAGATGATCTACATTGAATAGGCACTAAGTTACCGTTACACCTTCAATGTATTTTATCCTTAAAACACTTAGCTCCGTATAAATGATATTTCAGCGAAGTGAAATGAGATCTCCACCATTTATCTCTGTTTAGCCAAGCTCGAAGGATATCATCGTTTCACTTCTAAATTCCTATAGAAGTTATAGATTCCATATTTATGTTAGCGCTCCCACTCAATTATACTATCATGTTCCCAAAATGTACGTATCACCCTGACCCAAAAGTAGGCTTAACTAACAAATCAAAGAACATGTATAATACTCTTGAGATCGAACCTAATCATATCAGGATTATAAGATCATTTTATCTAGGATCAACAGGTGATATTGAATTGAATAGATATTACGGTAAATTTCAATATATCTAATCAAAGTTCAATATCGGTCCCTTCCGATGTATACTCCATACATACGATACTGGTAAACTTTGCCAGTGTCTTGGAAAGGACATAACACTTATCCAAGGTGTAAGAATACCTATCGTTGATTATCATGTATGTCTAAATCCAGTGAACTGACAAATTAGAGAATAAACTTTCGAACATATAATCAAGATTATATTCTACTGTGCTAACAACACTATAATCATTAACAAATTCATATGTTCTGGACTTAAATAGAATTCATACATTATATATACAATCATGAAATAAATCATGTGAACCATGCAACAAAAAATGTTATTTCTGATCTTTATTAATAAGTAAATCTGATTATATTGAAATAAGTTTTATTTAGGGCATAAAACCCAACAAACTCCCACTTGCACTAATATAAAACAAAAAGTGCATTTCAAATAATCTCAACACCTTGATTTACAAATCAAGTGTTGTAGTAATAAACTCCTTGTAATAGGATCTGACAAGTTGAATTAACCACAACCTTTCCTCCACCATTACTCTTCCTTAATCACAAAATCATTGATAATGTGAAATTCCTCTCTATATGTCTACTCTCTTGGGATATTGGATTCTATACCTTTGGCAACTACTTTTGGTTATTCAGGAAATAACACTAGTAGTTAAGACAGGTTGGAACGGTGCCACAATTGTATAGAACTTTCCTTAGACTGAATAAGTACCTTTCCTGCAACTTTAACATTCAGTCTCTCTCTAGTAGACCTAGAGATTTCAGATAGGTTTTTACACTTCTCTAAAATCACTGCTCCACCCCCAGAGTAATCACCATCTTATCAGCAGACTTTCTAGCACAAAGGCAAGTCTCGAAATCTGATGTGGTGTAGTCTAAGAGTTTTAAACACACCCTTATAGACTAACATATAGTTCCTCTTCTTAATCTTAAGATTTACTTGATTGTCTTCTAATGTTCCTCTCCTGGATTTATCTGATACCTACTCATTACTCCCACTCAACAGTCTGGTCTAAGGCATACTAAAGCATATCTGAGACCTCTCACTGTTGATTTAAGAAATTCTTTCATGGCTTTATCTTTTCTGGAATAGTTGAGACTTTTCCTTAGATAAATAAAATCTATGCCTAGAAGTCGAGAAGCTTCTATAGATTGCCATTAGAAAGAAAATGCTTCAGCATCTTACTAAAGTAAGTTGCTTGCATTAGAGTAAGTAATTACCAGGTATACCCTAAGCCATAGGTTTAGATAAACTCAAACCTGTAATACTAGGAACAGGAAGTTTTGTTAAGTCCATTGAATAGACTTATTAACGAAAATTTCCTTTTATGTCCTTGTGATAGAAAACTTTAGGTTACTCCATGTGAATGGATTAAACCATAGTTCTATTGGCTTTCTTCTTAGTTTCTTATCTTGACAATCCATTACTTGTTTAAACTCACAATGGATTTTAATCACTTTTGTCTTCCAAGTCATAAGAAGTGAAGTTCCTAGAAACTCTCCCACTACGACAAGGTACCGTGAATTATGTCTAAGAAAACTAAATGGTATTGACCTCTTCGGTTGTGTTAAGACAACAGAGGCAATGAGATCATCATATGTAGAATAAGATGATATAACACTTATGAAATCAAAAGAAATATCTCCTTTATTTGCTACTTTATTTTCAGACTTAGTCATTTTCTTAGAAAAGTAGTATTTGTTTAAACAAACACTTTCTTATCTATTGACTATGGGATGGTCCACCCCTAATCACTTAGAATAGCTAACAAACATGCAAACCATGGTTAACAGTTCTAGCTTTTCTTAAGATTTTGATTAGGTCATCCATGAATCTAGTAATGATTTACTTTAAGTATACAACCATTACATCATTCTGAAATTATATTACCATAGAAGGATTTAGGCAACGACTAGTAACTAATCATCAATATGCAAATCGAAATTTCTGGGGAGATAAGTTTGGATATAATTCAAAAATCAAATTAATGATCTTTGAACTACATATCTACTAACTATTTCTCCACCCCTATCAGTTCGCAAGATCTTTAACCACTAACATTGCTAGAAATTCATGAAATTTCAAACATTTCAAATATCTTTTGCATAAGGTAAAATCTAGAGTGATCGTTTTAAGAATACAACGAAAAACTCACATCCACCCCTGAATGTACATCCATCTGCGAATGAGATGAATTACTTTCAGTGGATATAGGCATATTAACTCTTTTTAGAGATTGATCTTGTCTAAAATACTATGAACAAGATACAAATGCCATAGATTAAAAAAAAATGTGGTTGTGTCTTTTTGATGACTTAGGTTTAGTTACATCAAAGAGTTCTTAGAATAGTGCAAGTGGATCCTGGTCACAGAATACTTAACTCATATTCCATACAGTTTGAATCCATTGATAGAAAATGGTTATTAAACACTTGTGAAAGTGTAACTGTATTGTATCCTGGAATTAGAAATATAAGAAAATTTCTGTTTGGAATCTAAAATTAAAGTCAAAGACTTAAATTTGTACCAAATATAATGAGTAATTCTTTCTTGGACCACCACTACTAATATAAACTCTAAGTCAGATTTGCCCATACAAGTAGGAGATTTCTAAGATTGAGGACTTATATCATTTTGGAATAGAATTTCGGGATTATAATCATATGCGTCATTTAATTTCTGAAGAGAAAAAATAGAATGACATTAAATGATTTATAGACCATTCATCCAATGATATGTTATTGAGCTAATTCGAAATGAATAAGCTAAGAGGAATTAGGATAATTTCGTTGTTTAAATAAGAATCCAACTATGCTCCGATTAGCGAGAGTCAAAGTAATCTTATTTATACAATCTTCTTGTTTCATATCGTAAAATACTAGTCTAAGGTGTCATCAATTGATGAACAGCTAGATGTTGCATATACAATATTTATCATTCGAGATCTAACACTATTATGTATTTCTAATGGTGAAAATCTATTAGGGATTTATCTCATTAGAAAAACAAACCAAGTTAGACCAACAATGAAGATTCGAAATTAAACTACAATTTAATAACAAAAAAATAACATGGTTCAATATAAATTCATACACAATTCAGAAATTATTAAACATATAGCAAGTAGGAATGACAAGTGAAAATACTAAAACATACAATCCTAAATAATTTCCAAGGTCTTCAACAAACTGATATCAGTGTCCCGTTTAGGCGAGAGTGAAAGCTACCATCCATTGAATAGAGTTGTCAGCTCATCTAAAATATTAAACATTCTAGCAACCTTTTATTCGATCAAGATTGCAATCCAGTGTTGTCCCGTTTAGGCGAGAGTCAAGGCTATTCTATCTTATGAGCTTTCACCATTGTTTCATATTTTGTAAGTCAAATACAGTCGCCACCATTAGGGTGATCCATACCATATAAAACATTTACAAAGCTACTTATCTTTCGAGATTAAATGGTGCTAACTTGCTAATGAACGTTCATCCATTAGGGAGGATTACTCACTAAAACAAAAGCTATGTAAAACAAACAATGGAGATCGAATATCCTAATAATAAAGCTCATTATTTAAAGTGTATTTTCTTCTAATATTTATTTTAATCTATTTATTTTAAATATATATATTTAATTAAAATTTCCAATTTAGAATGAAAAATTCTAAATATAAATTTTAATTTAATATTTATAAATTTTACTTAGATGGATATAAAAATAACATGAATTATTTCTATCTTAGTAATAATTTCCAATAAATATTTAGAAAAATATTCAATTTAAGTTGTTACAAAATTAATTTAAATTAATTTACAACTCAAATTTAATTTTCTATAAATATACATTGCATTTCGAAAAATAGAAGTATTTAAGAATACTATTTTCGAAAAAATGCTATAAAATAAAATAAAAATAAATTCTGGAAAAATTATTCTAATTTAATGTTGGCGGAAAATTAATTAATAAAATTAATTTATAACAAAAAATATAATTTTCCGATTTAATTAAATATTAAAGAAAAATTTCAAATATTTAAGTATCATGATTAAAATCAACTTAAATATTAATTTTCTATTTAATTAAATACACTAGAAAAATACTTCAAGCAAAACAGTTAATATCTATCTAGACTTTCATCGACTAATTAATTCATTTTCTAATTAAATATATTTTATTTCATTTATTTTAATTAATCATTAAATGAAAAAAATCATTGATTTAAGTTGGCCCAAAATTAAAATAAATAATTTACAACTTTAATCTATTTTTCAAATAAAATTTGAAATTTCTGCATTTAAGAAATGCAATTTCGAAATTGTGGGAAAAAGATTAATAAAATAAAATAAAATATATTTTGAAAATTATTCAAATTTAAGTTATATGAAATAAGATTTCAAACTTAAAATAATTTTCAATTTTTAATTAAATAACATGAAAATAATAATATTTAAGTATCATGATGAAAATCAACTTAAATATTTAAATTTTCAATTTAATTAAATGTATTAAATTCAAGAAATAAATAATTAAGTATAGAGAAGACTTAATTATTAATTCTAATTTAATACTAGGAAAAATATACTTAACTTAGATTGTACCAAAATTAATTATTAAACAATTAATTTCACAATCTATGATATTTTCCTAATTAAATATTAGAAAAAATAACTAGTTCTAGAAATAACTATCTAGAATAATTTCATTTACTAAGTATTTTTCTAAAATTAACTTTAAAATATTAAATGAAAAAATAAATTTCATATATTTTAAAAGGTAATTATGTTGCTAATTCAATTTTAATTAGGTTAGACTAATATAATTAACCTAATACAATTATTTAAATAAGGCAAATGGGCCTTCACAATTGGGGTAGTTCATGGGAGGGGGAGCTGGGTTCAGTATGTCGTACCCACTTCTATTGGTCCCCAACTCTCATACAAGGCCCAAAAGAGAGGAATTTAATCTTTAAATAAATAATTGTTATTCATTGAATAAGCCCAATCTAATTGGGCCTAAATAAATTTACTTATGTCAAAATTTATTTTAGCAACCTAGTCCATTTACTTAGTAAAACTTAAATGGGCTTCCTATATGCATCTAAGCCCAATAGCAAACATATAGGCTCACACAGGTCAAACGATTTGGATGGGCCCTATCATGTTACTAGGTTTACACAGATGAAAGAAATTGCAAAATTGGCCTGTTACAAATTATTTATAAGATCTATTGACAATTGGACTATGATTAAAATCAGATCATTGGATCTATCAACAAGTTAATCATAGCAATTTAGATCAAATAAATAATAGGTTTGTAAAAGAAAATTTTGAATACATAATAATATAATCAAGCAATACAAACAGTGATAACTGATCTGGAATATCTGGAAAGTAAGCTAAAATATCTTAATTTTAAAATTTAAAATAAAATAAAATTTTAAAATAAATATCTTAACTAGAATTCAAATTTAGGTTGTTAGAGAATATTTGAAAAAATTCAAAATTCAACAAACTCCTAAATTTCTTAAATTCTAACAAAAAATCAAAAACATCTAACCAATTTTTCAAATATTAAATTTATTCAAAATTTAAATTTATTTAAAATTTCTAATAAGATAAAATAATATAATATCTTGAATTTTAAATTTAGATATTTTATTATATTCTGAGTCTTATAATTTAATAAATTTAAATATTACATAAATAAACTAATTGAAAAATAAGATAATTTATATGGTTAGAATATTTTTTTAAAAAAAATAATAAAATAATAAGTTTGAAAAAATTTATGGTTAGAAACCCTACAATATCTATTCAGACTAAACTAACCAATTTTTTAAATCTTTATGTTATTTTTGCCAAAATATAATTTTAATAAAAAAAAATGTCTAATAAGATAAAATGTTAAACCTAACATATTCCTAATCTTATAATTCTAATTAATAAAATATATTTTGAAAATAACAAATTTGAAAAAGATATGATATGGTTAGCAAATTTGGAAATTAGTACAAGATTATTTTTAAAAGATAATATTTTAATATCAAAGTAAGATCATTTAAAAAATAATATCTGATCTTATAATTAAAATAAATAAAATAATCTAAAATTTCAAAAATAACCATAAGGCTCCTTTGTGAGAAATCAAATTTTCAAAATTCAAAGCCTACTAATATCAAAAACTAATTTTAATTAATTAAAAATTAATAAAAAATTAATTTTATTCTGAAAATTAGATTTTTAATTGAAAATTTAGATTCTACACAAAATTCTACCAAAATTTGGCTTTTGTTTCGATGAAAAACGATTTTTGAATCAAAAGTTATGACGAAAACAAGTTTGAGGCACAGGGATATGCATTGCATACCAATGCATACCCCTGCGCGCGCGGAAGCAAGGGTGTGGCTGAGGATAGAGGCTGCAAGCAGCCCCATTTGACCGAGGATCTTGGGCGCGAGCTGCCCTTCAGACAGCAGCGTGTCCGAGCGGATCCGAGGCTCGTGCGCGCGCGTGTGACATTCAAATCCCGATATTTTCGTTCAAATTCAAAAAAATCATAACTAATTCATAAAAAAAACCCAAATTAGGTTCTGTAAAAGCTTAAATTTATTAATTTTTCGTCTACTTTTCACAAAAAATAATTTCAGATCGAAATAAAATATATTTCAGTAACATATATTGCGATTTCTAAACTATCATCAAATAAGCACATAAACCACATGAAACCATCCAAATCAACATATAACAATCGTTTTAATTCATACTTCATGAAAGTAAATCATTACCATGGCTTTGAGGCCAGTTGTTGGATATATTTTACCAGGATCTAGATTTACTAACAAGTATGTTTCATTAACATCCTAATATGAATTCTAAAACAATGAAATAAACACATATAAATTTAGGAAACATGACATTGGGTGCAGCGGAATATAATGACTCCTTCCATTTTGATCTCTAGCCCTTGATTCCTTTATGTAGCAGAGCATCACCAAGACCTGAACCTGGATCTCTTTCTCTCCTTCCTTTGATGTTGAATCTCCTTCTTGTTGGTTGATTTTCCACAGTCTTACACACTATGATTGAGATACCACTTGATGTTTGTGGGCACTCACTCATTCACTCAAGGAATTCGAAATTTAGAGAAGAAAAGAAGAAGGGAAGTGGTTCGGCCTATAGAGAAAAGAATAGGAGGCTCAATTTTCATCTGACAGAATTCAAGTGTGAATGAGAGCCATCACTATCTATTTATAGGTAACCACCTAGGTTTAAGTTAAAATTATTTGGCATAAAATAATGAAAAACTAAATGATAAAACCCTATAAGTGTGGCCGGCCATGGGCTTTGGATAATGGGCCTCACTTATGCAATTTTGCTGTTTTATCATTCCTGTATCTAATTTTCTTAAAAACGCCAATTTTCCAATTCAACCATTTAAATGCCAATTCTAATTACTTAATAACTAAAAATTAATTATTAAATAATATTGTTATTTAATATATTTATTAATTAGACATATAAAGTCTCTTAATTAATAAATAAACCTAGAATCTCATTTCTTTACAATTTCGCCCTTGCTTAGTGAAAATTCTCAAAGTGGACATAGTCTAACTTTAGAATTATAATTGATTAATCAAATCAATTAACTGAGTCTTACAAGCAGTATGGTCTCAACTAGTATGGGGACCATGGGTCTATATTGTTGGGTTTTATGCCCTAAATAAAACTCATTTCATATAATCAGATTTACTTATTAATAAAGATCAGAAATAACATTTTATGTTGCATGGTTCACATGATTTATTTCATGATTATATGTATATAATGTATGAATTCTTTTTAAGTCCAGAACATATGAGTTGGTTAAAGATTATAGTGTTGTCAGCACAGTGGAATATAATCTTTATTATATGTTCACAAGTAGATTCCCTGATTTGTCAGAACACTGGATTTAGACTGACATGGTATAATCAGCGATAGGTATTCTTACACCTTGGAAAAGTGGTATGTCCTTTCCAGGACATTGGCAAAGTTTACCAGTATCGGATGCATGGAGTATGCATTGGAATGGACCGATATTGAACTTTGAATTAGATTTTGAAACTTACCGTAAACATCCATTCAATTCAATATCATAAGTTGATCCTAGATCACATGATCGAAATCCTGATATGGTTAGGCTCAATTTCAAGAGTGTTACTCGTGTTCTTTGATTTGTTAGTTAAGCCCAGTTTTGTATCAGGGTAATACATACATTTTGGGAACACGGTAATGCAATTGAGTGGGGGAGCGCTAACATAAATATGGAATCTATAGCTTCTATTTGGCAAATAGAAGTAAAGGATGATTTCCTTCGAGCTTAACCAAACGAAGATAAATGGTGGAGATCTCATTTCACTTAGGTGAAATATCATTTATACAGGGTTAAGTGTTTTAAGGATAAAATACATTGTAGGGTGTTACGGTAATTTAATCTTGTACAGTGTAAATCATCTATATAGAGGATCATTGATCACATTAGGGTTATAACAATGGATAACTAATGACGTGTCTATATCGTGGAACATGTAGAGCGTTTCTATATGACTGAGAGTGCAATTTCAAGTTCTAAGTGTGGATTCAATGAGGAATTAATAAGTTAGGGAATTTACTTGGTAAATTCTGTTCGACTTATTAGAAGCTCAGTTATATAGACCCATGGTCCCCATACTAGTTGAGGCCATACTGCTTGTAAGACTCAGTTAATTGATTTTAATTAATCAATTAAAATTCTAAAAGTTAGACTATGTCTACTTTATGAATTTTCACTAAGCAAGGGCGAAATTGTAAAGAAAAGAGATTTTAGGTTTATTTATTAATTAAGATATTTTATATGTCTAAATTAATAAATATATTAAATGGCAATATTATTTGATAATTATTTCCAAGTTATTAAATAATTAGAATTGGCATTTAAAAGGTTAAATTGGAAAATTGGCATTTTTGAGAAAATGGAAATGGAAAATAACAAAATGAGAAAGTTGAAAAGTGAGGCCCAATACCCTTTGTATGGCCGGCCCTTGCATAGGAAATTCCATTTGTAGTTTCCATTATTTTAATGCCATGCAATTCTAACATAAACCTAGAGGGTTTTCTATAAATAGAAAGTGTTGGCTTGAGGAAACTAAGACACACATCTTTGATCACTTTGTTTCTCTCAGAAAAACCCTCACACGCCACCTTCTCTCTCTCTTTTCTTCTTTGAAATTTCGAAACTTTGAGTGAATGAGTAGTGCCCACACACATCAAGTGGTATCTCAATCATAGTATGGAAGACTATGGAATTTTTGCATCAAAGAAGGAGAAAAGAAGATCCAGGTTCAGATCTTGGTGATGCTCTGCTACAGAAAGGAATCAAGGGCTAGAGATCTGAACGGAAGGAGTCATATTATTCCGCTGCACCCACTGTAAGGTTTTCTAACTTTATATGTGTTTATTTTCATTGTTTTAGAATTCATATTAGGTTGTTAATCCAACATACTTGTTAGTAAATCTAGATCCTGGTAAAATAATTTCCAACATATATAACCAAGCTTCCAATAAGCAGATCAAGAATTTATATCTTAAATTCACTGACTTATTAATTCTTCATTGAATCCATGCATAGAACTTAGAATTGCACTCTCAGTATATAGAACGCTCTATATGTTCCACGATATAGATACGTCATTAGTTATCCATTGTTATAATCCTAATTTGATCAATGATCCTCTAATAGATGATCTACATTGAATAGGCACTAAGTTACCGTTACACCTTCAATGTATTTTATCCTTAAAACACTTAGCTCCGTCTAAATGATATTTCAGCGAAGTGAAATGAGATCTCCACCATTTATCTCTGTTTAGCCAAGCTCGAAGGATATCATCGTTTCACTTCTAAATTCCTATAGAAGTTATAGATTCCATATTTATGTTAGCGCTCCCACTCAATTATACTATCATGTTCCCAAAGTGTACGTATCACCCTGACCCCAAAGTAGGCTTAACTAACAAATCAAAGAACATGTATAATACTCTTAAGATCGAACCTAATCATATTAGGATTAAGATTATTTGATCTAGGATCAACAGGTGATATTGAATTGAATAGATATTACGGTAAATTTTAATATATCTAATCAAAGTTCAATATCGGTCCCTTTCGATGTATACTCCGTACATCCGATACTGGTAAACTTTGCCAATGTCCTGGAAAGGACATAACACTTATCCAAGGTGTAAGAATACTTATCGCTGATTATCATGTAAGTCTAAATCCAGTGAACTGACAAATCAGGGAATAAACTTTCGAACATATAATCAAGATTATATTCCACTGTGCTGACAACACTATAATCATTAACAAATTCATATGTTCTGGACTTAAATAGAATTCATACATTATATATAATCATAAAATAAATCATGTGTACCATGCAACAAAAAATGTTGTTTCTGATCTTTATTAATAAGTAAATCTGATTATATTGAAATGAGTTTTATTTAGGGCATAAAACCCAACAAAACATGCCTAATATTTCAAGAGTGCAGATCCTTTTTGAACCCTCAAATCCATAATTAGCTTCCAATTCATTGCATAATTTAATAAAAACATATTTCTCCATCCTAAACATTTTATAACATCTACTTTCATTTTCTTATAATATTTCCATCAACCACATATGACCAGTTTGAGAAGAATTCATACAAGGAGTCTTTTCAATGTATGTTGTATAATAATGTTGACAAGGTATGTAGCTACATACACCCATTCTAACTCAATCTCGTCATCGGTGTCTACCATTATTTTTAATTTAAAATAAACCTGTAAATATTAAAATATATATATATGTGAAATAGATATCAAATAGCCATAGAGTCTTCATAGCAAATAGAAGTAAAAAAAATAATAAAGCATATTTATTTTAAATAGTGATAACACCAAGTCTTAAGAGCAAATACAATTGAAGAAATAACATAACAAGCATATATTAAAGTCATAACACAAAGTTTAGAAAATAAATACTACTATTCTAAGCGATTTAAGCATTATAAGTACTCTAAAGTATACTCATTCTTGAACCAAGTAAGCATCAACTCAGGTTCTTCCAATGAAGCAAACATCTCTCTCTTCTCTTTCATGATAAACAAGCGAGTTGCAAATAAATACAAGCTGCTCCCTTTTTCGATTTCAGGCAAAGAATTTAATATTTTCAAAACTTCGGCAATACTATTCTTCTTTCTAGCTATTTCAACATTTCTACTTCTTGTCTCCACGGCATCAGCAAGACGACCAATTTGTTCAAATATCATTACAAGCCCAGTCTTCGTCATTTTCCCTTTTTCATTTTTCACCTTTTTATTTTGTTTCTCAAGTGGCTCGGTTGATCTCTTGCTAATTTTCTCTTTAGAAAGTCTATCAATATTAGGCGTCTCTAGATCATCATCACTACTCTCAAGTTGTTCATGTAAGGTTTCAGTATCATTAAAAGGCTTTTCAGACTCAGATGGAATTATTTCAGATGAAGGTGTCCAAGCATGCTCTCCTATAGCAACAGTGTTCATAAAAATCCTATCTAATTTTTCCTTTACTTCTGGTTCAATTCCTCGAATACGAAACTTTGCAGCATCAGGGTGAGTCTACAAAAAAAATTTTGTTAATTAAATGTACTATTTATAAAAAAGTCTTTTAGTTTTATATAAATATTTAACAAGATTATAATGTACCTGTAATTTACTATTCCACCAATCTTCAGTTGCATCAATTGTATTCTTTTGCATACTCCATCCTAAACCAGTTTCTTTTCCCTTGAGGTCCTTCCAAAGCTTCCATTCATTTTTTAATCAATCCCACTTATTTTTCAGATGGCCTCTAGTGTAATCTCTTTCAGTTGCTTTTTTCAAATTTGTAATCAAGTTTTGATATCCAATTTTATCTAAATAAGTAGTAGGACGATGCCCATCATCAACCTCTTTAATACAGAATTCTAAGAAAAAATTTACACTCTCGGGATTTCATATTACTTTACCTTGTGGTACCGCTACATCACCTTTAATACCAATATTTTTTTCTTTCTCCATCTAATTAAATTAAAATAATAAGTTTTATCAAAAAAAAATAAAAAGTTTAATAATGAGTTATAAAGCTAAAGACTAATCCTACACAAAAAACACATAATAACTATAATGAAAAAATTGCAGTTTTATACATAAACCAAAAATTAATAATTTTAATTTTACCCTTATAAAATCAATTTTTTGTATTTTTGTTCCTGTAAATTAATCATTTTTATTTTTATTCTCACATATTTTTTATATTTATTTTTATAAAATGTATATTTTTAATTTATATCCTCACATATATTTATTTTTATTTTAATAAAATCTATAATATTTTATCCTAATTTAAAGTAGAAATTTTTTTGCCCCCCCCCCTAATCTATAATATTTATTTACAATGCAACTAGAGTTAAACTTGAATATCTATACCTCAAATTACTCGTATTAAAAAAAATATTTTTTTTATTTTTTATCTTATCATTCTCATATGAACTTTTTATAATCCTAGAAGCTTAAAAAAACTAAGCTTAAAATTATTAAAAGAACCTTAATTTTTTTTTCCAGTCTCATACAATGATACAATCTATTCAACCAAACAGTCTAAAGTTATTAATTAAACCAAAAATACTTTTAGAAAAACATTTCATTAAATCACAAAAAAAATCCCTAAAAGATAATATTAATATTAATAATATTGTCTGGTAATTTCTCTCAATAATCCAAAGTCAATGGGGGCTATTCTGTTCAACCCTCTCCCACCACCATCTTTAAACCCCATCTTCAACCATGGTAATGGTACTGCTACGCCCAAAGTAAAAGACACTTTCTTTCTTTGATCCTTCTTTACTACCCAAACAAAAATAAAAGACCCAAACTTTAAATTTTTAAACGACCCAAAAAAAAAAAATTGAGGGGGGGTTTTTATTTTCCCCATAAAAGGATTAGAAGCTCTTCTTAATCTTATATGGGTTGTGATTTTTGTATTGAGTTTTCCTGGGTATTATTCCAGAGTTGCAGAAGATGATGTGAGGTATTTACAGGGGATTGGGCAATCGTTGGTAGATCCTCAGGGGAAGCTATCTTCATGGGATTTAAGAACACATCGGTGGGAGTTGTGTGCAAATTAAAAAATATCAAATAAAACCTCTTGAAATTTAACACTGGTGATGAAAGTGTTTTGTCCCCTATTGTTTACTATCTCTCATTTGTAAATAAAAAAAAATCAAAAAAAAAACAATAAAAGAAGACTCCTGCTGTGATCAACAGAAAAAAAAAAAAAAAAAGGGAAAATAAAAAAAATATTTTCATGGCATTCAAAAGAAGAGTTAAGTGATAAACCTTGATTGTACAGGAACTATTGACGACGATATTGACGAGCGGCGGCGTGGGTGATCGGTGATGGAGAAGACTCCTGCGATCGAAGGTGAGGAGCCGATGTTTCTCCCTCTGCGTTGATTTTTACGAATGAGAATAAAACCATAAGTAAAATGACAATTTTTTTTTAATTTAAATGAGGGTAATTGGGTCAACTAAAAAATTCATTAAACTCAAATTTCAGCTTCCCTTAAAAGCTAAAATCTAAAAGTTGGTGTGGGCCAACTTTAGCTAAAAGCTATAATTTTAACTTAAATTTTTAAAAAAACTATTTTTTTTTATTTCGCCAAACACTTTTTAAACAATAACTTTCTCAAAAATCACTTTTAACTTTTTTAAAAGCTACCCCAAACGGGGCCATGGTCCATGGTCTAATTTTAGAATTATAATTGATTAACTAAAATCAATTAACTGGGTCTTACAAGCAGTTTGTCTCAACTAGTATGGGGACCATGGGCCTATATAACCGAGCTTGCAATAAGCAGATGTAGAATTTACCAAGTAAATTCCCCAACTTATTATTCCTCCTTGCACCACTATAGATTTAGAATTGCACTCTCAATTATATAGAACGCTCTATATGTTTCACGATATAGATATGCTAAGAGATTATCTATTTGTTATAATCCTAATGATCAATTATCCTCTATAGATGATCTACATTGAGTAGGAAAAAATTTACCGTGACACTCTTCAATGTATTTTATCCTTAAAACACTTAGCTATCTATAAATGATATTTCAGTGAACTAATATAATTAATGAAATGAATACTCAACCTTTTATCTATGTTCAGCCAAGCTCGAAGGAAATCATCGTTTGACTTCTATATCTGGATCGAAGCTATAGATTTCGTATCTATAATTAGCGCTCTCACTTAATTGAACTACCATGTCCTTAATCTATATGCCATGCACGAGAAGAACCATTTGGTCGACTTTAACGAATAGATTTAAGAATACAATAATGCAACTGAAACAGAACCTAACTAGCTCAGGATTGAGATCACTTGATCTAAGATCAGCTATGTGATATTGAATTGAATAGATATTACGGTAAATTTATTGTATTTGATCAAGTTAAATATCGGTCCCTTCCAATGCATACTCCATACATTCAACCCAAGCTTACTTTAACCAATGTCCTGGAAAGGACATAGTACTTATCCAAGGTGAAAGTAAACTACGTTGTAGATTATCCTATCAGTTAAACCATGTGTACTAATAAATCATAGGAATAGATTTAATCACACAATCTTGATTACTTTCTACTGTGTTGACAATGCAATAAACAAGAATATCAATGTGATAAGGATTTCGATGAATTTATAAATCAAATAAACAAATAAATGATCACATGAACCAAATAACACATTAAATAAGTAATGAAAATAAATATGTTTCTTTATTGATAATTGAGTAGAAAAAATTACATTGAAATAAAATTTTATTTAGGGCACAAAGCCCAGAGTGACACACTCTTTTTCATTGATATTTCCTTCTGTTCTTACAATGTCTACTTCTTGGTAAGTGTTTTTCTTATCTACATTGCTTTGTTGTTTGGATATTTTGATTTTGAATGTTTGCATAAATTTAGGGTTAGCAAAGTTTAAGGTTATACAATTCGAAGAATTTTAGGTTTTATTTGTGTCTTGTTTTTCCAGAAATTGGGACATTATTATATATAACCATGTCCCAATTTATCTCAGAAATTACAATCCCAGAATCCTTAGAATCTGTTTGTCTTCAACTTTCTACCATAAAATTTAAGCCCAAAAATCGAAGACCTCAAACTATTCTTGAATTAAATGATGAGAAAATTAGGGATCACCTCGTTAAGTTTAGTCAAGATGAAACTTCTAGTCTCTATAGGCGATTCTTGCAAGAGATTATCGAGGGTAGGCGTCGCTATTTGCAAGAAGCTTCTTGGCCTGAACCTTCTAGCTTAATTGATATTCCCTTAGCAAGGCCAATGTTTTTACCCCTAGTCACTGTTACTCTTTCTCCAGGTGACTTAGATTTTGAAATAATAGCTCAGAAAGCTCATAAATCAAAGACTCCTCAAGATCTTACTATCACATTTGAGGCTGAGTTAACTGAGTCCAAAATCAAATCCATAGGATCTTATGTTGGGGAAGTCTTAAGGTCATGCGGCATCAAGAATGAACAAGGATGCCGCATTAGGTCTGTTGCTGAGGGAGAGTTCAACTGTTACCCTCCTGAACGTATAGCCCAAGATGAAGGCTACAACACCAGCGAGCCCTCTCGAATAGGCGCTTGGAGCCTATAACATATAAGAGTTGGGGAAGTTCTCCCTCTTAGGGACTATTTTAAGGACTTCTGCAACTACCTTGGCATTGCTCCATTCTAGTTGACCAAACTCATATAGGATACTGGCATGTTTAAAGTCCTTATATCATATTCTGAAGTGGGAGTGCTCGACTCCACTTGAGATTCTTTGTTTTTATTCCGTCAAAGCCTGCCCGGAAGGAAGCGAGGTGCAGGTGATTTCTACTACCTTGGGACTCATACCAATGACCACAAGATTGTTGTGAGGCTTTCCAATAAAAAGGAGTTCAAGGATGACTTCTTTTGGACCACGGGTCTTTTCCCCGCCAACACCACAAAATTTCAAATTATACGTAAGTATAACTTTTCTCAGAAAAATTGTTTTGAGTTTTAATTCAATGCATATTGGCCATACTTTACTAATTTTGTTTTTGTTATGCTAACAGCGATTACTAGGAGACCTGTTCCAACTCCTGAGATCGAGAAAAGGCACAAGATTCTTCTTGGCCTTCCCTTTGAGTTATGAACAGCTGGAGTTTTGCTTCATGAGAACAACCTGAAGGTTTGCGCCCTTCTCGGAAAAGATCAATCCACTAATGACTTCAAGGTCCCAAAGTTTTTAGACGGGCGACAAGTTCTAGTACCTGCCGACGAGGAAGATAGGGATTATGTGGCGCGTAACCATTATATGAAGAATGTGACCCCTCAAGAAGCTGAAGATGATGCCTGATGAGGTAATAATTTTGGTATTTGTGGATGGTCCCCAACTGTTCTTAGAGCTGAGCAAACAACACTAGTTAAATTTAGGGATAGGTGATATAATTTCTATATCTAGAGAATTGTGTAGATCTTATTTCCTATAGGTTTGATAGTTGGTATCCCAAGCATCACATCCAATTGAGTTATTTGTCCAATAAAAATGATAATGCACAAAGTAGTGGCCTTTAATGGGTATTGGGGGGAGCCCCCCCCCCCCCCCCAACTTGGGTTTGGGGGGGGGCTGCCCAACTTGGGTCTTGGGAGGGCCCCCCCACCAAACTTGGGTGATTGTCCCCCCCTCCCCAACTTGGGTCTTGGGGGGGCCACCCCTCAACTTGGGTCTTGGGGGGTCACCCAACGGTGGTGGTTGTCACCCCCCTCTCAAGTTGGGTCTTGGGGGGGTCACCTAACGAGGATGGTTGACGACCATGTCACCCCCATAAGGCACCCTCGTCATCAGTAGCTCCTTCAAATGTTCAAATCCCACGAAAGGCTCAAAGACAGTTGTCAACCCACAAAAATAGCGGGATATTATCCTAAAAATCAGACTCCAACCGCCTCCAAAAATCAAGGAGACGGTTGAGATAGCACCGCGTTGGTCGCGTCTCCTGAAGCGAGAAGCACCGACCCCTCCCCCTATATATGGGGTCACCCATGACCTGGGAGGGGGATCCACAATTGGAAACACTTAGAAAAATTAACTCTTCTCATTCTTTCCAATCAAGAGCCTGTTCTTGACTTTTGCAACTCAGATCAATAAAACTCAAGGGGAGTAGGCTATTACCGACATCCGAGGTCGAACCTCTTTAAATTTCAATGTCTTTTATTTACATTTATTGCAAGTTCCGGTGTTATTAATTGCATTTATTATTGTGATTTTGGTTTAAATCTCATTTATTACGACTCCGCGTCAGTTGGCTAAAAATCCAGTCAACATTTTGGTGCTTTCATTGAGAGCTTTAGCCAAAATCTTTAAGTTTTTCACCAGAAAAAATGGTGTTAACCTAAAGATGTCAAGAGCGATGTGAGAAGAGATGGAAAGTGCCCACCAAGCTCCATCAGCAAGCAACCTCGATGGAAACAATGGAGAACGACCCCCGCGTCCCGGGAACGGCGGTACGGCCACCACCGGTCAAACTACAGCCGCTGGACAGACAACTACTGGGCGTACCACCAACACGACTGCCGCAGGAGGCGGCGCTACTGATGGTGCCACTGAAAGAGGTAATACTAGAAATTTTGTCCCTCCTACTGACGGTGCGGGCCAAGCTCAGACTGGCCGCGGCCCTGGCGTCTTTACGCCGCAGAACGAACCCCATGTTGACATTGATGGAATTGACCCCGATATGGATCAGTTGCGAGACGCAATAGGCCAGATGCAGGGCCAGTTCCAAACTGTGCACCAAGAGCAAAATCAAGCTCGAGTGGCTTTGACTGAAAGTCTCACTAACCAAAGGAGAGAATTCCAATCTTGGCTAGAAGATCATGCTCGTGAGATGAGGAGGCGCCAAGACGACCAAGATCGTCGTACCCAAGAGGTTGCCGACTTAATACGAAGCTACTTCAACCAAAACACTCAAGGGATGGGTACTGATGTCCACAATCAACAGATACCTCAAACCTATCCTCGGGAGGTCCCTACCCCAAAGAACCAGAGGGAGAGGGTGGTCTATGGACTTGAAGAGTGCCCAAGGAACCAAGAGAGGACTAGGAGTCACCCCTCCAACAGGGTTCCCCGCAATAATAATCGACCACCCCCAGCCGATGAGCAAGTCCTACCCGGTCATCATATGGGACGAGATGACTCCCACAATGTCCGTCTAAGGCAGAGTGGTGGAGGAAACTCTAGAAACAACAATGGTGACCGTGGCAGAAACAGTGGAAGGACGCCCCAACGTAGGGAGTGGCAACCCCGCGATCAATGTGGCCAACCACGAAATGGCAATGATCGCCAAAGAAATAGTAGGTCTAGGGGGAGAAGAGAAGACCCTGAGGTCAACAGTGACTACCATCCAAACTACCATGACGGTCATGGTGATGATGAAGCTGAAAGTTGGGCTAACAACCAACCAAATCCCTAGCTAGGGGGTTATCAAGCTAGAGGGCCGTATGCCCCTAATAGGCAACATCAACCTGGAAATCCACCCCAAAGGGGTAGGAATGACCAAATACCACCCCCGACTAATGGAGGGGCTGACAGTCAGAATGCCAGAGGAAGGCCAAGAACCGGGTCAGTTTTTGAACAGGTGGGCCCCCGAGGGGGTAGAGACTGTTAGATATTATTTTACCAGGATCTAGATTTACTAAAAGTATGTTGGATTAACAACCTAATATGAATTCTAAAACAATGAAAATAAACACATATAAAGTTAGAAAACCTTACAGTGGGTGCAGCGGAATAATATGACTCCTTCCGTTCAGATCTCTAGCCCTTGATTCCTTTCTGTAGCAGAGCATCACCAAGATCTGAACCTGGATCTTCTTTTCTCCTTCTTTGATGCAGATTTTCCATAGTCTTACATACTATGATTGAGATACCACTTGATGTGTGTGGGCACTACTCATCTCACAAGGATTTCGAATTTTTCTCTCTTTTTCTCTCTTGAATTTCGTGGCTTATGGCTTACAAGAGAAGAGAACAAAGGTTGCTTTATATAGGGAGAAGGGAGAGCACAACTTTCCAAATAAAACAGTTTCCTTAATTACTGTGTAATCAATTAACTGCCTTATTTAGTGTGATCCACCACTTTCCTATTTTTGCTAGGCTTTGATTAGCAATTACATGGCAATTAAAATTGAAAATAATAATTGGGAAACACACAAAGAGGTGTCGGCCATAGGGTGATATGGGCCTCACTTGGATTTTGCAGTTTCCTCAATTTTATTTCAATTTCTCCAAAAATGTCATTTTTCCAATTCTAATCATTTAAATGCCAAAACTAATTATTTAATAACTAAAATAGATTATTAAATAATATTGTCATTTAAAATAATTATACAAAGTCTCTTAATTAATAATTAAACCTAGAAACTCTTTTCTTTACGATTTCATCCTTAAACCGTGAGAATTCATAAAGTAGACATAGTCTAACTTTTAGAATTATAATTGATTAATTAAAATCAATTAACTGAGTCTTACAAGCAGTATGGTCTCAACTAGTATGGGGACCATGGGTCTATATAACCGAGCTTCCAATAAGTCGAACCGAATTTACCAAGTAAATTCCCTAACTTATTAATTCCTCATTGAATCCACACTTAGAACTTGGAATTGCACTCTCAGTCATATAGAAACGCTCTATATGTTCCACGATATAGACACGTCATTAGTTATCCATTGTTATAACCCTAATGTGATCAATGATCCTCTATATAGAGGATTTACACTGTACAGGGATTAAATTACCGTAACACCCTACAATGTATTTTATCCTTAAAACACTTAACCCTGTATAAATGATATTTCACCTAAGTGAAATGAGATCTCCACCATTTATCTTCGTTTGGTTAAGCTCGAAGGAAATCATACTTTACTTCTATTTACCAAATAGAAGCTATAGATTCCATATTTATGTTAGCGCTCCCACTCAATTGCACTACCGTGTTCCCAAAATGTACGTATCACCCTGATACAAAACTAGGCTTAATTAACAAATCAAAGAACACGAGGAACACTCTTGAAATTGAGCCTAACCATATCAACAGTTGAGATTGAATTGAATAGATATTACGGTAAGTTTTAACATATCTAATCAAAGTTCAATATCGGTCCCTTCTGATGTATACTCCATACATCCGATACTGGTAAACTTTGCCAATGTCCTGGAAAGGACATAACACTTTTCCAAGGTGTAAGAATACCTATCGCTTATTATACCATGTCAGTCTAAATCCAGTGTTCTGACAAATCAGGGAATAAACTTTTGAACATATGATTAAGATTATATTCCACTGTGCTGACAACACTATAATCTTTAACCAACTCATATGTTCTGGACTTAAAAAGAATTCATACATTATATACATATAATCATGAAATAAATCATGTGAACCATGCAACATAAAATGTTATTTCTGATCTTTATTAATAAGTAAATCTGATTATATGAAATGAGTTTTATTTAGGGCATAAAACCCAATAGAGACTTGCGGGACGCCCTCAATAGAAATAGAGATAGTCGTGGTTCCAACATAGTGAACCCACCTGAGCCGGTCCAAAGAGACCAAGCAAATGTTGGTGTCAATATTGCTCAACCTCAAACAGTCACAAATCCGGTGATCCAAGCTCGGTTGGACGAGTTAACCTGATTGGTCAAGGACCTTACTGCACCAAAACCCACTGGCTTGGATCTGGAAAGGAGGAGAGCGTCTGCTTTTTCCCAAATGATCAATGACCTCCCTATTCCAACAAAGTTTAAGATGCCCACTTGCAAGTACACGGGTAGTGAAGACCCACTAACTCATGTGGAGAACTTCAAAATCCAAATGGACCTTCAAGGAATCAGGGATGACCTTAGGTGTCGAATCTTCCCTGCAACCCTCACGGACACAGCGCAACAATGGTTTACTAAACTACCCCCAAGGAGAATCACTTCTTGGGATAAGTTTGAAGGGTTATTCTATACCCAATTCTCTTCAGCCCGATAAATACCAGCGGAGTTGGGTGACTTGGTCGCCATCAAGCAGAAGCCCGATGAGCCACTAAAAGACTACATTCAACGCTTTATGCAGGAGGCAACCAAAGTAAAAATTTTGAGCAATGATGGCAAGCGGGCCGCCATCATGGGGGGCATTCTGGGCATAAATCTAGATCCTGGTAAAATAATTTCCTATTATGATCAGATTTAAAAATTTGTTAACTTCTTTAATATTTATTTATTATTTAATTATAAGATTAGATATTTTGATATTTAAGATATTTTACATTAAAAGATAACTTTGTCTTTTTATTTAAAATATTATATTAAAATTATCTTACATGACAAATCAAATAATTAATAAATTTGAAATTGACATAGATATTTTTATAGATATAGTTACCATAATATTTTCAAATTCAAAATTTGTTATTTTGTTGAATATTTAATTATTTATAAATTATAAGTTTAAAAATGATATTTTTTCTATATATATCATTTTTTTCATATTAGAAATTTATAAATCATATCTTAAATATTTGAATAACATAGATATTTTTGTAGAAATTTGAATATTACTTAATTTGAGATATTTTGACATATAATTATGGTAATTATTATTCATTTATTATTTTATTCCTAAAATACTAATTATCTAACCAAATTTATTTTAAAATTAGTTTATTTTATTAAATTATAAGATCTGAAAGTGATATTGAAGATTCTTTCCTTTTAAATCATTGATCTTATTAGATATTTACTTTATTTGATTCAAATAAACCTAGATATTTTAAAATTAGTTTCCTTTATTTTGGTTAGTTTAAGAATAATAATTTAATTATATTAATATCTTGTTTCACATATGTTACATGGACAATGTTTATTTATTAATATTGTTTATTCAAAAAAAAATTTACAAACATATTATCTATCTGATCTAAATTGCTATGATTAACTTGTTGACAGATCCAATGATCTGATTTTAATCATGGTCCAATTGACGATAGATCTTATAAATAATTTGTAACAGGTAAATTTTGTACTTCTTTCATATGTGTAAACCTAGTAACATGATAGGGCCCATCCAAATCATTTGACCTGTGTGAGCCTATATGTTTGTTTTTGGGCTTAGTTGCATATAGGAAGCCCATTTAAATTTTTACTAAGTAAATGGACTAGGTTGCTAAAATAAATTTTGACATAAGTAAATTTACTTAGGTCCAATTAGATTTGGGCTTATTCAATGAATAACAATTATTTATTTAAAGGTTAAATTCCTCTCTTTTGGGCCTTGTGTGAGAGTTGGGGGCCAATAGAAGTGGGTACGACATACTGAACCCAGCTCCCCCTCACATGAACTACCCCAATTGTGAAGGCCCATTTGCCTTATTTAAATAATTGTATTAGGTTAATTATATTAGTCTAACCTAATTAAAATTGAATTAGCAACATAATTAACTTTTAAAATATATGAAATTTATTTTTCATTTTAATATTTTAAAGTTAATTTTATAAAAACACTTAGTTAATGATATATATTCTAGATAGTTATTTCTAGTACTAGTTATTATTTCTAATATTAAATAAGAAAATATCATTGATTGTGAAATTAATTGTTTCATAATTAATTTTGGTACAATCTAAGTTTAGTAAATTTTCCTAGTATTAAACTAGAATTAATAATTAAGTTTCCTCTATACTTAATTATTTATTTCTTGAATTTAATACATTTAATTAAATTGAAAATTCAATATCTAAGTTGATTTTCATCATGATACTTAAATATTGTTATTTTCATGTTATTTAATTAAAGTTGAAAATTATTTTAAGTTTGGAATCTTAATTAAGAATAACTTAAGTTTGAATAATTTTCAAAATTTATTTTATTTTATATTATTAATCATTTCCCAAAATTTCGAAATTGCATTTTTTTAATGCAGAAATTTCGAATTTTATTTGAAAAATAGATTAATTTTTCACCAACTTAAATCAATGATTTTTTCATTTAATGATTAATTAAAATAAATGAACTAAAATATATAATAACTAGAAATTAAATTAATTAGTGTATGAAAGTCTAGATAGTTATTATCTGTTTTGCTTGAAGTATTTTTCTAGTGTATTTAATTAAATAGAAAATTAATATTTATGTTGATTTTTTAATCATGATACTTAAATATTTGAAATTTTCTTAGATATTTAATTAAATAGAAAAATTATATTTTTGTTGAAAATTAATTTTTATTAATTTTGGGCCAACATAAAATTAGAGTAATTTTCCAGGATTTATTTTTATTTTATTTTAAAGCATTTTCGAAAGTAGTATTCCTATACACTTCATTTTTCGAAATGCAATATATATTTATAGAAAATTAAATTTGAAGTTGTAAATTAATTTAAATTAATTTTGAAACAACTTAAATTGAATAATTTTCTAAATATTTATGGAAATTATTACTAAGATGGAAATAATTCATGTTATTTTCATATCCATCTAAGTATAATTTATAAATATTAAATTATAATTTATATTTGGAATTTTTCATTCTAAATTGGAAATTTTAATTAAATAAATATATATTTAAAATAAATTGATTAAAATAAATATTAGAAGAAAATACAACTTTCATTAAATAATGAGCTTTATTATTATTAGGATATTCGATCTCCATTGTTGGTTTTACATAGCTATTGTTTTAGTGAGTAATCCTCCCTAATGGAGGAACGTTCATTAGCAAGTTAGCACCGTTTAATCTCGAAAGATAAGTAATCTTGTAAGCTTTTTATATAGTTTTGATCACCCTAATGGTGGCGACTGTATAAGACTTGCAAGAATATGAAATAATGGAGGAAGCTCATAAGATAGAATAGCCTTGACTCTCGCCTAAATGGGACAACACGGATTCCAATCTTGATCGAATAAAAGGTTGCTAGAATGTTTGACATTTTAGATGAGCTGACAACTCTATTCAATGAATGGTAGCTTTGACTCTCGCCTAAACGGGACATTGATATCAGTTTGTTGAAAACCTTTGAAATTATTTAGGATTGTATGTTTTAGTATTTTCACTTGTCATTCCTACTTGCTATATGCTTCATAATTTCTGAATTGTGTATGAATTTGTATTGAACCATGTTTTTTCTTCTGTTATTAAATTGTAGTTTAATTTCGAATCTCCATTGTTGGTCTAACTTGGTTTGTTTTTCTAATGAGATAAATCCCTAATGGATTTTCACCATTAGACTAACATAATAGTGTTAGATCTCGAAAGATAAATATTGTATATGCAACATCTAGCTGTTCATCAATTGATGACACCTTAGACTAGTATTTTACAATATGAAACAAGAAGATTGTATAAGTAAGATTACTTTGACTCTCGCTAATCGGAGCATCGTTGGATTCTTATTTAAAACAAAATTATCCTAATTCCTCTTAGCTTATTCATTTCGAATCAGCTTAACAATATATCATTGGATGAATGGTCTATAAATCATTTAAAGTCATTCAATATTTTCTCTTAAGAAATTAAATGACGCATATGATTATATTTCCGAAATTCTATCCCAAAATGATATAAATCCTCAATCTTAGAAATCTCCTACTTGTATGGGCAAATCATAGAGTTAGATTAGTAGTGGTGGTCCAAGAAAGAATTACTAATTATACAGTTACACTTTCACAAGTGTTTCATAACCATTTTCTATCAATGGATTCAAACTGTATGAGTTTAGTATTCTGTGGCCAAAATCCACTTGCACTATTCTAAGAACTCTTTGATGTAGCTAAACTTAAGTCATCAAAAGATTCAACCACATATTTTATAAATCTATGGCATTTTCTATCTTGTTCATAGTGGTTTTGACAAGATCATTCTCTGCAAAGAGCTAATATGCCTATATTCACTGAAATTAAGTTCATCTTATTCGCAGATGGATGTACATTCAGGGGTGGATATGAGTTTTCGTTATATTCTTAAAACGATCACTCTAGATTTTATCTTATGCAAAAGAAATTAGAAATGTTTGACAAATTTCATGAATTTCTAGCAATGGTAAGTGGTTAAAGATCTTGCGAACTGATAGGGGTGGAGAAAAAGTTAGTAGATATGCAGTTCAAAGATCATTAATTTGATTTTGAATTATATCCAAACTTACCTCCCCAAAAATTCGAGTTGCATATTGATGATTAGTTACTAGTCGTTGCCTAAATCCTTCTATGGTAATACAATTTCAGAATGATGTAATGGTTGGTTACTTAATGTAAATCATTACTAGATTCATGGATGACCTAATCGAAATCTTAAGAAAAGCTAGAAATGCTAACCTTGGTTTGCATGTTTGTTAGCTATTCTAAGTGATTAGGGGTGGAGCATCCCATAGTCATTAGATAAGAAAGTGTTTGTTTAAACAAATACTACTTTTCTAAGAAAATGACTAAGTCTGAAAATAAAGTAGCAAATAAAGGAAATAATTTTTTCTTGATTCCATAAGTGTTCCATCATCTTATTCGTTACAAGATGATCCCACTGCCTCTGTTGTCTTAACACAACCGAAGAGGTCAATACCATTTAGTTTTCTTAGACATAATTCACGGTACCTTGTCGTAGTGGGAGAGTTTCAAGGAACTTCTCCTTCTTATGACTTGGAAAACACTAGTGATTAAAATCCATTGTGAGTTTAAACAAGTAATGGATTGTCAAGATAAGAAACTAAGAAGAAAGCCAAGAGAACTATGGTTTGATCCATTCACATGGAGTAACCTAAAGTTTTCTATTACAAGGACATGAAAGAAAATTTTCGTTAATAAGTCTATTCAATGGACTTAACAAAACTTCCTGTTCCTAGTATTATAGGTTTGAGTTTATCTAAACCTATGGCTTGTGGTATACCTGGTAATTACTTCCTCTAATGCAAGCATGAGATGCTGAAGTATTTTCTTTCCAATGGTAATCTATAGAAGCTTCACAACTTCTTAGACATAGATTTTATTTATCTAAGGAAAAGTCTCAACTATTCCAGAGAAGATAAAGCCATTTCTTAAATTAACAGTGAGAGGTCTCAGATATGCTTTAGTATGCCTTAGACCAGACACCTGCTGTTGAGTGGGAGTAATGAGTAAGTATCAGATTAATCCAGGAGAAGAACATTGGAAGACAATCAAGTAAATTTTAAGATTAAGAAGAGGAACTATATGTTACTTAATAAGGGTGGTTTTGAAACTCTTAGACTACACCACATCAGATTTCGAGACTTGCCTTTGTGCTAGAAAGTCTGCTGATAAGATGGTGATTACTCTGGGGGTGGAGTAGTGATTTTGGAGAAGTGTAAAAACCTATCTGAAATCTCTTAGTCTACCAGAGAGAGACTGAATGTTAAAAGTTGCAGGAAAGATACTTATTTAGTCTAAGGAAAGTTCTATACTTTTGTGGCACCGTTCCAACTTGCCTTAACTACTAGGGTTACTTCCTGAATAACCAAGAAGTAGTTGCCAAAAGTATAGAATCCAGTATCCCAAGAGAGTAGACATATAGAGAGGAATTTCACATTATCAAGGATTTTGTGATTAAAGAAGAGTAATGGTGGAGAAGAGGTTGTGTTTAATTCAACCTGTCAGATCCTATTACGAGGAGTTTACTACTATTACACTTGATTGGTATATCAAGGTGTTAATGATTGTTTGAAATGCACTTTTTGTTTTATATTAGTGCAAGTGGGAGTTTGTTGGGTTTTATGCTCTAAATAAAACTCATTTCATATAATCAGATTTACTTATTAATAAAGATCAGAAATAACATTTTATGTTGCATGGTTCACATGATTTATTTCATGATTATATGTATATAATGTATGAATTCTTTTTAAGTCCAGAACATATGAGTTTGTTAAAGATTGTAGTGTTGTCAGCACAGTGGAATATAATCTTAATTATATGTTCAAAAGTTTATTCCCTAATTTGTCAGAACACTGGATTTAGAGTGGCATGGTATAATCAGCGATAGGTATTCTTACACCTTGGAAAAGTTTTATGTCCTTTCCAAGACATTGGAAAAGTTTACCAGTATCGGATGTATGGAATATACATCGGAAGGGACCGATATTGAACTTTGATTAGATATATTAAAACTTACCGTAATATATATTCAATTCAATATCACCTGTTGATCCTAGATCAAATGATCTTAATCCTGATATGGTTAGGTTCAATCTCAAGAGTGTTATTCGTGTTCTTTGATTTGTTAGTTAAGCCTACTTTTGGTCAGGGTGATACGTACATTTTGGGAACACGGTAGTGCAATTGAGTGGGAGCGCTAACATAAATATGGAATCTATAGCTTTTATCTGGCAAATAGAAAGTAAAGGATGATTTCCTTCGAGCTTAACCAAACGAAAATAAATGGTGGAGATCTCATTTCACTTAGCTGAAATATCATTTATACAGGGTTAAGTGTTTTAAGGATAAAATACATTGAAGGTGTAGCGGTAACAGTAGTGCCTTTTCAATGTGGATCATCTATATACAGGATCATTGATCACATTAGGGTTATAACAATGAATAACTAATGACGTGTCTATATCATGGAACATATAGAACGTTCTATATGACTGAGAGTGCAATTCCAAGTTCTAAGTGTGGATTCAATGAGGAATTAATATGTTAGGAAATTTACTTGGTAAATTCGGTTCGACTTATTGGAAGCTCGGTTATATAGACCCATGGTCCCCATACTAGTTGAGATCATACTGCTTGTAAGACTCAGTTAATTGATTTTTAATTAATCAATTATAATTCTAAAAGTTAGACTATGTCTGCTTTATGAATTTTCACTAAGCAAGGGTAAAACAGTAAATAGAGAGTTTAAAGGGTATATTTATTAATTGGGAAACTTTGATTAGTTTTATTAATAAATAAAAATAAATGACAATATATTATTTAATAATTAATTATAGTTATTAAATAATTAGATTTGACATTTATGTAGTTGAAAGAGAAAAATTGGCAATCTTTGAGAAAATGGAAAACTAGAAATGATGAAATAGGAAAGTTGGAAAAGTGGAAGGCTTGTTTCCTCTATGTATGGCCGGCCACCTATGCTTCTATTTCTCATTTTATTTTTCATTTTTAAATTCCAAATAATTCAACTTTAACCCTATGTGGTATTCTATAAATAGAAGGTAAAGGCTTCAGGTTTGACAGACACTTTACTGTTTATTTTCTCAAACACTATGAAGCCGCCACTCTCTCTCATTCTTTCTTCTCTGTTTTCGAATTCCTTTGAGTGATGAGTAGTGCCCACACACATCAAGTGGTATCTCAATCATAGTATGTAAGACTATGGAAATTCTGCATCAAAGAAGGAGAAAAGAAGATCCAGATTCAGATCTTGATTATGCTCTGCTACAGAAAGGAATCAAGGGCTAGAGATCTGATTGGAATGAGTCATATTATTCCGCTGCACCCACTGTAAGGTTTTCTTAAATTTATATGTGTTTATTTTCATTGTTTTAGAATTCATATTAGGGTGTTAATCAAACATATTTGTTAGTAAATCTAGATCCTGGTAAAATAATTTCCAACACCCCCCCCCCCAACTTGGATTTGGGGGGGGGGGTGCCCAACTTGGGTCTTGGGAGGGCCCCCCACCCAACTTGGGTGATTTCCCCCCCCCCCCCCAACTTGGGTCTTGGGGGGGCCCCCCCTCAACTTGGGTCTTGGGGGGTCACCCAACGGTGGAGGTTGTCACCCCCCCCCCCCCCTTAAGTTGGGTCTTGGGGGGTCACCTAACGAGGATGGTTGACGACCATGTCACCCCCATAAGGCACCCTCGTCATCAATATCTCCTTCAAATGTTCGAATCCCACGAAAGGCTCAAAGACAATTGTTAACCCACAAAAATAGCGGGATATTATCCTAAAAATCAGACTCCAACCGCCTCCGAAAATTAAGGAGACGGTTGAGATAGCTCCGCGTTGCTCGCGTCTCCTGAAGCGAGAAGCACCGACCCCCCCCTATATATGGGGTCACCCATGACCTGGGAGGGGGATCCACAATTGGAAACACTTAGAAAAATTAACTCTTCTCATTCTTTGCAATCAAGAGCCTGTTCTTGACTTTTGCAACTCAGATCAATAAAACTCAAGGGGAGTAGGCTATTACCGACATCCGGGGCCAAACCTCTTTAAATTTTGATGTCTTTTATTTACATTTATTGCGAGTTCCGGTGTTATTAATTGCATTTATTATTGTGATTTTGGTTTAAATCTCATTTATTACGACTCCGCGTCAGTTGGCTAAAAATCCAGTCAACATTTTGGTGCTTTCATTGAGAGCTTTAGCCAAAATCTTTAAGTTTTTCACCAGAAAAAATGGTGTTAACCCGAAGATGTCAAGAGCGACATGACGAAGAGATGGAAAGTGCCCACCAAGTTCCATCAGCAAGCAACCTCGCTGGAAACAATGGAGAACGACCCCTGCGTCCCGGGAACGGCGGCACGGCCACCACCGGTCAAACTACAGCTGCTAGACAGACAACTACTGGGCGTACCACCAACACCACTGCCGCAGGAGGCGGCGCTACTGATGGCGCCACCAAAAGACGTAATACTAGAAATTTTGTCCCTCCTACAGACGGTGTGGGCCAAGCTCAGACTGGTCGTGGCCATGGCGTCTTTACGCCGCGGAACGAACCCCATGTTGACATTGATGGAATTGACCCCGAGATGGATCAGTTGCGAGACACAATAGGCCAGATGCAGGACCAGTTCCAAACTGTGCACTAAGAGCAAAATCAAGCTCGAGTGGCTTTGACTGAAAGTCTCACTAACCAAAGGAGAGAATTCCAATCTTGGCTGGAAGATAATGCTCGTGAGATGAGGAGGCGCCAAGACGACCTAGATCGTCGCACACAAGAGGTTGCCGACTTAATACGAAGCTACTTCAACCAAAACACTCAAGGGATGGGTACTGATGTCCACAATCAACAGATACCTCAAACCTATCCTCGGGAGGTCCCTACCCCAAAGAACCAGAGGGAGAGGGTGGTCTATGGACCTGAAGAGCGCCCAAGGAACCAAGAGAGGACTAGGAGTCACCCCTCCAACAAGGTTCCCCGCAATAATAATCGACCACCCCCGGCCGATGAGCAAGTCCTACCCGGTCATCATATGGGACGCGATGACTCCCACAATGTCCGTCTAAGGCGGAGTGGTGGAGGAAACTCTAGAAACAACAATGGTGACCGTGGCAGAAACAGTGGAAGGACGCCCCAACGTAGGGAGTGGCAACCCCGCGATCAACGTGGCCAACCACGAAATGGCAATGATTTCCCAAGAAATAGTAGGTCCAGGGGGAGAAGAGAAGACCCTGAGGTCAACAGTGACTACCATCCAAACTACCATGACGGTCATGGTGATGATGAAGCTGAAAGTCGGGCTAACAACCAACCAAATCCTGATATAGGGGTTATCAAGCCAGAGGGCCGTATGCCCCTAATAGGCAACATCAACCTGGAAATCCACCCCAAAGGGGTAGGAATGACCAAGTACCACCCCCGGCTAATGGAAGGGCTGACAGTCAGAATGTCGGAGGAAGGCCAAGAACCGGGTCAGTTTTTGAACAGGTAGGCCCCCGAGGGGGTAGAGACTTGCGAGACGCCCTCAATAGAAATAGAGATAGTCGTGGTTCCAACATAGTGAACCCACCTGAGCCGGTCCAAAGAGACCAAGCAAATGTTGGTGTCAATATTGCTCAACCTCAAACAGTCACAAATCTGGTGATCCAAGCTCGGTTGGACGAGTTAACCCGATTGGTCAAGAACCTTACTGCACCAAAACCCACTGGCTTGGATCTGGAAAGGAGGAGAGCGTCTGCTTTTTCCCAAATGATCAATGACCTCCCTATTCCAACAAAGTTTAAGATGCCCACTTGCAAGTACATGGGTAGTGAAGTCCCACTAACTCATGTGGAGAACTTCAAAATCCAAATGGACCTTCAAGGAATCAGGGATGACCTTAGGTGTCGAATCTTCCCTGCAACCCTCACGGACACGGCGCAACAATAGTTTACTAAACTACCCCCAAGGAGAATCACTTCTTGGGATGAGTTTGAAGGGTTATTCTATACCCAATTCTCTTCAGCCCGATAAATACCAGCGGAGTTGGGTGACTTGGTCGCCATCAAGCAGAAGCCCGATGAGCCACTAAAAGACTACATTCAACGCTTTATGCATGAGGCAACCAAAGTAAAAAATTTGAGCGATGATGGCAAGCGGGCCGCCATCATGGTGGGCATTCTGGTGGGAAGTCGGCTGTGGAACCCATACTATGAGAGACTTCCTTGACAGAGCTGATGAGTTTATTAAACTAGAAGAGGCTGAATGGAACGCCAAAGGCCTCAACCAAGCTAAGGGAAACAAGAACAGAGCAAGCACTAGTGGCGAAGGCTCCCATGGTCAGGAGAGTAATAATAAAAATGGCTTTAACAATGGAAAGAGGACAACCAACGATAATGGTGAAAACAACTTTATTAACAACAAAAAGCCAAACAAAGCATCCTCATGAATGACTATGTCCTTCTAGTCGATACAATCTTCAGCCACGTGCGACATTCCCTTTGTCCTTACCTATGGGTATGATAACCCATCATCCTGCCAAAGGGTGACTTACCACCGAGTATGGAGTAGTTGGGATCATCCCACCTGGAATATACAAGTTAGCATGTTACAGTGCCAACACAAAAGTACTTACAAAAGTACTACCAATATAAGTTGCTTTTCAGCAATGACTTAAGCTGGTTGGTGTACCTACAAAGTGTATTTTTATAGCTGGTCGTCATACCTACCGACAAAGTTTGATAATGTAAAGGCACAAATTGCCCACTTTTGATGTAATAAGGCATATTTGCCCATTTTATTCATCAAGAAAAAATTGCAAGTTATTTTTCATATAACGACGCAGCTTGTATGATTGTTATTGAATCAAATTGCAAGCCTAACTAAGGTCAAGAGTGTATGAAATTATAGTGGAAAACCCGTGACAATAACAGTTCCTATGTGAAAGCCCTGGTTACTTAACAAGTGATCATGAGGTGAACCTACTTAGTCACTTGGGGGGAAACCATGCTCATACATGGACTAGTAAGCATAAAACACACTCATTTAAATAGATTTTGCAATTTTGAAACTTTCTTTTCAAATTCTAAAGTGTTTGTGCATTGCTCAATGTCTTGAGCAACCTATATGTTGTACATGGTTAACTATAAAAAAAAAATGCTTACGCATAGTGTGGTACATGCCAGACAAGTTAACACATAGTAGCATATAGTAATAGAGTCACATAGCTCCAAAGTAAAAAAGAAGGCATACATCTATGACATTCATAGACCCTTAAGGGTCCAAGCTAGGGGTACCACCCCGACCCTCAGGGGTCCAAGCTAGGGGTACCACCCCGACTCTCAGGGGTCCAAGCTAGGGGTACCCCCCCGACCCTCAAGGGTCTAAGCTAGGGGTACTCCCCGACCCTCAAGGGTCCAAGCTAGGAGTACTCCCCACCCCCAAGGGTCCAAGCTAGGGGTACCACCCCGACCCTCAAGGGTCCAAGCTATGGGTGCCACCCCGACCCCCAAGTGTCCAAGCTCGGGGTACACCCATGACCCTTCATAAGGTGTAGGGTTGATGGTTAACAAAAAGGGGGGGCGAGCTCCATGTTCTCTTCTAAACACAAAGTGTGTTCAAGTCTACAAATCATACAAGTTTATCACACCCCCACAAATACCTTTTTACCAATTTCATGAAAATTAAAGTGGGGAAAATGGAGGGAATTCGAAATTATGCATGTTCATAATGCTCTTCAATATTCAAGAACACAATCACCCAAAAGTTTCAAAGTTATTCATTTTCTCACCAAATTACACTAGACCAGAGCCAAAAACACATTACCATAGCCTATGCTAAAAAATTCAATTGTCAAACACTCACATTTTATCAAAAACTCAAAAATCCCAAGGATTCAATGCCATTTCCGGCCATGGAGGAAACTACCAAAAAGAAGTGCTAAAAATTTCATCAAATTTCAAATTTCAAGTAAGAAGTTTGCAAGAGTAGTGTGGAGAGCCTATATGAAGATGAAAACCTCAAAGCTTCCAAGGATTATTATAATTTTTTCTTTGTAAATATTTAGATTATTTCTTTTGAAAATAATTTATTTTTTCTTGTAATTTAATTTTGCTTGTAAAGGGAAAAATTATCATTGGGATATGTTGTTAAATGTGAAAAAAGTAACGGTTGGCTAAAAATCCAGTCAACAATTATTTTCTAAAATAGAGAATAATTCCCCATCTAAACTTCCATCTCCACTACTCTCAGCCACAGCTGCACAGTCTTTTCTTTAATTTCCATGATCATTAGATTTTGAGTACTGATTCGGGTTTCTGTTGCATCTTTTGTCTTCGTAGTTTGATCTGAAACCAGATTGCATCTTCAATTGAATGCAAAATCTTTTAATGTGTTCAATCTTTCCACATTGATAACATTGTTGATTGTCTTTGATCTTTTACTTTGATCTTGATGGTGACTGGTTGTTCCTTGATGATCCTCTCTTTGGACTTCTTCCTCTTGCAAGATAGACTTCTTCTTTCCTAGTCTCCTTCTAGAATTGCAATTCAAAGTCCTTTGATTTTAATGCTACATGAACACCCTCCAAAGAGATTACATCCCTTCCATACTTGATTGCTGCTTTAACTTCTTGATATGCCATTGGCAATAGGGGTGTTCATCGAACCACTCAAACTGCTCGCACCGCACTCCACAACAAAAAAATGCGGTTTGAAATTATTTGCGGTGCAGTTGCGGTTTCAATTTTTTCTAAACTGCGCAGTGCGGTGCGGTTTGCGGTTTTAAATTGTTCGTATGCAGTTCAAATCGCACCACACCGCACATTATAAAAATACTAATTTTTATATTTATTTAGGTCCAATATGTGAATGTTCAACCTAAAACCCACTAATTATTGTATTAATGAAACTTAAATGTTTTTTTCATATTTATTTTCAAGTTTATGGTATTTTTGACAAGTGTTGCTCAAGTTTTGTTGTATTTGTGATAGTTTAATTATTGGTTATAGTCTAAACCGCACCGCATCGCACTATTTTTTACGATGTGGTTTCTACGGTTTTTTAGTTTTGCAGTGTAGGTGCGGTTTGGAAAATTAGAAAAACTACATGTGCGGGTTGTTTCAAAAATTGGTCAAAAACCGCACCACCCGCACCGCGAACACCCCTAATTGGCAATGATCTGAGCAATATGATTGCTTGATTTTCTTCGTCTACCTTATGATCAATGTTAGCTAAACCAACAATTATTTCATTAAATTTATCAATATTATCATCTAAGGAAAGAGAAGAGTTCATTCTAAATCCGTATAATCTTTCAAGAAGATTAATCTTGCTCGATATTGATGGTGCCATGTACAGTTGCTCTAGTTTGCTCCACAATCTTTTTGCGGTCTTTTCTTGGATTAGCTTTCTTCTAACTCCATTGGATAGGTACATGATGATGGTGTAGTATGCCATCTCCTCCATCTCTGCAATTTCCTCTGGCTTCTTCTCAGCCAACAACTTTTCATCTCCAAGTACCTTTGCCACCTTTTAGTGTACAAGTATACCCTTCAAACTTTCTCGCCAGTGTGAAATCCGTTGCTCCATCGAACTTCTCTAGTTCAAACCTTGCCATCGACATTCTCCTTCAATCTGTGTTCTTGTAGAATTTCTTGATGAATCATTGATGAGTTCTTGGTGAGGAAGCAAGTGATCTTTGAATCTCCTTTAATGATCGAAGAACCAAAATCTGATTTGTAGGAAATTTAACTCTAACACATAAGAATTAACCTTTGTAATTCCAACTTCAAGATCACACTTAAACAAACAAAAGTTAAATCAAAATAAACAAATCAAGAACAAAAAACCAGCAAACACATTAAACCAGAAAAATATAACACAGATGAATCTAAATGGTTTTCAGACACAATAACATAAAGATTTATACTGGTTTCAATCCTAAGTTCAATGTGAACTTGGTCATACCCTAGTTTGAAAGTATTGCCACCAATCTTTATTGATAATGAGAATAAGAGATATCAATCTCAGGAAGCTACAAGGAAATAATCACATCAAGTCATCCATGGTGTAATCCCTCAACACTCATCAACTCACTAGTTATGAGCCAACATAATCAACAATGTTGCTCAATACAATGTCCCAATCCCAGCTCTCTCTCTCTCTCTCTCTCTCTCTCTCTCTCTCTCTCTCTCTCTCTCTCTCTCTCTCTCTCTCTCTCTCTCTCTCTCTCTCTCTCTCTCTCTCTAACTTCTCTCTACTGTATTGTGTCTCTCTACTTTCTTCTTCTTGTGTTTGACTTATTTTTCACTTGTGAAATAAGAGGAGTAGTTCACTTTATATAGGCCAATGGACCCAATAATGCTAGCTGTCATATTGACAGTTAAGTTAGCTAAAGACTAACTAACTAACCGAATCTTGGTTGGGAGTTTAAGGAATAATACCACATTTAATTTTGTGGGTGCAACTATATGGATTATTAAAAAAATAGAACCTAAAGATAATAAACGCTATTCATCACAGTAATTTATGTTATATTTGGTAACAAGTAGTTTTACAATATTTTTACATTAATTTTTACTTTTGTGCTTCAAAATATAATTATAAATTTTTTTACAAAATTTAGGCTAATTGGCGGCGAAACCCCCTTATGTTTCATTTTGTATACAGTTAACCCCCTTTTGATTTTTTTTGGTGGTAATACCCCCTCAAGTCTTATTATGTTTGCAACGTTACTGTTCACTTGATTTAATCCCGTTATGTGCCTAAGTACTATATCCAACTCAGCAAGAACAAGTAATATGTGAAGTTCTCTCTCTGGAACCTTCTAAGGGTTGCATCCCGTTTCTGGTGCTTCCAGCTTGATCTCTCCCGTGTGGTGCTTAATCCTTCATCAATAATCTGTTTGTTGTATATACTTTCTCTTACCTCATTTAATGTGATTTAACCCTCATTTAATCCTCTGCTTCCTTCTTTTTGCCTTTTCCCCTTTCTCCTTCTTCGCTCTTAATTGCATTTCTCAGAGAATCAAACTCCAGGGATTTCTTTCCTTGGATTTTTCTGCTCTCTCTCTTCGTATATCCCATCCTCATAAATTGAAGCCGTCGTTTTGGCTTTCTCAAGGAGGAGTTCGATGATTACACCTACGAGCTTTGGATTTGGGCTAGGATTTCTGCAGAGTAGGTCGATCATTGCAGATGTTTCCTTCTCTGTTAAGGTTTATTCATGCAGGTATTTCTCTAAATTTATCTATTTAAGGGTCTGGGTTCTCTGGCGCTCTTTACTTTTTTGCTTGATTCTTTTATCTTTCTCTGAGTATTACTGGGAGTTCTGTTTATCTTTATTGTCTTGGGTCATGGAGGGTATAGCAGATAACATGGCAAATGTGCTTTCTCTCACTGAGAGAGAAGCTGTTGTTCATGAGCATATTGATGATGTGGGAGGGGGTGTTGAACTTGGGAGAGCTTTCTGCTTAGTTTTTAGGGTCTTCACCACTAGGACTATTAAGATTGAATGGTTTGAGGAAGCTATGAGAAATGCTTGGATCACTCGTGCTCCTATCATTTTCTCTGAATATGGAAATGGAATGTTCATGGTTGAATTTGGATGCGAAGGGGACATGAAGAGAGTCATTGAAGGCCAGCCGTGGCACTTTGATCACTCTCTTGTCACTAGTGCCAATCCTGCTGGACTTGATACTCTTCTTCCTAACCAAATCAGATATTCTCCCTTTTGGATCCAAGTTCACTCCATTCCTTTTGGCATGAAGTCTTACAAACTGGCCAAAATGATTGGGGATGAAGTTGGTGATTTCCTTGAGGCTGACAAAATGACCCTCCTTAAAGCTTCTGGTTTATTCCTTCGAATCCGTGTCTTGCTTGATGTCTCTAAGCCTATTCCTAGAGGTATCTTAATTGATTTTCGAAACATTCATAAGGAAAAATGGCTTAACTTTAAGTATGAAAATCTCCCCAATATCTGTTTTCACTGTGGTATGTTTGATCACACCCTCACAAAGTGTGTCTCTTACCTTAAGAAATGTGATGAATTTGCCTACCCACCTCCTTTACACTACAAAATCCCTTTGAAAGCTCCTGCCAAAACCAATTTCAAGCGAAATCCGTTTGACCTCTCCAATTCTCATCCTTTAGATGAATTGCCAATCTCTCAAGGAAATGTTGATCAAAGTCTTGCTGCTGCCGTGAACCAGTTTCTCACCACCCAAGATGCAGGGGCTGACTCTTCTTCCTCTGGTGCCATCCCTAGGACTGATGAGACTGTTTCCTCTGGCTTTGTTGGAAACAACCCTGTTCCTCCTCCTGAACTCTCAACTTTTGAGAGACATACCATTGCCCCAACTTTCAACCCTGGCTTTACTTGCCCTGCTCCTGTGGATGCCTTCTGTGAGGCTAACCAAGCTGCTTTCCCTACGACAGCCATAGCTGTGCACACCAATGCTGAACCTGATCCTGAGACTGTTCAGGATATAGAAAGGATCACTGAGAAGTCCAAGGGCAAAGCTGTTGCTAGAGCCAAAAGGTCTGCTTTTCTTCCTCACTCTGTTATGGTGGGGGATTCTCTCAGAAACATCCTCAAAAGAGCACGTGCTGGACCTGTGATCAATGAAGCTTCCACTGATGCTGACTCTCCTTTTCATCAGCAACACCCGCCCAGAAAAATGAGTCTTATGAGTTGGAATGCCCGTGGGTTAGGGAGTTCCCGGGCATTCCGTAATCTCTCCCTTGTAGTTAAGAATCATAGGCCTAGTTTACTTTTTGTTATGGAGTCTAAGCTTTTAGCTGGTCACTGTGACAGCTTTAGAATTAGACTCTCTTTTGATAATGCTTTTGAAGTCCCTCGGTGTGGTCTTAGTGGTGGACTTCTGTTATTTTGGACTAATGATGTTAATGTAAATATTTTAAATTACTCCTCCAGCCACATTGACTGTACTATTACCTTTGAGGATAATATAGCTACTCACCTTTCTTGCTTTTATGGTTCTCCTTATGCTCATGATAAAACTCATACATGGACTCTCATTGATAGGCTTTTTGATAATGCTCCTCATCTTCCTTGGTTAGTTTTAGGCGATTTTAATGACTACCTTTCTGCTAATGACAGAAGTAGTACCTCTAATATTCCTTATTATGCTATGGTAAATTTTCAGGCTTTTGTCAATAAGCATTCTTTAGTTCCTATTCACTTTGTTGGTAATAAATACACCTGGAAACATGGTTCAACTTATGAGCGGTTGGATTGGGGGATAGCTAATGATAAATGGTTTCATCACTATCCTCAGGCTCTCCTCCACCACCTTGGTTTTTATGGTTCGGACCATAGGGTTTTAAAGATTGTCCTATCTGATGATAGTATGCATAAAGTTAAAAATAAAAGGTTTCTTTTTGAAAACCATTGGCTCACTGAGCCCTCCTTCTACTCCACGGTTGCTAATTCCTGGTCTTCTGTCAATCACAATCCTAGGACTGACCCTATATCGAATTTTCTTAAGAATCAGAGCAACTGCATACATGCCATTAAGAATTGGAACAAATCCTACAATAGTTTATCTTATAGGATCAATGAAATTGATGGTCAACTTAGCAGCCTTTCTTCCTCTCTCCCTGCTTCCCCTGATCAGTTGCTTGAGATTTCTAATCTCCAATCCCAACTTGATAGCCTTCTCTATAAACAGGAGATTTTCTGGAAGCAGCGATCCAAAGTCCATTGGCTTCGAGCTGGTGATAAGAACACCAAGTTTTTCCATCAGAAAGCTTCCTCCAGAAAGAAAACCAACTTTATTAGGAAGCTCACCCTTGAAGATGGCACCATCATCTCCAATCATTCTGCCATTGAAGCTGAAGTCTGCCGTTTTTTCTCCAATCTCTTTCAGTCTCAAGGCAGCAGTATTGATGCTGTTAATCTGCTCCTCTCCACTATCAATTCAAGGCTAACTCCTCAACAGTTTGCCTTTCTTGATGCCCCTTTCACTGTGGAGGAAGTTAAGTCTGCTTTATTTCAACTCTCTGGGGACAAAGCTCCTGGCTCTGATGGGCTGAATGCTTATTTTTATCAAAAGAACTGGAGCATTTTAGGAAATGACTTAAGTGATGCAATCCTGAATGTTCTCAATAATAATGCTAACATAGATTCTATCAACAAAACTCTCATCGTACTTATCCCCAAAAAGCAAAATGCTTCGGCTTTAAAAGACTTTCGTCCTATTAGCCTCTGTACAACCCTCTATAAAATTGTTTCTAAAACTATTGCTAATAGGCTCAAACCTATAATGGAGGATGTAATTTCCCCTACTCAAAGTGCATTCCTCTCTGACCGTCTTATTTTTGACAACATCCTCATTGCTCAGGAGATGATTCATGCCATTAATCACAGGAAAACGGGGAAAATTGGGTGGGTGGGAATCAAGCTTGATATGGAGAAAGCTTTTGACCGTGTAGAATGGAATTTCCTTTCAGCAATCCTTAACCATCTTAATTTCCCTAACAAAATTGTCACTCTCATTCATCAGTGCCTTTCCTCTGTATCCATCAAGTTTAGTATTAATGGAAACATTTCTAAGGAAATCTTCCCTACTCGTGGCTTGAGGCAAGGAGATCCTCTTTCTCCCTACCTTTTCTTGTTGTGCTCTGAGGGTCTTGCTGCTGCCCTTTGCATCCAAAAACAGCTTGGGAATTTTGATGGCATTTCAATTGCCAGATCTGCCCCTGCTGTTTCCCACTTACTCTTTGCTGATGATACACTTATCTTTGCCAAGGCTACCTTCTCTTCTTGCAATGCTCTTCAAGCAGCCCTTCAGTTTTATAATCAAGCCACATATCAATGTGTTAACTTTGGTAAATCCTCCATTCTTTTCTCCCCAAATACCTCCTCCCAAATCTCGAATCATTTCTATCAAACTCTTGGGATTTCTAATAGGCCGTTCATGTCAAAGTATCTTTAAGTCCCCCAGTGTTTTGGTAGATCTAAAAAGAACAGTTTCAGCTTCATTCTTGACCGTGTCAGTTCCAATCTCAGGGTTTGGAGTCACAAATTCTTCTCGAAAGGTGGAAAAGAAGTCCTCTTAAAGTCTGTTATCCAAGTTATACCCTCTTATGCCATGTCCTGCTATAAACTTCCAGTCTCTATCTGTCACAAAATTGAGAAACTCATGGCACAATTTTGGTGGGGTTCTTTTGGGAATCACTCTAAAGCTCATTGGAAGTCCTGGTCTTCTCTTTGTCAATCAAAGTTCTTTGGGGGGCTTGGCTTTCGATCTTTAATTCATCATAACCAAGCTTTACTGGCCAAGCAAGCTTGGAGGGTCCTAACCACCCCTGATTCTATTGCTTCTCAAATCCTTAAGGCTAGGTACTTTCGGCAGTCCTCTTTCCTTCAAGCTAGTAAAGGTCACTCTCCCTCCTTCTCCTGGTCTAGTCTTCTTTGGGGTAGGGAACTTCTCAAGGAAGGGCTTATTTGGAAAGTGGGAAATGGTCAGACTATTCGAACTCTGCAGGATTCCTGGATCCCTGATCTTAGGACTCTTAGGTTTAAGAATAACTCCTCTCCTCCTTCAGATAAAGTCAGTTTCTTCATTAACTCTAATGGCTCCTGGGATTTAAACCGATTAGCTCAGTACTTTGATCATGACCTTGTTGCTTGCATTCTAAAAGTTCCCATTGGAGGTCATGACAAAGATGACTGCTTGATCTGGAAAGGAGATCCTTCTGGTCTTCTCACTGTCAAATCAGCCTATCATCTCTCTAACACTTCCACCTTACCACCATCTTCCTCTAATACAAGCTTTTACAATCGCTGGTGGAAATTTTTTTGGCATCAAAGTATTCCTCCCAAAGTTAAAAACTTTGGTTGGAGAACCTTCTACCACATTTTGCCTAATGCATTTAATCTTTTTAGGAGGAAAGTTGTTCCCTCTCCTTCTTGCTCCTTCTGTGGTTGCTCTTTAGAAACTATAACACATGCACTGTTAGACTGTTCCAGGGCGAGACAGGTTTGGAAACTCTCTCCTTTATATCATTTTTATCTTTTGCATAGGAACTCTGATGTTAAAGATTTAATACTATCTGCATATACTGATCTGTCCAGTGATGATTTCTCTTTACTTATATGCACACTTTGGTCTATTTGGGAGTTCAGGAATAAAAAACTTTTCAGGAATGCTAACCCAAATGCAGGTGATGTTGTTCAGTGGGCCAATGCCTTTTTGTTTCAGTACAAGGAAGCACAGCTCAACAGAATTGACATGGATTCAGCCTATCAGCCGAATGTTCCAACTCCAGCCCCCCAAGTAAGAGAAGGAGCTTACCAATTGTATACAGATGCAGCTGTTCAAAATAGAAATGGTAAGATTGGGCTTGGTGCAGTAGTTAAGGATTGGAATGGGCAGGTTATTGCTGGGTTCTCCGTGCCTATGGCAGCCAACATCCAACCTGTTTTGGCAGAGGCTTGGGCACTTAGGCTAGCCTTAGACTGGTGTAGCAGTGTCAAGTTTCCCCTCTCCAACATTTTCTCAGATTGCCAACAGTTGGTTGGGAAAGTTTCCAGCCGAAAGAAGGACCTCTCGGCTCTGGCAGATGTCGTGTGGGACATCAAGAATTCCTTATCACACTTCCCTAATGCCTCAGTTTCCTACACTCCAAGGGACAACAACATACATGCTCACCAAATGGCAAAAGGAGCTTTAGGGCTTGATGAGGAATTAGTTTGGAAAAACAATTGTCCAAGCTTTCTCTTTGTAACTTGAGCTTATTGTTTCTCCCCCTCAATGTTACAAACGTCAAAAAAAAAAAAAAAAAAAAAACTCAGCAAAAAAATGCCACATGTTAAACTAAATTATTTATGTGTCAATTAATATTAAATAATAAAAAAAATAAATGAAAAATGAATGGTTAAAAAAAGTAAACCCTTAATCAAATCCCAATTGATTTCAAAAAAAAAAAAATATCAGATCCCAAAAGGAAAAAAAACCCTATCGTGCAAATCTAATAAGTGTTGGAGAGGGAAGCTCCATCCCATCGTTAAGAAGAAGGGAACGCAACACAAGGTCGAAGACTCCATTAGAATGTCGAAGGCACATGGAGAAGATGATGGTCCACCTGATTACGGTAAGGATTTGTTACTTTGTTTGAACGATTTTGTGGTTTCAAAGATGTTTGAGCTTCATCTTCGAAAAAAAAAAGTTGTTTGGCATTTGTTCGTTATTACTTTGTCTGAAGAAGAAGATGGTTCTCATAAATATGTAAATAATTATTGTAGGAATTTAATTTTTTAGGCTGTGGGTAGTAGGTAGTGGGTTTTGTTTGGATTTATTTTATGGAAAATTTTGATGTGGTTGGTCCATTTGTATTAAATTACATTTGAATATTTGAGAATCTAAGTGAGATGTCATCTGTTAAGTGGGGTACATATTCACATGTATTTCTTTTGTTGTCTGTATGTGATGGGATAGGGTAAAAAGTTATGGGAATTTTACCTATGACATATGCTTTGTTTATTTTTTTTATATTTTGACTCAAGTTGAGGTATGTTTTTCTTATAATATTATAAATTTTTAAATGGTACAGGAAATAATGAACAAGAAAGCCAAGAAATTGAAGGTGATGCACCTACTACTCAACTGAACATCCAAACTGATGCAGTTATTGTACATCGGGCTGAAAAAGAGGTTGGTGAAGAACAACCTATTGCAGATGACTTTGAGCTTGAAGAGGAAGAGTTTTTTGGTGAACCAGAAGTTGAGAAGCAGAATACTCGGGAGCCAGAAGTTTGCAGCTGGTGGGCAGCTATAACAGATTTGCATATCGACAATGATGCGGAAGATGAAGGGCTCGAATCTGAATCTGATTTAGCAAGTGGAGATAGTGATGAGGATAGTTCGAGTAAGACAAAGTTAGAATATAATCCAAGCACCAACATAGCTGACTTCAAGTGGGACATTGGCTTGGAATTTGGGAATGTACAATTACTTAGGACTGCCGTAAAGGAGTACTTCATACACATTAATGCAGAATATAAATTGCTAGCGAATGATTTAGAAAAATTTAGGGCTAAGTGTAGAGCCGGGGTGTCCTTTCTTTGTATATGGACATGTTAAAGGAGGTATATATTTATTCTAATTTAATTTCTTGTTATTGTTTTTGTATAGCTGTGTAGAATATTTTTATTTAAGCAAAAAAAAAATCACAATATATATTTTGTTTATATACTGAAGGCCATATCAAATCATTATAAATAAACAAGTACAGTAACTTGGATATACAACATATCTCTTATTTCAATAGAAAAGTTGTAACTTGGATATCTTCTATTTCAATAGTTGGCATCATGTTGTAATTATAGTTTACTAATGTTAATATTGTCTTGTTTGTTTTGGTTCTTGCAGATGGAAAAACCTTTCGAATCAATCGTCTTAAGGACACTCATACATGTGGTTTAGTCTTGAATAATAAGCACATTGATGCACAATGGTTGGCAAAGCATTTTCTTGACCAGTTTAGGATGCACCCCAACATGGAGTACTCAGCATTCAAGACTATGACACAAAATTCAAAGTTTTCAGAAGTGACAAACTGGCAATTTTACCGGGCTCGAGCAACTGCAAGGGAAATTTTAGAGGGGTCTGTTCTTGATCAATATGCAATCTTAGAAGATTATTGCAAACAACTATTAGCAACCAACCCTGGTAGTACTGTAAAGCTACAAACTCAACTAATTGATGAGAAAAGGGTGTTTGAGAAGGTTTACATTTGTTTCAAGGCATGTAAGGATGGATTTATCAGAGGATGCAGGAGGCTGATTGGGTTAGATGGATGTCACTTAAAAGGATACTGTAAAGGAATACTACTAGCTGCCATTGGGGTTGATGGATCTAATTCAATCTTTCCCATTGCATATGCAGTGGTTGGGAAAGAAAATACAGAGAGTTGGACTTGGTTTTTGGAGTTGCTGAAGGAAGATTTACATCCAACAGAGGTTTGCATTTACACTGTGATTAGTGATGGGGTTGCAGAATGCTGTTGAAAAGATTTTTATTGGTGCTGATACTCGTTTTTGTGTAAGACACATGCATAGTAATTTCAAGAAGGATTACCCTGGCCTTCTTTTGAAGCAGTTATTATGGGCTACAGCAAGAGCCACAACACCAGCTGAGTTTGAGAGGAGAATGAAAGATTTGAAAGAAGTAAATGAGAGGGCCTATAACTGGCTTGCTGCAAAGACCCCATCAGAGTGGAGTAAATCACACTTCAAAGAAGGAGTAAAGTGTGACATGTTGCTTAACAATTGTTGTGAATCATTCAATCATGCAATCATGGAAGCTAGGGACAAGCCAATTGTGACAATGTTGGAGTCATTGAGGCAATGGTTGATGCGTAGGTTTACCAAAAATAAGGTGTCTGTTCAGAATTGGAATTATGCAGTGCATATCAATATATTAAAAATATTAAAGAAGCAAAAGGAGATTGCTAAATATTGTTGTGTGGAACGTGCCAATGCTTCAACATTTCAAGTATCCATGAACGATGGAAAGCGTTTATCTGTTGATTTGGACAAACATACATGCACATGTAGGAGATTTCAGCTGACGGGGATCCCATGTGGACATGCGTTGGCCACCATTTGGTTTGCGAGGCACCAAGAGTGGGGTTATATTCATCAATGGTACCATATACAGGCATATAAAGCAGCTTATGAAGGTTCTGTGGAGCCAATGCCTAGCCCAGATAATTGGCCAAACAAAGGACTTAATCCCACATTTCCTCCTAGTGATAACATCCTACCAGGTAGGCCAAAGAAGAAAAGAAAGAGGGATGCCGATGAGCCACCCCCTGCTAATGCATCTAGGCACAGTAAGAAAGGACAAATCAATCGGTGTGGTAATTGTGGGCAAGTTGGACATAGCAGGAGAACATGTAAAAATATGGCTGCACCACAAGTATTTAATTGAACTTCAATAATTGATTTGATTAATTTCCTTCTATGAATTGATTTGATTAATTTCCTTCTGTGAATTGATTTGATTAATTTCCTTAGTGTGAAATAAAATTGTCATTATTATCGTTTAGGTGGAAAAGAAAAAGGGAGGTCGCCCACCATTGAAGAACCCTACTCTACAAACAATAAAGCGAAAGAAAAGAAAAGAAAGACAACAAGCAAGAGAACATGCAGATGGGGTTGGCAGCTCAAATACACATGATGCAGGGACCTCAAATATTGTACGAGACTCTACTGCGCAAAATACTTAAGGAATAGGAATTTAGTACAGTGTTTTACCTTTCGATGTACAGCCCTTAAACAATATTTTGCTATTGTGGTCTGTTGGGCTTTTTTTTTGAAAACAGTTAGATAATTTGACAGCATGTTACAGTAACTGTTTGTAGTCTGTAAGCTTTGACAACATGTTACTTACTGTAGTAAACTCATTTGGTTTCTCAGTTGCAGATATATTATCTTTGTTTTCTTATTTTTTTTTTCAGATTTATTATCTTTAGTTGCAAATATTTGAGAAAAATATGGGACTGATTGTATGTTTTTTCTTAGCTGTTGTAATGGGACTGATTGTCAAAACCAGTCCTCTGCAACTTGCAACCTGGTATGGTTTATGGTTGCAGTACTCACATTCCTTTAGATTGTTCATGTTCTTATTTAGTTCTCTTTGACTTTTTGATGTTAATTCCAAGTGCTTATGATTACTCTAAGAATAAGGTTTATCATTGTAGTTTGTGAGTGTTTAAAAAATAATGACATAGTAGGAAAATTGTGTGAGTGAGAACTATTATTTATGAGCATTCTGTTGTTATTGTTAGACTTTTTGTTTTTCTCACATACATGTACTTGACTTTTGCAAAGCTTATCTGTATATAGATCTAAACAATCAATATATTATTCTACTGTGTATATAGCTTATCTTTATTTACATTCTCCATTGAATAAAATAAAGAATATATTCTCTTTCCTTTAAGCACTCAAATTTTTAACTAATTATTTAGGCTCCACAATAATCTTCCTGTTGCATGACCATTCATACAATTAGCACCATAAGTATTAATGATTTACTCTTTTTGTATCTTTTCTTTTTTCACTTTACTATGAATTTGTGATTCCTTCCCTAATAAGTTTTAGACATGGTTTAAGTCAAGGAGCTAAAGCTTTTTCAATAGACATTGAAGACTATATAATTATTCCAAGTGCCTCTGCATTACCAAATCCCAAAAGTTGCTTGTGAAACTAGCCTATGTTTGGCTAGATTGTGAGCTGAAAACTTTAAATTTTAGGCACATAATTAAAGATACAACTCAATACAAGTCTCCTAAGATCTTCAACATCCAAAATTAGATTACAAGCAAATTATATTGAGCTGAAAAGCAAGTGTAATGGTGATTATAGAGTTGCATAAGTTGACAGATAAATAAAAGCAATGGAACACTAGCTCCATGATGCTTATATAACCAAAAAAAAACAAAAAATGAAGAACAGTCATCAATAGAAAGCCATGCCAAATTCCATTTCAAAATACTACTGATTCCATAGAGGGACCTAATATAATATCCAATCTCACATTCAAAATCAGAAAATTACAATATCTAACAAAATATTAATCAATTCTCTATCCAAAATACAACTCTCAATTCTCTTACCAAAATAGTTCTAAATTACTTACTATTTGAAATACAATACTATCATAACTAATACTACACAAATGATGACAACAGGCTTTTTGTAGCTTGGAATGCTCTTATGAATTGACTCATTCTTTGATGAAGCCCAGGTATGGTTTTTCATTGAGCTCTTACGACTTGATTCTTCTTCATTCTCTGTAATGGATGATATTTCACTCTCTAACTGCTTAATCTTCCTAAGAAGACCAGGTATCACTTGTCTTGATCGATCACACATCTTAGGATCCAACCAACGCCAGAAATTACATGACCCTGGACCCTGACAAAACCCATCATCTCCATTTATATTAGCAGTAGAGCTAAAAAAAATTATAGTAGTAGATATATAAATGTATATAAAAAATAAAAAGTCACATGATACTTCCAGCAAGTTATAAATCTCCTTCCTGGATTTGAAGTTGTCCAAGAGGTCTTCACCACCACTGATTTTGGGGGCTTACATCGACATTCGAAATGCCCTAAATTCTCCATTAAAACCGATGGAAGGAGCTTCCCTATCGAGTTTCTCAAATCTCTCTCCAACGAAAGTTGCTGGGTGAAATTTCAACCATCTGTTGCATTCCCTTCTTCTTACTGATGGAATGGAGCTTCCCTCTCCAATTCTTATTAGATTTGCACGATAGTTTTTTTTTTGGATCTGATTAAGGGTTTTTTTTTCCTTTTGAATGATTAATGTTTTATTTATTATATTTTTATTATTTAATATTAATTGATACAAATAATTTAATTTAACATGTGGCATTTTTTTTGCTGAGTTGGATATAACACTTAGCACATAACGGGATTAAACCAAGTGAACAGTAACATTGCAAACGGAATAAAACTAAAAGGGGTATTGCCACCAAAAAAAAAACAAAAGGGGGTTAACTGTACACAAAATAAAACATAAAGGGGTTTTGCCGCAAATTACCCCAAAATTTAATATATTATCTAACGCTAACTTAATAATTTATTAAAAAAATATAAAATAATAATAATAATACAAAGATCAATATAAAATTTGATAAGAAATAATAGTAATAATACATGTCATTTAATGTGAAAGAGAATGTTAACAAAAAATTAATAATAAAATATTAAAAATTACATAATGGTAAATATAAAAATGTAGTATTTATTGTGATATAAATTTTGCATCATGATGTATTTTTTCTTTTTTTTTATATAAAAAAGAGAAAACTTCATTAGATAAGATCATTTAGAAGTACATCTCTAAAAGCAAAACTAATAGAAAGTTCAGAAAAAAAATACGATCAACTGGAAAATAAGAAGCTCTAGCAATATAATGAGTTGCCCTATTTGAAGATTGTTTAACAAAAATAATTGAACAATGCCTTAAAGTAGATAACAACATTTGACAATCTTTGACAATAGCACCGAAATAAGAATTCAAAGGATGAGGATTACGAATAGCGTGCACCAACACAAGACAATATGTTTTTCCTACAACCTTTTTCCAATTGTTCCTCTTGATCCAACTTAAAGCTTCCTTCACGCCTATTGCTTCAACAAGACCTAGTTGAAAAACACAAAGCCAACAACTAGAAATAACACTTAAAAGAAGAGAACTGCTATTTTTGGCCACACAAGCAAAGCTATGACAGTCACGATTATAAAAAATAGTTGTGTCCATTTTTACCTTAATCAAATTATCAACAGGTTTAGTCCAATGCTTAGCTCCATCTTCAAGAGTAAGAAAACTCAGCCACGGAATGAGAGGATTATTTTGAGCATGTAACCAATGATCAAGGGAGAGATTAGAAGACACAATAATTTCTTCAATCGACGTTTGCTTCTTACGTCAAACCAGATCATTTCTTGCTGTCCACAAGGAGGCACACACCATCACCACAGTAGCCATACAGGCAGCATCCAATAGGGACCAAACTCTCGGGCATCTTGATGTATTAAGATCTAAATTTGGATCCTTTTTTATTATGTAATATATTTACATCCAAGGTCGGCCCTAGGCATAGGCAGGCTAGGCCTGAGCCTAGGGCCCACTTATTTTAGGAGCCCAAATAATCAACCTCGGTATCAACAACCAAGACGCCCTTCTCTGTCGAATGGATCTTCAAACCACGACTCCGATCACAGTTTCTAGTTGATTTTTTTCTTAGGTGACAGGAGCAGGAGAACACTTCACAAAATGCGCTTTGACAGCGAGCGAGATCTTTGAAATTCAATCAGAACAGCACTGGGTGAATAAGAAATAGGATTCTTGTATGAGTTGCGTGGATCACAAAATGGATCTATGATTTCAAGTCCACTCGTTGATTTCGAGAAAACCAAAAAAATATCTTTTAAAAAATAAACATAATTTTTTAATAATTTTTAAAAATTCCATTTATCTTTATAGTAAGGGCTCAAAAAAAAATTGTCTATGGCCCATTTCAATTCAAGGCCGACCCTGTTTGCATAATAATTTAGCACACTATTAGAGTAAATTTTTAATTTTTAACAAAATAAAATATATTTTGTATTTTCATCTCCATTAGAGATGCTCTTAGGCCAACTCCAAGGAGACAGCAATTTTATATATGTCGTAGATTTCTTCTCTAAAGACACACCATTTTGCACACTATTTTGAAATTAATATTACAGTAGAGACGGTATTAGTCTTTTTTTTTAATTAATGTTTATATATATTTATTTTATTAGATGTATTTATGAAATTAAGAATTTAATTTTTGAAAATTTTACAATGCATCTTTCTAAAAATAATGTACTGATATATTTCTATTTGTTTCGACGTCCGATAGACTTTTTTAGCCTTTTTTTTTTTTTTTGTAATCGTGTATATTATAATTATTTAAGATATCCTGCAAAATTTTAAAAAATTCAGAAAAAAAATTTAACACGCTGAAAATAATGTACCTGTGCATTAATGTAGTCCTACATGTTTCGTTATTCGAGAGATTTTTTATAGTTGTGTACATTATAGTTTTTTAAGACATCCTGTAAAATTTCAAAAAATTCAAAAAAATTTAATACGCTGAAAATAAAGTTTAAATTGTCTATTGCATGCGTGACTCTTTTATTTGGAGGGGTGCATTGTAAAAATACTTTTAAATTTATTGTATTTAAATTTAAATATGAATACTATATTTTTTTTATTTTATTAAAATTAATATAATAATAAAGAATATTTGTTTAGTGTAATTTTTAGTATTGTAGTTGGAGTGAAAATAATTTTTGACACTAAATTTAGTATACTTTTTTGATTCTCTGAGTTTTAATTTATAAAGGAAAGTTAATTAATTTTCCAATTAATTTATTGATTGATTTTTTTAAAAAAAAAAAAATTGATTTATTGATTGATTGAAATCTTTTTTTTATACTTGTTATAACAAGTCACCATGTTACCGCGTTATTAATTTTTGTAATAACTATGAAGTAATACTTGTAGAAAATTAGTCTATACATACATTAAACCGAAGTAATAAAAAAATTTAGTAAAAAGTATCATAGAGGTATCTAGTTTTATACACGTCTAAATTCTTGATTTTTTTTTTTTTAAAAAAAAAAAATCAAAATAGTTGCTCCTAAAAAAAGAAAAAGAAAAATAGTTTCTTATATAATTATTTCTTGTATTAATTAAAGAAATAGTTATATAAAATACGTAAATTTTTTACATTTTTATGTTCAAGATTTTTTTTTTATATTTTAACAGTATTTTATAAAAATACAAAAAATTAACATAAAAATAATAATAAATAATATTAAAATAATATCAAAACAACATAAAAATAATATACAAATAACAATAAAATAACAAAATTACAACATAAAAATATACTAAAATACTGTATTTTATATAAATAAAATTTAAAAAACGGTAAAAATATCAAAAATTTCTATTTTTATAATATTTTTTTATTTTTATATATTTTTTTAAATTAAATACATATTATTATTATTATTATTACAGTAATATATTGTACTGTGTACTGGAGCAAGAGCCATGTCTCTTAAAACAGTATAGTTGTCTGTGCGTGTAGTGGATTGGAGTGATTTGAGTCCAATTGTTTTACTCGGTTGCAGAAGCGATGTAAACGAGTAGCCCATTATACTAAGTAACTTAAAGACTTGGGCTAACTAAAAAAGAGCCCAAAAGTAGAGACATAAACGTACGCGGTCCAGCCTGGAAAATATGACATATGATTACGACCCATAACTATGTTAAGTGTCACGGTCCATACCTTTTTCTATATGGATTATTACATCATTACACAATTCTATTAAGTTTTTTTGTTTTTTGCTTTTTTTTTTCTTTTAAACAAAAAATATCACGTTTGCAAAGGTTGTCATCAACCACTCTCTTTTTTCTTTGTCTACGTAAGGAATTTTCAACTCTTCTTCTTCTTCTTCTATTTTGGACTGACTAATCTCTTACGTATCAACCCATTACATCACAATTCACAACCTTCTATACTCCATTTCATGTAATGAGTAAGATATATTTTGATTCTGTTTCACACTCTACAAACTGTGACAAAAATAAACTGCTAGCTATTATAGATATTAAGTCATTCAGTAAATTATATTAGTGACACTCTTAATATTATGCTATTTTGATTTACACAAATTATATTATTAGTGTTTCTAGTGTTCTTATTATTATTATTATTATTATTATTATTATTATTATTATTATTATTATTATCACATTTTTTTAGGGGATGAATTAAAATATATTTAATTATTTATCGTGACGAATGATGATTGATAATTGTAAAATTAAAAACTAATAAACGAAAAGTGTCATCGTGGCCTTCCGTAGTCCATTGGTTTTACTCGGTTAGTTGTAAGGTGGCAGTAAGCAATGCTTGACAAGTAGCCCAATAGGCCAATCCCAATATCATATTTGGGCTTAATCAAATAAATATCTAAATCCACGATTAAGGAACTAGCTAAGAGAATTAGTGTAGAATTTCTACCCCATTTTACCCTAGGCACACTAAATTATGCATCAAATTGTTTTACACGATTAATGGTATTAGATTTTAAATCTACACCAGAAGTGTATATTTGCATTTGAACCCTTATTTTATTGTATTTTAAAAAATAATTTTATATTTTAACTCTCAAATTAAAATTTGTTATAAAAATAATTATTTTAAAACACTAACATATTTAAAAGTATAAAATAACAATAAGAAAATACTAAAAAAAATATAATTATAAAAGTTAATAAAATAAAAACTATATAATTGTAAAATTAAAAAGAACATAAATGAAAATAAATATTAAAAAATTAATAATTTAATTGTCAAATTGATTACTTGAGAATCTTAGTCTAGAAAAATATCAAAATATTAGCTATATAGATTTAAAGTATTTTGAGAATTTTAATATTTATGAAATGCTTGATATTGTTGGTGATTTTTTTTTTTAACAATTGCTCATTTAGAAAGTGGTGACGTATATTAAGATCAATTATAGTATTTTAATATTTTATGTTTGTGTTTTATTTATTCTATAATAAAATTTTATTTTACTAATTTATTTTAAGATTTTAAATTCTTACTATTAGTCATGATATAATTATATTATAAATTAATTATTTTAGATTATTAATATAAATAATTAATATAAAATGTGAGAGCTTTTAAGTGAAAAATATTTATTTTGTAGGATATTTGATGTGATATTTAGTTTAAATTATTAGAGTTGTTACACCAAAATTAAAATATTATAATGTAGACTTAACACTAAATTGATGTACTATTCTTTCTAATATTACACGTTTTAAACCATTATTTATGGCCTGTCATCAACTACTACTTTCTACTGTAATTTTCTTTAGCTTGTCAATGTTTTGTTTTGTAAAACCAAGAATGAGTCCAACATTTCTTCTCTTTTTTCCATTTTATTACGTAGTAACCATGACCTCACAATTTAGAATCTTCCACATGTGAACAGATAAATAATAGTAGTATGCCAACACTACTTACTTATTCACTTGATGTTATTTAGCATAACTAAGAACAATATTATTTGAGTTCATTCACATTTTTGTAATAATATCAGTTATTAATTAAAATAAGTACTATTCACTAATATTACAATGTTATTATTCACATTAATACTATTTGCTAACCAATATAATTAGGAAACTTTGTTAGCTAACTGTTTTTGTTAAATAGTTGCATTAGTTAGTTTTCTTTTCTTGTTTTCCGCTCTATATGTAGATACCTTTTTCTTATATTTCCTATTTCTATAAATACAAAATTCAGCTGGTGCATCTGATCATATTAATCAACACCATTACATTCTCATTTCTCAAGTGTTAATTTGGTATTAGACCATTTCGATCTTCAACCCTATTATTCTTCTAGAAGTTTTCTTTGGTTCTATAATGACGACTCCCTCTTCTACTTTAAACTTACAGCTAAACAACAAAAATTTTTGGCTTTATCTTATGCCTTGAAATTTGAATTACTTCCTTTCTGTCAAATTAGACCGAATCGATTTTCTCATATGGCACACACACATGGATGACTTTCTTGAAAGCTCCCGCTCAAATGGTCTCTGACCCGCTACTCCTAACCCTAAGTTCGTCCAGTTGTGTTGTTGATAGCTGATTCTTGTTAACAAAATCAAAGTCAGAATAACCTGAGTTAAAATTAGAAAGAATGATGAGGGTTAGAAAGCTTAAAGAAGAGTGAATGTTCAAGACAAGAATGGAGAGAAGAATAAGCATGGCATTGTTGACGGTTGATTCTCGTCAACGAGATGCATGCATGCACTTGGTCGAGATGGTGCTTCCATACACTACCGAGATGGTGCTTGCATGAACTTGGCCGAGATGGTCACTTGGTGAGCATGGTTGAGATCAAGGTCATCTCAAGCTGGTGAGGGGCCTAGGGTGAAATTTAAAACGGGACTTTTCTTTCATAATTAATTTTAACACAATATCGATCTAATATTTAATTAACTAACAGTATTTCTAATAAAATGTTAAATTTACAATGCATTACTATATTTTAGCATTAATTTACAATGCATAGATGACTTTCTTGAAGGCATCTGTAATGATCGCATATTTAGACATAGATATTAGTAGCTTATTGGTGATTTAATTAGTGTTTATAGTTATATATGTGCATTAGTACAAAATGACACCCTCAGCTTTGCAAAGTAAATCTTGGATATATTTTTGTTGAGACAGAATGATACCCTCTGGTGTGTGAATTATCTGAATTCCAAGGAAAAAATCAATGACACCAAGATCTTTTAAGGCAAATTTGGAGCTGAGAGCTTGGATGAGCTTTGAGACTTGTTGTGAATCACTACTAGTTATGAGGATGCCATCAACATAGATGAGAATGTAGATGACACATGTTGGTGGGAATGATCTGTTTTTGCTGAAGTGAATCCAGGTTGTAGTAGAACTAATGATAGCTTTTCAAACCAAGCTCAAGGAGCTTGTTTGAGGCCATAGATTGCCTTATGTAACTTGCAAACTTTGTTTGGATGCTCAGGATCAACAAACCCTAGTGGTTGCACCATATAAATTTCCTCATGAAGGTCACCATTGAGGAATGCATTATTGACATCCAATTGTCTTATAGTCCATCCTTTGGATAGAGCTATTGTGAGCACAACACCAACTGTTACACGCTCAACCACTAGACTGAAAGTCTCATGAAAATCAAAACCAACTTGTTGTTGAAACTCCTTGGCAACTAATCGAGCCTTTAACCTATCAACTGATCCATCTTTGTTTTCTTTCACTCTAAAAACCCATTTGCAACCTACAGGTTCTCTGTTGGGAAGCAAACTGACAAGGGTATAGGTCTTGTTTTTTTCTCAATGCATTGTTCTCTTCAAGCATAGTAGTAAACCATTTTGCATCTTTTAAAGCACTTTTTACAGAAGCATGATTTAGAGACGCCATAAGTACCTTGGGTTTTCGAACACTTGATTTTTCTCTAGTTGTCATGGAGTGCTTATTGACAATAACAGGAGTTGTATGAGATGTCCCTACATCAATATGGCTAGTAGTAGGAGCAACATCAGGTAGAATTGGAATTTCTGCAGTAGTAAAATCAAATGCAACAGCAGTAGTTCTGTGAGCAAGTTGTTGAGCATTTGAATTTAATTGTGCATGTGTAGTGTTGGTGCCTGCATGTTCAAGTGAAGAGCTATTTGAAGCAACAGTAGAAATAGTGATAGGAGCAATGGCAGCAGGTAAATGACTTGGAGGATCATTGGTCTGAGTTAGCACAGGTTGAGAATTAGGGGCACGGGTGCTTGTGAAACAGGAGTAGGAGCAATAGGGGTAGGATGATGAAAACCAGGAGGGAAAGATAAAGTGGTTCTCTGAGATGAATTTGCAGTGGGGATAGCTGCAGAAAGATGTTTAGGCATGTTGTATTGACCTTAATTTTGAGCTGCCTCAGTAGCATATGGGAAAATGAGTTCATCAAAGAGAACATCTCTAGAGATATACACTCTTTCTTCCTTGGATAGGCATTTTTAGCATTTATGAGAAAGACTATAAATTATGAATGTGCAAGGCTGAGACTTATATTGTAATTTGACTTTATTATAGGATCTCAAGTTGGGATAACATAAGCATCCAAAGACCTTTAGAGTTGAATAGACTGGTTCGACATTAAACAGAACCTCTATTGGTGATAGATGATTTAGTTGGGGTGAGGACATTCTGTTAATAAGAAAGACAACTGACCTATATGCTTCATCCCAAAATTTTAGAGGCATGCTAGCTTGTGCTAGGAGGGTTAAACCACTCTCTACTATGTGCCTATGTTTCATTAGGTGTAAGATGATTTGTGGCACCTGAATTAGGGTACCAATCTGGATCATTAAGCACTTTTGGTGAAGCATAGTAGGCTTGGACTTCAGCAATGTTGGTGATGTTATTGCCTTGAGTGGTCTGAAAAGATTCAAGTCCAGTATAGGTGTTATCGAACCTGTAGAAACACTGATGCACTATATGTCCAAGCTTGTGGCATAGCTGGTATTAATGCCACGACCTCGAGATAATCCTCCCCTGAAATTTCCAAATTGGCCTCGATCGGAAGGTGCACCAGATCTTGAACCAGGAGGAAAGTACCCAGGATTTGGAGCATTGTTCATAGAGAAGGGTGGGGCAGAGCCTCTTTGAGATTGACCAGATCCATAACCTGTTGGATTTGTTAAGTAAGGAAAAGAACCACGACCAGCCTGAGATTTTGCATGAGCAAGATTGGCTTCAATCTTGGCAACATTAAGATCTTTGACAGCCTTATCCAGATGAACTTCTTGAGCCATTAACAGTGCTTCAATCTCAGCAACACTGTAGGCTTCAGTTCTTGTGTTGACAGAGGTGATGAAAACATTGTAATCAGCAGGAAGACCATTGATGATAGCTTCAATGTGATCCTGAGCTGAAGTAGGGTGACCAAACGATGTCAGAGTGTCGATTATATTCTTTATTTTGAGTAAATAGTCATTTAAGAATGCTTGCATTTTCGTATTTCGAAGCAGAGTCTTGCATTGTCAAACATTGGCTCAATTGAGGGATGTGTAATATTCACGAAGATTGGTCCAGATCTGAGCAGCTGAATTAGATCCAACCATCATTGTGAGTACTTTCTTGGGCATAGACGAAAGGAGCCAAGAAACAAGAATGTTTTCCTACTGTTCCCAGTCTTCAAACTCAAGACTGACTATGTTTGCAATGTGATCTTCCACTGTGAGAAATTGCGATGGAGCTTGATTCGGTTCAAGATATTTTTCCAGGCAACTACCTTTGATTGCTGCCAAGACTTGATGCTTCCATAGAAGGTAGTTGAACTCGTCCAATCGAACAAAGAGAGAGAGTGAGAGAAAGAAACGAAATTAGTTTTAGGTAAAGTAATTTGTTGAGACGAACTTGGGGGGATCGACGAACCATCATTGTTAACAGCTGAAAAATGCATCATTGATGAACGATTATTGCTCTGATACTTATTGTTCAAAGAAAGAAGCAGAACGAAGAGAAAAAGAGAAAGAGAGAAAGAATTGTTTCATTGATTGATGAAAAACGAGTTCAATATACTATGTCCAGGAAACAAAAGTAATAGAAAGTTGTTACAATCAACTAAACCTACCGCTAACAGAAATAACTAACTCGAACTAATTAATTGTAGCTTAGGTTCCCTTACCAAGCATGATTCATGAATACATTTTACTTAAATTTTACATCCTTGCTAAAAAAGTGTCAGTAGAGAAACTTATTAATCAACACAAATAATTAATTTATAAAAGGTAAAACCGGCCCATTCTCCTCATAAAAATATATAATATGTAATGCAATTTAATAATTCAATTCTCCCTGAGAATACAGATTATAAAGTTGGCTCCCTCCATGAATTATTATAATTTTGTTACGAATGTTAATTCCATTATGAAAAATATTAGTAGATGTGACATGAATTATATTACAAGAGATTCATATTGTGAGCCATGAGTCGGCAAAATAAAGTTCACTTCACATGCACCAAGGCCTTTTATTTCCAATATTTAAATAACTAAAAGGAATAAAATGAGGAGTGTACGTATATATTGATAACCACAGTCAATCACTTATTTTAAATAAAATAATAAAAATAATGAGGCTTCACACAACGATCATAAATATATATTGATTTCCTATCCAAGTCCCTATGTGCAAGCTTTAAGAATGTATTTTTTGTTGTAATGTTTTGGTGTATATTCATTTAAATTCCCAGTGGGAAAGCTTATTCTTTTGTTTGATAGTGATGGCCTATATAGAGAAATCTCCTGAAAGGAAAATGTTTAACATGAGGAAATATAAATGTTATTAACTGTTGTCTATTTAAATAGTTATAAATTAAATAAATTGATGAATATAATATGATAATGTGTAAATCCATGGCCAATAAAAAGATCGAGAGAATATCGGATTCCAGTAACGCTAAGAATGAAATCCAACGACTGAGATCAAACATTTAAAAAAGTATTTGAGATCAGCCATCCACGAGTACAAAAAAAAACACTAATTATTATTAAATAATTTTTAAAATTCCTCAAAATACATTTGGTCTCTGAAAGTTCGACAAGGGCCACTTTAGTCATATAGGCAGTCATATACAATTGTTACATACACAAATGAAAATCCAACTATAAAAACGACTGTTGGAGCAACAAAAAGATAAAACATAAAAATAATGAAATATATAGGTTGGGAGATGAGCTGGCGGCCACATCATCCACTCCAAAATAACAAACGTGTTAAAATTGTATGGAAAAGGCGACACGTGGATAGGGTGGGCCCGACAAGTATGGATAGCTGGGACACACTTAAAGCTCTGAAGTAGTAGAAGAGTAGTAGAGAGTCAAAATTAAAAAACAAAACAAAAAAGTCAAAAACAATTAACAAAACTTACTAATTAAGGATATATGATATCATTGGTTGAGGGCTTAGTTTGTCTTTTTCCAAAACAAAACAATCACAAGTGGGAACCGTGGGATATTCGAGCATAACTGGCACAATAAACCCTTTTCACACTTCTTCGAAGGCGTGTCGAATTCGCACGTGTCTCCCCTTTATCTATTAGGCCAACCTATAAATACCCCCAAATACTCTCACTCACTCACACAAACTCAACTCAAACAAACTTATTTCCAAAACAAAAACTCAGAGACAGAACTCAAAACATAATCTCTAACACAGTAACTACTTCAGCTTCTTCTTCTTCTTCCGAAACTCGAACTCAACTTATAATGGACACGTATCACTACGTCGTAGAAAGCAGTAACTCAGAGGGTTACAAGCAACCGGAAAACTCATTATCCCCTCTTTCATCAGATGAAGCTTCTCGACGAGCTTCTCTCTCCGACGAGGAAGTGATTCTGGCCTCGAGCAGGCCCAAGAAGCGAGCTGGTAGAAGGATTTTTAAAGAGACCAGGCACCCTGTTTATCGAGGAGTGAGGAGAAGGAACAACGACAAATGGGTTTGCGAGCTTCGCGAGCCAAATAAGAAGACCAGAATTTGGCTAGGGACTTATCCAACGGCTGAGATGGCAGCCCGGGCTCATGACGTGGCAGCCATAGCTTTGCGTGGTAAGTCCGCTTGTCTTAACTTCGCTGATTCGGCTTGGCGGCTTCCCAGGCCGGTCTCGCTTGATGCCAAGGACATACGCGCCGCTGCGACTGAGGGAGCCGAGTCGTTTAGGCCGGTTGAATACGGCGGCGTTTCGATGGAGATGAAACAGATGGAATCGGTTGATGAGAGTCATGGTGGTGGTGAGGAAGAAAAAAATGGTGAAAGAGCGTTTTATGTGGATGAGGATGCCACGCTGGACATGCCAGGCTTTTTTGCTGACTTGGCAGAAGGTCTGCTTCTTCCTCCGCCAAGCAATTATTTCAGCGCGGATGACGTGGAAAGATTCGAGGATGATGTGTCGTTGTGGAATTATTCGTTCTGATACTCTTCGAGAGTGTAGTATTAGCTTTTTCCCTTTTTTTTATTTATTTATTATTGCTTGAAGGACTTTTTTTTCTCTGTTTCTTCCTTGCTTCGTCTTTTAGCATAAAACCTTTATTCATTTTTTCAAATCTAAGTCTAATGAGTATGACATAGATTTGGAATGAATTTAATATGTAAAAATAATTTTTATTATTATATCACTTTGATCAATGTATATAGAAATTTTATATTATCGTCCTTCTAATAATTTCTGTTATCTTCTTCTACTATAATAAGTTATGTATGATCAATAATTAACTATTAAAAAACGGAATATATATATATAATATATCTTAAAATGAAATTCATTCACAGCAAACATTACAAAGAATTAATTAAAAGAATATATACATAATGATTCTTTTGTTTGCGTAAGGAAATCTGTTAAAATAAAAGAAATATAATTTTGTTATAAAATAATATAAAATAATATAAAGTAGATGAGAAGAAAGAAGAAGAAGATGAAGAGAGAAAGAGAAAGTGAATGAGAATTTCTGAGTTGTTTATTCCAATGGGGTGAACCCCTATTTATACAAATACAAGAGTGAGATATTAAGAAATTAAGAAAAAGGGAAACTAAGGAAAAGAGGAATGTTGATTATAATTCATGGTAATAAATAAAAGATTTGGACATCCACATAATTATTAATATTTATAACACTCCCCCTTGGATGTCCATAATAGCTGCCTTATTAAAAATCTTGCTGAAAACTTGGTCAAAGGAAAAAAAAAGTATAGTGTAAACTAACTCCCTCCCCCTCATTTAGGCATTTGTGGAGATCTTCTAATCGACGAATTTCGATCTTGTCTGCCGTCTTCTCAAATGTTGATGTTGGTAATAACTTTGTGAATAAGTTTGTAAGATTGACACTTGATTGAATATGTTGAACACCAATATGCATTTTCTTAAAGCGTATAAAGAAGAATTTCGTGAAATGTGTTCTAACTCTATCTCCTTCAATGTACCTCCTTTTAGTTGAACGATGCAAGCAGTATTATCCATAGAGAATTGCTTGGGTTGATACTTCTTTATTGAGTGCAATCCATATGTTTCCCGAATATGCTATGCCAATGATCTCACTCACACACATTCTCTACTTGCTTCATAAAATGCAAGTATGTTAACATGATTTATAGTTGACTCGTTAAAAACCTTGCCAGAAAAACCCAGTGGGACAAAATCTGAGCAAAGGGAAAAAGAGTACAATATATATTTCATATTCATAACTATTTGCAAGTTGCCTCGTTAAAAACCTTGCCAGGAAAACCCATAGGGACAAAACCTGAACTAAGGAAAAAAGAGTGCAACATGAATATGTCTCCCCCTCATGCACATATGATCCATAATTCTTTTGGTGATAATATATCTCATAAGATTATTGTTATCACTTTTAAAATATCACCATATATAATCTTTGATCATATATTTTCTATAACTCTTCCAGAGTATGTATGGACTTTCTAAATTATAGATGAGGGGTTCGTGGAACATTAGTCTTTATCCAACTAATTGTATCATTCATGTGTGTACACAATTTTGTTCATACGAAAATTTAAAATTTCAAGTAGATATGAACATAACACATTAATGATAATATAAATTTCATTTGTGACAATGATGGTACTCCAATACCATATATATATTCCATCTTGTTTTATGATCTTAATTTCTATATCAAATGATCATATATCTATAATTCTTGATACATATGAAGTACTTCAGGACTTCAATACTAATGAACAAACTTTATACATTAATATTTCTCGAAATACAAAAGAAATAAAAGTTTGTTCTTCAATTAATCAAAAACTCTTCAAGAGTCTATCACAACGTATAATTTACGTATTTATATTGCATAGACAACCATAGGTATTTTTCAAATAATAATTTACTTACATGTCTTTATTTCATACAAAGATCTTTGTCATATAGTGCGCGCGACTTTGAATTTATATCACTTAAGACATGTATTAAATTCTTCTAGAATTTTTAGATAAGGCTTATTTCAAATTCTCACTATATTAGGAGCTCCAAATAAATAACCTTTTGTTGCAACATTTATGTGACGCTTATAAATCCTTATAAAATATATTCCAGGCTATAATCAAATTATGATTATATTTTATCAATATTTAAGCCTTACTTCAATCAATCTCATGTCTATGCAAACTTTGTACAGCAATTCATTATGTACAAATATATATATGCAAATTTCTCATTAGAAATATTTATTTGCACACCCTACAGGTCTTACTTCACTTTATGCGAGTAAACTTGCCCTCGGATCCGCGTCATAATATTTTGGCCAAAAATCAAAATGTATGTCGATAATTCTCGACAAATCTAATACCATGATCCTTGCTATCTCATGTTAGTTTATTGCATATGCAAACATTCAACATCTATTGTCGACAAAAATTTCATTATATGATAATTTCCTCCCATATTGACATAACTTATAGAGATCTCTTTAAATTACATATTTTTCAAATATGTTTATCATTTATAGGTACCTATATAGAATCACTTCAGGGATTCAATTATGATCAAATGTGTTATGTCTAACTTTTCTTGGGAGTCTTTTCGAGTACCGTTTTCATCACGGTTATCATTTTAATACTTTATAACATTAAGGTATCTCCATGAGTACCTCTAGATTTAACAACTTCAGGGCAAATCAAATGAACATTTATTAATAATTTCTACATTGTTCATTTACGCTTCAGGCGTTTTCAACTCATTCTATCTCAACTTTGAATAATATTGATTTGCAGTTGGTATATATCATTTTGAACTATATTGTTCTTATATACTTTGTGCAAGGATCATTTTTCAAAAATTATCATCGATCCCAACTGCTTCTCTCCCCCTGATCGAGAGAAATTTTAAAAATTGTGATATCTAATAATATTAATATACCTGTAGGGATTTCAGTATATCACAATGAATCAATATTTGTTTAAACTCATATATACTATATGACATTGAACTTCAGGTTCAATAAACTTCAGTTTCAAGTTCAATCCTTATGAACTTAATTCATTTTTAAGAATGAGTCATACATGTATAATTAGAAATACATAAATTTACACATTTTGTAAATGCATGATTATATAATCTTATCACATCGATAAGAAACTATGCAATAAAAATCTAACAATGGCTCAAGATTGTTAAGAAAATATAATTTAAATATTTTCTATGTGCAAATATATGCACATTCTTCTTTTGAGCCTTATAAATTAACAATGAGAAGAATCTTCTGGTTCTTCAACAAAATTTAGTCAAATTCTTTGACAATTTATTGCATATGATTGATCATGTCAAAATAATTCAATTCATAAACTTCAGGTTCACTATAATTTGTATTTCAATGAAACTTTCAAAATGTAATGTAAATTCATTACAACATAATCATTATAAGTTTCATTTTTATATACACGAATAATATAATTATATTATTCTCCAAAACATATACACTCTTCAGGAATCACTATCATCAATTCAATGATGTGTATAATTTAAAAGATACATGACAACTTCATCATGTTATTGTAATGGTCAAATAGATATAACCATAATATATCATTCATTTTTCCTGGTATCTTTTTAACAAGTCGTCTAATTTATTAATAGACTATTCATCAGTCTAATTATCATGACTTGATATATTATATATTTAAATGTACAACCAGTACATATAATAAGTTATTTCTTATCACTTTTATAACTAGATAAAAGTTATACATCTAGGTACATACAAATATATTTTACTACTCCAAGTAGCAATTGTATGTAAGACTTCTTCAGGAAGCTTTTCAAATAATCATTTTGTGATTCTTTATCACTTTGATTATATTGGATCACTAACAAATGTTAGTAAGTTATATATTCACTTCTGGGAATATGCAAACTGAATTATATAGTAACTATATATATACATATCCTGTACTAACAATAGTTTGAAACTATTGATTTCAAGAAATAATAAAATATGTATATATTAATTTACTTTTGGCATTGCCAATATATGTGAAATCTATATTCTTTGAAATAGAATTTCATGTCTATTCATTCTCTTTAGGGAATGATATTTAAATATTCTAAATGTACAATAAATTTGTACAATTCACATTCTATTCAATAATCAAGTATACTTTTATCTTGATTATAATTATGTCCGTACTACAGGTACGCGACCACTATTATTCAATTCCACACATGATATATAAATTTCATGCACTTTGTGTGGCATCTCATCTTTTGGTTGTTTCCACTTTCTTCTGGAAATATTTGAGTAGTAAATAATGTCATTGATTATTTAAAATCACTACATTCACTTCGGGGAATGACGTTGAACAAGTAGAACATTATTATAAATTTCTTAAAAATTTATTACTTGTTCATCCATAAAAATATAAGAAATTATTCAACAATTTCTTTTACGATATTTCAAAGAATATATGAATGCAATTTTTGCATAGTCTCCAAGATGTATGCAGAATTTAATCTTTAATATATGTCAGATTCAATAATTTCTAACATTGCAAGTAATAACAATGTGTAATAACATGACTAATACGAGGAATCTTTAAAAGTAATTGACTTCAATTCGTATCATTCTCTGCAGGGAATGATGAACAATAAATACATGCCTCTGTATTTAAATAACATTAGTCATGATCATTGTTATTCTTATACTTTGATGTTTCAATGCAATTTTCTTAACATTCTTTTTGGATATTCAAAACCCACTATAAAATTGCATCAATAATAATCATTTTTAATGATTCATTAGTTGTATTCACATAAATACAATCTTTTTTTTTTTTGACAAATATAAAACATTTACTTCAGGAAATGTTTGACAAAATCTATATCGATATTAGATTACTTTTCATTGTCCTCAAAGAATACAAGAACATATATATAAATATGTATTCATCTCTTTCATTATATATCCATCAACTATATAATGAATATTACATTTGCATAATCTTCAGTATATATGCAAGATTTTATTGAGGACGCATAATCATCAGGATATATGCAATATTTTATCGAGGATGCATAATCTTCAGGATATATACAATTTTTTATCGATGATGCATAATCTTCAGGATATATGCAATATTTTATCGATGATGCATAATCTTTAGGATATATGCAATATTTTTATCGATAATACATAATCTTTTGGATATATGTATAATTTATATAGATTTTCTCTATCATATCATAGGCAAACATATATTGTAAATATTATGAATCATAAGAACATAATATGTAATATATATATATGAATCAATAATAAATATATAAAAACATATACATATATATATATAATATATAGATATATATATATATAGATAAAAAGAAAAAAGAAAACCAAAGGATTCTTGAAATTGTTTCAGTCAGATAAGTATATATATAAATATATATTTAGTGTATCGTGACTTTGAAACAATTCAAGAATTTTAACAAAATACTTACATTGGGTCTTAGGCAGAGACTCATGCTTGAAGCTTGGGCAGAGACTCGTGCTGATAACGTGTTATAAAATAATATAAAATAATATAAAGTAGATGAGAAGAAAGAAGAAGAAGATGAAGAGAGAAAGAGAAAGTGAATGAGAATTTCTGAGTTGTTTATTCCAATGGGGTGAACCCCTATTTATACAAATACAAGAGTGAGATATTAAGAAATTAAGAAAAAGGGAAACTAAGGAAAAGAGGAATGTTGATTATAATTCATGGTAATAAATAAAAGATTTGGACATCCACATAATTATTAATATTTATAACAAATTTGTATATATTTTGTTATTTAGGGTGTGTTTAGAAATAATTATAGGGGATTTTTTTATTTTTACTGAATTTTATATTGAAACTCTTATTGTAACTAGCGCTGCAACATTTTAGAAACCTAATCCGTAAATTTAAAAATAGAAAATTAAAAAAACAGTATACGAAGTAATTTCTATATATGTAATAATTATTAGACTCTAATTTAAAATAAAAGATGTATTTGGTTATGCTGTAATAATTATATATAAATTTCTAATATCGTGACAAATAATTATTAATACACAGCTTAATTAATACTATTAATTATATAAAAATGATAATATTTTTTAACTATAGCTATAAAAATTAGAAAGTATAATTAAAATTCTTCCATTATTTCTAATTATATAGTTACTATATAATTATTTAATTGAAGTCAAACCTTTTTATTACTTATAATTAGACTCAATTTTAATTACATAATAATTTTTTCAAATACGACCATAAAACCAATCAAAAATAATATGTAAACGTTTAAATTATAACCAAAGCACCAAAGAATGTAGAGCTCAACATAGAAATATTAAGAAAAAAGAAAAGGGTATGGGTACCAACTACCAACCAAAGACCATGAATAAGTGATAGTATTATGCCACACTAAAAAAATATTAAGTTGATATATTTTGAAAAATATTATGGGCCTCGTGACTAAAAATTTTCTGTTGGAAATTAAATATTTAAGTAACTTTCGTACAAATTTTTAGCATTAATTTGTAAATTACTAAGATTTTTTTTCTGTTTTTTGCTAAAACAAATTACTAAGATTATTTGTATATGTACATAAATTGACAAGGGAGATTCTAAATTTGCACATTTATCTTTTGTGAGGAGAATATATAGTTTACGTCTATAATTATGACCTATCACAATATTTGACAATCAATAATTAAAAAATTAAATAGGTAAGTAACTATATTAATTAGAATATTTAGTCATTATTAAATATTAACTTTGATATATTAAATTAATTAATTATCATTAAATTGATTTATAATATACTGTAAAATTTCTAACATGACCACAATATATATACATAATAGTCATCAGTATTATGATCAAATTGTGTTTTAATGTACTATATTTATATTATAAATTATAATATATAAGTGATTATAAGATAAGAAGATAAATAATCTTAAAAAGTGATGATAAAAATAATGCATGAGTTCATATATTATTTACTATCTATATATATATATATAAAATTAAAGGACGTTCGAATATGCTAAAATATTCAAATGATATATATACTAAATTACTAAAGTATTTTAATTTTCGTCACTACAAAACAAAACACTGCTACCTTTAGTGATAATCTCTTAGTCATTATAAATTTTTTGTGACTAAATGTGACTTTTAGTCAAAACAAAAAGTTACTTGTAACTAAAATATAGTATTTAGTTACAAGTTATCACTAATTTAGTTTTAATCACAATATTTCTAAAAAACACATTTAGTCACAACAAATCGTAATTTTTTGTGACTAATATTTTTTGCCACGGACCTTTTAGTCACAACACAATAATGATAATTTATAATTAGCCACAACTTTTTTATCTTTAATCACAAATTTTGTTGTGACTAAAAGTAAATTTTTTTTAGTGCTTGTTAGGTTAATCATCCCATCTCATTAATATATCTAATTTCATAATATTTGAAACATAGAAAAAGTACTATTTGTTTATCATATTGATATTTTCTTTCAAATTAATAGAAAATATAATTTAAAATAAGAGGGACAAGATCATGATAAACCAATATTGATTTACATCTAAATTTGTCTTAGACATGAAACTAGAGAAATTAATTATATTTGGTTCAATAAATTATTCTCTAAATTCCGTAATTAAATCAAATTAAATCATATATTTTAAGGGAACTAACTTTAGTAATTGTATTGCTTTTAAGGAATAATAGTTAGTTTCTACTATATACTAAACTTATTTTACTTTTATATTTGTGTAATCTTTTGTATTTTTTAATATAATAATTTTATGGATATATAATATAAGATAATGCTTCAAGGTATTAAAAATAATTTTATGTAGAGTCATTTTTTTTAATATGTATCATTGCTATATGTTATAATGTTCATATTTAATGTCTATAGTTAGTTCAGGGGCATGATTTGGTACATGTCAAAGTTCAGGGGACAAAAATCCTAACTAGCCTATATATTATTGCTAATAATATAAAAATAACCCAGTTAAAAAAATTGATCTCACAGACTAAATATATATATCGTAATATTTTATTTATATAATAAATGATAATATTATTGGTATTTAAATTTATTTATTAATTGAAAAATGCTATTCAAATTAATATAATAGAAGCTAATAATTCAGTTCTACCTTTTTTAAGGTATCAAAATTATCCTCAAGGGTAGTTATATTACTAAGGGAATAATATTTCAAAGCTAGATCTTCAAAACAAATAAGCTAATGTTTCACATTATCATTCCCTTAGTAGCATTAGTCCATTCTAAACAGTCCCTCAAAGAATTTTTGAGTCTGAATTTCTGTTTTTCTTTTAAAAGGAAATATCATGGGCCTTTAGTTTTGGTTACAACTTTGAGTCTTTTAAAGAGCACTTTTATAAAAAAAAAATAAGGGAGAAGAAGAAAAGAGAAGTGATTAGAAGAATAATTGTATTTTTAATAAGTAATTATATATATAAAAAAAATAATAACATTAAATATAAATAAAAATAAAATAATGATATATATTAAATAAAAAACTCTATATAAATTTATATATTGTTATTTTAAATATGTCGCTTTTTAATTAGTTAATTATATTTTTTAAAAATTATTATATTAAATTATATAATCCAAATATTTTAATTAAACTAATAATAATATTAACACAAAAATACTATATTCTTTATTTATTTTTAATAGACGAGAAGCATTATCCTATAATATAATAATTTGGAAGGAAGTGGAATAAAAAACAAAACTTTATTTGTAATGTGATGATGATCAATCAAAAAGAAAAACATATTTTGTTTCTGTGTCTTTGTCTCTGAACCCCACTGACATAGTGTGAGAGAGAGTGTAGTATTGGAAGTGAGATCCCATCTAACACGCTGGCTGGTAAAGGGTTGTCGATTTTTGATTGGTGGAGTCCAACGGCCAACACCTACACCTGACCCTACTGTATCACACGTTAATAGAGACTGACACGTATAATGACTAGTTCTATACAAAATACTTATTGGAGGCCCTGTTTTTGTTTTGGGCTTTAAATTCCCCACTTGAGGGGGCCCATTAAAGACAACTTGTGATCTCAAATCATATTCGCAGGACAGGACTCCTTTATTATGTGGTTGAGCTTTTACAGTATCTCTATCTCTATTGATTTTGTAGTGTAATTCTACTATACGTACTACTCTAGTCTACTGTACTCGATATTAATTAATTAATTATGGGTTTAAGATTTCCACCCACCATGGGTTTTGCTTTTGTCAACGTGAAAAGGAGGAATATTGAGTATCTACGTATATTGCTTCAATCAATATATTGAATCTTTTACAAGATTGTATGCTTTTGTTTTGTTACTAAAGTTTGGGGTTTTTTTTTTTGTAATAAGTTTGAAATATCATGAAGACTTTATAATAAATATACAACCCAATTCTGATGTCTCTACTAACACTGACCATACAAATGTATGGAAAAAATTATATAATTGGCCAATTTTTTTTAAAAAAGAAATTTTAAAAAAAATTAATAGGGATTTTTTTTTTCATTTCTAAGTTTTGAACATTTTTATTCATAAATATATTTAGACTCTATACCCTTTTTATATTGTACTCTTTTATTTTTATTCTCTTTTTTAAAATCTATTACTTTTATCTCTTTTTTTAAATATTGTACTAATTTTACCCCTTTCACTTCAAAATACCCTCCATGTAACTCCCTTATGTCAGGGCATTTTGGGTACAATACATATAAAAAGAGGTATACTTCAATTAAAAAAAATTAGAGGTAAATTTGATTAATTGATTAATAAAAGAGGCATTTTTCAATTTACCCTTAAAAATAATAAACTTCTTTTACTTATTTTATAATTTATTTATAGTTGTATTATAATTCTCATGATATTTTTTTTTTTTTATTATTTTGGATATTTAATAATTTATTTATAGTTGATTTATAGTTGCTATGAGGTTGATTTTTCGTTATTTTTTGTTATTATTTTTATATTTTTTGCTGAATAAAGTATATTTTGATATAATTCTAAAATTTTACAAATGTATTTTTTTAAATAAAAATTTTAGACCGTAAAATTATAAATAAATATATATATATATACATAAAATAGTTTTGAAAATTTCTCAAAGAATATTGGATAAGGATGATATGAATATGTTATATCTTCATCTTATATATGTGATATTTGTTCATTTTAAGAAATCATGCCATTTTATTAATATCAAATTTAATCGGAACATCTCTCTTGTTGGAAACACAATCAAGATTAGAATAAAAAAAAAGTCAACTAATCGGCCGTCTGATTCTCAGATCGTTTTACAAAGCAAACTCAAATAAGGGGTTAATTGAAAAATACCTCTTTTATTTATCAATTAACCAAATTTACCTCTAATTTATATTTAATTGAAACACACATTTTTTTATATGTACTATACCCAAAATACCCTGACATAAGAGAGTCACATGGAAAGTATATTGAAGTGACAGGGGAAAAATTGATAAAGTGTTTAATAAAAGAAGTAAAAATGACAGACTTTAAAAAAGAAGGTAAAAGAGGACAATATAAAAAGGGTATAGAGTCTAATTTCCTTCTAAAAAAAAGTTACATGAAAAAGATTGTAGCCTTAAGGACACATATATTCAGTAAAGATTGCAGCAGGTTTATTCAACTTCTTAGCTTGAGCATTGCATTAATTGTGAAAGGTACATAATTAAACTACTAACAACTCCTTCAGCCACAGAAAACTTGTTATTTTCAACCACTAACAACAATTTGATTGCGAGACATTGAAGAACAAAAAGACAAACCAACAACGAAATAAAATCAAACAAAATTACGTTACAGAGACAAGATCAAGTACATTAACCTAAATAAAAGACACTAAAATGGAAAATTTAATAGAAAATGGAAAATTTGATGATTGACATTTATCTCTTATATATGTAATAGTAAGTTTCTATTGTTACAAGTGTTTCTTCTTTGGCGCAAGCTCTTCTTACTGACTGGACCCGTGCTCAAGATCACAGTCGAATCCCCACTGTAGCTTTCCTTATTGCTGTAGACGGGTTGGAAAAATGGGTAAAACCTGAAGCCGACTGCTTGAAGATTAATGTAGATGCAGCCATTTTTGCTGAAGCTGCAACCTACAACTTTGTTGGGGTGGCTAGAGATGTTGCAGGTGATATGGTGGAAGCTTTTAGCTGTTGCCGATCGGGTGTGCTGCAACCTGAAATGGTGGAGGCGTTGGGAGTGAAAGAAGCTTTGAGTTGGGTTAAAAAGAAGTCATGGAAGAAAGTGGTAATTGAAACTGATAGCCTTACAGTGTGGTACAAGCTTTACCGAGTTCAATCCCAATGGTTTCTTACTTTATTGGGAATATTATTTCTTATTGTAAGTTATTGTTGAATGAGTTGTGTGATATTTTTGTTCATTTTATTAGACGGTCTGCGAATAGTGTTGCTCACTTCTTAGCTAGAACATCCTATTTAGTTGCTGTTGATCATCGTGTGATCAGGAGTAGTGATGTTACTTTAGATTTAAGCCATATAATCAATATGGAGTGCATTTAAATAAAGATGATGATTGTTTTAAAAAAAAAACAAAAAAGTTTCTATACACGATTTTTCATTGCAAAAAAAAAAAAATAAATTTCTGCACACGATTATCGCCTATAAATGAGTCTATAGACCTAAATATAAGTGATGATAATGCTTACGATCTAATATGATAGTTGTTACAAATAATCGACAATATTATTTGATGACATTCCAACAAAATCGTTAAGAATTTAACAGTGCAATATTAAAGTGTAATTAAAATTGAAATAAAGTATTGGTAATAACAGCAAAATATTAGGCAAAGCTTGAACAAGGTCTGCGAAATTAAGGTGTCGTTTGGTAACACTTTTGTTTTCTAATTTTTTAATCACAAAATGAAAGTAAAATTTTTAACAAAAATTTTATTTTTGAAAAATAAAAATACGTTCTGTAATCACTTTTGTTTTTCAATTTTAAAAACAGAAAACTAAAGTGTGTTCTGTAAAAATTATTTTCATTTTTATTTTTTGATTTTATTTACGTCGGGTGTAGGTTCGGGGTCGGATTTGGGTTCAAGTCAGAGGTCGGGTTTAGTGCCAGAGCCGTGGGGGATTTGGGTTCGAGTCTGATCAAAGTCCAAGATATTGATTAAAAAAAACTATTTAAAAAAATATTGAAAGTGATTTTTTTTGTTTTTAAAATTTTGATTCTTAATTAAAAAATTGAAAAAGTAAAAACAGTTTTATAGAACATGTTTTTGAAAAATGTTTTTACTTTTTCAATTTTAAAAATAGAAAACTGATTAAATAGTGTTACCAAACGGCACCTTAATTATTTTTTTGACTAAATTATTAATTATATCAAAATTAATTTAAATTTTAATTTTAGTTAAAAGACACATCAATTAATTAATTCTTACTGCCAAGTTTTCATTTTTATATTAATTTCATTTTATTCTTTACATATTCTATTAATATTATTCACCACTCTATGATTATTTTCTTTTAAAAATCTTTCATACAAAAACAAACCAACCGTCATATATTAATCACAATAAAATAACTACAATTAATTATAAAGAAACATTATAATATTATTTAAAGGTGATTTAATATAAAATGTCTTATTATAAAAATTATTAATTATTAATTAATAGTTCAAAAATTCTAAATTAGTTGAAATGTAATGTTGTAGTAAATATTAATGTTCAAATGTATTAAATTTTAATTATAATTATATCACCCAATTTTTTTAAAAAAATGTATATTACATTTAAAATATAGGTCTTAAATTTTGCGAGATCTTAGACAATTACCAAAGTTAATTTATGGTTAAGACCCTGGCTAATTATATATATAAAAAAAATCAAAATCATTATTTTTTACACTAAATAGGCAAAAAAAAAATTAAATTATTTTATTTTGTTCAATCATAATATAAGGAGGTAGTATAAGAATGATCTATTTATTAAATTGCCCATCCTAGAAAATGTAATATTATTTTTATTTTATTATATGATCAGATAGATTATTAAAAGTAAATGCAGCCACATATTTGTTGAAGCCATTGATAAGTAGGAAGTTTTAAGTTGAATTAAATCTAAGAGCCAGCCAAATGTTAATGATTTGAATAAGTGTAAACACGTTACTTTTTCTTATGGTCGTGTTCTTTTAGATTGTAAGGCTTTAAGCTATGTTTGGTAGGAAGAAGAGAGAGCTGGATGGATGGATAGTTGATGAAGGATGGAGAATATAAGGGAGAGAGAGGAGAGTAATAATCCTTTTATATTGTTTGGTAGGAAGGATGGAGTGATTGAAGGATAGATAATCATTAAATTATAAAATTACTATTTTATCCTTATAATTATTTTTTAATAATATTTGTTGAGGGTATTTATGTAATTTACAATAATTGAAGAAGGAGAGTTCCGATCCTTCTATTATTAAAGGGATTACAAATTAGAGATTTGAGTGGATTTGCTATCCTTTCAAATCTCCTTTCTCTCTTTCAATTCCTCATGCCAAACAAAGAGATTTGTTATCTCCTCCCAATTCTCTCCCTCCTCTCCTCTCCATCCCTCCACTTCTCCCTCCTACCAAACATAGTGTTAATGTCGATTGTGAGCTCCTTATCTTTACATTTTGTAGAAGTTTGCTAATATAAGATTGTGCATTTTTTTGGCGCGAGCTTCTCTTATTAAGGATGATTGTATTATTATTGGAGATTCTTTACCTCTTGCTATTGCATCCATAACTTTGGATGAGTTGATTTAATGAAATTGTTTTATTATTTTATGTGTAAAAAAAAGGAGTAATTTTTTCTTTTTTTATTTTCTAATAATTGAAAAGTAAGAAATAAAAAGTATCAAATGTCATTCCATTTTAAGTAGGTTGGACAAAATTATCGCATTACTAACTAATAATAAATAATAGTAAACAAGTAAATTAAAATCATTAGAATAGATGTGATTCTCATTCTCTTTTAGTACGTATGTATGAGTATCAATTTTTTTCACAATCAACTTGAAGGATAAAACAAAACATGAAATAATGATACCATTGGAGAAGACGTGAAAGAAAACATTGGAGAAAATGTACCTTTTAAATGGAGTAAGACCTACAAATTGATTTGCTACCTTTACTTAGATGGGAGTACTGGTCGATACTCCAACCAATTGTTCAAAACTACTGAGCGTACCCTTTAAATCATATCATGAGATTTTTCTTTTTCTTTTTTTGATAAATATTTCAAGAGATGTTGATTGCAATGATAGATACTATAATTTGCTAGGTCAGAATTAGGCCAATTTGCATGCCCCACCTTCAATACCATAGTGTCACCACAGCCTTTAAACTTCAACTGTTAAGCAACTTTATGGCTTCTTTATTTTTAGACCATGTAAATTGTATTATATTTAGCATAAAAAAAAACTTTATTATATATTTTAATTAATTTTCAGTATTGGACTTAATGCACAAAGAAATTTGGTACAAAATTTAATATTTAATTAATATTTTTATTAAAAATATACATATAAACATAATTTTATTATTAATTTTTATTATGTAAAATAATAAAAAATTATATAAATAGTCCATCACTTAATATCATAGCTAAATATATTAATAAAATAATAAAAATAACATAAAAATATATAAAAAGTAGTACATTTATAATGAATCAGTGATGCTAACTTTGCATTTTAGCAATTTTTTTTTTTTGAAGAAAAATATATTGCAACTACAGATACAAAGAGAGTACAAGTTACAATATATTCCAATCGACCTTGGACTCTTTCCGTTCCAAAGCACCTCTCTCTCATGCCTTAATGCAGCTTTGGCCAAATTATGAGATACAATATTGTAAGTTCTTGGAACATAGGAAACCACTGCAGAAGGAAAAGAAGAGAGACAGACCTTGATCTGGTTCACCAAATCAAACAAAGGAGACTTGTCCTTCCAACGATGCCTCACCTTTCTCACAAGAAGTTGGCTGTCAGTTTCAACTCGATCCAAAGGAAACTCAATAGCTATACACCATCTGAGCGCCCAAAGTAGTTCCTTCGCTTCAGCTAATAAAGGGGAAAGATCTCCATCACATGGCGAAGACATAGTGGCGACAATATCACCTTTATTATCAAAAACTGAAGCCCCAATTCCAACTTTCTGCAACTGAGTACTGATTGCAGCATCAACAAGAAGCTTAAAAGAACCCTCCTTAGGAGAAACTGGGATGAAATTGTTACAAGAACCTTCTTGAGAGTCTTCAAATGAGCTTTGATTATTGAAAATTTGAGCCTCATCGTAATCTTGAAGCATACCTTCAACCTGAAATTCAGTACAAGAGAAGGAATCCTTCTTTTGTTAAACAAAGTAATATTTCGACGATTCCAAATTTCCCACAAAATTCCAATGAAAACTCTCAAATCATCTTTAGACAAATCATGGAAACCTCTTAACAGATACTCCCTAATATCACAAGTCCTAGCAACTCGGTAGAAATCTTTAAACCTTGAATCTTTCCACTCTCTCGAAGCTCTGAAACACTCTACTAGTGAATGAGTAACAGATTCTGGACCCTTAGAGCAGAGAGAACAAAGAGGGGATGGCAAGATTTTCTTATGGGAAAGATTGAGAGCTGTAGGAAGACTATGGTGAAAGGCCCTCCAGATAAAATGCTTCATTTTAGGAGGTATTTTTAAATTCCAAATAGTCTTCCACCACCTGACCAGAGAATTACTGCTAGAAGAGGAAGGTAAAGAAGTAGCTGATTTGGCCAAATGATAGGCTGAATTAACAATAAACAAACCCGAAGAATGATGTTCCCAAACAAGAGTATCATCTAAAGAAATATCAGCAAGAGGAACAGACAGAATACCCTGGATTACTTCCTTATCAAAAAATATTGCCAATTTCTCTCTATCCCAACACCCATTATGTAACGCCCTAAATAATTAGGCACGCTACCCAAAATGATTATGAAACCCTAATCCCCTAACCGGGATTACTAATTAAAAATAGCGCAGAATTTAAACTTTTATATTAAACAGACTGAAAATAAACTTGTAATATATTTAAACTTTTCAAACATAGTTGGGATCCCAAAAATATTTACAAAATATTTTTACAAGTTCTTTATTACTAGCCGACCTAAGCGGCAAAACAGAATACAAAAGTCAACGCTGCTAGACCCATAACCCGCTTGGTCTGAAGTGGCGTGAACATGTACATTCTTCGTCTGCTCCTTAAACTCATGGCTGATCAGCTATTACCTTACCCTTTCCTGCACAGTAGAGCACCCGTGAGCCAAGCCCAGCAAGACAGTATAAATCATAACACATATATTATGCTTATTCACATATATGTCTGTATAGCACAGACCTGATCACTATATCAACATGCCCATTTATGTCTACGTGGCGTAGACCTATGTGTTGCGCTCACACATCTAATTAAATCTACGTGACGTAGACCCACGTGTTGCTCTCACACGTCTAATTACATTAAGGCCTTAGAAGTGGTTCATCTCGGGTATGAGTACCGAGTCCAACCTGATTATGCCTTGAACGCATAATCCTTAAATTTCATTTCATTTAACATGGCATGGCATTATACACATATTCCACTAGAGTAATAACCCTAGGCTAACAGACCGTTCCTATTAGGGTAATAACCCTAATCCAGGTTACAAAATATTCATGCATATCATATTCACATAAGCGCCACTGCGCATACTCTACGTGCAAACTACTGTCTTACCTGATGTCCCGCAATGACAGAGATTCCAAATCCCCGGGTGCTCCTGATCAGGTGCCGGTAATCCTAGTCACACAATCCGGGATTTCACAAATAGGGTTAACCCCTGATTTCATTTTCATAAAATATTCATATGGCATTTAAAATTCACATATTCAGATAGAGCTCGAAAAGAGCTTTCCAACGGTATATAGAACTCCCAAATCGGAGTCCGGATCACAAAGTTATGGCTATTTGAAGTTTACAAAAAGGGTCTGCCCAGAAAGAAATGGGCGCGCCGCGGCATGCTAAATACCATGCCGCGGCACCTGGGTTCAAAACCCAGAAAACTCAAAAACCAGCAACGATTTTCATGCCCAAAATTCATCCAAATCACCCCAATTCATAACCAAACTCTCAAATCATCAAATAAGGTTGCTAGCAATTATTAAGGGGTCAAAATAACCTATTTCATGCATCAAAATCCCATACTAAACCAAAAATTCAGATTGCAAATAATCACATAACTCATGCTTAAACTAAGCAAACATCAAGCTCATACTCAAGAACTTCAAAGTCAAGTTTCTCAATTAATTTCCAGCAATCAATCACAAGAAACAACCAGAATTAAACACAAGAGAATTGCCCTAAAATTCCATCTAGAGCCCAACCAAGCACAACCTTAAAGATCTAAGCATAACATGCTCAAACCAATCAAAGAAACCTCTATCATGAAACCTATCATCATCATCATCATCATCATCAAGAACATGCAAATTCAAAATCCCAACATGCTTTTTCAACAATTAATACCAGCAACATAAAAGGAATTAGAGTTATAAAAGCTACCTCAAGAATCACTTTAAAGGCTAGCACAAGAATCACCAACACTTTCACTTCAATTTCAAGATAAACCCAAGCAATTCACCAAAGAAATTTTGAAAATTCAAAGAGCTAGAGAGAGAGAGAGAGGTCGGGTGAAGAAGAGGAATAACCGAGAATTTACTTTGATTTTTTTCTTAATAAAATTCATTTTTCCAAATGTAATAGAAAAAGGTCAAATGACCAAAATGCCCTTAGGGCCAATTAACATTCACTTTAACATACAAGGGCAAAAATAGCATTTCATGCACAATTAAAACCCAATTAATTTCAGATTATTCACTAATATTAAAATGCCAAATAATTTAATCCAATTTGCATTTCGGGCCCGAATCCCGTTCGGCCCGAAATACCCAGTTGTGAGTATACCGCGCCAACCTGTCAGAACACACCTGAAAAGACAACACAGGCATACTATATAATAATATAGTTCTATTAAGCACGCAATTAAATTAATCTCATCGTTTTACCCTTCTCGGGTCATAATTACCAAAATGCCCCTTGCTCACCAATGGGGTCTTAACATATTAAAATTCATATAATTTCACATATATTGAACTATATAATAATATAATTCCTCAATTAACTCATAATTATCTAATTAGGGTTTTGCTAATCCTTTCTTAACTCTGGGTATTACACATTAGCATTAATAAAAAAAGAAACAGTAGACTCAGGGGGGTGATACCATCTTTGAAAGATACAAACCTTTAACCAGGGATCCAATAAGAGTCAATAGAGATAGATCTGCCATTCCCAACCTTCCAAATAAGACCTCTTTTGAGAAGATCCCTACCCCAAAGCAAACTACTCCAAGTAAAGGAAGGACAATGACCCTTAGAAGCCTCAAGGAAAGAATTATGCCTAAAATATTTAGCCTTTAAAAGCTTAGCAAGAAGTGAATTAGGCAGTGTGAAAACCCTCCAAGCTTGTTTTGCAAGTAAGGCCTGATTATGACACACAAAAGACCTAAAACCCATTCCCCCCGAAAATTTGGATTGACAGAGTTTATCCCAAGACTTCCAATGAACTTTTGCTTGATTCCCGAAAGAGCCCCACCAAAATTGGGCCATAAGTCGTTCAATTTTTTTACAAACCGTAACAGGGATGCTGAAAAAGGACATTGCATATGAGGGAATAGCTTGGATAACTCCTTTAAGAAGAATTCTTACCAGCTCTTGAAAACAGTTTATTAGTCCAAGTACTCAATTTAGAACTGGCTTTTTGCAAAAAGAAATTGAAATGTTCTTTTTTAGATCGACCAAAACACTGAGGAATGCCTAAGTATTTACTAATGAAAGGCTTATTTTCAAGACCTAAAGTATGACGGAAAAACTCAGCCTCCAAAGCACCAGGGGAAAAAAGAACAGAGGACTTAGTAAAATTAACAAGCTGACCCGTAGCTTGGTGGTACAAATCAAGAGCAGCCTTAATAGCAAGACAAGATCGAGCAGTGGTAGTAGAAAATAGAAGGCTATCGTCAGCAAAAAGAAGATGAGATATAGGAGGAGCAGAACAGCAAATAGAAATTCCCTGGAAAGAATTATCATGCTCCTGCAGTCTAATAGCAGCAGATAAAGCTTCCGAGACAAGAAGAAAAATGTAGGGGGACAGGGGGTCTCCCTGCCTAATGTCCTGAGAGGAAGAGAATTTTTCAGTGAGGGAGCCATTAATAAGGAGACGAAAAGAAACAGAAGAAAGATAACTAAGAATGAGATTAACAAACCTAACAGAAAAACAAAGGTATTGCATAATAGCCTTGACAAATCCCCACTCAACACGATCAAAAGCTTTTTCCATATCTAACTTAAGAGCTGCCCAACCAACTTTACCTAACTTCCTATGAGTAATAGCATTGACCATCTCATTAGAAATGAAGACATTGCAAAAATGACCCTATTTTTAATAAAAGCACTTTGATTAGGAGAAATGACATCGTTAAGCACATTCTTAAGTCTATTAGCTAAAACTTTAGAAACAATTTTATAAATAGTAGAACACAAACTTATTGGCTGGTAATCTCGAATTTGAGAAGCATTCTTCATCTTAGGAATAACAACAATAACAATTTCATTAATGGAAGATATGTCAGCTTGATTATTAAGAATAGAAAGAACAACACTACATAAGTCAGGGCCAAAAGTAGACCAATTTTTTTGGTAAAACATGGCGTTAGCTCTATCCAAACCTGGGGCTTTATCCCCAACCATTTGGAAAAGAGCATCATTAACCTCATCACTGTGGAAAGTTTCATCAAGCTATTGAATAGCAGAATCACAGAGACGGTTAGGGATAAACTGCAAAAGATGATCCACAGCCCTAGCATCCGAACCTTGCGAGGTAAATAAAGTACTATAAAAAGTAAGAAAATGTTTACTAATATCTTGTTGAGAATCAATACGCTCACCAAAATCTAGGACAATCTCACGAATTAGATTATTCCTACGCCTAGAATTTGCTTTAGAATGAAAATATTTTGTATTTTTATCACCAGCCTTAAGCCAATTTATTCTAGAACGCTGTTTCCAGAAAACCTCTTCTTTAAAAAGAAGAGAATCAAGTTGAGATTGAGGCTCTTTGGCCTGATTACTATTAAAATCAGAATGAGATTGACAAGAGTGAAGAGTCTCAAGACGATCCTGTAAAGACTTAATTCGACGGCTAAAGTTTTGCTTAGTAGAGCTCCAAGACTGAACAGTCTTAATACAGGAGTCCTGCTTAAGCAGGAAGGTGGAAAGAGGATCAGCATTGGGGAGATTAGAAGAATTGTTCCCCCAACCTTCTTTAACAACAGAGAGAAAATCAGGTTCGGAAAACCAGAAATTCTCAAACATAAACCTCTTTCTACCAGACGCCTTACAAAGATTATCCTCAAGAATAACTTTTAAAGCCCTATGGTCAGAACCAAAAAACCTAAGTGATAAAGAGAAACCTTAGGAAACAAATCTAACCAAGAGTTATTAACAATACACCAATCAAGCCTTTCAAAAGAATTACCATGTTTCTAAGTAAATTTGTTCCCTATACACGGCAGAGGAAGCAGACTATATTTATTAAGAAAGTGCTGAAAATTAGTCATGGCATACACAGAAGGGTTAGAAGCATTAGATCTATCATTTAAAGTGAGATAATCATTAAAATCACCAAATATAAACCAAGGCATTCTAGGAGCAATATCATACATCCGATGCAATAGAGTCCAAGTATCCATTTTATTAGAAACATAAGGAGAGCCATAAAAACAAGAGAGATGCCATTTAGTATTAATATTATCATTCATAGATACAAAACAGTCAACATGATTAGAGGAATAATTATTAATATATACATCAACAGCAGTAGTCCAAAAAAGAAGCAAACCTCCCCCTAAACCTCTTCTAGGAATTTCCAAAACATTATCAAAAGATAACCTAGACTTAAAACTAGAACTAGACCCAATGTGACAGTCAGTAGTCCCGTGATCCGTAAGGGGAAACACCGGGTAAGCTGTGCAATCCCACATCGCCTGGGGAAGGTCAAGTGGGATGATTCTAAGACTATGTAGGTATGGGACTACACGGAAGAGGCTTAAATGGATTGATTGGTACTACCTATATCAACAAGGTGCATCTTGTTTTTCGGTAGCCCATCTCGAAAGAACTCCACAGTTAAGCGTGCTTGGCTTGGGAGCAATTTCAAGGATGGGTGACCTCCTGGGAAGTTTTCCCAGGAAGCGTGTGAGTGAGGACAAAGCACGCTGGAAACACTCGTGTTGGTCTGTAGGGTCAGTCGTCAGTCGATGAAGCAGCCAAAGTGACGTACTCGTGTATAAGAGTCATTCATTCCGTGGGTGTAAGGGCCCAATGGAGGCTTGAAGCGAGGACGTTACAAATGGTATCAGAGCCTTGACCCAGCCGGAAGTGTGGTCGACGAGGACGTCGGACCCCGTAAGGGGGGGTGATTGTGACAGTCAGTAGTCCCGTGATCCGTAAGGGGAAACACCGGGTAAGCTGTGCAATCCCACATCGCCTGGGGAAGGTCAAGTGGGATGATTCTAAGACTATGTAGGTATGGGACTACACAGTTGAAGAGGGCTTAAATGGATTGATTGGTACTACCTATATCAACAAGGTGCATCTTGTTTTTCGGTAGCCCATCTCGAAAGAACTCCACAGTTAAGCGTGCTTGGCTTGGGAGCAATTTCAAGGATGGGTGACCTCCTGGGAAGTTTTCCCAGGAAGCGTGTGAGTGAGGACAAAGCACGCTGGAAACACTCGTGTTGGTCTGTAGGGTCAGTCGTCAGTCGATGAAGCAGCCAAAGTGACGTACTCGTGTATAAGAGTCATTCATTCCGTGGGTGTAAGGGCCCAATGGAGGCTTGAAGCGAGGACGTTACACCCAACCCCTAGCTTAGTTTCAATAACAAAAAGTAAACAAGGTTTATGCTGCTTCACTATAAGGGAAAGGTTTCGGAATGCTCGGGGGCTCCCCAAACCCCGAGCATTCCAACAAATAAGACTCATTTTTCCAGGCGGGGTTGGTCAGCAACACCCGCCGGTACAACATGATCAGAATCATCAGAAAGAACCATAACATCAGCACCATTGGCCCTTGCCCTCTTCAACATACCACGAACAGAGGAACCAACAGCCACCTCCTGCCTAACAAAAGATCTCTTGGTACCCGAACCACCACCTATAGATAAAGCTCGAGGAGAAAAATGAGGAACAGAGGAGTCGGAAGCTTGAATCCCTTTTCCCTTGTCGGTATGAACAATAGTGGATGGCTCATTCAAAGAAGCCTGAGAAACAGCACATAGAAGACTCTGAAGACCACTGAACTGGGAATCAGAAGTCACTATTTCCTGAGAGGAAATAGGAGACATGGAATGAATTTGGTGATCAGTAGGAGCCAAAGTAAGAGGAGAAACCTGAGAACCAAGTAAGCTTGCTTGAGGAAGAAACTGATTAACAGCATCTTGAAGATCATGATTTTGGGCCAAGGATCGAAGATTCATCTCCTCAAATGGAATACAGTTAGCCAAATCGAAAGGGTCACGCTTGAACTGTGATTTGAGAGGAGCTCTAATATTCTCCTTAAAAGGCAAAACAGGAGGATAATAGCCATCATCGCAGCGTTGCAGAAAAGAGCCACACTTAGAAAAGATATGATCAAATTTTCCACAAAAATATCAATAATTTTGAAGGCCCTCATATTTAAACATAAGCCATTTGGTCCTACCAAGGATTCGAAAGAACACCTGCATCCCCCTTCGAATAGGCTTAGAGACATCTAAGAGAACCCGAATGCGCAGGAAAGGACCAGAAATTTCCAGCAAAGTAGTTTTATGGATTTCAATGAGATCTCCAATATCATCAGCAACCATTTTAGCAAGGCTAGGAGATCTAAATCCAGAAGGAATATAGTGGATTTGCATCCAGAAAGGAACAAACCTAAGTTGTTCAGGTTGAAGAAGATCAAGACCTTTAGGGTTAGCAAAAACCATCAGACAATGGTCAAAATGCCATGGCTGGTTCTCAATAACCCTGCGTCTGTCTCCATCACACCCAAAATGAGAAAGAAAGAGACCAGAGTGATATTCAGTAAAGTTGACAGGATATCTTAAAGTCCAAGCTTCCCTCATAGCTTTGTCAAGCCAATCAGGTTTGATACTTTTCAGAGAAAGGATCTTAACAACTAAACAGTACAACTCGGAAGAAGGACCAGTACCAAAAGAAACTCCATCAAAGTTATGAATAATAGCTTCCTCTTCATTCAAAGCAAGATGACTAGGCGAAATTCTGCTAGAACTCGCCATGACACAGAAGGAAAAGATTTGGCAGACAGAGGAAAAAGGATAGACAGATAGAGAAATACCCAGAGAAACACTTAGCAAACTAAACAATACATAAAAGAATATATATAGAAAAAGAAAATACCTGAGAAGAGAAAACATCTGAGAAGGAATGGAAGATGCCAAATCCATCTCCACATTAATGAGAAACTAGCGTGATCCCTCGATAGAAGAGGTAATAATCACCAAAATCCTCTGAGTTCTTCTACTGACGGCGCGTTGAGTAGAGAGAAGGAAGAAAAACAAAAGAGATTTAAATAAGGTCTGTAGAAGTATTAAATAGAAATAGATCTTTTGAGATTCATTGAGGTGCATTAAATGCCTAAACCTAATTAGAAATGATGATAAAGAAACAAAACTAGAGAGGGAACCAAAACGACATTTACACATCATCACAAGGAAGAAGGGTGGAAAAATCCAGAAGAAGAGGGAAAAACCCTAGGAGAGTATTCCAGAGCTCACTCCATTTTAGCAAATATGTTGTACTAAATGCTGGCACAATATTTACTATGTGGCAAATTTGTATTAGTTTTTAGCACACCATTAAAACATATTTTTTGTTAAGTAAGTTATATTATAGTTTTATATCAATGTATATATGCCGAACATTGGAAACATCAAAGGTTTTGATATTTTTTCCCACCTTACAGCTGCTCACAATGACGCTGATTTAGAAATGATTACATGTCTTATGTGGAGTATTTGGTCTGAACGAAATAAAAAAAATTCATGGTACTAAGCTTAAACTAGCAGACCTCATTTGTACCTTCTCTGCCTCTCATTTGGCTCAATATCACAAGGTTACATCAACCAAAGCTGCTGCAACTGATGTGGATTCAAACAGAAGCAATGGTCAAGTTCAACACCCGCCTATACCTGTGAGATCCCTGTCGGTATGGCAACCACCGGCTGCTGGCTGCTTCAAATTAAACTTGAATGCAGCTTGTGATAATGCAGGAGCAATTATTGGGTTTGGAGCTCTAATCCAAGATCATGCTGGCGCTGTCATTACTGGTTTTTTAAGCCTTTCCGAGGGTGTTTTTCTCCAAAAGAAATGGAGGTTGCAGCAATGTTTCATAGTGTGAAATGGGCAATTGAGCCTTAACTACCAATCCATTTTATAGAGACAAATTCTCTTTTGGTAGCCAATGTGATTAATAACATTTCTTCTACTAGATTTGTAACACCCTTTCATGATTTGGTAGATGATATTTGTTATCTTTTATCCTCTTTTCCTAGAGCAAAGGTATCTCATGTTAAAAGAGATGCCAATAAAGCAGCTCATGCTTTAGCAAAATTTGCTCTTTGATTGGATGAAGATATTTCTTGGTTGGGGGAAATTCCCTCCCCAATCCACTCTCTTGTTATGAATGACTCTCAATGTTAATAATAACAGTTTTTTCTCAAAAAAAAAAAAAATCACGTATTTTTATTTCTATTAGATATGCTTTAAGTTTTACAATATTTAAACTTGTAAAGTATATCAATACCGATCTTCCTTGAAATGGCCAACTCCATCCTCTCTTGTAAAATGATATGATGTATTTCATCTTTCTTCAAGCCTTGAAAGCAAAAACCTACGTTGTCATATCCAGATTCATTCATCATTATTAAGAGCACTAATAACTAATTTTTTATTTTATCTTTCAAAATACATCATCGACACCTTTTTTTTTATGATCTCATGTTGAGATTTGGATATTTGAGCAAATAGTTGCCTAAATATTTTAACTGAAGACATGTTAGTTTCAATTGAATCATAACAACTCGGCCAAGCTGTTATGACATTACTCAAAACCTATAAATAGGCCAGTTGACTCTTTAGTTGGATGGGAGGTTTTGAGACAGAAATTAAGAGAGGATTTGACTTAGAAGAGTAAGTGTTTATGAGGATTGTAAAAGAGTTGTCTCATGTGTTTAATTGAGCTCTCTCATGGTGATGAATTTCCTTAATGGAGCTAGTCTCCCAAGATGAATCAAGATCAGTCTATTTGACTGTTTAGTGTAATATGTACAAGCCATTAAAGTTCAATAAAACATCAAAGCTTCTGACTTCCTTCTCCTATGGACTAAACCCAAGTTTACCCAACTTGTGGTGGAACCACGTATGTAATTGTGTTAAGTTTTCTCAATTTTGATTTTTGTTTATTTATTCTTGTTTAGTTTTGTGTTCTTGTTGTTGGTTAGTTCTTGTTTGATGCTTTCAAGTATCAACAAGTGGTATCTGAGAGCTGGGAGAGGTCCTCGACAATTTAAGAATCAACATTGAAGATCAAGATCTCATCAAGAATGTTAAGAACAAAATTTAAGGTGGACAAGTTTACTGGTGCAAATGATTTCGATCTTTGGAGAATCAAGATGAAGGCACTTCTTGGTTATCAAGGAGTTTCAAAAGCCCTGGAAGATGAAGCACTCAATTCCATTGATGACAAAAAGAAGAAAATTGAGATCGAGTCAAAGGCTGATGGCACCATTGTTGGAAATTATTTTACCAGGATCTTAGATCTACTCACAAGTATGTTGATTAACACCCTAAATATGAACTTCTAAAACGATTATGAAATAAACACATATAAAGTATGAGAAACCTTACATTGGGTGCAGCGGAATAATATGACTCCTTCCGTTCAGATATCTAGCCCTTGATTCCTTTCTGTTGCAGAGCATTATCAATATCTGAACCTGGATCTCTTTCTCTCCATCCTTTGATGCTGAATCTCCTTCTTATTGAATGTCTTTCTTCACGATCTTCCTCACTATGATTGAGGTATCACTTGCTGTGTGTGGGCACTACTCTAATCACTAAGTGGTTCAAAATTTCAAGGAAGAAGAAGAGCAAGGAGTGGCGGCTAGGGTTTAGAAAGTGAAGGCTCAGGTTTTTCTCTGAAGGAAAGTGTGAAAGTTATGTGTAAATTTCCTGAAGCCTTCACTATCTATTTATAGCATTCCACTAGGGTTAGGTTTGAATTATTTGGCATTAAAATAATGAAAATATCAGATGATAAACCCTATAAAAGTGGCCGGCCTAGGCAATATGGATTTGGGCCTCACTTTTTGCAATTTCGCAGTTTTATCATTTCTGCATCTCATTTTCTCAAAAACACCAATTTTCAAATTCAACCATTTAAATGCCAATTCTAACTATTTAATAACTATAAATAATTATTAAATAATATGGTCATTTATCATATTTATTAATTGAACCATACAAAGTATCATAATTAACAAATATGCCCCTAAAACTCTTTCTTTACAATTTCGCCCTTACTTAGTGAAAAATTCACAAATAGACATAGTCTAAATTGAGAATTATAATTGATTAATCAAAACCAATTATATGAGTCTTACAAGCAATATTATCTCAGCTAGTGGGGGGACCATAGGTCTATATAACCGAGCTTCCAATAAGCAGATCAAGAATTTATAACCTAAATTCACTAACTTATTAATTCTTCGTTGAATCCACGCGTAGAACTTAGAATTGCACTCTCAGTATATAGAATGCTCTATATGTTCCACCATAGACACATCATTAGTTATCCATTGTTATAATCCTAATTTGATCAATGATCCTCTATATGAATGATCTACACTGTAAAGGGATTAGATTACCGTTACACCCTACAATGTATTTTATCCTTAAAACACTTAACCCCTATAAATGATATTTCAGTTTATGTGAAATGAGTACTCCACCATTTATTTTCGTTTGGTCAAGCTCGAAGGAGATCATCCTTTACTTACTATTCACCAGATAGAAGCTATAGATTCCATGTTTATGTTAGCGCTCCCACTCAATTGCACTACCGTGTTCCCAAAATGTACGTATCACCCTGACCCAAAAGTAGGCTTAACTAAAAAATCAAAGAACACGAATAGCCTCTTGAGATTGAGCCTAATCATAACAGGATTAAGATCATTTGATCTAGGATCAACTAGGCGATATTGACTTGAATAGATATTACGGTAAGTTTAATAAATCTAAGTCAAAGTTCAATATCGGTCCCTTCCGATGCATACTCCATGCTTCCAACCTGAGCTTTACTTTAACCAATGCTCTGGAAAGAACATAGCATTTCTCCAAATGTAAGTAAACTCTGTTGTAGATTATCATATCAGTAAAACCCTGTGTCTGATAAATCTAGGAAACTTTATTCACATAGTCATGTTTACTTTCGAAAGTGTTGACAACACAATAAACAGGATCAAGTATGTGAAAAGGATTTCAGATGAATTTATAAATCAAATAGACAAGCAATTGATAAGATGAACCAAAACATACACAAATGAATGAAAAATACTTCTGTTTCTTTATTGATGTTGAATAAAATGGATTACATTGAAATGAAGTTTTATTTAGGGCATAAAACCCAACAAACTCCCACTTGCACTAATATAAAACAAAAAGTGCATTTCAAATAATCTCAACACCTTGATATACAAATCAAGTGTAGTAGTAGTAAACTCCTCGTAATAGGATCTGAAAGGTTGAATTAAACACAACCTTTTCTCCACCATTACTCTTCCTTAATCACAAAATCATTGATAATGTGAAATTCCTCTCTATATGTCTACTCTTTTTGGGATACTAGATTCTATACCTTTGGCAACTACTTTTGGTTAATCAGGAAATAACACTAGTAGTTAAGGCAATTTGGAATGGTGCCAAAAATGTATAGAACTTTCCTTAGACTGAATAAGTACCTTTCCTACAACTTTAACATTTAGTCCCTTTCTGGTAGACCTAGAGACTTCAGATAGGTTTTTACACTTCTCCAAAATCACTATTCCACCCCCAGAGTAATCACCATCTTATCAGAAAGATTTTCTAGCACAAAGGCAAATCTCGAAATCTGATGTGGTGTAGTCTAAGAGTTTTAAATACACCCTTATTGACTAACATATAGTTCCTCTTCTTAATCTTAAGATTTACTTGATTGTCTTCCAATGTTCTTCTCTTGGATTAACTGATACCTACTCATTACTCCCACTCAACAGCAGGTATCTGGTTTAAGGCATACTAGAGCATATCTGAGACCTCTCACTGTTGATATAAGAAATTCTTTCATGGCTTTATCTTTTCTGGAATAGTTGAGACTTTTCCTTAGATAAATAAAATCTATGCCTAGGAAGTTGTGAAGCTTCTATAGATTGCCATTAGAAAGAAAATGCTTCAGCATCTTACTAAAGTAAGTTGCTTGCATTAGAGTAAGTAATTACCAGGTATACCACAAGCCATAGGTTTAGATAAACTCAAACCTATAATACTAGGAACAGGAAGTTTTGTTAAGTCCATTAAATAGATTTATACACGAAACTTCCTTTTATGTCCTTGTAATAGAAAACTTTAGGTTATTCCATGTGAATGGATTAAACCATAGTTCTATTGGCTTTTCTTCTTAGTTTCTTATCTTGACAATCCATTACTTGTTTAAACTCACAATGGATTTTCATCACTAGTGTCTTCCAAGTCATAAGAAGTGAAGTTCCTAAAAACTCTCCCACTACAACAAGGTACCGTGAATTATGTCTAAGAAAACTAAATGTTATTAACCTCTTTGGTTGTGACAAGACAACAGAGGCAATGGGATCATCATATGTCAAATAAGATGATAGAACACTTTTGGAATCAAGAAATAAATATCTCCTTTATTTGCTACTTTATATTCAGACTTAGTCATTTTCTTAGAAAAGTAGTATTTGTTTAAACAAACACTTTCTTATCTATTGACTTTGGGATGGTCCACCCCTAATCACTTAGAATAGCTAACAAACCATGGTTAACAGTTCTAGCTTTTCTTAAGATTTTGATTAGGTCATCAATGAATCTAGTAATGATTTTCATTAAGTATACAATCATTACATCATTCTGAAAATGTATTACCATAGAAGGATTTAGGCAACGACTAGTAACTAATCATCAATATGCAAATCGAAATTTCTGGGGAGGTAAGTTTGGATATAATTCAAAAAACAATTTAATGATCTTTGAACTGCATATCTACTAACTATTTCTCCACCCCTATCAGTTCGCAAGATCTTTAACCACTTACCTTAATGGTTTTAACCATTGCTAGAAATTTATGAAAATTTTCAAACATTTCAAATTTCTTTGCATAAGGTATAATCCAGAGTGATCGTTTTAAGAATACAACGAAAAAACTCATATCCACCCCTGAATGTACATCCATCTACGAATGAGATGAACAACTTTCAGTGGATATAGGCATATTAACTCTTTGCAGAGATTGATCTTGTCAAAACCATTATGAACAAGATACAAATGCCATAGATTTAAAAAAATGTGATTTATAGACCATTCATCCAATGATATGTTATGGAGCTAATTCGAAATGAATAAGCTAAGAGGAATTAGGATAATTTCGTTTATCAATAAGAATCCAACGATGCTTCGATTAGCGAGAGTCAAAGTAATCTTATTTATACAATCTTCTTGTTTTATATTGTAAAAATACTAGTCTAAGGTGTCATCAATTGATGAACAGCTAGATGTTGCATATACAATGTTTATCTTTCGAGATTTAACACTATTATGTATGTCTAATGGTGAAAATATATTAGGGATTTATCTCATTAGAAAAACAAACCAAGTTAGACCAACAATGAAGATTCGAAATTAAACTACAATTTAATAACAGAAAATAACATGGTTCAATATAAATTCATACACTATTTAGAAATTATTAAACATATAGCAAGTAGGAATGACAAGTGAAAATACTAAAACATACAATCCTAAATAATTTCCAAGGTTTTCAACAAACTGATATCAGTGTCCCGTTTAGGCGAGAGTCAAAGCTACCATCCATTGAATAGAGTTGTCAGCTCATCTAAAATGTTAAACATTCTAGCAACCTTTTATTCGATCAAGATTGGAATCCAGCGTTGTCCCGTTTAGGCGAGAGTCAAGGCTATTCTATCTTATGAGCTTCTACCATTGTTTCATATTTTGCAAGTCAAATACAGTCGCCACCATTAGGGTGATCCATACCATATAAAACAATTACAGAGCTACTTATCTTTCGAGATTAAACGGTGCGAACTTGCTAATGAACGTTCCTCCATTAGGGAGGATTACTCACTAAAACAAACGCTATGTAAAACAAACAATGGAGATCGAATATCTTAATAATAATAAAGCTCATTCTTTAAAATGTATTTTCATTATTATTTATAATAAAATATTTTTATTAAATATCGAATTTAGAATTAAAATTCTAAATTAGAATTTAATTTAATATTTATAAAATTATACTTAGATGGTGATTGATATAAATTGAATTATTTCCATCTCAGTAGTAATTTTGATATATAAATATTAAGAAAATTATTTAAGTTGTATTAATTTAAATTAATTTGCAACTCAAAATAAATTTTCATGAGAATATATTTATTGTATTTTGAAAAAAAAAGTATAAAAAACTTTATATTTTCGAAATACTTAAATAATAATTACTTAGAAAAATACTTCAAGCAAAAATATCACCTATCTAGATTTTCCTTTGACTAATTAATTCAATTTCTAATAATATACTTTAATTCATTTATTTTAAATTAATCAATAAATGAAAAAATCATTGATTTAAGTTGGTCCAAGAATTAATTAAAATAAATAATTAATTTACAACTTAATCTATTTTTCAAGATAAATTCAAAATCATCTTGCATTATTAAATGCAATTTCGAAAATTGATTAACAAAATAAAGAAAAAAATATATTTTGAAAATTATTTAAATTTAAGTTGAAAACATAAATTTCAACTAAAAGTAATTTTCTATTTAATTAAGTGTCATGAAAAAAAAATATTTAAGTATCATGATGAAAATCAACTTAGATATTTAATTTTCAATTTAATTAAATGTATTAAATTCAAGAAATAAATAATTAAGTGTAGAGAAGGCTTAATTATTAATCTCTAGTTTAATACTAGGAAAAAATATACTTAAAATAATTTGTACCAAAATTAATTATTTAAATAATTAATTTCACAATGTATAATATATTCTTATTTAATATTAGAAATAATAAGTAGTCTAGAAATAACTATCTAGAAAATATCTTATTTGACTAAGTATCTATCCACAAAATTTGAAAAAATATCTAATTTAAGTTGTATTAGAAAAAATCTAGAACTTAAATATTTTCAAATTTAAATTTAACTAAATATCAAAAATTAAGTTGTAACCACTTAATTTGAAAATATTCCATTTTAAGTTAATATTTTTAAAAAAATATCAACTTAAAAAATATCTAAAGAATCTTAATAACCAATTCCTAAAATTCCTCAATTTAATTTTGAAATTTGAAAATCAAAATATATTCAGATTTAAGTTGATTAGTTAGAGATAACTAATTTTCAACTTAAATAGGAATATTGAATGAAAAATTTAATTAAGCTTCAGAAAGAATCTAGTTGGTTATAATTCTATATTTAATTAAATACAAGAAAATACATATAGTTTAACTTAGAATAAAATTCTTTAAACTATGGTTTTCTTAAATTAATTTCAAAATAAATGAAATTAATTATGTTGCTAATCAATTTTATTAGGTTAAACTAATTTAATTAACCTAGTACAGTTATTCAAATCAGGCAAATGAGCCTTCACAATTGGGGTAGTTCATGTGAGGGGGTGCTGGGTTCAGTATGTCGTACCCACTACTATGGCTCCCAACTCTCACACAAGGCCCAAAAGAGAGGAATTTAACCTTAAAATGAACAACTGTTATTAATTGAATAGGCCCAAAAACTAAATGGGCCTAAATAAAATCTCTCAAAAAAAACATGATATTTTATTTAGCAACAACAACCTATATGCATCTATAACAAAATTAAACATATAGGCTCACACAGGCACACAATTTGGATGGATCCTATCATGTTGCTAGGTCATACACAGATGAAAGAAGATTGTAAAAATTACCTGTTACAAATTATTTACTTGACCAATGGAACCATGAGTTAAAATCAGATCATTGGATCTGTCAACAAGTTAACCATAGCTATTTGCAATCAAGCAATAATAGGTTTTATAAAACTTACATACAAGCTAAAACACATACTCCTGCAACAAGACGAATTAGATAGTTGGATGTAGGATTTATTTAATTTTAAATAATTAAATTTCGAAAAATAATTAAATAAAAAAATATTTATTTTCAAAAAAAAAATAATATAATAAAATATATATTTTCAAAATTAATAAAATAATATTTAAAATCAAACCTACAATTTTGAAAAATTAGGTTTCAACTAACCTAAATATCATTTCAAAATTTGCTAACTACTTTTTTTAAAAAATTAATGTTATTTTATAAATTAAATATTCAATAAAAATAAAAAAGATAAATAAATATCTTTTTCAGATTTTATGATTTAATTTAAATAAATAAAATAACAAAATTTAAAAGTTAGCAAAATATCTTACTTCTATTTAAAATTACATGATTATAGTTATCTTATTTTAAATTTAAATAAGTCAAATTATTTAAAAAAATATTTAATTTAAAATTTAAAATCTGACCTTAAATTTAAAAATAAGATAAAATATAATCAAATTTAAAAATAAGATAGATAATTAAGCAAAAAGGATAGATATTTACTATTTTCAAATTCAAATTACACTAATATCATGAATTAATTTTAAAAAAATAATTAATTTAATTATGATATTTAGAATTGAATTAGGAATAGTAAATGTCTAAATACAAAACTACATAAAAACTCGGAAGTTAAATCCATGAAATAGCATGAAAAATCGAAGAAAAACGAAAAAATTGCGAGCTGTACGGACAGTATGCATTGCATCAGCATGCATCAGCATACTGCTAGCAGCCTCTCCGCGTGCGCGAGGATCGGTTTCAGACAAGAATCCTATCTGTGCGCGTGTTGTCCGAAGGTTGCCCCTCGTCCGCGCGCGCGTGTGATGATGCACGACTCTTGATATTTTTTGAAACTTCAAAAAATCATAACTAATTCAAATTAAATCGAAATTGAGTTCTGTAAAAAAGTAAATTGCTTAATTTTTTCCATACTATCCAATAAAAATAATTCCAGAAACAGATATTCAATTATTTTCCACGAAAATTTACAAACATCAATCAATCATCAAACAACACTCAAAACAACATGATACCGTCCAAAACACAAACAAATCGTTTTAAGTCCAAATTTCTTGCAAGAAAATCAATTACCATGGCTTTGAGGCCAGTTGTTGGAAATTATTTTACCAGGATTTTAGATCTACTCACAAGTATGTTGATTAACACCCTAAATATGAACTTCTAAAACGATTATGAAATAAACACATATAAAGTATGAGAAACCTTACATTGGGTGCAGCGGAATAATATGACTCCTTCCGTTCAGATATCTAGCCCTTGATTCCTTTCTGTAGCAGAGAATTATCAGTATCTGAACCTGGATCTCTTTCTCTCCTTCCTTTGATGCTGAATCTCCTTCTTGTTGAATGTCTTTCTTCACGATCTTCCTCACTATGATTGAGGTATCACTTGCTGTGTGTGGGCACTACTCTAATCACTAAGTGGTTCAAAATTTCAAGCAAGAAGAAGAGCAAGGAGTGGTGGCTAGGGTTTAGAAAGTGAAGACTCAAGTTTTTCTCTGAAGGAAAGTGTGAAAGTTAAGTGTAAATTTCCTGAAGCCTTCACTATCTATTTATAGCATTCCACTAGGGTTAGGTTTGAATTATTTGGCATTAAAATAATGAAAATATCAGATGATAAACCCTATAAAAGTGGTCGGCCTAGGCAATATGGATTTGGGCCTCACTTTTTGTAATTTTGCAGTTTTATCATTTCTGCATCTGATTTTCTCAAAAACACCAATTTTCAAATTCAACCATTTAAATGCCAATTCTAACTATTTAATAACTATAAATAATTATTAAATAATATGGTCATTTATCATATTTATTAATTGAACCATACAAAGTATCATAATTAACAAATATGCCCCTAAAACTCTTTCTTTACAATTTCGCCCTTACTTAGTGAAAAATTCACAAATAGACATAGTCTAAATTGAGAATTATAATTGATTAATCAAAACCAATTATATGAGTCTTACACGCAATATTATCTCAACTAGTGGGGGGACCATGGGTCTATATAACCGAGCTTCCAATAAGCAGATCAAGAATTTATTGTTGGAATTTATTTTACAAGGATCTTAGATCTACTCACAAGTATGTTGTTTAAACACCCTAAATATGAACTTTCTAAAACGATAAATTAAACACATATAAAGTTAAGAAAACCTTATATTGATGCAGCGGAATTAATGTCTCCTTCCACTCAGATCTCTAACCGTTGTATTCTTTCTGTAGCAGAGTATAATCAAGATCTGAGCCCGAATGTCCTTCTTCAAGTTTGATCCTTCACAGTCTTCCAATCTATGATTGAGTTAGTGCTTGCTGTGTGTGGGCACTTACTCTTTCACTAGGGTTCGAAATTTTATGAAGAAGAAAAGAGAGGGATGGTTTCGGCCAGGTATCGAAAGTAGGGAAGGCTCAGTTTTCTGAAGAGAGAAATTTCTGTCAGAAAGGCTTATGAAAACTTGTGATTTGACTGAGCCATCACTTTCTATTTATAGGCAACTACTAGGTTTAGGTTAAGAATTATTTGGCATTAAAATAATGAAAAAATCAATTTGAAACTCCACAATAAGTGGCCGGCCAAGGTGTAGTAGTGGGCCCCACTTGATTTTGCAGTTTTATCAAATTTTATTTCTATTTTCTCAAAAACGCCAATTTTCTAATTCTAAACATTTAAATGACAAAACTAATTATTTAATAACTAAAATACATTATTAAATAATATTATCATTTAATTTAATTATTAATTAGACATATAAAGTCCATTAATAAATAAATAACCCTAGAATCTCTTTTCTTTACAATTTCACCCCTGCTTAGTGAAAATTCATAAAATTAGACATAGTCTAACTTTAGAATTATAATTGATCAATCACGAATCAATTAATGAGTCTTACAAGTAGAATGTTCTCAACTAGAATGAGGACCATGGATCTATATGCTGAGCTTCCAATAAGTGAACCAAATTTACCAAGTAAATTCCTACTTATTAATTCTTCGTTGAATCCACTCTTAGAACTTAGAATTGCACTCTCAGACTTATATAGAGCATATTGTATGTTCCACGATATCAATATGCTATCTCATTTAACCATTGTTATAATCTTATTGTGATTTAAAGATCCTCTATATAGATGATCTAAATCGATATGGGATTTCTTTACCGTTCTCACCCCTCAATGTATTTTGCCCCTTAAAACACTTAGCTACCTGTAAATGGTGTTTAGTGATCTAATAATTAGTCAGTTAAACAAGAGCTCATCCATTTACTTCTATTTGCCAAGCTCGAAGGGAATCATCACTTGACTTCTATACACCAGTAGAAGCTATAGATTCCATATTTATGTTCAGCACTCCCACTCAATCATACTATCATGTTCCCAAAATATACGTATCACCCTGACCTAAAAGTAGGCTTAACTAATAAATCAAAGAACATGAATAGCACTCATGAGTTGAGCCTAAGCATATCAGGATTTAGATTCTTTTAATCTTAAGATCAACTACTGATATTGACTTGGAAAGATATATATAACGGTAAGTTTGTAATATCTTAACTTAGTTGCAATATCGGTCCAGTCTAATGTATACTCCATACATTCGAAACTAGTATACTTTACTAATGTCCTGGAAAGAACATAACACTTACTCCAAGTATAAGTACACATCATCGCTGATTATCACATTAGTGTAAATCCAATAACACTGATGAAACATGGACCAAGACTTTTGATTCATATGATCACAATCACATTCCACTGTGTTGACGATACTGTAATTGTGAATAAACATATGAACTGGATTTAACTGATTTTGTGTGTGTGAATGTAATAAACATATTAAACCATTAGCATGTAAAATTCATGCAAACATCAATCACTTCAAATTTCTTATATTGATAACTAATCAGATTGTAAAGGGTTTTATTTAGGGCATAAAACCCAACAAACTCCCACTTGCACTAATATAAAACAAACTGTGCAAATAGGTAAATCTGATGTCTTGATCTTCAGATCAAATGTAGTATATTTGAATCCACACAAACTTTTGGAAACTAGTTCATAATTCACTTATGAAACATCCTTTACTATATACTTTACTCATCAAGGGATACTGAAATCTTTACTGTTTTAAAGTACATCTGAATAAACAGAAGACATATCTCTCATATTTTAAAATATGTAATTGAGATAATACAGTGTAGACTTTTCTTCAGCAATATAACTTTCTGGTAATTTTGAAATTTACAAAGTTATAACTCTTCTCTGGTAGAGCTTGAATTATTATAGAATAATTCCTCCACCCCCATAGTAAGCACCATCTCAAAGATCTCGAAATGAGTTGGTGAGATACCAGGACAACTGATACACAGTTCCTTAATATCTAACATATAGATCACTTTCATAAATCGTTCTTGAATATCTTCTAATGTTCCCTATTTGATTACATCTCAGATAGCTCCCACTCAATAGCAGATGTCTGGTTAAATAATACTTTTAACCTCTGATTGTTTGGAGAGTTACCTAGTTGTGACTTTTGTATTAGTCTGAATCATTAAGTTAAGACTAAGTCATCAACATAGCAGACTAGTATTTGAAGTGAAAAATACATGCCAGAGATAAAGTAATCAAAAATATGATACCATAAAATTTTATGAGGATTAAGAATTCTAGGTTCAAGTCATTCGAATAGACTGAGCTAGAGTTCTTTATCTTATTCTCATAATTCTGATAAGCTATTCCTATCCATGTGAATGGTTAGATTTGCTTTTCAGTAGTGTTCTCAAGTACCTATCACAAGTATCGACCTAATGAAGATGGGTATAGAATTTTAAAATTCTCCCACTCAATTAAGGTAGTGTGAAACTTTATCAAAGAACTTTCAAAGGTATCAAAACTTTTACTTACAACAGTAAAATCGAAATGGAACATACAATCAAGATCAAGAATTTATATTGATAATAGCTGACTCATTATATTACTTCCATGTTTAAAGAAGATATGTGTTACATAGGGAATTGTGGAATAGACTCCACCCCTAAGAATATACATATAGGGTACTATGGATAACCTCCACCCCTAAGTATATAGAGATTATGATCCACCCCTAAAGGTTGTAAAGATAATTATTCTCTAAGTGTGATAGAGTTTATGTGGATTTGAATACTATCCAGAGTTCATTAGATATAAAAGATCGTTGAACTGCATAGTTTTCTTAACTTTTCTCCACCCCTATTAGATCAAAAGATCCTTTTATTATACAAATTCTTAATAATTGTGTTAGAATTAACAATTATTAATAAACATAGAAATAGTTTCTAGTGTTTATTTAATATAACTCAATGAAGAGTTGTAAATATTATAGAATTTGCATCAATAATAAAATCACTTACACATACAAACATATAAATATAATGTGGTAATAGTTGATGAAGATAAAATAAATGAAGCTCATTCTCATAAATTGCAATTGAGAATTTCGAAAATTAGAAACTTTATTAATTAAAAAAAAAATGTATTGCAACAATATGAGAAAAACAGGGATAAATATCCCTAACTAAAATTTGAAATCCAAATTGTCTTTAAACTAAAATAATTAATTTAAAAATAAATTGAAGAACTTCATCTTCATCTGGACGATTTCACCCTTTGGTCCAGCTTTCCGATCCAACTCATCTGAGTTTAAGTAGCTTGGCCTATAAGAAGAAGAAAAATAAACAAAGTTAGTCCAGAATCATAAATCCAATTGGATAATAATTCACTAAAACTCTTAAAGTTTATAAATAGAAATACCATGTTTCTTTGCAAGAAGTTTAGGACATTGGGGTTTCCAATGACCTTTTTCATTGCAGTAGAAACACTTTCCCTTAAGTATAGCATCACCAGAAGGAGCAGCCTTTTTATTCTTCATGGCTTTTGTTCGCTTCTTGGTGTTCTTCCACTTCTTCTTTGATTTGGGTTTCGAAGCAGAGGCAACATTTGCTTCAGGTTTCATCGTCCCATTACCATTCCCAGGATTGTGAGGTTTACTCCCTCTCTTCTTGGGTCCTCGAATCAAATTTTCATAAGTTTGAAGGTCATTGACTAATTCATGAAAGTCAATTTCCTTCTTATTCATGACATAATTTGATGTGTATGGTAGAAATGCTGGAGTCAGGCTATTCAAGATAAGACTTACTTGAGTAGCACTGTCCATTTAAGCACCATGATCCTGGGCTTCTTGGAAATAACTTGACATTAGGAGAACATGGTCACGCACGTTTTGATGAGGTTCCATCCGTGCATTAATGTACTTCTTAGTCGCGTCAAAGCGTGACTGAAGTGATGCCTTACCGAATAGCTCATTTAACTTCGTCATAACTTCAGCAGCCTTCTCGGTTTTAGAAAACCGAGTTTTGAGGGTGTCAACCATGCTAGAAAGCATAAAGTATAGAGCTTTGTCATTTGCTTTCTGCCAACGCTCATACTTTTCTTTCACAGCTTTGGAAGCATTGTCCCCAGGCACTTCAGGTGACGACTCAGTTAGATCCATTCAGCTTGTTTTCAGTCAACATTGATAACATAGGATTCATTTTGATAATACAGGATACTACAAAATAATAGAAATCAACAAATAGAAATTAATAATGGTTTAACACAAAATCAATTTAGAAATTATAAGCACATAGCAAGTAGGAATGATATGAGAAAATACTTAAAAAATTCAATCCTAAATAATTTCCAAGGTTTTTCAATAAACTGATATCAGTGTCCCGTTTAGGCGAGAGTCAAAGCTACCATCCATTGAATAGAGTTGTCAGCTCATCTAAAATGTTAAACATTCTAGCAACCTTATATTCGATCAAGATTGGAATCCAGCGTTGTCCCGTTTAGGCGAGAGTCAAGGCTATTCTATCTTATGAGCTACTACCATTGTTTCGCAGTTTGCAAGTCAAATATGGTCGCCACCATTAGGGTGATCTATACCATATAAAACACTTACAAACTACTTATCTTTCGAGATTAAACGGTGCGAAATTGCTAATGAACGTTCCTCCATTAGGGAGGATTACTCACTAAAACAAACGCGATGTAAAACCAACAATGGAGATCGAATATCTTAATAATAATAAAGCTCATTCTTTAAAATGTATACTCTTTATTATTCTAATAAATAAATTCTCATTAAATTCGAAATTTAGAATTAAAATTCAAAAATAAGAATTTAATATAATATTTATAAAATTATACTTAGATGGTGATTGAAATAAAATTAATTATTTCCATCTTAGTAATAATCTTAAATATAAATATTAAGGAAATTAATTTAAGTTGAATTAAATTAGATTAATTAGCAACTTAAAATTTCCTTGAGAATATATTTATTGTATTCGAAAAATTAAGTATAATTCAGTATAATTATACAATTTTCGAAAAAATAATAAAAATAGAAAAGAAATACTTCAAGCAAAAATATCACTTATCTAGATTTTCTTTTGACTAGTTAATTCAATTTCTAATAATATATATATTAAATTCATTTATTAATTAATCAATAGATGAAAAAAAATCATTGGTTTAAGTTGGCCCAAGAATTACTTAAAATAAATAATTAATTTACAACTCAATCTATTCTTCAAAATAAAAAAAATTCGAAAATATTGCATAAATAAAATGCAATTTTCGAAATTGATTAATAAAATAAAGAAAATATATATAATTTTGAAAATTATTTAAATTTAAGTTGAAAAATTAAATTTCAACCTAAAAATAATTTTCTATTTAATTAAGTGTCGTGAAAAATAAATATTTAAGTATCATGATGAAAATCAACTTAGATATTTAAAATTTTCAAGTTAATTAAATGTATTAAATTCAAGAAATAAATAATTAAGTGTAGAGAAGGCTTAATTATTAATTTCTAGTTTAATACTAGGAAAAATATACTTAAATAAAATTGTACCAAAATTAATGATTTAAATAATTAATTTCACAAAGTATAATATTTTCCTATTTGAATATTAGAAATAATAAGTAGTCTAGAAATAACTATCTAGAAAATATCTTATTTGACTAAGTATCTGTTCAACAAAAATTTAAAAAATATCTAATTTAAGTTATATAGGAAAAATCTAAAACTTAAATAATTTCAAATTTAGATTTAATTAAATATCAAAAATTAAGTTATAACCACTTAATTTGAAGATATCTTTTTAAGTTAATATTCGAAAAGATATTAACCTAAAAATATCTAAAATATTCCATTTTAAGTTAATATTCGAAAAGATAATAACTTAATAAAAAAATATCTTAAGAATCTTTAATAACTGATGCCTAGGATTCCTTAACTTTATTTAAATTTTAAATAAAATATTCAAATTTAAGTTAGATAAGAAAAATCAGTTGATACAACTAATTTATAACTTAAATAGGAATATTTAATTAAATAAGCTCCAAAAAGAATCTAGTTAGTTAAAATTCTATATTTAATTAAATACAAGAAAAATACAAATAGTTTGTCTAGAAATAATATCTAAAACTAAAAGTGCTTTTCTTAAAATTAACTTTAAAATATTAAAATAAAAAAAAATTCATATATTTTAAAAGTTAATTATGTTGCTAATTCAATTTTATTAGGTCAAACTAATATAATTAACCTAGTACAGTTATTCAAATCAGGCAAATGAGCCTTCACAATTGGGGTAGTTCATGTGAGGGGGTGCTGGGTTCAGTATGTCGTACCCACTTCTATGGCTCCCAACTCTCACACAAGGCCCAAAAGAGAGGAATTTACCTTAAAATAAATAACTGTTATTAATTAAATAGGTCCAATAACTAAATGGACCTAAATAAAATCTATCAAGGTGTGACATTTTATTTAGCAACAACCTATATGCATCTATATAATAAAATAAACACATAGGCTCACACAGGTACACACTTGGATGGATCCTATCATGTTGCTAGGTCATACACACATGAAAGAAGATTGTAAAATTTACATGTTACAAATTATTAATTTGACCAAGGGAGCCTGTTGCGAAAATTATTAATTACTACGCAAGTGCACGCAATCAAGTAGTATACTCACGCAAGTGAGGTCGAACCACAGGGAATTGGATTAATTACTACTAAACTATACTTATAATTCTATTTGGCAAATCAAAAGTATTTATGATTAAAAAAAAGGAGAAAGAAATTCAAGAAACTTAAAGAAACAAGTGAATATTAATCAAGATGAGAGAATAGGGAGACGAATCCTGTTGTTAAGTTACCAATGTTAATGTCTAATTGCTATCCTTCTCTTGAAGTGAATGACAGATTATAAATTAACCTAGCTCTTTTCAGATCTTCTAGGTTCTAAATCTCATGCTCTCTAATTAATCTCTTAATTAAATTAACATGAAATCAGCATTAAGCAATAATCTAAATGTCACAAAGGCTATGTAAATACTTTCGTTTCACATCAAAACCTAGACTATCCAATTTTAGCATTCTCAATTCTCACTTTTCAGATTTCGAATTGAGATCATAAAACATGTAAAAGGTGATCAATCTTGCACATGGAAATTAAACACAAATATGAATAGTGTTCACAATCAAGATGGAGGAATGGCAATTATTCATTAACTAGGAAAAACTTAAACAACATTCATCATTCTCCCTAAATAGAAGTTTAGTTCAAAACATCCATAATCAAATCCATAATTAACATTGAAATAGAAAAGAACATAGAAAAATTAAAGAGAAGAGAAAGAACTAGTTGAAGCAATTGATCCGGGTCGCCACAAGCCGCTCTTCTAGCCTCCTCCTTTGTTTCTAGGGTTCCAATTCTGAATAATCCCTAATTTTCACGAACCCTCACTATTTAAACCAATTCTCATCTTTAAAATTCGTGAAATTACGAAATCGCCCAAAAATCCCGTCACTTTGGGGTCCCCGTCGCGATCGGCAAAGCCCCGTCGCAACGGGGTTAAACTTTGAAACTTCGAGATCCTCTCGCCAGTTCCCGTCGCGATCGGCATGTTCCCGCCGCGATCGGCATGTTCCCCGCCGCGATCGGCATGTTCCCGCCGCGATCGGCATGTTCCCGCCGCGACCGGAACATGCAGCGACACAAACTTTGGTTTTTCTTCTCGATTCTTTCACCACTTTTCCTCAATTCTTGTACATACTTTCTTTAAACACCCAAGGACCTGAAACAAAAGAATCAAGCGTAAAATAGCCCTAAAACTAGAAACAAAGAGTGAAAACTAACTGAAAATACGACCCGAAACTTAGACTAATTTTAGCCTAACAAATTCCCCCAAACTAGATTCTTACTCGCCCCCGAGTAAGGTAAATACTAACTACGCTCGTCGTATAATCACTACGCTGCTGACTCATGCTCTGTTTTCTTCCTTGCATAAACTAGAATTTCGATCCTACTAACTCTAACAATTAACTCAGATGCTCAATTTATAACACTATGTACAACTGCAAAAATTTATTCAAATGTGAAACATTGCTATAAAAGTTTTACTCTTTCCAACAGTTCCACAGCCCGATAATTCATAAGCTTGCATGCTTACCTTTCTCCACTAATGTTGACAGTATTCTTTGGAATCATTAGGTCTTTTCAAGGCTTTGGGTAATATGGCTCAGATATTCAGGGATAGGCAAAAGACAATTTTGGCTAAAGATATCATAAGCACACAAACAGAACCCACAAGCTTCTTACTTTTCTTTTTTCTAAGATCCCATAATATTCCCGAATTTACCAAGATTGATAGAAGACATCTCTATTATTTTTCAACATCACTGAAAAAAAATTTCTCTTTTTTTTTTCACACATATTTTTACTTTTTATTGTGTTTTTTTTTCATCATGTTCCATTTTTTTTCAGTGACATTGAATTACACAATTTTCCTCTTCTCAATCTTACAAAATTTTTTTCTCCCTCTCACTATTTCCTCACACTAAATGTTTTTCCTCCCCCAAACTAATTATGTAGCTTATGATATCATGGATAACAGGGTGAAGAAAAATTAATAGTGTGGTTGCAATTTTTTTTTGTTTTTTTAAATCGATGGGTGAAAAACATAACCGGTTTAGGCTCAAAAGGTTAACTAGGGATACATCTTATTACGGTAGGCTTGAAAGGCTCAAACTATCCAACAAATGCCTAAATCATATTCCAATTGAACACTATCAAGGATTTCGTCTCAAGAGAATAAACATGCAAGTTTTAAACTATCCTGTCAATCTTACCACAAACCATAGTAAAACAATTATAACAATTTTCACAGATTGAATATTTGCAGATAAACACAGGTTCCTAAGCATCCAAACTAATCCAAAGAGTTAACAGAATCAAGCACACAATTATTTTACAATTTCAGATCACATCACACTAAACAGCAGTATACAACTATCGTCAAGCTTATTGCCATTCCTTAACTAAAATTAAAAAAAAAAAACTAAAGCAGAAAATAAAGTGCAGAATTTAAAAATTTTAAGTCTCTCCCCCCAAACTAAATATGACATTGTCCCCAATGTGCTATTATACTCAAGGTGAGAAGGACTTACCTGAACCCCCATCAACAAGCGGTTGACGCCCGTAATAAGCGTCATGCAAGAAAACTTGAAAATTGTTGTTATACTTGCCTTCAAGCTTGGCAAGTGATGAGTTTGAACTAAAATCAGCACCAATAACATAGGACTTTAGATGATGTGCTTGGGGAGAAGCCTTTCGTAGCTCGTAGAGGATATAATATGATATAGATGAAATATATGGATTCATTGGTGGTTTATCAGTCAATATCATTGATGAAGTCGAATCAATGATGCCATGTTCTTCTTCATCCTCCAATGTCACAGTTTCTACACTTTCATCTAACAACTCTTCTTCTTGTTGCTCACTCTCCACTGGGCTATCCATACCCTCACTTGTGATTTCATATTCAATGATTTCCTCTTCACAAGGAACTTGATCTTTAATTGTAGGCTCATTATCTTCCTTGTATTCAAATAATGACCATTCTTCATTGTACCAACAACTCTCATAACTTTCATCATTGGAGTTATTACATTTTGAATCATGAGTCATTGAATTATCACATAAGGACCTCACCATGTCTGTTAAGCGATTAATCTCTCCTGGAAGTGATTGTAAAAGTGCTAGTAGTTGCTCCTCTTTTTTAGATTGTTGAGATGAATTTGGGCAATAAGGTGGGTATTGGTGACTCCAACCCTGAAGTGATGGATCCCAATGCCAGTCGTAATCAAAATCTGCCATATTATTCAATAGATTTATTACATCATAGCCTCTCATTAATAGAGGTGCTCCAGTTGTCTCTGCTCCATAATCAACCCAGCTTCTTGTTTCATCATTAAGTCCGTTATAAAAGAGCCACGTAAAACATCCACTTGAGAACGTGGGATAACATCTCTCTCCATACTCTTTAAATCTCCTCCAAGCAGAATAGAATAGTTCATTGTATTGTTGGGCAAAATCCTCAAGATATAGCATCTGGATTTGTCTTACAGGTCAAACTCATAAGTAAAACATTAGTAAAATTAAAAAAAAATAAAACTAAATTAGTACTAAAAAGATAAAAATTTGAAACAACAAAATTAATACTAAAACTAAAAAGAAAAACCAAATTAGAACAAAATTTAATTTTTAATAATATTACAAAATTTAATCTAAAAGAAACATATTAGAAATAAGCAAAAAGAATTAACCAAAGTAGAAGTTAGTATAATTTTATGTAATATTAATCTTTATACAATTCCCCGGCAACGGCGCCAAAAACTTGTTGCGAAAATTATTAATTACTACGCAAGTGCACGCAATCAAGTAGTATACTCACGCAAGTGAGGTCGAACCACAGGGAATTGGATTAATTACTACTAAACTATACTTATAATTCTATTTGGCAAATCAAAAGTATTTATGATTAAAAAAAAGGAGAAAGAAATTCAAGAAACTTAAAGAAACAAGTGAATATTAATCAAGATGAGAGAATAGGGAGACGAATCCTGTTGTTAAGTTACCAATGTTAATGTCTAATTGCTATCCTTCTCTTGAAGTGAATGACAGATTATAAATTAACCTAGCTCTTTTCAGATCTTCTAGGTTCTAAATCTCATGCTCTCTAATTAATCTCTTAATTAAATTAACATGAAATCAGCATTAAGCAATAATCTAAATGTCACAAAGGCTATGTAAATACTTTCGTTTCACATCAAAACCTAGACTATCCAATTTTAGCATTCTCAATTCTCACTTTTCAGATTTCGAATTGAGATCATAAAACATGTAAAAGGTGATCAATCTTGCACATGGAAATTAAACACAAATATGAATAGTGTTCACAATCAAGATGGAGGAATGGCAATTATTCATTAACTAGGAAAAACTTAAACAACATTCATCATTCTCCCTAAATAGGAGTTTAGTTCAAAACATCCATAATCAAATCCATAATTAACATTGAAATAGAAAAGAACATAGAAAAATTAAAGAGAAGAGAAAGAACTAGTTGAAGCAATTGATCCGGGTCGCCACAAGCCGCTCTTCTAGCCTCCTCCTTTGTTTCTAGGGTTCCAATTCTGAATAATCCCTAATTTTCACGAACCCTCACTATTTAAACCAATTCTCATCTTTAAAATTCGTGAAATTACGAAACTGCCCAAAAATCCCGTCACTGGGGTCCCCGTCGCGACTGGCAAAGCCCCCGTCGCAACGGGGTTAAACTTTGAAACTTCGAGATCCTCTCTTCCAGTTCCCGTCGTGACTGGCATGTTCCCAGTCGCGACTGGCATGTTCCCAGTCGCGACTGGCATGTTCCCAGTCGCGACTGGAACAGGCAGCGACACAAACTTTGGTTTTTCTTCTCGATTCTTTCACCACTTTTCCTCAATTCTTGTACATACTTTCTTTAAACACCCAAGGACCTGAAACAAAAGAATCAAGCGTAAAATAGCCCTACAACTAGAAACAAAGAGTGAAAACTAACTGAAAATACGACCCGAAACTTAGACTAATTTTAGCCTAACAGAGCCATCAGATCATTAGATCTGACAAAAAGTAACCATGGCTATTTGCAATCAAGTAATAATAGGTTTTGAAAACTTACACACAAGCTAAAACCACATACTCCTGCAACAAGGTTAGCTGGATAGTTGGAAGTAGGATTTATTTAATTTTAAATAATTAAATTTCAAAAAAAATATTGAATAAATAAATAAATAAAAAATAAAATTTAATTTTCGAAAAAAAAATTTTTAAAAAATTTCATTATTTTCGAAAATAAAAAAATTATTAATTTAAATTTCGAAATTATTAAAAAAAAATATTTAAAATTAAACCTACAATTTTGAAAAATTAGGTTTCAACTAACCTAAATATCATTTCAAAATTTGCTAACTACTTTTAAAAATTAAATGTTATTTTATAAATAAAAATTAAATAAAAAATTAGAAAAGATAAATTAAATATCTTTTATTTGATTTTAAATTTAATTTAAATAAATAAAATAACAAAATTTAAAAAGTTAGCAAAATATCTTACATCTATTGGTCAAAATAATTAAAAAAAATTTAATTATAAAAAAAATTTAATATGTGACCTAAATTTTAAAAATAAGATAAGATTTAATCAAATTTAAAAATAAGATAAATAATTAAGCAAAAAGATAGATATTTACTAATTTCAAATTCAAATTACACTAATATCCTGAATTAAATTTAAAAAATATTAAATTAATTCATTAGGATAATTAGAGTTGAATTTGGAATAGTAAATATATTAATACAAAACTACACAAAAAATAGGAAGTTAATTCCATGAAAAAGCATGAAAAAACGAAGAAAAACGTAAACTTTGGGAGCTGTACAGACAGTATGCCAAGCATACTGTCCGCGCGCGCGTCCCAGGGTGACAGCCGAGAAAACTCGGCGGAACACGGGAGGTTGCAGCCTCTTGCGTGCGCGTAGGTGAGGATCATCAGAGGTCCACGCGCGGTTTCAGACAAAATCTTGTCTGAATGCGCGTGTGACCGAGGATCACTCGGATCCGCGCGCGTGTGAAGGTGCACAGTTACCTTATCTTTTTTCGAATCGTCAAAAAATCATAATTAATTCAAATTAAATCGAAATTGAGTTCTGTAAAAAAGTAACTTGCTTAATTTTTCCATACTATCCAATAAAAATAATTCCAGAAACAAAATTTCAATTATTTTTCACGAAAATTCACAAACATCAATCAATCATCATATAACACTCAATACAACATGAAACCATCCAAATAACAAACAATCGTTTTAAAGTCCAAATTTCATGCAAGTAAATCAATTACCATGGCTCTGAGGCCAGTTGTTGGAATTTATTGTACCAGGATCTTAGATCTACTCACAAGTATGTTGTTTAAACACCCTAAATATGAACTTTCTAAAACGATAAATTAAACACATATAAAGTTAAGAAAACCTTACATTGATGCAGCGGAATTAATGTCTCCTTCCACTCAGATCTCTAACCCTTGTATCCTTTCTGTAGCAGAGTATAATCAAGATCTGAGCCCGAATGTCCTTCTTCTTCAAGTTTGATCTTTCACAGTCTTCCAATCTATGATTGAGTTACTGCTTGCTGTGTGTGGGCACTTACTCTTTCACTAGGGTTCGAAATTTTATGAAGAAGAAAAGAGAGGATGGTTTCGGCCAGGTATAGAAAGTAGGGAAGCCTCAGTTTTCTGAAGAGAGAAATTTCTGTCAGAAAGGCTTATGAAAACTTGTGATTTGACTGAGCCATCACTTTCTATTTATAGGCAACTACTAGGTTTAGGTTAATAATTATTTGACATTAAAATAATGAAAAAATCAATTTGAAACTCCACAATTGTTGTCGAGTGAATTTCGCAACACCAAAATGTATTATTTAATTGATATAAAAGAGAATTTTCAGGGAAATGACAAGTGCCAGTATTCGACCTAGAATGGCGAGTACTCGACTGGGAATGCAAGAACAAACAACAAGGCTGGAAAATGTAAACAAGACAAAGAATTATAGCGGTTCAGTCAGATTATGATCTGCTTAGTCCACTGTAGCAAAGGATTCGTAGGTGCATTTTCATGGTGGATCACCCCTTTATATACAAAGTAGGTGTCCAATCGGTTACATAAGGATCACATTCATTGTTAATCCATTATTTACACATTGAATTGCAATAACTAAACCCAAACAACGTTAACATTAATAAATGTGTGACAGTTACTAAGTTCATCAACGTATGCGTCTTCCGCATCTGCGAGTTGACTGTTCATGTTCCGTTTGTTGAGCTCGCAAGGTCGCCGGTACGTTTGGGACGTCTGCGCCCTTAGGTAATCGCCCCTTGTAGACATCGCATGTTGGAGTTGGTAAAACTTGGACATGCGAATTTATATCGATCTGTCAGGGCTATTGGGTCATTGGGACCAATTTGTATCATAGAGAGTTGGTCTCTATACTTGTCGCGGAAATATAGAGGGGACACTCGCACGTGTTCTGACACATGCGAGTTGGATCTACCCTGCATGCTGAGAATTACAGTTACGTGGTTCGACTTAGGTCGCGCTCGCCGTATCTCGCTGGTTTTATCCTGGGCGAGGTCTAAACTTCGAGAAGTCTCTCACGGACATTCAGCTTTCATTGGAAATCTGAATACACGTGTCCTTTAAAGAGGAGTCTGGTCTCGAGTTTCTAGGTGAGAGAAATCTCACTATAACACATGCCCCTAGTTTCCCGATGTGACAGGAGCGGTCACTGAGGGAAACTATTACTCGAGAGACAGGTGAAAGGTTGTCACGAGGAGGTGACCTTTTGGTTGTCCCATCGAGGGTTTCAAAAAATGACGGCTGTAATTATTAGTTTTTATTATCTTTATGGTGCCACGTCACAAAACTCTTCGGTTTTCGTGTAGGCGTGGCCATAGTTGGCCGTTAGATTGGGCGACCTTAGGCATTCTGGCTGCCACGTGTGACAATCCCAATTAATAAGGGATATGGGTATTTAAACGCTTTGATACGAATCAAATTTCCCATTTTTCCCTCTTATTCTTAACTTCCCTCCAGTGCATACACTTCGAAAAAATCCATTCCCAGATTTTCTACCATTTTTCCACAACATTTTCAATCTCAGAAGTGATTGAGAGCAATCGCAGAAATCAGAACTAAAGGTTAGTTTCTAAATCACTGCATTTTTGTTTTCTGTTTTGGAGAAAATATGCTTTATTTTCTGGGTTTGGGTGTTTTAAAGGCTTTTTTAGGAATGTATGCTAGTGGGTGTCAATGAGGTTATGTGTTTTGGGTAAGTGAAACTGGGTAACATTCATAGAATATGACCTGTAAACTGATATAACCGCACACAATTCATAGGCACTGTTTCACGTCTCGAATACTCGCGGATATTCAGATGAACAATTTGAATGTTCACGGGTGTTCAGATGAACAGCTTGAATATTCGCATATTTCCAAGACTTATTTCCACTTGACTACTAGCTAGATCTTTTAGGATTTTTATATGTCGCGGGCTGAGTTGTGAGGGTATTAATTGCTATTCCAAATAGTGGGTGTGTCACAGTATTCTAATGGCCATATATACGATTATATGCCCCTTGAGATACTGAGATACACCTAGCCATTTGTGACATGCGTTAATACTCGAATGATCGCACTCTTTGGTTGATAGGTAGTCTCGGAACGGTGGGGGTCTCTCAGTAACTTCAGGGTTATGCTCGAAAATGCATACCTCTTGAGTCACTGTGATACTTCTAGCCGTTTCTGGAGGTATACCGCTTAGCCGAGGTTGCGTGAATTACTTTGCCCAAGATAGTTGTATCTCTTCTCGCACATTGATGGAATGGTCAGTTTTTGCAAGGAGACGGACCATTCTGTCGAGTGCGACTTTATAATCTACTGCGGGAGAGATCACTTACTTTATTTTTCACACATCCATCACGCTGAAAAGATCTTCTATCTTTCAGATGAGCGATTTATCGGATAGCCAGCAGCTCGGCTCGGGAGGCCATGCATTTGACGGTGAGACTGACCAGGAGAGGGACAGTTTTCTCCCCACGGACATTTCCGAAATGGAGGCCGCTCAAATAGAATTAGGTCCGATGTCTTCTGTAGACATCGAAAGGATGGTGCAGGAACTCGCAGAACCTGGTACCATCGATATCCGGGACAGCGAGTCCACAGTGTCGGCACGCGACTATCTTATACATACGAGGCATGCTCCCGACATCGAGGTCGAGGAGATGGACGAGGAATGGACGACTCCAGCCCGCGAGTCAGGTGGGGAAGAGGAGGAGGCGGAAGGGAGTGGGACAGATTCGGTCGACGACTCCCAACTGAACGAGCCCTTCGCGTGCGAGGATTTAATCTCGAGGGTTGCCAAATCAGACTTCACCACCTTTGTGAGGTTGAATTTGCTGCGACTCGCGTTTCAACGTCCTAAACCATCTCAGAGAGCGCACCTTCCATTCACTAACCCTGCGATCATTCCCACAGAGGATGTGGTAATCTCAATACCCATCCTTTGGTGTGGTGTATCGGTCCCCTTTCACCCCTTCGTCGCAGCCATTCTCAGGCGATACGACGTATCGCCCTTTCAGTTAACTCCAAACAGTTATCGCACTGTCCTGGCTTTCTATGCGATGTACATGGAGTACGTCCATAGGGGTCCCTCAGTGGAAGAGTTCAGTTACTTCTACGACATAAAGAGCGTAGGTCTCCATAACGGCTTCTACTGCTTTAGCAAATGGGCGACTTCTGAAATCAACGGAGTTGAGGGAATGGTGTCGAACATGGGTGATTGGAAATCGAAGTGGTTTTACGTCTTTAAGGTTTCTGGGATTAGGACCGACTTTAATCGAAGACCCAGTATGTCGCGTATTTTTTGACTTAGACATTTTTTTGCATTGCTTTTGAAATCTTTTGCTTACTCGGTCTTTGTTGTCATCGCAGATAGACCAGCTCGACCGACTCTTGACGCGACTAGCAAGGAGACAGCTGAAATTCTCGGGAGCCTTCCGGTACAAGATCGCGACTGGCGATTATTGTGTACAACAGCGAAGTTGCGAGAACATCAGCTGATTCCTGAGAACGCAAGTCTTCAAAGGGAGCCAGTATATAAAGAACCATCCGAGAAGCAGCAAGAGCGAATAGACAAGCGTCTTTCTAAGCAAACTCCTCGACAAATTTCAGGTAACTCGTCTTTTGTTATAAACTAACAGGTAGGATTGTGATTTATACTTATCTTTCATTCATGTTCGCAGATATGACTTTTCTGAAGTCTGCCCCTGTCCTGAAGATCAAACCAAAGGGTGGAACAGCGACGACTTTGCCGGTTGTTGCCCAGAAGAGGAAGAGCGAGGTGATGGCTTCACTTGTCGCAGACTCTTCCAAGAAGCTGGCCAAGACCACACATGACAAGGGGAAGAAAGTCGTCATTGATCCACCTGTTCGAGCTCGCGACTTCCTGGCCATACAGGAAAAGTTCCTGGCTGAGATCCCTTACGAGGATCTTGTTACGCGATCTGCTGATCTGGCCGCGCAGTCCATGGCTTTGTTCATAAAAGCTGCGGCTACTCCTTCGAAGGAAGCTGACTCGCTGAAGAAGCAGAACGCTCATTTTCAGGAGAACATAAAAAAGCTGAAGCAGGATGTGGCGAGGATGGAGAAAGAGCTTGAGGAGCTCAGCAAGGCCAAGGAGAAGGAGCTCGAAGAACTCAGCAGGGCGAAGGAAAAGGCGGAGCTCGAGGCCAAGAAGTCGCAGGCAACGATCGTGGAGATGGCCCGCGATTTGGAGGCTGAGAAAGATAATGGGAAGAAGCAGTATGATCAGGCAGTGTCTGATTATATCTATACCACTCTCTCCAAAGTCCCAGACTTTGACTTTTCTCTTCTTGGAGCAGAAGCTGCCGAGATGGCCGAGGCTTTTCGCGCTATGTCGCCTACTCAGACTCAAGGTGGGGGAGGTAACCTGCTTGACGAGGTCGAGGGTGCCCAAACTGAAGAAGTCGAGAATGAGGTCGTCAGCAAAGTCGCGGATGAGACTGCTCCGGATGAGACTACTCCTGCTGCTCCAGATGCTTAGTTATCCTCTAACTTATGTTGTTTTTTAATTTCACTTTATTTTTTATATATGCGGTACATGGGTACTCGCACTTATGTACTTAGACGAATTTACCTTTTGTTTTGGACAAATTTCTATCCTCGCGGGGATAGCTATCCTTTAACATTTACGCAGTACACGGGTACTCGCGATTTTATATATATATATTTGCGACTTTGATTACAGCTCGGTGTAATCGCAATTTTATATATATATTTGCGACTTTGATTACAGCTTGGTGTAATAAGTAGGAAAATTCGCAAAGCTGCTAAAAAAATTTTAAAAATTTAGCAAGTAATTTTATTCATATAATCAATAGTACATTCGGGCATATATCCCCCTATACTTAGGATTTTTTCTTGTTGAATAAAAAATATCTAAGTATAAGTACAAGAATAAACATAATCGAATAATGCGAATACTATTGATAATAAAATTTCAAGCTCTCACTATTCCATGCTCGTGGAATCCCAGTTCCATCGAGTGTTGCGAGTCGATAAGTTGCATCACCAATTTGATCTGTGATGAGATATGGTCCTTCCCAATTATCCCCGAAAACCCCGTGCGACGGGATTTTGGTGTTTGGCATTACTCTTCTAAGGACCAAGTCTCCTGCTCGCAGGGCTTTTACCTTCACTTTGGAGTTAAAGTATCTTGCGGTTCGCTGTTGGTAAGCCGCATTTTGTAGGTGCGCTTTATCACGCTTTTCCTCCAAAAGATCAAGGCAGAACAGCTGATTCTCGTTGTTCTGCGAGATGTTGAAAATATCCCTGCGTAGGGAACCTGCCCCAACTTCAACTGGCAACATGGCCTCGCACCCGTAAGAAAGTGAGAAGGGTGTTTCGCCAGTTGTAGATCGAGGGGTCATATTATAGGACCATAGGACTTGCGATAACTCATCTGGCCAAGCCCCTTTGCGATCTTCTAATTTTCCCTTTATGGTGTGTTTAATTATCTTATTAACGGCTTCAGTCTGTCCATTACTCTGCGGGTAAGCAACTGCGGAAAAGGCTTTTTTAATCCCCAAATCGTCGCATAGCTGTCGCATCTCTTTACAGTCAAACTGTTTTCCATTGTCTGAAATGAGTTTATGCGGAATGCCAAAACGACAAATGATGGAGGTGTAGACAAACTCGCGTAATTTCGTTGCAGTGATGGTTGCGAGTGCTTTTGCTTCAGCCCACTTTGTGAAGTAATCAACTGCGACTACAGCATATTTGACTCCGCCTTTTCCCTTGGGTAACTCGCCGATTAAATCAATTCCCCATATTGCAAAGGGCCAGGGACTTGTGATAGAATGGAGGTTACTCGGGGGCTGGTGTGTGTAAGTGGCTATTCGCTGACATCTATCACACCTTTTTGCAAATGCGAGGGCATCTTGTCGCAATGTTGGCCAGTAATACCCTTGCCGCATAATTTTTAAGGCAAGGGAATTACCTCCGGTATGATTGCCACAAATCCCCTCGTGTACTTCACGCAGTATGTAACCGCAGTCTTCTCCACTGATACATTTGAGAAGTGGTTGACTAAAACTTCTGCGATACAACCTTTGGTCATATATCACATAACGGGCTGCTCGCTGTCGCAATTTCCTCGCTTCTATTTTATCATCAGGTAGGAGCCCCTTTTCAAGGTATGCAAGGATAGGAGTCATCCAGGTAATCTTCTGAACATCATCGATCTCCATGATTGTTTCTTGATCTATGGTTGGGTGAGCCAATACATCTACCGGAATCACATCGAGTAATTCGGCTTCTCTGGTTGAGGCCAATCGGGCCAATGCGTCTGCGTGAGCATTTTGAGCACGCGGTACTCGAGACACAACTACATTTTTGAACTTCTGCATTATTTCACGAACGATGGCTAAGTATTTAACCAATCTTCCGCCTCTTGCTAGGTATTCTCCATTCACTTGGCATACCACGATTTGAGAGTCGCTAAAAGCCTGTAGATACTCGACTTTCATCTCGAGGGCCAGTTTCAAACCTGCGATTAAAGCCTCATACTCGGCTTCGTTGTTAGATGCAGAGAATTCAAAACGTAAAGCAGCGTGTACCTTGAAATTATTGGGACTGATTAACAAGATCCCGCTGCCAGAACCTTCGTTATTTGAGGCTCCATCGACATACAATGTCCATACTTCTTTGCTTGCCATGACAATGTCATTTCCACCCTCTACAACTGCCACCTCGGTGCTTGGGAATTCAAGTATAAAATCTGCCAAGGCTTGCCCCTTGATCGCAGTTCTCGGTTTATACTTGATGTCGAACTGACTTAACTCCATCGCCCACTTTAACAATCTCCCCGATGCTTCTGGTTTCGCCAAAACCTGTCTTAAGGGGAAGTTTGTCAAAACTTCAATGTTGTGAGCCTGGAAATAAGGTCGCAATTTCCTTGAGGATATTATCAAGGCGAAAGCCAGTTTCTCCATTTGAGGATAACGCGTCTCGGCGTCTAGTAATCGCTTACTAACGTAATATACCGGGTATTGGCATCCTTGGTCCTCGCAGATTAGTACTGAACTAATCGCTTATTCGGAGACGGCCAAATAGATAGATAAAACTTCTCCGGACAACGGCTTTGATAAGATTGGAGGTTGCCCCAAATGCGTTTTTAAAGCTTGGAAGGCCTGCTCGCATTTTTCATTCCAATGAAACTTGTTGTTGCCTTTCAAAGTCTGGAAAAACTCTTTACACTTATCAGAAGATCTGGATATAAAGCGGTTTAAAGCTGCGACTTTACCTGTGAGGCTTTGAACCTCCTTTGGCTTAGTCGGTGATGGCATCTCTACCAATGCCCTGATCTTCGCAGGATTGGCTTCTATTCCTCGCTGATTCACCATAAAACCAAGGAATTTCCCAGAGCCCACCCCAAAGACGCATTTCAACGGATTTAGACGCATCTTGTATCGCCGCAATATGTCGAACATGGCCTGCAAGTGGGTAATATGATCTTCTGCATGTTGCGATTTTACGAGCATATCGTCAACATATACCTCCATAGTCTTTCCAATAATATCTGCGAACATCATATTCACTAGCCTTTGATAAGTCGCACCTGCGTTTATTAAACCAAAAGGCATTACTTTGTAACAGTATAATCCTCGATCAGTAATGAACGAGGTATGTTCTTGGTCTGGTTCATACATCGGGATTTGATTGTATCCCGAGTACGCATCCATGAAGCTTAAAAGCGCGTGACCTGCAGTGGCATCGACAAGCTGGTCAATGCTAGGAAGAGGAAAGCTGTCTTTGGGACAGGCTTTGTTTAGATCTGTAAAGTCAACGCATGTGCGCCATGAGCCATTAGGCTTTGGCACGAGTACTGGGTTAGCTAACCAGTTGGGGTAAAATGACTCCCGTATAAAGCCGCAGGCAAGGAGGCGGTCAACTTCTTCTTTCAGCGCTTGGTACCTCGCGGGGTCCATTTTGCGGCGCTTTTGTCGGACACCTTGCACTTCGGGGTCAATGTTCAAGCGATGACACATGATCTGTGGAGATATCCCGACCATATCTGAATGTTTCCAGGCAAAAATATCAAGATTTTGTTTTAAAAAGTTCGTTAATTGTTCTCGCAACTGTATATTTAATTTAGAACCAATTTTTAAAACCTTGTTATTATCTATAGGATCTATAGGTACCTCGATTGTATCTTCCGCTGCTTGGGCTGCGGCGGTGTGATCGAGGATTCTTGGATCCAAGTCTGGTTCGTCCATGTGCGGCACCTCCTCGATCCTGAGGATCTCCTGGCGAGGCGGTGGTGCATCCAAAAGGTGGATAACATTTACCGTCCTTTTTTCTGCAAGTTTAACAGCTGCGTTATAACATTCTCGAGAGTCGGATTGGACTCCCCGCACCGAACCTACTCCAGCGGGAGTAGGGAACTTCATCGTCAGATGATAGATCGAGGTTATGATCTTCATCTCCTTCAGAATTGGTCGACCAATTACGGCGTTATACGCTGAGTATTGGTCGATTACTGCGAAGTCGGCCATCGACTTGGCTGTTACTGGGGCAGTTCCCAAAGTGATTGGGAGCTTGATCATTCCTTTAATTGCTATGACATCTCCCGAAAAGCCATAGATGCTTGATGTCATAGGTCGCAAATCCTTCTCTTGCAATCCCATTTGCTTGAAGGCTTGGTTATTCAGCAAATTCACCGAACTCTCATTGTCAACCAGTATACGATGGACATTGTCTCCACCAATATTGGCGACTATCACCAGTGCATCAGAGTGCGGGTGATGGACCCATCTCGCGTCGCTCTCCATAAAGACGATGTCATCGCATTCTTTCTTAAAGAGCTTCTCTGGTCGTTCACCAAGATTGTTCACATTGGTTAACGGCCTCTCCTTGGCTTCTCTGGCATACCTTTCTTGCGATTTGCGAGAGTCGCCTGCGATGTGTGGTCCTCCGATTATAGTTAAGATATTGCGAGGTGTTCTGGAGCCACTCGCGTTCTGGGTATCTCCTTTGCCATCCGCTTGGGGATGTCCTTCCTCACTTCTTTTATAATTTTCGAACTTCCCTCTCCGGATCAGTTCCTCTATTTCATCCTGCAAGACCCAATTCAAGAGTAGTATGACCAATGTCCTTGTGGTACTTACAGAATTTTTTAGGATCCTTCCGGTCGCGATTTCCCCTGATGGGGGGCGGCTTCTTGAAGACGCCGTTCCTTTCCTCATTCGCATAGATATGGTCTCGAGGTACGGCAAGTTCAGTATAGTTGACGAAGCGAGGTCCTCCCTTCCTTTTCGGCGAGGACTCCTTCTTTGGGGGTGACTTAGCCAACTTCGGGCTTCGCTGTCTGCGCGGGCTACGTCTTCTTGGGCTTCGGCCCCTGGAATTCTTCCCTCGCAGACTGCGAGAGCGCGACTGCGGTATGGGTGATCGTCTTTTGTCCTTCCCCTTCTCTAACTCTGCTAGAGAGTTCTCGATTCTCTTGTGAGGTTCGGCCATGGCGAAGAACTCTACTAAGGACTCCGGCCTTTGAGCTTGTAGTTCCTTCGAGAAGTCGGTCCTTGGCAAGATACCTGTAATCAACATACAAACAAGCGAAGACTCGGGGGCCTTCTCGACCTTTGTTACTTCTGCGTTAAAACGCTTGAAATAGTCCTGTAAAGACTCACCAGGTTCTTGTTTGATGTTGGCCAAAGTCGTATAGGGTGGCCTATACGTCATTGTGGCTTGGAAATGTGTGAGGAATAAGTCGACGAAATTTTCCCACGTCGATATCGATGCCTCAGGTAATTGGGTAAACCAATCATGAGCATTTTCCTCGAGTGTTGCCGCAAGAATGCGGCACTTCGCAAGTTGCGGTACCTGGTCCACTTCCATTATAGTATTGAACTTTTCTAAGTAATCCAACGGGTTAGAAGTACCTTTATATTTGAGGGATTCGGATAAACGAAACCCTTTTGGAAGTTGGGCCTGTCGCACCTCTGCAGTAAAAGGCGAAGTGCCATGCAGCTTGTATATAGGCTTGCGCTGTTGCTCGAGCATCTTCAAGGCTTGCAGAAGCATGCTTTGGTCAATTCCCCCTGTCGCAGGGACTGGAGTCGCTGCGACTGTGGGGCTCGCAACTACTGCGGCAAGGTTTGCTGGGATATTAATCCCAGTAGTCGCGACCGGCGCGATAGGCGGGTTATTACCTGCGTTGACACCCTGATCGCCCGCATGGGGATCACGGAGCGTCTCAGTGTTATGTGGGCCGCGGGAGCGTGCCCTGAAAACTGCGTTGAGATGATCACGCAGATCACCTCGGTGTACTTGATAACGTCCTCCCTGTTGTGTCTGTACAGAGCCGGACCTTGTATACCTGCTCGGAGTGCGGCCATGCGATGACGAAGAGGCTGACTCTGCGTCGTTGTCTCGCGATGGACGACTGCGAGGATTGCGGCGCTCAGGATCCTCGTCGATTTGTGCGCTCTGGTTAGGAAACCTTGCAGATTGATCTCTTGACATCGGGTGATTCAAGTCCAGAGCTTCAGGGTCAGTTCTTCGTTCCCTGCGTACACGGTTAGTTTGACGTCTGGAAACTGTTACCTGAGGGTTTTCGTTGCGAATGGCAGGAACTCGAGGAGGGCGTCGAGCTCGACTCTGTCCATCTACCTCGGCTTGTAGTGCCCGCAGTTGATCCTGAATTGCAGCATATTGATCGGTGGTGAGCTGGACCATTCCCTCGGATACTACCGCCGGGGTGACGGGGGGAAAATGCATGGTTGCTGGTGGTGTGGACGTGTCTCCGACTTGAGGGCCAGTCGTTTCTGGGAATAGGTTGAGAGGTCTGATGTTGCTCCTCCCTACTCCGCCGTTGATGACGTCTACAGGTGGCACTCCAGCTCCAGGCAGCGGTACACTCATTCTTCCAATATTGATGGATCCGTTGTTAGCTCTGTTAGCGTGATTTCCAGCCATGATGAATAGTGTTCTTTAAAGTGAATGAAATCTTTCAGTCGAATTCCCACAGACGGCGCCAAATGTTGTCGAGTGAATTTCGCAACACCAAAATGTATTATTTAATTGATATAAAAGAGAATTTTCAGGGAAATGACAAGTGCGAGTATTCGACCTAGAATGGCGAGTACTCGACTGGGAATGCAAGAACAAACAACAAGGCTGGAAAATGTAAACAAGACAAAGAATTATAGTGGTTCAGTCAGATTATGATCTGCTTAGTCCACTGTAGCAAAGGATTCGTAGGTGCATTTTCATGGTGGATCACCCCTTTATATACAAAGTAGGTGTCCAATCGGTTACATAAGGATCACATTCATTGTTAATCCATTATTTACACATTGAATTGCAATAACTAAACCCAAACAACGTTAACATTAATAAATGTGTGACAGTTACTAAGTTCATCAACGTATGCGTCTTCCGCATCTGCGAGTTGACTGTTCATGTTCCGTTTGTTGAGCTCGCAGGGTCGCCACTACGTTTGGGACGTCTGCGCCCTTAGGTAATCGCCCCTTGTAGACATCGCATGTTGGAGCTGGTAAAACTTGGACATGCGAATTTATATCGATCTGTCAGGGCTATTGGGTCGTTGGGACCAATTTGTATCATAGAGAGTTGGTCTCTATACTTGTCGCGGAAATATAGAGGGGACACTCGCACATGTTCTGACACATGCGAGTTGGATCTACCCTGCATGATGAGAATTACGGTTACGTGGTTCGACTTAGGTCGCGCTCGCCGTATCTCGCTGGTTTTATCCTGGGCGAGGTCTAAACTTCGAGAAGTCTCTCACGGACATTCAGCTTTCATTGGAAATCTGAATACACGTGTCCTTTAAAGAGGAGTCTGGTCTCGAGTTTCTAGGTGAGAGAAATCTCACTATAACAACAATAAGTGGTCGGCCAAGGTGTAGTAGTGGGCCCCACTTGATTTTGCAGTTTTATCAAATTTTATTTCTATTTTCTCAAAAACGCTAATTTTCTAATTCTAACCTTTTAAATGACAAAACTAATTATTTAATAACTAAAATACATTATTAAATAATATTGTCATTTAATTTAATTATTAATTAGACATATAAAGTCCATTAATAAATAAATAAACCTAGAATCTCTTTTCTTTACAATTTCACCCCTGCTTAGTGAAAATTCATAAAATTAGACATAGTCTAACTTTAGAATTATAATTGATCAATCACGAATCAATTAATGAGTCTTACAAGCAGAATGTTCTCAACTAGAATGGGGACCATGGATCTATATGCTGAGCTTCCAATAAGTGAACCAAATTTACCAAGTAAATTCCTACTTATTAATTCTTCGTTGAATCCACTCTTAGAACTTAGAATTGCACTCTCAGACTTATATAGAGCATATTGTATGTTCCACGATATCAATATGCTATCTCATTTAACCATTGTTATAATCTTATTGTGATTTAAAGATCCTCTATATAGATGATCTACATCGAGATGGGATTTCTTTACCGTTCTCACCCCTCAATGTATTTTGCCCCTTAAAACACTTAGCTACCTATAAATGGTGTTTAGTGATCTAATAATTAGTCAGTTAAACAAGAGCTCATCCATTTACTTCTATTTGCTAAGCTCGAAGGGAATCATCACTTGACTTCTATACACCAGTAGAAGCTATAGATTCCATATTTATGTTCAGCACTCCCACTCAATCATATTATCATGTTCCCAAAATATACGTATCACCCTGACCTAAAAGTGGGCTTAACTAATAAATCAAAGAACAGGAATAGCACTCCTGAGTTGAGCCTAAGCATATCAGGATTTAGATTCTTTTAATCTTAAGATCAACTACTGATATTGGCTTGGAAAGATATATGTTGGAAGTTATTTTACCAGGAACTTAGATCTACTCACAAGTATGTTCATTTAACAACCTAAATATGAACTTATAAAACGATATGAAATTAAACACATAAGAGTATCAGAAATCTTACAGTGATTGCAGCGGAATATATATGTCTCCTCCCACTCAGATCTCTAACCCTTGATTCCTTTCTGTAGCAGAGTATAATCAAGATCTGAGCCCGAAAGTCCTCATTTGTTGTTTCTGAATTCTACACAGCCTTCCTCACTATGATTGAGGTATTACTTGATGTGTGTGGGCACTACTCTAGCACTCATACATTTCGAAACAGTGAAGGAATAGAGAGAGAGAGGGTGGCGGCTCAGAGAGAATTTTCTGAGAGAAAATTCTTTCAGAATAATGCTGTGAAAAGCTTTTTCAGTTGTGTTGTGTTTCTGAAGCCTTTGCCTTCTATTTATAGATGACCACCAAGGGCTATGATTGACATTTTGAATTGAAAAAATCAAAGGGAAAAGGAAGCTAAGTGGCCGGCCTAGGCAATGTGGAAACAAGACTTGCCACTTTTCCAACTTTCCTTTTCCTACACTTGATAGTTTCCTTTTTGTGAAAAATTGCCAATTCCATTGTTCAACCATATTAATGATAAATCTAATTATTTAATAATTAAAAATAATTATCAAATAATATATTATCATTTATTTTATTAATAATGAAACTAATTAAAGTTTCCTAATTAATAAATATGCCCTTCAAAATCTCTATTTACTGTTTTGCCCTTAATAAGTGCTAAATTCTCAAACTGACAAGTCCATCTTGAGAATTTTTAATTGATTAATTAAAATCAATTAAATGAGTCTTACAAGTAATATCATCTCAACTAGTGAGGGGACCATGGGTCTATATATCCGAGCTTCCAATAAGCAGATCTAGAATTTACCACTTAAATTCACTGACTTATTAATTCTTCCTTGAATCCACACATAGAACTCAGAATTGCACTCTCAGTATATAGAATGCTCTATATGTTCCACCATATAGACACATTATTAGTTATCCATTGTTATAATCCTAATGTGATCAATGATCCTCTATATGGATGATCTACACTGTAAAGGGACTTAAATTACCGTAACACCCTACAATGTATTTTATCCTTAAAACACTTAACCCTGTATAAATGATATTTCAACTAAGTGAAATGAGTACTCAATCATTTATCTCGTTTGGTTAAGCTCGAAGGAAATCACCCTTTGCTTACTATTCGCCAGATAGAAGCTATAGATTCCATATTTATGTTAGCGCTCCCACTCAATCGCACTACCGTGTTCCCAAAATGTATGTATTGCCCAGACTAAAGATTTAGGCTTAACTAACAAATCAAAGAACACGAATAACACTCTTGAAATTAAGCCTAACCATATCAGGATTTAGATCATGTGATCTACGATCAACTTATGATATTGAATTGAATAGATGTTTACGGTAAGTTTCAAAATCTAATTCAAAGTTCAATATCGGTCCATTCCAATGCATACTCCATGCATCCAACCTGAGCTTTACTTTAACCTATGTTCTAGAAAGAACATAACATTTCTCCAAATGTAAGTAAACTCTGTTGTAGATTGTCATATCAGTGAAACCCAGTGTTCTGATAAATCTAGGAATACTTTATTCACATAGTCATGTTTATTTTCCACTGTGTTGACAACACAATAAACATGTTCAAGTATGTGAAAGGGGTTTGGATGAATTTATAAATCAAATAGACAAGCAATTGATTAAGTGAACCAAAACATACACAAGTGAATGAAAAATTACTTCTGTTACTTTATTGATATAGAATAATCTGGATTACATTGAAACAGAGTTTTATTTAGGGCATAAAACCCAACAAACTCCCACTTGCACTAATATAAAACAAATCAGTACATTTCAATTAATCCTAAATTCTGACGGTGCTTTTCGAATAAAGTTACTGCCAAGACTTTGGTGAATGGATCAGCCAAGTTATCCTGCGTATCCACTTTCTCCACCAGTACATCCCCTCTTGCCACATATTCTCTAATAATATGATAATTTCTTTCTATGTGCTTACTTATCTTGTGGCTCCGAGGTTCCTTACTGTTGGCTATAGCTCCAGTGTTATCACAAAGCAGGACTAGAGGCCTTTCCATTCCAGGAACTACACCAAGACTGGTGAAGAACTTCCTTAGCCAGACAACCTCTTTAGCTGCTTCAGCCGCAGCTATGTATTTTGCCTCCATGGTAGAATCCGAAATCGCAGTTTGTTTAGCACTTCGCCAAACCACTGCTCCACCCCCAAGAGTAAACACCATCCCAGATGTAGATTTCTTGTCTTCAAGACATCCCTGGAAATCTGAGTCTGTATAGCCTAAGGGATTCAAAGCACCACCCTTGTAGACTAATACATAATCTCTTATACTCATTAAGTATTTCAAAATATACTTAACAGCATTCCAATGTACCCTTCCTGGATTTGACTGATACCTGCTCACGATTCCAACTGCATAGCAGATGTCAGGTCTAGTGCATAGCATAGCATACATTAGACTTCCAACTGCAGAAGCATAAGGAATTTTTGCCATGTCTTCTATCTCTTGAGGATCAGTAGGACACTGTTCCTTAGATAGACGGATACCATGTCTAGAGGGCATGTTTGCCCCTTTGGTATTGGTCATGGAAAATCTCTCAAGAACTTTGTCAATGTAAGTTGTTTGAGAGAGAGCAAGGGATCTGTTCTTCCGGTTTCTGACAATCTGAATACCAAGAACATAGGCTGCCTCACCCAAGTCTTTCATGTCGAATTGAGTGTCAAGCCATTCCTTGATGTGAGTCATTTTCTTGACATTGTTTCCAATGATCAAAATGTCATCAACATAAAGGACCAGGAATACTACTACTTGGTTTTCCTTGAGTTGGTAAACACAAGGTTCATCTTCATTCTGATGAAAGCCGTAGGTCTTGATGAGCTCATCAAACCTTTTGTTCCATGAGCGAGAAGCTTGCTTAAGCCCATATATGGACCTATTTAATTTGCAAACTTTATTCTCCTGCCCAGGAAGAACATAACCTTCTGGTTGCTCCATATAGATGGTTTCTTCAAGAAGCCTATTAAGAAAGGCTGTCTTGACATCCATTTGCCAAATTTCATAATCTAAAGCGGCAGCTATGGAGAGAAGAATTCGGATGGATTTGAGCATGGCAACAGGACTAAAAGTTTCCTCATAGTCCACACCTTCTCTTTGGGTATAACCCTTGGCGACCAGTCTAGCTTTGAAAGTTTCGACTTCGCCTCCAGCACCTCTTTTCTTCTTGTAGACCCATTTACATCCAATTGGACGAAAATCTTCAGGTGGTTCTACATATTCCCAGACTTTGTTCTTTTTCATGGAATCCATTTCTGAATCCATACCGGCTGACCATCGCTTCCGTTGCGGACTTGCCATTGCCTGTTTATAGGTCAATGGGTCGTCATCAATACCGTCACCAACGACCATATTGATTTCACCATCCAAGCCATAACGAGATGGTTTTATAGAAACCCTCCCACTACGACGAGGAGCGGTGACTTTCTGAACAAGAGCTTTAGTAGTAGTTTTCTCAGTTGCTACAACTGAGGGAGTGGGATGTTCCTCTTCTTGAGTAGAAGAAGATGGTACATTTGAAGGAACAGTATCTGTGAGCATTTCCTCTAATACAATTTCACTTTTCGGTTTGTTGTCTTTCATATAGTTGTCTTCAAGGAAAGTAGCATTTGTAGAAACAAACACTTTGTTATCCTTGTGACTATAGAATAGTCCACCCCTAGTCTCTTTAGAATTTCCGACAAACATGCAAACCTCAGTTCGCGATTCCAGTTTGCCTTCTTTCTTTCTTAAGACGTGAGCAGGGCACCCCCAAATCCTATAATGGCGCAAACTAGGTGTGCGACCATTCCATAGTTCGACGGGTGTCTTAGGGACTGCTTTAGATGGAACAACATTTAAAATGTCGTTTGCCATTTGAATAGCATATCCCCAGAAGGACGTAGACAGAGTTGAGTAACTCAGCATAGACCTAACCATTTCTAAGAGAGTGCGATTTCTTCTTTCTGCAACTCCATTCTGCTGTGGAGTGCTAGGGGCAGTATATTGGGATTCAATTCCAAGTTCAATTAAATGATCTTTGAACTGCATATCCATATATTCTCCACCCCTATCAGTTCGCAAGATCTTTAATGATTTACCTAATTGGTTTTGAGCCAAAGCATGAAATTCCTGAAACTTTTCAAACGTTTCAGATTTCTTTTGCATTAGGTAAAGAAAACTATATCTAGAGAAATCGTCAATGAAAGTGACGAAATACTCATAACCTCCTCTGGCTTTTACATTCAGCGGTCCGCAAACATCTGAATGTACTAACCCTAGGGGTTCTTTGGCACGCTCTCCCTTTGCAGAGAAAGAACGTTTGGTCATTTTTCCTTCTAGGCAAGACTCGCAGACTGGCAGTTCTCCTAAGACGACATTTTTCAATGGACCGTCTTTGGTGAGCTTATTGAGTCTATCAAAGCCTATATGACCTAAACGTAAATGCCATAGATAAGTTTGATCATCATTATCGATCTCTTTTCTTTTAAGGCTTCTAGGTTTAGCTACATTGAAAAGTTCAGTATTTAGTGAGATTTGAGTATCAGGTCTTAAAACATAAAGCCCTCGTTCCATGTTTGCAACACATATATGAAATCCATTACGAGAAATTGAACAATTTGAACTCGAAAAATTCAATATATAAAATTGTGTCTGTAAACATGAGACACTAATCAAGTTTCTACTAAAATTAGGAATATATAAAACATTCTCTAAAAGTAAAAACTTCTTAGAATTAAACTTGATTCGAGCTGTTCCTCTTGGTTTAACTGATACCAACTCGCCATTTCCAACTTTAAGCTTTAACTCATCTGGGTGAAGATTCTCCCAAGTTTCAAGCAGCTGCAATGAAGAACATACATGGTTAGTAGATCCAGAATCAACAATCCAGGAGGATTTGTCGTTCTCTAAAACACATGATTCAAATACAAAAGCATCACCTTCGTTTGAATTGTCTAGAAGCCTGGGACATTGTTCTTCTTTATGTCCCTTTCCATTACAATTCGCACATAGAACATGATGTCTGATATTTGTACTTGAAGAAGCAGCTTTGTTAGAGCCCTCATGCTTAATCTTCTTCCTCTGATTAAAGCTTGCAATGCTAGGAGGTCTCATTGCAATCAGATCCCGCTCATGGGCCCTCAACTCAGACTCGAGTTTGTCCATGTCGGAGGAGTTAGGATTGTTCAATAAATAATATAGAACAAAACTGTTATACTCCTGAGGAAGACTATAAAGTATGAGTTTTACCCATTATTCCTTTGATAAATCAATTCCTAGTAGATTTGCCTTTTGGAATTTCAGATTCATCAACAATAGGTGCGAGTTAATGCAACTACCAGGATGCATTTTCACACTATTGAGTTCTTTTGCAAAGATACTAACTAGGAGTGGATCGGGATGAGGGTTATTCATATTGGCACTACAACATATCAATAAACAGAAGTAAGGTTTTGGTTCTATAAATTCATACACAGGTTCAGAAAACAAATAATCACTTATGTTATAAAAATACTAAATCTAACACAGTTTATTTTCCAAGGTTTCCAACGAACTGATACAGTGTCCCATTTAGGCGAGAGTCAAAGCGTCATCCATTGAATAGAGTTGTCAATTCATCTAAAATGTCAAACATTCTAGCAACCTTTTATTCGATCAAGATTGGAATTCAGCGTTATCCCGTTTAGGCGAGAGTCAAGGCAATTCTATCTTATGAGCTTCTACCATTGTTTCGTATTCTTATAAGTCTTACACAGTCGCCACCATTAGGGTGGTCATGAACCATATAAATAAACCTATAAGAATACTTATCTTTCGAGATTAAACGGCGCTAACTTGCTAATGAACGTTCCTCCATTAGGGAGGATTACTCACTAAAACAATAGCTATGTAAAACCAACAATGGAGATCGAATTTCTCTTTGATTAAAGCTCATTATTTGAACATGTATTTTGTTTAATCATTTATATTCCATATCTCAATAATGAAATATTGCAAATTAAAGTAAAACTTTAATTAAATTTCAAACATGAAATAATTTTGAAAAATATCTTATTTAAGTTGTTTAGAAAATCTAAATACCCAACTTAAAATATTCTTCAAACAATGACTTAATTAAATATTACCAATTAAGTAGTAACCACTTAATTTAGAAGATATTCCATTTTAAGTTCCCATATTTAGAAAATATCAACTTAAAAAATATCTAAAGAATCTCAATAACCAATTTCCAAAATTCCTCAACTTAATTTATAATATGAAATTCAAAAAATATTCAAATTTAAGTTGATTTGATAGATTTAACTAAATCTCAACTTAAATAGGAATATTTAATGAAATTATAAAATTAAGATTCAGAAAGAATTTATATGGTTATAATTCCATATTTAATTAAAAACAAGAAAAATACATATAGCTTTCCAGAATATAACTATTCAAACTATGTTTTTTCTTAAATTAATTTCAAGGAAGAATGAAATTAATTATGTTGCTAATCAAACTTTTATTAGGTCAAACTAATATAATTAACCTATCACAGTTATCCAAATCAGGCAAATGGACCTTCACAATTGGGGTTGTTCATGTGAGGGGGGGCTGGGTCCAGTATGTCGTACCCACTTCTAAGGCTCCCAACTCTCACACAAGGCCCAAAAGAGAGGAATTTAACCTTAAAATGAATAACTGTTATTAATTGAATAGGCTCACAACTAGATGAGCCTAAATAAAATCTATCAGTTATGATATTTTATTTAGCAACAACCACCTATATGTATCTATAATAGAAATTAAACATATAGGCTCACACAGGCATACACATTTGGATGGATCCTATCATGTTGCTAGGTCATACACAGATGAAAGAAGTTTGTAAAAATTACCTGTTACAAATTATTTACTTGATCTATCATCAATTGAACCTTTGGTTAAAATTAGATCATCTGATCTATCATCAAGTTAACCAAGGCAATTTAGATCAAGCAATAATAGGTTTTAGAAAACTTACAAACAATCTAAAACACATACTCCTGCAACAAGGTTAGATTTGGATAGTTGGATGTAGGATTTATTTAATTTTAATCATTTATTTCGAAAAATAAAAATAAAATTAAACCTACCATTTTGAAAAATTAGGTTTTGGGTAACCTAAATGTCATTTCAAAATAAATTGCTAACTTTCCTTTTAAATTTCATGTTATTTAATAAATTAAATAATAAAATAGAAAATGGTAAATACATACCCTTTTCTTGTTTTACAATTTAATTTAATTAAAAAAATAACAAAATTTAAAAGTTAACAAAAATACCTTATTTCCTCTTTTAAAATTATCATGATTATTATGATCTTATTTTAATTAAGGTCAAGTTACCAAAAAAAATTAATATCTGACATTAAAAAAAATAAAATAATCAAATTTTAAAGGAAATAAGAAAAAGGTAAGCAAAACTTGACCGAGAGATCACGGCGCAGGAAGGCTGCAAGCAGCCATTCCGCGCGCGTGATGAGTTGCTCGTCACCCCGATTTTTCCAATTTTCAAAAATTCATAACTAATTCAAATTAAATCGAAATCGAGTTCTCTAAAAAGGTAAATTGCTTAGAATTTTCCAAACTATCCAACAAAAATAATTACAGAATAAGAACAGTAACCATTTTTCCCAAAATTCACAAACAACATTCAAACATCAATATGACACACAAAGCAACATGATACCATCCAAAAAAACAAGCAAATCGTTTTATGTCCAAATTTCTTTCAAGCAAATCAATTACCATGGCTCTGGTGCCAGTTGTTGGAAGTTATTTTACCAGGAACTTAGATCTACTCACAAGTATGTTGATTTAACAACCTAAATATGAACTTCTAAAACGATATGAAATTAAACACATAAGAGTATCAGAAATCTTACAGTGATTGCAGCGGAATATATATGTCTCCTCCCACTCAGATCTCTAACCCTTGATTCCTTTCTGTAGCAGAGTATAATCAAGATCTGAGCCCGAAAGTCCTCCTTTGTTGTTTCTGAATTCTACACAGCCTTCCTCACTATGATTGAGGTATTACTTGATGTGTGTGGGCACTACTCTAGCACTCATACATTTCGAAACAGTGAAGGAATAGAGAGAGAGAGGGTGGCGGCTCAGAGAGAATTTTCTGAGAGAAAATTCTTTCAGAATAATGCTGTGAAAAGCTTTTTCAGTTGTGTTGTGTTTCTGAAGCCTTTGCCTTCTATTTATAGAAGACCACCAAGGGCTATGATTGACATTTTGAATTGAAAAAATCAAAGGGAAAAGGAAGCTAAGTGGCCGGCCTAGGCAATGTGGAAACAAGGCTTGCCACTTTTCCAACTTTCCTTTTCCTACACTTGATAGTTTCCTTTTTGTGAAAAATTGCCAATTCCATTGTTCAACCATATTAATGATAAATCTAATTATTTAATAATTAAAAATAATTATCAAATAATATATTATCATTTATTTTATTAATAATGAAACTAATTAAAGTTTCCTAATTAATAAATATGCCCTTCAAAATCTCTATTTACTGTTTTGCCCTTAATAAGTGCTAAATTCTCAAACTCACAAGTCCATCTTGAGAATTTTTAATTGATTAATTAAAATCAATTAAATGAGTCTTACAAGTAATATCATCTCAACTAGTGAGGGGACCATGGGTCTATATATCCGAGCTTCCAATAAGCAGATCTAGAATTTACCACTTAAATTCACTGACTTATTAATTCTTTGTTGAATCCACACATAGAACTCAGAATTGCACTCTCAGTATATAGAATGCTCTATATGTTCCACCATATAGACACATTATTAGTTATCCATTGTTATAATCCTAATATGATCAATGATCCTCTATATGGATGATCTACACTGTAAAGGGACTTAAATTACCGTAACACCCTACAATGTATTTTATCCTTAAACCACTTAACCCTGTATAAATGATATTTCAACTAAGTGAAATGAGTACTCAATCATTTATCTCGTTTGGTTAAGCTCGAAGGAAATCACCCTTTGCTTACTATTCGCCAGATAGAAGCTATGGATTCCATATTTATGTTAGCGCTCCCACTCAATCGCACTACCGTGTTCCCAAAATGTATGTATTGCCCAGACTAAAGATTTAGGCTTAACTAACAAATCAAAGAACACGAATAACACTCTTGAAATTAAGCCTAACCATATCAGGATTTAGATCATGTGATCTACGATCAACTTATGATATTGAATTGAATAGATGTTTACGGTAAGTTTCAAAATCTAGTTCAAAGTTCAATATCGGTCCATTCCAATGCATACTCCATGCATCCAACCTGAGCTTTACTTTAACCTATGTTCTGGAAAGAACATAACATTTCTCCAAATGTAAGTAAACTCTGTTGTAGATTGTCATATCAGTGAAACCCAGTGTTCTGATAAATCTAGGAATACTTTATTCACATAGTCATGTTTATTTTCCACTGTGTTGACAACACAATAAACATGTTCAAGTATGTGAAAGGGGTTTGGATGAATTTATAAATCAAATAGACAAGCAATTGATTAAGTGAACCAAAACATGCACAAGTGAATGAAAAATTACTTCTGTTACTTTATTGATATAGAATAATCTGGATTCCATTGAAACAGAGTTTTATTTAGGGCATAAAACCCAACAATATATAACGGTAAGTTTGTAATATCTTAACTTAGTTGCAGTATCGGTCAAGTCCAATGTATACTCCATACATTCGAAACTAGTATACTTTACTAATGTCCTGGAAAGAACATAACACTTACTCCAAGTGTAAGTACACATCATCGCTGATTATCACATTAGTGTAAATACAACAACACTGATGAAACAAGGACCAAGACTTTTGATTCATATGATCACAATCACATTCCACTGTGTTGACGATACTGTAATTGTGAATAAACATATGAATTGGATTTAACTGATTTTGTGTGTGTGAATGTAATAAACATATTAAACCATTAGCATGTAAATTCATGCAAACATCTATCACTTCAAATTTCTTATATTGATAACTAATCTGATTGTAAAGGGTTTTATTTAGGGCATAAAACCCAACATTTATAACCTAAATTCACTAACTTATTAATTCTTCGTTGAATCCACGCATAGAACTTAGAATTGCACTCTCAGTATATAGAATGCTCTATATGTTCCACCATATAGACACATCATTAGTTATCCATTGTTATAATCCTAATTTTATCAATGATCCTCTATATGAATGATCTACACTGTAAAGGGATTAGATTACCGTTACACCCTACAATGTATTTTATCCTTAAAACACTTGACCCCGTATAAATGATATTTCAGCTTATGTGAAATAAGTACTCCACCATTTATTTTCGTTTGGACAAGCTCGAAGGAGATCATCCTTTACTTACTATTCGCTAGATAGAAGCTATAGATTCCATGTTTATGTTAGCGCTCCCACTCAATTGCACTACCGTGTTCCCAAAATGTACGTATAACCCTGACCCAAAAGTAGGCTTAACTAACAAATCAAAGAACACGAATAGCCTCTTGAGATTGAGCCTAATCATAACAGGATTAAGATCATTTGATCTAGGATCAACTAGGCGATATTGACTTGAATAGATATTACGGTAAGTTTAATAAATCTAAGTCAAAGTTCAATATCGGTCCCTTCCGATGCATACTCCATGCACCCAACGTGAGCTTTAGTTTAACCAATGTTCTAGAAAGAACATAGCATTTCTCCTAATGCAAGTAAACTCTGTTGTAGATTATTATATCAGTAAAACCCTGTGTCTGATAAATCTAGGAAACTTTATTCACATAGTCATGTTTACTTTCTAAAGTGTTGACGACACAATAAACAGTATCAAGTATGTGAAAAGGGTTTCAGATGAATTTGTAAATCAAATAGACAAGCAATTGATAAGATGAACCAAAACATACACAAATGAATGAAAAATACTTCTGTTTCTTTATTGATGTTGAATAAAATGGATTACATTGAAATGGAGTTTTATTTAGGGAATAAAACCCAACAACCATATTGTTGAGTCTAGGAGATGAAGTACTGAGAGAGGTTTTTGATGAAGGAAAAGCCTTAGGTTTATGGAGTAAGTTTTCCTCCATTTACATGATTAAATCCTTAGCCAATAAGTTGTATTTGAGAAATAAACTTTACACTCTTAGAATGGATGAGTCAAAAGAATTGAGAAGCATCTAGATTACTACAACAAGATCATTCTAGACCTGAACAATATTGGAGTTAAAATTGATGATGAAGATCAACCAATTCTTCTATTAAGTTCTCTGCCAAGAACCTATGAGCATTTCGTGGATACAATTCTGTATGGTAAATATCCTCTTACCATGACAGAAGTTAAAGTAGCTCTAAGCTCAAAGGAAATTTAGAAGAAAGGTGGAGATGACAGATTTGATAACACTGGAGAAGGACTTCTTGCTACTAAAGGAAGAACACTCAAGAAATAATACAAAGGAAGCAAGAAATCTAATGGCTACAAAGACAAAGCAGTGTTATTGTTAAGTTTATTTTTATGAACTTTTAAAGTCCATTTTAGTATTTATTTTAGTAGTTTTTATTTGTTTTTGTTCAGGTTTACGCTTGAATTCTTTTTATTTTAGGTTTTAATGGTCACATATATCATGTGGGTTAAAATGAGAGAAAATATGTTAAATAATATGAATTTTATGGATTTATCATGAATTTTAGAGCTTTAAGATACCATGGGTGAAAAATTCTACATTTTGGATGTTCAACACGCTCCGTTTGTCATTGAAAATAAAGTCTGGAGCTTCAAGCTAATTTTTGACTAAGATCCATTCACTTTTACGAAAAACGTTCTGAATGAAAGTTATAGATCTCTCTTTCAAATTTCCAAAACATCTTAAATCGTTCAATTCTAAGTAATATCGAGAGAGTTATGACCAAAATACTATCAGTCATTATAGTAGAAAATAAGAAAAATAAGAGAGTCGTGACTCTCTATCCAATGTCGCGACTCTAGCGAAAAAATGGAAAACTTCCCAAATTTTGTCTATAAAACAAGTTGGAGCTAGGTTTCCTATATCAATCGAGCTTGGAGGCCAATTTGGAGCATATGAGGAAGGTTAGGAGCAGAAGACACCTTTGGCAGACTCCAAATAGTGTTTTTTCTGATCTATCTTTGTCTTTTATATTTTTAATTGAATCTTTGTTGTTTTAGAATGACTTTTATGAGCTAATTTCTTTAAAATAATATTATGTGAACCACTTGAATTTATCTTATGGATTAATGTAGTTATTCAATGTCATCTTCTTCTCTTAATTAAATTCTATGCAATTTAATTTAATTTTGCAATTATTGACTGATCACTTATAATTGTTATCTATGAATTTAAATTAAAATTCTAAAAAGTGAGATTTGAATATGCTTTACATGTTATGGATGCAGATTAATTTAGGACGAAAGTATCTAGATTATTTGTACGATTTTATGAGTTGCTTTGTTTACTGTTTTCTTTATGATTAAATTTTACCATAAAAATATAAAGAATTTTCACATAGATTGGGTTTGTAAGTCTTAACCAGATTATGAACTACTTAATTCAACTTGTCAATTGAATAGGAAGAAGAAAAATTGCGTAATTTCCTTAGAAAGTAAAATAAAAGATAGTTAGAGATCATAATAATCCTTATTTTTCCCATCATTATTTCTCTAAATTTTAATCACTATGTTATTTTATTTACTTTTCTCCAATATTTTTATTAATCAAATGGAAACAAAGAATTAATCGATTGGTAATTGATAGTCAGTCCTCGTGGGAACGATATATATGTTGGATTTTGTGCTCTAAATTAAACTTATTTTAATATAATCAAATTTACTAATTAATAAAAGATCAAAAATCATTCTATGTTGCATGATTCACATGATTTATTTCATGATTATGTTTAATGTATAAATTCTATTAAGTCCAAAACATATATAAATATATATTTGTTCATGATTATAGTGTCGTCAGCACAGTGCAATATAATCATGATTGTATGTTCAAAAGTTTAATTCTCATGATTTGTCATTTCACTAGATTTAGACTGACATGATAATCGGCAATAAGGTATACTTAAACCTTGGATAAGTGTTATGTCCTTTCCAGGGCATTGGTAAAGTTTACCAATATCGGATGTATAGAGTATACATTGGATGGGACTGATATTGAACCCGAGTAAGATATCTTATACTTACTGTTATATCTTTCTACGTCAATATCACTGGTTGATCTTAGGTCTACAGATCTTAATCATGATATGGTTAGGTTCAGCTTAGTTGTATTATTTATGTTCTTAGATGTGTTCATGGAAGCTAACAAATTGTTATGGTGGATATTTACATCTTGGGAACATAGTAGTTCAATTGAGTGGAAGCGCTAATTATAGATATGGAATCTATAGCTTCTCTAAGTATTTAGAAGTGAAACTATGATTTCCTTCGAGCTTGGATGAATAGAGAGAAATGATTGAGACCTCATTTCAGTAGTTATATTAGTTTACTGAAGTATCATTTATAGGTAGCTAAGTGTTTTAAGGATAAAATATATTGAAGGGTAGAACGGTAAATTTATCCCTATTCAGTGTAGATCATCTATAGAGGATCCTTGACTATTAGGATTGTAACAATAGATAATCATAACATATCTATATCTTGGTACATATAGAGCGTTCTATATAATTAAGAGTGCTATTCAATTCCAAATCTATAGTGGCGCAAGGTAGAATTAATAAGTTAGGGAATTTACTTGGTAAATTCTAGATCTACTTATTGGAAGCTCGGTTATATAGGTCCATGGTCCCCTCACTAGTTGAGATAATACTGCTTGCAGACTCAGTTAATTGGTTTTAATTAATCAATTATAATTCTCAAATTAAACTATGTCTTGTTTATGAATTTTCACTAAGCAAGGGCTTAATTATGAAGAGAAGAGATTTTGGGGTTAATTTATTAATTAAGAGACTTTGTATGGCTTAATTAATAAATAATATAAATAGCAATTTTATTTGATAATTAATTATAATTATTAAATAAATAGTTTTGGCATGTATATGATTGAATGGGAAAATATGGTATTATTAAAAGAAGAATAAGTTGTTGAAATAAAGTGGCGAAATTGTAACTAGAGAATGGTCCCTTTTAGTGGCCAATCATAGTGTGAATTTTCGCCCAATAATGTATTCTTTTGTAATCCATATAATTCAAACCTAAGCCCTAGTTGAAGCACTATAAAAGGTTCAATATCCACTAACTCAGAAGGGTATTTTTGTAAATTTTTTTACCGCTGAGAGTATTTTTTGTCATTTTACATATTTATGGGTTTAAATATGTATGAGATTTTGGTGATGATATAATAGTTAATTTTCTTGGCATGTGCATAATGCCTAATAAATATATATCTGTGGATATTAAATGGCTGTGTGATTTGTTTGATTTTGTTACATATTATTATTGGCGTGGAAATAATAATAATGACATGTGTTAACTTATAATATAGTATAATAATATTTGTGAATATTATTGGTAAATATTATTATAGTAGTAAATGGTATATTTAACACACTTATTATTATAATTATTATTATTATTATTATTATTATTATTATTATTATTATTATTATTATTATTATTATTATTATTATTATTATTATTCTGATAATGTATATATACATAAGGTAATGTATATACGATACCAATACCTATAACAACCGATTTATATGGAATGAGAATCGTTCCTTTTCGGTTCAAGGCGATAGTTTTGCTCGGGTTCAAACACGTTAGAGATTGGTTATTGGGTTCAAAATTTGTACGTCAAAAGAGTGAAACAGAGAGAGTATACGGTTATGCGATATATCGAGTTTTTTTTCGTTCTTGGAGTGGAGTGCCACCTGGGTGAAGTGGGGGTTTGAGATCACTTATGTACGACTTAAGGAAGCCTTTTAGCATTGTATAAGGGTCAGAGGTCACTGTTTCGAGTTTCACCATTGTTGAAGCTTCGAAGGTACGACTTAGAACGGACACGAATTTGAACGTGTTTAAGCTTGTTCTTGGGTCAAGGGAGGTTAGATATGAGTGTATGGGACCCTAAGGATTATTTTTGACGTAAGAAAACGAAGCTTTAACGTGCAAAGAGAAGGAATACGATTTTGACTCCATTAAAGACGGTACACCACCAACGAAGGAGACAACTCTGATCTACCAACTTGGGCCTCTTTTCTTGCATTGATCTTGATCGTTTTGAGATCCTGAGCACTGTGGAGAGCTTCCCCAATCGAAAGGATGCGTCAACAGCAATCGGGGACAAAGTTACACTTTATCGGCGACAAAACTGACGTGAACGTCGACGATCACGTTCTGGGCTATTCTGAGGATCTTGTTCGCAACAAGAAAATTCATTGAGGTGCTCGAGGTATCAAGTGCGGTCTTAGCAACTGAGATAAGAAGAGTTGGAATTGTGCACAGGGTGTATGTTTATGCATACAACTCGGGTTGGGTTGCTATTTAATTTGATTATGTATTGTGATGATTTCCTTACATAATTAGCATCGTTAGCATGAGAATAGTGTTAGGGTCTTACTGCTTGTGTGAGCATAACACTTGCAGGTTATAACTTTATCATGGGTGAGTATAATTTATAGTAAATGATTGCCCTGTTGGATGCCAAGTGTGAGAATAACACAAGGCAGGGCAGGTTACCTCATGTCTGATAAACATGAGTGTATAGTTGATTATCGTATGTGAGTATAATGTGCAATATGAGACTTGATTTATGCATGTGAGAACAACATGCATTGTGAATATATTTTATGGAATGTGAATTATTGATGATTAGTATTAAGAGTAACTTATGTCAAGTATCTAGTTAGGAGGGTTATGTCCTACATAGCTCTTCTTACTGGGTGTTAGCTCACGGGTACTCTGCATGCAGGTAAGGATAAGGCTAAGCAGTGAGATTGAAGAACTCGAGGCGTGGACTGTAACATCCCCGTCTCAAGCCTCCATTAGGTCCTTACACCCACAGAATAATGGCTCTTATACACGAGTACGCCACTCTGGCTACTTCATGGACTGATGACTGACCCTACAGACCAACACAAGTGTTTTCAGCGTGCTTTTTCCTCGCTCGCACACTTCCTGGGAAAACTTGCCAGGAGGTCACCCATCCTAAAATTGTTCCAGGCCAAGCACGCTTAACTGTGGAGTTCTTTCGTGATGGGATACCGAAAAACAAGATGCACCTTGTTGATATAGGTACTACCAATCAATCCATTTAAGCTCTCTTTAACTGTGTAGTCCCATACATACACAACCTCAGAATCATCACACTTGACCTTCCCCAGGTGGTGTTGGATTGCACAGCTTACCCGGTGTTTCCCCATCACGGGACTACTGACTGTCACAATCACTCCCCTTACCGGGTCCGACATCCTCGTCGACCACACTTTCGGCTGGGTCAAGGCTCTGATACCATTTGTAACATCCCCGCCTCAAGCCTCCATTAAGTCCTTACACCCACGGAATGAATGGCTCTTATACACGAGTACGCCACTCTATTTACTTCATGGACTGATGACTGACCCTACAGATCAACACAAGTGTTTTCAGCGTGCTTTGTCCTCACTCGCACGCTTCCTGGGAAAACTTCTCAGGAGGTCACCCATCTTAAAATTGCTCCAGGCCAAGCACGCTTAACTGTGGAGTTCTTTCGTGATGGGCTACCGAAAAACAAGATGCACCTTGTTGATATAGGTAGTACCAATCAATCCATTTAAGCTCTCTTCAACTGTGTAGTCCCATACCTACACAGCCTCAGAATCATCACACTTGACCTTCCCCAGGTGGTGTGGGATTGCACAACTTACCTGGTGTTTCTCCTTACGGATCACGGGACTACTGACTGTCACAATCGTACCCCGTAAGGGGGGTCGATTGTGATAGTCAGTAGTCTCGTGATCCGTAAGGGCCCAATGGAGGCCTGAAGCGGGGACGTTACAAATGGTATCAAAGCCTTGACCCAGCCGGAAGTGTGGTCGACGAGGACGTAGGACCCCGTAAGGGGGGGTGATTGTGACAGTCGGTAGTCTCGTGATCCGTAAGGGGAAATAGCGGGTAAGATGTGCAATCCCACATCGCTTGGGGAAGGTCAAGTGTGATGATTCTGAGACTGTGTAGGTATGGGACTGCATAGTTGAAGAGAGCTTAAATGGATTGATTGGTACTACCTATATCAACAAGGGCATCTTGTTTTTCGGTAGCCCATCACGAAAGAACTCCACATTTAAGCGTGCTTGGCCTGGAGCAATTTTAGGATGGGTGACATCCTGGGAAGTTTTCCCAGGAAGCATGCGAGTGAGGACAAAGCACGCTGAAAACACTTGTGTTGGTCTGTAGGGTCAGTCATTAGTCCATGAAGTAGCCAGAGTGGCGTACTCGTGTATAAGAGCCATTACTCCGTGGGTGTAAGGACCTAATGGAGGCTTGAGGCGGGGATGTTACAAAACGAGGATGTTACATGGACTGCATGTTAGGGGCCTACCACAGTATTTTATTTTAATGTTTTAAATGTTAAACATTGTGAATCTGTTATCTTGATTTAACTAGTTCTTATTTAAGTTTACGGTACTAAAAATATTTTTGTTTTAAACAGTGAGATCTCATGCTTAGATATTTTTCAATAAAGAAGTATTTTATTGTCTTTATCTTATTAAATTTTTTTATACGGACTATCCTGTGTGACATCTCGGGAAATCGGGGTGTTACAATATGGTATCAGAGCAACACGGTCCTAAAGAATGTGGTTAACCCTAACATGTAAAGTTCACCGCCATGAGACGAGCTCGACTCACTGTACTATAAGTGGTTATTACTTATAATTAAGTTGTCTTTAAATTCTGCACGTGGGAGTGTAATATTCTTTTCATGTAAAATTGATGATGAAAATGATCTTTCTTGATTTGTTTTGGTCTGTGTTGTTCAGGAGTTTAAAAATGTCGCCTGGAAGGTCAGTCAGATTGGGTAAAGGTTGAGGTCGAGATCGAGGTCGAGTTCGAGGCCGAGATAGAGGCCAAGATGATGGATGGATGAATGAACCACCTCAAGCACCATAGGAATGGGAAGAGCGCCTTACCGCATTAGAAGGAACCATTCGTAGGCAAAATGAAGAACTTCGTCAGCTGAGACATCAACCAGAGCTGCCAATTCAAATAAGGCCGCCAGAGCCAGACCCACCAGCTGCGGTGGTATATCCTGCTACAGAGGCTAGACATGAGATGTTTGTATAGAGATTTCGAAAACAACACCCACCTGAGTTTGAGGGAGGCATAGACCGAGTGGTGGCTGAAGAGTGGATGAGTCGCATAGAAAGGATTTTACAGATGTTAAGGGTCGATGGGAATGACCGAGTGAAGTGTGCATCATACATCCTGAGGAAAGATGCTCGTATCTTGTGGGAGGTGGTGGAGCAAACAAAGAATGTAGATACCATGAATTGGGATGATTTCAAAAGGGTCTTTAATGAGAAATATTATAACTCAACAGTTCTAGCAGCAAAGGTCAATGAATTTACTGGATTAGCCCAAGGGAGCCTTACTGTTACAGAGTATGCACGAAAATTTGATAGATTGGCAAAATTCGCTCCAGATTTGGTACCTACTGATAGAGTGCTGTTGGTATTATATTTATCCAGGATCTTAGATCTATTTGCAAGTATGTTGATTTAACAACCTAATATTGAACTTCTAAAACGATGAACTAAACACATAAAAGTTAAGAATAACTTACAGTGATTGCAGCGGAATTAATGTCTCCTTCCACTCAGATCTCTAACCCTTGATTCCTGTCTGTAGCAGAGTATAATCAAGATCTGAGCCCGAAAGTTCTTCAGTTGGATGTGATCCTTCACAGTCTTCCAAACTATGATGAGATACTGAATGATGTGAGTGGGCACTTCTCTCTCACTAGGGATTTCGAAATTTCTCTCTTGTTTTTCTCTCTTGATTTCGTGTGACACACTTTGCAAAGCAAAGTTTTCTCAAGCAAAAACATCCATAGAAAGAGAGGAAAGGGGCTGCTATAAATAGGAAAAGGGAAGATCACAACTTTCCAAATAAACAGTTTCCTCTTTTACTGTGTAATTGAATAACTGCCTTATTTAGTGTGATTCACCACTTTCCTATTTAGGCTAGGCTTTGATTAGCAATTAAATGACAAATTAAATTGAAAAATAATAATTGGGAAAAAGCAATGATGTGGCCGGCCATGGTGTGAATGGGCCTCACATGGATTTTGCAGTTTCCTCAATTTTATTTCTATTTCTCCAAAAATGCCATTTTTCCAATTCTAATCATTTAAATGCCAAAACTAATTATTTAATAACTAAAATAGATTATTAAATAATATTGCCATTTAAAATTAATTATTAATTCAGACATGCAAAGTCTCATAATTAATAATTAAACCTAGAAACCCTCTTATTTACAATTTCATCCTTAAACTGTGAGAATTCACAAATTAGACATAGTCTAACTTTTAGAATTATACTTGATTAATCATAAATCAATTATAGAGTCCTACAAACAGTATAGTCTCAACTAGAATGGGGACCATGGATCTATATTCTGAGCTTCCAATAAGTTGAACCGATTTACCAAGTAAATCCCTAACTAATTAATTCCTCGTTGAATCCACTCTTAGAACTTGGAATTGCACTCTCAGACTTATATAGAGCATATCATATGTTTCACGATATCAATATGCTATCTCCTTTAACCATTGTTATAATCTTAATGTGATTTAGAGATCCTCTATATAGATGATTTACATCGAGACGGGACCAATTTACCGTTTACACCCCTCAATGTATTTTGCCCATTTGAACACTTAGTTACCTGTAAATGATGTTTTAGTGATCTAATATATAGTCACTGAAACAAGAGCTCATCCATTTACTTCTATTTAACTAAGCTCAAAAGGAATCATCACTTTACTTCTATACACCAGTAGAAGCTATAGATTTCCATATTTATGTTTAGCACTCCCTATTCAGTTATGCTATCATGTTCCCAAAATATATGTATTATCCTGACTCAAAGCAGGCTTTAACTAATAAATCAAAGAACAAGAATAGCACTCCTGAGATTGAGCCTAAGCATATCAGGATTTAGATTCTCTTAATCTAAGATCAACTTCTGACATTGACTTGGAAAGATACAACGGTAAGTTTACAATATCTTTAACCAAGTTCAATATCGGTCCAGTCCAATGCATACTCCATGCATTCGAAACCAGTATACTTTGCCAATGTTCTGGAAAGAACATAACACTTACTCCAAGTGTAAGTATACTTCATCGCTGATTATCACATCAGTGTAAATCCAAAACACTGATGAACAGGGACCAAATCTTTTGAATCATATAATCACAATCACATTCCACTGTATTGACGATACTGTAATTGTGAATAACTATATGTTCTGGATTTAACTGATTTTGTGCATATATCAAGTATATGTATTAAACCATAAACATGTAACATACATGTAATCATACTTCACTTTTAAATTGATAACTAATTAGATTGTAATGAGTTTTATTTAGGGCATAAAACCCAACAAACTCCCACTTGCACTAACATAAAACAAGTAGTGCATTACAATCAATCTTTTGTCTTGATCCTCTGATCAAGTGTAGTATCTTTGAATCCACCCATATATCTGGAATCAGGTTCATGAGACACATGAAACCTTCCTAACTTATGCTTTACTCATCAAGGGATACTGAAATCCTTACTGCCCATTAAGTACATCTGAACAACCAGAAGACATATCTCTCAAATTTTAAAATTTGGAATTGAGATAAAGCAGTGTAGAATTTTCTTCAGTAAAATAACTTTCTGGTAATTTTGAATTTACAAAGTTATATCTTCTCTGATGAAGCTTGAATTATTATAGATGGGTTTTAACACTCTTCTATAATGATTCCTCCACCCCCAGAGTAACCACCATCTCACAATGAGTCGGTGTGCATATCAGGATCACTAATGCATAGTTCCTTAATAACATATACGTCACTTTTGTAAATCTTTCTTGATTGTCCCTTAATGTTCCCCATTTGATTACATCTCAGATGGCTCCCACTCAATAGCAGATGTCTGGTTAGAAACTTTTAACCTTTTACTATTGTTTCTGGGAACATCTCATTGTGACTTATTATCTTAAGCTGAAACTGTAAGTTTCTTTAAGATTAGGTCAACAACATAGCAGTCTAGTATTTGAAGTGAAAAATACTTGCTAGAGATTTAAGCAATCAAATCAAGATACCATAAAATGTTATGAGAAATAGACATCTTGAATCAGTCTTTCGAATAGACTATGCAAGAATTCTTCTATCTTACTCTCATAATTCTGATAAGTTATTTCTATCCATGTGAATGGTTAGACTTGTTTTTATCAGAGGTGTTCTTAAGTTCCTATCACAATTATTAACCAAAAGAAGATGGGTAAAGAATTTTAATATTCTCCCACTCAACCAAGGTAATGTGAAACAGTATCAAAGAACTTTAATGGTATCAATAATTATTACAACAGTAAATCTAAACTGGAACATATAATCAAGATCAAGAATTTATTCTGATAATAGCTAATTTATTATATTATTTCCATGTTTAAAATTATGTGTCACAAAGGGTACTGTAGAATAAAATCCACCCCTAAGTTTATAGAGATTATGGTCCACCCCTAAAGGTTGTAAATCTCTAAGTGTGATAGAGAGTCTGTGGAGTTGAATATAATCCAGAGTTCATTAGATATAAAAAATCGTTTGAACTGCATATTATTCTTAACTTTTCTCCACCCCTATCAGATCAAAAGATCTTTTTATTAAACAAATTCTCTAACAATTATTCATAAACATAGAAAAAACTTCTAGTGTTTATGTAGTAATAACTCTGTAAAGAGTTTAAATACTTTTTGAATTTGCATCAATAATAAAAACACATACACATTCAAACATAATAAATATAATAATCGGTAATAGATAAAATAAAGAACTGAAGCTCAACTCATAAATTGCAATATAATTGAAAAAGATATTTTATTATAAACCAAAAAAAATTGTTTGCAATATTTATGAGAACCAAACAGGGAATTAAGATCCCAAACTTGAAATCCAAATTGTTTGAAAAACTAAACAATTAATTCAAATGAAAGAGCTTCTTCTTTATTGTAGACAATCTCCATCCACCATCCAGCTTTCTAATCCAACTCGTTAAGACAGCACCCGAGTTTAAGAAGCTTTAGCTATAAGAAGAATAATAAACAAGGTTAGTAGTCCAAAATTATTAATCCAAAAGGATAATAATTCACTAAAAACACATCAGTTTATAAAGAAAATACCTTGTTTCTTTGCGAGATACTTAGGACATTGGGATTTCCAATGGCCTTTCTCATTGCAGTAGAAGCATTTTCCTTTTTGTGTATTGCCAGAAGCTCCAGCATTTTTGTTCCTAGCTGCATTCGCAGCTTGAGCTCGCTTCTTGGCATTTTTCCACTTCTTCTTATGATGGGATTTGGAAGTAGAAGCAACAAGTGCTTCAGGATTACTTGTCTTATTACCATTTCCAGAATTCTGAGGTTTATTCCCTCTTTTCTTGGGACCTCCAATCAAATTTTCATATGTCTGAAGGTCATTGACTAAAGTATGAAAGTCCTGTTCCTTCTTATTCATGACATAATTTGATGTGTAGGGCAGAAAATCTGGAGTCAGGCTATTCAAGATGAGACTCACTTGAGTAGTCTGATCCATTTCAGCACCATGATTCTGGGCTTCTTGGAAATAACTAGCCATCTGGAGAAGGTGATCACGCACATTCTGATGGGGTTCCATCCGTGCGTTGATGAATTTCTTAGTCGCGTCGAAACGAGACTGAATAGATGCCATACCTAATAGCTCAGTTAACTGCGTCATGATTTCTGCAGCCGTGACAGTGTTTGCAAACCTTGTTTTCAAGGTGTCAACCATGCTGGAAAGCATGAAGTAACGAGCTTTATTGTTAGCATTATGCCAACGCTCGAACTTCTCTTTTACAGCTTTGGTTGCATTGTCACTTGGCTGCTCAGGGGACGGCTCAGTCAACACAAACGAGGCACTTTCACCTATGAGAGCAATATGAATGTTCTCTCTCCACTTTGGGAAGTTAGACCCATTTAGCTTATTTTCAGTTAAGAGTGACAACATGGGATTTGACATTTCAATTCAGGATACTACAAGATAATACATAGATATCAGTTATGGTTTATCACAAAATCTCATTTAGAAATTATCAGCATACAGCAAGTAGGAATGACTAGAGAAAATACAAAAAAAAAAAAAATCAAACCTAAATAATTTCCAAGGTTTTCAACAAACTGATATCAGTGTCCCGTTTAGGCGAGAGTCAAAGCTATCATTCATTGAATAGAGTTGTCAGCTCATCTAGAATAGCAAACATTCTAGCAACCTTTTATTCGATCGAAAAGAGAATCTGACGTTGTCCCGTTTAGGCAAGAGTCAAGGTCATTCTTATTTCATGAGCTTCTACCATTGTTTCATATGTTTGTAAGTCTTATACAGTACCCACCATTAGGGTGGTTAATACCAATATAAAACACTTACAAACATACTTATCTTTCGAGATTAAACGGCGCTAACTTGCTAATGAACGTTCCTCCATTAGGGAGGATTACTCACTAAAACAATAGCTATGTAAAACCAACAATGGAGATCGAATATCTCAAAAATAATAAAGCTCATTATTTAAATTGTATTTTCTTCTATTATTTATTTATTTTAAATCTATATATATATTTATTAAATTTTAAATTTAGAATAGAATCTAAATAAAATTTAATTTAATATTTGTAAAATTAAACTTAGATGGTTAAGAAAATAAAATGAATTATTTCCATCTTAGTGTTAAATTTCCAACAAATATTAAGAAAATTACTTAATTTAAGCTGTATTAATTTAAATTAATTTGCAACTCAAATTAAAATTTTCTACAAATATATATATATTATATTTCCAAAAACACACAATTTTTGAAATACATTTAAAATAAATCAAACTTTACTTAGAAAAAATACCTCAAGCAAAAATATTATCTATCTAGATTTTCTTGACTAATTAATCCAATTTCTAATAATATATTTCAGTTCCTTTATTTTAAATTAATCATTAAATGAAAAGATCTTGATTTAAGTTGATTCAAAATTAATTAAAATAATTAATTCACAACTTCAATCTATCTTTCAAGATAAATTCAAAATCATCTTGCATAATTAAATGCTATTTTGAAAAATGATTAATACAATAAATAAAATATATTATGAAAATTATTCAAATTTAAGTTGTTATGAAAATACCCAACTTAAAATAATTTTCTTATTTAATTAAATATCATGAAAATAATAATATCTAAGTATCATTATGAAAATCAACTTAGACATTTAATTTTCAATTTAATTAAATGTATTAAATTCAGGAAACAAATAATTAAGTATAGAGAAGGCTTAATCATTAATTTCCAATTTAATACAAGGAAGAATATCCTTAATTGAATTGTACCAAAATTAATTATTAACCAATTAATTTCACAATCAATGATATTTTCCTAGATTAGAAATAATAATTAGTATGGAAATAACTATCTAGAAAATATCTCAATTCTACTAAGTATCTTTTCAAAATCTGGAAAATATCTGATTTAAGTTATTATAGAAAGAATCTATAATTTACTAACTTAAAATTTTCCAAACATCATTTAATTAAATATCAAAATTAGGTGGTAACTACCTAATTTAAAGATATTCCCTTTTTAAGTTTAAAACCAACTTAAAATAATATCTTCTAAGAATCTTCAATAACTAATTCCTAGAATTCCTCAGCTTAATATTATTATCAAAATATATTCAAATTTAAGTTATTATAAAATTAGTAATTACTAATTCATAACTTAAATAAGAATATTTAATGAAATAATAAAAGTAAGTTTCAGAAAGAATCTAGTTAGTTAAAATTCTTTATTTAATTAAATACAAGAAAAATACAAATAGTTTATCTAGAAATGAAATTCATTAAACTATGTTTTTCTTAAATTAATTTCGAAGAAATTAATTATGTTGCTATTCAATTTTATTAGGTCAAACTAATATAATTAACCTAGCACAGTTATACAAATCAGGCAAATGGGCCTTCACAATTGGGGTTGTTCATGTGAGGGGGGGCTGGGTCCAGTGTGTCGCACCCACTTCTAAGGCTCCCAACTCTCACACAAGGCCCAAAAGAGAGGAATTTAACCTTAAAATGAACAACTGTTATTAATTGAATAGGCCCATTAACTAAATGAGCCTAAATAAAATCTATCAGGTTATGACATTTTATTTAGCAACAACAACCTATATGTATCTATAATAGAAATTAAACATATAGGCTCACACAGGCACACAGATTTGGATGGATCCTATCATGTTACTAAGTCATACACAGATGAAAGAAGTTTGTAAAAATTACCTGTTACAAATTATCTACTTGATCTATCATCAATTGAACCATGGGTTAAAATCAGATCATTTGATCTGTCAACAAGTTAACCCTGGCAATTTAGATCAAGTAATAATAGGTTTTAGATAAAAAAAAAAAAAACTTACAAATAATCTAAAACACATACTCCTGCAACAAGGTTAGATCTGGATAGTTGGATGTAGGATTTATTTAATTTTAAATCTATATTTCGAAAAATAATATTAAAATTAAACCTACCATTTTGAAAAAATTAGGTTTTGGGTAACCTAAATGCATTTCAAAATTAAATTGCTAACTTTCCTTTTAAATTTCATGTTATATAATAAATTAAATAATAAAATAAAAAATGGTAAATACATACCCTTTTCTTATTTTACTATTTAATTTAATTTAAAAATAACAAAATTTAAAAGTTAACAAAAATACCTTATTTCCTCTTTTAAAATTATCATGATTATTATGATCTTATTTTAATTAAGGTCAAGTTACCAAAAAAAATATCTGACCTTAAAAAAAATAAAATAATCAAATTTTAAAGGAAATAAGAAAAAAAAATAAGCAAAACTTGATTTTTTCCTATTTTCAAAATCAAATTACACTAATATCTAAAATTAATTTTAAAAAATAGAATTAATTTATTTCTGATAATTAGATTTAAAATTTGAAAAACAAAAATCAACATACAAAACTACACAAAAAATCGGAATTTAATTCCATGAAATAGCATGAAAAATCGAAGAAAACAAAGGAAAAAGCAGGTGGTACGGACAGCATGCAAAGCATACTCTCCGCGCGCGTGGGAGGGGAGATACAGCCCAGAAATCTGGGCGCAAGCACCCCTGCGCATGATTTCCGCGCGCGTAGGGGAGGTGCTCACCACCTAGGTTTTTCCCGATTTTCAAAAATTCATAACTATTTCAAATTAAATCGAAATCGAGTTCTGTAAAAAAGTAAATTGCTTAGAATTTTCCAAACTATCCAATAAAAATAATTCCAGATACAGACAATCAATTATTTTTCCCAGAATTCACAAACATCAATCAAACATCAATATGACACAACATGAAACCATCCAAATCACAAGCAAATCGTTTTATGTCCAAATTTCTTGCAAGCAAATCAATTACCATGGCTCTGGTGCCAGTTGTTGGTATTATATTTATCCAGGATCTTAGATCTATTTGCAAGTATGTTGATTTAACAACCTAATATTGAACTTCTAAAACGATGAACTAAACACATAAAAGTTAAGAATAACTTATAGTGATTGCAAAGGAATTAATGTCTCCTTCCACTCAGATCTCTAACCCTTGATTCCTGTCTGTAGCAGAGTATAATCAAGATCTGAGCCCGAAAGTTCTTCAGTTGGATGTGATCCTTCACAGTCTTCCAAACTATGATGAGATACTGAATGATGTGAGTGGGCACTTCTCTCTCACTAGGGATTTCGAAATTTCTCTCTTGTTTTTCTCTCTTGATTTCGTGTGACACACTTTGCAAAGCAAAGTTTTCTCAAGCAAAAACATCCATACAAAGAGAGGATAGGGGCTGCTATAAATAGGAAAAGGGAACATCACAACTTTCCAAATAAACAGTTTCCTCTTTTACTGTGTAATTGAATAACTGCCTTATTTAGTGTGATTCACCACTTTCCTATTTAGGCTAGGCTTTGATTAGCAATTAAATGACAAATTAAATTGAAAAATAATAATTGGGAAAAAGCAATGATGTGGCCGGCCATGGTGTGAATGGGCCTCACATGGATTTTGCAGTTTCCTCAATTTTATTTCTATTTCTCCAAAAATGCCATTTTTCCAATTCTAATCATTTAAATGCCAAAACCAATTATTTAATAACTAAAATAGATTATTAAATAATATTGCCATTTAAAATTAATTATTAATTCAGACATGCAAAGTCTCATAATTAATAATTAAACCTAGAAACCCTCTTATTTACAATTTCATCCCTAAACTGTGAGAATTCACAAATTAGACATAGTCTAACTTTTAGAATTATAATTGATTAATCATAAATCAATTATAGAGTCCTACAAACAGTATAGTCTCAACTAGAATGGGGACCATGGATCTATATTCTGAGCTTCCAATAAGTTGAACCGATTTACCAAGTAAATCCCTAACTTATTAATTCCTCGTTGAATCCACTCTTAGAACTTGGAATTGCACTCTCAGACTTATATAGAGCATATCATATGTTTCACGATATCAATATGCTATCTCATTTAACCATTGTTATAATCTTAATGTGATTTAGAGATCCTCTATATAGATGATTTACATCGAGACGGGACCAATTCACCGTTTACACCCCTCAATGTATTTTGCCCTTTTGAACACTTAGTTACCTGTAAATGATGTTTTAGTGATCTAATATATAGTCACTGGAACAAGAGCTCATTCATTTACTTCTATTTAACTAAGCTCAAAAGGAATCATCACTTTACTTCTATACACCAGTAGAAGCTATAGATTTCCATATTTATGTTTAGCACTCCCTATTCAGTTATGCTATCATGTTCCCAAAATATATGTATTATCCTGACTCAAAGCAGGCTTTAACTAATAAATCAAAGAACAAGAATAGCACTCCTGAGATTGAGCCTAAGCATATCAGGATTTAGATTCTCTTAATCTAAGATCAACTTCTGACATTGACTTGGAAAGATATAACGGTAAGTTTACAATATCTTTAACCAAGTTCAATATCGGTCCAGTCCAATGCATACTCCAAGCATTCGAAACCAGTATACTTTGCCAATGTTCTGGAAAGAACATAACACTTACTCCAAGTGTAAGTATACTTCATCGCTGATTATCACATCATTGTAAATCCAAAACACTAATGAACAGGGACCAAATCTTTTGAATCATATAATCACAATCACATTCCACTGTATTGACGATACTGTAATTGTGAATAACTATATGTTCTGGATTTAACTGATTTTGTGCATATATCAAGTATATGTATTAAACCATAAACATGTAACATACATGTAATCATACTTCACTTCTAAATTGATAACTAATCAGATTGTAATGAGTTTTATTTAGGGCATAAAACCCAACAAGTGTGAGCACATCGATTTGTGGAAGGTCTGAAACCAATGATTGCTCGAGATGTGGAAATTGTGTCAATCGGTCAATTCAGTTATGCTCAAGTTGTCGAAATGGCTCTTACGGCTGAGCGGAGTGAAAACAAAATTTGGAAGGAAAATGCTGACAGGAGAGAATCTAAGAAAGGTGGAGCCAATTCTAATGACCACAAGAAAAGGGGACAAGATCATTCTGGGCAGTCAAGTCATGACATAAGGTACAAAACTGATAACGACCAACGATCTAATGCCAATAGTGGGCGAAACATTCTAGAATGCCCTAAATGTACCAAACGTCATCTCGGCGAGTGTCGCACAAAAGCATGCTACAAATGTGGAAAGGAAGGACATATCAAACACAATTGCCCATTGTGGGGACAGACTGGGAACAAAGCAGAACCCAAGAAAGATGACAATGTTGGGAATATTTTACGAGGATCTAGATTTTCTAACAAGTATCTTGAATTAACATCCTAAATATGAATTCTCTAAAACAATGAAAATAAAAACATAAGGGTTTAAGAAAACCTTACATTGGTTGCAGTGCAATATAATGACTCCTTCCGTTCAAGATCTTTAGCCCTTGATTCCTTTTTGTAGCAGAGCATTATCAAGATCTGAACCTGGATCTCTTTCTCTCCTTCGGGTTTGGGTACCACCGTCTTACTCACTATGATTTAGTACTTGACTTGCTATATGTGGGCATGGAACTCATTCACTAAGGGTTCGAATAGGTGAAGAATAATGAAGGAGGTGAAATCTCTATAGAAGGAACTCTCTCATCTAGGTTTGGTTGAATAGTCAAGTTGACAAAGTGTCAAGTGGATGAGATGAGAGCATCATGTTCCTCTTATAGTGTTTCAACTAGGGCTTAGGGTTGAATTATACGGATTAAAAAAGAATAAAATATTGAGCAAAAATTACACTTGGTCGTACACATGAAATGAGCTAATCTCTAGTTACAATTTTGCCACTTTTTCCAACCACTTATTCTTCTTTTCAATAATACCATATTTTCCAATTCAATCTTGTAAATGCCAAAACTATTTATTTAATAATTATAATTAATTACTAAATAATTTTGTCATTTATGTAATTTATTAATTAGACCATACAAAGTCTCTTAATTAACAAATTGACCCCAAAACCTCTTTTCTTTACACTTAAGCCCTTGCTTAGTGAAAATTCATAAATAAGACATAGTCTAATTTTAGAATTATAATTGATTAAATAAAATCAATTAACTGAGTTTGCAAGCAGTATTATCTCAACTAGTGAGGGGACCATGGGCCTATATAACCGAGCTTCCAATAAGCAGATCTAGAATTTACCAAGTAACTTATTAATTCTTCATTGATTCACTATAGAACTTGGAATTACACACTCAGTTATGTAGAACGCTCTATATGTACCACGATATAGATACGTTATGATTATCCATTGTTACAATCCTAATAGTCAAGGATCCTCTATAGATGATCTACAGTGAATAGGGAAAAATTTACCGTTCTACCCTTCAATGTATTTTATCCTTGAGACACTTAGCTACCTATAAATGATATTTCAGTAAACTAATATAATTACTGAAATAGGATCTCAATCATTTATCTCTATTCAGCCAAGCTCGAAGGAAATAATCGTTTCACTTCTATGTCCAGATAGAAGCTATAGATTCCATATCTATGTTTAGAGCTCCCACTCAATTGTACTATCATGTTCCCAAAAGGTACGTATCACCCAGACCAAAAGGTAGGCATAACTAACAAATCAAACAACACAAATAACACTCTTGAGATCGAACCTAACCATGTCAAGATTAAGACCCATAGACCTAAGATCAACCATTGATATTGACTTAGAAAGATATAACAGTAAGTTGAGGATATCTTATCTAAGATCAATATCGGTCCCTTCCAATGTATACTTCATACGTCCGATACTGGTAAGCTTTGTCAATGCCCTCTAAAGGACATAACACTTATCCAAGGTGTAAGTATACATATCGCTGATTACCATGCCAGTCTAAATCAAGTGAACTGACAAATCATGGGAATTAAACTTTTGAACATATAATCATGATTATATTCCACTATGCTGACAACACTATAATCATGAACAAATACATATGTTCTGGACTTAATAGAATTTATATATCAAACATAATCATGAAATAAATCATGTGAACCATACAACATAAAACGATTTCTGATCTTTATTAATTAGTAAATCAAATTATATTGAAATGGGTTTTATTTAGGGCACAAAACCCAACAAACAACTACGTTCCAGCCAGAATTTTTGGCATCACTCAAGTAGAAGTTGAGGCCAGTCCTTCGGTTGTATCGGGTCAGATTCCAATGGCCAACACCACTTGTAAAGTTTTGTTTGAATCTGGTGCAACTCATTCTTTTTTTGCTAGCACATTTGTTAATCATATAAATGCACCAAGTGAATTATTTCCTGTGGGGTTTTGGACCATGTTACCATCTGGGGAGGTTGTAATCTCTAGAAACTGGCTTAGGGGTATACCTGTTACGATAGATGGTAGGGAATTATTTATAGACCTGATTGTATTAGATTTATTTGATTTTGATGTAATCTTGGGCATGGATTTTCATACCAAATATGGAGCATCAATTGACTGCAAGCAAAAGAAAGTGGTTTTCACACCAGAAGATGGAGAGAAATTCGAGTTCAGGGCCGCACCCCTATTATTTCAGAAATAAAGGTTGGGCAACTATTGTAGCGTGGTGTTAGAATATGTTTTACCAGGATCTAGATTTACTACTGTGTATGTTATTTAACATCCTAAATATGAATTTCTAAAACAATGTAAATAAACACATATAAATTTTAGGAAACCTTACAGTGGGTGCAGTGGAATATTAATGGCTCCTTCCACTCAGATCTCTAACCCTCGTATCCTATCTGTAGCAGAGTATCACCAAGATCTGAGCCCGAATGTCCTTTTCTTGATTTTGGATTCTTCACAGCCTTACACACTATGATTGAGATATCACTTGATGTGTGTGGGCACTCACTCTATTACTCAAGGTATGAAAATAATATGAAGAAGGAAGAGAGGGGCTGGTTCGAAAATAAAAGAGGGATGGCACAGAAAATTTTTCTGAAGGCAAGAAATTTTTTCATCTTTTAAGTGTGAGTCATCACTATCTATTTATAGGAAACCACCTAGGTTTAGGTTAGGATTTATTAGGCATTAAAATAATAGAAAAATTAAGTGGAAAATCCCATATAAGTGGTCGGACATGGATATGGGCCCCACTTTGGAATTTTTCCACTTTTGATAAATTTTCCTTATTTTCTCAAAAATACCATTTTTCCAATTCTAACCATTTAAATCCAAAACTATTTATTTAATAATTAAAATTAATTATCAAATAAAATTGCCATTTAATATATTTATTAATTAGAGTTAATAAAGTCTCTTAATTAATAAATAAGACCTAGAATCTCTTTTCTTCACAATTAAGCCCTTGCTTAGTGAAAATTCATAAACAAGACATAGTCTAATTTTAGAATTATAATTGATTAATTAAAATCAATTATCTGAGTCTTACAAGCAGTATGGTCTCAACTAGTATGGGGACCATGGGCCTATACAACCGAGCTTCCAATAAGCAGAACTAGAATTTACCAAGTAAATTCCCTAACTTATTAATTCCTTATTGCATCCACCATAGAACTTGGAATTGCACTCTCAGTCATATAGAACGCTCTATATGTTCCACAATATAGGTACGCTATAAACAATTAACCATCCTTCTAATCTCAATAATCAAAGATCCTCTATAGATGATTTACACCGAGTAGGGATAAATTTACAATTTCACCCCTCAATGTATCCTTAAAACACTTAGCTTCCTATAAATGATATTTCAATGAACTAATATATAATCACTGAAACAAGAGCTCTTCCATTTACCTCTATTAAGCCAAGCTCGAAGGAAATCATCATTTCACTTCTATGTCCTGATAGAAGCTATAGATTCCATATTTATGTTTAGCGCTCCCACTCAATCATACTACCATGTTCCCAAAATGTACGTATCACCCTGACCAGAAAGTAGGCTTAACTAAGAAATCAAAAAACATGAATAGCACTCCTGAGATTAAACCTAAGCATGTCAGGATTAAGATCTTTTGATCTAAGATCAACCAGTGATATTGACTTAGAAAGATACAACGGTAAGATTATAATATCTTTACCAAGATCAATATGGGTCCCAGTCCAATGTATACTCCATACATCCGAAACTAGCATACTTTGCCAATGTTCTGGAAAGAACATAACACTTATTCTAAGTGTAAGTACACTTTATCGCTGATTATCACATCAGTGTAAATCCAGTGCACTGATGAATCAGGGACTTTGTCTTTTGAAGCATATAATCACAATCACATTCCACTGTGTTGACATCACTATAATTGTGAATGACTATATGTTCTGGACTTAACAGATTTTGTATATATTAAACTATAAATATGAAAACTACATGTAAACATAAATGACTTCTAATCTTTCATTGATAACAAATCAAATTAAATTGAAATAGGTTTTATTTAGGGCATAAAATCCCAACAAACTCCCACTCGCACTAACATAGAACAAGTAGTGCATTTCAATCAAAGTATTGTCTTGATCTTTAGATCAAGTGTAGTATATTTGACTCAACCCAAATTTCTCGAACTGTAAGTATGTGGCAAGCTACTGCTTTCTCTACCATTACTTCCTTTGTGTTCATAAAACATTATGCAACATTATTTGCTATATGCATTACTCATTTAGGGATACTGAATTCTTTACTGCTTATAAAGTGCATTTGAATAAACAGAAGACGTGTCTCTAATTCTATCCAAAATGGAATAGAGATAACACAGTGTAGAATTTTCTTCAGTTGAATAACTTTCTAGTAATTTCGAAATTACAAAGTTATGTATCTTCACTGATGGAGCTTAAATTATTATAGATGCACTTTTACATCCTACTAGAATAATTCCTCCACCCCCAGAGTAACCACCATCTCAGATTCTTTATGAGTTGGTGTAGATGTTAGGACTTCTAATACACATCCCTATCATCTAACATATAGGTCACTTTTAGAAACCTTTCTTGACCGTCTCTCAATGTTACTTGTTTGATTACATCTTAGATGACTCCCACTCAACAGTAGGAGTCTGGTTAAATTCATACATTGAAGTACATTTAACCTCTTACTATTGTTTTGAGGGATATCTTGTTGTGACATATTATCTTATAGATTAAGTCATCAACATATCAATCTAGTATTAATGTAAAAATACTTGCTTAAGATTAAGTAATCATTAGAGATACCATAAAACTTTCATGAGGATTAGGAATTTTTGCCTAAGTCATTTGAATAGACTATGCAAAAATTCTAGTATCTTATTCTCAAAGTTGTGATAAGTTATTTCTATCCATGTGAATGGTTAGATTTACTTTCTCAGTTTAAACCTAAAGTTCTATCACAAGTGTCATCCAAATGAAGATGGGCTTAGAATTTTAAAATTCTCCCACTCAAATAAGGTACTGTGATTATGTGTACAAGAACTTTTATTGGTATCAATTTCTATTACAACAGTAATATATTAATTGGAACATAAATTACGATCAAGAAAATGTTCTAAATAATTTGCTAATGTATTATATTACATTCATGTTTAATGAAAATATGTGTGCCATAGAGATACTGTGGTGTATTGAGTATAGTCTAGAGTTCAAAATGAACTACATATTTCAATAGTTTAATCCACCCCTAAGTGATATAGAGATCATGTGGAGTTATGAATATAATCCATAGTTCAATAGATATAAGAGATCGTTGAACTGCATATTATTCTTAATTTTTTCCACCCCTATCAAATCAAAAGATCTTTTTATTAAACAAATTTTTAATAATTGTTTTAGAATTAACAATTATTCATAAACATAGAAAAGAAATTCTAAGTGCTTATGTAGTATTAACTCTTTGTAGAGTTTAATATACCATAGAATTTGTATCAATAATAAAACACATACACATATAAACATTATAAACATTTAAATATAATTGGTACTGGCATACTCAAGATAAAGTAAATGAAGCTCAAATTTGTAAATGCAATTCATTGCTAAAAGAGAAATTTTATTAAAATAATATTCCCAAAAAATGAATTGTCTGCAATAATATGAAAAATAGGGAATAAAAATCTCAAACCAATAATTAAAATATAAATTGTTCTTAAATTAAAACAATTAATTCAAAAAAAAAAAATAGAAGATTCTGAGCTTCATCTTCAATCTTGGACTATCTCCACCCATCTGTCCAACCATCTGACTTAACTCGCTAGGATTGCAATCCAAGTTCAAGCAGCTGGAGCTAAAATAAGAAGAAAAATAAACATGGTTAGTAGGTCCAGAATTAATAACCCAAGTGGATAATAATTCTCTAAAACACATGAGTTTATAGCATAGAAAGAAATACCTTGTTTCTTTGCTAGAAACTTAGGGCATTTGGGTTTCCAGTGGCCCTTTTCATTGCAATAGAAGCATTTTCCTTTTGGCTTATCACCGGGAGTAGCAGCCTTTTTGTTTTTAACTGTTTTCACAGCTTGAACAGGCTTCTTGCTATTCTTCCACTTCTTCTTGTTGTTGGGTTTGGAAGTAGAGGCAATGTTTGCCTGAGCCTTAGCCGCCCCATTAGCATTTCCAGAATTAGGAGCTTTAGATCCTCCTTTCTGTGGTCCTCCAATCAAATTTTCAAATGTCTAAAGGTTGTTTACCAACTCGTGAAAGTCAAGTTCCAACTTGTTCATGACATAATTTGAAGTATAAGGTAGAAAGGCAGGAGTCAAACTGTTCAAGATCAGACTCACTTGAGTTTTCTGATCCATAAGAGCTCCATGATTCTGAGCTTCTTGGAAGTAGCTCGCCATTTGGAGAAGGTGATCACGCATGTTCTGATGAGGTTTCATCCGTGCATTGATGAAATTCTTTGTCGCTTCAAAGCGAGCTTGAATTGATGCCTGCCCGAATAGTTCAGTCAACTGGTTCAAGATTTCTGCAGCTGTGGGAGTGTTAGCAAACCTTTTTTTCAAGGTGTCAACCATGCTAGACAACATGAAGTATCGAGCTTTGTTGTTGACATTCTACCAACACTCGAACTTCTCCTTTACTGCTTTGGTTGCATTCTCACCCGCCTGCTAAGGAGCCGCTTTAGTTAACACAAACAGGGCATTTTCACCAATGAGAGCAATGTTAATGTTCTCTTTCCATTTGGGAATGTTAGATCCATTCAGCTTATTATCAGTCAACGGTGACACCATGGGGTTAGTCATTGTCATGTTTGATACTACAAATAACAATAAATAGAAATCAAGTAAGGTTCAACACAAAATCTCATTCAGAAATTATTAGCACATAGCAAGTAGGAATGACAAGCGAAAATACTAAAACATACAATCCTAAATAATTTCTAAGGTCTTCAATAAACTGATATTAGTGTCCTGTTTAGGCGAGAGTCAAAGATAACATCCATTGAATAGAGTGTTGACCAAAAGTCAATCACTCACTTATTTTGATGATAAACAAATATTTATTTATTATTTGTTACTAATCTTTTCTTGACCATTTTGCAAGCAAATTCACAAAGTATCAATATTTGCTCGGTAAAGTCAAACATAATCAAAGAAGTGGATTCAACAAGTATATCAACTACTTCATACTTCATAAGATCAAAAGTTTTATCAAGAGATCAAAAATTCAAGACCCTATCCAAAAGAGGACTTCAAAAACTAAAAGTCAAAAGTCAACCCGAAAGTCAAAGTCAAAGTCAAAGTCAACTCTCGGAAAAAAGTCAACTTTGGATCAAAACATGCAAATCAAGTTAGGAAGCTCATCTACATCAAGAATACAAACAATCAAATGGTATAAATTTATTTTAGTCTTGTTAAAGTGATTTGCATAGTATACTAGGGTTTATAAGTACAAGTTTTGGCCCACTCACTAACTTGTGCAACAAGTTTTCTACACGATAGTCCAAAAATTCTTTTGATTGAATTTCTAAATCACATTTTTTTTAACTAAGAGAACAAAATTGGAATTTTTGAAATCGGATAATCGAGTAAAGAGTTATGCGCGTTTTAGTGCCGAAAAATGCAAGTTTTGAACCTGCCTGATTTTCGGCCTACCTATTGAAAATAGGTAGTCCGTTTTTCGCAGTTAGGTAGTCCGTTTTAAAATAGGTAGTCCGTTTTTCCCAGGATTCTTTTTGAAAAATGTGCTAACGGCTAGTTTTTGTTCCTACACTATATAAACTTGTTTTTCACTCAAAAATTAAGGTTGGTTGAGCTTCTATTCATCATATAACATCATTCTAAGTGTTCTAAACTAAAGAGTTATTATCTTTTCATAAACACACCAACCACACACACTTGAGCCAAACTTGTTCTTATCTTCTCTAGTGTGCTTGCAATTCTCTGTAGGGTTTTACATTGTTTTCCATCTTATTATAGAGAGTTTGCTTTGTATTTCAAAATTACATATTCATTGTATTGAAAGGTGAGGTTGGCACCGGTAGAAAAACAACTCGGTTGTAGGTGAGGTTGACACCGGTTTTGTAAACAACCCGAGAAAAGTGAGATTGGCACTTCAACAATCCGGCGAGGTTGATAGTCCTTGGAAGAAAACTATTGTGAGAGGTTTGGGAAAAACCTTGGTGAAAAATTCCCCGGTTGTAAGGGTTAGTCAAGCCCGTTAACTTGGCTCGATATTGGAACTCAAAGCTAGGTCCATAGCTTTGAAGACCAAGGACGTAGGTGGCATAGTTCTACCGAACCTTGTAAAAATTGAGAGTTTGCATTTTCTAATCCTTAAACTCTTTACTTTACAAGTTTGATTATTTGTCATAATATATTGCTTGCCATATTACTTGCTTTTATTTGATTAAGTGGCTAATTGCTTAATTTTGTGTTAAAAGTTTTGATATAACCGAAATTAGTATAAATTTCCAATTCACCCCCCCTCTTGGAAACATATCTTGGGCTAACAATTGGTATCAGAGCAAGGGCTCAAATAATTTGATTAGATTTCACAATCTAGAGCATGGCGTTTCCAAGCAATTCACACAATAACATGCTAGAAGGTTTAAGCACAAGTAGAGCACCATTCTTTGATGGGGTAGACTTTCCTTATTGGAAAATTAGAATGGAAACGTATCTTCAATCCATTGATTATGATTTGTGGCATATTGTATGTTATGGTCCTTACATTCCTATGCATGTTGTAGATGGTGTAGAAACTATAAAGAAATATGATGCATATAATGAAAATGATAAGAAGATGATGTCTAAGAATGCTAAGGCTAAGTATGCTTTAATATGTGGACTAGATAGAGATATGAACGTTCCTCCATTAGGGAGGATTACTCACTAAAACAAGAACTATGTAGAACCAATAATGGAGATCGAATATTCTCATAAAAAAAAAGCTCATTATTTAAAATGTATTTTCTTCTAATATTTATTTTAATCTATTTATTTTAAATATATATTTATTTAATTAAAATTTCCAATTTAGAATAAAATTCTAAATATACATTTTAATTAAATTTTTATAAAATTGTACTTAGACGGATACGAAAATAAATTAAATTATTTTCCATCTTAGTAATAATTTTCAATAAATATTTCAAAAATTATTCAATTTAAGTTGTGTTAAAATTAATTAATACAGTAGAACCTCTATCCAAGAATACACTTGGGACCAAGTAAATTATATTCTAATTGGGAGGTTATAACTAAATAGAGTTACACTAGAAAAAAAAATTAAAAAACAAAAAAATATCAATGTAATAATAATAATACATAATCATTAATACTATATCATAATAGAAATATTTTAGAGTAAATATAATTTCATACATGTATTATATAATCTAAAATAAAATTATTAATTTTACATAAATAAATTTACAAAATACATACATATATTTTCTTAAGATGTAATTATTCTTATATAGAGGTATATTTTGTTAATACGGGACTTAGAAAAACTTAGAAAATGTATAACTAATTACAATTTAGAAGTTATTCTTATTTATAACTGGCCCAAATAGGGACTTGATTTTTTTATAACAAATTAGAGGTTATTCTTGAATAGAGTATTCTTAAATAGAGGTTCTACTGTAATTAATTTACAACTCAAATTTCATTTTTTATAAATATATATTGCATTTTGAAAATTAATGTATTTAAAATAAATACAATTTTTGAAAATGCTCTAAAATAAAATAAAATAAATCCTGAAAAATTATTCTAATTTTATGTTGGTTCAAAATTAATTAAAATTTAATTTTTAACACAAATATAATTTTCCTATTTAATTAAATATTTAAGAAAATTATCAAATATTTAAGTATCATGATTTTAGATAACGTAAATATTAATTTTCTATTTAATTAAATATAACTAGAAAAATACTTCAAGCAAACAGACAATAACTATCTAGACTTTGATTGACTAGTTAATTTATTTTCTAATTATAATATATTTTAGTTCATTTATTTTAATTAAACATTTAAATAAAAAATTTATTGATTTAAGTTGGTCTAAAATTAATTAAAAAAATAATTAATTTTCAACTTTAATCTATTTTTCAGAAAAAATTCAAAATTTTCTGCATTTAAATATAAAAATGCAATTTCGAAAAAAAAAATGATTAATAAAATATATTTTGAAAATTATTCAAATTTAAGTTGTTCTGAAATTAAAATTTCTAACTTAAAGTAATTTTCTATTTAATTAAATATTCTGAAATTAATAATATTTAAGTATCAAGAATGAAATCAACTTAAATATTTAATTTTCAATTTAATTAAATGTATTAAATAAAAGAATTAAATAATCAAGTATAAAATAAACTTAATTATTAATTCTAATTTAATACTAGAAAAAATATTTTTAATTAAGTTGATCCAAAATTAATTAATAAATAATTAATTTTCAACTTAAAATATTTTCCTAATTAAATATTAGAAAATATAACTAGTCACTAGAAATTACTATCTAGAATATATCTCAGTGTTTTTCTAAAATTAACTTTAAAATATTCAATGAAAAATAAATTTCATATATTTTAAAAGTTAATTATGTTGCTAATTCAATTTTAATTAGGTTAGACTAATATAATTAACCTAATACAATTATTTAAATAAGGAAAATGGGCCTTCACAATTGGGGTGGTTCATGTGAGGGATGACTGGGTTCAGTATGTCGTACCCACTACAAAGGCCCCCTAACTCTCACACAAGGCCCAAAGGAGAGGAATTTAACCATTAAATAAATAATTGTTATTAATTGAATAAGCCCAATTCTAATTGGGCCTAAATAAAATTACCTATGTGAAATTCTATTTTTAGCAACCTAGTCTATTTAATTAATAAAACTTAAATGGGCTTCCTATATGCATCTAAGCCCAAAAACAAACATATAGGCTCACACAGGTCAAATATTTTGGATGGGCCCTATCATGTTACTAGGTTTACACAGATAAAAGAAATTGCAAAAATTACATGTTACAAATTATTTATAAGATCTATTGACAATTGAACTATGATTAAAAGCAGATCATTGGATCTCTCAACAAGTTAATCATAACAATTTAGATCAAATAAATAATAGGTTTGTAAAAAAAAATTGAATATATAATTAAATAATCAAACAATACAAACCAAAATAAGTAAGAGATAATCTCGAAAGTAGGCTAAAATTTCTCTATTTTAAATTTTTTTAAAAAAATTAAAATTTAAAATATATATCTTAAGTAGAATTTAAATTTAGGTTGTAAGAGAATATTTGAAAAAATTCAAAAAAAAAAACTTAATAAACTCCTAAATTTCCTAAATTCTAACTTAAATTCAAAAATATCTAACTAATTTTTTAAATTTCAAGTTTATTCAAAATTTAAATTATTTAAATTTCTAATAAGATAATATAATATAATATCTTGAAATTTAAAATTTAGATATTCCTAATATTATATTCTTAGTTTTATAATTTAATAAATTTAAATATTACAAAATAAACTATTTCAAAAATAAGATATTTTATGGTTAGAATATTTTTCAATTTAATTCAAAAATAATAAAATAAAATAAGTTTGAAAATTTTATGGTTTGAAAACCTAAAATTTCTATTCAAACCTAAACTAACCAATTTTTCAAATTTCATGTTATTTTTGCCAAAATTAATTTTAATAAAAAAAATGTCTAATAAGATAAAATGTTAAAAATAACATATTCCTAATCTTATAATTTTAATTGATAAAATATATTTCAAAAATAACAAATTTAAAAAAGATATGATATGGTTAGCAAATTTTGAAATTTAAACAAGATTATTTTTTTAAAAAAAAATATTTTAATACCAAAATAAGATCAAATTTAATTAAAAAAAATGTAATATCTGATCTTATAATTAAAATAGATAAAATAATCTAAAATTTCAAAATCAACCATAAGGCTATTTTTGTGAGAAATCAAATTTTCAAAATTTAAAGCCTACTAATATCTAAAACTAATTTTAATTAATTAAAAAATTAATAAAAAATAATTTTACTCTCACAATCAGATTTTTAATTGAAAATTCAGATTCTACACAAAATTCTACCAAAATTTGACTTTTGTTTCAGTGAAAAACGATTTTTGAATCAAAAGATATGAAGAAAACAAGATTGAGGCACAAGGGTAGGCATTGCATACGCCTGCGCGCGCGATGGAAGGAACTGACCGAGGGACGAGGCTGCATGTAGCCTCAGATGTCGAGGAAGCTCGGTGTGAGCAGCCATTCAGACAGGGCCGTGTCCGAGAATTCTCGACATCTCCTGTCTGAACGCGCGTGTCCCTATGTCCGGGCGCGCACACGTGTGCATCCGATTTCAAATATTTTCATCCAAATTCAAAAAATCATAACTAATTCATAAGAAATCCAAATTAGGTTTTGTAAAATCCTAAATTCATTAACTTTTTGTCTACTTTTCAGTAAAATATTTCCAAATCGAAATAAAAAATATTTTTACAACATATACTGCGATTTCCAACCAATCATCATATAAGCACATAAACCATCATGAAACCATCCAAATCAACACAAAATATCGTTTTAATTCATATTTCATGAAAGTAAATCATTACCATGGCTCTGAGGCCAGTTGTTGGAATATATTTTACCAGGATCTAGATTTACTACCATGTATGTTATTTAACATCCTAAATATGAATTTCTAAAACAATGTAAATAAACATATATAAAGTTTAGAAAACCTTACAGTGGGTGCAACGGAATATTAATGGCTCCTTCCACTCAGATCTCTAACCCTTGTATCCTGTCTGTAGCAGAGTATCACCAAGATCTGAGCCCGAATGTCCTCTTGATTCTGAATTCTTCACAGCCTTGCACATTATGATTGAGATACCACTTGATGTGTGTGGGCACTCACTCTATCACTCAAGGTATGAAAATAATATGAAGAAGGAAGAGAGGGGCTCGTTCGAAAATAGAAGGAGGGATGGCTTAGGAAAATTTTTCTGAAGGCAAGAAATTTTTTCATCTTTTAAGTGTGAGCCATCACTATCTATTTATAGGCAACCACGTAGGTTTAGGTTAGGATTTATTAGACATTAAAATAATAGAAAAGTTAAGTGGAAAATCCCATATAAGTGGCCGACCATGGATATGGGCCCCACTTTGGAATTTTTTCACTTTTGACAAATTTTTCTTATTTTCTAAAAAATGTCATTTTCCCAATTCTAAACATTTAAATGCCAAAACTATTTTATTTAATAATTAAAATTAATTATCAAATAAAATTTCCATTTAATATATTTATTAATTAGAGTTAATAAAGTCTATTAATTAATAAATAAGATTTAGAATCTCTTTTCTTCACAATTAAGCCCTTGCTTAGTGAAAATTCATAAACTAGACATAGTCTAATTTTAGAATTATAATTGATTAATTAAAATCAATTATTTGAGTCTTACAAGCAGCATGGTCTCAACTAGTATGGGGACCATGGGCCTATACAACCGAGCTTCCAATAAGCAGAACTAGAATTTACTAAGTAAATTCCCTAACTTATTAATTCCTTATTGCATCCACCATAGAACTTGGAATTGCACTCTCAGTCATATAGAACGCTCTATATGTTCCACGATATAGATACGCTATAAACATTTAACCATCGTTCTAATCTCAGTAATCAAAGATCCTCTATAGATAATTTACACCGAGTAGGGATAAATTTACCATTTCACCCCTCAATGTATTTTATCCTTATAACACTTGGCTTCCTATAAATGATATTTCAGTGAACTAATATATAATCACTGAAACAAGAAGCTCTTCCATTTACCTCTATTAAGCCAAGCTCGAAGGAAATCATCGTTTCACTTCTATGTCCTGATAGAAGCTATAGATTCCATATATATGTTTAGCGCTCTCAATCAATCACACAACCATGTTCCCAAAATGTACGTATCACCCTGACCAGAAAGTAGGCTTAACTAAGAAATCAAAAAACATGAATAGCACTCCTGAGATTGAACCTAAGCATGTCAGGATTAAGATCTTTCGATCTAAGATCAACCAGTGATATTGACTTAGAAAGATACAACGGTAAGATTATAATATCTTTACCAAGATCAATATCGGTCCCAGTCCAATGTATACTCCATACATCCAAAACTAGCATATTTTTCCAATATTCTGGAAAGAACATAACACTTATTCAAAGTGTAAGTACACTTCATCGTTGATTATCACATCAGTGTAAATCCAGTGCACTAATGAATCAGGGACTTTGTCTTTTGAAGCATATAATCACAATCACATTCAACTGTGTTGACATCACTGTAATTGTGAATGACTATATGTTCTGGACTAAACAAATTTTGTATATATTAAACCATAAATATGAAAACTACATGTAAACATAAATGACTTCTAATCTTTCATTAATAACAAATCATATTAAATTAAAATGGGTTTTATTTAGGGCATAAAATCCCAACACGTGGGTGCTTAGGGTATCTAGTTAATAGGGTTGATGACACCAAGAAAATTGAAAGAAAGTCGGAGGAAACACGGGTAGTCGCTGAGTTCCTTGATGTGTTTCCAGAGGAGTTACCTGGGTTACCACCACACAGAGAAATTGAGTTTGTGATAGAATTAGTGCCCGGGACAGCACCAGTTTCCCGCGCACCATATAGAATGGCACCATATGAATTGAAAGAACTCAAAATACAGTTGGAAGAATTTCTTAAGTAGGGTTTATCAGACCTAGCTACTCTCCGTGGAGCGCACCAATTCTTTTTGTTAAAAAGAAAGACAGTACTATGAGAATGTGCATAGACTGCCGAGAACTGAACAAGGTGACTATAAAGAATCGGTACCCATTACCAAGGATTGACGACCTATTTGACTAGCTTCAAAGGAAAAAGGTATTTTCCAAGATTGATCTTCGTTCAGGATGTCATCAGCTAAGAATCAAAAATGAAGACATATCAACAACCTTCAGAACGAGATAGGGACTGTTCATGGTGATGTCATTTGGACTTACAAATGCCCCAACAGCTTTTATGGACCTCATGAACCGAGTCTTCAACGAATATTTGGATCGGTTTGTCATTGTGTTCATAGATGATATATTGATTTATTCTAATGCAGAGGAGGAACATGAGGAAAACCTACGCCTAACCTTGCAGCGACTGAGGGAACATCAGTTGTATGCCAAGTACAAAAATGTGAGTTCTGGTTGTCTGAGGTTGCATTCTTGGGCCACATTGTCACTAACGGAGGAATAAAAGTAGATCCCGCCAAGGTTGGTGCAGTGAAAGATTGGCCTAGACCAAAGACCACTTAAGAGGTTCGAAGCTTTTTGGGTTTAGTAGGCTATTACAGAAGGTTTGTTGAGGGGTTCTCAAAAATAGCCATACCCTTAACAGAATTAACTAGGAAGAATCTAAAATTTTCCTGGTCAGACAAGTGTGAGCAAAGCTTCCAAGAGTTGAAGAGTAGACTTATTTCGGCACCAATCCTCAGTTTACCAACAGAGGAGGGACAATTTGAGGTATATTGTGATGCATCTAAACAAGGGTTAGGTTGTGTTCTAATGCAAGAAGGGAAGGTAATTGCTTACGCTTCAAGGCAATTAAAAGAATACGAACAGAGATACCCGACACATGACCTAGAGTTAGCCGCAGTGGTTTTTGCACTAAAAATTTGGCGTCATTATCTCTATGGAGTGAAATGTGAAATCTACACTGATCATAAAAGTTTAAAGTACTTTTTCACCCAGAGGGAGTTAAACATGAGGCAGAGAAGGTGGTTGGAGTCAGTCAAAGACTATGACTGCGAGATAATGTACCATCCTGGAAAAGCCAATGTGGTAGCCGATGCACGCAGTCGTAGAGGTCCAGGACTAGTTTCCACTTTACAAGGAGTATCAAGGGAATTATTAGAAGACATGGAACGAGCTGGTATAGAGTTTATCACAAGGAAGCTTGCAAAGGTCACACTACAATCAACCTTGTTAGAAAGAATTCAGGAGGGGCAAATGACAGATCAAAAGCTCAGTGAACTAAAGCAAGAAATTTTGATAGCATTCTATTTTGTCGTTCAAATATCAAAGCATGCAATGCTATCAAAGAGGCCCTTGCCTAGTATCAGAAAATATCAGGGCAACTAGTTAATTTTAAAAAATTCTCTACTTTTTTCCCCTAAGACTAGCCTCACTTACCAAACCCTTATCCAGGACTACTTACGGATTCCTACTACCAACCACATGGATAAGTATCTTGGACTGCCCCAATGCTTTGGTAGATCAAAAAAATCATTCTTTCCATCCCCTCAAGGACAGAATTTGGTCTTACCTATCAAAATGGCAGGGTAAATTTCTTTCCAAGGGAGGAAAGGAAATCCTTCTTAAGGCTGTTATCCAAGCCATTCCCACCTATGCGATGTCTGTTTTCAAACTCCCTGACTCTTTCTTCAGCTTTGTGTTGGGTTTTATGCCCTAAATAAAACTCATTTCAATATAATCAGATTTACTTATTAATATAGATCAGAAATAACATTTAATGTTTCATGGTTCACATGATTTATTTCATGATTATATGTACATAATGTATGAATTCATCTTAAACCCTTTTCACATACTTGATCATGTTTATTGTGTCGTCAACACTTTGGAAAGTAAACTTGACTATGTGAATAAAGTTTCCAAGATTTATCAGACACACGGTTTTACTGATATGATAATCTACAACAGAGTTTACTTGCATTTGGAGAAATGCTATGTTCTTTCCAGAGCATTGGTTAAAGTAAAGCTCAGGTTGGATGCGTGGAGTATGCATCGGAAGGGACCGATATTGAACTTTGACTTAGATTTATTAAACTTACCGTAATATCTATTCAAGTCAATATCACCTAGTTGATCCTAGATCAAATGATTAATCCTGTTATGATTAAGCTCAATCTCAAGAGGCTATTCATGTTCTTTGATTTGTTAGTTAAGCCTACTTTTGGGTCAGGGTGATACGTACATTTTGGGAACACGGTAGTGCAATTGAGTGGGAGCGCTAACATAAACATGGAATCTATAGCTTCTATCTGGCGAATAGTAAGTAAAGGATGATCTCCTTCGAGCTTGACCAAACGAAAATAAATGGTGGAGTACTCATTTCACATAAGCTGAAATATCATTTATATGGGGTTGAGTGTTTTAAGGATAAAATGCATTGTAGGGTGTAACGGTAATCTAATCCCTTTACAGTGTAGATCATTCATATAGAGGATCATTGATCAAATTAGGATTATAACAATGGATAACTAATGATGTCTCTATATGGTGGAACATATAGAGCATTCTATATACTGAGAGTGCAATTCTAAGTTCTATGCGTGGATTCAACGAAGAATTAATAAGTCAGTGAATTTAGGTTATAAATTCTTGATCTGCTTATTGGAAGCTCGGTTATATAGACCCATGGTCCCCCCCACTATTTGAGATAATATTGCTTGTAAGACTCATATAATTGGTTTTGATTAATCAATTATAATTCTCAAATTAGACTATGTCTATTTGTGAATTTTTCACTAAATAAGGGCGAAATTGTAAAGAAAGAGTTCTAGGGGCATATTTGTTAATTATGATACTTTGTATGGTTCAATTAATAAATATGATAAATGACAATATTATTTAATAATTATTTATAGTTATTAAATAGTTAGAATTGGCATTTAAATGGTTGAATTTGAAAATTGGCGTTTTTGAGAAAATCAGATGCAAAAGTGATAAAACTGCAAAATTGCAAAAAGTGAGGCCCAAATCCATACAGATATAGCCGGCCACTTTTATAGGAATTATCCTTTGATATTTTCATTATTTTAATGCCAAATAATTCAAACCTAACCCTAGTGGAATGCTATAAATAGATAGTGAAGGCTTCAAGAAATTTACACTTTTTCCTTCAGAGAAAAACCTGAGCCTTCTCTCTCTATACCTAGCCGCCACCTTCTTCTTTTTCTTCCCTCTTCAATTTCAAAATTTCCTAGTGTTAGAGTAGTGCCCACACACAGCAAGTGATACCTCAATCATAGTGAGGAAGATCGTGAAGAAAGACTTTCAGCAAAAAGGAGTTTCAGCACTAAAGAATCAGAGAAAGAGATCCAGATTCAGATATTGATAATGCTCTGCTATAGAAATGAATCAAGGGCTAGATATCTGAACGGAAGGAGTCATTATATTTCGCTGCACCCAATGTAAGGTTTACTAAACTTTATATGTGTTTATTTCATCGTTTTAGAAAGTTCATATTTAGGGTGTTAATCAACATACTTGTGAGTAGATCTAAGATCCTGGTAAAATAATTTCGAATAACTGGCCTTAGAGCCAGGTTAATTGATTTGCTTGCAAGAATTTTGGACTTTAAAATGATTGTTTGATGTTTTGGATGGTATCATGTTGTATTGAGTGTTATTTGATGATTGATTGATGTTTGTGAATTTTCGTGAAAAATAATCAAAATTTTGTTTCTAGAATTATTTTTATTGGATAGTATGGAAAAAATTAAGCAAGTTACTTTTTTACAGAACTCAATTTCGATTTAATTTGAATTAGTTATGATTTTTTGAAGATTCAAAAAAAATCAGGGATGCTGCACTCACGCACGCGCGCGGACAGCACGAATTCAGACAAGCAACGACCGAGCTTGCTGTCTGAATCACGCCCTGCACGCGCGGAAACCCTGTCTGAAGCCCCTTACGCGCGCGGAAATCATGCAGATTTCCCCCTGTGTCGTGATTTCTCGGCCCAGCACTCCTCATGCGCGCGCGGACGAGTATGCACAGCATACCGTCCGTACAGCTCGCATTTTTTTTTCATTTTTCTTCGATTTTTCATGCTTTTTCATGGATTTAACTTTCGATTTTTTGTGTAGTTCTGTATTTATACATTTACTATTCCTAATTCAATTCTAATTATCATAATTAAATTAGTTAATATTTTTTTAATTTAATTCATGATATTAGTGTAATTTGAATTTGAAAATAGTAAATATTTATCTTTTTGCTTAATTATCAATCTTATTTTTAAATTTGATTATATCTTATCTTATTTTTAAATTTAAGGTCAGATATTAAATTTTTTAAATTAATTTTTTTTTAAATAATTTAATTTAAAAAATTTGACCTTATTTAAATTTAAAATAAGATAACTATAATCATGTAATTTTAAATAGATGTAAGATATTTTGCTAACTTTTAAATTTTGTTATTTTATTTATTTAAATTAAATTTAAAATCTGGAGAAGATATTTATTTATCTTTTTTAATTTTTATTTATAAAATAACATTAAATTTTTAAAAAGTAGTTAGCAAATTTTGAAATGATATTTAGGTTGGTTGAAACCTAATTTTTTCAAAATTGTAGTTTTAATTTTAAATATTATTTTATTAATTTCGAAAATATTTAAATTTTTTTAATTTTTTTAATTTTCGAAAATAAATTTTTATTTAATTAATTTTTTCGAAATTATTTATTTAAAATTAAATAAATCCTACATCCAACTATCCAGCTAACCTTGTTGCAGGAGTATGTGTTTTAGCTTGTTTGTAAGTTCTTAAAACCTATTATTGCTTGATTGCAAATAGCCATGGTTAACTTGTTGACAGATCCAATGATCTGATTTTAACTCATGGCTCTCTTGGTCAAGTAAACAATCTGTAACAGGTATATTTACAATCTTCTTTCATCTGTATATGACCTAGCAACATGATAGGATCCATCCAAATTGTGTGCCTGTGTGAGCCTATGTGTTTAATTTTATTATAGATGCATATAGGTTGTTGTTGCTAAATAAAATATCATAGTTCTTGATAGATTTTATTTAGGCCCATTTAGTTTTGGGCCTATTCAATAAATAACAGTTGTTCATTTTAAGGTTAAATTCCTCTCTTTTGGGCCTTGTGTGAGAGTTGGGAGTCATAGTATTGGGTACGACATACTGAACCCAGCACCACCTCACATGAACCACCCCAATTGTGAAGGCCCATTTGCCTGATTTGAATAACTGTACTAGGTTAATTAAATTAGTTTAACCTAATAAAATTGATTAGCAACATAATTAATTTCAATTATTTTGAAATTAATTTAAGAAAACCATAGTTTAAAGAATTTTATTCTAAGCTAAACTATATGTATTTTCTTGTATTTAATTAAATATAGAATTATAACCATCTAGATTCTTTCTGAAACTTAATTTAAATTTTTCATTAAATATTCTTATTTAAGTTGATATTTAGTTATCTCTAACTAATCAACTTAAATCTGAATATCTTTTGAATTTAAAATTTCAAAATTAAGTTGAGGAATTTTAGGAATTGGTTATTAAGATTCTTTAGATATTTTTTAAGTTGATATTTTTTTTTTTCAAATATTAACTTAAAATAGAATATTTTCAAATTAAGTGGTTACAACTTAATTTTTGATATTTAATTAAATTTAAGTTTTAAAATATTTAAGTTCTAGATTTTTTCTAATACAACTTAAATTAGATATTTTTTCAAATTTTGTGGAAAAGATACTTAGTCAAATAAGATATTTTCTTGATAGTTATTTCTAGACTACTTATTATTTCTAATATTACATAGGAAATATTATACATTGTGAAATTAATTATTTAAATGATTAATTTTGGTACAATTTATTTTAAGTGTATTTTTTTCTAGTATTAAACTAGAGATTAATAATTAAGCCTTCTCTACACTTAATTATTTATTTCTTGAATTTAATACATTTAATTAACTTGAAAATTAAATATCTAAGTTGATTTTCATCATGATACTTAAATATTTCTTTTTCATGACACTTAATTAAATAGAAAATTATTTTTAGTTGAAATTTATTTTTTCAACTTAAATTTAATAATTTTCAAAATACATATTTTTTTCTTTATTTTATTAATCAATTTTTGAAATTGTATTTCATAATGCAAGATGATTTTGAATTTATCTTGAAAAATAGATTAAGTTGTAAATTAATTATTTATTTTAATTAATTCTTGGACCAAATTAAATCAATGATTTTTCATTTATTGATTAATTTAAAATAAATGAATTAAAGTATATTATTAGAAATTGAATTAATTAGTCAAAGAAAAATCTAGATAGGTGATATTTTTGCTTGAAGTATTTTTCTAAGTAATTATTATTTAAGTATTTCGAAAAACATAAAGTTTTTATACTTTCTTTTTCAAAATAAAATAAATATATTCTCATGAAAATTTATTTTGAGTTGCAAATTAATTTAAATTAATACAACTTAAATAATTTTCTTAATATTTATATATCAAAATTACTACTGAGATGTAAATAATTCAATTTATTTTTTTTACCATGTAAGTATAATTTTATGAATATTAAATTAAATTTTAATTTAGAATTTTAATTCTAAATTCGATATTTAATGAATATATTTTATTATAAATAATAATGAAAATACATTTAAAACAATGAGCTTTATTATTAAGATATTCGATCTCCATTGTTGGTTTTACATCGCGTTTGTTTTAGTGAGTAATCCTCCCTAATGGAGGAACGTTCATTAGCAATTTCGCACCGTTTAATCTCGAAAGATAAGTAGTTTGTAAGTGTTTTATATGGTATGGATCACCCTAATGGTGGCGACCATATTTGACTTACAAATTATGAAACAATGGTGGAAGCTCATAAGATAGAATTGCCTTGACTCTCGCCTAAACGGGACAACGCTGAATTCCAATCTTGATCGAATAAAAGGTTGCTAGAATGTTTAACATTTTAGATGAGTTGACAACTCTATTCAATGGATGGTAGCTTTGACTCTCGCCTAAACGGGACACTGATATCAGTTTGTTGAAAACCTTGGAAATTATTTAGGATTGTATGTTTTAGTATTTTCACTTGTCATTCCTACTTGCTATATGTTTAATAATTTCTGAATTGTGTATGAATTTATATTGAACCATGTTATTTTCTGTTATTAAATTGTAGTTTAATTTCGAATCTTCATTGTTGGTCTAACTTGGTTTGTTTATCTAATGAGATAAATTCCTAGTGGATTTTCTGTTGGAAATTATTTTACCAGGATCTTAGATCTACTCACAAGTATGTTGATTAACACCCTAAATATGAACTTTCTAAAACGATGAAATAAACACGTATAAAGTTTAGTAAAGCTTACATTCGGTGCAGCGGAATAATATGACTCCTTCCGTTCAGATTTCTAGCCCTTGATTCCTTTCTGTAGCAGAGCATTATCAATATCTGAACCTGGATCTCTTTCTCTGATTCTTTGGTGCTGAAACTCCTTCTTGCTGAAAGTCTTTCTTCACGATCTTCCTCACTATGATTGAGGTATCACTTGCTCTGTGTGGGCACTATTCTCACACTAAGAATTTCGAAATATTGAAGAAGAAAAGAAGAGGGAAGTGGCGGCTAAAGATAGGGAGAGAGAGGCTCAGTTTTTTCTGAATCAGAAGTCTATTTTTCCTGAAGCCTTCACTATCTATTTATAGCATTCCAATAGGGTTAGGTTTGAATTATTTGGCATTAAAATAATGAAAATATCAGAGGGAAAACCCTACAAAAGTGGCCGGCCATACAATGTGGATTTGGGCCTCACTTTTTGCAATTTTGCAGTTTTATCTTTTCTGCATCTGATTTTCTCAAAAACGCTAATTTTCTAATTCAACCATTTAAATGTCAATTCTAACTATTTATTAACTATAAATAATTATTAAATAATATTGTCATTTATCATATTTATTAATTGAACCATACAAAGTATCATAATTAACAAATATGCCCCTAAAACTCTTTCTTTACAATTTCGCCCTTACTTAGTGAAAAATTCACAAATAGACATAGTCTAATTTGAGAATTATAACTGATTAATCAAAACCAATTATATGAGTCTTACAAGCAATATTATCTCAACTACTGCGGGGACCATGGGTCTATATAACCGAGCTTCCAATAAGTAGATCAAGAATTTATTACTAAAATTCACTAACTTATTAATTCTTCGTTGAATCCACGCATAGAACTTAGAATTGCACTCTCAGTATCTAGAAGGCTCTATATGTTCCACCATATAGACACATCATTAGTTATTCATTGTTATAATCCTAATTTGATCAATGATCCTCTATGTGAATGATCTACATTGTAAAGGGATTAGATTACCGTTACACCCTACAATGTATTTTATCCTTAAAACACTTGACCCCGTATAAATGATATTTCAGCTTATGTGAAATGAGTACTCCACCATTTATGTTCTTTTGGTTAAGCTCGAAGGAGATCATCCTTTGCTTACAATTCGCCAGATAGAAGCTATAGATTCCATGTTTATGTTAGCGCTCCCACTCAATTGCACTAGCGTGGTCCCAAAATGTACGTATCACCCTGACCTAGAAGTAGGCTTAACTAACAAATCAAAGAACACGAATAGCCTCTCAAGATTGAGCCTAATCATAACAGGATTAAGATCATTTGATCTAGGATCAACTAGGCGATATTGACTTGAATAGATATTACTGTAAGTTTAATAAATCTAAGTCAAAGTTCAATATCGGTCCCTTCCGATGCATACTCCATTCATCCAACCTGAGCTTTACTTTAACCAATGCTCTGGAAAAAACATAGCACTTCTCCAAATGCACGTAAACTCTGTTGTAGATTATCATATCAGTAAAACCCTATGTCTGATAAATCTAGGAAACTTTATTCACATAGTCATGTTTACTTTTCAATGTGTTGACGGCACAATAAACAGGATCAAGTATGTGAAAAGGGTTTCAGATGAATTTATACATTATGTACATATAATCATGAAATAAATCATGTGAACCATGCAACATTAAATGTTATTTTTGATCTATATTAATAAGTAAATCTGATTATATTGAAATGAGCTTTATTTGGGGCATAAAACCCAACAAACTCCCACTTGCACTAATATAAAACAAAAAGTGCGTTTCAAATAATCTCAACACCTCGATATACAAATCAAGTGTAGTAGTACTAAACTCCTCGTAATAGGACCTGAAAGGTTGAATTAACCACAACCTTTTCTCCACTATTACTCTTCCTTAATCACAAAATCATTGATAATGTGAAATTCCTCTCTATATGTCTACTCTCTTGGGATACTGGATTCTATACCTTTGGCAACTACTTCTTGGTTATTCAGGAAGTAACACTAGTATTTAAGGCAATTTTTAATGGTGCCAAAGATGTATAGAACTTTCCTTAGACTGAATAAGTACCTTTCCTGCAACTTTAACATTCAGTCCCTTTCTGGTAGACCTAGAGACTTCAGATAGGTTTTTACACTTCTCCCAAATCACTATTCCACCCCCCAAAGTAATCACCATCTTATCAGAAAGATTTTCTAGCACAAAGGCAAATTTCAAAATCTGATATGGTATAGTCTATGAGTTTTAAACACACCCTTATAGACTAACATATAGTTCCTCTTCTTTATCTTAAGATTTACTTGATTGTCTTCCAATGTTCTTCTCTTGGATTAATCTGATACCTACTCATTACTCCCACTCAACAGCAAGTGTCTGGTCTAAGGCATACTAAAGCATATCTGAGACCTCTCACTGTTGATATAAGAAATTCTTTCATGGCTTTATCTTTTCTGGAATAGTTGAGACTTTTCCTTAGATAAATAAAATCTATGCTTAGAAGTCGAGAAGCTTCTATAGATTGCCATTAGAAAGAAAAAGCTTCAGCATCTTACTTAAGTAAGTTGCTTGCATTAGAGTAAGTAATTACCAGGTATACCACAAGCCATAGGTTTAGATAAACTCAAACCTATAATACTAGGAACAGGAAGTTTTGTTAAGTCCATTGAATAGACTTATAAACGAAAATTTCCTTTTATGTCCTTGTATTAGAAAACTTTAGGTTATTCCATGTGAATGGATTAAACCATAGTTCTATTGGCTTTTCTTCTTAGTTTCTTATCTTGACAACCCATTACTTGTTTAAACTCACAATGGATTTTAATCACTAGTGTCTCCCAAGCCATAAGAAGGTGAGTTCCTAGAAACTCTCCCACTACGACAAGGTACCGTGAATTATGTCTAAGAAAACTAAATGGTATTAATCTCTTTGATTGTGACAAGACAACAGAGGCAGTGGGATCATCATAAATAAGATGATAGAACACTTTTGGACACAAGGAATAAATATCTTCTTTATTTGCTACTTTATTTTCAGACTTAGTCATTATCTTAGAAAAGTAGTATTTGTTTGAACAAACACTTTCTTATCTATTGACTATGGGATGGTCCACCCCTAATCACTTAGAATAGCTAACAAACCATGGTTGACAGTTCTAGCTTTTCTTAAGATTTTGATTAGGTCATCCAAGAATCTAGTAATGATTTACATTAAGTATACAACCATTACATCATTCTGAAATTGTATTACCATAGAAGGAATTAGGCAACGACTAGTAACTAATCATAAACATGCAACTCGAAATTTCTGGGGAGGTAAGTTTGGATATAATTCAAAAATCAATTTAATGATCTTTGAACTGCATATCTACTAACTATTTCTCCACCCCTATCAGTTCGCAAGATCTTTAACCACTTACCTTAATGGATTTAACCATTGCTAGAAATTTAAGAAATTTTTCAAACATTTCAAATTTCTTTGCATAAGGTATAATCTAGAGTGATCGTTTTAAGAATACAACGAAAAACTCATATCCACCCCTGAATGTACATCCATCTGCGAATGAGATGAACTACTTTCTGTGGATTTAGGCATATTAACTCTTTGCAGAGATTGATCTGTCAAATCCACTATGAACAAGATACAAATGCCATAGATTAAAAAAAATGTGGTAGTGTCTTTTGATGATTTAGGTTTAGTTACATCAAAGAATTCTTAGAATAGTGTAAGTGGATCCTGGTCACAGAATACCTAACTCATATTCCATACAGTTTGAATCCATTAATAGAAGATGGATATTAAACCCTTGTGAAGGTGTAACCGTATTGCATTTTGGAATTAGAAATATAAGAAAATTTCTGTTTGGAATCTAAAATTAAAGTCAACGACTTAAATTTATACCAAATATAATGAGTAATTCTATCTTGGACCACCACTACTAATTTAACTCTGACTCTAATTTGCCCATACAAGTAGGAGATTTCTAAGATTGAGGATTTATATCAATTGAGAATAGAATTTCGGGATTATAATCATGTGCGTCATTTAATTTCTTAAGAGAAAATATAGAATGACATGAAATATTTTATAAACCATTCATCCAATGATATGTTATTAAGCTAATTCAAAATGAATAAGCTAAGAGGAATTAGGATAATTTCATTTATAAATAAGAATCCAACGATGCTTCGATTAACGAGAGTCAAAGTAATCTTATTTATACATTCTTCTTGTTTCATATTGTAAAAATACTAGTCTAAGGTGTCATCAATTGATGAACAGCTAGATGTCGCATATACAATATTTATCTTTCGAGATCTAACACTATTATGTATGTCTAATGGTGAAAATCCATTAGGGATTTATCTCATTAGATAAACAAGCCAAGTTAGACCAACAATGAAGATTCGAAATTAAACTACAACTTAATAACAGAAAATAACATGGTTCAATATAAATTCATACACAATTCATAAATTATTAAACATATACCAAGTAGGAATGACAAGTAAAAATACTAAAACATACAATCTTAAATAATTTCCAAAGTTTTTAACAAACTGATATCAGTGTCCCGTTTAGGCGAGAGTCAAAGCTACCATCCATTGAACAGAGTTGTCAGCTCATCTAAAATGTTAAACATTCTAGCAACCTTTTATTCGATCAAGATTGGAATTCAGCGTTGTCCCGTTTAGGCGAGAGTCAAGGCAATTCTATCTTATGAGCTTCCACCATTATTTCGCGATTTGCAAGTCAAATATGGTCGCCACCATTAGGGTGATCCATACCATATAAAACACTTACAAATTACTTATCTTTCGAGATTAAACGGTGGGAAATTGCTAATGAACGTTCCTCCATTAGGGAGGATTACTCACTAAAACAAACGCGATGTAAAACCAACAATGGAGATCGAATATCTTAATAATAAAGCTCATTATTTAAAGAGAGTTGTATTTTCTTTTATTCTCTTTATTTAATCCATTTATTTTAAATATATATATATTTATTTAATTAAAATTTCCAATTTAGAATGAAAAATTCTAAATATAAATTTTAATTTAATATTTATAAATTTTACTTAGATGGATATGAAAATAATATGAATTATTTCCATCTTAGTAATAATTTCCAATAAATATTTAGAAAAATATTCAATTTAAGTTGTTACAAAATTAATTTAAATTAATTTACAACTCAAATTTTATTTTCTATAAATATATATTGCATTTCGAAAAATTAAAGTATTTAAGAATACAATTTTCGAAAATGCATGTTAAAATGAAAAATAAATCCTGGAAAAATTATTCTAATTTAATGTTGGCCCAAAATTAATTAATAAAATTAATTTACAACAAAAAATATAATTTTCCTATTTAATTAAATTTATAAGAAAAATTTCAAATATTTAAGTATGATGATGAAAATCAACTTAAATATTAATTTTCTATTTAATTAAATACACTAGAAAAATACTTCAAGCAAAAACAGATAATATCTATCTAGATTTTCATGGACTAATTAATTTATTTTCTAATTAAATATATTGTACTTCATTTATTTTAATTAATCATTAAATGAAAAAATCATTGATTTAAGTTGGTCCAAAATTAAAATAAATAATTTACAACTTTAATCTATTTTTCAAATAAAATTCGAAATTCCAGCATTTAAGAAATGCAATTTCGAAATTTGATTAATAAAATAAAAAATTTATATATTTTGAAAATTATTTAAATTTAGTTGAAAAAATAAATTTCAACTAAAAATAATTTTCTATTTAATTAAGTGTCATGAAAAAGAAATATTTAAGTATCATGATGAAAATCAACTTAGATATTTAATTTTCAAATTAATTAAATGTATTAAATTCAAGAAACAAATAATTAAGTGTAGAGAAGGCTTAATTATTAATCTCTAGTTTAATACTAGGAAAAATATACTTAAAATAAATTGTACCAAAATTAATTATTTAAAATTTCACAATGTATAATATTTTCCTATTTAATATTAGAAATAATAAGTAGTCTAGAAATAACTATCTAGAAAATATCTTATTTGACTAAGTATCTTTTCCACAAAATTTGAAAAAATATCTAATTTAAGTTGTATTAAAAAAATAGAACTTAAATATTTTCAAATTTAAATTTAATTAAACATCAAAAATTAAGTTGTAACCACTTAATTTTAAAATATTCCATTTTAAGTTAATATTCGAAAAGATATCAACTTAAAAAATATCTAAAGAATCTTAATAACCAATTCCTAAAATTCCTCAACTTAATTTTGAAATTTTAAATCCAAAAGATATTCAGGTTTAAGTTGATTAGTTAGTGATAACTAATTTTCAACTTAAATAGGAATATTTAATGAAAAATTTAAATTAAGCTTCAGAAAGAATCTAAATGGTTATAATTCTATATTTAATTAAATACAAGAAAATACATATAGTTTAGCTAAGAATAAAAAAATTCTTTAAACTATGGTTTTCTTAAATTAATTTCAAAATAAATGAAATTAATTATGTTGCTAATCAATTTTATTAGGTTAAACTAATTTAATTAACCTAGTACAGTTATTCAAATCAGGCAAATGGGCCTTCACAATTGGGGTAGTTCATGTGAGGGGGTGCTGGGTTCAGTATGTCGTACCCACTACTATGGCTCCCAACTCTCACACAAGGCCCAAAAGAAAGGAATTTAACCTTAAAATGAACAACTGTTATTAACTAAATAGGCCCAAAAACTAAATAGGCCTAAATAAAATCTATCAAGAACTATGATAATTTATTTAGCAACAACAACCTATATGCATCTATAATGAAATTAAACACATAGGCTCACACAGGCACACTTTGGATGGGTCATATCATGTTGCTAGGTCATACACAGATGAAAGAAGATTGTAAATATACCTGTTACAAATTATTGACTTGACCAATGGAGCCATCAGATCATTAGATTTGACAAAAAGTTAACCATGTCTATTTGCAATCAAGCAATAATAGGTTTTGAAAACTTACAAACAAGCTAAAACATATACTCCTGCAACAAGGTTAGCTGGATAGTTGGATGTAGGATTTATTTAATTTTAAATAAATAATTTCGAAAAAAAATAATTTATTAAATAAAAAAAAATATTTTCGAAAAATTAAAAAAAATCGAAATATTTTTTTAAAAAAAAATAAATTAAAACTAAAATTTTGAAAAATTATGTTTCAACCAACCTAAATATCATTTTAAAATTTGCTAACTACTTTTAAAAATTAAATGTTATTTTATAAAAAAAAATTAAATAGAAAATTAAAAAAATTAAATGAATATCTTTTTCAGATTTTAAATGTAATTTAAATAAATAAAATAACAAAATTTAAAAGTTAGCAAAATATCTTACATCTATTTAAAATTACATGATTATAGTTATCTTATTTTAAATTTAAATAAGGTCAAATTATTTTAAAAAAAAAGATTTAATTTAAAAATTTTAAATCTAACCTTAAATTTAAAAATAAGATAAGATATAATAAAATTTAAAAATAAGATAGATAGTTAAGCAAAAAAGATAGATACTTACTATTTTTAAATTCAAATTACACTAATATCATGAATTAAATTTAAAAAATATTATTAAATTTAATTATGATAATTAGAATTGAATTAGGAATAGTAAATGTATAAATACAGAACTACACAAAAAATCGGAAGTTAATTCCATGAAAAAGCATGAAAAAGCATGAAAAAACGAATAAAAACGAAAAATTTGCGAGTTGTACGGACAGTATGCTGCATGGGCCCGCATGGGCTGGCTTGGGCATGAAACTTAGGCGCAGGGGGCTGCTAGCAGCCTCTCCGCGCGCGCACATGGTGCATCGACACCACCCCGATTTTTCGAAACTTCAAAAAATCATAACTAATTCAAATTAAATCGAAATTGAGTTCTGTAAAAAAGTAACTTGCTTAATGTTTTCTATACTATCCAATAAAAATAATTCCAGAAACAGATATTCAATTATTTTACACGAAAATTCACAAACATCAATCAATCATCAAATAACACTCAATACAACATGATACCATCCAAAACATCAAACGATCGTTTTAAAGTCCAAATTTCTTGCAAGCAAATCAATTATCATGGCTCTGAGGCCAGTTGTTGGAAATTATTTTACCAGTATCTTAGATCTACTCACAAGTATGTTGATTAACACCCTAAATATGAACTTTCTAAAACGATGAAATAAACACGTATAAAGTTTAGTAAACCTTACATTGGGTGAAGCAGAATAATATGACTCCTTCCGTTCAGATATCTAGCCCTTGATTCCTTTCTGTAGCAGAGCATTATCAATATCTGAACCTGGATCTCTTTCTCTGATTCTTTGGTGCTGAAACTCCTTCTTGCTGAAAGTCTTTCTTCACGATCTTCCTCACTATGATTGAGGTATCACTTGCTGTGTGTGGGCACTATTCTCACACTAAGAATTTTGAAATATTGAAGAAGAAAAGAAGAGGGAAGTGGCGGCTAAAGATAGGGAGAGAGAGAGAGGCTCAGTTTTTTCTGAATTAGAAGTCTATTTTTCCTGAAGCCTTCACTATCTATTTATAGCATTCTACTAGGATTAGGTTTGAATTATTTGGCATTAAAATAATGAAAATATCAAAGGGAAAACCCTACAAAAGTGGTCGGCCATACAATATGGATTTGGGCTTCACTTTTTGCAATTTTGCAGTTTTATCTTTTCTGCATCTGATTTTCTCAAAAACGCCAATTTTCTAATTCAACCATTTAAATGCCAATTCTAACTATTTATTAACTATAAATAATTATTAAATAATATTGTCATTTATCATATTTATTAATTGAACCATACAAAGTATCATAATTAACAAATATGCCCCTAAAACTCATTCTTTACAATTTCGTCCTTACTTAGTGAAAAATTCACAAATAGACATAGTCTAATTTGAGAATTATAACTGATTAATCAAAACCAATTATATGAGTCTTACAAGCAATATTATCTCAACTACTGCGGGGACCATGGGTCTATATAACCGAGCTTCCAATAAGTAGATCAAGAATTTATTACTAAAATTCACTAACTTATTAATACTTCGTTGAATCCACGCATAGAACTTAGAATTGCACTCTCAGTATATAGAATGCTCTATATGTTCCACCATATAGACACATCATTAGTTATCCATTGTTATAATCCTAATTTGATCAATGATCCTCTATGTGAATGATCTACATTGTAAAGGGATTAGATTACCGTTACACCCTACAATGTATTTTATCCTTAAAACACTTGACCCCGTATAAATGATATTTCAACTTATGTGAAATGAGTACTCCACCATTTATGTTCGTTTGGTCAAGCTCGAAGCAGATCATCCTTTGCTTACTATTTGCCAGATAGAAGTTATAGATTCCATGTTTATGTTAGCGCTCCCACTCAATTGCACTACCGTGCTCCCAAAATGTACGTATCACCCTGACCTGAAAGTAGGCTTAACTAACAAATCAAAGAACACGAATAGCCTCTCAAGATTGAGCCTAATCATAACAGGATTAAGATCATTTGATCTAGGATCAACTAGGCGATATTGACTTGAATAGATATTACGGTAAGTTTAATAAATCTAAGTCAAAGTTCAATATCGGTCCCTTCCGATGCATACTCCATGCATCCAACCTGAGCTTTACTTTAACCAATGCTCTGGAAAGAACATAGCACTTCTCCAAATGCAAGTAAACTCTGTTGTAGATTATCATATCAGTAAAACCCTATGTCTGATAAATCTAGGAAACTTTATTCACATAGTCATGTTTACTTTCCAATGTGTTGACGGCACAATAAACAGGATCAAGTATGTGAAAAAGGTTTCAGATGAATTTATACATTATGTACATATAATCATGAAATAAATCATGTGAACCATGCAACATTAAATGTTATTTCTGATCTATATTAATAAGTAAATCTGATTATATTGAAATGAGTTTTATTTAGGGCTTAAAACCCAACAATTTCACCATTACACATACATAATAGTGTTAGATCTCGAAAGATAAATATTGTATATGCAACATCTAGCTGTTCATCAATTGATGACACCATAGACTAGTATTTTTACGATATGAAACAAGAAGATTGCATAAATAAGATTACTTTGACTTTTGCTAATTTAAGCATCGTTGGATTCTTATTTATAAACGAAATTATCCTAATTCCTCTTAGCTTATTCATTTCGAATTAGCTCAATAACATATCATTGGATGAATGGTCTATAAATCATTTCATGTCATTCTATTTTCTCTTAAGAAATTAAATGACATATGATTATAACCCGAAATTCTATTCCACAATGATATAAGTCCTCAATCTTAGAAATCTCCTACTTGTATGGGCAAATCTGACTTAGAGTTTAAATTAGTAGTGGTGGTCCAAGATAGAATTACTCATTATATTTGGTATAAATTTAAGTCTTTGACTTTAATTTTAGATTCCAAACAGAAATTTTCTTACATTTCTATTTCCAGAATACAATACAGTTACACTTTCACAAGTGTTTAATATCCATCTTCTATTAATGGATTCAAAAAAAAAACTGTATATTAAAGTATGGAATATGAGTTTAGTATTCTGTGACCAGGATCCACTTGCACTATTCTAAGAACTCTTTGATGTAACTACACCTAAGTCATCAAAAAGACACAACCACACTTTTTTTTTATCTATGGCATTGGTATCTTGATCATAGTGGTATTGACAAGATCAATCTCTGCAAAGAGTTAATATGCGTATATCCACTGAAAGTAAGTTCATCTCATTCGCAGATGGATGTACATTCAGGGGTGGATATGAGTTTTTTGTTGTATTTTTAAAACGGTAACTCTAGATTATACCTTATGCAAAGAAATTTGAAATGTTTGAAAAATTTCTTAATTTCTAGCAATGGTAAAAACCATTAAGGTAAGTGGTTAAAGATCTTGCGAACTGATAGGGGTGGAGAAATAGTTAGTAGATATGCAGTTCAAAGATCATTAATTTGATTTTTGAATTATATCCAAACTTACCTCCCCAGAAATTTCGATTTGCATATTGATGATTAGTTACTAGTTGTTGCCTAAGACCTTTTATGATAATACAATTTCAGAATGATGTAATGGTTGTATACTTAATGTAAATCATTACTAGATTCATGGATGACCTAATCAAAATATTAAGAAAAGCTAGAACTGTTAACCATGGTTTGCATGTTTGTTAGCTATTCTAAGTTATTAGGGGTGGACCATCCCATAGTCAATAGATAAGAAAGTGTTTGTTTAAACAAATACTACTTTTCTAAGAAAATGACTAAGTCTGAAAATAAAGTAGCAAATAAAGGAGATATTTTTTTCTTGATTCCATAAGTGTTCTATCATCGTATTTGACATATGATGATCCCACTGCCTCTGTTATTCTGTCACAACCGAAGAGGTCAATACCATTTAGTTTTCTTAGACATAATTCACGGTACCTTGTCGTAGTGGGAGAGTTTCTAGGAACTCACCTTCTTATGACTTGGAAGACACTAGTGATTAAAATCCATTGTGAGTTTAAACAAGTAATGGATTGTTAAGATAAGAAACTAAGAAGAAAAGCCAATAGAACTATGGTTGAATCCATTCACATGGAATAACCTAAAGTTTTCTATTACAAGGACATAAAAGGAATTTTCGTTAATAAGTCTATTCAATGGACTTAACAAAACTTCCTGTTCCTAGTATTATATGTTTGAGTTTATCTAAACCTATGGCTTATGGTATACCTGGTAATTACTTACTCTAATGCAAGCAACTTACTTTAGTAAGATGCTGAAGCATTTTCTTTCTAATGGCAATCTATAAAAGCTTCTCGACTTCTAGGCATAGATTTTATTTATCTAAGGAAAAGTCTCAACTATTCCAGAAAAGATAAAGCCATGAAAGAATTTCTTATATCAACAGTGAGAGGTCTCAGATATGCTTTAGTATGCCTTAGACCAGACACCTGCTGTTGAGTGGGAGTAATGAGTAGGTATCAGATTAATCCAGGAGAAGAACATTGGAAGACAATCAAGTAAATCTTAAGATAAAGAAGAGGAACTATATGTTAGTCTATAAGGGTGTGTTTAAAACTCATAGACTACACCATATCAGATTTTGAAATTTGCCTTTGTGCTAGAAAATCTTTCTGATAAGATGGTGATTACTCTAGGGGTGGAGAAGTGATTTTGGAGAAGTGTAAAAACCTATCTGAAGTCTCTTAGTCCACCAGAGAGAGACTGAATGTTAAAGTTGCAGGAAAGGTACTTATTCAGTCTAAGGAAAGTTCTATACAACTTTGGCACCATTCCAAATTGCCTTAACTACTAGTGTTATTTCCTGATTAACCAAAAGTAGTTGCCAAAGGTATAGAATCCAGTATCCCAAAAGAGTAGACATATAGAGAGGAATTTCACATTATCAATGATTTTGTGATTAAGGAAGAGTAATGGTGGAGAAAAGGTTGTGTTTAATTCAACCTTTCAGATCCTATTAGGAGGAGTTTACTACTACTACACTTGATTTGTATATCAAGGTGTTGAGATTATTTGAAACGCACTTTTTGTTTTAGATTAGTGCAAGTGGGAGTTTGTTGGGTTATGCCCTAAAAAAACTCATTTCAATATAATCAGATTTACTTATTAATATAGATCAGAAATAACATTTAATGTTGCATGGTTCACATGATTTATTTCATGATTATATGTACATAATGTATGAATTCATCTGAAACCCTTTTCACATACTTGATCCTGTTTATTGTGTCGTCAACACTTTGGAAAGTAAACTTGACTATGTGAATAAAGTTTCCTAGATTTATCAGACACAGGGTTTTACTGATATGATAATCTACAACAGAGTTTACTTGCATTTGGAGAAATGCTATGTTCTTTCCAGAGCATTGGTTAAAGTAAAGCTCAGATTGGATGCATGGAGTATGCATCGGAAGGGACCGATATTGAACTTTGACTTAGATTTATTAAACTTACCGTAATATCTATTCATGTCAATATCGCCTAGTTGATCCTAGATCAAATGATTTTAATCCTGTTATGATTAGGCTCAATCTCAAGAGGTTATTCGTGTTCTTTGATTTGTTAGTTAAGCCTACTTTTGGCTCAGGGTGATACGTACATTTTGGGAACACGCTAGTGCAATTGAGTGGGAGCGCTAACATAAACATGGAATCTATAGCTTCTATCTGGCGAATAGTAAGTAAAGGATGATCTCCTTCGAGCTTGACCAAACGAAAATAAATGGTGGAGTACTCATTTCACATAAGCTGAAATATCATTGATACGGGGTTGAGTGTTTTAAGGATAAAATGCATTGTAGGGTGTAACGGTAATCTAATCCATTTACAGTGTAGATCATTCATATAGAGGATCATTGATCAAATTAGGATTATAACAATGGATAACTAATGATGTGTCTATATGGTGGAACATATAGAGCATTCTATATACTGAGAGTGCAATTCTAAGTTCTATGCATGGATTCAACGAAGAATTAATAAGTCAGTGAATTTAGGTTATAAATTCTTGATCTGCTTATTGGAAGCTCGGCTATATAGACCCATGGTCCCCCCACTAGTTGAGATAATATTGCTTGTAAGACTCATATAATTGGTTTTGATTTATCAATTATAATTCTCAAATTAGACTATGTCTATTTGTAAAATTTTCACTAAGTAAGGGCGAAATTGTAAAGAAAGAGTTTTAGGGGCATATTTTTTAATTATGATACTTTGTATGGTTCAATTAATAAATATGATAAATGATAATATTATTTAATAATTATTTATAGTTATTAAATAGTTAGAATTGGCATTTAAATGGTTGAATTTGAAAATTGGCGTTTTTGAGAAAATCAGATGCAAAAGTGATAAAACTGCAAAATTGCAAAAAGTGAGGCCCAAATCCATACAGATATGGCCGGCCACTTTTATAGGAATTATCCTCTGATATTTTCATTATTTTAATGCCAAATAATTCAAACCTAACCCTAGTGGAATGCTATAAATAGATAGTGAAGGCTTCAGGAAATTAACACTTAACTTTACACTTTTTCCTTCAGAGAAAAACCTGAGCCTTCTCTCTCTATACCTAGTCGCCACCTTCTTCTCTTTCTTCCCTCTTCAATTTCGAAATTTCTTAGTGTTAGAGTAGTGCCCATACACAGCAAGTGATACCTCAATCATAGTGAGGAAGATCGTGAAGAAAGACTTTCAGCAAAAAGGAGTTTCAACACTAAAGAATCAGAGAAAGAGATCCAGGTTTAGATATTGATAATGCTCTGCTACAGAAAGGAATCAAGGGATAGATATCTGAACGGAAGGAGTCATTATATTCCGCTGCACCCAATGTAAGGTTTACTAAACTTTATATGTGTTTATTTCATCGTTTTAGAAAGTTCATATTTAGGGTGTTAATCAACATACATGTGAGTAGATCTAAGATCCTGGTAAAATAATTTCCAATACTTTGTTGAGAAAGAAATGGAAAATTTTTGGTGGGGAGCTAGGGATGGATAACGTAAACTTCATTAGAAAAATAGGAGATCCCTTTGCAATTCAAAAAGCATATGAGGATTAGGGTTTAGATCGCTTAAACCTTTCAACAAAACCATGCTTGCAAAGCAAGCATGGAGAATTCAAACGAATCAATCCTCCCTCCTTGCCAACCTTTTCAAGTCCAAATACTTTCGTCGGTCTACTTTTTTGGAAGCTTCTTTAGGCCACTCGCCTTCTTATGTCTGGCAGAGCTTACATTGGGGAAAATCCCTCCTAAAAGTTGGTCTTTGTAAAAGAATTGGTAATGGGGCCACCACTAACATTCTAAATGACCATTGGATCCCAAATTGTCGTTTTCCCCCCATTTCCCTCCCAAGTCACCTTACCCATGTCTCTGATCTGCTTCTCTCAAATGGTGATTGAAACATCCCCCTTCTCCACAAATACTTCCGACATGACATTATCAATGAGATCCTTTCTCTGCCCCCTCCTGACAATAACCAAAATGATTCTTTTTTCTGGCAGCATACCCCCTCAGGCCATTACTCGGTAAAATCCGGTTATCATGTTGCAAAAGCCTCCACTTACACTACCCAGCCCTCCCCTTCCAGTTCTGACACTCTTAGATCTTGGTGAAAATCCCTCTGGGGCCTTCATACTCCCCCTAAGATAAAACATTTCATCTATCATTTGTCTCAACACCATTCCTACTGCTGAGAATCTTTATAACAGAAAATGTCTCCACTCTCCCATTTGTTCTGGTTGTCACATACACTTTGAGTCTGTCCAGCATGCTTTGTTTGATTGTAAGGATATGAAAAAGGTGTGCTCAGGTACGCCCTTTAAACATGCTCTGAATAGTTACGAGGAATACATGTATTAGATATACTTTTATATATTCAGACAAACTTTTCATCTGAATCTTTTAACCTTTTTACTTGCATTCTTTGGAAGTGTTGGAGTAGCAGGAATGCTTTTATTTTTAGGAACTAGTTTGGAAACCCAAACAGGATTCAACAGGAGGCAGAAGAATACTTGGATTTTTACCAGCAATCTCAAAAATATAACACGACGCAGTCTCAAAAGCCTAGTCATGAGAAGGTAACGAAATGGTCCCCTCCAGCTATATGATGCTTAAAACTAAATGTTGATGGTGCTGTTTCAGGAAAAATGAGAAAAACAGGAATGGGAGCTTATTTAGTCCGAAATTCTTTGGGACAAGTTATAGCTGCCACAGCTATGAGCCGCCAGGGACAGATGCCACCAAAAACTACAGAAGGATGGGCTTTACTTGAAGCACTCCGATGGTGCAAAGACAGTGATATTGGTATCCACCAAGTTGAAGTAGATTGCGTGAATCTTATCTCTGATATTCAGACTCAAGAGAGTATCTTATCGAGCTATGGAGCAATTGTAAATTCAGTGCGAGAAGTGTTATCTTCTTTTCCCGCTGTCTCCCTTAACCATATCCGGAGGAAAGGGAATTCAAGCAGGCATAACTTGGCACAAATGGCTATAGGATTAGATAACACTTGGTATTGGAATGGCAATGACCTCTATCCCCTTCCTTTTTAACTCCCTTGGGTCGTTCCATCTTAAAAAAAATGTTGCAATGTGTTAATTATTAATAGTAGTATTAAGTATGCCCTCCGATTTTATAGTCAGGTTTAATTTGTAGATTTTTCCTCTGGGGCTCAAAATTTGAAATATTGTGGCTGAATATAATAATAAGGGTCTACACAATTTATTAAAGACGAACCCTTACAAATAAAATTGTTATAATATACAAGACTTTTGTTGATAAATTAAAGAAAGACCATTAAATATGTTGTATGTCTTTGGTCCCCATAGATGAGATAACTAATTCCTCAACCTCTAAGTGAAAAATTAGGTTTTGCCTTCTCATATATCTGTTAATTAGTTTCTTTTTATTTTTGATGTTTTCTCATGTATGTTCTCTTGTTGTGCCCCAGCTCCCCACATTTTCTGCATTTGTTATGTTGTTTCTTTTCCCAGCTAGCTTCCATCCTTTTTTTTTGGTCTTCTAGATTTCACCACTTTAATGGAAGGTAAGACTATTACTGTCTATGATTCTTTCATTCTAGTTATCTCAAACAAATATTCAGTGGTTGGTTTAACATGTGTAATTTGAAACCAACATTTGTTAAACATACGAAACAATAGTAGAACAACCCAAAAACAACATTAGAAAAGCCATGATTGTCCTAATATTAATGCTTTTAATGTTTCTGCTTCATCTCACCGGATTTAATGGTAGTTTTTCGGTTGTTCTGGTGTTGTTGTGGTGGTTTTGTCTGTGGATGTGGAAGATGGAGACCTCGTTTTTTATTTTCTGTGTTTACAGTATAAAATAAAAAAAAAAAGTCACAAAACAGTATAAAAGTTATTTTTGCCATGTGGCAGTATTTTTGTAAGTTGTCCGAGATCTTTGAATCTCGAATGCAAACTCTCATTCACACAACCAGCATCATGTTGGTGTTGGAAATTATTTTACCAGGATCTTAGATCTACTCACAAGTATGTTTATTAACATCCTAAATAAGAACTTTCTAAAACGATAAATTAAACACATATAAAGTTTAAGAAACTTTACATTGGGTGCAGCGGAATATAATGACTCCTTCCGTTCAGATATCTAGCCATTGATTCCTTTCTGTAGCAGAGCATTATCAATATCTGAACCTGGATCTCTTTCTCTGAATCTTTGATGCTGAAACTCCTTGTGCTGAATGTCTTTCTTCACGATCTTCCTCACTATGATTGAGGTATCACTTGATGTGTGTGGGCACTACTCATACACTAAGGATTTCGAAATTATCAAGGAAGAAGAAAGAAGAAGTGGTAGCTAAAGATAGGGAGAGAGAAGGCTCAGTTTTTCTGAATCAGAAGAAGTCAGAAGAAAAGTGTGTTTTTCCTGAAGCCTTCACTATCTATTTATAGCATTCCACTAGGGTTAGATTTGAATTATATGGCATTAAAATAATGAAAAACTCAATTTAAAAAAGCTACAAAGGTGGTCGGCCATGCCTTTAATGGATTGGGCCTTGGGCTTTGCAATTTTGCAATTTTAACACCTTTTGTATCTGATTTTCTCAAAAATGCCAATTTCCTAATTCAACCATTTAAATGCCAATTCTAACTATTTAATAACTATAAATAATTATTAAATAATATTGTCATTTATCATATTTATTAATTGAACCATACAAAGTATCATAATTAACAAATATGCCCCTATAAACTCTTTCTTTACAATTTCGCCCTTACTTAGTGAAAAATTCACAAATAGACATAGTCTAATTTGAGAATTATAATTGATTAATCAAAACCAATTACATGAGTCTTACAAGCAATATTATCTCAACTAGTGGGGGGACCATGGGTCTATATAACCGAGCTTCCAATAAGTAGATCAAGAATTTAGCACTAAAATTCACTAACTTATTAATTCTTCGTTGAATCCACGCATAGAACTCAGAATTGCACTCTCAGTATATAGAATGCTCTATATGTTCCACCATATAGACACATCATTAGTTATCCATTGTTATAATCCTAATGTGATCAATGATCCTCTATATGAATGATCTACACTGTAAAGGGATTAAATTACCGTTACACCCTACAATGTATTTATTCCTTAAAACACTTGACCCCGTATAAATGATATTTCAGCTTATGTGAAATGAGTACTCCACCATTTATGTTCGTTTGGTCAAGCTCGAAGGAGATCATCTATTGCTTACTATTCGCCAGATAGAAGCTATAGATTCCATGTTTATGATAGCGCTCCCACTCAATTGCACTACCGTGTTCCCAAAATGTACGTATCACCCTGACCTAAAAGTAGGCTTAACTAACAAATCAAAGAACACGAATAGCCTTTCAAGATTGAGCCTAATCATATCAGGATTAAGATCATTTGATCTAGGATCAACTAGGCGATATTGACTTGAATAGATATTACGGTAAGTTTAATAAATCTAAGTCAAAGTTCAATATCGGTCCCTTCCGATGCATACTCCATGCATCCAACCTGAGCTTTACTTTAACCAATGTTCTGGAAAGAACATAGTATTTCTCCAAATAAAGTAAACTCTGTTGTAGATTATCATATCAGTAAAACCCTATGTCTGATAAATCTAGGAAAACTTTATTCACATAGTCATATTTACTTTCCAATGTGTTGACGGCACAATAAACAGGATCAAGTATGTGAAAAGGGTTTCAGATGAATTTATACATTATGTACATATAATCATGAAATAAATCATGTGAACCATGCAACATTAAATGTTATTTCTGATCTATATTAATAAGTAAATCTGATTATATTGAAATGAGTTTTATTTAGGGCATAAAACCCAACAGTTGGGTCCGCCCCTTTTGTTGGGCTTGGACCAATAAGGGCTTAAGTCCCATTTTGTTTGATTCAATTAAAAGAAAAAAAAAAAAAAAAAAAAAAAAAAAGAGGGAAGCAGCAGAGTGCTTCATGAGCAGCAAGCAGCCAAAAAGAAAGCTAGAGAGAGAAGGGGGTTTTGTCATTTTGCTTTGAAGATCAAGTGGTTGATTCTCATCTATTTTAGCTCAAATTTTGGGTGGTGAATCCTTGCAAGGTGCTCTTCAAATGTACCGGTTCCGATTTAGCGATTGTCCTCTCTAAGGTGCTATTCTACAATATCCATTTGGTGAGACTTAAACTTTTTCTATTTGTGTATCCATCTTTTGAGATGATGATGATGATGATGATGATGATGATGATGATGATGATGATGATGATGATGATTGTATTGGTGATCCAAGATTGTTTAATCTTGATGTTGTTGTGAGACTCTAGTTTTACTAGAGAAGAACTTTGTAATCCCATTATTGAGCTTTGGTGATAGTGGATGATTTGAGCGGACTACGGTCACGTGGTTTTTCCCGCATTGGGTTTCCATGTAAAAATATTGGTGTCTCACTTTTATGCTAGATTTGTGTATTTTATTTTATTTGTGGTGCTTTGGTTGATATTTGATATTGCATATTGTAGTGTTTGATAAGTATCCTATTTTTGACAAACAAAGAGGGCTAATATTGTGGTTAATTGCAATAGGTTTTCCCAACACATCAAACTAGATTTTTTTTAATCAAGAAAATGCTTTTTATTCATCAAAATGAACTACAAACTAAGGGAAAACTCTCACAAACACAGCTATTACAATCTTTTTACAAAACATTAAGTACATTTCTATCTATGCTATCTAACTTTCGATCCTGTACAAGATTAAGTCTACTTTTGAGACTTTTTTTAATACTATTATCTATACTTCTTTAACTCAAACATTTGTTCTTATATACATGAATTCTGATTTAGCCATATGTCGTATATAGCACCTGCTAAAACATCATAGAAAAATTCTCAAAGGAGTCTTCTCAATCTCTTTATCTTGAACCAAATTCGAAGATCCTCAAAAGAGCTAGGCCAAAGTTGATTTCTAAGCCAACACTTAATCTATTGGAACTCTCCTAGAGTAACGGCAGTCAAAAAATAAATGATTATGTGACTCGAAGTCTCACTCACATACGGGGCAAACTCTTATATTAATTGGTATGTGTTTCCTCATTAGATTGTCTCTTTAAGGAAGTTGTTATAGAGTGCTTGGCACATAATGACTCTGCTTTGGAGCCGAAAGCTTACACTAAATGACTACCAAAAACTTAAATTGATCACCACTTTTGTTATAGACCTGCCCAATTTTAAATTTTGTTATTCACCTCTACAATACCCTCCTTGTTGAAGACAACTTAAGTCTCGAGAGCTTCTTTCAATATCAACTTCCATCAAATTTTAGCTCAAGAGACTAAATGTGTTTGTCTTTCAGATAAAGGCTATTTACCTATTAAACCAGAAAATTACTAGATTAATTTTAGTCCAATCGACTCAAAAATAGAATCGCACCTTATATTGGCTTATAGTCATTACAATTCACAGATAGTATAGTTTTTCACACATATAATGTTGTCACAATATTATTGTGTCATTGGTAAGACTACACTACATCATGAGTATTTACATTCTTTATGCATAAAAGATTTGTCTTATTTGTTATGCTACATATAGCTCGTACAATGTTGTAATGGGTTAGTGTTTTACCAATTATTAGTAGTAGTATTAAGTATGCACTCCGATTTTATATCTGGTTTAATTTGTAGATTTTTTTCTCTGGGGCTCAAAATTTGAAATATCGTGGCTGAAAATAATAATAAGGGTCTACACAATTTATTAAAGACGAACCCTTACAAATAAAATTGTTATAATATACAAGACTTTTGCTGATAATTAAATTAAAGAAAGACCATTAAATATGTTGTACGTCTTTGGTCCCCATAGATGAGATAACTAATTCCTCAACCTCACGTGAAAAATTAGGTTTTGCCTTCTCATATATCTGTTCATTAGTTTCATGCACAGTAGAAGCATATGTACCCCCCAAGTCAAATTGATATTTAATTGGATTTCAAAAAAAAAAAAAAAAAATTGATATTTAATTATAATTTGCTATATGGCTTCCACAATGTCCACATATTGCTCATAGCAAAGTACTAGCTAGCTAGCTAGGCACTTCAAAACTCAAATTAGAATACCAATGTTGTTTTTTCTTTAGCATACATTATTTTGAAATGTAATCATTCATCACCAAGCACGGCTGCCCTTATCCATGATCTGACAACAAAATACATGTAAAAAGAATAAGAAAAGCAATAAAGGAAAGCATGTAATAAAACCATTCAAAACCCCTTCTCTTTTAGGGCTTCTCCAATGGACTGTAAAATTTTAAAAATAGTGAAGTTTTCACACAATATTACTCCAAACAAACACTAAACATTACCTTATATGTGTGGGAGTTTATAGTGTCTCACTATTATTAGGCCATCTCCAATAGTAAAACTTAAATTTGTTATTAAATCAACACCAAAAAACTACTATTTCAACACTAAATTTTGTTTTCAATTCTAATGACAACACTAAAAATTACACCAAATTTTATATTATTTATTATTCTATTATTTTATTAATATAATAAGAATATTTTAATACTAAATATATATAATTATTTAGTTTTTTCTCTTAAAAAGTATTATTTAATTATTAAAAACTTAAAAAGAAAAAAATAGTGTAGTCTACAGTACCCCACTAAATTTAGTGGGACACTATAGACAAAACTATTTATAAGTATAGTTTTAGTGTCCTATTGGAGTAAATTAATTTGTAAAACTATACTACATTTAGTGTTTTGAAGTCCAGTTAGAGATGACCTTAGTGGGATATTGTAGACGACTACAATTCTTTTTTTTTTTTTTGGATAATTTAATAATCACTTTATACAATAAAATAATAATTAAATAATTTATTTATAATCAAAACTTATATTATATTAATAAAATCTTATAATAATAAATAATATATTTTTTAGTATAATTTTTAGTGTTGCAGTTGAAATGTAAAAAAAAAAATAGTGTTAAATTAATACACTTATAGTGTTAATTCAACACCAAATATAAATTTTACCATTGGAATTGCCCTTACTATTTTGGATCCATGTATGTTTGTTTATATTTAAATATTGGTACTTGGTTTGGTTGAAGGCTGTTAGATCTAGTTATATAAGCTAATTTTTAATTAGTTGTCCGTACAGAAAGTATTTATAACTTGATTGTTTGCCAACGGACTATAGTTAAGGGTCTAATTTAATTAAGTTGTGTTAATTTGTTCTTCATAAGTAATAATCCTGCCTAAGTGGAATAAATTAGTGATTTATACCAAGGTCCAATAGATCTTCAGCAACATTTCGTATGAAATGATTGGGACATTAATGTATGTATATCTAATGCTTCAGCAGTAGCCAAAGCAAGTTGCTCCTTAAACTATGATTTGTCATCTATTATCACTTAAAGAGAAATATCACATCATCACCTATACAATACTCCTCTTGGATTAGATTAATAATCATGATTAATTTTCTATTCACCTTGTACTAAGTAGTTGGAATCCAATTTTCTTTTGATAATATATCAAAAATTTCTTTATGTTATGCATAAAATTTTTACTATTATCAGAAATCACTTTTACTACTCGATTCAAGAGTTTTATTATGATCTGAACATAATTTAAAATTAGCTGGAAACAATAACGAATTTAACTTAGTAGATTAATTTTTTTCGTATAAAAAGTTGAAAGAGTATCACACTTAATTACAAAACTTTATGATAAAGTTACTAAACAAAGCTATCTTATCAAGAAAATTATAAGAAAAAAGCAACCACATTAGTTTATGAAAGAACATTATAAGCTTTCTTTGTCACTTCAAATGTCACACACAAAATAACGTAGTACTACTATCATAGTTGTATTAATTAATTAGTACTTATATATATCAAGCTTTTGATTTACTTTTATATTTTTCTTAAGTTAATTATGATTTTTTTTTTTCGAACTTTGACATGTACCAAATTATGTTTTTTGAACTTTTTTAGCCGTTAAAAATTTCTCTTAAACTATTGAAATTATTAGATTTAAAAATTTTTGTCTAATTTCATTCAATTTTACTATTTCAGTGATTGTGTATGTACTAAACATGCTCTCCAAATTTTGATATCTACCAAAACATGTCCCTCAAACTTTAATATGTACTAAATCATGTCCCTTGAATTTTCGTGTTAAATTTTTTTTACTAAAATTAGACAAAAATACTTAAATCTAACAATCTCAATAATTTATGAAAAAAATTTAATGGTCAAAACAATTTAGAATGCATGATTTAATACCTATAAAAATTCATGAAGAAAAAAATCTTAATTAACTGTATCCACCAGATGAATCATATTCTTGAGTCAAAAAAGAATCTCCTGTCAGCAAATTTGTAATTTCACACTAGTAAGAGACAAGTACATGCATGCACACGTGGCTTAGCGCGTGGAAAGGAGGGACAGTTTCTGCATGGAAGAGCTACAGTTCAGATATTTAGATATGTAGTATAGTCTTTCTTTCTCTTTCTATTGTTGCTGGTTTTTTTCTATTGATTTTATTATTCAAAATTTTAAATAAAATAAGTAAAAAGGTCAACTAGAGGTCTATTGCTAGTCCAAAGTCCAAGCTTTCCACAAAAGACGCCACCGCAATAAATTCTAGCACGTAAAATCTCGTATTAAATAATTCATTTTCGAAGTGAAATTCAAAAAACTCAAACACACACAATAAAATAACCAAACTTAAAGATTCAAATTTCTCCAAAGAAGCATCCAAGCCACCTTCTTCTTCTTCTAACACCTCTGTTCTTTTTAGACCCCTTTTTCACTCTCACTTAGTTACAGTACTACTCTTATAGTGATCTCCTTTCTTTGTCTTTTCCTGATCTACAACTTCTATAATATATATATATATCTTCTATTTCAATATACAATCTCACTGTCATTTCCAGTTATTATAATTATATTTACTCAAATGGCCGGTTTTGATTTTCTCTGATCTCCTTGAGATCTTCAAACACTCTCTTTCTCTTTCTTTACACCTCAATATATAAACCCCTTAAATCTTTTGTATTTTTCTGTATACATTTTCTTATAAATACATACAGCTTTCTTCTTCAGCTCTTTCTCTCTCCTGTCTGATGATCAGAAGTTTAATTTATATATGGAAAGTTCTGATTCTGATCAGATACAAACCCTAGTATAATTAGCTAGGCTCTTTATTCAAATTATTATTTTTCTTACAACACCAATGGCTGATCGAGCAATGGTTTCTTCTTATGATCATCATCATCAAAAGGCGGTGGTTAGAAAATCATCAATTATGATCGAACGTAAGCCGTTGATGCTCAAGGACTATCTTCTCGACGATCTAAGTTCGTGCTCATCCAACGGCTTCAAATCTTTTCCAAGGCGTCAGTGCTGCTCGACCGTCAGATTTCTCCTCGAGATCGATCTTAAACAGAATCATCAGCACCGCAGTCGTCGACATAATCCTAAAGAACAACCAAATTTGGTTAAGGCAAAGCGACATTTCCGAAGTAGCAGAAGCGGTCGCTTCACCATCTCAGTCCTTCAAAGAGCTTCGGATGCCGTTATTAACGCCGTCAAACAAATGCCGTTCCCTTCAGTTATGTCATCCGTTCAAAACAGAGCCAGAAAAGGACTCCTGCCCAGAAGCCTTTCCAGGAAGCTATTAAATAATCGCTTTTGGGGTAGAGGCGCCACTGATAAAGATAATGCTGGTGCCAATAATAATACTAAAGTCGGAGATCATCATCACCGTCAAGAGATCATCAGAGAAAATATCAACCGGTGGAGATTGTGTCCTGAGCTGCCGGACAATGATGATGATCAAAATATTACCACGAAAACCGTTATTTCAAGTAGCTCAAGCGGTAATAGTAAGAGTAACAGTTGGTGTGAGAGTGAGTTTACTACCACTACTACAACTTGTTCTAGCAAACAATCCGAAACCATTCCAATTACCACTGTAGCTCATGAAAACGACGTGTCGCAGAAGGTCAAAAAGAAAGTAGATCGTACTAGTACTGTCGGTGATGAGGAGGATACGACGGAGTTAGGACCAACAACCGCTACCTGCTCTCATCAACACGCAAAGGTAATTAACAAGGATTCTTTATTTATTATTCCATACTTTGCGTGCGTACATTAATAATATCTCTGTCTCAGACTATATTTTTTTTTTCCCTTGAGTTAGCCGAAATTAGTAATACTAATAACTTTGATTTGAGATAGAATTAAGTAGGATGTAAAAGTGAGTGTGGCGCTACACTCACTTTCTTTATTAATTGCTATATGTATTTTAAAAGTGTTTGGTAAACGGGAAAGAGAGAGAAAAAAAAATATAATAATAAAAGAAAACACAAGGCTAGATATGGTCCTAGGGGATTGCATGATCTTCCATGTGTGGTTCTTGGGTCTTCGATTCCGCTACTGTTGCCAAGTAGCGGGATCCTCGGCGTCAAATATAGGAAGACTATCTAGTACGGGGACAGTTCCATCTAGTATGGGCGATACTTTAATTTTAAAGAGAGTTGCCATAGTTTTCTTTGTTTAAAATGTTTTGTGTTATTTTATTTTCAAATTTTATATGTGTCACATTTGAATGGTTAATAGGCCATATTTTTAACTATTTATGTTCATTTCGAAGTAGAGAATTTATAATCGTTCAAATTTATGAGTCATACGAAGGAGCGGTAGCTGTTTACGTTTGCTAATAATTGTAGTCGTACAACAGTGTAGGACTAGGAGTAAATTGTATTTTCCTTTATAAAATGGTCACGAGAGAATTATTAATTCATTTTGTCGGTAACATAAGGAATTGGACACTTGGTAGCTTGCTATTTAAGAGGGGTGTACTTCGATTTATATTCTAAATTATAAGTAATCTTGTCATATAGGATTTCAGTACTGAATATTAATTCCAAATATTATTACATTGAATATTTAAATTAGCTAGTATAAGTTAGTTAAAAATAAATGGTACAAGTTAGATATATATCATGAAAATTTTATATGAAAAATAGAGATCGTGAATTTTAAATAAAAAAAAAAGATATTTAATATTTATTGAGATTGGTGATATATCTACTTATTATGAATATAAAATTGAATTAAATTCCCCTATTCATATTATTCTTTTATATGAACTCATATTCATATTATGTTTGTGATTAAATTTAGACAAATATCCTTTAATAGGTCTTATGTTTGATTGAACCTAAGTCAACAGCGTGGTATATACCAATCTAGTGTCAAGGTATATATAAAATAAATGAACTAATCCAATTTGCACGATCCAATTCAATTCAATACACAAAGTATGGATATCCGTACTTGTGCAGATTGGATTAGAAAATTTAAAATCTGCACTTGTGCGAATTGGATGTTGATTTACATGTAAAAATAACCGTTTCAATTCAATCTATACATATTTAAAAATAAAAAATTAAAAACTTATATATACAAGTAATATATTAATGTAAAGAAAATATTTAATTAAAAGTCTAATACATATAATGCAATTATATTTTAAAACTTAATAGATCAAATGTATATTTCATTCTTATATATATAATTTTTTTTCTACATACAATTTAAAACAAAATTAAATATTTCTTTATACCCATATATATTTTTATTTTCTTCCTTTAAATTTGTTATTTGTTATTTTCTTTATTTTCATTTATGGTTAAAGACATAAAATAACAATAATTTATTTATCATGTTGCTAGTTATGTAAAAAAAAAAATTTATAAATATTAAATAATTTAATATTAAAAAATAACCAATCCAAAATAATCGATCCAATCCGTACTTTTACGGATTGGATTAGATCCAAAATATGAAATCCACACTTAATGCGGATTTGATGGAATATGAGCAAAATAGTGCGAATTGAATTGGATGAACACCCCTACCTAGTCTCGAATAATAAGTAAACTTTTCCAGCTAAATTATAACTGAATATTACATGTTTATGTCTAGACCCAATAATATAGAATCTAAAACTTATATGTACCATGTTTAAGATAATAACAGATTTATACTAATAAAATTAAAATAAAAATTATAATTTTACAAATATTGAATACTTATGCCGCTAAAAATAAACATTAAGTTTATACCATATACAAACTTAAAATTTTGAGTACTTATGTCGCTATTTATTCTAATATTTAAAATTTAGTTTTTTGGTTTATATATATAAACTTATATATATTTGAGAAGAAAAATTTCAAGAAGGATAATCAAGTTACTAAACATTGCTAATAACATCTGACAATGCATATTTAGCCAAAAAAAAAAAAAATAGGCAAACAACCTTTAATAGATCTAGAATAGAATGAAAACTTAGTGAAATTCAAAAAAACTGTCTTAAATCTACAAAAATTAAACCTGATTATTAAATTTCAAAACCACATTCAAATATCATATTCTGAAAACTCAATAAACGACATTAGATGGCAATATTTTTTAAAGCTAAATCTTTCGCCATTTCAGGAAAAAAAGGTTCTCAAAATGTGCCAAACAGCAAAAACCATAACCTCACCTATAAAGTCACCAACCACTATATCCAAACCACATTTGTCAATGGAAGCGTCGAGAGAGAGCAGCATCAAGAATTGATCATCGCTGTCCCCCTACCAGACAACACCCAAACAGAACTAGAAGATGCATTTGTAGAGGACTGTAAGCTCCCAATCGAGAGAGAAGCACTAGGAGAGTTGTCTAATATCGGTTAATGAGCAAGAAAATCACGACACTAAACTAAATTCGCAATATAATCACCAAAATCAACTCTAAAGAGGCCACAAGTAAAGGATCAAAAAACTTATGAATGAAATAATAAAAGCAAGAGGATCCCCAAAGAAATATCTCAAAGTTTATGACATTCAACTAGATAAGGGCACCCCCATAAGGCATGGTGGGTAGTTTCTAACTGAGATTTAACATACACCATTTGTCAATAAACCGTGCTTTGTAAAGTTGCATTTAGTAAGAATCCAGTTAGAAGAAATATGCAAAGTGAACGCCTTCATCTTGGGAGGAAGATTAAGAGAACAAATTTTTTTCCCCCAACCAGAGAACCCAATTGAGGAGGATGCACGACCTACACCGAAGTTGCGTATAACAAGCCAATAACCACTTTTAACAGAATAGAAGTCAGAATTATCATACTCCCAGATTAATCTATCTCGAGTCAGTAAGAAAGGGCAAGGAACTGATATAATTGTCGTAGCTTCATCAAGAGCAAAAAGACCATTGATCAATTCAAGTAGTCCCAATGGGACACCGTAATTCCCTCACCGAATAGGTTAGGTGACAACACAATAAAATTCGAAGACATCGAAACCTAAATGACTTCATAAACTTTGATTTCATTACCGTCGCCAACTTTCCAGATAGACCTGATTCCTTTCCTCATAAAATATTCTTCCAAACGAAAAGAACTTTTTTTAGATTTAACCAAGGAACCAAAAGGCTTATGCCTATGATACAAACCTTTCAAAATCCTAGTAGCAAGGGAATTTAGATATCATAGAGGCGTCAAGCTTGTTTTAATAACATAATTAAAAAGGTGTAAGTCCCTAAAGCATCATCACCACCCCACTAAAATCTAGCACATATACATGGATGCTATTCACAAAGCCTTAGAATAACATGTTGAGCCCATACGACATTATTTGACATTATCATCATCTCAATCAAATCATGTTAAAGATATTCTTGAGAAAAATTCCTTACTCCCTCTCTTTCATTAATTTATTTATTTTTAACTTTATTGATTATAATGAATTATATTCAGGAGTGGTCAAATGAAGAAGATAAGGAACAATTCAGTCCCGTCTCTGTGTTGGATTGTCCATTCGAAGACGATGATCAAGATGAGACTAACTCTCCGTTCAATAGCAAAGTCACTCACTTGGAAGGTAATATTGTACTCTATACATACATATGTGTGCAAGTTGATTAATTAAGAAAAACTTACCGAAAATCTTGAATTTGCAGGAACGAAACAGAATCTTCAGCGCAAGATTCGAAGGCTCGAGAACCTCACTCAACTGGAACCAGTCGATCTGGAAAAGAGAATAATCGCAATGTCAGATATCAAAGACGATTACGATCGAGTTAAGATTAAAAAATCAAGCGACGATGAAATCGAAGATCAAAAAGCGCGGGAACTGGTTACGAAACTCACCAAAAACATCGGTACTACGACATGGTCGACTGCGACCGAAAAATTAATGTTCGAATTCTTCAGAGAGCGAATGGCGGAGGAGAGAGCATCGACAAAGGGCTTTGCGGAGGCAATGGCGGTGAAATCAGCAGTGGATTGGACGGTGGGAGCTCCGACGAGAGAAGTTTTGGTGGGATGGGAGGTTAAGGAGGGAAGAAAGGCTTACACCAGGGATATGGAAAGAAATGGAAAATGGAGAAATTTGGATGAGGAAATGGGAGAGATTGATTTGGAGTTGGAAGATCTGGTTTGGGATTCTTTAATGGAGGAAGTCTTACTTGATCTGTTGTGAGTTATAGAAATATTTCACTTGTTTTTTTTTTTATTTGGCGCTTTTTTTTTTCTTTTATTAGGGTTTTGTTGCAAATACTGAAACAGCTCAGGGTCGTTCTGATGCAGGCATTAACGTCTTGGCTAGTCATTCGGCTTAATGACTAAAGCCACCTTGAGTATCTCGTAGATTTTTTATTTTTTTTATGAAAATAATTTTGGGAAACTTACCAAAAAAATTATATATTGAAATTTGGATTAATTTTTATAAAAGAGTTGTTTTTATAAAATAAAAGTGGAAAACAAAAGGGATATTTTCAAAAATATGGGAAAAATGAGTCATCTTATGATAAATATGGCAACAAAACTAAATGCCACAAAATATGGCATTAACTAAGGAAGCAAACTACAAATATGGTTTTTTTAAAAAAAAAAACCATATAATAAGTTAAAAACAGAAACTAATTTTAAATGAATAAAATTTACTATTTTTAACCATATATAAACAAAATCTGTACACAATTTTCTCTCTCCTGCGATTCTCTCTCTCTCTACTGCGATTCTCTCTTCTCTCTCTACTGCGATTCTCTCTTCACTTCATCATCTTCTCCAATTCAATTCATCACTTCTCCCTGTCCAAATTTATTCTCTGATTCAAACAAAACTGATCTAAAAAACAGCCATGGCCATGGCCAAACACACAGAAGCAACCTGCAACATCGCACCTGATAAGCAATGAAGCTCTCACCTTAAACCAGAAAACGCATTCTTAAACTCAGAGCAGAGCATCGATCAACCTGCACACATAAAATTCAATCAACAAAATCAAGCCAACACCGATTGTAGGCATATATATACTGCAAAAGAAAATTACACCGATTATGTACAATTCCAATTTAAACTTAAAAGAAAAAAAAAAAACTAGATTGAAATAAATTTCATACCAAAACTATATGATCTTGCATTGCTTCATAATGAAATGTCCATACTTAATCTAGATTTAGACTATGAAGTTTCACAAACAAAAAAAAAAAAAGAAAAGGAAAATTAAACATTATGAAAAATTCAGTTTTAGACGTCCACGATCAAAAATGAAAAGATTACTGAAAATTATGAATATAAAACCGGTATCTAAAAACAATATATATTTTAACTAAAAGTTCTTAAAATGATATTATCTGTTAAACATAAACAAAATATAAAGTAATGTTAGAAACCGATTTCTGAAATATATAGGGAAACAAACACATATAATTTTTTAAAAAAAAAAAAACAAAAACCGGTTTCTAAATACATTATAAATTTTAACAAACAGTTTCAAAAATGATATTACCTGTTAAAAATAAACAAATATAAAGTAATGTTGGAAACCGGTTTCTGAAATATATAGTGAAACAAACACATATAATTTTAAAACAAAAAAAAAACGGTTTCTAAAAACAATATATATTTTGACTAAAAGTTCTTAAAATGATATTATCTGTTAAACATAAACAAAATATAAAGTAATGTTGGAAACCGATTTCTGAAATATATAGGGAAACAAACACATATAATTTTAAAACAAATAAAAACAAAACAAAAAAATAAGAAAACCGGTTTCTTAATACATTGTAATTTTTAACTAACAATATTTAAAATACTGTGTACAGGTATGGATTCAATAATGTGTGTGGTCAAATATGGAGGGCAATGGAAAGAGGATAAAAAGTATGAAGACTACATAATGACTGGACTACTAATACCAACAAACTGTGATCTAAAAAGTTTGTTGGAATTAGTAAAGGCTGAAATCAAATGCAACACAACAATAGAAATACATTACCAGTTATGCCCAGACTCACCACCAATGATCAATCTGTAAAAACTGGTTTTTGACATGTTTCCAAAATAGGAATGATCAAATATGTGCATTACATTGATGTTTGAAACCAGTTTCTCCTTTTATATCATTCAGTAGGATACTAGTGATTACGCTAGTTTATTTCAATCTAGAACCTCTAAAACACAATTGTCTAACTAGATTTTTCTTATATTTCCCTGAGGATCCCAAACAACACCTGCATCAATTCTAAGTAATATAGAAAATACAATTTCAGAAACTGGTTTTTAACTGATTCCAAATTAGGTATAGGATAAGCCCAAAAAATAACTGATATAGAAACTGTGATCTTCATATAGAAATAGGTTTTCAAATGACAATTTTTAAAATCACAGAACGCACAAATAACACAAATTAAACTAGAGAAACTGGTTTCTGAAGAAAATTAAACTAACACTGACACTAACAGAGTTGAAACTCTTGAAAACAAATCAGAAAAAGGGGCAGAAAATTACTTTGCTCGTTCTCAATCGAAGGCTACCAGGTTCTCCTACTGCTTTCACTTGATTTTCAAAACAGTTTTGGAAATAATTAAGCCAAATTTATTTGTACATACATGTCCAATTGTGATCGATTATATGATAGAATTATTTGATCGATTAAAGAGACAAATTCACTTGCAAGCTCTAAGAAACCTAGGTTTTTTACATGCCATAAACTGTTGGAAAAACATTAAATATATAATCATATACGTTTGAATGATATGACTTTGACATGATGCATGAATATGCAAGGAAATCAATTTGTTCAACGAATATAAATGTGTCATTTGATATAACCCTCGGTTACCTGGAAAACTTTTGACTTTATGTGCATATAGAAACTGGTTTTTGAAGGAAGATTAGGCAGAATGGGAAAACAAGTATTATAGACATGCATGAACACATCTACGAAACCATATAGAATTGGCACACAAAATGCAGGTATACACTGGCTCTCCTTATAGGAGCACTTATAGACGAAGCCGGTTATTGAAACTAATTATAATAGCTAGCTTTTCAACATTATAACATTGACGAAGCCGGTTTACGTTTTTATGCACAATGAGTTAAAAAAGAACACCAATCTTGCGAGCCTATGATTTGCAGAAAACATCCAACTCCAAGATCTAAACATCCACCTCTATATTGCTCAAGATCCTATTATTTTTATGTGCATATAGAAACTGGTTTTTGCAGGAAGATTAGGCAGAATGGGAAAACAAGTATTATAGATAGATGAACCTGTCTCTGAAACCATGTAGAATTGGCACACAAAATGCAGGTATACACTGGCTCTCCTTATAAGAGCACTATAGACAGAAACCGATTATTGAAACTAATTATAAAAGCTAGCTTTTCAACATTATAACATTGACAGAAACCGGTTTACGTTTTTATGCACAATGAGTTAAAAGAACACTAATACTCCTAAGCCTATGATTTACAGAAAACATCCAACTCCAAGATCTAAACATCCACCTCTATATTGCTCAAGATCCTATTATTTTTATGGATGGAAATTTTGAACATAAACAAAAGGAAAAATACCCAGTCAATTTTTTGTTTCAATACCGTACAAACTTAATAGATCAAATTTTAAAAATCTAAGTCAACATAACGAAGAGTGAGCACCAGTATCGACAATGAGATACTCATATCACAAAAGCTCAAAATCAGACATTATTGGAAATCAAATTTGATACAGACACCATTAAATTCTAACAAAAAAAAAGAAAAAACAAAAACAAATATGGAAAGAATACAAAAACAGAACAACCATCAGCGAAAAAAAGAATACAGCCACATCACATTCCAATTACAGTGTATAATAACATATACCCATTTTCAAATTAACCCATAATGTTGGTTTAACACAACAAACAAACAGTATAAAAAAAAATAAAAAAAAAAAAAAAAAAAAAACTCCATGAACAACCAAAAAACTTCATTAAACACATAAATGAAAATGGAAAAAAACAAACCCTAACATCTGAAAATTAATAAAATGGAAAGATAGAAGCAATACCTTGAAGAACCAAAATCGCAATGTGCCTAATTTCCTCTTGATTTCCTCCCAAAATCGGTAGCCAAAAAGCAAAAAAAAAATCAAGAACCAGAACAATGAAGCCGAACAGAGGAGAGAAGGAAAGCTGAAGCTGAACAGATGAGAGAGGGAAAAATGAGAGGGATAAAGTGATATAATAGGCTGTTTATGGGGTTTATAGGTCTTAGTTGAAAAAAAGGAAGTTAAAATGGGGAAGCAACCATCAAATCACCATGATTACATGCAAAAACCCCTCTTTAATAAACGGTTATCTTAAAAAAAAAAATTGTACCAAAAAATTTAAATACTTAAAATGACTAAAATAACCTAAAGAAACTACAAAACACACAATATGGGCTTTTGGCAAAATAGTTCCAGCCGTATGGGCTTTAAAATCCCATAAACTGTTGCCAAAGTTGAAAAAAGCCATATAAAGGAGTCCATAGTTAAATATGCCATATTTATCATAAAAGGTTTAAAAAAACCATATACCACGTAAATTAGAACAATTAAAAACAAGTAAAATAAAAAATTTAACACAGTACACAGTATTATTGAAAAAAAAATACAATATTTTTGGGAAAAATTTCAAAAAAAAAATATAGTGTTTTTGAAAAAAAAAAATCCGCTCTACAGTAAAAATATAAAAAAAAAATAAAAATTTTAGTATGTGGTGTAAATAATCTAATAATTTTTTCACTAATCAATAATAAACCTTATTAACTCTCAAAATCTAGATCAATACAAATTTTATTTATATACAAGTAAATGTATAATATTACAAACTTAGACCTATAGATGAATTCATTGAAGATGAATTAGACCTATAGAACCTGCCACTAAATTTTTCAAACTTAAATGTTTTACCAAGCTGCCACTAAAAAACTCATTTTTCTTTCTTTTGTCAAGATGAATCAACAAGCCTTTTCAAAAAAAAAACCAACAAGCCAAGCTTATTCAATCAAAAAGATCCTTACAAAATAAAACCATCAAATTTCAAGTTTCAAAACTTAAATGAAAAATGAAGTAAACACCTAATCGAATTGACAAACCAAGAAGTGAATTATTATCAGTTGGTGGAGTTGCTCAGATAAAAGATTGAAACCTAGACTAGAAAGATACTAGTAAAAAAAAATTCTTGAAACCCACTTTCTGGGCATTTGAAAAGTGAAACATTCAAACAAAGTTGGAGCTTCCTTCTTCTCGCTCTGATCTCAGATCGAGCTTCCTTCCAGCCCAAGCTCGCAAATTTGGAGCAGAGCTAGAGCACTAGGTGAACGAGGCCGATCTGGGTCGATCGACGGGTGAATCCCATGGACGCCTATTGAGGTGATCGAGAGAGTGAGGCTCGGGGCTGAGACATTTGGGAGTTGGAGAAGCTGGAAGTGGCCTCCGTTTGGGTTGTCAATGGCCGAAGAGAGCCTAAGGCTGATCAGAAGTTGGGCGAGAGGGAAGTCGAGAAGGAAAAGATTGAAGAGACGGAGAAGAGAGAGAAGAAAGAAAGAAAAAAATATTTTATTTATTTATTTTTCATTTTAAAATTATTTTAATAATTTTTAATGATAATATATACCAATTGAAAATTGACATGTCGCATTCTTGGAGGACTTAACAGAACTATTAAAATGAGTACTAACAGAAATAATAGAAATTGAGGTTTTAAGTACTTTTGTCGTCATTTTCAAATTTTGGGTATTTAATAGCAACTTTGGGTATTTAATAGCAATAAATTGAACAAAATAATTATTTATGCCGTAAATTTTCCTATTTGTTATGATAATGTTTGGGATGATATGTTTTTTTTTTTTGAATGGAAAATCATACTTTATTAACCATTAAATTTAGCCACCAAAGAAGGTAGCAAATCAATTGGGACAGACCCCAAATTGAAACTGCAATCAGGATAAGATAAGGAAGCTCTGGAAAAGTTATGAGCTACCCTATTAGTTGATCGCCTAACAAAAAAGACAGAGACATGTTGAAGTTCTTACAATAAAACCTTACAATCATTAACCACTTGACCAAACATGGAAATCATTTCAATTGAACTACGCAATGCTTGAATAAACACTAAGCAATCGGTTTCAAGGACAGCTTGGTAAGATCGATTTCGCTTAATCCAACTTAGAGCTTTCTTAACCACCAATGCTTCCACAAATTCTGGTGTAGCCAATCCCTGAAAAAGCTTGGTAACTCCTTCAATAAGCAGCCCTTGTGTATTACGAACCACAAAGCCAACCCCAAACTGATTCGTGTCAGCAAATATAGCGCCGTCGACATTAACCTTAATGCTACTTTCAAGTGGTGGCTACCACTACTCAGCCCCGTCGCCTAGCACAAAACCAGGAGTCGGGTAGATTACATTAGAACTATGAGCAGCAAGCCATTGATTAAGGTAAGTTTTTGCCGAATAAACTATACTTTCTGCACTTGACAATTTGTTGTTCCAAACCTTATCATTCCTTGCATTCCATATTGACCAATAAAGAGCAACCAATCTTTTTTTATGATCTTAATCAAGCACCAGAAAATTGGAGATGCGCCAGTCCAAAAAAACTGCATTATATTGCAGCCCCGTACCTATTCCCTCTCTGTTCCAGCAGAGTTGTGCAGTTGGACAATCAACAAGTGCATGATAAATTGATTCCTCATGACTATTACAAACTGGACAGATTGTTGACACATTCACCTGTTTTGTTCTTAGTTGAATCAGAGTTGGGAGACATCCTTGACAAGCTCTCCACACCAGATTTTTCATTTTTGGGGGGAGTTTCAATGCCCAAAATTTCTTCCAAGAAACTTCGAGTGCTGCTGCATCTTGATTATTCTCTCCATTCGTCTCTTGCGCCATTCTATATGCACTTTTTACCGTAAAGAGACCTGAAACCTCACCAATCCAAGTGATTTTATCTTGACTGTGACCATATTGCATAGGGATTTGTAAGATGAGTCTTTGATCCCGTTGTTCGAACAAGTCAACCACAACTTCTTCATCCCAACCCGATCCATTTAACGACAGTAGGTTGCATACTCTTGCACTAGAAAGAGCAGGGTGTTGAGATGAAACAAACGGATTCTGAACATGAGGAAGCCAAGGTTCACCCAAGACTGGGATAGAGGTGCCATCTCCCACAGTCCAACGAACACCTTTAAGCACTAAAGGACGAGCTTCAAGAACACTACGCCAGACATAACTGGGGTTGTTACCAATATCAATTGTGAAAAATGAACCTCGAGGATAATACCTTGCCTTAAAATTTCTTGAAACAAGCGTATCAAGTTTTGTAAGAAGCCTCCAACCTTGCTTTCCCAACAAAGCCAAGTTAAAACTTCTTAAGTTACGAAAACCTATACCTCCTTTAGACTTATGATTGCAGAGTTTTTTCCACAACATCCAATGAATACCTTTAGGAGAGTTGCTCGTGGATTGCCACCAAAACTTTGACATCAAGCCTTCAATATCTCTTATAACCTCTTGAGGAATCAAGGAAACACTCATAGCATGGCTTGGAAGTGCTTGCGCCACCGTTTTTATTAATATCTCCTTGCCCGCCCTTGATAGAAACTTTGTACCATAGCCAAGAAGTCTATTTTTCACATTGTTTTTCAAGAAACCAAAAGCAGCTGATTTATTCCTTCTCATTGAACTAGGCAGTCCCAAATATAAACTATCTTCAGCAGCCGTGACCATACCCAAGATAGTGTTGATTTCTATCTTGCATGGAACTCAGTGTATTGGCAGTAAAAAAGATAGAGGATTTGGAGAAATTCACTTTTTGAGTAATACTGTAACACCCTAACTAGCATAGGCGTATTACGTGATTTTTAAACGTACTGTCCAGCTCGTTGCTAATCAACGAGGTTTATGAAAATCGTGATTAATTAAAATTTTTGCTTTTTAATTAAACTTATATAATATTTTATACAAAAATACTCGGGATCCCGATTACAAAAGCACTGTTGTCCCGAGGATCGTACGCTCCAGGCCTAACCGCCCCGACATGTACAATCTTCATCGGCTCGTCCTCACGGTTCTTCAGCCTTGGCCTTGCCCTTACCTACACATAAACATAGCACTGTGAGTCGACAGACTCAGTAAGAAAAGCATAAATCATAAAACATACATAATCCCGGGTTATGATCAGACGCCCATACCCCTGACCATAAGCCTAACTGTCGTGTCCTACACGATACTGAGTCCCGAACGTTCGTACGACGGTACTATTGACAAAGTAACAGCCTATACTCGGTACACTGGTCATACTCCAGCTGCTAGTCATACTCTAGCCCTACCGATGTGTTTCAGTATCAGCCTATACTCGGTTCATTGGTCATACTCCAGCTGCTAGTCATACTCTAGCCTAACCGATGTGATACAGTCAAACAGTACAGTACCACCAACCCTAGTATCAGCCTATACTCGGTTCACTGGTCATACTCCAGCTGCTAGTCATACTCTAGCCTAACCGATGTGATATGGTCGGATGGTACGAAGCCAACATACATATCAAATGTAATCTAATAGGCTTCCTAACATGCACGCTAAACATGTAATACATATGCATACTGTTATACTAATCTTACCTCAATTCCGAATTTAGGTGTGCCGGTCAACCTGAGTGGAACGAACTGCACGGCGGTTTACAGGCTCCTAAACCATAACAATCACAACACTAGATAAGTGATACGCTAAATCACATCCCGAGGACTTAAACTAGAAACTAGAAGTTTCCCTATCGATAAAAAGCATGCCAATACCCTAAATAACATAAAAACGAGAAAAACTAGAGTTCCTGAAAATCCCCCAACTGGCAGACCAGTTCTGCAACCGGAATTTCGGTTCTAGAAATTCCTGAACCCCATCTGGAATTCCGGTTGCACATCCGGAATTCCGATTCCTCGCAGGAATCAACCGAAAATTCATAACTCCCTCAAATCAAAACCAATTCATACCAAACCTTCCAGACCTGTTCTAAATACCCCAAAGAACATTTCTAAAGCATCAACACAGCCCAGAAAACACAGAATCAAAAATCACCATTAAAGCTCCAAGCTTTGAGTTCAAAACTCAAACTTGGCTAAACATCATTAACATGCATTCAAACCAGCTCAAATCTACCTAAATATGCATATATTATCTCAGAAAACAACAGCAAGCAGCAACAACAAGTGCAGCAACAGATTCTTCATTTTTCTTTGAAAACTATAGTTTTTGAGCCAAAATTCTAAACTAGTTTAAAACCAACCAAACATGCATCAAAATCAATTTCATTCCACTCAATCAAGCATGCTTTAAACCTCAGAAACAACATAAAATCACAGCAACAAAAACAACCCAAACTAAGCATGCAAATCATTATTTTCATCCAAAAATTCCAAGAAACATAGAAGAGAAGCTAGAACAAGGATTACCTCTACTAGAATTACTCTAAACTTGATGGAAATCACTTGAATCACAAAGGAAAATCCACTTCCTTGCTGCCCAAGGAGGGCCGAAAAGAGAGAGAGAGCTTTGAGAGGAAAAACTCTTACTCTTTCTAATTTTTAAATTTTGAAAGAAATGATAAAAGAAAATATAATTTTTAACTTTTTATTTCAGCCAACACAAACCCACATAATCACATATTTTTCACAACATAAAGTCCACTAAAGGACAAAATATCATTGGGGCAAAAAGACCATTTTGCCCCTCCACACTAAAATAACATAAAGGGCACTAAAGGGGTATTTTGGGAAATTCTAAATTCCCGACCACTCCCGACATTCCCAATGTCTAATAAACCGTCCCACAATACTAACATACTAAGTTGTGATTTTACTGAGCCAAACACCGCGTTCCATGTTACCGGGCACCAAAAATGCAAAATTATGAAATTCACTATATGACGTAAAATGCATTTCAGAATTCGATAATAACAGCATAAATAATTATTTAAATATCTATAAATAATTTTCATAATTAATCATAATTAACTGCTAATTTCCAAATTAAACTAAGCGGTCTTTACAAATACTTCCTGGATCCGCTGAGCTTCATCTTCTGTAGCCTTGGAGTAAAGATAATTATCATCAGCGAATAACATATGAGAGACTCTAGGAGCCCCATTGGCCACTTTACATCCATCAAGCCATCCTTTGTGTTCATATTTTCAAAGCAAAGTAGAGAAACCTTCTGCACAAAGAATGAAGAGGTATGGTGATAAAGGGTCACCCTGTCTTATACCTTTTGTTGGAATCATTGGACCAACTTCCTTATTACCATGAGTAACACAGTATCTTGCAGACTTGACATATTTCATAATGAGCTAAATCCAATTTTCAACAAATCCTAACTTCTTTAACATTGCCTCAAGAAAGGCCCACTCAATGCAATCATACACCTTGCTCATATCCAGTTTTAAAGCCATAAAACTATCCTTACCCTTTCTATTTCTTCTAAGGTAATGCAAAACCTCAAAAGAAACAAGAATGTTGTCCGAGATCAATCTACCAGGAATGAATGCACTTTGATTTTCAGATATGATTGAGTCCATGAAAGGCTTCATTTTATTCACCATGACTTTTGTTATAATCTTGAACAGAACATTGCACAAGGCTATTGGACGAAGATCCGACATACGTTCCGGGTTTCTCGTCTTTGGTATAAGCACCACATTAGCATCCCCACACCCCTCGGCAAGTAATCCATTCTCAAAAAAAGAACGTACATTTTTGACAACTTCATCTCCCACAATCGGCCAGCACTTTTGAAAGAAAGCATGAGTCATCCCATCAGGTCCCGGGCTCTTATCAGGATGCATTTGAAAAATGGCTTTTCGAACATCTTCGTCCTCGATTGGTTGACAAAGCTCTGAATTCACCAAATCAATCACCGCACTAGGAACACAATCAATAACTTCATCACACACACAACTTGAAGCTTGGAATAATTCATGGAAGTAATTTGATACAACACTCGGCAAACCCGACTCCCATGAGACCCAATTGCCATGAACATCTCACAGTTGAGTAATCTGGTTATTTTTTTCCTAGTACTAGCAGCCTTATGGAAATAGCTACTATTATGGTCCCCTTCTTTCAACCAAAATTGTTTGGACCTTTGCTTCGAGTAACTCTCCCTTTGATCAAACGCATCATAAAGTTTCTTCTTTGTTTCGGCATATCTTTGGACTGAAGTAGTATCCCTTAAACCATGAAGCTTTTTCAAATCAGCCTTATAACTCTTAATACGGTGGTTTAGAGTGCCAATTAACTCCTTCCCATAGCTAGATAATTTTTTAGCACACATATTAATCTTGTTAGAGATGCTGATATTTTGTTCTTGGGACCAAAATCACGAATAATTTCAAAACAAAGAGGCTCCTTCAACCAAGAATTTTCAAAACGAAATCTACGACTAGGAGCAAAGTTATTCACCACAACCGGTTCAAGAAACAATGGAGAATGATCCGAAGTAGCGAACCCCAAATTAGAGAGAGTAGCCGAATGAAATAATTGATTCCAAGTTGTGGAAACAAGAGCTCGATCAAGATATACCTCAATCCACACATTTGTACCTCTTCCTTCTTTCCCAAGTGAATTGATGACCTTGCAGCTCAATATCTTCCAAACCATAATGCAGCAAGGTTTGTTGAAACCCAGTTAAGAGCCACTGGGGATGTCCCCTCTCTTATCCTCTTGTCGGACAATGTTGTTAATGTCCCCTATAACACACTAAGGAAGCGATGACCGGTCTTTTAAACTTTAAAGGAGTGTCCAAGAGTCACTTCTTCTATTTCTATTAGGTTCCCTATAAAATCCTGTAAGACGCCAAGTTGGAGAAGTAGGCGATATAGAGATTTGCAAATCAATGTGATTCTTAGAGTAACCCAACAAAAACCCAGATTCCTTATTTTTCTGAAGCAAAGCAATACCACCCGAAGCCCCATTAGCATCAACCACAAAGACACCATCAAAATTCAAAGCCTGGGCCAGGCCTACCACTTTTGATTTATGACACTTAGTTTCATACAGAAATATAAAATCGGGTCTCTTTTGAAATACAATTTTTTTTAGGAATTGAATGGTCCGTTGGTTCCCAAGTCCCCGACAATTCTAACTCAATACATTCATAATACTTGGCGGGCCTAGAAACCAACACCCGCCTCTATCAAGTTTTTTGAGAAATCAATTTGAGTTGCATCATCATTCTCTTCTAAGTTAGAAATATCCATGTTTTTGACACCCTGATTGTGAATACTTGTCCCACGGCCCAGCTCCACCATTTGTGTTTCATTGAGCCCAATTTCTTTTTCTAAGCCCATTCTTCTTCTTTTATTATCAATAAAGGACAACCTAGAGTTTAAATCAATTTCGGCTGGCACCATAACCACATGGCCATTAACCTTCCCTAAAATCAGGGGTTTCTCCATATTCATTGGTGCTCCATTCACATTATGAACTTGCCTCATAACTACCTCTCCATTCAGAATTCGTGATTCAGGGTGTAGTAAAGGGGGTCCCTGATTGTTGGCAATCATTATTCGTTGGTTCCCCATGACTGGTGGGACGTGATTCCTCCAGAGACCACCATTGGAATTACTCGCTTCTGGACAATCATCCATCTGTTCTTAACCGCCAGACCTGATTTTAACCACCGAGAGCCATCAGCATAGTTCCTTCTTCTTGGAGCAGCTTTCAATTCAAGACTATATTCATGGACAATTTTCTCTTTTGGGACTTCAAAAAGTTTTACGCAAAATTTCTCGGAATGTCCAAGCACTCCACAAATAAAGCAAAAGGTTGGTAAATCTTCATATTTAAACATCACCTGACAAGTCAGACCGCCTCGGATTTCAAGCTTCTTCTTTTTAGTGGCATGTCCACTCTAATCTTCACTCGAATACGTAAATAATCACACCAAACGCCTGAGAAATTATTAGGATCGAACTTAACAAAGGAGCCGATGTAATTCCCCACCCCTTGGATCACTCTTTCCGACATAAAATCGTTTGTCATATTGTGTAGTTGCACCCATAAGTCCAGTTTCAGTAGTGATATATTTCTCGGGTTCTCTCCATGCTTCACACGTTCAATGATTAGTGGTGCCCGATCAAACGTCCAAGGACTCCCCTCTATAACTCTTTCTATATCAACTTCGTGGTAAAATTGAAATAAGAAGAGATTTGGATCAAGTTCTTTCACATATAAACCTCTTCCTGGCTGCCAGAGAGTGGGGATTTTATTTTGCATAGCCTAAAAATCAATGGCTCGATTTGTCAAAAAACGTCCTACCAGCAACCATCTGTCATCAATTTCTGTTAAACCATCAGCCCCTGATTCAAAAATAAGACCTTCTTCATCCTCATCATGAATCGAAAACGCCGCATATTGTTCTTCCATTCTGCGAAGACAGAAAAACCACACAGACCAAATCTGTCCAAACGAAACAAAACTTTCCAAACAACTACTTTAACCAATACGATCAACACACAAACGATACAGATTAACTCACCATGTCACAAGACAAGACCCAAAATATTATATTCATTGGTTTTATGTGATCCCAATTTTATAAATATGGGATGATATGTTGATATAATGTGTTTATTATTATTTAAATATAAATTTATAAATAAAATATGTATATTTATTATTTATTTTTTGTATATATTTATTATTTATGTTTACTATATATAGTTTGTATATAAAATTAATAATATTTTTCTCATAGTTAATTAAATTGTAAATAAATTTTAAACACATATAATGTAATTAAGTACTATAAAGTACATAAAATTGTAATTTTTCCCTTAAAAAGTTTAGAGTAGTAATATCTAATCTAGACCAATTTTTTCTATCTTCTACAAAAATTCTAACTTTCAATCATTCTTTAATCAATTTATCTACAACCAGTTATAGACATGGATTTCTTTTCAAAAATACAAAGGTTGTTATAAAATTATTAATAAATAATATAAAATAGATAAGAAGAAAAGAAAAAGATGATGAAGAGAGAAAAAAAACTGAATGAAAATTTCTCAGTACTTTATTTCAATAGGGTGATCCCCTATTTATACAAATATTCGAGTCATAGATTAGGAAACTAAGAAGAGTAATAGTAATTACAATTAATGATAATTAATAGAAAATATTTGAGTGATTTGGACACCATATAAATAATATTTTATAGGAGAATCACTTCATATACTATTTTTTAACTTTTTTTTTTTATTTTTACGGTTTGGATTGCTCTAGTAGTTTCTATGTGGGTTGCTATGTAGATTTGTGTTGCAATTTAAGTTGCTCCGTTGGTTGCTATAAGGATTTCTATAAAAATACAAAAAAAAAAAAAAAAAAAAAACAAAGCTTTGAAGTGTAAAAATAAAAAACTGATCCTATTTTATAACACTTCCCCTTAGATGTCCATAATAACTGCCTAATTAAAAATCTTGCCAGAAAACTTAATAGGACAAAAACTCGGCCAAGGAAAAAAGAGTGTAGCGTAAATTAACTCCCCTTATTTAGGTATTCATGGAGATCTTCTAATCAACGAATTCCAATCTTGTGAACCATCTTCTCAATTGTTGATGTTGGTAATGACTTTGTAAATAAATATGCAAGATTGACACTTGATTGAATATGTTGGACACCAATATGTATTGTCTTGAAATATATTAAGAAGAATTTTGTGAATGTGTTTTAATCCTATCTCCTTCAATGTACCTTCATTTTAGTTGAGCGATGTAAGCAATATTATCTTCATAGATAACTGCTGGTGTTAATACTGTTTTATTAAGTGTAATCCATATATTTCTTGAATATGTTATGTCATGATCTCACTCCCACACATTCTCTACTTGCCACATAAAGTGCAAGTAGGTTAGCATGATTGAAAGTTGTATCATTAAAAATATTATCAAGCAAACCTAGTGGGACACAACCTGAGCTAAGAAAAAAAAGGGTGTATATATATATTATATTTATAATTATTTGCAAGTTGCCTCGTTAAAAATCTTGCTAAAAAAATCAAATAGGACAAAACATAAACTAAAGGAAAAATAGTAAAACATGAATATGTCTCCCTCTCATGCACATACGATCCACAATTATTTTGGTGATAATATATCTTGTAAGATTATGGTCATACTTTTAAAATATCACTGTGTATTTATGACCGTATATTATCTATAACTCTTCCAAGGTGTATGTGTGGACTCTAAATTATGGATGAGGGGTTCCTGCAATATCAATATTTATCCAACTAATCGAATCATTCATGTGTGTATACAACTTTGTTCATACTAAAGTTTAAAATTTTAAGTAGACATGAACATAATACATTAATGATAATATAAATTTCTATTTGTGAGAATGATGGTACTCCAAGACTATATATTTGTTCCATTCTTGTTGTATGATCTTAATTTTCATATCAAATGATCATATATCTATAATTCTTGATGCATATGAAGTACTTCAGGATTTTTCTACTTATGAACAAACTATATACATTTAATATTTCTCAATATACAAAAAATTAAAAGTTTTTTCTTCAAGTATTTATAATATAATCGAAAACTCTTCAAGAATCTATCACAACGTATAATTTATGAATTTATATTGCATAGACAATCATACATGTTTTCCAAATAATAATTTACTTACATGTCTTTATTCACACAAAGATCTTTGTCATATGTGTGTGCAGCATTAAATTTTTATCACTAAAGACATGTATTAAATTCTTCTAGAATTTTTAGATAACGCATATTTCAAATTTTCAATATATTAGGAGCTCAAAGTAAATAACTTTTTGTTGCAATATTTATGTGACACTTATAAGTTCTTATCAAATATATTCCAAGCTATAATCAAATCATGATTATATTTTCTCAATATTTAAGTCTTATTTCAATCAATCTCATGTCTATGCAAAATTTGTACAATAATTTATTTTGTGTACAAGTACATATATGCAAATTTCTTATTAGAAAGTCATATCCTTTTACAAATATCTATTTGCACACCTTATAAGTCTTACTTCACTTTATGTGAGTAAACTTGTCTGGACTGCGTCATATTATTTTGGCCAAAAAAGAAAATGTATGTCGATAATTCTCGACAAATTTAATACCATGGAAAAGTCAATCAAGAATAAAGTAACTTGTGGAGAAAAGCAAGGTAGTCCTAACCCTTTATTTTCTCTTTGAATTTTGAAGGTTAAAGTTTGGTTTTAAGTGGGAATTTTAAGGATTTGTTTCTATATGAGTAAGTATGAATTATAATAGAATTAGAGTTATTTTGATGTTTCCAAGCTTTTAGTGTAGTTGGTTATGTGGGTGAAGCAAGCTTGAGCTCTTGGAACTCAAAGCTTGGTCTTTAATGGTAAGTTTTGAATTACGTTTTTATTTTAGTTTTTGTTAGTTGGGTTGTGTTATATTGATGATAGTTAATTGTTTTTTGAAGTTTGAGACCATTTGGTTAGGTTTGGAGGGAGTTGTAGATAAGCGAAACTCGGGCTCTAATTCTACAGAAAAACGGTCGTCGACCATTTTTCTGGGGAGGAACACCTAAAAATAGTCTGCTATTTTTTTTAAACGGTTTGTCATTTTTGGTGATGTTCGCGACCCCCATTTTTTGTGTTTTCTTAATATTTAGGGTATTGCCATACTATGTATAGATAGGGAAATTTCGAATTATGAATTCAAAGACCTAGAATGGATTAGGTCAAGTTGTTGGCCGATTTACCGTTGTTGTGACCTAGGACCGAGATCGTCATCCATTTTTTCATTTAGATTGGCCAGCATGCATGACTCTAGAATTAAAAGTAAGAAAAGTACAAATGTACTAAATAGCATGTCATGTTGGGATACAACTATTATCATTTATAATATACGATTATTATCGTTTATAAGACACGGTCATTACTATTGTGTGAGAAAAAGCCCTGGCTATAAATTGAAATTGTTGTTAGGTTTCTTACTTGTTAGTGTTGTGGTATTTTTAACACCAAAGTATACATATCATTAACAAGTTATAGACTCACAAAGAGTGATGTCGATCCCATAAGAATTGTAGTTAAGTACTTTAAAATTAATTCTTTACTTCTATTTGGAAATATAAAATTTAAGAGAAAATTAAAATTAGAAAATAATAAAAACAGTGAAAAAAAGAAGCAGGTAAATTAATAAGGAAGTTAATGATGAATAAAAGTTAGGGCTTTCGATTTCAACTGCATCTATTGATTATGGTTTAATATGATTCTATTCATATTACCGAATTCTATGCAATAGCAGGTTTACTTAGGTAATTTATAGTCTTCTCAGATATATAAATCTTAATTACATGCAAATTTTCTACTCTCGTGATAAATTAAACATGTAAAAGACATTAAACACAGAAACCCTATAAGCTATCGAAATTACCTATATCGAAATTACCTATATCGAAATTTAGTTCTATGTCACTATAGCATAATTGACACTCACTTCTAAAATTTTATATTAAAAATATAAATAATTAATTGATGGTCAGGCAATTTAAAGAAATTAAGTACGAATGAAATATAATACATAGACATTGAGGGGAAATTAAATCATATTAAAACCAAAACTCAATGTCAAATAATATCTATCTAGACCCTAATAAACTGTTTAGCTACTCATGTTTATCGTAGCAATTTCACACATATTAATTTAAGAATAAAGAAGAAAAGAATGTTGAAAACCCTGATGAGAAAGCCTTCAATATCAATTTCGCTCTCCAAAATTCGTACTCCTTAATTCCTTGTTGAAAACTACTGAAGTCCACTTCTATTATAGCCAAAAAAATGATACAAAAATAAAAATAAAAAAGACGCTGAAAACCTATTTTTCTTAGGATTAGAAGGGGCGGGCCGCGACATGGATATCTTATGTCGCGGCATAACCCCCTTTTATTTGGGCAGTGAGCTTTCTACTGCATCGACTGATAGTATTTTGGCCATAACTCTCTTGATATTGCTTAAAATTGGACGACTCAAAATATTACGGAAAGATAAAAGAGAGATCTAGAACTTTTATGTTTTGACTTTCTCCAAAATATGATCTAAACATAGTCTAATTTAGGCTTGAAGTTTTAGCTTTATTTTCTTGCACAATTTTTCCTATTTTATATATGATCTTTTTTGTGATATTTGACCAATTTATACATCCCAAGTGTCGAAACTTGAAATTAATGAAAACAAACATAATTCTATTCCAAAAAGTGATAATAAAGAAGAAAATTAACTCTAAAAATAACATAAATAACATGCTAAGAATATCATAACAATTAGTTATCTCATTAGGTAACGGCAGTGACATATGGATGTCGGGATAGGTATCTGGATTGTCTTATAAGACAATGACATTTATATTTGAATGTTGGAATAAGGATTAGTGTTGTCTTATTAGACAACGACGAAATTGATTACTTTATAATGTAACTGGTATGACTTGTTATATTATACAAATATTTGTGTATTATTGAATGTTTATATATTTGTAAATACCTGATTGTGATTATTTGAGTTTAAATTGATGTTATTTGTGTACTGATTTGGGATATTATTTTATTACTTTTCTTGCTGAGTCTTTGTGACTCACAAGTATTATGTGGTGTAGGTAGGGGTTGTTGACCAAAAGTCATTCACTCATTTATTTTGATGATAAACAAATATTTGATTATTATTTGTTACTAATCTTTTCTTGATTATTTTGCAAGCAAGTTCACAGAGTATCTATATTTGCTCGGTAAAGTCAAACATAATCAAAGAAGTAGATTCAACAAGTATATAAACTACTTCATACTTCATAAGAGCAAAAGATTCATCAAGGGATCAACAAGTCAAGACCCTATTCAAAAAAGGTCTTCAAAAAGCTCAAAGTCAAAAGTCAACCCGAAAGTCAAAGTCAAAGTCAAAGTCAAAGTCAAAAGTCAACTCTCGGGAAATTCAACATGGGATCAAAACATGCAAATCAAGCTAGGAAGCTCATCTACATCAAGACTACAAATAATCAAATGGTATAAATTTGCTTTAGTCTTGTTAAAGTGATTTGCATAGTACACTAGGATTTATAAGTTCAAAAGTTTGGCTCACTAACTTGTGCGACAAGTTATTTCACAAAAAATGATATCTAAATTTTCTAAATTGATTTTTAAGATCACATATCATTTAACTAAGAGAACGCAACTGGAATTTTTGAAATCGGATAAACGAGTAAAAAGTTATGCACGTTTTAGTGCGAAAAATCGAACTTTTCCCACTGCCTGGATTTAGGTTAACCGGTTTCAAAGAGGTAAACCGGTTCTCCATGAACCGGTTACCCTATTGTAAACCGGTGAACCGATTTTCCCAGAGGGAGTCTCGTTTTTCGTGCCCAACGGCTATAAACGGCTATTTTTCACTCAAACACTATATAAACTCGATTTTCACTCAAAAAATTAGGTTGGTTGAGCTTCTATTCATCATATAACATCATTCTAAGTGTTCTAACCTAAAGAATTATCATCTTTTCATAAACACACCAACCACACACACTTGAGCCAAACTTGTTCTTATCTTCTCTAGTGTGCTTGCAATTCTCTCTAGGATTTTACATTGTTTTTCATCTTATTAGAGAGAGTTTACTTTGTATTTTAAAATTACATATTCATTGTATTGAGAGGTGAGGTTGGCACCGGTATAAAAACAACTCGGTTGTAGGTGAGGTTGACACCGATTTTGTAAACAACCCGAGAAAAGTGAGATTGGCACTTCAACAATCTGTCGAGGTTGATAGTCCTTGGAAGAAAACTATTGTGAGAGGTTTGGGAAAAACCTTGGTGAAAAATTCCCCGGTTGTAAGGGTTAGTCAAGCCCGTTAACTTGGCTCGATAGTTGAACTCAAAGCTAGGTCCATAGCTTTGAAGACCAAGGACGTAGGTGGCTTAGTTCTACCGAACCTTGTAAAAATTAAGAGTTTGCAATTTCTATCCCTAAACTCCTTACATTTCTAGTTTGTTATTTGTTTATACTTGTGATTATCTTTGTTATTGCATTAAACTTAAATATTTGCATGAATTGTCTTTGGGATTTTTAAATTTCTAAAATTAGCTTAAATTTCCAATTCACCCCCCTCTTGGAAACATATCTTGGGCTAACAATTGGTATCAGAGCAAAAAGGGCTCAAATTATTTGATTAGATTTCACAATCTAGAGCATGGCGTTTCCAAGCAATTCACACAATAACATGCTAGAAGGTTTAAGCACAAGTAGAGCACCATTCTTTGATGGGGTAGACTTTCCTTATTGGAAAATTAGAATGGAAACGTATCTTCAATCCATTGATTATGATTTGTGGCATATTGTATGTTATGGTCCTTATATTCCTATGCATGTTGTAGATGGTGTAGAAACCATAAAGAAATATGATGCATATAATGAAAATGATAAGAAGATGATGTCTAAGAATGCTAAGGCTAAGTATGCTTTAATCTGTGGACTAGATAGAGATATATTTAAAAATATTGAGCATGCCTCCTCGGCTCATGACATGTGGAAAATGTTAGAAGTAACTCATCAAGGAACTAGTGCCATGAAAGAAACTAAAATTCAACTTTTAGTTACTCAATATGAAAATTTCAAGATGTTACAACATGATACCATTGCTAACATGTATACTCGTTTCACAACTATTACTAATGGTTTGAACTCTCTTGGCAAGGTACTTACACAAAAGGATATGGTGACCAAAATTTTGAGAAGTCTCACCAAAGCCTACCAAGGCAAAGTAGTTGTCATCCAAGAAGCCAAGGACCTCTCAACTCTACCATTGGAAGAGCTCATTGGTTCTCTCATGAATCATGAGATTTTCATGAATGCTCAAGAAGAAGAGGAAGTTGATAAAAAGAAGAAGAACACAATTGCATTCAAATCCACTTCACATGATGATAGTGAAGCTAGTGAGGATGGTGATAGTGATATGGAGGATATAACCCTACTCACAAAGAATTTTAAGAAGTTTTTGAAGTTCAAGAAGAATGCAAATAGATTTTACAACTCAAGGGAGAGCTCAAGAAAAGATGATCAAATTATTTGCTATGAATGCAAAAAGCCCGGTCATATGAAAACGGATTGTCCTTTGAGAAAGAGGAGTAGAAGAAGGGCAATGATGGCTACTTGGAGTGAAAGTGAGAAAGAAAGTTCCGAAGATGAACAACATGAGATAGCCAACACTTGCTTTATGGCCATTGATGATAAGGTAAGTAATCCTAACCATACAAGTGATTTTGAAAGTGAAAGTGATGATGATGCACTTGATATGTCTTATGATGAATTATCAAAATCCTTCAATGATTTGCTTGTTGATTTTGAAAAATTGCTTGCTAAGAACTCAACTCAAAGAAAGAAAATAAGTTTATTGCTTGAAGAAGTTGAGGCTTTGAAAGTCAAAGAAGTTGAGTTTTTGATTGAAACCCAATGCAAAAAGTGTTCCTTATTTGAAAAAGATGTTGTAAACTTGAAAGCTAAAATTGATGATTTAAATAAGGTGGTTTACAATTTTACAAAAGGAAAAGAGAATTTTGAAATGATGCTTGGGAGTCAAAAATGTGCTTTTTCAAAAAGTGGCATAGGATATAACACTAGTGTGAAACAAAAATTTCTTAGGAATTTCTTTGTCAAATCATCTAGTAATTTGAACTTAACTTGCACTTATTGTAACAAAGATGGTCATACTAAATCCTATTGCCATGTGAAAAAGAATGCCTATTTTGGTAAGGCTATTTGGATACCAAAGGTTTTAAAGACTAACATCAAAGGACCCAAAGTCATGTGGGTACCAAAAAGAAAGATATAAGTTTATTTTGTAGGTATTAATAAAGAGGAATCAAAGTTGGCTCTTGGGTGTTGATGCTTAATGAAGAATGCCAATTTCCTACATTACCAACAAGTCTCAAAAAGCATAGAAAAAGAGCGTGTCAATTCTTGAACACAACCTAAATTAACAAATTTGGGAATCGGTAATATCATTCTTATTCATTCTACTTATTTTGATGAGATTAAGATGCCTAGATAAAAAGAAAATGAAATTTGAAGTGCTTGGCTAATTGACTTGCTTTTGATCCTTCTTGTTCACTCTCTTATGCATACATGCTTAATTGGTATGTCACATACTATTTCTATGAATAAAAGTTTTGATTAGTTGAGTTTTGACATTCTTGAACTATACATGGTGAAAAATTCACATTATAGGTCATTATGCAAATTTTTGGTAAACTTTGGACATACCTTTGAACTAGTGAATATGTGAATTTTTACATATTTGGCTAGTATATGTGTTTATATGTTTGAACATGTCCAAATGAGTGTATTTAGCATGCCTAAATGTTTTTCTTGATTGAAATATACTTCAAACAAAATTTTGGTATGTCATTTGCTTATTTTCAACTTTTTAAGGCCATAATGGGTGAAATTAGCCAAAATTTCATATTGTTGAGAAAATTGTTGTTTTGAAAGCTTGTACATCTCTAAATACTCATATATAAACTGTCTCAAAAAGAATTTTTCAAAAATAATGCTCGAATCTTGATTTTGGTACTATCTTGCATAATTTTGACTTTTTAAGACCTAAAAGAGTGTTTTTCTCCAAACGTGCTCAATTTTCATTATTTTTCAATTCCGTAAGTTTGTACACCTCACATTTGATATTTTTGACCCTCTTGGAAAAAGAATTTTTCAATTTGGTTGCATAGAACTCATTTTTGGTAGATTTCTAGTTTTTAAGCAAATCGAAAAGCTTACCGAAAAGTTAGGATTTTTGACTTTTTTCTGATTTTCTTGTTTGAGCATGTTTGTTTTATCATATATCAGCTGTCAAAAAAGATTTTGCATGAAAATTTTGCATAAAATCAATTTTTAGTATGTAAGTTGCTTAAAATGACCTTATATGACCAAAACGAGTAAAACTTGTCAAAATCTCTCATTTTTGAAGCTTTTTCTATTTTTCCAGCTTGTACACTTCATATTAATCATGTTTAATCTGATACAAAAAGAATTTTTCAAAAAGGATGCATAAAACTAATTTTTGGTACATATGTTGTTTTTGCTTAAATTTTTGAAAAACTTACCAAAAAGTCTCAACTCTTGTCATCTAATTAATTTAAGTGCATGAACACATTTGTTTTATCATACTTGAGGTATGAGAAAAGGTTTGAAATCATAACCATGCCATTATTTACCTGCATCTCTTACTTTCAAGGTTTTTGACATATTTTTTTTGGTAGATTGAATGTTTAAACTTGTTTTGACTATATGAACTTTCATCTTTTTATGCATTTTGAAATTTCTCTTTACCCATTGTGCTTCATTGATACAAGTCATATCTTGTATGATTAAGGGGGAGAAATATATTTAGCTTGACCTTGCTTCCTCTGCCATCCTTTTTGATGAAATCAAAAGGGGGAGAAATATTGGAATTGATTATTTTGGCATTAATCATATTATGTTTTCAAGTATTAACAACTTTATTGAGTATATGATTAAGGGGGAGCTTTGTCATGTTAAGAAAGGGTAACATTAAATATGCAAAGGTAAAACGGTATAAACAACATATGCATACATTAAAGGGGAGCTAAACTCAACATGTTTCAATTTACTTTTTCTTTAGTTAAAATAATCAAATATTTTGATATCATCAAAAAGGGGGAGAATGTTGACCAAAAGTCATTCACTCATTTATTTTGATGATAAACAAATATTTGATTATTATTTGTTACTAATCTTTTCTTGATTATTTTGCAAGCAAGTTCACAGAGTATCTATATTTGCTCGGTAAAGTCAAACATAATCAAAAAGTAGATTCAACAAGTATATAAACTACTTCATACTTCATAAGAGCAAAAGATTCATCAAGGGATCAACAAGTCAAGACCCTATTCAAAAAAGGTCTTCAAAAAGCTCAAAGTCAAAAGTCAACCCGAAAGTCAAAGTCAAAGTCAAAGTCAAAGTCAAAAGTCAACTCTCGGGAAATTCAACATGGGATCAAAACATGCAAATCAAGCTAGGAAGCTCATCTACATCAAGACTACAAATAATCAAATGGTATAAATTTGCTTTAGTCTTGTTAAAGTGATTTGCATAGTACACTAGGATTTATAAGTTCAAAAGTTTGGCTCACTAACTTGTGCGACAAGTTATTTCACAAAAAATGATATCTAAATTTTCTAAATTGATTTTTAAGATCACATATCATTTAACTAAGAGAACGCAACTGGAATTTTTGAAATCGGATAAACGAGTAAAAAGTTATGCACGTTTTAGTGCGAAAAATCGAACTTTTCCCACTGCCTGGATTTAGGTTAACCGGTTTCAAAGAGGTAAACCGGTTCTCCATGAACCGGTTACCCTATTGTAAACCGGTGAACCGATTTTCCCAGAGGGAGTCTCGTTTTTCGTGCCCAACGGCTATAAACGGCTATTTTTCACTCAAACACTATATAAACTCGATTTTCACTCAAAAAATTAGGTTGGTTGAGCTTCTATTCATCATATAACATCATTCTAAGTGTTCTAACCTAAAGAATTATCATCTTTTCATAAACACACCAACCACACACACTTGAGCCAAACTTGTTCTTATCTTCTCTAGTGTGCTTGCAATTCTCTCTAGGATTTTACATTGTTTTTCATCTTATTAGAGAGAGTTTACTTTGTATTTTAAAATTACATATTCATTGTATTGAGAGGTGAGGTTGGCACCGGTATAAAAACAACTCGGTTGTAGGTGAGGTTGACACCGATTTTGTAAACAACCCGAGAAAAGTGAGATTGGCACTTCAACAATCTGTCGAGGTTGATAGTCCTTGGAAGAAAACTATTGTGAGAGGTTTGGGAAAAACCTTGGTGAAAAATTCCCCGGTTGTAAGGGTTAGTCAAGCCCGTTAACTTGGCTCGATAGTTGAACTCAAAGCTAGGTCCATAGCTTTGAAGACCAAGGACGTAGGTGGCTTAGTTCTACCGAACCTTGTAAAAATTAAGAGTTTGCAATTTCTATCCCTAAACTCCTTACATTTCTAGTTTGTTATTTGTTTATACTTGTGATTATCTTTGTTATTGCATTAAACTTAAATATTTGCATGAATTGTCTTTGGGATTTTTAAATTTCTAAAATTAGCTTAAATTTCCAATTCACCCCCCTCTTGGAAACATATCTTGGGCTAACAGGGGTTAGAAAACATGTGGGCAGCCATGAGTGAGGAATCTGCTTCAGTGAATGTACATACCATCTAATCCGGCAAGTGGAGTAGAGTTATCGGGATTCATATGTTATGTTGTTATGGACTTTCAAGTGTACTTTGCTAAAATAATATAGTGGCATCTCTTGTAATATTTTAAAGGAGATCCCCGATCTTAAAAGTGTGATGCCAAGAGATTTTATGTTTCAAAATTAATTAGCAAGTTTTTAATTAAATTATAATATTACTTAAATTGGTAGTTTATTATTATAAACTAATTTATAAAAACATACACGTAGCGTCCTTAGGAATCAAGACGTTACAACCCCTCCTCCCATGACTACTCATCCTCATTGATAAGTCAAACACATATATGTTCTTTTTGTTTGGTTTTATGTCAATATCGTTAATTTTTATATGTTATTAATTGTTAGAACATTGTTAGCGTTAAAATGTATAAAATATGGTAAAATTAGTTGTAAAATCTGGCTAAATTAGTTGTTAGAATTACCTAAATTACTACGATTCTTGCCGGTTTGAAGTTTGAGGATATGGTTTAGGGAGATACGAGCTTTTCATGGTTTTCTCGATAATTATTGATGATGCTTGATAAGTTTTGATGTTAATTGATATTTTTTGTATTGTTATGTTTTTTTATGATTGGTTATTGCTCGAAGTGTGTTCTATAGGCTCGATATGAACTCGATATGATCAAGTAGACTATAAGCCCTATTGTAAAATAAAATGTAGCAAAGCTCAACAAGCTAATACGCCTGATTGTGCTCGATGGATACAAGAGTATATGATAATGCTATGTTAAATTCTAAAATTCATTTAATTATTGGTTTAGGATCGAGTAGACAACGAGCCATATCGAGACAGCCTTTGAATTGAAATGCGACAAATCTTGACTTGATAAGATATAGAATGCATCAAGAGAACTCGATGTCGTCATGTTAACTTATACAATTTTATTATTTTAGGCTCAATGAGTTCAATTGAGTTTGATACTGTATGTGTTTTTTTTGTAGTATCTTGTTAAGGGCTTGGTTTTTCTTAGGGGCCTAGATTTTATGGGGGTTTGGGATGTTGGATTTTGTTAGAGTTGGGGTTTCATCGATGCTTGAGTTTTGCCTTGTTGGTTTCATTGGTGCTAAGGTTTCATTAGGGTCAAACTTTCGTTAGGCTGCAATGTCAATCTAGTGGATGGAGAAGTATTAACATGGAGTTTAGGTTAGGTCAAATTGAGGGAGAGAACAGTACTTTTAGAGAATTTCCAAAATAATAAACTATTTTAGTTAGAGTTATATTATGGGAGATTTTTTTATTTGCTATGCCACATGAATTTTATAACTCAAATTCTCCAATAAAATCCTATATTAAAATAATACATTATTTACTCTAAAAAAATACATTATTAATTACCCATCGGCCTACTACCATATATTTAATGAGGAACGAAGTCATCTTTGTGAACAGGGACAGAGACACTTGTTATGGTGTAGGGGCTACAACCCCTAGTAAAAAATATTTTGGATTAAAGGAGAAAATTTTATTAATCAAAACTGAGCAAATGCTACAAAAACCAGCATCTACAAAATAACAAAAGACAAACTTACTTACATGTTACAAATTAATTTAAAAGATTTGTTGTCCCTCTTAGAGAGATTTCTCCTATTAACAAGTAGTAATCTTGCTTTAAGTGTGACTCTAATTAAATTATTCACATGAGAGAACTTTTTGCTCTAAGATACTAGCATTTCAATTCCACCAAATAAAATAAATTGATGCCGCACAAACAGCTGCAATAATCCTATGAAGCAGACTGCGATGTCGATTAGCATTCAACCACAAAAGCCAATTCAGGTAAGACTCAGGCCAAATAACATTGCCAAGCCAAGAATTGATAGTACACATGAGATGCTTGGAAAAAGAACAATTAAAGAAAAGATGGTTATGACAGTCAACACCAACCTCACAACTGGGCAGCTAGTAGAAATCATGGTAATACCTCTTGCCAACAGGTGATCTCTGGTTAATAAGTTATTATAAGAGGCTTGCCAGAGAATAAATTTATGTTTTGGTATGGATAATCTACACCAAATCATTTTATAATTATCAACTTTGACATAAGGGATAAGAAAAGAGTTGTAAAGTTTACTAACCCGAAATCTTCCCCCTTTTCCAGCATCTAGAATTGTGTCTCGAGTGAAAACACTCTTAAGATTAAGAAGTTTGCGCCTGTACCCCTAGTAAAAAAATATTACATGTAAAAAAAATCAAATATTTTCCTATAAATTAAATAATTATATAACAAAATAGTAAAAGAAAAAAAAAGTTTTTTTAATTTTTACATTTCAAAACAGTTTTTTTTTTTTTTTACTGAATTAGGCATAGAAACCCCTATTGCATTTAGCGTTGCAACTTAAATTGTAATAAAAAAAATCGTACAGAAACCCTTATTGCAACTAGCGGTGCTACCACTTTAAAAACCCAAACCGTAAATTTGAAAAAGAAAAAATTAAAAAAATAATATATGGGGTAATTCTCTAAGAAAAAACCACAAAATTATTATAATTTTTATTTAAAGTAAATATAAATATTTTTATCAATTAAGCTCCACAGAATAAAAATATTGTGCCCTTTGTGAGTAGTGTGGTGATGCTCTCCCCCAAATTTTAAAAAAGAAAATATTTTTATTTCTTTGTATGTCTCTACTCATTTGAATTATTCAAAATTTATGGTTTGGCCCCTTAATTTTAATTTCTCATTTTTGCTCCCTTAAATTTCAAGTCTTGCTTGTAAATAATTAATAAGGATAGCACCCTTTCATAATTAAGGAGGTGTTCTTAATTCGAACAATTATATTTGCATCTACCATCTATTTATTCCACCTCAACTAAAATTCATTACAAAACACGTTTTGTCTTTCTTCATACTCATATTTCCGACACTTTGCCCAAGCCCAAAGTATAGGACTCATAACCTTTGTCCATTTTAATTTCATTTTTTAAATAGGTGTCTTCTCTTTCACATCTTTTTAAGTAACTTATTTGTGTTCAACCAAACTTCTAACCAAATTAAAGTTTGAAGATGATGAATCTAAGTCTAACGTAAGAATATATTAATATATAAAAGAAAGTAATTCAAGTAACACGTGCCATCTAATCAATATACACAATATATATTTATATAGATATAATATGTACGCTTCACCTTCACTAAAAGAAATTACCATGAGTATTAAGTAAACCAAACTAATGTGAATAAAGGAGGTTCTATCTATGAAGTAGATATGCTATGTACTTGTAAATTAATGGACGTAGAAAAACGTTTTGTTTGTTATAACGTTGTGATCATCAATATGGACTCAAAATCACGATAAATCAAATTTGACGTGTAAAAATCCCCGATAAAAAACCATATGTTGTGTTTATCAGGTACCTAAATAAGTATTAATATTTAAGTTATACTTTAATGCGTATTATTTGGTGCGGAGAAAATTATTTAGACTTTTTTTTTTTTTTAAGAAAGGCCTCAAAAGAAACTACCTTCTAAGCAATAAAGCTTAAAGAAGGAGAAGATACAGATTCATTGATTGATCAACAAGCTCATTAAGAATGAGAAAATAGATACAAATATGATAACTTATTATACTAATAAAAGATATATTTAGCCAAAGTGTGATCTAAGACAATAAAAGGCATATTACTTGATCTAAGATAATGAAACTAAGACATACTTTGCTAATAGTTTCCTTCAAGGTATATTTGGGCTTTTTTTTTTTTTTTTTTTTTTTTATTTTGGATCTAAAGATATTATGTGTTGTCTTAAAGGGATATAAATATTTATTTATTTTTTATAAATAAAAAAAGTGATATAAATATTGTTGCTGTAAAAAAATGAAAAATGAAATAAATATTGTTTTCTTAAAGTTTAGTTTCATTTACATTTAAATTTGTGTCTCCTTTTTAAATTAAATTTTGAAATTTAATTTAAAATTCTAAAAACGTTAACCACAACATTTTTGCGACAATCAAATATTGGTGGAATATTTTTCTCAGAAAGCTCAGATTAATATGCTTTTTTAAGGCAAAAGCTCAGATTATTAGAATCGTGCTAAAAATAGTAAAAAATAATTCATATCATGATTTTTTTTTTGATTAAATGATTGATCATATGAGATATCATGATTGAATAGCATCTATGTAATAATATATATTAAAATTACAATTAGAAAAACAAAAAAGATACTACCCCATGAGAAATTGTATAATGATGTTTTGTAATTTGTATAATTTGTATTGAAATAATGCTATTTACGATTTTTGTACCCAAACTATGACCAATATATATTATTAAATTCTTAAATTTTTCAATCCGTTAAATATAGTCCCCAAACTATTCATAGAGTTGTAAAATAGTCATTTTTTTTATCCCGGTGAAAAATTCAAAAGGCACAATATATAATGCACAAGTTATAGTTTGGAAGACGAAACTCCTAAAAATAATAAAATGATATGATGTATATTATTAGAGAAATATGCTAAAAGATACCAGCAGTGCTTAGTACTATCTTCGGTGTTATATCGTTTTTGTATAATTAAATATCAAGTGTCATATAATTTAATATAATAATTTTTAAGGAATATTACTAACCAATCACAAAAAGATAAGTTTAAAAACTATTAGATACTATTAGTATCCAATAACAATACTCGTATTTTTATTTCATTAATTTGTTTAGTGAATTAAGTTTATGAAACCTCTACATTCCGGAGCTAGCCTCCAATATATTATGATTAGCAGGCTTTTCTCATAAATTTAAATAAATTTTCTAAAATTTATTTGCTAATCATTCTATATTCCTTTTTATTTTTCTTCTTAAATTAGACACAAAAAAATCCATATCTAAGTATATTTATTTTAATTCAATTTCATAATCTACCTAATATAATGCTCTTCTAATACCATTTTCAGAAAGAGAAAAAAATCATAGAATAATATCACATCTATTATGTAATTGTCTTCTATGTTAATTAATGAATTCTTTTTTCAAAATAAATAATTTTAATTCCATATTTCATGAGACTACAAACATAGAAATATCTCCACCAAAAATATAAGAAACATATAATATTATAATGAATAAGAACAGTACACCTTTAAAGAGATATTTGATATAGTATCCAATATTTTGGCATTAAAAAGAATTTTAGTGCATTTTTTTTATTATTGAGTATGCTATAATTATTTTAGATTATATATAAATTTGTTTAAAAAAATTAATAATTTATAATATTAATAATAAAATTTAAATATTTTATTACACGAATAATTATATTTTTTCATAAGTGTAATAAATAATTATTTTAAATTTTATTTTTAACACTATAAATTATTTATAATTTTTAAAAATTGACAAAAATTTTTAAATAATTACAAGGCAAAGAAAAAAAAAGGGGTTTTTTCAATATTATACCTAAAATTGATTTTATTTATAAAAATACCTTTAAGAAAATTATTGGCACAAATACCGTTATGCCACGTCAGCATACATACCGAAATTTTAAATAATTACCGAAAATAGAAAAAACTGGAAAATCTCGTTTCCAGAAATTTTCGCTTTTTAAGAGAGCTGAAAAAGGCAACCATTTAGTTGCTTTTAATGTAAATAAGATATCAATTGGTTACTTTTCTATTAAAAAAATTATTTCAGTATTTTACACATATATATAAATAATAAAATAACTATTTTAATATGTAAATATAAATAATAAAATAACTATTTTAATATGTAAGAAATATATATTTTTCTGTCTTCAAAAAAAGACGACTAATATTAAAAGAAACTTTTTTGTTTCATTTTATATTTTTAAGTTATATTATGTTATTTTATTGTTTAAGATACCTTGAGATTACTTTTTTTTTTTAATGTAACTCATATGATGTTTCAGATATTATTCAATTTATTTACAAATTATTTTATAAACCTATTAAAATAGTTTTATAAAAATAAGTTTATTTTTATTTAATCTTGTAATGTCTAAATATAAAAATATTGATGTCCATGTGATTACCTGAAAAGTTTACGGGTTAACAGTAAGTATATTTAATTTTGTTTAAACTAAATGTGTGACTTTTTTTAAAATTGTAACTCATATGATATTTAAGATACTATTTAGTTTATTTATAAGTTATTTTATAAGCCTATCAAAATAATTTTATAAAAAAAAATTATTTATAATTTAATCTTGTGACATCTAAATATAAAATAAAAAAAAAATACTTTTTAGTAACTTATCAAGTTGTTTGGTACATTAATTTTGTTTAAGTTAAAAGATTAATTACTTAACAAAATATAATAGAAACAAAAATATTAAATTTGATTTCAGTTATCTTTTTATGTGACGTTCAAAAAATATATACTTCCCACGTATTGAAAATGATCATCTTAAAAAATTAATTATAATAATATAACTCTTAAAAAAACCAAAAGAGTTATTTGTGAAGAAAAAATAAATTTTTTAAAACTGTTTTTTTTTTTTTTTTTTTTTTGAGATGGATAAATTTTTTAAAACTTGTAAAAGAAAAAAAAGTGAGAAATGAGTATATAAAGTTAGAAATTTATTTATATAATTTTTAAAAAATATAAATAAAATAAAATAAGTGAGATATTTAAATGTCATGTCTTCAAAAAAAAAATAAATAAATAAAGTTGTCAGATGTTTGATGTTTGAAAGAAAAAAATTCAAAAATAAAATAATAAAAAAAAAAAAAAAAAGAGAGTCTCTAGAGACTCTGACTCTCGTCAGGTAAAAAAAAAAAAGAAGAAAGGCTGACTTTTTATTTAGGTACACAGTACCAATTTTGTTAAAATGGTTTCGGTAATGACAACATTTAATTATTGGACGGCATTTAGATAAATATTTTAGAAATTACGTATTGTGATGTAAATAACTCAAAAAAAAAACTAAAAGAGTTTTGTAAATGCAAAAACAAATACTGCAAAAACTTGTCAAGAAAAGAACTCCATAGAAAATGTGGTGTGTGGATCTTATTGGCTGGTCCACACTGCATGGCTTTTTGAGGAGGCACATAGAGAATTAAAAAGTCAATATTTTGACTGACTTGTAGATTGGCGGAATGAGACTGTAACCATTACCAAACTCGTACCAGCAAACTCATCATATATATCATCATCACTTGTTTTTCGCGAGAAAATTCTCCCACCCGTTTCTTCTTTTTTTCCGGGTAAATCTTTCTTTTTTATATAAACTTGTGAGCTCAGTGAACCGTCCATGTGCACCATGATTCATGTGAATCGCAACACTCCCATCCCATTTATTATCTCTTTCACACTCGTCAATTTCTTTTTGTAAGTGAAAAAACCTTCCTTCTTTCATGCCTCAAACTTTGGTAGCCACCAAGTGAGTACTAAACCCAACCAAATTACAAAGACTTTTTTTTTATTATTATTATTTATTTTGCTTTCTTGATACTTCTCTTCTATACCCACTAAAAAGATAGATCAACCCTTTTCCAAAGATCTTTTCTTTACCTTAAAAAGAAAGTTTTTGTTTTCTGTTGTTCTGTCTTTATTTTATTTATCTCTACCTCTGCTTTGATCATTGATTGGTTTTCTAAGGTTTGGATTCATTTTGGGGTCTCTAAATGAGGAACGATGATCAAACTCTATCCCTCTTTGGGATTTCTCTTACGGAAAGGCCTAAATGGCAACAGTTCCTCATTTGTTCTTCTGGGTTTTTCTTTGGTTACCTTGTTAATGGCGTTTGCGAGGTCAGTTCATATATATTCAGATTTGTATAAATAAGAATCTGCGGTGTATTTTTTTTTCATCGCCATATATAATATAGATGTTTTTTTTTTTCCATTACCAATTTTCTCTTTGAGATTTTGTCTCGTTGATTTGTTATACAATAGTTCTTGAAATTCCCCTGTTCTTTTCAATTTTACCATTTCTCACTTTATCATTTTTGTGCAAAAATTGTATGAACAATATAATGATTTGCTTTGACGTGTTCATAAAATTCTATGCTCTTTTTTTTAAAAAAAATTATTATATGGTCATTGACATATTAATCTGCCTATTCTCAGGAGTATGTGTACAACCGACTTCAGTTTAGGTAAGCTGTCTTTCATTTATTTATATGAAAATTAATATTTTTAGAAAAATATGAACCTAATCTTCATTCCATTTTACCAGCTATGGGTGGTATTTCACCTTTGTACAAGGATTTGTATACATTATACTAATATACCTACAAGGATTCACCACCAAACAAATGGTTAACTCGTGGAAGACATATGTAAAGCTCTCTGGTGTTCTAATGGGTTCTCAAGGACTCACTAAAGGATCTTTGGCTTTTCTTAATTATCCTGCTCAAATCATGTTCAAATCCACTAAGGTACAAAAACACACTGTAAAATGATTCGCTGTTAAATTTGATCCTCTTTTCTATTATCTATCTTTGTTCTTATTTTTTTGGCTATGAAAATTCAGGTATTACCTGTCATGATTATGGGAGCCTTCATTCCAGGACTGAGAAGGAGATACCCTCTTCGTGAATATGTATCTGCAATACTCCTAGTTATTGGTTTGATACTTTTCACCTTAGCTGATGCTCAGACATCTCCCAATTTTCGAGTCTTGGGTGTTATAATGATTTCGGGTGCTCTAGTCATGGATGCTTTTTTGGGGAATTTGCAAGAGGCTATCTTTACTTTGAATCCAGATACCACCCAGGTTAGCTCTATTCTCTGTCATTCTTCTCATTGGTTTTTCTCTTTTTAATGTTTGTTTATCTTTTTTTTACTTATTTATATATTTGCAGATGGAAATGTTGTTCTGCTCAACTGTTGTTGGGTTACCTTTTTTGCTTCCTCCTATGATTCTCACAGGAGAGTTGGTCAAGGCTTGGAACTCATGTTATGAAGTAAGTTTGCTAATAAAGCTAAAATTTTATTCAACTGTTGTACTTTCCACACCTCTTTCAAGTTCTAATATCAAAATCACAATCTTGCTCATCATGTCACCGGAAATTTTTTGCAGCATCCATATGTTTATGGGGTGCTAGTGTTTGAAGCCATGGCAACTTACGTCGGGCAAGTTTCTGTGCTATCCCTCATTGCTCTTTTTGGTGCAGCCACCACTGCTATGGTAATTTTCTAAGACTTGAATCTCCTACCTATGTTGAACATTTAGTTGGTTTAGCTATTTTTGCTGGTTTATGTGTTAGATTAGTAAGGAACTAAAGATATAGACTGAGAATGCTAACATCATCTTTAGAAATTCATTGTGGTTACATACTGAAGAAGAGGGGTAACTCAAACGGTCAGACTTTATAGTTTGCTCTCACAAATTTGTTGATTGATATGCCATTCCATTCTTGATTTTGCAGATAACGACTGCTAGAAAAGCAGTAACTTTGTTGCTTTCATATGTGATATTTACAAAGCCAATGACTAACCAACATGGGGTAGGGCTTCTTCTTATATCTATGGGAATCATAGTTAAGATGGTCCCAGAAAACCAAATCCCAAGTTGGAGTTCACTCCAATATGCCGTTGTTAAGCACACCAAATCCACTTCCAAAGCAGACAAGGCTATAATAAAAGACTCAGAGGAGTCAGGAGAAGATGACGAAAAAAGAGCCCTGGTCTGACTTATATTATGGTTTAATTGCTCTTGGAAATTTCTCTCTCCCTTTTACTCTTAGGTTCAGGGCATAGTTTAGAGGATTAAAAACAGAGATAAGGTCAGAAAATGTCCACAAAGAAAGAAAGAAAACTGATTAAATAGATTTTGCTACTATAACTTTTAATATTCATAAGCGACTACCTTTTGGAACATGCAATTCTTTATTCTTTTCTTTTCTTTTATTAATGAAATAATTTTTACATTTTTGATACAAGTTTCTTCCCCTGCTCAATATTCTATTTTCCTTCTTTTTAACAGAAGTTTAAGAGTAGGGGCTTTTTCTCTTTAGTTTTTCGTAATTCAAAGAAAAATATTAGTTTATTAATTGTTTATGGAAGATAAGTCATAAGAGATCAACTAGCAATCATAGAAAGATGATTAACAAACTCTAACTAAGCTGAAGTTTTCTGTCCAGTTCCCAAAATAGTTCCGATTCAGCATTTTTATTTTTGTTTTTGATTTTGTTAGCATCTCCAAGGTAGTATGTCAAAGTGGGAGCCAAATCACTTGTCCCATTCCCTGTCCCACCAGTTATATTGTGTCACTTCAATTAAAATTTCACTTATATATTTAACAAATCTTTTGTTTAAACCAAATTTAAAAAACAATGAAACTGGAACGAATTACTAATAAAAGATTGTGATTGAGTCACGGATAATGTCACTTTCTTTAAGATGTTTTGCGGCTTTGCCCAAAGTGTGCACGACAGTCTAGTAATCACAGCGTCCCCAGGATAAAAAAGCCTCTGCATACGATATGTTTTGCATCGAAGTATATCTCTCGATTACACTCTAAATTTTGCTCTAAGAAAAATCATAAGGAAGAAAGATTTTTTTTGTATGTTGAAAAGATTGTATGTTTCCGTTGTTATGATACAACTTATATAAAAAGTCGATCCAAGATTAAACGGTAAGAAAACAGTAATATAATCGGCAGTGAAAAGCGGATCATTGATTGATCGCTTTTTACTACTTCCGTTAAAATTAATTAATTAATAAATAAAAAATTAATATTTATTTAATTAAATAATTTTTTTGACACTTCACCCACCGGCCTGGCTCGGTCGGACGGTAATGGCGTGCGCGTGTGGTGGTCCAATGTGTAAGTCCTCACCCATGCGCACAAAATTAGGTACCTCTTGGGGCCCATACCCAAATCTCAAACATGCACTATATATACACTTCTAATGAAGTGTTTCTATCCAATGTGGGACTCCTATTACTCACACACTTCACTTTTTATTTTTATACAATTTCACAAAAGTTCCAACAATCCCCCACTTAAAAATTTTAAAAATATTTTCTTGAGCAATATCAGACAACTATAAGACATTGCTTCTGCAAAAGTATCTTTCGATTTGAATCTTGCGTAGTAAATACGATTTAGATTTTACTAGAGTGACTCGAACTCTTGAACTCTATCTCTAACATCGTACCACGCACCAATCTTTCAAGGATGTATTCAAACAAGCATGTGCGTTAATGGCCATGCACGTCTATCCCAGTATAGTGAACGCTCTAGAAATTTTACCCAAAATTTCATAGGAAGTTGCCCCACTCCCAGATTCACATAGGTGAGTCTATCAAGAGTACTCTTGTAGCTCGGTACTCCACTTCACATAGAGTATAGATCTCATTAAGAGTTTCTATTAACTCATCCTCTTATCGCTTCAGGAATTCATGCTTCTCATATAATAATAGCATGATCAACACATATCTCCTCATAACTTATTATTACCCGTTGAACCTAATTCTTAGGATCTCCAGTCATTAGGTTGGGTTACCATTATGAGAGACTCATCTTTCTAAGGGCAATAGTCACATTCCTTTTGAAGGTTTATGGACTTTCTCTCTAGCTAGTCCTTTTGTCAAAGGATCTGCTAAATTGTCATCAATGCGTACAAGATCCACTCCAACAACTCCTGTTGAAAGGAACTCTCTAACAGTGTTGTGCTTACGACGAATTTGTCATTTCTTACCATTGTAATTGTAGGAAATTTATTTTACCAGGATCTTAGATCTACTCACAAGTATGTTGTTTAAACACCCTAAATATGAACTTTCTAAAACGATAAATTAAACACATATAAAGTTAAGAAAACCTTACATTGATGCAGCGGAATTAATGTCTCCTTCCACTCAGATCTCTAACCCTTGTATCCTTTCTGTAGCAGAGTATAATCAAGATCTGAGCCCGAATTATCCTTCTTCTTCAAGTTTGATCCTTCACAGTCTTCCAATCTATGATTGAGTTACTGCTTGCTGTGTGTGGGCACTTACTCTCTCACTAGGGTCGAAATTGATGAAGGAGAAAAGAAGAAAGAGGGTTTCGGCCAGGTATAGAAAGTGGGGAAGGCTCAGTTTTTCTGAAGAGAGAAATTTCTGTCAGAAAGGCTTATGAAAACTTATGAAAGCATATGTTGTGACTGAGCCATCACTTTCTATTTATAGGCAACTACTAGGTTTAGGTTAAGAATTATTTGGCATTAAAATAATGAAAATATTAATTTGAAAAAACTCATTAAGTGGCCGGCCATGGTGTTGTAGTGGGCCCCACTTGATTTTGCAGTTTTATCAAATTTTATCTCTATTTTCTCAAAAACGCTAATTTTCTAATTCTAACCTTTTAAATGCCAAAACTAATTATTTAATAACTAAAATAGATTATTAAATAATATTGTCATTTAATTTAATTATTAATTAGACATATAAAGTCCATTAATAAATAAATAAACCTAGAAACTCTTTTCTTTACAATTTCACCCCTGCTTAGTGAAAATTCATAAAATTAGACATAGTCTAACTTTAGAATTATAATTGATCAATCACGAATCAATTAATGAGTCTTACAAGCAGAATGTTCTCAACTAGAATGGGGACCATGGATCTATATGCTGAGCTTCCAATAAGTGAACCAAATTTACCAAGTAAATTCCTACTTATTAATTCTTCATTGAATCCACTCTTAGAACTTAGAATTGCACTCTCAGACTTATATAGAGCATATTGTATGTTCCACGATATCAATATGCTATCTCATTTAACCATTGTTATAATCTGATTGTGATTTAAAGATCCTCTATATAGATGATCTACATCGAGATGGGATTTCTTTACCGTTGTCACCCCTCAATGTATTTTGCCCCTTAAAACACTTAGCTACCTGTAAATGGTGTTTAGTGATCTAATAATTAGTCAGTTAAACAAGAGCTCATCCATTTACTTCTATTTGCTAAGCTCGAAGGGAATCATCACTTGACTTCTATACACCAGTAGAAGCTATAGATTCCATATTTATGTTCAGCACTCCCACTCAATCATACTATCATGTTCCCAAAATATACGTATCACCCTGACCCAAAAGTAGGCTTAACTAATAAATCAAAGAACATGAATAGCACTCCTGAGTTGAGCCTAAGCATATCAGGATTTAGATTCTTTTAATCTTAAGATCAACTACTGATATTGACTTGGAAAGATATGTATAACGGTAAGTTTGTAATATCTTAACTTAGTTGCAATATCGGTCTGGTCCAATGTATACTCCATACATTCGAAACTAGTATACTTTACTAATGTCCTGGAAAGAACATAACACTTACTCCAAGTGTAAGTATACATCATCGCTGATTATCACATTAGTGTAAACCCAATAACACTGATGAAACAGGGACCAAGTCTTTTGATTCATATGATCACAATCACATTCCACTGTGTTGACGATACTGTAATTGTGAATAAACATATGATCTGGATTTAACTGATTCTGTGTGTAAATGTAATAAACATATTTAAACCAATAGCATGTAAAATTCATGCAAACATCAATCACTTCAAATTTCTTATATTGATAACTAATTAGATTGTAAAGATTTTTATTTAGGGCATAAAACCCAACAAACTCCCACTTGCACTAATATAAAACAAACTGCGCAAATAGGTCAATCTGATGTCTTGATCTTCAGATCAAGTGTAGTATATTTGAATCCACCCAAACTTCTGAAACTAGTTCATAAATACTCTTATGAAACATCATTTACTATATGCTTTACTTATCAAGGGATACTGAAATCTTTACTGTTTTAAAAGTACATCTGAATTAACAGAAGACATATCTCTCATATTTTAAAATATGTAATTGAGATAATACAGTGTAGACTTATCTTCAGTGATATAACTTTCTTGGATTTCGAATACACAAAGTTATAATTCTTCTCTGGTAGAGCTTGAATTATTATACAATAATTCCTCCACCCCCAAAGTAAGCACCATCTCCAGAATTTCGAAATTAGATGGTGAGATACAAAGACAACTGATACACAGTTCCTTAATATCTAACATGTAGATCACTTTCATAAATCCTTCTTGAATATCTTCTAATGTTCCCTATTTGATTACATCTCAGATAGCTCCCACTCAATAGCAGATGTCTGGTTAAATAATACTTTTAACCTCTTATTGTTTAGAGAGTTATCCAATTGTGACTTTTGTATTAGTCTGAAACTTTAAGTTAAGACTAAGTCATCAACATAGCAGACTAGTATTTGAAGTGAAAAATACATGCCAGAGATAAAGTAATCAAAATTAAGATACCATCAAATTTTATGAGGATTAAGAATTCTTGGTTCAAGTCATTCGAATGGACTGAACTAGAGTTCTTTATCTTATTCTCATAATTCTGATAAGCTATTCCTATCCATGTGAATGGTTAGATTCGCTTTTCAGTAGTGTTCTTAAGTACCTATCACAAGTATCAACCTAATGAAGATGGGTATAGAATTTTAAAATTCTCCCACTCAATTAAGGTAGTGTGAAAATTTAACAAAGAACTTTCAAAGGTATCAAACTTTTACTTACAACAGTAAAATCGAAATGGAACATACAATTAAGATCAAGAATTTATATTGACAATAGCTGACTCATTATACTACTTCCATGTTTAAAGAAGATATGTGTTACATAGGGAATTGTGGAATAAACTCCACCCCTAAGAATATACATATAGGGTACTTGTGGATAACCTCCACCCCTAAGTATGTAGAGATTATGATCCACCCCTAAAGGTTGTAAAGATCATGATTCTCTAAGTGTGATAGAGTTTATGTGGAGTTGAATACTATCCAGAGTTCATTAGATATAAAAGATCGTTGAACTGCATAGTTTTCTTAACTTTTGTCCACCCCTATCAGATCAAAAGATCTTTTTATTAAACAAATTCTTAATAATTGTAAGAGAATTAACAATTATTAATAAACATAGAAATAGTTTCTATTGTTTATTTAATATAACTCTATGAAGAGTTGTAAATATAATAGAATTTGCATCAATAATAAAAACACTTACACCTACAAACATATAAATATAATGTGGTAATAGTTGATGAAGATAAAATAAATGAAGCTCAATCTCATAAATTGCAATGGTGATTTCGAAAATAAAAGAATACTTTATTAATAAATTTTTTTTAAAAAAATGTATTGCAACAATATGAGAAAAACAGGGATAAATATTCCTAACTAAAATTGAAATCCAAATTGTCTTTAAACTAAAACAATTAATTCAAAAAATAAATTGAAGAGCTTCATCTTCATCTGGACGATTTCACCCCTAGTCTAGCTTTCTGATCCAACTCATCTGAGTTCAAGTAGCTTGGCCTATAAGAAGAAGAAAACAAATAAACAAAGTTAGTCCAGAATCATAATGTAACACCCTAACTAACATAGGCGTATTACGTGATTTTTAAACATGCTGTGCAGCTCGTTGCTAATCAACGAGGTTTATGGAAAACGTGATTAATTAAAATTTTTGCTTTTTAATTAAACTTGTAAAATATAATTACAAAAGACTCGGGATCCCGATTACAAAAAACATTTACAAAATATTTAACTGTTTATACAAAATAATTGTCGCCTAGCAACTAGTTACAAAATCAGCCTCGCTGTCCCGATGATCGTACGCTCCAGGCCTAACCGCCCCGACATGTACAACCTTCATAAGCTCGCTCACGGTCCATCAGCTTTAGCCTTGCCTTTACCTACACATAAACGTAGAACTGTGAGTCGACAGACTCAGTAAGAAAAGCATAATAATACTCATACATAAATCCCGGTCATGATCAGACGCCCATACCCCTGATCACAACCCTAACTGTCGTGTCCAACACGATACTGAGTCCCGCTACTGCCGTGTCCAACACGGTACTGAGCCACTACTGCCATGTCCAACATGGTACTGAGTTCTGAACGTTCATAGGGACGGTACTATTGACACGTAACAGCCTGATCGGTCGAACCGGTCATACTCCGGCTGCTGGTCATACTCCAGCCTGTACCGACGTGTTACTATATCCACCTGATCGGTCGAACCGGTCATACTCCGGCTGCTGGTCATACTCCAGCCTGTACCGACGGGATACGTCAATAGTACGGAACCACCAACCAAGTGTCAGCCTGATCGGTCGAACCGGTCATACTCCGACTGCTGGTCATACTCCAGCCTGTACCGACGTGACAAGGTTGGATGGTTCGAAGCCAACATACATAACTAATGTAATCTAACAGGCTTCCTACATGCTCGCTAAACATGTAATCTACATATGCATACTGTTATACTAATCTTACCTGGATTTCGAATTCAGGTGTGCCGGTCAACCTGACTGGAACTTTAACTGCGCGGCGGATTACAGGCTCCTAAACCATAAAAATCACAACACTATAAGTGACACGCTAAATCACTTCCCGGGGACTTAAACTAGGAACTAAAAGTTTCCCTATCGATAAAAAGCATGGCAATACCCCCTAAAACATAAAAACGAGGAAAACTAGGGTCCCTGAATTTTCCCCAACCGGTAGACCGGTTGCCCAACCGGAATTCCGGTTCTGGGAAAATTCAGAACCCTCATCCGGAATTCCGGATGCATAACCGAAATTCGTTGCCTCGCGAGCAAAGAACAATCAAAAATTCATATCTTGCTCAAATCAACTCCAAATCAACTCAAACCTTCCAGACCTATTCCATATGACCCAAAGAACATTTCTAAGGCACCAAAACCACCCAGATTGTACCAAAGCAAAAAGTGCCATTAAAGCTCAAGCTTTGAGTTCTAAACTCAAACTTGAGTAAAATCACCTAACATGCATACAAACCAACTCAAATCCTCTTAAACAAGCATAATATAACCTCTGGAAACAATTAGAAATATCAACAATATCACAGCAACAAATTCAAGGCATTTCTCTTTGAAAACCATATTTTAACATAGAAAAATCATAGCTTTACTCAACCTAACTATCATGCTTCAAAACAACTTAAATAACCCTAATCTAACAAGCTTTAAACCTCTGAAATTAAGAATAAATTCATGCTAAAGAATAACATCTAACAATCATGCATGCATCAACTATATTCATCATTTTTTTTCCAAGAAACAAAGGAAGAAAGTTAGGGAGCACATACCACAACAAGAGATCACTAAAATTTTGCAAACAAAGCTTGAATCACCAAGCAAAGGGGCTGGTTCTTGAAGCTCCAAGAGAGCCGAAAAAGAGAGAGAGAATTGAGAGCTTTTGAAAATTTTCTTCTTTTCTTTAACTTTGCAATTTTTTGATAAAATGAAATAAAAAGCTTTTACACACATATATCAATTCATTTCAGCCAAAAACAATTAAATAAACATTTATTTTCCATTTAATAAAATCACAAAAAGACAAAATACTAATGGGGCAAAAAGACCATTTTGCCCCTCCACACTAAAACCACATAAATCACACTAAAGGGTATTTTTGGGAAATTTCAAATTCCCGGCCATTCCCGACATTCCCAATGTCTAATAACCCGTCCCAAACTACTAACATACTAAGTTGTGATTTCTACTGAGCCAAACGCCGGGTTCCAAAATACCGGGCACCGGAAATGCAAAATATGAAAACTACTGAATGACATAAAATGCATCACTGAATTCAATAATAACAGCATAATAAATTATTTAAATAGCTATAAATAATTTTCATAAATAATCATAATTAACTGCTAATTTCCAAATTAACTAAGCGGTCTTTACACATAAATCCAATTGGATAAAAATTCACTAAAACTCTTAAAGTTTATAAATAGAAATACCTTGTTTCTTTGCAAGAAGTTTAGGACACTGGGGTTTCCAATGACCTTTCTCATTGCAGTAGAAACACTTTCCTTTAAGTGTAGCATCACCAGAAGGAACAACCTTTTTATTCTTCATGGCTTTTGTTCGCTTCTTGGTGTTCTTCCACTTCTTCTTCGATTTGGGCTTCGGCGAGCAGGCAACATTTGCTTCAGGTTTCATCGTCCCATTACCATTCCCAGGATTATGAGGTTTGCTCCCTTTCTTCTTGGGTCCTCCAATCAAATTTTCATAAGTTTGAAGGTCATTGACTAATTCATGAAAGTCAATTTCCTTCTTATTCATGACATAATTTGAAGTGTATGGTAGAAATGCTGGAGTTAGGCTGTTCAAGATAAGACTTACTTGAGTAGCACTATCCATTTCAGCACCATGATCCTGGGCTTCTTGGAAATAACTTGACATAAGGAGAACATGGTCACGCACGTTTTGATGAGATTCCATCCGTGCATTAATGTACTTCTTAGTCGCGTCAAAGCATGACTGAAGTGATGCCTTACCGAATAGCTCATTTAACTTCGTCATAACTTCAGCAGCCTTCCCAGTTTTAGAAAACCGAGTTTTGAGGTTGTCAACCATGCTAGAAAGCATAAAGTATAGAGCTTTGTCATTTGCTTTCTGCCAACGCTCATACTTTTCTTTCACAGCTTTGGAAGCATTGTCCCCAGGCACTTCAGGTGACGGCTCAGTTAAAACAAACAAGGCACTTTCTCCTATGAGAGCAATATTAATGTTCTCATTCCACTTATTAAAGTTAGATCCATTGAGCTTATTTTCAGTCAACAGTGATAACATGGGATTCATTTTGATAATACATGATACTACAAAATAATAGAAATCAACAAATAGAAATAAATAATGGTTTAACACAAAATCAATTCAGAAATTATAAGCACATAGCAAGTAGGAATGATATGAGAAAATACTTAAAAAATTCAATCCTAAATAATTTCCAAGGTTTTTCAACAAACTGATATTAGTGTCCCGTTTAGGCGAGAGTCAAAGCTACCATCCATTGAATAGAGTTGTCAGCTCATCTAAAATGTTAAACATTCTAGCAACCTTTTATTCGATCAAGATTGGAATCCAGCGTTGTCCCGTTTAGGCGAGAGTCAAGGCTATTCTATCTTATGAGCTTCTACCATTGTTTCGCAATTTGCAAGTCAAATATGGTCGCCACCATTAGGGTGATCTATACCATATAAAACACTTACAAACCACTTATCATGCGAGATTAAACGGTGCGAAATTGCTAATGAACGTTCCTCCATTAGGGAGGATTACTCACTAAAACAAACGCGATGTAAAACCCACAATAGAGATCGAATATCTTAATAATAATAAAGCTCATTCTTTAAAATGTATTTTCTTTATTATTCTAATAAATTAATTCTCATTAAATTCGAATTTTAGAATTGAAATTCTAAAGGAAGAATTTAATATAATATTTATAAAATTATACTTAGATGGTGATTGAAATAAAATTAATTATTTTCATCTTAGTAATAATCTTAAATATAAATATTAAAGAAATTAATTTAAGTTGAATTAAATTAAATAATTAGCAACTTAAAAATTTCCTTTGAGAATATATTTATTGAGTTCGAAAATTTAAAGTATATAAAAAATACAATTTTCGAAAATAATAAAAATAGAAAAGAAATACTTCAAGCAAAAATATCACCTATCTAGATTTTCTTTTGACTAATTAATTCAATTTCTAATATTATATATATATATATTTTTTTTTAAATTCATTTATTTTAAATTAATCAATTAAATGAAAAAATCGTTGATTGAAGTTGGCCCAAGAATTAATTAAAATAAATAATTAATTTACAACTCAATCTATTTTTCAAAAAAAAAAAAAATCAAAAATATTGCATAATTAAAATGCAAATTTCGAAATTGATTAATAAAATAAAGAAAAATATATATTTTGAAAATTATTTAAATTTAAGTTGAGAAATTAAATTTCAACTTAAAATAATTTTCTATTTAATTAAGTGTCATGAAAAATAAATAAATATTTAAGTATCATGATGAAAATCAACTTAGATATTTAAATTTTTCAAGTTAATTAAATGTATTAAATTCAAGAAAAAATAATTAAGTGTAGAGAAGGCTTAATTATTAATTTCTAGTTTAATACTAGGAAAAATATACTTAAATAAAATTGTACCAAAATTAATTATTTAAATAATTAATTTCACAATGTATAATATTTTCCTATTTAAATATTAGAAATAATAAGTAGTCTAGAAATTACTATCTAGAAAATATCTTATTTGACTAAGTATCTTTTCAAAATTTTGAAAAATATCTAATTTAAGTTATATAGAAAAAATCTAAAACTTAAATAATTTCAAATTTAGATTTAACTAAATATCAAAAATTAAGTTATAACCACTTAATTTTGAGGATATCTTTTTAAGTTAATATTCGAAAAGATATTAATCTAAAAAAAATATCTAAAATATTCCATTTTAAGTTAATATTCGAAAAGATATTAACTTAAAAAATATCTTAAGAATCTTTAATAACTAATGCCTAGGATTCCTCAACTTAATTTAAATTTAAATAAAATATTCAAATTTAAGTTAGATAAGAAAAATCAGTTGATACAACTAATTTATAACTTAAATAGGAATATTTAATTAAATAAGCTCCAGAAAGAATCTTAGTTAGTTAAAATTCTATATTTAATTAAATACAAGAAAAATACAAATAGTTTGTCTAGAAATAATATCTAAAACTAAAAGTGTTTTTCTTAAAATTAACTTTAAAATATTAAAATGAAAATAAATTTCATATATTTTAAAAGTTAATTATGTTGCTAATTCAATTTTATTAGGTCAAACTAATATAATTAACCTAGTACAGTTATTCAAATCAGGCAAATGGGCCTTCACAATTGGGGTAGTTCATGTGAGGGGGTGCTGGGTTCAGTATGTCGTACCCACTTCTATGGCTCCCAACTCTCACACAAGGCCCAAAAGAGAGGAATTTAACCTTAAAATAAATAACTGTTATTAATTGAATAGGTCCAAGAACTAAATGGACCTAAATAAAATCTATCATGGTGTGACATTTTATTTAGCAACAACCTCTATGCATCTATATTAAAACAAAATAAACATATAGGCCCACACAGGCACACACTTGGATGGATCCTATCATGTTGCTAGGTCATACACAGATGAAAGAAGATTGTAAAATTTACCTGTTACAAATTATTAACTTGACCAAGGGAGCCATCAGATCATTAGATCTGGTAAAAAGTAACCATGGCTATTTGCAATCAAGTAATAATAGGTTTTGAAAACTTACACACAAGCTAAAACCATATACTCCTGCAACAAGGTTAGCTGGAAAGTTGGAAGTAGGATTTATTTAATTTTAAATAAATAAATTTCGAAATTAATAATTAAATAAAAAAATATTTGATTTTGAAAAAAAAAATAAAATAAATAATTTAATTTTCGAAAAAAAAAATATTTATTTATTTTCGAAAATAAATAAAAAATATATTTTAAATTTCGAAACTATTTAAAAAATAAATATTTAAAATTTAAACCTACAATTTTGAAAAATTAGGTTTCAACCAACCTAAATATCATTTCAAAAAAAAAATTTGCTAACTACTTTTAAAAATTAAATGTTATTTTATAAATAAAAATTAAATAAAATTAGAAAAGATAAATTAAATATCTTTTTCAAATTTTAAATTTAATTTAAATAAATAAAATAACAAAATTTAAAAGTTAGCAAAATATCTTACATCTATTTAAAATTACATGATTATAGTTATCTTATTTTAAATTTAAATAAGGTCAAATAATTTAAAAAAGATTTAATTTAAAAATATTTAAAATCTGACCTTAAATTTAAAAATAAGATAATATATAATCAAATTTAAAAAATAAGATAGATAATTAAGCAATAAGATAGATAGTTACTATTTTAAAATTCAAATTACACTAATATCTTGAATTAAATTTAAAAAAATATTAAATTAATTCATAATGATAATTAGAATTGAATTAGGAATAGTAAATCTATAAATACAAAACTACACAAAAAATTGGAAGTTAATTCCATGAAAAAGCATGAAAAAACGAAGAAAAACGAAAAAATTTTGAGTTGTACGGACAGTTTTCGCGATCGCAGGAAAATTTCAGCACAACTCCGATTTTTTTCGAATCTTCAAAAAATCATAACTAATTCAAATTAAATCGAAATTGAGTTCTGTAAAAAGGTAACTTGCTTAATGTTTTCCATACTATCCAATAAAAATAATTCCAGAAACAGAATCGCAATTATTTTTCATGAAAATTCACAAACATCAATCAATCATCAAATAACACTCAATACAACATGATACCATCCAAAAACAAACAAACAATCGTTTTAAAGTCCAAATTTCTTGCAAGTAAATCAATTACCATGGCTCTGAGGCCAGTTGTAGGAAATTTATTTTACCAGGATCTTAGATCTACTCACAAGTATGTTGTTTAAACACCCTAAATATGAACTTTCTAAAACGATAAATTAAACACATATAAAGTTAAGAAAACCTTACATTGATGCAGCGGAATTAATGTCTCCTTCCACTCAGATCTCTAACCCTTGTATCCTTTCTGTAGCAGAGTATAATCAAGATCTGAGCCCGAATGTCCTTCTTCTTCAAGTTTGATCCTTCACAGTCTTCCAATCTATGATTGAGTTACTGCTTGCTGTGTGTGGGCACTTACTCTCTCACTAGGGTCGAAATTGATGAAGGAGAAAAGAAGAAAGAGGGTTTCGGCCAGGTATAGAAAGTGGGGAAGGCTCAGTTTTTTTGAAGAGAGAAATTTCTGTCAGAAAGGCTTATGAAAACTTATGAAAGCATATGTTGTGACTGAGCCATCACTTTCTATTTATAGGCAACTACTAGGTTTAGGTTAAGAATTATTTGCATTAAAATAATGAAAATATTAATTTGAAAAAACTCATTAAGTGGTCGGCCATGGTGTTGTAGTGGGCCCCACTTGATTTTGCAGTTTTATCAAATTTTATCTCTATTTTCTCAAAAACGCTAATTTTCCAATTCTAACCTTTTAAATGCCAAAACTAATTATTTAATAACTAAAATAGATTATTAAATAATATTGTTATTTAATTTAATTATTAATTAGACATATAAAGTCCATTAATAAATAAATAAACCTAGAAACTCTTTTCTTTACAATTTCATACCTGCTTAGTGAAAATTCATAAAAATAGACATAGTCTAACTTTAGAATTATAATTGATCAATCATGAATCAATTAATGAGTCTTACAAGCAGAATGTTCTCAACTAGAATGGGGACCATGGATCTATATGCTGAGCTTCCAATAAGTGAACCAAATTTACCAAGTAAATTCCTACTTATTAATTCTTCGTTGAATCCACTCTTAGAACTTAGAATTGCACTCTCAGACTTATATAGAGCATATTGTATGTTCCACGATATCAATATGCTATCTCATTTAACCATTGTTATAATCTTATTGTGATTTAAAGATCCTCTATATAGATGATCTACATCGAGATGGGATTTCTTTACCGTTCTCACCCCTCAATGTATTTTGCCCCTTAAAACACTTAGCTACCTGTAAATGGTGTTTAGTGATCTAATAATTAGTCAGTTAAACAAGAGCTCATCCATTTACTTCTATTTGCTAAGCTCGAAGGGAATCATCACTTGACTTCTATACACCAGTAGAAGCTATAGATTCCATATTTATGTTCAGCACTCCCACTCAATCATACTATCATGTTCCCAAAATATACGTATCACCCTGACCCAAAAGTAGGCTTAACTAATAAATCAAAGAACATGAATAGCACTCCTGAGTTGAGCCTAAGCATATCAGGATTTAGATTCTTTTAATCTTAAGATCAACTACTGATATTGACTTGGAAAGATATGTATAACGGTAAGTATGTAATATCTTAACTTAGTTGCAATATCGGTCTAGTCCAATGTATACTCCATACATTCGAAACTAGTATACTTTACTAATGTCCTGGAAAGAACATAACACTTACTCCAAGTGTAAGTATACATCATCGCTGATTATCACATTAGTGTAAACCCAATAACACTGATGAAACAGGGACCAAGTCTTTTGATTCATATGATCACAATCACATTCCACTGTGTTGACGATACTGTAATTGTGAATAAACATATGATCTGGATTTAAATGATTCTGTGTGTAAATGTAATAAACATATTTAAACCAATAGCATGTAAAATTCATGCAAACATCAATCACTTCAAATTTCTTATATTGATAACTAATCAAATTGTAAAGAGTTTTATTTAGGGCATAAAACCCAACAGTAATAACAGTTCTAGACTTTTGCAATAGCCGCGGTACTGTCTCAGTGGATCAACACAGCTGGTATCGGTTTTTCCCATAAAGGGATCTCAGCTAGCAGGCTTCTTAGCCAACCTGCTTCTTCACTAGCAGAGGCTAGTGCTATCATTTCAGACTCCATGGTGGATTGTGCTAAAATAGTCTGTTTCTTTGACTTCCAAGACACAGCGCCACCAGCTATGCTAAAAATATAGCCACTTGTTGCTTTGGAGTCATCAGACAAAGTGTTCAAGTCTGCATCACTATATCCTTCAAGGAAAGCTAGAAACCTTTAATAATGTAATCCAAGGTTCATGGTTCTCTTAAGGTATCTCATTACCCTCTCAATAGCATGTCAATGCTCTATACTAGGCCTACTGGTAAACCTGCACAATAATCCCACGACATAGGCAATGTCGGGTCACGTGCAATCAGTGGCATATCAAAGACTGCCAATGATGCTCGCATATTCAGACTGTCTCACACTGTCACCACTGTTATTAAATAGCTTTACACGGATCATATAGTGTGCAAGCAGGTTTACTATCAAAGTAATTATATTTCTTGAGAATCTTCTCAATGTAATGAGAATGATCCAAAGAAATTCTCTTTTCTGACCTAGTAATCTTAATACCAAGGATTACATGAGCTTCTCCGAGGTCTATCATATCAAAGTTAGCACATAATAATAATTTCACAGCATTCACAACATGGATATTTAAAACAAATATAAGCATATCATCCACATATAGGCACATAATAGTGCAAATGTCATTCTCAGATTTATAGTAAATGCATTTAGTTATGTGAGATAACTAAATTGTCAAATTTCTCATGGTGATTGTTTAAGATCATACAAAGATTTATCTAACTTGCAAACCTTATGTTCCTGGCCTGGGATCACGAACCCTTCAGGTTGATCCATGTATATTTCTTCTTTTAATTCACTATTAAGGAACGCTGTCCTAACATCCATTTGGTGCACAACTGCTAGTGAAATTAAAACTCTAATAGATGTTATTCTAGTGACATGTGAAAAAGTATCAAAGAAATCTACATTCTCTCTTTGTCTAAAACCCTTTGCTACTAAGCAAGCTTTGTATTTGTCAACAGTTCCATCGGGTTTCAATTTCTTTTTCAAAATCCACTTACAACCTATAGTTTTGCAGCCAGGTAGTAAGTTTGTATAATGTCAGGTTTTGTTCTTAATAAGTGAGTCCATTTCATCATCAACGACCTCTTGCCATAGGTCAGCATCTAGGGAAGGCAAGGCTTCTTGGAGGTTGGCAGGATCCTGTGATTAGGATCCACTTGGACTATTCTAAGAACTCTTAATTGTAACTAGAGCTAAGTCATCAAAAGTTTACAACCACATTTTAGTATCTATGGCATTTGCATCTTGTTCATAGTGGTTTTGACAAGATCATTCTTTGCAAAGAGTTAAATATTCCTATATCCACTTCAAAGTAATTTCATCTATATTCGAATATAGATGTACATTCAGGGGTGGATATGAGTTTTCGTTATATTCTTAAGACGATCACTCTAGGTTTTTACCTTGTGCAAAGAAATTTGAAATGTTTGAAAAGTTTCATGAATTTCTAGCAATGTTGAAACACATTAAGGTAAGTGGTTAAAGATCTTGCGAAGTGATAGGGGTGGAGAAATATTTGTATATGCAGTTCAAAGATCATTAAGTGCTTTTTGAATTGTATTCAAACTTACCTCCCTAGAAATTTAATTTGCATATTGATGATAGTATAAGGTTTATGATTAGTTACTAGCAGTTTCCTAAGTCCTTCTAGGAATATACCCTAGTGATAGGAAAATTTCAGAATGATAGAATGGTTGTGTACTTAGTGTAAACCATTACTAGATTCATGGATGTCCTGATCGTGACCTTAAGAAAAGCTAGAACTGTTAACTAAGGTTTGCATGTTTGATAGCTATTCTAAGTGATTAGGGGTGGACCATCCTATGGTCATTAAGATAAGAAAGTGTTTGTTTCAACAAATACTACTTTTCTAAGAAAATGACTAAGTCTGAAAAATAAATTAGCAAAGTAGAGGAGATAATTTTTCTTGATTCCAAAAGTGTTCTATCATCTTATTCTATATAAGATGGTCCCACTGCCTCTGTTGTCTTGACACAACCGATGAGGTCAATATCACTTATGTTCTTAGACAGAAAGTCACGGTACCTTGTCGTAGTGGGAGGGTTTCAAAGAACTCACCCTTGTTATGACTTGGGAGACACCAATTATGAAAATTCATTGTTAGTTTAAATAAGTAATGGATAGTCAGAATAAGGAACTAAGAAGTAAAGCCAAGAGAACTGTGGTTAAACCATTCATGTGGAGTAACCAAAAAGTTTTCTATTACAAGGATAAGAAATGAAATTTTGTTAATAAGTCTATTCAATGGACTTAACAAAACTTCCTAATCCTAGTGTTAAAGGTTTGAGAATATCTTAACCTATGGCTTGTGGTATGCCTGGTGATTTAATTACTCTAGTGCAAGTAACTTACTTTAGTAAGTTGTTGGAGCATTTTTCTAATGGAATCTGTAGAAGCCTTTATACTTCTAGACATAGATTTTATTTATCTAAGGATATGTCTCAACTATTCTAAAACAAATAAAGGCCTAGGAAATAATTCCTTAGGATCAACAGTGAGAGGTCTCAGATATGCTTTATTATGCATTAGACCAGACACCTACTGTTGAGTGGGAATAGTGAGTAGGTATCAAATTAATCCAGGAAAAAAACATTGGAAGACAATCAAATAAAACTTAAAATCAAAAAGAGAAACTATATGTTAGTCGATAATGGTGGTATTATAATACTCTTAGACTACACCAAATCAGGTTTCTAGACTTGCCTTGATGCTAGAAAATCTACTAATGAGATGGTGATTACTCTGGGGGTGGAGTAGTGGTTTTGGAGAAGTGTAAAAACCTTATGAAGTCTCTAACTCTACCAGTGAGACTGAATGTTAAAGTTGCAGGAAAGATACTTATTCAGTCTATGGAAAGTTCTATACAGTTCTTGGCATTGTACCAGCAATAAATTAACTACTAGTGTTAGTTCCTGACTAACACAGAAGTAGTTGCCAAAAAGTAAAGAATTCAGTATCCCTAGAGGATTAGACATATAGAGAGAAATTTCACAATTTCAAGGATTTTGTGATTAAGGAAATATAATGGTGGAGGAAAGGTTGTATTGAATACAATCTGTCAGATCCTATTACGAAGAGAATACTACATGCTACACTTGATCTGGATATCAAGATGTTATGATTATTTGAAATGCACTTTTTGCTTTATATTAGTGCAAATGGGAGTTTGTTGGATTTTGTGCCCTAAATATCATCCATTTTAATATAATCAGATTTACTTATTAATATAAGATCATAAATCACTTTTATGTTGCATGGTTCACATGATTTATTTCATGATTATACTTAATATATAAATTCTATTAATTCCATAACATATATAAATATGTATATATTTGGTCATGATTATAGTGTCGTCAGCACATTGAATATAATCATAATTATATGTTCAAAAGTTTAATTCTCATGATTTGTCAGTTCACTGGATTTAGACTGGCATGATAATCAGCGATAAGATATACTTACACCTTGGATAAGTGTTATGTCCTTTTCAGGGCATTGGTAAAGTTTACCAGTATCTGATGTATAGAGTATACATTGGAAGGGACCGATATTGATCTTAGACAAGATATCATAAACTTACAGTTATATCTTTCTAATTTAATATCAATAGTTGATCTTAGGTCTATGGATCTTAATCATGATATGGTTAGGTTCATCTTAGTTGTATTATTTATGTTCTTCAAGTTGTTCGTGGATGCTAACTTATAGTTCTAGCGGATATTTACATCTTGGGAACATGATAGTTCAATTGAGTGGGAGCGTTGATCATAGATATGGAATCTATAGCTTCTATAAGTATATAGAAGTAAAATGATGATTTCCTTCGAGCTTGGCTGAATAGATATAAATGATTGAGATCTCATTTCAGTAATTGTATTAGTTTACTGAAATATCATTTATAGGTAGCTAAATATTTTAAGGATAAAATACATTGAAATGTAGAACGGAAAATTTGTCCCTACTCAGTGTAAATCATCTATAGAGGATCTTTGACTATTAGGATTGTAATAATGGATAATCATAACGTATTTATATCGTGGTACATATAGAACGTTCTATATAAGAGAGTGCTATTCACTTCCAAATCTATAGTGGCGCAAAGCAGAATTAATAAGTTAGAAAATTTACTTGATGAATTCTGGATCTACTTATTGAAAGCTCGGCTATATAGGCCCATGGTCCCCTGACTAGTTGAGATAATACTGCTTTCAGACTCAGTTAATTGATTTTGATTAATCAATTATAATTCTAAAATTAGACTATGTCTTATTTATGAATTTTCACTAAGCAAGGGCTTAATTGTGAAGAAAAGAGGTTTTCGGGGTTAATTTGTAATTAAGAGACTTTGCATGGTCTAATTAATAAATTACATAAATGAAAATTTTATTTAGTAATTAATTATAATTATTTAAATAAGTAGTTTTGGCATTTATAGGATTGAATTAGAAATATGATATTATTGAAAGAAGAATAAGTGGTTAAAAAAGTGGCAAAATTGTAATTAGAGATTGGCACTCTAAGTGGTCGGCCCTAGTGTTACTTTTGCCCAATATTTTATTCTTTTTTAATCTATATAATTCAGCCCTAAGTCTTAGTTGAAACACTATAAAAGGAACATGATGCTCTCATCTCATCCTCTTGTCAACTTGACTATTCAACCAACCTAGATGAGAGAGTTCCTTCCTTAGTGATTTCAGTCTCCTTCCTTGTTCTTCCATATTCGAACCCATAGTGAAAGAGTGTCATGCCCACACATAGCAAGTAAAGTACTCAATCATAGTGAGTAAGACGGTAGTAACCAAACCCGAAGGAGAGAAAGAGATCCAAGTTCAGATTTTGATAATGCTCTGCGACAGAAAGGAATCAAGGGCTACAGATCTTGAACGGAAGGAGTCATTTAATTCCGCTGCAATCAATGTAAGGTTTTCTTAAACTCTTATGTGTTTATTTCATGGTTTTAGAGATATTCATATTTAGGATGTTAATCAACATACTTGTTAGTAAATCTAGATCCTCGTAAAATATTCTCAACAGATAAACTTTGTCTTTCCTTTATCATTATTCTTTTTACGCACACATACAAAAGAATCACTTCTTTAGCTTTGTACAACTCCTTCAATAGATTCTCTACATCATAATCACCACAAATCTTACTTGGTGCCATCTTGTTGAATGTTTACCTGCCACCTTATGAGTTATTTCAATTTCACACAAATTTCGATTAACACCTATTTTAAAGCCATTCAGATACATTTACAAATATATCTGAGAGTCCAAAAATTAGTGTAAGCGATTAACACCATGTGCGATCATGTAGGTCGCACATGGTACATGGTCGCACATGGTCGCTTAGTATGGTTTTACAGTTACACTGAGCGACCATGTACGACCTGCATGGTCGCATATGGTCTCTTAGTATAGTTTTCTAATTATATTGAGCGACCATGTGCGATCTACATGGTCGCTCATGGTCGCATAGTATTTTTTTCGTTTTCACTAAATGACCATATGCGACCAAATTGGTCGCACATGGTCGCATATCACAGGTCGTCTTCAACCTTGTGTTGGATATTATTTTACCAGGATCTAGATTTACTAACAAGTATGTTTCATTAACATCCTAATATGAATTCTAAAACAATGAAATAAACACATATAAAGTTTAGGAAACCTTACATTGGGTGCAGCGGAATATAATGACTCCTTCCGTTCAGATATCTAGCCCTTAATTCCTTTATGTAGCAGAGCATTATCAATATCTGAACTTGGATCTCTTTCTCTCCTTCCTTTGATGCTGATTCTCCTTCTTGTTGGATGATTTTCCACAGTCTTACACACTATGATTGAGATACCACTTGATGTGTGTGGGCACTCACTCATTCACTCAAGGATTTCGAAAATTTAGAGAAGAAAAGAGAAGGGAAGAGGTTCGGCCTATAGAGAAAAGACAGTGGCTCAGTTTTCATCTGACAGAAGTTCTCAAAGTTAAGTGTGAATGAGAGCCATCACTATCTATTTATAGGTAACCACCTAGGTTTAAGTTAGAATTATTTGACATTTAAATAATGAAAAAATAAATGATAAAACCCTATAAGTGTGGCCGGCCATGGGCCTCACTTATGCAATTTTGCTGTTTTATCATTTCTGCATCTCATTTTCTCAAAAACGCCAATTTTCAAATTCAACCATTTAAATGCCAATTCTAATTATTTAATAACTAAAAATTAATTATTAAATAATATTGTCATTTAATATATTTATTAATTATACATATAAAGTCTCTTAATTAATAAATAAACCTAGAATCTCTTTTCTTTACAATTTCGCCCTTGCTTAGTGAAAATTCATAAAGTAGACATAGTCTAACTTTAGAATTATAATTGATTAATTAAAAACAATTAACTGAGTCTACAAGCAGTATGGTCTCAACTAGTATCGGGACCATGGGTCTATATATCTGAGCTTCCAATAAGTAGATCAAGAATTTATATCTTAAATTCACTGACTTATTAATTCTTCGTTGAATCCACGCATAGAACTTAGAATTGCACTCTCAGTATATAGAACGCTCTATATGTTCCACGATATAGACACGTCATTAGTTATCCATTGTTATAATCCTAATGTGATCAATGATCCTCTATATAGATGATTTACACTGTAAAGGGATTAAATTACCGTAACACCCTACAATGTATTTTATCCTTAAAACACTTAACCCTGTATAAATGAAATTTCAGCTAAGTGAAATGAGATCTCCACCATTTATTTTCGTTTGGTTAAGCTCGAAGGAAATCATCCTTTACTTTTCTATTCGCCAGATAGAAGCTATAGATTCCATATTTATGTTAGCGCTCCCACTCAATTGCACTACCGTGTTCCCAAAATGTACGTATCACCCTGACCCAAAAGTAGGCTTAACTAACAAATCAAAGAACACGAATAACACTCTTGAGATTGAACCTAATCATATCAGGATTAAGATCATTTGATCTAGGATCAACAAGTGATATTGAATTGAATAGATATTACGGTAAATTCTAATATATCTAATTAAAGTTCAATATCGGTCCCTTCCGATGTATACTCCATACATCCGATGCTGGTAAATTTTGCCAATGTCCTGGAAAGGACATAACACTTATCCAAGGTGTAAGAATACCTATCGCTGATTATACCATGTCAGTCTAAATCCAGTGTTCTGACAAATCAGGGAATAAACTTTCGAACATATAATTAAGATTATATTCCACTGTGTTGACAACACTATAATCATTAACAAATTGATATGTTCTGGACTTAAATAGAATTCATACATTATGTAAATAATCATGAAATAAATCATGTGAACCATGCAAGATTAAATGTTATTTCTGATCTATATTAATAAGTAAAATCTGATTATATTGAAATGAGTTTTATTTAGGGCATAAAACCCAACACCTTGAACTGACGTTATTTTCACACCATTTTTATTAGAATAACTTAAATTTATGGTTTATATTGTTATATAATTGTATAATAACGAATACTCAATTATTAAACTTGAGATCAAAATAAGTTGCTAACCTTTACAATTTAGGATGGAATTTTCGCTTCTTCTTTAAGAGTTTTTTATTTTTTTATGTCAAATGTGAATGCATATCATTGAAGAAGAAATACTTGAGTAGTGTTATGAAGATGAAGATGAAGAGAGATGAAGATGAAAATGAAGATAAGAAATGCTCAGTTGTGATTCCATAATTTAGGTGTGAAGTCTATTTTTTTTTTAATGATAAGAGAAAAGTTAATGTTAACTGTGTTTATTATATTAATTATTAAGTTAATTTTAAAAGAATGTTATTTTGCTAATTTAAATATTTAAAATATTATTTTACTAATAAAATTTTTCATAAAGGTTATTTTGCCTCACTCTTCTTACTTCTACCTTGTTGTGATTTTTCTCTCTCATGAAATGAGTTATCCCTTGTTGTGTTATCTCTATATCGAAAGTCGATGTGCTGATGTAATAATAATTAATATAATTATTCAACAAAACTAATCAAAAATTGATCATTACCTAAAACAAATGTTTGACCATTATGAAAGTAAATTTATAAATGTAAATAAAAATAACCACTGAAAAAAATCGTAGATTAAACAAAAAAAATACTAAATTAGACCAAAACTACTCAAAGTAAATTCAAATAATCAAAAACATATATAAATAATTAATTAGGATATTTTTTTATCTTTTATATTTTATAATTATAAAACTTAAATAAATGGGAAAGGGTTATAAACTAATCAATATTTTAAAGTTTAAATGTTAAAACTAATACACTGAGACAAATTTGAAATAATCTAATTGAAAATATGAATTATTTCAACAAAAATTTATTTTATTTATAAAAGAAATAAAAAAATTTAAAACTATATTGGCCTATTTAGAAATTATAAATATATATTAAAAATAAAAAGAAATATTTAATTTTTTTTTTTGAGGTGATATATCGACTTCATTGAATAAATTAGCATTCTGAATACAAAAGACGTAAGAGTTCGCCAGAAATAGAAATATCAGAAATACTACGATCAGATTGATACCGAGAATGTCTAGCAACATAATGTGCTACTCGGTTTGTTGATCGTCTAATGAAAAATAAATTAACATTTGGGAGGGTAGATAACAAAAGTTGGCAGTCTTTTATTAAAAGGCCGAAAGCGGACTTCATTGCTTGGTTGCTTCGAATAGCTTGTATTGAAACAAGACTGTCCGTCTCGATCTGAAGATGTTGCCAATTATTGGTCTTTACCCAATTGAGAGCTTCTTTAATCCTCATGGCTTCGATGACTTCAGTTGCATATCTTCCACCATGGCAACCGGCCCGTGCTGCAATAAGGTGACCAAGATGGTTTCAGGCAACAATTCCGAAACCATACTTATTTTCGCTATCAAAGAGTGTTGCATCTACATTAATTTTGATAGTGTTTTTTACGAGTTTAGTCCATGACTCAGCGCCATCACCAATGTTTTCTAGATAGATTGATGACAACGAAATTTTATCCTGAGCTTTATTCTAGTGATCAAGAGCTACTTGTGCAGAAGTAAGCACGTCATTAACAGAGGATTGTTTCTTTTTCCAAACAACCTTGTTCCTAGCCTTCCAGATTCCCAGCTATACATGGAAATAAGGCAAATCATATCAGCTTCAGCTTGCTTAAAGATGGTCTCCAACCAATTACCGAAAGATCCGCGAGGATCAAAAACTACTGGAGTTGCACATTGGCTTCAGCAATCAAATGCAAACGGTCAAGAGATGAGGACATGGCTGATGGTTTCAGGTTGTAGATTACAAACAGGGCAAGTGACTGAAAGATCGACATGCTTACTCACTAGTTGGACACGAGTTGGTAATGTACCTGTAACAGCTCTCCACAAAAAGTTTTTGACTTTTGGGGAAACCTTCAATTGCCATAGTTGTCGTCAGAAGTCTGAGTTTTCAACCATCTCTTCAGTTCGCTTTTGTTGTTGGAGCATGTTATAAGCCCTTTTGACCGAGAACTCGCCCGTTCTTTCCCCCTCCCAAGATCATGCATCAATGGAGGCATTTGAGCTTAGTGGGATGCCCAAAATAATATCAGAATCTCGATTATTGAACATATCTCGTACAAGATCATAGTCCCAAGAGCGGCTGTGCACATGAAAAAGGGAGCTAACATGTTGGTTCATTAACCCAGGGTGTATTGTTGAAACATATGAGTTATCCTGTACAGGTAGCCACAGGTGGTTTAAAATGCTTAATGTGTCCCCTGATCCGATTATTCTTCTAACACCCGAACGGAGTAGAGATTGGGTAGTCCAAATACCTCTCCAGACAAAGCTTGGGTTACTTCCTAGCTCTGCTGACAAGAAATCAGAGTGGGGAAAGTATCTAGCTTTATAGACTTTTCCAACAAGAGTATCTGGATTGTAAAGTAGACGCCAGCCTTTTTAGCGAGCATGTCAATGTTGAAATCATGCAAGTGCCGAAAACCCATACCACCATCATATTTATGAGCAGCCATACGATCCCAAGACCTCCAAATAATACCTTTCCCTTTACTAGAAGATGTCTTCCACTAAAACCGGGCTATAAGTTTTTCAATTTCATTACATGTGCCAAGTGGAAGGAGGAAAACACTCATAACATATGTGGGGAGCGATTGGACAACAGTTTTTAAGAGGATTTCTTTGCCGGCATGAGAAAGAAGTTTACCATCCCAACTATTAATTCTTGCTATTACCTTGGTCTTCAGAAATCCTAGTACAACATTTTTATTTCTCCCAATAATGTTTGGAAGTCCCAGATAGAGACTTCCTTCAAAGGCTTCAGGCATATGGAGAATATCACAAATCTGGACACAAGTTGCAGGACACGTATTAGGACTGAAGAACACAGTAGACTTAAAAAAGTTCACCTTTTGTCCAGATGCAGTTTCAAATTGATTGAGCAAGTTTGAGACATTGCCAGCAGCACTAGTAGTTGATTGACAAAACAAATAGCTATCGTCTGCAAAGAACATATGAGTGATAGGTGGTGCCTCATGAGTAAGGTACGTGAAGGTAAGTAAGGTACGTGATAAAAATTAAATTTAAAAGAGAAAAATAAATAAAATGTTGAAAAACAGAAAAAAAAAAAATTAAATAGAATGGTTAGAGTGCTATTATTATTTAATTAAATATATTTTAAATAAATTTGGATGGTATGTTCCTTGGACCTTAGTTTAAAATATTTTAGTATATATTTTTTTTAGAAAATAGAATGAAAAAAGGATTTTTTAATAAAAAATTAAAGAAACAAAAAAAATTAAAAAAAGAATAAATATAATTATTTAAAAAAAATAATTAAGTTGTCATGTCACTCTTTATGTTTCTCCTTATTAGAAGATAAATAGATAGATTGCATGATTTATTTTGAAAAAAAATATTGCGAAAAAAAAATAATTTCTTTTGGTGTGTCGACGATTTATTAGTGTTTGTAAGTGTACCTTTGAACGAAAATTACGGACAAGAAAATATAGGCCGAAATTTTGGGCCCGAATGTCCTTCCTGTCATGAAATTTGTCATAATGGAGCCCATCAAATTGGGGGCAACCCATTCTAAGTAACTTAGTAGAAGCACGTGGCCCAGGTAGAACTGCCATAATGTCAGAGTATGCAAAATAAATAAAGTAATTTATGGTGGAGGGATTTTTTTTTTTTTTCTTTCATCTTTTAATTAAAAATACTATCATATTAAATTTTATTAAAATATACCCAATTTTATTAATAGGTTGTAGAGCTGTACAAAAAAATTCATAAACCGCTCAAACTGAATAACCCCCAAACCAAACTAAACCAAAAAAACTAGGGCTGTATATCGGTCGGTTTGGGCTGTTCATCCTATATATTTTCTAACCCAATCTAAAGTTCGAGTTGCTAAAATTTAAGTGCAACCCGGCCAATTTAAAACAAAAAAAAAAATTGTAAACCGACTAACGGTTTGGGCAACCCGACCAAACCGGCCAAACTTTTTTTTTTTTTGGTTTCAAAGTCAATAAAAATTCAAAAGATAAATTAAAAATATCAAATTCCACCAAAGCTTAACACAATATATATGACTTTAAAACTAACAATTAAGTACATAATTTTATATTATTATATATTTAATCATTTATGTTATATATAATAAAAACTAAAAAGTAAAAAAAAAATAAAATAAGAGTCAAAATCGGGTTGGTCGGGTTATTCGGTTTAATTGGACGGGTTGGACCTATTTTCAACCCGCCCAATTAACAAATTGGGCGGGTTGTAATTTTTTCAGGTTATTTTAATTTGTAATTTTTATCGGTTTTTTCAGTTCGGTTTGGGCGGGTTATTCGGTTTGGGCAGTTTTCAATTTTTTTTGTACAGCCCTACCGATAAAAATTACAAACCGAAATAACCCGGAAAAATTACAAACCGCCCAATCTATTAATTAGACGTGTTGAAAATAGGTCCAACTCGCCTAATTAAACCGACCAACCCGATTTTGCACCTTTAATTTTTTTTTTAACTTTTTAGTTTTTATTATACATAACATAAATGATTAAATATATAATAATATAAAGTTTATATACTTAATTATTAGTTTTAAAGTTATATATAGTGTTGTACTTTAGTGGAATGTGATATTTTTAATTTATCTTTTTAATTTTTATTGATTTTTGACTTGAAACTAAAAGAAGAAAAAAAAAGTGGTCGGTTTATAGATTTTTTTTTTTTTAAAAATTAGGTTGGCTGCACTTAAATTTTAGCAACCCGAACTTTAGATTGGGATAGAAAATATATAGGATAAACCGCCCAAACCGACCGATGTACAGCCCTAATAGGTTGCCTAATATACTATAATTTACATTAACTTAAATGACATAATGGGAATATCATCTATAAAAGTTGGTATATCTTAAAGAATATAGAAATGAAAGTAAAAATTAAAACATGTATAATAAAGTGGATATACAATATAATTTACTGTATAAATAATACTTAACTTTAATTTTTAATTATAAATAAATATTTAGTTTATATTTTTAGAACTCTTATTTAATTATTAAATGAAATTATTATTCACGTTTCATTTTTTATTAGTATATTTACACTATTTTTTTAATTAAAATTTAATAACTTAGACTAATCAAGAATTGCCACGTGACAATGTACTTACAGAAATTTCAAAATTATAACTTAGGTATTATTACCATAAAAAAATAAATTTAAGTATTTATTTACAATCAAAAATTAAATTTAAGTATTCATATTGCAAATTATTTAAATAAATAAAAAGAAGATATTTTATTCAACTAGTCCCTCAATTATGCCATTTATTATAATTTAGTCGTCTTATTTTTTTTTTCCTTTTTGAAAATTTATAATTTAGTCTTTAAATTTCAACTTTAATTGAATAATGATTGAAATTTATTAAAAAAAAAAACAATAAAATTCTTAATTTTTTAATTCATGGCAATTAACATGTCAACATGTGAATGTGTATAGGAAAAGAAAAGTGATTATCTCATGGAAGAGATGTCAAGCTTGATTGGTCTCCTTTCTCTTTTGTTATAATGGAAACTATTGCAAAGATGAAATCTTGCTCCCACTTTCAAAAGGAAGATCGAGAAGATGAATGAATCCAAACCACGGCCTTAGAAAGTTGTCTCTAGAGTCTTTTGAAAATCTGAAATCATTTGACGATGGAGCAAACTACCTTTGCTTTTCATGGAGCAAACAGTTAAAATTTAGGATAAGAATAATGAGATTCTATCTCAAAATTAATTGGCAATGGGAGTAACCTATCTATCTTATATATTCTATTATATTTCCACACATTAGCAATGTGAGATTCTCGAGATTCTATCTCAAAACTAATTGGCAATGTGAGGAGTAGCACATGCATGTTATGTATGGTATTTAGGTTCTACACATTATCAATGTGAGACTGTCTAACACAAACAGAGTTTAGTAGTCAGACTGATAATTAACTGTTAGAAAGAAATATAGAAAAAAGTGTTAGAGATATTGAACGCATTTATTCGTTGTGATGATTTTATCAAATTTTATCCTATTTTTTTTAACATACTAACTTTTTCTATCATGGGTTAACCTCCATATAAGCTACATAACCATTAAGGTTATGGTATCGAACCAACCAAACAAAGAAAAAATAAGTTCCAAAATCCCTTCCAAAAAAAATTTAGATGTCTAATCTTTTTAAAATTTTCTTATTATTTGGTACTAAACATATGAAAACCATACATTTTGAATGAAAATTTAAGTTTTATTTATTACAAAGGATTTTTTTTTTGACAAAAATTATTGCATAGGGCCTAATTGCTCTTGATAAAGAAAAGGACTTAATTGCTCAAATTGAAATTTGAGGTCCAAACTGTAATAAGTGGTATAATTCAGGGACCAAAAACACCAAATATCCTATAAAAGAAAAAACCCCACGCTTAGTTTCTGATACCATCCAACGCCTCCGATTGAAAGCTCGTTGCCAATAACATCAAACGGCCCAGAATAATACTTTTTATTCCACAATAATACATATATTTTTGTGGAAAAAAGAGAGCCTTTTTACTCTTTATTAGTGTTATTATTTTAATTTAATTCTTTTTTATTTATTTATTTATTTATTTTGTTTATAGTAAGACGGGGTTGTGCCAAAGCAGAAAATTTTGAAGAACCCTATTTCTCGCTTTTGAGCTCTGAAAGTTCACCAAATCGTTATGAAAGGAACGAAACGTTTAGCCGTATCGGAATCCAGACCTGCTGCCGGTGCCACCAATGATTCAGTCGTTAAGTTTCTCTCTCTTTTTTGACATTATTATATTATTAATCTTTTTTTCTTCACTAAATGGTAATGGAAATTCAGTTTGGTGATTCTCTCTTTTGAGTTTTGAAGTATTTACAATTTCATTATTCAAGAAAATTGGTTTCGGTATCTACAGCCAAAAAAAAAAAAAAAAGAAAAGAAAAAGAAAAAGTAGAAATTTTTGATTGGAAGAACAAACGATACAGCTGAGCTCAACATGCTATCGGGATTCAATGTAAATGTTTGCTTTTGTCTGGGTTTTCTTGCTCTTCAAATAAGTTGGGGGCTTAGTGAATCTACACGAATGTAGTAGACATACAACTGAGCTTGTTAATTTGAAGTAGAGGACTTTGAAATTTTGTTATTGTGTTAGGTCAATCTTCAAAGTTTTCTTTTTTTGGTCAAGTACTGTATTATTTAAGTAGAAATCTTGACCTCAATCTTCTAATTTGTTTAATTATAATGTGTGCCTAACTAATATAAAGTTAGGAGTACTGACCGGCACTGAGAAAACAGACACACTCATATAGCGGGAGCACTGTTGAGTTGTATAAAAGCTGGTCTCGTTAGCTTTTTTTTTTTACTTAAATTTCGACATTGGCTTGACCTATTTTGATTATTTCTGGTTCTGGAGTATTAAATTACATGATTTTGGAATGTGTGAGTGAGATTTACCAGTTCATAAGGCGTATGTGCATAGTGTTAATCATTAAGAGATAAGATTATAGCTGATAATCATTGTTTTCTGTAAGACAGGAATAGAATGGATACGGGATAGAGTTGTTTCATCTTTCTGTGCGTATTTGACACTCACTTTTGTGAATATCTATTGGATTCTTCGTTTCTTTGCAGTAGTTGATGCTTATAAAGATTTTTATTTTTTTGACAAATGATGCAGTTCCGGAATAAAAGAATAATAGTAGGATGTCCATTTGATGCTCATAAGACGGACACATCTAAACAGCAATCAATGGCCACACCTCCTTTGAATTTAGAACGAGCTGAGTCATCTCGGCAGCATGTGAGAGCTCTCAACACCCAATTCGCAAGGTTCTCAATCATTTCTTCTGTTGATATTGTGATATTTCCGTCATCATTTAGTATTGTACTTATGTAACACTCTAAATTCATGACTAGCTTTTGCGTGTTTTTTTTTTTTTTGCAATTGGGTTGACATGCTTTACATTTTAGTGACTTTTTGTCTTTTCATATTGTTTTTTTTTTCTTTCCATTTTTGTATCTTTTCCAGTTGGGTGCAAGCACAATTGAAGAACCATCCTGATGAACTATGGGAAGATGGTGCCCGCGACTACTTAGCTCATGCTTCAAGCATCATGGTAATTTGCTATGTTATTGGTTTCATGCTTTACATTGTCTATTGGTGGTTCGGTAAAATTAGATTGAGAAACCAATTTGGTTAGTTTGATTTACATATGATATTATTAGCAAGCTTCTTGATAAAGACAAATAGCATGCTATTCTTTTCTAGTTTGTGTTGTTAAGGATGACAATGCTGGCTTCGTTTTTTTTTTGTTGGTTTGCTGATTGATTTTGAACTCTGCAAATCTTCCAATAAATCCCTTAATCAACGTGTGTCGATGATCATATGTATGCATAATTAAGAAAAAAGTTGATGTTCGTAACGAACTAGGTTTGAAGTCTTGTGGGTCATTATGATACATGCGAAGCGATCGATTTGCTAAGAAGAAAAAGATGTGCTCATTTCACCCTTTTATTTCAGGAGAAATTCACTGATGTTGTTAGCTGGCTTAAAGCGAATGCTGCAAAAGGAGAATGTTCACCTGCAGAATCGCAAACCGCTATAAAGTTTAATATGTCAGAAACCAAGGATGCTGCAAATAAGTTCATTCAGGCACAAACAGGGATTCCTCCAATTGGAACTACAACAAGCTTTGGGACTTCATGGAGTTCTGGGACATTTTTCAATAATCAGAATTCGATGGGAGCAGTGTCCAACAGTCAAAGCTCTGGTTTGTTGCCAAATAGTCAAAGTTCTGGTTTGTTGTCAAGTAGTCAAAGCTCTGGAGGGTTCTCCAACAGTCAAGGATCGGGGGTTTTCTCTAGCAGTCAAAGCTTTGGAAATTTCTCCACCAGCCAAAGCTTAGGAGTAAGCTCAGGAATATCCTTCAACAACCAAAGCTCGGGACTATCCTTCAATAGCCAAAGCTCTGGATTGTCCTTTAATAGCCAAAGCTCGGGATCGCCCTTCAATAGCCAAAGCTTGGGAGTATCATCCAATAGCCAAAGCTCAGGAGTATCATCCAAGGGCCAAAGCTCTGTATTATTTTCCAACAGCCAAAGCCCTGCGCTATATTCTAACAATCAAAGTTCTGGCCTATTTTCCAACAATCAAAGTTCTGGTCTATTTTCCAACAGTCAAAGCCCTGGGTTATTCTCGAACAGTCAAACCCCTGGATTATTCTCTAGCAGTACGAGTCCTGGGTTGTTCTCAAGTAGTCAAAGCCCGCTCTCGTTTGGTAAGTATTAGTAACATTATGGTTGATTGCGTGGATTAATAGCTCTTGCATGCATGAACTAAGAGCTCATCTGCATGAGATATGAAGTAACTAATAAAAAACAAATTATAGCCAAGATACTGCAATGCAATTATCCAATAGTAGTTCGTATAACGTGAATTTGACATCCTAGGATTTTATAATTCATTTGCAGGAAATCAAAGTTCAGTTCCCACAACTCATGGTGCTTCAAATGATGATGACGGTGGTAGGACACTCTTGTTTTTCATTAATTATCCAATTGCTGATAAATTAGATGGGTTAGTAAGTTCGTGAAGTAGTAGACTTTTAGTCTTTTTACATTTAATTTAAGTTTTGTTTGTAGGTTAAACATTGGATATGTTTTCAGTTAAATTGTTTTGGTTACTAAGTAGATGTTGTTAGCTTGTCTTGTCAATGCATGCATTAGTTTTGAATCCTCACTTTGACAATTTTAAAGCACACCGGACTGCCCTATGTATGAAATTACTAAAATGAGCATGCTTATGCATTGTGTGTTAGGATTCAAGCCTAAAGTTTACTCTCTTATACTTTGGGATTTAATATATTTAGGGAACTTGCACATTGAATAACCATGAGTTTCGTGTTTCCAAAAGGGCCTCCAGTTTCAAATCAAGGTTGATAAGTGGTTTTGGGGTTTCTGGGACATTAAATATTTGTATATATAATATTTATAGTTTTCTCAGGCATACCATTTGACAATATGTGTCCTCTTGAAAATTCTGTCCACTTTTTCTCTCAGAATAAATTTACATGCTTTTTTTTTTTTATGACAGAAAATGAAGAGGCACCTAGCAGTCCATCTGTTAAGAAATCTGAAGAACAGGGTGTTGTTGTAGTCCATGAAGTCAAGTGCAAACTTTATGTGAAGGTAGTGACAGAAAGACAAATATATGATCTGGAAAGTTGATTTTAGTCTTAGCTGCATATTTATATTTTTGTTCAGTATGTACTATGAAATGATTATGCAACATTATTTGTGTATTCCTTCTGCACAAATATGTATCACCCTACAATTATTTTCTGTACTAAAAGATCAACAATGAGCTGCATTTTTCTATAATTGGGAAAGTTTAACTTCTATCCATAAGCATTCTAATTTTCCCTTAAATATGTTTTGTTTCTGGATTTCCTTTTCATGTATCCAGTCAAATGATCCTGCTGACAAAGATCATTGGAAAGAAAAAGGCCCAGGGCAGCTGTCTATCAAGTGCAAAGAGGGTGTTAGCAAGGGCACAAAAGAATCCAAACCAACCATTATAGTTCGCAATGATGTATGTTTTCTTGCAAACATTACTTCCATCTATTTTACACCATGTGGCTTCATTAATAAGTTTCATTTGTCGTTTCAAAATCTTCCTTTCTAAGTTCCGACATTGAAATTTGTTGGGGATTAAAGCGGTAAAAACAACTTGTACTAGCATCTTTTGAATTATCATTTGATCAAAGGAAAATGTGTCTGATCTGGCTAGATAAGATCTCTTTTGGGTTCATGGTCTTTTTCTTTGTTCTCCCCACTTTGTTTGGGTTTTTTTTCTCTTGGAAGAGTTACTAAAATCTTTAATTTTAATTATAGAGAGCAGTACTGACACATTTTTTCCTTTTACTTATTTGTGTATATACGCAGATAGGAAGATTGCTGCTGAATGCCTTGATATACCCGGGCATCAAGACAAATTCACAAAAGAATTCCATTGTCGCAATATTTCATACTGCAGTAAGTGATTTGTGCACATGCCTTTTAACTTAAATGTTTTTCCTTTCTGCTGACCTACATTACCATATGGCCACTGTCTAACTTATACACCTTAAGACTTTAAAACATAAAAAACTTGCTGAACTTATGCAAGAACACTGAACAGACATGAACTTATGCCCTGGTTCCCAATTGTTTCATTTTCAATCTTGAGGTCGCTAAGTGACTAGTTGATGATGCTACAAAACTCTTTTTTATCTATTTCTGTTGCTTAAGTATTAAGCCCCAACAAGAAAGCCATTTTAAATACTAACTGTTAATATCATGTTCTGCAAAACTAGTCGTGCTAACTTCGAAGAACAACCTTGTCGGGTTTTGCAGGGAGACGATAATGCAAATGATAGCAGTGAGGTTGTGGCGCGTACCTTTCTGATTAGATTGAAAACTGAGGATGATCGTAATAAACTCGCGACAGCAATCCAAGATTATGCCCCCTCATCGTAAGAGTAGCTAATAAGCAACATCATATTTTGTTTATTGCACCACCTTCAGCTTCAACAATGTACCAATAGGTAGCATGGATTTTGCACTGTTAGTATGTTTATTAAATTTTTTCAGAGAGGCTTCTTGTTGGCTGCTCTTTCTAGTGACCCTCAGAAAGCAAAGGGTGTCTTCTTGATAAAAAAAAATATTGTATTGCTCAAGAGAGAAGCTCTGCTAATTTTGTACCATAAGAGAACCATGTTAGTGATACTTTGCAAGCTTATAATGTTGTACTCAAGGCCGGTTTAGTGTTTACCTTTCAATTAACTTGTGTCGTTTTGAGGCATGTATACCTCTTTTTTCTACTTATTCTTATTCAGTCACTATAGTTAAACCATCTTTCATCTCGTCGATTATAACATCTACCCTTTTGTATGAACTATTACTCCAAATTGTCGTTCGTAATAATTTCACCAAACTATATGAACTCCGTGTGAAAGGCAAAACTTTTAGATGTTTTAACAAGGAAAGATAAATCAACAATTAAATAAATATTTATAAAATTACTACCAACAAGCGTCTGTAGTCCAACGGTTAGGATAATTGCCTTCCAAGCAATAGACCCGGGTTCGACTCCCGGCAGACGCATTTTTGATGTTTTATCTTTTAGAATCATTTTTACTTTTTATTTTTGTTTGTATTGAAAAGAAAATGAGACATATTAGTGTTTATTTTCTCTTTCAGATATTTTTTTTTGAAATGTTTTCTTTCAGATATTAGTTTGAAGCCATCATAAATTAGATAGTGTACAATTAATTGCCTTACATTTTATTTTTTGTCAGAAATTGCCTTACATATTAGAACACCACACCAGTAAGTATAAATTATTTTCCATAACAGAAAAGCATTCATTACTCTAGTACTAATCAAAGTAAACAAACACGCTTAAACACCTAAGTCCAGCTCCTGAGGTTGAACTAATTCTTCTCATCAAGTCCATTAGATAGATTCCAAAAGAGTGTAAATATTTTCTTTTGTTTTTGTTCTGGCTGGTTGGCTGACCTGGTAACGTACTTAAAATTAATCTTCTAGCAAACAAGAGATAATCGAAGGGATGGTGCTGTTGGAATATCCGTGCATGATGCCCAACGGATGACTGATTCTGTCACGATGAGATTAATCTGAGTAAACTCGCCGAGCCCAATCGTGTTATTCCTTTTGCTGTGAATACCTCCAACCTTTGTCCCACCAGGTCCTCCTCCTCCTCGTCGAATTTCTTTACGCTCCATTTCTTCATCGCCAATTCCCCGCTTGACAGGCGAAAAATCAGGCTGCGCTATTAGCTTGCACTTCTCCAAGTTTGATTCTGCATTTATATAACAATACCAGCTTTATTCATCAAGGTAATAACTTTATAGAGTTTTTGACAAAAGAAATCAACAGTCAGAATAAATAAGAAGCATGTACCTGTAAATGGTAAATCCAATGATGGCATGTCGGCTTCAAATCTTAATGAAATATTTCCTTGAACTAGAGTAGACATTGGACTGAAAAAGGTAAAGCTTGGCATTGATGAAATTGGGGAAGAAAACTCAGCTACACTGGATTCCTGGAAGCTGTTGAAAGAAAAACCCCCAGATGCAGAGCAAAGAGTGTCACTATCCTCTATGAAAGAAACAAAAGATGATCTGCAAATGAATGCAGGTGATTGTTTCAGGTTTCCATCACCAACTGTGCATGGTCTACCGTTGACTGCACATTCCTCTGTCCTGGAAATAAATGGAGTCGAAAAAGAACCACCATTCACTTCCAATTCATTGCAAACTTCGCACTCCTGATCGTATATTTCTTGGGCAGCTTCAGTGCATTGCTCCATCCATGAATGAGCTGCAAATGATTGCAAACTTATTAAGTGGAATAGGATAGAACACTTGTTGGTCTGTTAAAGTTGAACACACTAATAAAAGCTTGGTGTGTTAAAGTTAAACACACTAATAAAAGCTTGAAAAGTATACAACAGAAAAACCAAAGTGCATAGAGACTTAAGTACATATTTGATTAATGAGACAGTTACTAAACTGTTCGATCGAACCTCCAAGCAGCGCAGGAATTATACTATAATAGAATTTTCCCAGCCTAGCAAACTGATGACTAGCATGAGAGTTGTTTATGCCTAGAAACTTCCCTCAATGAAAATCTTGAATATGACACGAACATATTACACATCCAAAAAAGCATTTCGGGAATGATTTTTGTGACTTAATATTAGGAGGTGTTTAGTTTACAGATTCTTACATGTAGATAGTATCAGTGGAAAAGTTATGAGATCTTATAACTGCTAACCTTCTACAGTTCACCTATTAAGCTTTTATTGTTTGTGAAATCTTATAGCAGAATCACGCATTCGCATAATGCAATACTCCACCCAAAATAAATAAATAAATAAATAAAACCACTTACCTAAAACTTGGTCAGCAGTGAGCCTTTTGGAAGGATCCACACAAAGCATTCCAGTGATGAGGTCTTTTGCAGATGAGGATATGCGATCCCAAGAATCAGGAGGGAATCGAAGATCTGCAGCTCTCACTGCATCAAAAATTTGTGACTTAGTCTTCCCCCAAAACGGGGGCATCCCACTAAGAAGTATATACAAAATAACTCCAGCACTCCACACATCAGCAGCCTGGTTATAACCTCCCAAAAGTACCTCTGGGGCTATGTAAAAGGGACTTCCCACAGTTCCCTGCAATTTCTGCCCTGTAGACATATAAACATAGGTGATTATAAAACGTGAAATTGTGGAGGGATATTAGTTAATTATGTAACATAACAGGGGACAAAAAGAGAAAGGCCAAAGTCTATACCGGGTTTGCAGTAAGTAGCAAGGCCAAAGTCTGCCAACTTAATTGGCGAGGACAAGGATGTTGTGGCCAAAAGAATGTTTTCTGGTTTCAAATCTCGGTGAACAACACCATTCTCGTGACAAAACTTAACCACTTCCATCAAATGTTTAAAAATAACCCTTGCATTGTACTCTGAGAACCTTCCCTGCTTCTCAAGCCGGTGAAAAAGCTCCCCTCCGGCGCATAATTCCATTAACAAATGCACATAATTCTCTTCTTCATAAACTGCCTTGAGATTTACAACATTAGGATGTGTTGATAACCTAGTCATTATTTCAATCTCAAGCTTAACACTGCGCATATCATCGGCAGTGACCAGTCTATCCTTGGCAATAGACTTGCATGCCAAAACCTCACCAGTAAACCTATCTGAACATGCCCTGATGACACCAAACTGCCCCCATCCCAATTGTTCACCTAAAATGTACTTATCTTTCAAATTTGATACACGGGTTGTGTCCATAATTGTCTCGCCGAGGTTCGCCACTTTGTAACAGTTAGTTGAAAGCTGCCTAACGCTGTCACTCTTGGCTATTTCCATATCAAAATAACCCAATTGAACTCTTAGGATTACCCAACAGATATCTAACCTTTTAATTCCAAACTCCTCTCATTGCATCATCATCAGACTCTCCTAGTGTCTTCTTTAAATTGGATAAGTCATTATCATTCATAACAAAAAGTTTCCCCTCTAAGAAAACTGTATTCTTAACGAACTTCACTCATCTCTGACATCATCAAATACATATACTCTTTTCAAGTCCAACATGTAGACAAATTATAAAAACTTTAGCCTCATCATAAATCTCCAGGTGCACACAACACAACTTTTCCAAATTTCAGATAACTTGAATATAACTCAGGGTTCTGGGTTTTGAGCTCTTCTTTTCTAGCTGTTGACCAAAATCCATAAAAGAAAAGAAAAGTAGCTTTAAAACTTAGATGTAGAATAAAGACAACATTATTTTCAAACTGAAAGTCAAAAGCTTAACAATTCCAAAACTGCGTTCAATTTCCTGTAAACCAGTTACCGTATGAGCACCCCAAAAATGAAAGAAATAAACAGATACCCAGATATGAACACAAATCTAGAAACTGAAAGAACCAAAATTCAGCATAAAAGTCTAGCAAAACCCATAACCAGAGAAGAAATATTTAAAGGGTATGTTTTTCCCAGTGAGAAAGAAAAAAAAACACAGAAAAAAAGTCACATTTTTAAAGTTGTGAGCATCAACAGAAGCTGACCTTTTCATAGAAGTAGTGGAGAAGAAGAAGAAGCCCACCATGACAAAGCTTCTCAACGCCAACCCAGTCCCAGTCATTGGCTTCTCACTTGTTCAAAATGCTGTCTTTCTCATTCTCATTCTTTTATTACCGGGAACCGGGAATGCCCGCTGCTTGTAATTTGTTTAAAAATATATATAAAACAAAACAAAATAAATCTGAGATAATTGAAAGAAAAAATATATATGCAATTCTAAAAATAGTAATAATTTGTATTTTATGTATGCTCGAGTTCGATATTAAATTTCTCAGTGTTAAATGGAAATTGATTTTGGTTTTGATGTTAAGATAATGTTATTGATTTGTTGTCTATCTAAAAAATTTTAATGAAGATCTAGAAATTTTGTTGATGAGAAAAATTTTCTATTCCTCTCTATCAAATCAATTTAGATTTATTAATTTATAGTGTATAATTTATTTTGTTGGATACTTATTTTTGTTATAATATTTTTGTAGGAGTTTTTACAATTATTCAAACAGATTTTATAAATGCGAGTTTAGAGTACCTGTTTCTTATTCGGTTTACATTTACACTTTAAAATTAATTGTAATTTGGTATTGAGCTTTCTTTTCTCTATGCTTTACACTAATGTATGATCATTATGTGATTTCACAAGTTTAGTTACTAATTTTTTTAAAGTATCTTTATTCTATGACATCTCATGAATTAGTTGTGTATACAAGATAAAAAATTTAATTTGATAAATTTTTTTTATATCATCTTTATACTCTCTAATTATTATTCAATTATTATTTAAATGATAAGTTCATTATTCTAAAGAGAAACAGTAATAAGTCGTTGTACAAAATTTAACTAAGAAATCATCATGTATAATCCTATGTTTTGTAATTTTTGGATATGACCCTTTACAAATAAATACATATAATTTTTTTAATGGAAATAAATAAAAGTTAGCTGCACTTTGTGGGAAAAAAGAAAGTAAAAGTTAGCTGGCTCATGTGCGACAACACCACATGAATTGCCAAGTGTGGAAAAGGGGGCCAATTATGGTAGTTTCAAGTTTCAACTATCAAAATTTGGAGTTGGTAAATGACATAAATATCCTTTACATGGGCAGGTACCCATTTGATTACCCTCACCTACAACATGGAAACAACATTAGTACTAGTAATAGTATCAATTTCAAAAGCAAGTTCCATGACTAATTCATTATATTATTCTCTTCTAAGTAAGAAAAATTTGGGTGAATATTATTTTGAATTTTGTGTTTTATTGATTGGATCTGTTTTGTTAAACGTTAAGTTAAATTTTGTAATTTTCAAAATGATATAAAATAATATTATAAATTGATTTTTCGTCAAAATAAAAGTTAATAATAATTTGATCCAGTATTATAATAATAAAATTTGGTACATTTTTTGTAGGGGAATTACCTTATATACTATTTTTTTTTAACTTTTTTTTTTTTTTCAAATTTACGGCTTGGGTTTCTAAAGTGGTTGCAGCGCTAGTTGTAATAGGGGTTTCTGTACGATTTTATGCTGCAATTTAGGTTGCAGCGCTAGTTGCAATAGGAGTTTCTATGTAGAATTCCGTAAAAATGCAAGAAAAAAAAAACTGTTTTGAAGTGTAAAAATAGAAAATCTTTTTTTTTTTTTTTGTATTTATTCGTACTAAAAATTATTTTTATTAAAAAAATTATCAAAAATTAAGTTTAGAGTATTAATTTTAAAAAATATAAAGCTCAATTTATTGCTTAACAAAACTAAAAGTATAACTAATTATTTTTACAAAATAAAAAGTCCAAAACAATAAAAAAAGGTACAAAATAACATTAACCCTAAAATTAAATTAATATAGAGTTTTTGGAGGTTAAACTTTCTTAATTATTGTTTGACTTCCACTTAACCCTCCAAACTCAAATTTTGACGGTAAAACCTTTCAAACTACTAAACTGTTAGCAAACGTAAGATGTCATTCGGTTAACTACCACCACGGACTGTTTATGTGTACACTCTTGTACACGTGACGCATTTATATTAGTACTTCTAATATTATTATTTTAAAATTAAATAAAATTATAAAAATAAAAAATAGAATATTAAAAAAATAAAAAAATATTATAAATTTTGAAATATTTTTTTTTTATTTTTAAATAATAATATTAGGTGTACCACTATAACATATTACGTGTATAAAAGTGTATACATAAGCAGTTCATATTGATAATTAATTGTGAAAAATAAAAGTCATCTTAAATTTATTAACAGTTCAATAATTTAAAAAATTTTACCACCAAAATTTGAACTTTAAGAGTTAAGTGTAAGTAAATTAATAATCAAGAGAGTTTAGCCTCAAAAACTCATTAACATAATGAAAGAAAAAAAAATATTTTGGGTATAGAATATATGGGCCCAGCAATGTTAGATGGGGTATCATTGTTTCACCATTGAAACCTTCATTAATTCTCCTCATCATCATCATAATGGCTGAAGTAAACTGGAGAAGGTAATACAGATCAGATCTGGTGGGTCTTCGCCACGTGGACAAGTACAAGTGGCTATGAGAATAAGTACATGGTCTGGGCCCTTAAATGTTTGGGCAAAGATGGGTTTCACTTTCAAGGCCATCAACAAGGGGAATTTGTGCTGGGTGTTTATTTGTTTATGCATATCCCAGCTATGTTTAGCTGTAACCCCCAAATTGGAATTTGGCTATGGTCTTATAATATATTATATAATAAATATTTTAATTTCATTCCTTTTAAGTTGATAATTTTGAAAAAGTTGGTGTCATGTAGATTTAGATTAATTCTTTTTGTACAAATGGCGAGACTTGTCTAATTCTTTGTAATTATTATGGTTGAATAAAAAGCTTTAATTAGTTTTTTTAAAAAAAATATCCAATAGATCTAAAGTCTAAGCCCCTCCTCTCCATTTAAAAAACACACATCTTTTAGTTGGTTTCTTCTACATATTCTAATACTTGTTACTTTTGACCATCTATCAACCAATAAATAAAAACAAAACCAATATCAAAATTAAGTTGGTAAACAAAATTCAATTCAATTTTAATTATAACGACTGCATGTTAAAATATGTTTTTTTTCTTAAAATTAGTATAGGTCTAAAAGAAGAAACCAGTCCCAACTGATCTGCTACCTTATTTGGTAGCTGAATTTGCTGGCTAATAAAAGTTTCTTTGCCTTCAAAAAAAAAGAAAAAACCAGTCCACATGTTATATATAGAAAATACCCTTTCAAAAAAAGAAAAAGAAAATATAAGTATGCATTAAAATATTGATATTTTATAGTTTCTGCAATGATATCATTTTTACAGAGAAGCTATTAATTTATAAAAAAACTAAGTAGTATATTTCAGCATAAGAAAAAGTAGTACATTTCTAAAAAAGATACAAATCTAAATTGAGCTACGTCAATATTCTTGCTAGACAATAATTTAGAGATGCTTACGATTAGATTAGTACACCAACGAATAACCGGTACTTTATAATTTAACTAACTTAATTATACAACTACTAAAAGTTCAAAGAAGTGCAAGAGCTCAAACAAAGTTTACAATGGAAGGTAAAGAGCCATTCTAACCAACCTCATTATCAAGTCCAAAACCCTTTGGCTAATCTATGCGCATCTTCATTGTCATTTAATTTTTTTAGGATATCGCCTAGTCAAAAACACTATAGACTTTATCCAGTACAGCTTTACAATTTGTCTTATTACACTAAACTGGTAACAATGTAGGATTAATATTCCTAAGTTGTTGTGAAAGCCTGAAATGATAATACCCTTATGATCATTTGCCACAGTTTCTAAACTGAACTTGTTATACCTTTATGATCATTTGCCACAGTTTCTAAACTGAACTTGTTATCTGCATGGAGGCTTACGCTGATCAAATTAGTGGCGGCTTCTGTAACGCCCTGATACTTAGGCACCTTACAGTGATTTTTCAATTACAGTGCCCTCTTTGCAAATCAAAGAAATTTTCTTGAAAATCATGTCAAATTAAAACTTTAGATTTAATTACTAAAATTTTATTAATTTTTATACATTTATTTACAAAAGTCGGGATCCCGTATTTAAACTTTTACAAAGTATTCAAAATATACTTAGTCAGGTCGCACAACGACTACAAAATGAAACCCCAGATGTCCCGAGACCGAACACTCCAGGTCGCGCCGCCATGACATGTACAACATCATCCTAGCTCTCGAAGCTCACTCCTGTTCAACCTTCGCCTTTCCTTTACCTACACATGAAAGTAGAACTGTGAGTCGACAGACTCAATAGGAAAAGCATATAACAAATAATATAATACCGACTTGTATCTAGGCGCCCATACACCTATTTACAAGGCTTAACGAATGAGCTAGAACGTTCTTTACTAGGGTACAACAACTATACCACATACACTACGTACCGACATTGTACGTGTGTTGGTAGGGTTTGTTTCGTACCCTGAGTATCACTAAGTGATATACCACACACACCCTGTACTTTCCCGTACTTGTGCTAGTAACACCGTAATGTACTCTTAAACATTGTACACTATACCAATGCACTTTGTATCACTTCCGTACAAGTGTTGGTAATGTATTAAGCATAATAAGCATGTATATATATATTTCACACATACATACACTCGCATATATACATTACATGTTCTACGCTATTCTTACCTCATTTCTGAATTCAAGAGAGTTGGCTGACCTGAACGAAAATCCTCGTGTTGGATGGATGCCCTAATCACATAACATAATCAGGTAAATAACATGTCCAAAACCCTAATCTGGAAAACCCAACCTTTAACTAAAGATTCTGCCATAGACAACTGAAACTATAATATCCTAAGAAACATGGAATCACCCACCCAACCAAGGCTCTGAATGGACACGAATTGATGAAAAGAATTATTCGAGAAACCAGTCCCAGAATCGGTTAACCAGTTTTACAGGACCTGACAAACCGGTTAACCGGTTTGCACCAGGTTTTCCCAAACAATTCAAAACCTGTCCAAAACATGTCCAATTCTCACCAAACCTTCCAGAACACTTACAATAACATCAACCAACACAACCCAAAAATTCACACAAAATCAAAAAGTGCCATGGATGAACCAAGCTTGAGTTTTCAAACTCAAACTTGTGCATCCATGTCACCAAACCTCCAAACCAGCAACAAAACATCAAAATCAATTCAAATTAAACGTAGAAACCGAATTATAAACAAACATAACCCTAACAGCCCCAAACTCACAACTTTGCATATTCAACAAAAATCAAAGCTTCAATAACACAAGATTAAGGGCTCTAGGGTTACATTTGCTCAAAACCTACTTGTTTTCAGCTAGCTCTCATTCAATTATACCAAAAAAATCCCAAGTCTAGGTTGGTCTTGTGGTGGTCGAGCAAGGAAGAAAGAGAAAAGGGTGTTCTTGATTTTTTTTTTTTAATTTTTTAATCTATTTTCTTCCAAAATGAAATAAAGCCTAACTAATTAATCTCATGCTGAAAAATATTTGGCTAGGTGTCAAGCCCTAAAATAGTCACCTATCCCTTTTACCAAAAGACTAAAATACCTTTGGTGTAAAAGCATAAGCCAAATTAAGCTTAGGGGTAAAATGGTCAGAATCCATAACCCCGCTCAACCCGGTATTCTAACTATCTCAAATATTAATCCCACTAAGAAAAGGGTTCTAAACTTACCCATGTGATTTAAATGGCCATCCATCGCATTTTCCGTCATCGCCGAGCAAAAATTATAAAAATAGCATAATTCATATATAACACAAATAATACCTCTAGAGTTTAATAAAATCTCTGGAATTGAAAAATAATAACTCTAGGGCCCACTTCTAATAATAGAACTCACAATTAAATAAATTCATAAATAATTATAAAAATATCAATAATTAACACTAATTGCATTTACTAATCTATATTTTAAAATGCGGTCATTACATCTTCCATGTCCATTATGTTATGTCCACTAATAGAGTTCTCCTCTTAACATGCCGAGAATTGGACGCTTTAATGAAGAAGTTTGGGTGGCTTGGAAATATGGAAAATGATAGATTTTTGGCTTACAAATCCTAGGATCACATTTGTCAACCCAAGTTGTTCGGGGGGTTTGGGTATTAGAAGATTTGAAGACACTACAAAAAATCTTATTTTTAGTCACAACAAAATTTGTGACTAAAAGTAAAAAAGTTGTGACTAATTATAAATTATTATTCTTATGTTGTGACTAAAAGGTCCGTGACTAAAAGTATTAGTTACAAAAATCATAATTTGTTGTGACTAAATGTGTTTTTAATCACAATACTAAAACTAAATTAGTGACAACTTGTATCTAAATATTATATTTTGGTCACAAGTAATTTTTTGTTATGACTAAAAGTCACATTTAGTCACAAAAAATTTATGTTGTGACTAAAAAATTGTCACTAAAAGTAGTTATTTTTTCTAGTGAGATATGAATAAGGCTCTTTCTTCTAAGTTAGCTTGGAGTTTGGCAAAAAAAGAAGAGAAACCTTGGGTGTCTTATTTTTTGAGCAAGTATTGTCGTCATGAGAATTTTCAATCTATGTCCCTTAAGAATATTGACTCTTTTTTTTAAAAAAGAGTATTTTAGAATCCAAAAATATTGTCTTCAAAAATACACTCTCTTTAGCTGCTGCAGGCGAGACTATTGAATTCTGGCATTAGCCTTGGATACCTTGGCTCCATTATGAGGAATTTAATGACTTAATGGTTGGTTTAAGAGGGAAAGAGTAAACCGTGTGATTTGTGACAAATATCCTTGAGGGAGATTCGTGGAACAGGCAGGTTATGCTTCAAATCTTTGGGGATATTATAGGGAGCAAAATTTTGTCTATTCCTAGAATTCATTTTCATCATGGGGATCAACTTATTTGGAAGCATAAAAGGAATGGACAATTTTTAGTCAAAGATGTCGATTGTGTAGACCAAGAGTTCGGGTTTAATTCAGTTAGAGATGTTTGGAAGTGGATTTGGCATCCTGAGATTCATCCTAAGATTGATATATGGCTTTGGAGAGTCCTCAATGATGTTATTCCGTCTAAATCTAGTCTCCCTTTCTTACTTGATAAAGATTATTTCTTCTGTGTTGATGGGATATTGCCCTTTTGCTGAGGCAGTTTAGTTTTCAGATGAATTTTCTTTGTGGATTGACAAAATTCTGGGTAGTACTATGATGAAAATTTCTTAAAGCTCTTCTATCAAACTCTAAGGAGATCAAAATGTATTTTTTACTTTTGTACTTTGGTTGTGTTACATTGGAAATTTGGCAGCAGAGAAACCAAGTCAGAATTTACGGTTCCAAGCCCTAGTTATCATTCTGCTCTGCAAAAATCTCTACTTTTTTCAAGGAATTTGTTGCTTTGGCAGCTCCTTCAGATTAGCATCATAGCTCAGTTGGGAATGCTTGTGGTAATAGAAAATCAAATGTGAAATTTTCTCTCTTTACGGGCGCTTCTTGGCTTAATAGTGTAGCAGGTTTACCCTCTATTATGGTTAACAATGAAGATGGATCTTAGGCATATAACTTACAACAAGTTGCTGCTACTTCAGCACTAAAAGTTGAAGCTCAAGCTATTCTTTTAGCTCTCTCTTGGGCACATCAAATTTCTTGTGATGATCTATTCGGATTGTTAAGTAGTGGCTTAAGCCTTGTCTTAAAACAAATGCCCTCGTAAGTGGAGATTCTTTAGTGTTTCTCTTTCAATCCTAGATTTATTTTGTAGTTTTTTTCTTTATTAAGCGTAGTTTTAACTCTTTTGCAGATGGATGAGCTCGGAGTGCTAGACTCTCTAGCTAAGAAGCTGGTATTTTTCAAGGGGAGGGAAATCCTCCCGTGATTCTCATCTTTCTCTTTTAGTCTAATGAACATGCAGTTCTTTTAAAGAAAAAACTTATTTACTTGCATTGTTGAAAGTTGTAATTGAATAAACTTCAATATTAATCATTAATTCTTTGTTGTGGAAATTTAGTGGTAACTTGAGCTTTTCTAAACTCTTCCAGATATGCAGCAGACCAATCATAAACCTAATTCAGTGAAGAACTTTCTGCTGGTAATCTAAATTATATAAATAAAGTTTAAAATTATTTTTGATTTATTTATCTAATAATAACGATAATAAAAAGATGATCATTTAAATTTAAATTTTATTTGAATTTAAATAATAAAATATATTATCATCTTTTATTTGAAAAGACACGAGTGGTACACTCATATTGTCTCAGTTTAATTTTTTTAATTCATTTATTTAAATAATGTGTTATTTAAATGTAGAAAATATATGATATTTTATTTAGATAAGGTGCAACGAGTGATAGATGCCTCTGGTGTCTCCAGTAACTTACATTTTAAGTATTTGGGGATTTTAATTTGTTCAAAGAAGATCACTGCAATGGAATCTCTAATATTGTTGAGAAAATGGTTCAGTGTATTAAAACTTTGAGTACTCATAATTTATCTTTTGCAGGAAGGGTGACTCTCATTAATTAAGTAATATTTATTGTCATTCACTCCTATTAGGCTCAGATATTAATTTTGCCAAAGAGAGTGTTGAAAGGAGTGGAATCAATTTGCAGATCCTTTCTTTGGAAAGGAGTAGCTGGAGGCACTGGACCTGTTGTTGTGAAAAATTCAACACGCAAGTATACATATTATTTTTCAAGTAAAAACTCGCATGGGTGAGGTCGATCCCACAAGGACTACAACTAATTACTAAGGGAAATTTGAATTTTTATGCATCTTTTATACCCAAATTAATTCCCTAAACTAATACTTATAACTATTGGAAAAATGGGCATACTTTTCCCTACACCCTAAAATACACCTCTCATTATTCTCAACCGTCTCTCTCTCTCTCTCTTCCTCCTTTCTCTCTCAAATCAAACCAAAAACCCACAAATCAATCCAAGCCGAGCCACCTCCTCCACCGCACCGACCCACGATTAACCACCGGCCTACCCACGCCGATCCACCTCCTCCACCGCACCGCTCGACCGCCTGCTTACCGCGCCTACCCACGACGGTCCACCTAACTAAACCACCAGTGACCACCACGAAGGGTTCTCGATCGAACCACCGTGACCACCAGGAAAACCGACCGAACACCAAATAGTCGAACCCATTTCAACCGAACCACCACCACGTAATGTCGATAAAGGTAAGATTTTTTGTCTATGGTATTTTTCATTTTTTTAATTGTTGATTTAGGGTGAAAATGTTTTTTCTTTATAGATTTAGGGTCTGTGATTTTGTGTGTGATTTAGGGTGTGATTTAGGGTATGTTTCATCACAGAAGATGAAAGCCCGATGTCGGGCCCGATGTGGGCCCGATGGTGCGACTGATGGGTCAATAGGACCCGATGTTGGGCCCGATGGATAGGGGCCCGATGCACCTTAATTGGTGAATTTCCTTGTAGGTTCGATGGGCCCGATGGGTCAACTGGACCCGATGTGCCTGGTAGGTCTGATGGGCCGGATATATGGGTCTGATATATGGGCCTGATGCCCATGTTTAATTGTAACATATTGGGCCCGAGGTTGGGCTATATAGGGCCCGATATATGGGTCCGATGGCCATGTAATATTTTGAATTTTTAAGCCCGATTTGGGCTCGATAGGGCCCGATGGTAATTTTTTTTTTTTTGTAATTTTTAGGTCCGATATGGGGCTCGATAGGGCCCGATATGTGGGCCTGATGGCCCAATAATTTTTTAATTATTTTTGGACTGATATGGGGCTCGATGGGGCCCGATATAAGGCCTGATGTCCCCAGTAATTTTGTAATTTTTTATTTTTATGGATCGATTGTACTGTGTATTGTTAATTATTTTTTTTACAACTATTTTTTTTGGTGTTTTTTTTGCAGTCTTCCAAAGTTCCACGACTTTTACTTCCAGTGTCAGAACATTACACTGGTCGTGTGACTTGGCGGGGCGGTAGTTGGTATTACCCCAAAGTGAAAGCTAAGTTTATGGAAATGCAGTTATTGGAAAAAGTGAAGGAGGAATCCCCTTTCAAGCATTTTTTTTTTGTGAGAGAGCCATTAGCATTTTCGGGTGCACTTATCCATCAGCTCTTCATGCATAAGATCAAATTAGATAAGGATGATGAGGTGCATTTTTACATTGCAAAGAAGAGATGTCGATTCGCTCGAGCTGAGTTTGCCCTAGTGACTGGGCTGTTGGGTTTTGTGCCCTAATAAAACCCATTTCATATAATCAGATTTACTTATTAATAAAGATCAGAAATAACATTTTATGTTGCATGGTTCACATGATTATATATATAATGTATGAATTCTATTTAAGTCCAGAACATATGTATTTGTTAATGATTATAGTGTTGTCAGCACAGTGGAATATAATCTTAATTATATGTTCGAAAGTTTATTCCCTGATTTGTCAGTTCACTGGATTTAGACTGACATGATAATCAGCGATAGGTATTCTTACACCTTGGATAAGTGTTGTGTCCTTTCCAGGGCATGGGCAAAGTTTACCAGTATCGGATGTATGGAGTATACATCGAAAGGGACCGATATTGAACTTTGATTAGATATATTAAAATTTACCGTAATATCTATTCAATTCAATATCACATGTTGATCCTAGATCAAATGATCTTAATCCTGATATGATTAGGTTCGATCTCAAGAGTACTATACATGTTCTTTGATTTGTAGTTAAGCCTACTTTTGGGTCAGGGTGATACGTACATTTTGGGAACATGATAGTATAATTGAGTGGGAGCGCTAACATAAATATGGAGTCTATAACTTCTATAGGAATTTAGAAGTGAAACGATGATATCCTTCGAGCTTGGCTAAACAGAGATAAATGGTGGAGATCTCATTTTACTTCGCTGAAATATCATTTATACGGAGCTAAGTGTTTTAAGGATAAAATACATTGAAGGTGTAACGGTAACTTAGTGCCTATTCAATGTAGATCATCTATTAGAGGGTCATTGATCAAATTAGGATTATAACAATGGATAACTAATGACGTATCTATATCATGGAACATATAGAGCGTTCTATATGACTGAGAGTGCAATTCTAAGTTCTAAGTGTGGATTCAATAAGGAATTAATAAGTTAGGGAATTTACTTGGTAAATTCAGTTCGACTTATTGGAAGCTCGGTTATATAGACCCACGGTCCCCATACTAGTTGAGACCATACTGCTTGTAAGACTCAGTTAATTGATTTTAATTAATCAATTATAATTCTAAAGTTAGACTATGTCTACTTTATGAATTTTCACTAAGCAAGGGCGAAATTGTAAAGAAAAGAGATTCTAGGTTTATTTATTAATTAAGAGACTTTACATGTCTAAATTAATAAATATATTAAATGACAATATTATTTAGTAATTATTTTCAAGTTATTAAATAATTAGAATTGGCATTTTAAATTGGAAAATTGGTATTTTGGAGAAAATAGGAATGAAAAATAACAAAATGGGAAAGTTGCAAAGTGAGGTCCAATTTCCTTATCTGGGCCGCCCACTATGCATAGGCTTTTACCATTTTATTTTTTCATTATTTTAATGCCATACAATTCTAACCTAAACCTAGAGGACATTCTATAAATAGAAAGTATTGGCTTCAGGAAACTCATGACTTTGAACATTGTTTCCTTCAGACAAAAGCCAAGCCGCCCCTTCTTTCTCTTTTCTTCTCTAAAATTTTGAATTCCCTTGAGTGAATGAGTAGTGCCCACACACATCAAGTGGTACCTCAATCATAGTATGTAAGACTTTGGAAAATCAACCATCAAGAAGGAGAATCAACATCAAAGAAGGAGAGAAAGAGATCCAGATTCAGATCTTGATTATGGTCTGCTACAGAAAGGAATCAAGGGCTAGAGATCTGAATGGAAGGAGTCATTATATTCCGCTGCACCCAATGTAAGATTTTCTAAACTTTATGTGTTTAATTTCATTGTTTTAGAATTCATATTAGGGTGTTAATCAAACATACTTGGTAGTATGTTACGTGGACCTACTGAGGCTGAGGTTGAAGAGAAGGCAAAGTCAGGTCGTTTGATAGTAGAATACTTTAATGGAGATCCATCCATCAGCATTGGTCGACTGCGCAGCGTCTTTGAGAGTTGCACTGAGAAGGATGATGTTTACAAGCTGGGTTTAGTGTTGTTTGTAGGGCTGCACATTTGGACCCACACACTTGAAAAACCCGAACACTCGCCCCGACCCGCAGCCAAAAAAACCGCCCATCGAAAAACCCGTATGGTCGGGTCGGGTTGAACCCGGAAAAGCCTAAAACGGGTTTCGGGTTCGGGTGTGGATAAGCAGTTTATTTTCGGTCGGGTTGTAACTTGTAACCCGAAATTTATATTTTTTTAAAAAAAATAATATTAATAATACTTAATTATTTATTAATCAGGAATAGGATTCACATTCAGAAAAAAAAAGACTATTCATTACTAAGTCTAAAAATTATTGGTCAGCTTAAGTATTCATTAATTAAGTTGTTGTAAATTTAATATTATTCATTTTTTTAATCAAATTCCAAAAAAAGAATTACCAATAGTCAGACTCACCTCACACGACTTCTCACTTCGAATCTCACTCTCTCAGTTCATACAGTTTAATTAATAAGTAAACCTAGAATCCCTTTTCTTTACAATTTCGCCCTTGCTTAGTGAAAATTCACAAAGTAGACATAGTCTAACTTTAGAATTATAATTGATTAATAAAAATCAATTAACTGAGTCTTACAAGCAATATGGTCTCAACTAGTATGGGGACCATGGGTCTATATATCCGAGCTTCCAATAAGCAGATCAAGAATTTATATCTTAAATTCACTGACTTATTAATTCTTTGTTGAATCCATGATAGAACTTAGAATTGCACTCTCAGTATATAGAACGCTCTATATGTTCCACGATATAGATACGTCATTAGTTATCCATTGTTATAATCCTAATTTGATTAATGATCCTCTAATAGATGATCTACATTGAAAAGGCACTAAGTTACCGTTACACCTCCAATGTATTTTATCCTTAAAACACTTAGCTCCGTATAAATGATATTTCAGCGAAGTGAAATGAGATCTCCACCATTTATCTCTGTTTAGCCAAGCTCGAAGGATATCATCGTTTCACTTCTAAATGCCTATAGAAGTTATAGATTCCATATTTATGTTAGCGCTCCCACTCAATTATACTATCATGTTCCCAAAATGTACTTATCACCCTGACCCAAAAGTATAGGCTTAACTAACAAATCAAAGAACATGTATAATACTCTTGAGATCGAACCTAAACATATCAAGATTAAGATTATTTGATCTAGGATCAACAGGTGATATTGAATTGAATTGATATTACGGTAAATTTTAATATATCTAATCAAAGTTCAATATCGGTCCCTTCCGATGTATACTCTATACATCCGATGCTGGTAAACTTTGCCAATGTCCTGGAAAGGACATAACACTTATCCAAGGTGTAAGAATACCTATCGCTGATTATCATGTCAGTCTAAATCCTGTGAACTGACAAATCAGGGAATAAACTTTCGAACATATAATCAAGATTATATTCCACTGTGCTGACAACACTATAATCATTAACATGTTGATATGTTCTGGACTTAAATAGAATTCATACAGTATGTAAATAATCATGAAATAAATCATGTGAACCATGCAACATTAAATGTTATTTATGATCTATATTAATAAGTAAATCTGATTATATTGAAATGAGTTTTATTTAGGGCATAAAACCCAACAAACTCCCACTTGCACTAATATAAAACAAAATGTGCATTTCAAATAATCTCAACACCTTGATTTACAAATCAAGTGTAGTAGTAGTAAACTCCTCGTAATAGGATCTGACAGGTTGAATTAAACCACAACCCTTTATCCACCATTACTCTTCCTTAATCACAAAATTATTGATAATGTGAAATGCCTCTCTATATGTCTACTCTCTTGGGATACTGGATTCTATACCTTTGGCAACTGCTTTTGGTTATTCAGGAAATAACACTTGTAGTTAAGGCAGGTTGGAACGGTGCCACAGTTGTATAGAACTTTCCTTAGACTGAATAAGTACCTTTCCTGCAACTTTAACATTCAGTCTCTCTCTGGTAGACCAAGAGACTTCAAATAGGTTTTTACACTTCTCCGAAATCACTACTCCACCCCCAGAGTAATCACCATCTTATCAGCAAACTTTCTAGCACAAAGGCAAGTCTCGAAATCTGATGTGGTGTAGTCTAAGAGTTTTAAGCACACCCTTATAGACTAACATATAGTTCCTCTTCTTAATCTTAAGATTTACTTGATTGTCTTCCAATGTTCCTCTCCTGGATTAATCTGATACCTACTCATTACTCCCACTCAACAGCAGGTGTCTGGTCTAAGGAATACTAAAGCATATCTGAGACCTCTCACTGTTGATTTAAGAAATTCTTTCATGGATTTATCTTTTCTGGAATAGTTGATACTTTTCCTTAGATAAATAAAATTTATGCCTAGAAGTCGAGAAGCTTCTATAGATTGCCATTAGAAAGAAAATGCTTCAGCATCTTACTAAAGTAAGTTGCTTGCATTAGAGTAAGTAATTACCAGGTATACCATAAGCCATAGGTTTAGTTAAACTCAAACCTATAATACTAGGAACATGAAGTTTTTTTAAGTCCATTGAATAGACTTATTAACGAAAATTTCCTTTTATGTCCTTGTAATAGAAAAATTTAGGTTATTTCATGTGAATGGATTAAACCATAGTTCTATTGGCTTTTCTTCTTAGTTTCTTATCTTGAGAATCCATTACTTGTTTAAACTCACAATGGATTTTAATCACTAGTGTCTTCCAAGTCATAAGAAGGTGAGTTCCTAGAAACTCTCCCACTACGACAAGGTACCGTGAATTATGTCTAAGAAAACTAAATGGTATTGACCTCTTCGGTTGTGTTAAGACAACAGAGACAGTGGGATCATCATATGAAGAATAAGATGATAGAACACTTTTAGAATCAAGAAAAATATCTCATTTATTTGCTACTTTATTTTCAGACTTAGTCATTTTTCTTAGAAAAGTTGTATTTGTTTAAACAAACACTTTCTTATCTAATGACTATGGGATGGTCCACCCCTAATCACTTAGAATAGCTAACAAACCATGGTTAACAGTTTTACCTTTTCTTAAGATTTTGATTAGGTCATCCATGAATCTAGTAATGATTTACACTAAGTACCCAACCATTGCATCATTCTGAAATCGTATTACCATAGAAGGATTTAGGCAACAACTAGTAACTAATCAACAATATGCGAATCTAATTTCTGGGGAGGTAAGTTTGGATATAATTAAAAAAATCATTTTAATGATCTTTGAACTGCATATCTACTAACTATTTCTCCACCCCTATCAGTTCGCAAGATCTTTAACCACTTACCTTAATGGTTTTCCACCATTGCTAGAAATTAATAAAATTTTTCAAACATTTCAAATTTCTTTGCATAAGGTATAATCTAGAGTGATCGTTTTAAGAATATAACGATAAACTCATATCCACCCCTGAATGTACATCCATCTGCGAATGAGATGAACTTACTTTCAGTGGATGTAAGCATATTAACTCTTTGCAGAGATTGATCTTGTCAAAACCACTATGAACAAGATACAAATGCCATAGATTAATAAAAAATGTGGTTGTGTTTATTGATGACTTAGGTATAGTTACATCAAAGAGTTCTTAGAATAGTACAAGTGGATCTTGGTCACAGAATACTAAACTCATATTCTATACAGTTTGCATCCATTTATAGAAAATGGTATTAAACACTTGTGAAAGTGTAACTGTATTGTATCCTGGAATTAGAAATATAAGAAAATTTTTGTTTTGAATCTAAAATTAAAGTCAAAGACTTAAATTTATACCAAATATAATGAGTAATTCTTTCTTGGACCACCACTACTAATTTAAACTCTAAGTCAGATTTGCCCATACAAGTAGGAGATTTCTAAGATTGAGGACTTATATCATTTTGGAATAGAATTTTGGGATTATAATCATATGCGTCATTTAATTTCTGAAGAGAAAAAATAGAATGACATGAAATGATATATAGACCATTTATCCAATGATATGTTATTGAGCTAATTCGAAATGAATAAGCTAAGAGGAATTAGGATAATTTCGTTTATAAATAAGAATCCAACGATGCTTCAATTAGCGAGAGTCAAAGTAATCTTATTTATACAATCTTCTTGTTTCATATCGTAAAAATACTAGTTTAAGGTGTCATCAATTGATGAACAGCTAGATGTTGCAAATACAATATTTATCTTTCGAGATCCAACACTATTATGTATGTCTAATGGTGAAAATCTATTAGGGATTTATCTCATTAGATAAACAAACCAAGTTAAACCAACAATGAAGATTCGAAATTAAACTACAATTTAATAACAGAAAATAACATGGTTCAATATAAATTCATACACAATTCAGAAATTATTAAACATGTAGCAAGTAGGAATGACAAGTGAAAATACTAAAACATACAATCCTAAATAATTTCCAAGGTCTTCAACAAACTGATATCAGTGTCCCGTTTAGGCGAGAGTCAAAGCTACCATCCATTGAATAGAGTTGTCAGCTCATCTAAAATGTTAAACATTCTAGCAACCTTTTATTCGATCAAGATTGGAATCCAGCGTTGTCTCGTTTAGGCGAGAGTCAAGGCTATTCTATCTTATGAGCTTCCACCATTGTTTCATATTTTCTAAGTCAAATACAGTCCCCACCATTAGGGTGATCCATACCATATAAAATACTTACAAAGCTACTTATCTTTCGAGATTGAACAGTGTTAACTTGCTAATGAACGTTCCTCCATTAGGGAGGATTACTCACTAAAACAAAAGCTATGTAAAACCAACAATAGAGATCGAATGTCCTAATAATAAAGCTCATTATTTAAAGTGTATTTTCTTCTAATATTTAGTTTAATCTATTTATTTTAAATATATATATTTATTTAATTAAAATTTCCAATTTAGAAAGAAAAATTCTAAATATAAATTTTAATTTAATATTTATAAATTTTACTTAGATGGATATGAAGATAACATGAATTATTTCCATCTTAGTAATAATTTCTAATAAATATTTAGAAAAATATTTAATTTAAGTTGTTACAAAATTAATTTAAATTAATTTACAACTCAAATTTAATTTTCTATAAATATATATTGCATTTCAAAAAATTGAAGTATTTAAGAATACAACTTTCAAAAAAATGCTTTAAAATAAAATAAAAATAAATTCTGGAAAAATTATTCTAATTTAATGTTGGCCCAAAATTAATTAATAAAATTAATTTACAACAAAAAATATAATTCTCCTATTTAATTAAATATATAAGAAAAATTTCAAATATTTATGTATCATGATGAAAATCAACTTAAACATTAATTTTCTATTTAATTAAATACACTAGAAAAATACTTCAAGCAAAAACAGATAATATCTATCTAGATTTTCATTGACTAATTAATTCATTTTCTAATTAAATATATTTTACTTCATTTATTTTAATTAATCATTAAATGAAAAAATTATTGATTTAAGTTGGTCCAAAATTAAAATAAATAATTTACAACTTTAATCTATTTTTCAAATAAAATTCAAAATTTCTGCATTTAAGAAATACAATTTCGAAATTGTGGAAAAAAGATTAATAAAATAAAATAAAATATATTTTGAAAATTATTCAAATTTAAGTTATATGAAATGAGATTTCAAACTTAAAATAATTTTCAATTTTAATTAAATAACATGAAAATAATAATATTGAAGTATCATGATTAAAATCAACTTAAATATTAAAATTTTTAATTTAATTAAATGTATTAAATTCAATAAATAAATAATTAAGTATAGAGAAGACTTAATTATTAATTCTAATTTAATACTAGGAAAAATATACTTAACTTAGATTGTACCAAAATTAATTATTAAACAATTAATTTCACAATCTATGATATTTTCCTAATTAAATATTAGAAAAAATAACTAGTTCTAGAAATAACTATCTAGAATAATGTTATTTACTAAGTGTTTTTCTAAAATTAACTTTAAAATATCAAATGAAAATTAAATTTCATATATTTTAAAAGTTAATTATGTTGCTAATTCAATTTTAATTAGGTTAGACTAATATAATTAACCTAATACAATTATTTAAATAAGGCAAATGTGCCTTCACAGTTGGGGTAGTTCATGTGAGGGGAAGCTGGGTTCAGTATGTCGTACCCACTTCTATTGGCCCCCAACTCTCACACAAGGCCCAAAAGAGAGGAATTTAACCTTTAAATAAACAATTGTTATTCATTGAATAAGCCCAAATCCAATTGGGCCTAAATAAATTTACTTATGTTAAAATTTATTTTAGCAACCTAGTCCATTTACTTAGTAAAACTTAAATGAGCTTCCTATATGCATCTAAGCCCAATAGCAAACATATAGGCTCACACAGGTCAAATGATTTGGATGGGCCCTATCATGTTACTAGGTTTACACAGATGAAAGAAATTGTAAAATTTACCTGTTACAAATTATTTATAAGATCTATTGACAATTGGACTATGATTAAAATCAGATTATTAGATTTGTCAACAAGTTAATCATAGCAATTTAGATCAAATAAATAATAGGTTTGTAAAAAAAAATTTGAATACATAATAATATAATCAAACAATACAAACAATAATAACTGATCTGAAATATCTGGAAAGTAAGCTAAAATATCTCAATTTTAAAATTTAAAATAAAATTAAATTTTAAAATAAATATCTTAACTAGAATTCAAATTTAGGTTGTTAGAGAATATTTGAAAAAATTAAAAATTCAACAAACTCCTAAATTTCTTAAATTCTAACAAAAAATCAAAAATATCTAACCAATTTTTTAAATATCAAGTTTATTCAAAATTTAAATTTATTTAAAATTTCCAATAAGATAATATAATATAATATCTTGAATTTTAAATTTAGATATTTTATTATATTCTGAGTCTCATAATTTAATAAATTTAAATATTTCATAAATAAACTAATTGAAAAATAAGATATTTTATATGGTTAGAATATTAAAAAAAAAATAAGTTTGAAAAAATTATAGTTTAAAACGCTAAAATATCTATTCAAACTAAACTAACTAATTTTTCAAATTTCATGTTATTTTTTGCCAAAATATAATTTTAATAAAAAAAATGTCTAATAAGATAAAATGTTAAACCTAACATATTCCTAATCTTATAGTTTTAATTAATAAAATATATTTTGAAAATAACAAATTTGAAAAAGATATGATATGGTTAGCAAACTTTTAAATTTGAGCAAGATTATTTTAAAAAAAATAATATATTAATATCAAAGTAAGATCATTTAAAATTTAATTAAAAATAATATCTGATCTTATAATTAAAATAAATAAAATAATCTAAAGTTTTAAAATTAACCATAAGGCTACTTTGTGAGAAATCAAATTTTCAAAACGCAAAGCCTATTAATATCTGAAACAAATTTTAATTAATTAAAAAATAATAAAAATTAATTTTATTCTGACAATTAGATTTTTTATTGAAAATTCAGATTCTACACAAAATTCTACAAAAAATTGGCTTTTGTTATGACGAAAACAAGTTTGAGGCATAGGGGTATGCATTGCATACCCCTGCGCGCGCGGATGCATGGTTTTGGCCTAGGAAAGAGGCTCCAAGCAGCCTCATTTGACCAAGGGACGTAGGCGCGAGCTGCCCTTCAGACAGGGGTGCTGTCCGAGCGTCCGCGCGCGCGTGCGTGCATTCAAATCCTGATATTTTCGTCCGACTTCAAAAAATCATAACTAATTCATAAAAAATCCAAATTAGGTTCTGTAAAAGCCTAAATTTATTAATTTTTTGTCTACTTTCTAGAGAAAATAATTCCAGATCGAAATAAACAAATATTTCAGTAACATATATTGCGATTTCTAAACTATCATTAAATAAGCACATAAACCACATGAAACCATCCAAATCAACATATAATGTAACGCCCTAATGCTAAGGCACGCTACAGTGCTTTTTCAATTATTGTGCAATCTTTGCTAATCAAAGAAATTTCTCGAAAAACGTGTCAAATTAAAACTTTTGCTTTAAATATTAAACTTTGTAATATAATATAATATTTACAAATTCCGGGATCCCGTTTTCAAACTTTGTAAAATTTACTTTTCAAACTATACATTTCAAAATACACAAGTTCTAGGTCGCACAACGACTTTCAAAATACAACTCCCAGATGTCCTGAGACCGAACACTCCAGGTCGCGCTGCTTGACATGTACAATCTCACCCGAGCTCAGGTTCATTCCTGTTCAGCCTTCACCTTTCCTTTACCTACACATGGAAGCAGAAACTGTGAGTCAACAGACTCAGTAAGAAATGCATATAACATACCATATAATTTCTGACCTGTAAATAGGCGCCCATACACCTATTTACAGAGCTTAACAGATGAGTATGAACGTTCAACACCAGGGTACAACCACTATACCACATACACATCGTACCTCACTGTACGAGTGTTGGTAGGGTTTACCCCGAACACTGAGTAACACTGAGTGATGTACCACACACCTTAGCATTTTCCCATGCCTGTGTTGGTATCACTGTATCGTACTCACAACCAAATAATCACTATACCAATGCACTCTATAACTTATTCATACAAGTGTTGGTAGTGCTTAACATAATTCAAGCATGCATATATAAACACATATACACACATTCAAATAATCACATCATACATTATACACAGTTCTTACCTGTTTTCCGAATTCAAGTGTGCTGGCCGACCTGAACGGAATTCTCGTGCTAGATGGATGCCCTAATCACAATAATTGTAACACAGATGAGTGACTCACCAAACCACTTTCCGGGACTTAAACTTGAAACTAAAAGTTCCCCTATCGATAAACCTCATGGCAATACCCTAAATATCTCAAAATTGGCCAAAACTAGGGTTCTGGAATTTCCCCCAACAGGCAAACCGGTTCCCAACCGGAAATCCGGTTCTGGGTCACCATCCGGTCGACCGGTTGGTACAGGTCCCCCAGAACCGGAATTCCGGTTCTGTGCTGGGAACCCAAAAATTCCCCCCATAACCTCAAATCTCAACCAAACTTTATCAAACTCTCCAGTACACCTATACAATGCATAAACAACCATTTCCAACCAATAATTCACAGAACAAGCTAATAAATCAAATTATGCCATTAAAGCTCAAAGCTTTGAACTCTAAACTTAAAATTGCATAAAACCATCAACACCTATTAAAACCAGCAGCTAGGACTTAGAATCAACTCAACTAAACCCTAAAATTCGAACCCTAGGCACTTCAAACCTTAACAACCCCTAATTTACAATTTCACATATTCAAATCAAAGAAAGAGCTTAAAATCACATCTTCAAAGGTTCTAGAGCTTTACCTTAGATGAAACCTCCTTGAATTCTAGCTAAATCCCAGAAAAATAGGATGAACAAGTTGATCCTTGCCCTGGTTTGCTTCAGCCGAAGGAAAGAGAGAGAGAGAGTTCAAGAACAATACAATTTTTCCAATTTTCCACAAATGACAAGAGTTTTTCCAATAACTCTTTGCTGAAAATAAACCTAGGTTAGGTGTCAAACACCTAGGCAGCCACCTACTCCCCATTTGTCCAAATGACAAAAATGCCCTTTAATGTATAACTTAGGTATTTCTAAAGCTAGGGGTAAAATGGTCAAATTCCATAACCCCGCTCAACCCCGATAATTTATTTCCTCTAAAATATTTCCCACTATAAAATAAGGTTCTAAACTTACCCATGTGATCAATCTAACCATCCATCGCATTTTCCGTTGTCGCCGAGCAAAATTACAAAATTAACATATTTCACATATAAGCTAAATAATACCCCTAGAGTTTAATAAAATCTCAAGAATTGAGAAATTATAACTCTAATATTTATTTCTAAATATTGGGATCCATAATTAAATTAATTTACAAATAATAATAAAATAATAAAATAATAAAAATTAGTGCTAATTGCCTTTACTAATCCAAATTACTAGAGCGATCATTACATATAACATCGTTTTAATTCATATTTCATGAAAGTAAATCATTACCATGGCTCTGAGGCCAGTTATTGGATATATTTTACCGGATCTAGATTTACTAACAAGTATGTTTCATTAACATCCTAATATGAATTTTAAAACAATGAAATAAACACATATAAAGTTTAGTAAACCTTACATTGGGTGCAGCGGAATATAATGACTCCTTCCGTTCAGATCTCTAGCCCTTGATTCCTTTCTGTAGCAGAGGATCACCAAGATCTGAACCTGGATCTCTTTCTCTCCTTCCTTTGATGCTAAATCTCCTTCTTGTTGGTTGTTTTTCCACAGTCTTACACACTATGATTGAGATACCACTTGATGTGTGTGGGCTCTCACTCATTCACTCAAGGAATTCAAAATTTAGAGAAGAAAAGAAGAGAGAAGTGGTTCGGCCTAGAGAAAAGAATAGGAGGCTCAGTTTTCATCTGACAAAGTTAAGTGTGAATGAGAGCCATCACTATCTATTTATAGGTAACCACCTAGGTTTAAGTTAGAATTATTTGGCATTAAAATAATGAAAAAATAAATGATAAAACACATAAAGGGTGGTCGGCCATGGGCTTGGATAATGGGCCTCACTTATGCAATTTTGCTGTTTTATCATTTCTGCATCTCATTTTCTCAAAAACGCCAATTTTCAAATTCAACCATTTAAATGCCAATTCTAATTATTTAATAACTAAAAATTAATTATTAAATAATATTGTCATTTAATATATTTATTAATGAGACATATAAAGTCTCTTAATTAATAAATAAACCTAGAATCCCTTTTCTTTACAATTTCGCCCTTGCTTAGTGAAAATTCACAAAGTAGACATAGTCTAACTTTAGAATTATAATTGATTAATCAAAATCAATTAACTGAGTCTTACAAGCAGTATGGTCTCAACTAGTATGGGGACCATGGGTCTATATATCCGAGCTTCCAATAAGCAGATCAAGAATTTATATCTTAAATTCACTGACTTATTAATTCTTCGTTGAATCCACGCATAGAACTTAGAATTGCACTCTTAGTATATAGAACGCTCTATATGTTCTACGATATAGATACGTCATTAGTTATCCATTGTTATAATCCTAATTTGATTAATGATCCTCTAATAGATGATCTACATTGAAAAGGCACTAAGTTACCGTTACACCTTCAATGTATTTTATCCTTAAAACACTTAGCTCCGTATAAATGATATTTCAGCGAAGTGAAATGAGATCTCCACCATTTATCTCTGTTTAGCCAAGCTCGAAGGATATCATCGTTTCACTTCCAAATCCTTATAGAAGTTATAGATTCCATATTTATGTTAACGCTCCCACTCAATTATACTATCATGTTCCCAAAATGTACGTATCACACTGACCCAAAAGTAGGCTTAACTAACAAATCAAAGAACATGTATAATACTCTTGAGATCGAACCTAAACATATAGGATTAAGATCATTTGATCTAGGATCAACAGGTGATATTAAATTGAATAGATATTATGGTAAATTTCAATATATCTAATCAAAGTTCAATATCGGTCCCTTCCGATGTATACTCCATACATCCGATGCTGGTAAATTTTGCCAATATCTTGGAAAGGACATAACACTTATCTAAGGTGTAAGAATACCTATCGCTGATTATCATGTCAGTCTAAATCCAGTGAACTGACAAATCACGGAATAAATTTTCGAACATATAATCAAGATTATATTCCACTGTGCTGACAACACTATAATCATTAATAAATTCATATGTTCTGGACTTAAATAGAATTCATACATTATGTAAATAATCATGAAATAAATCATGTGAACCATGCAACATTAAATGTTATTTCTGATCTATATTAATAAGTAAATCTGATTATATTGAAATGAGTTTTATTTAGGGCATAAAACCCAACAGTTATATTATATATATATATTATATAGTGTAAATTTGTAATGTAGAAATGGAGAAATTTTAAAATCCAGAAATTTTTACAATAATATTATAAATTTACAATAATTAATATCATTTACAATAATAGTTGGGTTATGTTAAAGTTTAAAATGCGAAATTTTTATAGGAAAATTCAAATAAATTAATTTCTTTTAAATCTATCAAAGATAACATATATTAAAAAATATTATATATATTTTTGTAAATGATTTTTTTAGTCAATATTGTATATAAATTAACATTGTAAAATTTTTTGTTAATATAGATTACAAAGAGAAGATTTGAAGATATCCATTTTGGACTAAAAGAGTGAAAGTGACTGAAATTTAAGACAAAAAAAAAAGTCAAGACATTATGGTAAACCTATACTCTCATTTTTTATTTTTAAATTAAGATTAAACATATTGCAATTGATGGCTATTGGCTAATACACTATTTAATATTTTGTTAATTTGCATAAATCTATTGATTTTGTTTGGAAATAAATTTTGTATCGAGTGATATCACGATTTGGTCTTTGTATATTGTTATAATTTGATCTTTGTATTAGGTACTAAATGATGACAATGGTGTTAATGAGGAACAACCTCCTCTTGATGAAATTCCTACAGATAATGGTACGGATAAGGGTAAGGGTAAGGGTAAGGGTGCTAAAAAAAGGGGTAGACCTCCTACTGTGCCTATTCCTAATCCTAAGAAGAAGGGAAAGTCTGATGTTTGGCTTCATTTCACTAAGGAAGACAATCCTCCCCGAGCTACAGAGGATGATGATGAAGAACCTCAACAACCTCGTGTTCCTAAATGTATGTGCAACTATTGTGGGAGTGATTTTTATTGTGACACTAAAAAATATGGGACTAGTCATCTATGGAGTCATTTGAGAAAAGTGTGTGAGCTTAGTCCACTCAAAAATGAAGATGAAAAACAGAAGATTTCAAGTTTCGAGCCTCTTAAGGGTGGCAAGGAGGGGGATGGCCAGTTAGTAGCTGATTAGAGCTCAAATTTATACATTTTAAGCCTTTAATTATATATATAAAATTAATTAAATTAAATATTTTTGTAGTTTTCTATTGTAAAATTTTTTGGATTGAAAATATTTAATTTAATTTAATTTTATATTATTATTCATATTTGGGAATAAATATAAATGGAGTCTAATATCATATGTATACATGTAAACTTGTATAGTTAAATATACATGTTCATATATATACTAATTAATCTCTTTGAGTGTGGACTTATACAGGATTTATGGGTTTGACTTGAAATAAGAGACATATGAATATCCATTATTCCTTCATACATTAATAAGCCCAAAGAACATCATTCCAGCTCAATTACTCCAGGTCCAAGTTTCATATTATATCTAGTAACAATTGGCCACGATCAAGACTATATCCACTCAAGCTATGTATATGCGAGTCCCACTTTTGATGCACGGAGTGACCGCAAGCTAGACCCAGTTGCCCCTTTCTCTCCAATTTTCTCTCCTGCATGGTCCCATGTTCTCCAATGTGTTCAGCTTTTTGAGCAAGAATTTCCCACTACCTGATGCACGAAAAATATCAGTTATTGAGATTATTTTGGCTCTATAAATAGGATCATTATGGAGAGCAAAATAATCAGATTTTACCTAGAGTTATTATACCAAAATTGTGTCTTTTCTTTCTTTCTTCTTTATTTTGTTTTATTAATTTTGGTGTAAAGACAATGACTTTTCTAGGCTAATTTCTTTGGCAAGACTAAGTGTAAGTTCATGCAATTTTTATTCTTCTAATATATTGATTCTCTTTGTTCTTCAGTTTCACATTTGTTATATTAAATTTCTCTTCTTCTAAATTGCACTTTAAATTTAATAGTACCTTTTATATAAGTTCAGTCATGCTTTTCTTATGTAAGTTAGGCTATTAATTATTAGAGTGTTTATTATATTATATGATTTTTACTGCATTCTGCCAGTGGTATTTTGTCGATTTAAATTATATAATATGATAGTATTTTTAGAAGTAGTTTTAATTTAATTAGAGAACATATTTTTCTAGTGAGCTTAATCATATACATTTTTCAACTATAATTAATGGTGTAGAATTATAGTTGAGGTTAAAGAATCAATTTTATTAGGAAAATATAATTGCATGTACAAAGCTTGTGTCTTCCATAATCATTTTCTGATCACTTCTCATTTTAATTACTTGTTTAATTTTTAAAAATCATTTCTCAATATTCTCATCACATTCAAGGTTCATATTTTATTCTTGTAAAATTACTAATTGTCCTTTTGAGTGTATTTTTCCTCCCTGTGGATACGACATATAGCCCGTTTACTACCGCGACCGCAGTGTAACTAATTGGGCGACATCAATTTTTGGCGCCGTTGCTGGGGAGGTTTCTGCGCTACAAGAGGTTAGTATAGTAGTTTTATTTTTTTTTTTATTTTTTTGTCTCTCTTTATTTGTTTATATCAAAAATAAAAAAAAAAAACTTTTTAGTTAATATAATATAATTTAGTTTTTTTTTAAAGTTATGTATAGATTCAAAAAAAAAATCATTATATATTATTATTATTATTATTATTCTTTACTCTTTTAGTAAAAAAAAAAAGCAAGTGCTTTTTTGTTTAGTTTATTTGTTAGTCGTATTTATTATTTTGCTACTATATTAGGGTGTTAGTTTTTTTTTTTTTACATTATTTTATTTTGTGTACTTTTTTTTTTAGGATTAGCCATTTTTTTTTATTTATTTTAGGTTAGTTGTAGACTTTTATCCTTTAGGCTAAAAAAAAAAAAAGAAAAATTGTGCATAAAATATTTTCATAAACTTTTTAGTGCAAACCCAATTGTGTAATGGTAAAAGTAGTACAAACTGAGATCATTCTGTCTAAGAAAGATTGGCTTTAAAGGTTTGTGATAGAGTACCCTCTACACTTTCTAGCAACCCCGGGGAGTTCTAGTAAAAGTGTGGGACGAAGCGGTACCTTGGCAACCTTCCCAATCGGCCTGGGAATATCTTGTGTGAATACCCTTGCATTATTACATAGTTGTAATTTACATTATTTAACAAGTGAAAATACACACACAAAAAAAAAAGTGAATGTCACGAAATAGAGACAAATTAGGGAGATTTGTAAAACAACAAATTGAAATTTTAGAAAACTCTCCTAAATCGTCTTCTTCCACTCGTTCTCATTCACCACCATCACCCATACTTCCTGCACTTCCAATGATGGCTCAACAACAGGAAATCCAACCAAGAACGCTACAGGATTATCTACATCCTACGCGTACGGCCACACCTTCATGCATAATGTATCCCATGAATATGCCCAACTTCGATTTCAAACCTGGCATGATTCAACTTTTACCAACCTTTCATGGTATGGAAAATGAGAGTCCATATGTGCATATTCAGGCCTTCGAAGAGGTGGTGGCCACATTCAACAACCAAGCTGACATCATTAACTTGGTGAGATTAAAGTTCTTTCCTTTCTCACTCAAGGAAAAAGCCAAAAGTTGGTTGTATTCTTTAAGGCCAAGGTCTATTGGGACATGGGAAGAAATGACAAAAGTATTTTTCTCTAAATTTTTCCCACCCCATAAGACCAGCAACCTTAAGAGGCAAATCTCTACCTTCACCCAAAAGGACCACGAAACATTTCATCAGGTCTGGGAGAGGTTTAAAGATTTGATGGGCCAGTGCCCACATCATGGATACGAAAGTTGGCGTCTTGTCAGCTATTTCTACGACGGTCTCACAGCCGACAAAAGACAATTTGTACAAATGATGTGCAATGGCGACTTCCTTCAGAAAGATCCCGAAGAAGCTTTGGAATATCTTGAAGAAATCTCTGAAAAATCATACACATGGAATGCGCCAAGTCCTACGGACAAGCCACGAACAGCCGAAGTCTACCAATTGAAGGAGGAGGATAGTGTGAAAGCTCAACTTGAAGCTTTGAAAAAACAATTTGAGGCTTTCAAAACTCAAGAAGGTAAAGCACTCCAGATGGCTGCAAAAGTGGAAAAGCAAGAACCATGCTTCATTTGTGGAGGGACTGATCATCAACCACAAGAGTGCCCTAGTCTTAGTATGTTGAGGGGAGGAGATGAGGAACAGTGTAATGCCTTAGGGGATTACACGAAGCCTTATAATGCCTACTCCAACACATACAATCCTGGTTGGCGTAACCATCCCAATTTTAGTTGGAAGGATACAAGTCAAAATCAAGCATCTGGGAGCCAATGGAAACCTGATCAACAAAATAATTCTCTTGAGAATTCCATGAAAATTCTCGCAGACTCTCAACTAGAGTTCAGGACTTATTTTGCTCAGGTGATAGAGGAATTGAAGGACATAAAGATTCAATTAACAAAGTTAAATGATTCTTCAGCCATTCAAGAGCGTGGTAAGCTTCCCGCTCAGCCTCTAATCACTCCCAAAGGGCAACATATGGCACAAACCTCTACTTCTTCAGAGTCTAATCTTAAGGGGGTTAATGCCATAACTACTCGAAGTGGTCAAAGTACAGTATCACCATTACCTAAGACAACTAGTGCACCAATGCCTGCTTCAGATGCTAATATGCCACAGAACCCTCCAGTGAAGGTGCCCTTCCCTCAAGCTTTGAAATCTTCTAAGAATGTACTGGAAAATCATGGTGAAATCCTAGAAAATTTAAAACAAGTGAAGATCAACCTGCCTCTCTTGCATGTGATCAAACAAGTACCAGCATATGCCAAGGTCATCAAGGATTTATGCACCATGAAAAGAAAACACCATGTCAAGAAAACTGCATTCTTGACAGAACAAGTAAGTGCGGTGATTGAACAAAAGATACCGATCAAATACAAAGATCCAGGTTGTCCTACAATCGCTTGCCAAATTGGGACACAAGGATTTGGTCAAGCTCTCCTAGACTTAGGCGCAAGTGTTAATCTCATGCCTTATTCAATTTACTTGCAACTAGGCTTAGGAGAAATCAAGCCCACATCTGTGGTGCTACAATTGGCTGACCGCTCAATTAAAAAGCCACGAGGAATAGTTGAAGATGTCTTGATTAAAGTTGGAAAATTCTATTACCCCGCTGACTTTTTGATTTTGGACACTCAGTCTGAGGTTAATACTGAGTCAAAAATTCCCATCATTCTCGGTAGGCCTTTCCTTGCAACAGCCAATGCTCTCATTAACTGCAGGAATGGTCTCATGAAATTATCTTTCGGGAATATGACTATGGAGGTCAACATTTTTCATGTTGCGAAACAACCACCAGACGAGGAGGAAGATTGCTATCATACTGATGTGATAGACACAATTGTTGAGGAGGAAGTTCTTTTGCATGATGATTCTGATTCTTTAAATGATCTCCTCCATGACTTTGATACTGAAAATATGCTTTATCCACCTGAGGAAGCTAATGTTTCTTCCATTCTTGAGATGTCCCAAGATGAAGCATCACTGTCGCAATATGAGAATTTGCGATTCCAAACCCGATCTATGAAACGCTTCTTCGGGTCCATGTGCGATATTGACAAATTCTGGTAAGAGGGTAGGCTTACCTGAGGAGATCACCTTTGTGACTCTGGCCTACCCAGAATGATCAGGTTGTTTCTATTTCTGTTTATGTTTATATTTTATTCACTATTTATTTCCTTTGTTTTTGTTTTGTTTTTTTTTTCGAGGATCAATATCGTTGCTATCCATTGTTGCTTGCTCTCCAGGTGTTCTCTTTCCCTATTCTTTTAATTTTTATATATTTAGACATTGAGGACACTGTCTGATTTTAGTTGGGGGTGGTGAGCATATTCAAGCGTTTTTCTTAATTTTTTGTCATATTAATATTTTCATGGTCAAATTTTTCAAAAATTATTCATTTATTCTTGTAAAATATTATTTTCAAGCCAATTTTTGCTATCTTTATTGCTTAGAATTTTTCTGGAGTTAAAAAATGCACATGCCAAACTTTGTGGTAAGATGGTTGTTAGCACATATTTGCTTAGAAAAGCTACCAAGTTTAAGTGTTTATGTTTTTGTGAGTGGCGAGATTTGAGAAAATAATTTTTGAATTTTTATTGATTCTTAGAAATGGTTATAATTATTTTGGACATGGTACTAGGGTTTGATTGGATGTTGCTTTAAGGGATAATTTTTATAGACAAATCTTATTAGGGAGCCTTTTTGTAATTATTTTCTTGTTAGAAAAAAAAATGATACAAGAGCAACATTTCTATTATTACATGTTGCCTCTTGTTCAAAAAAAAAAAAAAAAAAATTGCAAGAGCAACATTTCTATCCATTTGTCTAACATGTTGCCTCTTGTTTGAAAAAAAAAATATAGAAAAGAAAAAAAGAGTTTGTAGTATTTCATTTTTTTTATTTGTTTTGGCTCCTAGAATAAATGTAAAAGATTGTCTATTTTTGTTTAAAAATCCCGAAAAGCTGGTTTGTGGTACTCTTATGGTGGTTTGTCCAAATAATTCATAATCTATCTTCGTTTCAATATTTATTCAAATGTTTGTCCTAAATTAATCTATCCTTTTCGAGTGCTCACTTTTCAATTTCCAACTCCATGAGTGAAATCCTTAGCCATGAATAAATATTTTCAATACCTGTGAGGCAAATGGAGTTGAGACTTTTACTTGGTATATTTTTCGAAAGCATCTATGTGTTATGGTTTGTGGTAAGAAGGTTCAAGTTTGGTGCACACACTCACAACTCTAGATTTATTTAAGGTAATTCTGTATAGTTCTTATTGGCTTGTTACTAATATTTTGCTTGAATAATTGGGCCATTTAAAAAAATATATATATTTGACCTGAAAATATGATGTTGATATTCTTTTGGTTCGCTTGAATTGCTAGAGACTAGCAATAAGCTAGTTGGGGGTTGTGATTAGAGCTCAAATTTATACATTTTAAGCCTTTAATTATATATATAAAATTAATTAAATTAAATATTTTTGTAGTTTTCTATTGTAAAATTTTTTGGATTGAAAATATTTAATTTAATTTAATTTTATATTATTATTCATATTTGGAGATAAATATAAATGGAGTCTAATATCATATGTATACATGTAAACTTGTATAGTTAAATATACATGTTCATATATATACTAATTAATCTCTTTGAGTGTGGACTTATACAGGATTTATGGGTTTGACTTGAAATAAGAGACATATGAATATCCATTATTCCTTCATACATTAATAAGCCCAAAGAACATCATTCCAGCCCAATTACTCCAGGTCCAAGTTTCATATTATATCTAGTAACAATTGGCCACGATCAAGACTATATCCACTCAAGCTATGTATATGCGAGTCCCACTTTTGATGCACGGAGTGACCGCAAGCTAGACCCAGTTGCCCCTTTCTCTCCAATTTTCTCTCCTGCATGGTCCCATGTTCTCCAATGTGTTCAGCTTTTTGAGCAAGAATTTCCCACTACCTGATGCACGAAAAATATCAGTTATTGAGATTATTTTGGCTCTATAAATAGGATCATTATGGAGAGCAAAATAATCAGATTTTACCTAGAGTTATTATACCAAAATTGTGTCTTTTCTTTCTTTCTTCTTTATTTTGTTTTATTAATTTTGGTGTAAAGACAATGGCTTTTCTAGGCTAATTTCTTTGGCAAGACTAAGTGTAAGTTCATGCAATTTTTATTCTTCTAATATATTGATTCTCTTTGTTCTTCAGTTTCACATTTGTTATATTAAATTTCTCTTCTTCTAAATTGCACTTTAAATTTAATAGTACCTTTTATATAAGTTCAGTCATGCTTTTCTTATGTAAGTTAGGCTATTAATTATTAGAGTGTTTATTATATTATATGATTTTTACTGCATTCTGCCAGTGGTATTTTGTCGATTTAAATTATATAATATGATAGTATTTTTAGAAGTAGTTTTAATTTAATTAGAGAACATATTTTTCTAGTGAGCTTAATCATATACATTTTCCAACTATAATTAATGGTGTAGAATTATAGTTGAGGTTAAAGAATCAATTTTATTAGGAAAATATAATTGCATGTACAAAGCTTGTGTCTTCCATAATCATTTTCTGATCACTTCTCATTTTAATTACTTGTTTAATTTTTAAAAATCATTTCTCAATATTCTCATCACATTCAAGGTTCATATTTTATTCTTGTAAAATTACTAATTGTCCTTTTGAGTGTATTTTTCCTCCCTGTGGATACGACATATAGCCCGTTTACTACCGCGACCGCAGTGTAACTAATTGGGCGACATCAGTAGCTGTGGCCTATAACAAAGAAGCTTGTAGGACCGCCCTCAACAATACATTGTGTTAGATGAGTTACTATTTCGACATGTTGAGGGTGAAGGTTTCAAAAGATTTGTGAAAACACTCCCACCTAGATTTGAGATCCCTTCTCGAATGACTGTTGCTCGAGATATTTTGAAGTTGTATCAAGAAGAGAAGGTGACATTGAGAAATATTTTGAGACATGAGAGGATATCGATTACTCCCGATACTTGGACTTCTATTCAAAATATGAATTACATGGTCATCACTGCTCATTGGATTGATCATGCTTGGAAGTATCAAAAAAGAATTATCTATTTTTGTCAAGTCATCGATCATAAAGGAGAAACTATTGGTAAATAGATTGAGACATGTTTAAGAGAATGGGATATCTCTAAGTTGTTTATCATAACAGTAGACAATGCTTCCTCTAATGATGTTGCCATTAGATACTTAAAGAGGAAGTTTAAGGAGAAAGAGAATGGACTTATTTTGGAGGGGAAGTTCTTACATGTGAGATGTAGTGCCCACATAGTGAACTTAATTGTTATTGAAGGCTTGAAGGAAAAACATGAGTCTATTGCTGCAATCAGAAATGCGGTGAGATATGTTAGGTCTTTTCCTGCTAGGCTTAAAGCTTTTAAGGAAGTAGTGGTGCAAGAAAAGATTGAATGTAATGGTCTTCTATGTTTAGATGTCCCAACAAGGTGGAACTCAACATTCTTGATGCTGAACTGTGCAATAAAATTTAAAAAGGCATTTCAAGAGATGGCAGAGACAGATGTACTTTATATGAAGTACTTTGATGAGGTTGACAAAGATGGGAAACCAAAGGTTGGGCCACCCATTGAAACTGATTGGGAGAATGCAAATGTGTTTGTGAGATTTTTGGAGACCTTTTATAATGTAACATTGAAGTTTAGTGGGTCTACTTATGTAACTACAAATAAGTACTTCATTGAGATATGCAATATTCGGCAAGAGTTAGCCGATTTTACAGTTGATGAAGATGAGGATGAGTTGTTGAGGAACATGGCGCATAACATGAAATTCAAGTATGACAAGTATTGGGGAAAGCTTGATGATTGTAATGAGGCACTTCTAATTGCCTTGGTTCTTGACCCTAGATACAAACTTGATTATCTCTATCATTGTTTTAGCTTTACTCATACGGAGTTAGAATGCAAAAAGATGGTGAAAGGGGTGGAACAAACGATTCAGAGTATGTTTAATCAATATAATGATTTAGCATCAAGTATTGATCATTCAATCACTCAATTACATGCTTAAGCTCAACCTATTGATGATGGTGGCTCTTCCTCATTTATCGTTTCTAGTCGACCTAAAGGCAAGAAGTCTCGTAATGTCCATGATGAGTTCGTGGCACGAAGAATGGAGAAAAATGGCGGCAAGATGAAAAATGAACTTGATAAGTATTTTGAAGAGGAAGTTGAGCAACCAACTGAACAATTTGATGTTTTAGGATGGTGGGCTAGTAGTGGGTGCAAATACAAGATATTGTCCCTCATGGCACGTGATGTGCTAGCTATACCGGTTACCACTATTGCTTCTGAGGCAGCATTCTCAGCTGGGGGTCGGATTTTGGATCCTTTTAGGAGTACACTTAGCCCAATGATGGTCGAAGCATTAATTTGTCTCAAGAATTGGTGGAGCGGATCACATCAACCCATTGTTGTGCGATAGTACATGGATGAAGAAGAAATACTTCAAACACAAGCATTGCTTGAAGAAGGTAATTTTAGTTTGTTATATTTTATTTTGATTTCCATAATTTAAGTTTAATATCATAATATTTATTTTACATATGCACATTTATTATCTGATTAGTTTATACTTTTGATATTTTACAGAGATTCTCAATAACAATACTATAGGCACTTTTTCTGCTCCTTCAACCTCAACAAGTCAACAACAAGGCACGGCATTGGATTGAAAATGTTTATTATTATACTTTATTATATTTAATTTATTCATTTCATTTGCTAATTTATCCTTTTTTCATTTTAAAAAATATTGAAAGGTTTGGAACTTTGGACTTGGAGGACTTTGGAGTTTGTTAAATTGGACAATAGATACACAAAGAGAAGAACACAATATACACAAGGGAAGTAAATACTTTTGAATAGTTATGAAGATGAATTATTGATACTTTTGGTTATGAAGTTTGAATAGTTATATTTTGGATTTTGGGACTTTTTTATATGATCCATATGGATATGGATTAAATTTGGACGTTGGAACTTTTTGATATGATACATATGGATATGGATTAGATTTAGGATTTGAGACTTTTTAATATGATCCATATTGATAGATTGATACTTTTTGAAATGGATATGGATTAGATTTAGACTTTGAGACTTTTTTGGTATGATCTATATTGTATGGATTGGATATGGATATGGATTAGAATTTAGATTTGGATGATTAATACTTTTTTGATCAATAGTATTATATTTTAAATTTTGAGACTTTTTGTGATATGATCCATAATTTCATATTGTTTAGATTGGATATGGAGTCGATTAAGATTTGGATTACTAATTTTTTTTGATTAATAGCTATATTATGTAGACTTTGAGACTTTTGTTATATGGTCTATAATATTGTAGATTAGATTGGATAATGGATATGAATTAAACTATTTTTTTTTTTCTTTTATGGGTTTTTGATTGAGTTTTGGTTCTAGTTTTTTTTTTTTTTTCCATGTATACGCTTTCATTAATAACTATAGTGTTTTTTTTTTTTTTGAAGTAAAATAGCTATAGCCTATAGTGTTGTTAGTAATTGTAATTATGAAATAATGAATGGGTTTGAATGAGTTTTGGTTCTAGTTTTATTTTTCATTTATATATTTTGATTAATAGCTATATCTTTAGCTTATAATGTTGTTAGTTTTGAATATTTAAATTGTTAAGTAATTGTGAATAATGAATGATTATTAATTTGGACAAATAGTTTAGTTTAAGTTTTGAATTGAATGTCATTTTTGTAATTGGGTATGAACCAAATTTAATTCACTATTCAAGCCCAAAAAATATTAATTATAAAAAAAAAAGGTCCAACTAATGTTAAAAATAAAAAAAATGGTATTTTTAAAAATTAAATTTTATTTCAGCCCATAAATTAAACATTCGGGCTTAGCCTAATAGGACCCGAACCCGACCACACCCAACCCGAAAAACCCGACCCAAAACCCGGTGCACCCGTACACCTGAAAATCAGGTTCGGTTGTGTATTTCCAAGACCCAAAGCCCAAAAATCCGAACCCAAAAACCCGAAAACCCGACTCGTGTGCACCCCTAGCTGTTTGTGATGGGTGTTTTGACTGGGAAAGAGGAGAAGACCCTAGTTCTGCTAATTATTATGAGAATGGCTGACGACCTTCTTTTTTTCTACCAGTACCCGTGGGGGAAAGTTTCTTTCAACTTGTTGAAAGATACTTGGAGTAAGGACTTAGTAGAAAAGAAGAAGCATAAGGATAAGAAGATTGAAAAGGGAACAACTTAGAAGGAGTCGAAGTACTTTGTCTATGGATATACTGTAGCATTGCAGTATTGGGCATATGAGTCCATACTGGAGCTTGCTGAGAAATTTGCGATCAAAAAATCGCACAGTTTTCCTAGAATGGTGAACTGGGAGAGTAAGGAGGTGCCACTCGGCAAAGAGGAAGTCATCAGATTATTTGCAAGAAATGTAAGTTTTTTAATTCATTTTATTTTTTAATGTTTATTTATTTATTTCATTTTAATCCCAATCTAATAATAATTTTGTTCTTATTTGCAGTTGACAGTGTACTCCGTTTTATGTCCGCGAGCTCATGAGGCCGAGTTTTTGAGCAACGTCACTAGAGGTGAGGCGCCTCTATTTGTAGATATGGAAGAATTGGTTATTGGAAGTGATGGAGAGCCTACTAAGGATAGTTTGCGCAGCCAGGCTTCGAAGCTTACACAGACGCTAGAACAACGAGCGGAGGAAGCTAGAATCTTCAGAGCTGATACACCACCACACTCTCCACCATCAGGGGTCCGTTCTGTTCCACCTCCTGCAATAATGCCCCATTCTGCATCTATGCTTGAGTCGGCATCTATTCCCAGTACTTCACAGCCTCAGGAACCAATATCTTCTGCCATATTGGCAAGATTGGAGCGTGTTGTGAAGGAACAACTTGCTTTGAAGCAAGGGCAACTGATATTGTGAAAGGGCAGACAGAGATAATGAGTTACTTGAAGACCCTATTGGCACTCATGGGAGATTCGAGAAGGCCCAATGTAGAGGCAGAGCCACAACCCCCGTCTCTCCAAGAGATGAGTTCATTCTTCCCAATGACTACAGACCTGATGATGTGGAAGATGTACTCCATACACCTCAAAACATGTCGATCACGTCCATTGGAGATACGCAAGATTCAGAGGTAAAAGTTTTAGAGACTGTTCCAACACCGGTGGAGAAGAGACCGAAGAAAAGGCCAAGGTGGTTTGACGAGTACACCGAAATGAAGAAGAAGATGAAGCCATCGATAGCCAATGTGAATGTTAACCCACTTTGGCCCGTTGATGAGAAGCTGCTACATAGTTTTCGAAATTGGTTGGTGGTAACCATCGGAAACAAGTATCCGAGGGACGTCTCTTCACCACTGTACATGGCGTGACTTGGTTCCAAAAGATACTGACGAACAAAGAATGGCTTTCTGATGATGTAAGTTTATTAACTAAGTATTAGGATTTGTTATTTACTGTTATTTATCGTTGTTATTTGTTTTATTTTTTTTTAATGTTATAATGTGGTTGTGCTGAGTTATTTGTATGTGTTGTGCTGTGTTTGGATGCGGCTTTCCATATGATGAGGAGGCGGCAACACTTCTTCCCAGAGTTGTACCCACGTAAGTGTACTGTCATGCCATCTTAGTTTGCTTCATCGTTGAAGGGTCGGTGGGATGCTTGGAAGACCACTACTGACCATGCTAGCTTTTTCTGGGATGAGTCCCTCTTGGAACTCGTTCATGGGGATCCAAACCAATTTATGCCGTCTTGGAAGGATATGGAGTGCATATACATGGCCATCTTCTTGGATCAATAGAAACATTAGATCGCTATGGAGGCGAATCTTGAGTTGTGGAAGCTATTCGTCTTCGATTCGAGTATTGGAACTCTAACAGAAGACGAACTGAAGACGTTGATGGATGTTTGGTGCCTTTTATTGTCCAAATTTGTGGACTAGTGTGGTGTATGTAACACCCATTACATGGTAATGGTCCCTCAAATGACAGCCACAAAACCCAGGTCAGAAAATTCGACTGGGATATCATGGACAATAAAGTTGTACCTCAAACAAAATCGAGGTAATTTAAATACAAAAAAATTGAGAATATGTTTACTAATTAAATTAAAAAAATTTATTATTATTCTCTATGGTTTATTAAATTTTGCGTTTAACTACTATTGCAGTGGCGATTGCGGAATGTACGTCATAGAGCATATTGAGCATAAGTTATTGGATCGACCATTCGATGGAGTAGATGATGACCATATGCCGCTCTTCCGCCAGAGATGTGGAGTAGATTTATTCTACCAGAACTTGTCATGAACTTTGAATGTTATATTTATTATATTTGTTGAACAATCTTTACTTTTACGCTTTTCTATTTTAACAATCTACTTATAACCCGAGTCCACTTCTGTTTGTTTTAATGGGTTCAAAAATTTTTAAAACTTTACTTTTTTTTAGTTAGTTAAGCACTTCATTCTATGCAAACTGAACGAATAATTACAATAATAGACTCAAAAAAACTAAAAGTCTATGTTTAATACATAACAGTACAAGCAGTTCATGGAATACATAATAGGAATAGTACAACACATAATAATATTAAATTCCACATTCATTTTTAACCTCAGTAGGTGCAAGTGCATCTATTGTGCCCCTTGGCACCGCACTTGCTACGATTTTGTGATTTGATAATCCTTTCACCATTACAAGCAATTTGGTTGTTCTTAATTCTTCCAACCTTTTGTTTCTTGGGTCGCCCTAGGCACTCCAACTATCATGTTCTTTATGTGATCAGGCAATTCTCAATCATCCTCGTCACCAACTGGCATAGTTGTACCTTCATATGTCCTCCTCCAATATCCTATTGTGTAATATGGCAAGCATAGTGCGTACATGCTAATACTTTGCTCCTAAGATGCAACACATGCATGAGGACAAGGAAACTTCATGCACTGGAAAAAGCCGCAAGTGCAAGTCTGTTCCTGCAAGTCCACTACGCCACCGGTCTGAATTGTTCCTCCAGGGTGAACCTGCAACATGTGAGGTCCACATGAGTCAATGTTCAAATACCTTGATTTTTCAAAATGCAATGCCAAGTCCTCCTCCATTTCTGGTGCTAGGGGTTTCGTCCACTTGTCAGCTTTTTCTTTTCGTGTAGCAAACCACTTTTGAACTTTTGACCTCAGTAATGCTACAGTAGCAGTTATCGGGAAGCCTCTTGCATCCTTAGTTGTGTTGTTGAAGCTCTCAGCCCAGTTGCTTGTCATTACATTATAACGTACCCCTAGAAAGTATGACCAAACCCATTTTTCAAATCCAATTTTCTCAAGATATTGTGCAACCGCAACATTCATTGTCCGAATGTTCTTAAGTTCTCTATGAAACTCTGATTTTAAATACGTGTAGGCACACGTGTAAATGTGATTCGTGAATGCGTCAGTCTTAAACTTGTGGTTGACGTTCATAATAATGTGGTGGTAGCATGCACCGTGGTGTGCACCAGGGAACACAATCTCCAAAGCACGAACAATGCTTTGATGCCTATCTGAAACAAAGGCTAAGTTCTCAACATCACCAATCGTTTCTTTCAATTTTCTCATGAAATAGGTCCAGGAATTGTGGTTTTCACTGTGAACTATAACAAAAGCTATCGGAAAGATATGGCTCCCTGCATCCAGTGCCACTGCACACAACATTTGCCCACCATACCTAGTCTTCAAGAAAGACCCATCAATGCATACACCAGGTCGACAAAACCTAAACCCCCGAATACAAGGACCCAGAGAGAAGAAACAATACTTGAAGCGACCATCTTCTACCACAAAATCCGTGATGGTACCTGGATTTCTCAACTGTAGCATGTGGAAGTAAAAAGGTAATTTCGAGTACGAATCTTCAGGTGTACCTCGAGTTAGGTGTAGTGCTTTCTCTCTGCACCTCCATGCCTTTTCATAACTCATTTGGATCCTGTAATCCTTGTGCATACTTTTTCTTATATCAGAGGCCAAATGATCCGAGCCGTCCATTGCGAACTTATCCTTAATTAGATGGGCAACTATCAAAGGTGATGCTTGACGATTATCTTTTCCTCGAAGATCAAGGGAACATGTATGTACATTATGAAATTGACTCACCTCAAACATGTTAGAAAGTACGTTCTTCTTCGCTCTTAATCTCCACCCACAATCTGTATCCTTACATGTGACGTACCAAATATCAGTACCAGACTTCCTAACGTAGTAGTCAAACCCTTTCTTCACTGCATACAAGCCAACAACCATCTTTAAATGCTCTTTGTCTCTAAAAAAACTTTCCTACATGTAACTCCGCACCTGCTCTGCCACCTATAGATATATAATGACTATGATCTTTGATGTCTTCTCTTGTATACATTTTTCTCCTTGAATTTACCGTAACTTGTCGAAGAAGAAAACGGATCGCTAAATCCGGTCACATTGGTTCCTCGAGCATCAGTAGGACCACTAATATCATTGGTCTCTCTATCATTATTAGGACATGTACTGTCAGTGGTTCCTCTAGCATTACTGGTTTTGCCTGGACGACTACTACGAGTAGCAGGTGTTTGGCAATTTTTTCTACGGGGCACTCTTTTCTGTGTCGGTGGCCTCAGTGGTATTTGGTACGATAGTGGAGTCAAGTTCAAAGCTACAGCAGCAGGGACCTCTGTACCTTGGTCGTCTCTTATGCCATCATTGCCCTCAACATAACAGTCTGGACCATCAAAAAAACCATCAATGAAGGGCATTTGTGCTACAATATCAGCACTCGACATCATAGTGTTTAATTCAAGTAATACATTGGCAACCAACACCTCTGGATTTATTTCTGGAACAAAACTCCCAACCTCGCTACGGTTTTCCTTAACAAAAGTTGGTGTGGGACTAGGATCGACGCATACATTCTTCTTTAACAAAGTCACAAACAAAGGAATAAATTCATCTCGATTCTTCGCAAGTGTAGATAAAAAGTATCTTGCACACTTATCATTTCCAATAACTTCAGGGCGATACTCACAACCTTTCCTGTACTTGTAATTTACTTCCAATGTCAAGTCATACTCCACTTTGTCAATATCCAGTTCTTCATACAAAACATCAACCAAACCTGAGTAGCTTAGGTTCGGATCAATGTCAAATGTCAAATTTTCACCCCGTTTATAAACCCAATCTCTACCATCAAGCTCTCAAACACCATTATACATAACACACGTATTAACAGTTGAACCTGCCACATATATTTAAAAAAATACAATTACAATTTAGAACAAAAATCTCATCGATAAGTTACCCAAAATCTTTCATTGCAATAAATATGAAAACAATCGGACAAAATCGAACACTACCATCAGACAAAATTGGGCCCGATCCCAAAAATTAAACAAAAAACCAATTTTTGGGGTCCCACCGGACCCAAATCGGACCCTCATTGGGCCCAATGGACCTGACCCACCACAAAAAACAAAACTGAAAAATCCTAGGGTTCCATCGGGCACCCCATCGGACCCGACCCCCAAAAAAAACAAAACTGAAAAATTTTAGGGGTGCCATCGGGCCCATCAGACGCGGCCCCCAAAAAAAAACAAAACTGAAAAATTTTAGGAGTGCCATCGGACCCGACCCCAAAACAACAAAAATGAAAAATTTTAGGGTGCCATCGGACCCGACCCCCAAAACAACAAACCTAAAAAAAATTTAGGGTACCATCGGGCCTTCACCCCTATCAACTATTTTGACAGGGCATCGGGCCCCCCATCGGAGCAGCATCGGACCCCATCAGGCCAGACAAAAAAAATTACAGAAATCAAGAAAAATCCAGTTTTCACAGGCAACAAATATTTTAACACAAAAAACAACAAAATAACAGCAACAATCCACAGATCAAGCATCAAAACAACATTCTAAACTAAATATAACAACAACAAATAAGATTACACAAACAAAAAAAAATTACCCATTGCTTGTAGAATGTTGCTCCGTGTATGATGCTCCCTCCAAATTTTAAAGAAAATAAGTGGAATAGCTTGTAGTGTAGTATATTATAGTGTAATGAAGTTAAGAAAATGAGTGGAGAATGAGTGAAGAGAAAAAAAATGGGTGGGTAGTGTGGGAGGGGAGTTCGGGTACAGTGAAGAATTGAGAAGAAGAGAGAGGGGAGGGGGTAATGTAAATGGGGGTAAAATTGGGTTTTAGAAAAAGTTATCCCATTTTACAAATTATGCATAGTATTAGTTTAGGGGACCAATTTTTGAGTTTATTAAGCATGGAATTTCAAATTTCTCATAACTAATTAATTAAATCTTTGAATCTATCTGATAAACAAATGCTTGATGTTTTGAATTAATATAATTAACAATTATGAAAAAGTAGCAAATAACAATGATTTAGAAAGTTAGGAAATTTAATCTCAATTGCTTCTACTTTTTAGTTCAATAATGCAACTAATTCTCTTCCTTTATCTAGTGTTATAGCAAATTATAAATTAATCTCTATTTTAATTAAGACATAAAAATCTTAAATTGTATGCACTATTCTAAATTTCTGAGATATAATATACATATAATCATCATTAAGTAATAATCTAAATACTACACAGGCCATACAAATACCTTTGTTTTATGTAGAAATATATTCAATTATAGCATAACCAACATTTACTTTTAGATTTTATATTAGAATCATAAATCATATAAAACATGACCAATCAAATATATGTAATAAAGATAAATATTAATAGTTCACACACTCAATAAAAAAGAATAATTAAACTTGCATTAATTCATAAAAAATTTCAATCAATCTCCGTTAAAAAACCTAAATATGAGTTTAGCTCATAATCATTATTCTATAAAATTGCAATAAATAAATTGAAAACATAAGTCAAATGTAAAAGAAAATAACTCTTGAAAAATAATGATTGCGCTTCTAAAACCTCCTCATCCTCTTTAGTTTTCGCATCTCCAATACTGTTTAACCCCTCTCCTTTTTGAATTAGGTTAACTAAACTCGATCAGTCCAAAAATCATAGGTGGGTCACACATTGGAATCACCATATCGCGACCCATGTCTTTTTAAAGAGGCTTCAATCACAATTTAAGTGAGGTGGGTCACGTCATTGCACTTCTCATGTCGTAGCCCGTCTTGAAAAATCTGGGCAAAACAAAATGAAGTGCCATGACATTGATTCACCAATGTTGTGGCCTATGTGAGTCCTCCCAAAATAAGCTCTCTAACATTTTAGCATTGTGACATTGAATTTATATGTTGTGATTGTAACGTCCTAACTCGTAAGGGCACCACGTGTGTGCTTTTATTAATTAGTTTATAATAATAAACTAATGATTTAAGAAAAGTGTGGTTTAATTAAAACTTTTAGTAAGAATTATTTAAATTATAACCTAACTTTTCATTCAAAATGTTACTGGATTCGAGGATCCCCTTGTTTATAAATTTTACAACATATTACAAAACAACTATTACAAAATAGGGTTACACTTTCAAAGCACAACAAAAGATGGATCTCGTCCACTGAGAGCCAAGACATAGCGACTGATATGTACATTGCTGGGACTGCCTCATGGCTGGTCAAGTTTCCCCTGCCCTTACTTGCACCACAGAGCACCCATGAGTCACAAAGACTCAGCAAGAAAAGTAGATAAAACAATATCAACACATAAAGCATAATCTTATTACAATACATTGTATATACTAAGCAATCATTCAAGCGTAATACAGTAAAGATAATCAATTAGTTGTCTTATAAGACAAACCGATCTTGATGCTTTATAAAGCATCCTTACCACTCCTTACCAATGAGCTTCATATGTCACTATCGTTACTTAATTAAGTAACCGATAAGTAAAAAGCCTATCAACAATTTCCAAAAGTGAGTAATAACTCATTCCAAACAACGGTAATTATCATATCTTTACCTCGATTATAATCGGGTCACAAACGATAATAATTATATTTTATTTGACATGCTAAATAGTTCAATTGGGTTTTCCTACTAATATCCAACAATCAGATGTGCGGGCCGATCTGAGTGGAACGATGCTCGATGATCTCGAGTCCTATGCCACGATAATGAAAATTTGGTAAATAACTTAACCAAGTCCCAAAATAGGCCCTAAACTCAAATCGGACAAACCCTAATCAATATCGGTTTAGAAACAGCCTAAACATTAATAAAACATCATAATATAGGTTTTGGAGAAACACTCCAAACAAGGAATTGATTACAGAAAACTAGGGTTTCCCCTACTGATCAACTGATTGACCGGTTCCACAGTACCCTGTAGAACCGGTTAACCGATTCTTACTGCAGAAATGGAAAACTTTGATACTTACATCAAAACCCAATCAAATCTCCTCCAATCCTAATGAAACTTTCCAGATCATACCAACAATATAAAAACAACATATTCCAGCCTTCAAAACTCAGTAATACATCAAAATGACAAAATCCCCATAGTTGAGTAAAATTTGAGTTCTTGAACTCAATTCAAGATCTAACAGCTCTGGAATAATCAAATTCAATCTTAAACAACCTTAGATCAAAATTAGAAATCATGCTATGAATTTAATTAAACCTAAAACCACGAATTCAAACAAAAACCCAAGCAAACTTAACTTAAAATTCTAAAAATCAAAGAGAAAAGATGAAGAACTTACCTCCAAGTTGCACAACCCCTAGAATTGATTTATTCTGCTAAGAAAAGGTTGAATTTAGTAGAAATTAATTAGGTTTTTCAGCTAGTTCTTAGGGTTTCGAAGAAAGAGAAGAGAGAGATGAAAGTTAATTGATATTTATTTTTCTAAAGTTAAAAACCTAATCATCTAACTAAAAGATAAATAAAACTCATACTTAATCTTCAATACTCAGCCTAGTATACCCTGGGTCATCAAATAAGACAAAAAAATTAACCTTAGCGAAAAGACTATTTTACCCTCTATTACTACTTAAGCTACAACATAACCTAGGGGTATTTTAGTCAAACTAACTATCACGATTAAACGACAACTCAACATTCTAAACTAATCTGATATAATTCTAATATATCTCATTCTATTGTTGTCGTGACATATTTGACCAATCCATTGAGTTTCCACCGTTATTGAACCCAAAATATTTTATTTAAAAAATGGTATATAAAATACCCACATATTCTGATAAAATATCTGTAATTAATAAATTATGCTTAAGTATTCATTTACTCAACAACTACTAATTAATTCATAATTAACTTAAGTAAGATTATAATCCTACTCTAATGTTTATATAATTACATATTTAATAAAATATGTCCAATTTAACATAATTATAATTTTTGAGATATTACAACTATTCCCTCTTTATAGAAATTTTATCCTCAAAATTTACTTGAATAACTCAGGGTACCGCTCCCGCATCTGCGACTCTAACTCCTAAGTTGCTTCTTCAACCTTGTTGTTTCTCCACAACACTTTGACTAGCGGAATAGTCTTGTTCCGCAACACTTTCTCCTTCCCATCCAAGTTCTGAATTGGTTGTTCTTCGTATGATAAGTCCGCTTGAAGTTCAATGTTCTCGTAACTCAGAATATGGGTTGTATCAGACACATATTTCCAAAGCATTGAAATATGGAACACGTTGTAAACTCCAAATAAAGCAAGGGGTAAGGCTAGTCGATAGGCTACCTGACCTACCCTTTCTTGTATCTCAAACGGACCAATAAACCTGGGACTTAGTTTTCCTTTCTTTACAAATCTCTGAATCACCTTTATTGGTGATACTTGAAGGAAGATAAAGTCCCCCCAATCTAGAACTCAATACCTCTATGCTTCGGATCAACGTAGCTTTTCTGTCTACTTTGTGAGGTAAGCATACGAGCTCGAATCTTTTCAATGGCCTCACTAGTTCCTTGGATTGCATCGGGTCCAAGATATCTCCGTTCACCGGCTTCATCCTAATGAATGGGCGAATGACACTTTCTTCCATATAGCATTTCATATGGTGCCACACCAATAATACCTTGATAACTATTATTATATGAAAACTCAATCAGAGAAAGGTACTTTCTTCAGGAATCTTCAAAATCCAACACACACGCCCGTAGCATATCCTCAAGTATTTGAATAGTTCTCTCAGACTGACCATCAGTCTATGGATGAAAAACTATACTGAACTTTAATTTAGTACCCATTGCTCGTTGTGAACTCTCCCATAACTTAGATGTAAACTTTAGATCTCAGTTTGAGACGATCGACTTTGGAGCACCATGAAGCCAAATTATCTCCTTAACATATAGATCAGCGTATTGATCTATTGTATACATACTCCGCACCGGTAAGAAGTGCACTGACTTTGTATATCGATCCACAATTACTCGGATGGAATCATGGAATCCCGACATCCTTGGTAATCCAACCACAAAATCTATAGTTTTTTTCTCCCATTTCCACTCAAGAATCTTCAAAGGTTGAAGTAATCCTGCTGGTCTCTAATGCTCTGCCTTGATTTTTTGACAAGTCAGACATTTTGACACGTATTCCCCTATATCACCCTTCATACCTGGCTACCAGTACAGTGCTTTCACATCTTGATGCATCTTAGTTGTTCCTAGATGTAATGAGTATGGCGTGGTATGAGACTCATCTAGAATTTCCTATTTAATACCATCATCAGCTAAAACACAAACCCTGCCTTTATATCTCAATAACCAATCTGATGAAATTGAAAATTCCTTTGTCGATCCAGCTTCAAACTTCTCTTTATACTCTTGTAACACTAGATCACTTTGTTGGGCTATCTTAATTCTCCCTAACAAATCAGACTGTAACATAATGTTGGCTAATTTCCCAATTACAAACTCGATTCTTGCTCTAGTCATATCATCAGCCAACTTGGGTGAGATCTTTTTCAATTCATATACTTGCCTTGGACCTTTTTGACTTAGAGCATTTGCTACCACATTTGCTTTTCCAAGATGGTAGAGGATCTCACAGTCATAGTCATTAACCAATTCTAACCATCGTTGCTACCTCATATTCAAATCATTCTGAGTGAAAAAGTATTTGAGGCTTTTGCGATTCGTGTAGATTTTGCATTTTTCGCCATACAAGTAATGACGCTAAGCTTTCAAAGCAAAAACTACTGCTGCCAATTCAATATCGTGTGTGGGATACCGTTGTTCATACTCCTTTAGTTGCCTAAATGCATAGGCAATAACTTTACCAGACTGCATTAAAACGCAATCTAACCCTACTTTTGAAGCGTCACAGTAAATCACGAATTTCTCATCACTGATTGACAAGGTTAGTACTTGTGTAATAATTAACCTCTGCTTCAATTCTTGGAAGCTATTTTTGCACTTATCAGTCCAAACGACTTACAATTCTTTCGAGTTAGTTTTGTTAAGGGTGTAGAAATTTTGGCAAATCCTTCAACGAACCTTCTGTAATAACATGCTAATCCCAGGAAACTTCTAACTTCGGTATCTCGAACTGCTTCAATCTTCACTGGGTCCAGCAAGATGTCATCCTTGTTTACAACATGGCCTAAGAAGCTTACTTAGGGCAACCAAAATTCACATTTCTTGAATTTGGCATAAAGCTTATGCTCTCGAAGACGTTGCAACACCATTTAAAGATGTTTCTCATGTGCCTCTTCTGAATCGTAGAAGATTAGAATGTCATCAATGAAGACAATTACAAATTCATCTAAAAAGTCTTTGAATACTCGGTTCATTAGGTCCATAAATGCCACTGGAGAATTACTTAATCTGAAGGACATCACCAGGATTTCATAATGCCCATACTGGGTACGAAAAAGTTGTCTCGGGAATATCCTCCTCCTAAATCCTCAACTGGTGATAACCAGATCGAAGATTGATCTTAGAGGAGACAGTCTTTCCCTGTAATTGATCAAATAGGTCATCTATCCTTGGTAAATGATACTTATTCTTCACTGTCAACTTGTTCAACTCTCGGTAGTCAATACACATCCTTAATGTTTCGTCTTCTTCTTTACGAACAAAACCGGTCCACCCCAAGGTGAAGTACTCAGTCTAGTGAATTTCAAGTCTAACATACCTTGTAACTGAACCTTTAACTCTTTTACATCTGCAGATGTTATTCGATACAAAGCTTTCGATATAAGTTCTGCCCCTGGTATCAATTCAATTTCAAAGTCAATCTCCTGCTTTGGTGGTAACCGTTGGGAATTTACTAGGATCTAGATTAACTAACAAGTATGTTGATTAACATCTTAAATATGAATATCTCTAATACTATGAAATTAAACACATAAGAGTTTAGAAAACCTTACATTGATTGCAGTGAAATAATATGACTCCTTCCGCTTAGATCTCTATACCTTGTTCCTTTCTGTCGCAAAGCATTATCAAGATCTGAGCCTAAATCTCTTTCTCTCCTTTGGGTTGGTTACCATCGTCTTCTGCACTATGATTGAATACTTAACTTGCTATGTGTGGGCATGACACTCTATCACTAAGGGCGAATTCGATGAAGAACAATCAAGGAGGTTTCGAAATCAGTATAGAAGGTGTCTCTCATCTACTAGTTGTCTGACAGAGTTAGAAACTAGATTTGGTAGGTTGAAAAGTGTTGGATGAGATGAGAGCATCATGTTCCTTTTGTAGTGTTTCAACTAGGGCTTATGTTTGAATTATATGGATTAAAAAAGAATAAAATATTGGGCAAAAAACACTAGTGGGTGATGTCATTTTATGTAATCAACAGTGTATTGCGCCACATGTGGAGTCTCCATCTTCAAATGTAGGGCCATCTTCGGATATGGAGCCTCCATCTTCAAATTTTGAACCTCCAACTACGAATTTGGAGTTATCATTGGACCCATTCAGTGAGGTCCAGTCCGTGAGGCAATGGTTATCTGTACACATGGAAACCACTTTTTAGTGACAGGTAGAAAACGTGTCGACCTTCACGTGTAATAAAGACAATTTGGTAGTTGTTGGATAATTACCATATCTCCTTTTATTGTTCACGTGATTTTCAGATTTGACGTTGGGGACAAAGTCCTAATATGGTGGGATTCGTTATTAAATGAGCATTATATCAACCTTGACATTTAAAGATCTATTTAATTACCCTTCTGGAAACATCGCTAAAAGGTATCTAGATGCTTTCTCTACTGGCCCTTCTCTCACTTGGATGAGTTGTTCTTCTAGAATTCAGATGGCACAACTTAGTAAGTTTAATCTATTATCCTCACTGGGCCCGCAATTGGACCTTTCTTGTTTGAATTTAGATCTTGAAAGTATAAGTGTCCCTCTTCCGAAAATATAAATTACAAAAACAAACATACTGAACAATCTATACAAAAGCTTTTTTTTTTAAAAAAAAAAAACAAAAACATGTATTAGTATGTTTGGTAGAAAGGTGAAACAGTAAGATATATGAAGAGTAAGATGGAGGGACAATAAGTATGGAGTGGAGATGATACTTGTAATGACCGCTCCAGTAATGTGGATTAGTAAAGGCAATTAGCACTAATTTTTATTATTTTATTATTATTTGTGAATTAATTTAATTGTGGACCCCAATATTTAGAAATAAATATTAGAGTTATAATTTCTCAATTCTGGAGATTTTATTAAACTCTAGGGGTATTATTTAGCTTATATGTGAAATATGTTATTTTTGTAATTTTTGCTCGGCGACAACGGAAAATGCGATGGATGGCTAGATTGATCACATGGGTAAGTTTAGAACCTTATTTCATAGTGGGAGATATTTTAGAGAAAATAAATTATCGGGGTTGAGCGGGGTTATGTGATTTGACCATTTTACCCCTAATCTTGGAAAATACCTAAGTTTAACCTTAAGGGCATTTAAGTCTTTTTAAGGAATGGTGTAGTGGCTGCCTAGGGTGGTGACAAGTGGCTTTTATTTCAGCAAGAATCAACTTTGTTTGGAGCTGAAATTCTGTGTTTTCAGCAAAGGATTCAAGAGGAATCAAGACAAGGTAACCCTAGTTTTTTTTCCCCTTAAGTTTTTGAAGTTGTAGTTTAGTTTCATTATGAAATTTCTAGGTTTAGTGGCTGTTGGGTTTTGAAATGCTTAGGGTTCAATTTCTAGGGTTAGGTTGAGTTAATCTAAGTCCCTAGCAACTGGTTTTGGATGCTTGATGTTAGTCCTAAGTAAGCTTGAGTTTTGAAACTCAAGCTTTGAGCTTTAATGGCATAATTTGATTTATTGGTTTGTTCTGTGAATTATTGGTTGGAAATGGTTGTTTATGCATTGTATAGGTATACTGGAGAGTTTGATAAAGTTTGGTTGGGTTTTGAGGTCATGGGGGAAATTTTTGGGTTCCCAGCACAGAACCGGAATTCCGGTTCTGGGGGACCTGTACCAACCGGTCGACCGGATGGTGACCTAGAACCGGATTTCCGGTTGGGAACCGGTCTGCCTGTTGGGGGAATTTCCAGAACCCTAGTTTTGGCCAATTTTGAGATATTTAGGGTATTTCCATGAGGTTTATCGATAGGGAAACTTTTAGTTTCAAGTTTAAATCCCGGAAAGTGATTTAGCGAGTCACTCATCTGTGTTACAATTATTGTGATTAGGGCATCCATCTAGCACGAGATTTCCGTTCAGGTCGGCCAGCACACTTGAATTCGAAAAACAGGTAAGAACTGTGTATAATGTATGATGTGATTATCTGAATGTGTGTATATGTGTTTGTATATGCATGCTTGAATTATGTTATGCACTACCAACACTTGTATGAATAAGTTATAAAGTGCATTGCTATAGTGATTACTGTTGTTGTGAGTACGAAACAGTGATACCAACACGGGCACGGGAAAATGCCAAGGTGTGTGGTACATCACTCAGTGTTACTCATTGTTCGGGGTAAACCCTACCAACACTCGTATAGTGAGGTACGATGTGTATGTGGTATAGTGGTTGTACCCTAGTGTTGAACGTTCATGCTCATCTGTTAAGCTCTGTAAATAGGTGTATGGGCGCCTATTTACAAGTCAGAAATTATATGGTATGTTATATGCATTTCTTACTGAGTCTGTTGACTCACAGTTTCTGCTTCCTTGTGTAGGTAAAGGAAAGGCGAAGGCTGAATAGGAGTGAACCTGAGCTCGGGTGAGATTGTACATGTCAAGCGGCGCGACCTGGAGTGTTTGGTCTCGGGACATCTGGGAGTTGTATTTTGAAAGTCGCTGTGCGACCTGGAAGTGGTGTATTTTGAAATGTATATTTTAGAAAGTAAATTTTACAAAGTTTGAAAACGGGATCCCGGAATTTGTAAATATTATATTATAATGCAAAGTTTAGTAATTAAAGCAAAAGTTTTAATTTGACACGTTTTTTGAGAAATTTCTTTGATTAGCAAAGATTGCACAATATTTGAAAAAGCACTGTAGCGTGCCTTAGCATTAGGGCGTTACAATACTAACTCTACAAAAATATCTTAATAAGTCTCAATTACAATAATACTTTGTCGTGTTATTAAAAAATACCTTAATTTCAAAATAATATTCCTGAAACGAAATTAATCCCGAATTTCATTTTTTTTTATTTTATTTTCTTGGGTTTTCAAGTAACCTTTTGGTTACTTATGATGATGATAAGAAATTAATTAATTACTTTTACATAAAAAAACTTAATTTTTAAATTACATAATTTGAGATAAAATTTGGTTACCTCTAAAACTTATTTGTAACCATCTTAATAATTAATTAGCTATTTGTTATGTTGCATTATCCTATTTTATTATTTAAAATATATTTGGGTAACTTTAAAATTTATTTAAAACTAATAAGTTGTCAAATAAAAAATAACTATAGAACTTATGCAGTTAAATAAAAAAAATAAAATAAAAATTAACCACTTCTATATTATTTTATTACCTCCAATTAGGGATGCACATTTTCCTCACGGCCAGGGCCGGCCCAAACATTTTAGGGGCCTTGTGCAAAATTTTAAAATTAGGCCATTTAGAAAAAAAAAAAAAATCATGTACATTATAACTACAATTTTATTAGTAGTTTTTTTTTTTAAGATTGGTTCATAAATTTTTAATTATAGATTTTTTTTATTTATGTATACATAATATGAAAAAAAAAATAAAAAGAAAAAAATAGGCCTTTTTTTAAAAAAAATAAAAAAAATAAAAAAATTGGGCCTTAAAAAATTGGGGGCCTTGTGCAATGGCCCAAGCTGCCCAATGCTTGGGCCGGCCCTGCTCATGGGGATGGGCTCCGCGGGGACCCACCCCTAATGGGGCGGTGATTCCCCGCCTAAATGGGGAACGGGGCGGGGACGAGGATTATTTTTTGTCCTCGAATGTTAAACGAGACGGGAACGGAGATCACACTCCCTGCACCGACGGGGACCCGTTTAGTATTTTATCTAATATTTCTAATACAATTTTATAATTTATAATTTATGTTTGTATTTTGTTTAGTATATTATTATGTTTTTTGTGAATTTTAAGTTATGTTTTGGATAATAATTAGTTAATTGAATAATAATTAATGTGTAACATTTTAATTTGTATGTTGTTTAATATTTTTGCATATTAAATTTTTTATTATAAACTTTATTTTTTTATTAGAGGATTCTCCGCCCCGTCTCTGTCCCCATTAAGGGATTTTTCGCCCCATCCCTCATAGAAAATAAACGAGAATGGGGATTAAAATTCTTAACGGGAATGAGGACATGAAACACTCCCCGTCAATTCCTTGCCCCGTATGCATCCCTACCTCCCATCAAACACATTTTTTTGAAAGATTTTTACTGCTGTTACCCACAGATTTATTTTATTATTCTTTTAAAAAACAATGGAAGAAAGTCACGTTTAAAGAGAGGGTTAAATATGTTGGGTTATATATGTTGACAAAAAAAAGTGAGGGTTATATTAGAAGTGTAACGCATAATCTACAGCAATTGCATGCCTGCCATATTTTAATTTTGCAGGTGTAACTCCATTTTTTTTTTGGGTCAGTAATCATTAGATTCATTACTTATTATTATCCCCTTTCAAGAAAAAAAAAATCATTACTAATTATTATTATTATAAATATATAAATTGGAAAAAAAATCTATGGTACTCGTGAGTTGTTTTTTTAATTTAATTTTCTTTTATGATTATTTATATAGTAATTTTTTAAGATTATTTTTAAATTTCTATTTTTTTTAATAATTTATAGTGTAAAAAATAAAATTGAAAAAGTTGCACCACATATATTAAAAAAATAATTACACGTGTAATAAAATATTTAAATTTTAATTTTAATATTATAAATTATTTAAAAAATAATTCTAAATAAAATAACTACAATATGTATAATTATAAAAAAAAAGTAAAAAGATTTTGGAAAATTACCCCATATAATATTTTTTTAACTTTTTTTAAATTTACGGTTTGAGTTCCTAAATAGTTGCAGCGCTAGTTGCAATAGGAGTTTCTGTACGATTTTTTGTTGCAAATTAGGTTGCAGCGCTAATTGCAATAGTGGTTTCTATGTAGAATTCCGTAAAAATACAAAAAAAAAAAAAAAAAACTATTTTGAAGTGTAAAAATAAAAAAGTCTCAAATTTTTTTTAAATGCCGAATCAAATAAATAATATATCAAACCATTTTTTTAAGCGAAAATACTAAGAAATTACACTATTAACATTTTAATTAGTTAATTTCTAAGATCAAATCTAGCTATCGCCAACTCTACCCACTCAAGCGCTCAATGTTAATTGTTATTAGAGTATTTGAAACCATGTTCTCTCAACATAATTCTTAGTTAAATAGGGATAATTTAAGTAATATTTTTTTTCTTCAATTTTTTTTATGGTGGTGTTCGTTATAGTTACAACGTCATCCTTATAAATTTTTGAAAAAATTCGAATAGTTTACAGTGTCGAAAAATATATTTTAACTTTTTTGAGTATACATGGTAGACTGAAATATCAAGAACTCTGTTTTCGGTGCTATAAACTATTTGAATTTTTTTAAAAATTAACAGAATTAATATTGTAACTATAACGAATATTGCTATGAAAAAAATTAGAAAAAAAAAATTTTTGATAAATAATTTTAGATATAAAATTGCCTAAGAAATTATAATTATTACTCTTTTAATAAAAATGACTCTATTATAATTTTTTTTACTATTTTAATTAAAATTTAGCAAAAATAAAAAAACATAGGTACTTATTTTAGATGCTCTTACTTGGTGAAAGAGAGTCAAACGCTACAAAAAAGAAAGTGCAAAATGAAACTGTAGATTACTAGATTTGAAGTGAAAGAAGCATTTATTTATTTATTTATTTATTTTTCTTTTTCAATTATTGATTTTTCAGTTGTGGTTGTGGGAGGTGAATTGTTCAACTGGAGTAGGTAACCCAGCTCAATAGCCTATTCCCTTTATTTAGTTACTTCGAAAGTTTTATATTGACGATTTTACCCTTGGGTATACTAATCTTTCTTTTTAAAGTAAACTAACTTTGTTTCATTTCACACTAGTTTTCTTCTTCTTCTTCCTTTTTTTTTCCCTTTTGGAGCACTTTTTACATATTTTATTTGTCTACTAATTATTTAACAATAGTAAAAAAATAACATGGAAAATAAATAATGTAGTTGAATTTAAAAATGACTAATTAGAATTTTCGCTATTGAACTTTGACATGTATCAAATCATGCCTCCTGAACTTTTAAGATTGTTGAAAATACCCCTTAAATTATTGAGATTGTTGGATTTAAGGACTTTTGTCTAATTTCATTTAATTTTACTATTTCAGTGATTGTTTATATACTAAATCATGCTTCCTAGACTTTAATATCTAACAAATCATGCCCCTTGAATTTTGACATGTACTAAATCATGACCCTTAGATTTTCATCCACGTTAGATTTTTTTTACTAAAAATAGAAAAAAGTCCTTAAATCCAGCAATCTTAATAGTTCAAGGGGCATTTTTAACGACCTTAAAAGTTTAAAAAATATGATTTAGTACATGTAAAAGTTCAGGAGCAAAAATCCTAATTTCATAACAGTTAAAATTTATTATACAGTACATTGATATGTGAAATGAAAAAGTAATTAAAGAAAAACGTAGACATTTGTTTGTCCATAATAAAGTAAGAAAATATCCACATCGGTCCTACCTTAACCAAATTGTTTCTTTACACTTTGGTCCTATATTATAACATATTTACATGTGTGTCATTTAACACAAAATAAGAGCACTTATATATAGTTGTGAATAAGTCCGTGCTGGTTCGGTCCGACCCATATTTTAAAAAGCTCACAATAATATAAATTGTGTTGTACCGACCTATAAAAAGATATGGATCATATCGTGTTAATATTATAAAAATAAGCCCGATATGGCTCGTAAGCCCATATTTTTTGCATCATGCTCAAATTCGTGCCTTGTTTTATTTGAGCTGACCCGTTTTTCATAAAATGTTAGCTCGTTTTTTTATACAGGCTCGAATTCGAGCTTCTCTCTTTCACTTTTTTTTTTTTACAATTAATGAGTTAATTACTAAATTATATGTATTTTTTAAAGTTTCAGTTATTTTTTTATATAACTTTTCAATAATAGAATGATTAGAATTTGAATATTTATTAGTAAATACATGTGTATTATTATTATATTAATTTCTAATGTGTTGTACTTTTGGATTAGTTTATTCGTGCCTTCAGATTTGTCATGTCGTGTCGTGCTTAACCCAAATTTTTTCGTGTCGTGCCATTTTGCAGCATCATGTCGTGTCGTGTCCAAACTCATATTTTTTCGTGTGAGTTGTGCTTGTACCTCCCGAGCTTGAGTTGGTTTCGTATTGTGTAAAAAGTTGGACCCGTATTTACAATACTTATAATAATATATTTTAATATAAATTAACAAATTAACAAATAATAAGCAAGTCAAAGATCAATACAGCAAGTAGGAGTGGCAAAATTTTTTTTGACATGACCCACGGACATGAACACGACACAAATTTTACAGGTTAGGATCGAGAAAATTAGATACAAACCGAAAAGGGATCGACACAACTTGACAATAAATAAAAACAGATCAAATATAACACGACATGCTTAACATGAATTTAACATGATTTTTTAAATGAAATAAAATAAAAAATTATTATTAATATAATATGATTATATGACTATGTAAAAATATATATTTAGTGATGTAATGTTGAGTTAAAATTTATAAAATTAATTTTCTTTAAAATTTTAAAATTTTTCACTCTTATTATATATAAAAACTATATATAAATGTACATGAATTTTAAATTTATTATTTTCACTACAACTCCAACTTTAGTAATAACAAAACGAATCAAAATGAATCAATATAAATACAATACCATTTTTTATGAGTCATATTAAAGTTGAAAAATTAGATATGGGTCGAAAATATATCGACACACCTAATACAAAATATGGAAGCAAATTAAATAGAATATGGCACTAGGTGCCGTTTGGTTGGAATGAATAAAAATATAGAAATGGTAATGAAAATTAGAATAGAAATAGGAATGGAATGAAATAAAATTTAAAATACATAAAAAACATTGATAAAAAAATCATTAAATTTTTTCTCTTGTTACATTGGAATGATCTTTCTTTCTTTTTTAAAATATAATAGTCATTCTTCCAAAATGGTGGAAAGAGCATTCCATTAGAATGTCATTCCAATACTTTAAAATACAACTAAACAAAGAAATAGAATAAAAATTATTTTATTTCCATTCCATTCTATTTTATTACTTCCAACTAAACGCCACCTAATATAATACAATAATACGTTTTACCACCACTAGCAACAAGTGGTAGATTCCAAAGAATATCACTTTAAGCATAGGCGAGAAAAAAAAAAAAAAAAGACAAAGAAAAAAACTCAGAATCAAAAGGAAAACGAAGTCATTCTTATTAATTTAATTTGGAGAAGAAATTAAGAAATCATAGTCTTTTTTTCTTTTTTTCTTCCCTCATAAATTTTTGGGGAGAGCTGTCTAAAATCTAGTCTATTGTTTGGAGTTTAAAAATTCAATAATAATAAATAAGAGAATAATTTAATTTTAAAGAATATTCTTAAATTATAAAATTGGGTTAATTTCACAAATGCACAAAAACAACAAAAATACATTTTCACGGAATTTTAAACATTTTTACGATTTTTTTGATTTTATTTACATAAAATACGGTCTTTTTATTTTGAAATTTTGTTCATGCTGTTAATTTTTTATTATCTGTATGTTATTCTTTGTTGTTATTTTGATGTTATTTTGATGTTACTTTTATGTTGTTTTCTTGTTGATTTTATGTTCTTTTCGTGTTATTTTTTAAAAAAAACTGTAAAAATGTAAAAAAACATTATTTGAACGTAAAAATGTAAATATTTTACAAAAAAAATAGTGTCTTATGTAATTATTCCTATAAAATTTGAAATTAATATTTTCTAAATTGAAAAATAGCACCTATCATAATCATTCAGTATTATACACAGAATAATTTGTTTCTACATATAGTGTGATTTTTTTTTTTTTTTGCTAAACATATAGTATGATGTTTTTTTAATTGTAAAATTTGATCTTAATAATCTTTTTTTAGTAATTTCTATGTAAAGTGTTAAATTAAGTAACGATTAGTTTTACTGTTATTATTTGATGAATCTTATAACAAATTGAAAGACGAGAATTTTTGTTGACGCTCTCATTCTTACCGTTATTTTCGGTAGTATCTTATAAACTAAAAGACAAGAATATTCTCATTCCCGCCCCTAATCGTACCGTTATTGACGGTTAACTTTCTTAAAATAGAATTATTTCCCCTCCTTCTTTCTTAGCAAGAAAATTTTATCACTTGTCTCAAATTTTGTATTTTTTTCCATCATACTTACTATTGTCATCACTAATAGATAAAAAAAAAAAGTTGAATTCATCTAGTAATAAAAACTCAATATTTTCACAAACAAATTTTGTCAATGAATGAAAATTGACATTCTTTTTCTTACTAAGTAAAAACACTTCATTCCTTGATTATATGGAGTGTTAGTACATTACAAGTTCTCACAATGGAAACCTCTGAATGTGATGGTCAGCAATTTTCTCTTCCTTAATGCATCATCCTCAATGAAAATTGACATTTCAATGATCTATTTATTACACCTAAGACAAAAATAAATAATTTATCCTCTATTACTTACTATCACCTCAAACTATTATCCCCACTTCTAATCGAATAGATTATTATTATTTTTTATAAAAAAAACAAAAAATAAAAAAGAATCCTATTCGAAAATCGAAATGTCCTATAATAAAAGGTCATTTTGGTAATTATGAAGAAATATTTTTGGTATGTAGTTTATATTATATTATATTATATCTGACACAACTTAAAAAGGCAAAGCTTTATCGACCTCGGTCTTATTCCGGTTCTTAGAAATCAGTGTTTGTCTTTCACTTTAAGCTCGAAAGACCGGCGGCGTTAAACTAGTTTGTTTGTGTTTCTCTCTGACTCTGTTACCGACTCATCTAAACGACACCGTTATCGATGTCGTTTCATTCACTTACCGAAACTTAACTCTAAAACGACAATAATCAAGACTCTGGTCTTCGATATAAGTATACATTAAAGAAACGAGAGAGAGAGAGAGAGAGAGAGAGATAGGTGGGTTATCTCTCACTGTTTCACTTGATAACTCTACAAGATTCTGTTGAAAAAGTTCTTTCTTTTCTCCTCCATCAAACAAAAGTGAGTGTTTTCTTTTGGTTGGATTTGGGGGCATTTATGTATGATTGTGTTACGGATGATTAATGTTCTGTTGTTTTGTTTATCTGGGTCAGTTTTAACTTTTGTATTTGAGTACTGGTTTGATCGTTCTTTTTTTTTTTTGTGGGTGTTTTTCTGTGCTATGCGTTTGGGGTTGATGGGTTTTTGACATTGAAGGCTTTTGTAATGTGCATGGAGGTTTGTGTTTTGGTTTCTCTCTGCATGTTCACGATTGATCATTGGCTTTTCTGAGTGAAAAATTAGAGTTTTGTACAATGTGGTTGCAACTTTTGTGTTCTTGTTGGTTTTTCACTAATATCTGTACTATAATTGTTGGGTCTCAAAGGCAATATGATTGTTGGCTGGTTATTTATTTCTCTCTCTCTCTCTCTCTCTCTCTCTCTCTTAAATAATTTTAGCCCATCGGTTTATGTAAGATAATAGTCAGTGTACTTGTTTGGTTGATTGGTTTGAATAGTTATGGGTTTGTTAGCTTTTGAAAAGTTGCCCTGCAACTCTATTAAAAAGTAAAGAAATTAGACATGTGATGTTAAACTTTTGCTATGTGGTTGAGAGTGTTTGTTCTTTTGATAATTACTGCAACAAGGAGAGGGGTTGGTTTTCTGGGTTGGCCTTGATTTTGCAGGTTATAGTGCTTTTACTATTGCTTCTACTAAGTTCTTTCAAACGGGTTATTATTGCTTTAGTGCCTAGATTATTATTATTATTATTATTATTAATATTTTGGCTAATTTAAAGTAGGTGGCTTGATATTTTGCTGCAGGTATGAGGTCATCTGGCCTCATGGGGAAGGAGTTGCATGAAGATGAAGAAGTGCCTTGTGGTATCCTAACTGCCATAACTTTTACTGTTTCAACTCGTGAAGTTACAGTAAGAACTTTTATACCTATTGTTTATTGGTCTATTTGCTGTTTGCATATGATATTTGGACTAATATATTCATATGAAGCTACTGAATATGAGTGTGTGTGAAGGGAATATAGGTTTTTCTTACAAACATGTCTATTGATCAAGTCAATTGGTTGTTAGAGAAACTAGCTAGTAGAAGTTGGGTTTGAGTGTTTTGGTAATTAAAGTTCGATTTTTGCAACTTTTGTAAAACACAGTTTTGAGTTTGCGACAAAGTGTAGTGTTTGTACCTAGTAAATATAGAGTTTGGATGTGTTTTCGTGCATTGATACATACATACAAAAAAAAAAAACTTGCTTCTTTGCTTACATTTTGTGTCATTATCATTATGCTGTTGTTGGTATTATTATTTGTTCAATTTTGGATGTATCAATTCTCCGACAAAAATGAAGAACACACCATTTGGAATTTCGCCTTCTTGATACATTAGCTTCTTCTCAAAATATATCATTTGTTTTAGTTCTTAGCTTTGTTGTTTCTTAAAATGCCTCCTTAATATCGTATCCTTTTGCTATTTATATCTTATTTATACATTTTGATGCTGTGCATATTAATACATGCAAGATTATTAGCTCAAAACTGTACATTGAGTGGCTTTGTACTTAGTAGTTCGAAAGCACCAAAATTCAACTTTTTGTAGATTAAACTTCATGGTATTTTAATTCTTTTACAGGAAAAGATATCTGAGATATCGATTGAGAATGTCAACGAGGTTACCGATTCGAGAATGGGACTCCCAAATCTATCTCTTGAATGCACCACATGTGGTGCTCAAAATATAAGGCGCCGCGAAGGTGTTCCCTATCAAGAAAATAAGAGCTGTGAAGGTGAGAGTGGACATGTTACATCAAAGTCATGGCTCATAATTAGATAATAAGATCGTTTAGTCTTGCTGTAATTGGAGATTGCTCTAAGATGCCTTTTGTTTTCCAGGTCATTTTGGCCATATCAAGTTTCCTTTCACAATACTACAACCATATTTTCTATCAGAAGTTGCAGAGATACTAAACAATGTTTGTCCGTCATGTAAAAGAATCAAGCCATCTCAACGAGTCAAGGTCAGGTATCACATTCCTTATGCTTGATGTGCCAAGGTTAATTAGTGAGAACTAATTGAAGTGTTGCACATGTATGTTATATATTTTATATTTTTGTAAATTTCTTTTGAAATAAAGCTTTTCTATTCATGTAAAATAATGATTGAACTATACTTTTCTTGGCTTTCGAAATTTTGGAAGAAAATACTAATATATCAACATTATTGCTTGACTAAAAACATATTAGATGAGTACTAATGTAACGCTATATAGTTTATATTATAGAAATATACTTGAGATTCTATAATCACACTCACTTTCATTAACATATGGAACCTTTTGACTCAAAGTAGGTTTTATTTTTTCCTTAATGGACAACATGATTTTATGATCAAAGATGGAAATATAATGTTAACATGTCTGGGTAACTAGTCTGACGATAAATGCATCTTTAGAAAGAGAAAAAAATCCTTCTAGTTTTATTTTAAAATGATGCTAATAAAATGTGACATTAAAAAGCTTGATTTATTTTCTTGTTTTTTTTTACTCCTTTTTTAATATATGTTAATGCATATGCCAGGGTGCCAACTCTGTAAATGATGATCATCAGCCTACGGGTTGCAAATATTGTACTGTAAGTTTGTTCGGTCTTTTATTCTAATTTCCCTTTTTTTTATGCAGTATTGTAATTTGAAATACCTTTGTACTAAATAAACAGAGAAGTTCCGAAGGGAGGTATCATCCAATGAAATTCAAAGTTTCTTCAACTGATCTTTTTAGAAGAAGTGCGATTATAGTAGAGGTTGTAAATGAAAACAATGCAAAATTCCAAAAGAAACTAAGAGAGATGCCAGATGATTATTGGAATTTTTTGATACCTGATGAACAAGTAGATGAAAGTAGCAATAAATCACACCGAAGAGTTTTGTCACATGCGCAGGTTGGTAGTATTTGGGTACTCTTACTCTGTTTTAAACTGCATTCTTAGAGAAGTGCAGTTTTGTTTAGTCGGTTTTAATAAAAATATTAGCCTTTTCTTATCTTTTTTTTTTAATTTACTATGCTTGTAGGTCTATCATTTGCTGAAGGATGTCGATCCTACATTCATAAAAAAGTTTGTTCCAAGGCTAGATTCACTCTTTTTGAACAGTTTCCTTGTAACACCAAATTGTCATCGCGTGACTGAATTTACACATGCATTTTCCAATGGGCAGCGATTGACTTTTGTAAGAATTATTTCCCCATTTGTGTTTTGGTTGATTTGGTTAGTAGATCACCTACTCATTTTTGTTCCTTCTCTCTTATGTCCTTGCATGTACCTTGGTTGTAGGATGAACGGACCAGAACATACCGTAAATTGGTTGATTTCAGAGGAGTGGCAAATGAGTTGGCTGCTCGTGTTTTGGATTGCATGAAAATTGCTAAGGCAAGTTAGCTAGCTTTATTTCCTTAGTTGTGCAAGTCGTTGTGAAGTAATGCTTCTTTTTAAGTTCTAAGGCATGCCTTTATGAAAATTTCTAAAGTGATTATGCATTTTACTTGCAGTTAAACTCTGACAACTCTTTGAGTAAAGATGTGGTTCTTGCTCAGCAAAAGATTAAAGACTCTCCTTCAAAAACATCGGGTTTGAGATGGGTCAAAGATGTTGTTTTGGGGAAACGCAGCGATCATTGTTTTCGCATGGTTGTTGTTGGTGATCCAAATATCAAACTTAATGAAATCGGCATACCTTCTAATGTTGCTGACAAAATGTACATTTCTGAGAATTTGAATAGATGGAACTTAGAAAGATCAGATGCGTGTTGGAATGTATGTTTTATAGAGAAAGGAGGGATCCGCGTTCGTAGGAATGGCCATCTTGTGAAGGTACGCCCTATGGATGAATTACGGATAGGAGACACTATATACAGGCCTCTACGTGATGGAGATATTGTGTTGATTAACAGGCCTCCATCCATTCATCAACACTCCCTCATAGCTTTATCAACCAAGGTCCTTCCAACAAACTCAGTTTTATCGCTAAATCCACTTTGTTGTTCTCCCTTTCGTGGTGATTTTGATGGTGATTGCCTTCATGGCTATGTTCCACAGTCCGTTGAGACTAAAGTTGAGCTTAAAGAGCTTGTTGGTTTAGATAGACAACTGATCAATGGACAAAGTGGTAAAAACTTGCTTTCCCTCAATCAAGACAGCTTAGTTGCTGCTCATTTGGTGATGGAAGATGGTGTCTTATTGACTCGTTATCAAATACAACAATTGGAAATGTTTTGTTTGAATCACCAATTGTTTCCTGCGATACTCAAAGCTCCTTTACTTAATTGTCCTGTTTGGACGGGAAAACAATTATTTAGTGCAATCTTGCCTTCAGGTTTTGATTATTTTTGTGATTCAAATGGTGTGAATATAGCAAATGGGGAGATTATAGCTTCGGAAGGATCTTCATGGTTGCGCGACACAAATAGCAACCTTTTCCAAAACTTGATAAAATATGCTCCAAGTAAGGTACTCGATACTCTATTTGCTGCCCAGGAAGTTCTGTGTGAGTGGTTGTCGATGAGGGGTCTGAGTGTTTCACTCTTGGATTTGAACCTCACTTCTGATTTGTACTCAAGAAGAAACTTGATGCACGAAATATTTTATGGCTTACAAGAAGCAGAGCAGACCTGTATGTTTAAACAGGTGCTGAACTCCTTTCATAAAGCGCTTACAGATTCTGATGAGGAGATTCCTAGATCCACGTCTGTTCAAGTAGAACGTTTGTGTTATGAGAAGCAAACGTCTGCTGCACTCAGTCAAGTTTCGATAGATGCTTTCAAGCAAGTATTTCGTGACATTCAGAGTCTTGCCTTTAAATATGCAAATAAGGACAATTCCTTGCTGGCTATGTTTAAAGCTGGAAGCAAAGGGAATTTGCCAAAGTTAGTTCAGCAGAGCATGTGTCTTGGGGTACAACACTCACTTGTGCCATTATCATTTAGTATTCCTCACACCCTCTCTTGTAATGGTTGGAATAATCATAAGGAGTCTGGTTTAAGCAAGAATGCTGTTGATGATGGTCCCAAGTATTCTGGGTCTTACATCCCGTATGCTGTGGTGGAAAACTCTTTCCTTACTGGCTTGAATCCATTAGAATGTTTTGTTCATTCAATCACAAATCGTGATAGTACGTTTAGTGATAACGCTGAACTTCCTGGGACTTTGACCCGAAGGCTTATGTTTTTCATGCGTGATATGCACACTGCATATGATGGAACGGTAAGAACTGGTAGTGGCAATCAGATTGTGCAGTTCTCGTACAATACTGACGTAGGTCGCACTTCCTCAACTGTTTGTGATGGCATAGGTGGTAAACCTGTTGGTTCCTTATCTGCTTGTGCCATTTCTGAAGCTGCATACAGTGCTTTGGATCAACCTATTAGTCTCCTTGAAACTTCTCCTCTGCTAAATTTAAAGGTGTTGTCTTCTCTCTCTCTCTCTCTCTCTCTCTCTCTCTCTCTCTCTCTCTCTCTCTCTCTCTCTCTCCTTTTTATGTTGCATCATTTAATAAATTATGTTTTTTGTTCCAAAAAAGTAATTAAGATACCGTATCAAAGTGATCTCTATATGTTTTTGTGCATTTATGGAATATTTGCCTACTTGATAGATGCTTGGTATTGGATTTTCCCACAACAATTCTATAAATTGTTTTTATCATACAGAATGCTTTGGAGTGTGGCTCAAGAAAAAGCAAAGCTAGTCAAACTATGTCACTATATTTGTCCAAGAAGCTTGGGAGACAGATGCATGGTTTTGAGTATGGAGCCTTAGAAATAAAAAATTATTTGCAGAGACTGAAGTTTTCAAGCATTGTTTCTACAGTCATGATAATGTTGGTTTCTACCCTCTTATGTTCTTTGCATTTTTGTTCTTTACATGCACATTTACCTTCTTTTGCTCTTCTTATTGCTTTGATTATTTTTACTTTAGCTACACCTCGACGGCCGGTAGCCAGAGACAATTCAGTCCTTGGGTTTGCCATTTTCATATCAACAAGGTATTACGTTAAGGAACTCAGAAATTCTCTGTTCATATTAATCTTGGTCTCTGGTATTAATTTATTGTTATCTTTCAGGAAATTTTGAGAAAAAGAAAACTGAATTTGCACACTGTAATCAATAATCTTCGTCAAGGGTGGTATGAAATCTTAAATAGATCCAAAGACAACCTACCAAATTGTCAGATAAAGAGCAGGTAAACTATTCCTCTTTCTTTATATTTTTCTTTTTTCTTTTTCAGTATAATCCTACAATAAAAAAAATTGTCTGTATTTGTTTATTGCTTTTGTGTAGATTTAATTGTGATGCCATTTTTTTTTTTCCTTTTTCTTACCAAGGGTTACCCTAAATTCTATTCTCTACTTTCTCTTCCTGTCACTTTCTTAACTTGTTTTTCTACTATTCACCAATTTTTCTACATGACTTTTCTATCTTTCTTTCTTTACATTATTAAATTGTCATATGTATTAAACACAATAATGTGGGAACACTAGATTTCTCTTGCTTCTTCATTGGTCCTCTCTTCTTCCAATTCCTCCACCTCAAGCCTTCCTTCACACCTCTGATGAGCTAGTTTCAGTGGCTTATAGGCTTTCCAAATTCTGTTGATTGATTAATAAATGGTATTTCGTATTCTCCTGAAGGAGTAATGCCAAGTAGTTTCTTCATACATAATAAAGCAGATGGAGCAACTTTGTTGAAGGATAGGTGGTTTCCTGTTTCAAAATAAACAGAAAGATCTTAGGTGATGTTTGGTTCATTGTAATGGTAATCGTAATGGTAATGAATAGGTTGATTACATTGTTTGCTTTTCCTTTTTAACTTTTGTAATCCATTACAATGTAATGCTTATTACATTGAGTATTGTAATGATGATTACATACCAAAACCAATGTAATCCCCATTACAATTACACTCCATTACAAAGAAAAAAAAATATAGTAAAAAAAGTAAAAGTCTATATTACCCTTTTTTTTTAATATTTTATAATTTTATAATTGTAGCAATAAGGTTATTTTAGTCAATACACATTTTATTCCATTACATTCTCATACCAAACCAAACACAATAATTTTGATTACAATATTCATTCTAATTACAAATCAAACATTGTAATCAATTCCTATTACCATTCTTCTTCCATTACATTACCATTACTATTAGCATTACCATTACATTACATCAAACCAAACACCACCTTAGAGTTTAAACTATTTTCTGCTATTCTCTATTGGTTTTGCTTTCTTCAAAACTTATACTTTCAAGTCCACTTTGTTTAACATAACATGATGCTCAAATTATTGATTTCGAACTTTCATAATTTGCATGCTCATATCAAAGGCACCATTGTGCCATGTGCACATATTCTTACGTTCCTGATTGTAGTCATCTGTTTTATATCAGTGGTTGTTCTACTATGGATAAAGAAAAGGATTCATATTGCATTGTTGTGAGAGCTGAAAATTTCCAGAATTCTTACATAGAGTTGGAAAAGGTTCAGGAAAAAGTGTTGCCTGCCATGCTGGAGATAGTTGTAAAAGGTTTGTGGTGGTGAACTAATGCTTTGTTGACATTTGTTTTATGGGGATTTCGTAAAGATGGTATCTTCCGAGTCTTTTTTGAAGAATCTTTTAAACATCGCATGTGATTTTTTTTCCTCATTTTATAGTTATATTAGGGTGACATTGAGAAAAGAATCATGGTAATATGCCCCAAGACTGGAATGTGACGTAAGAGGTTTTTGCAAGAAATTGGTTATTGGGATCTTGAATTAGTAGAAGTTAGTATTACCCCTTATCACCACGAGTCTAGCTCAAGTGGTTTTGTGTGTAAGAGGTCTGCGGTTTAAACCCTTGTTTGAGATGGTTACTCATTACCCTTTTGTTGCCAATTGATTCTTTAGGCTTCCAAGAAATTAAAAGCATAGACATTCTATGGAATGATCGGTCTAGTTCTCCTGGAGAACTCTACCTCAGAGTGTCTATGACACGTGTTTGTAAAAGAAGACTTTGGGGTACACTCATGGATCATTGTCTCAAAATCATGGATTTAATTGATTGGTCACGCAGTCATCCAGATAACATGAATGAATTCTGTTCAGTCTATGGAGTAGATGCAGGATGGAAGTATTTTCTCAATGTAAGTTCACTTGGCTTTATGCTACCTATCCTTTGCCCTCTTCCCACCCCATTTAATTGTTTTTCTTTTTCTTTTGAGATCTCAAGGGGTGGTGGGCATTGGTGCTGATTTACAAGATTTCTCATGAATTGCTCTCTTTAACAAATATAATCAATATTGGATTTTTCGAGTGCAGAATTTGGAGTCAGCAGTATCTGATGTTGGCAAGAGCATACTCCCCGAGCATTTACTTATGGTTGCGAACTCTTTATCAACTACAGGATATTTTGTTGGGTTGACTCCTAAAGGCCTCGCTCAGCAGAGGGGAAATGCATCTGCTCCGTCACCCTTTACACAAGCCTGCTTTTCTGTTAGTTCTCATTTTTATATTAGTTCAGTTTTCAGCCATTATTTTTAAACATTTCTGTTTTAGATAAATGCTACAGGAAATGGTATATTCTTATAATTTTCTGGAATATGTTGCAGAATCCTGCTGGTTGCATTATTAAAGCGGCAAAAGCTGAAGTCACAGATGGACTTAAAGGGAGTCTTGATGCTTTGGCATGGGGAAAGACTCCTCCTTTTGGAACTGGCGGACAGTTTGAGCTTATATACTCGGAGAAGGTATAGTCTGACTCTTCGTCTTAGTGTATCCTGCATTTACAACAAAATATTTTATAGCAAACATATTTGTCTGTCATGGATAACAAGGTTTCCGAACATGTCCAATGCAAAAAGACATGTTTAGCTATTCACACGCAAGTCACTCTTTTCGAATTGTGCTCCAATGCGTACATGCTAATTTTTTATTTTTTTTTTTTAACTTTAAAACTCAATTTTTATTCACAAATAATCTTAATATGTCAATAGAGTCTCAATGTTGCCATTTATTTTCTATTATAATTTATTTTCATAACATGTAATGATATAATTTGAAATGTTTGTTCTTTTCAATACCATTAGGGACACGAGATTAATAAGCCTGCAGATGTATATGACTTGCTGGGTGCTAGCATTTCTGATAAAGAAAATGTAATGGAGAAGCCTAACGCAGTGAAAATGTTTGCTCGGCTTTTATCCAAGTTGGGTATATTGAACATAAAAAAATATTTGAATGTGAATGATATTTGGAAACTCGAATGCGACCTACAGAGTATCTTAAAAAAGTAAGTTCAGTTCTTCTCCATATAATTTTTGTATGTTTGTTTGCTTTAGTTAAGTTGGTTTTAGTAACCATCATTAGTAAAGATTGCATATATTCATTGGGTCTAGTGAACTTGTGATGCCTTTTTCAGTAGTCTTAATCTTTGTACCCGGATAGCTGAAACGGTCATGCATATGATTTGCTACTGTAGGAAATCAAGCTAGCAATTAGTTGTAAATTTACATTTAATGTATTTTCCATTTACTCTAGTATTACTAGGTGTTCACATTGTATATATTATATATACCCTTTGTATACACTAAAAGAGATCATCAGAAAATAAAAATCATTTCTCTCATTTTTCTCATTTTTCTACATGGTATCAGAGCATGTAAAAGCTCCTCAAAAGAATTTTTTTCATTCCTTCCCATCTTAAAATTAGGGTTCTTAAAATTAGGGTTTGGAGGCTCTATCTTAGAAAACTAATTAAAAGGAGTTTTCTATTCTCACCTCCGACCCAAGAAGCTTCTCCCACCTCCGATCGGCCAAACCCAAAAATCCGGCGATCATCCGAGCTGCGCGTGGGCCCCACGCGCCACCTCCATCCGCGGCGACTATCTCCACGCGCCAGCGCGTGGGCGCGCGTGGCAGCCTCCAACGGCGGTTTTTCCAGCATCGCCTCTCTCAGGTTTCTCCATCTCTGGCTCTTCTCCAACTCCAGCGACGTTTTTCCAGCGTTGTCTCTCTTTGTTTCTATACTTGTTTGTTTTGTCTTGTTGTCTTTCTCCATGGCAGAACAAATCATCTCTTTAGTTGCAAGACAGTGCAATACTCATGCACTTCAGGTTATGCAAATCCCTCATGACCCTTGGATTGTGGATTCTGGTGCTTCTGATCATATGACAGGTGATAGACCACTATTTTCTTTTCTAAGTAAGTGCTCTCATGAAAAGACTGTTCGCATAGCTGATGGTTCGTCTTCTAGAATTGATGGAATTGGAACTATAACAATCTCTCCAAGTCTTGTCTTACATTCTGTCCTTTACGTTCCAAAGCTTGATTGCAATTTACTTTCTGTAAGCAAATTGAGTAGTGATCTTAATTGTGAAGTTAAGTTTGCTGCTAAGTTTTGTGTTTTTCAGGATGTGGAATCGGGGAAGATGATTGGCTATGCTGAGTTCAGTAAGGGCTTGTATCTGCTAAAAATCGACAACCCCATGTTTAACCATGGAAATCGTTGTTGTTTCTCCCAAGGTCAATCTCTTTCTTCAGTAAATCAGTCTAATAAAATCAGTACTATCATGTTATGGCATCACCGTCTAGGTCATCCAAATTTTGTATATCTTAAACACTTATTCCCATCCCTATTTGTCAATATAAATCCTCAGTCTCTCAAGTGTGATATTTGTCAATTTTCTAAGCACTCTCGCCACTCTTTCATTCCAAAACCTTATCAACCCTCTCACCCATTCTCACTCATTCATGGTGATATATGGGGACCATCCAAAATTCAAAATATCAGTGGAGCACGTTGGTTTTTATTACTAGTTGATGATCACAGCCGCCTAAGTTGGACATTCCTCATGAAAGAAAAATCTGAAACAAGTCATATTTTTCAAAATTTCCACAAAATGATCCAAACTCAATTCCAAACAAACATCCAAGTGTTAAAAACCGACAATGCTCGTGACTTCTTCAATTCTGTACTTGGATCATATTTGCAATCCAATGGGATAGTTCATCAAAGTTCGTGCGTAGACACACCACAACAAAATGGTGTGGCTGAACGCAAAAATCGTCATTTACTAGAGGTAGCCCGATCTTTACTTTTTTCATCCCATGTTCCAAAAAGATTTTGGGGTGAAGCAGTTCTCACAGCTACCTATCTCATAAATAGAATGCCATCACGTGTATTAAAATTCAAAACTCCGCTGCAAATCTTCCTAGAAACATATCCCCACTCACATCTTGTGTCTCAAATTCCCTTACGTGTCTTTGGTTGTGTTGCATTTGTCCATGTTCACTCCTCACATCGTAGCAAACTTGATGCTCGAGCCACGAAATGTATCCTTCTCGGCTATTCATCTAATAAAAAAGGATACAAATGCTACTGTCCTGTTTCACAAAAAGTGTTCAACTCCATGGATGTTACTTTCTTTGAGGAACAGTCTTATTATCCCAAATTTGCAGTTCAGGGGGAGAATCATAATCAAGAACTACAAAATTGGGAAAATTGGGACTTTGTTTCACTCATTGATCCTCATTCTTCTTCTGACAACACCATTGCTCCAAAAACTACTCATCCCCCTGTTTCACTCACTGATCCTCATTCTTCTTCTGACAACACCATTGCTTCAAACACTTGTCATCCGTCTGTTACTCATACTCCAAACTATTCAGTCAAATCACATGAGCCAAGAAATCCTCATCCAATTCCTTCCTTAAGCCTTGTTCCTATCAACGAGGACCGACTCAACCATTCAGCCAATTCACATGAGCCAAAAACTCCTGTCCACATCCCAAACAAAGAAATCCGAGTTTACTCAAGGAAAAAGAAAAATCTTGCCAGCATTGAACAAGCTACCACTCAAACTCAGCAAAGTCATGAATATAATCCGATTCCATTTATTCTTGAACAAACACAGGAAGATGTTCGAGTTGAACCTGCTGTGGAAGAAGATGTATCTGACGATCTAAGCATTCCCATTGCTCTCAGGAAAGGTGTTCGTTCTTGCACTCAACATCCCATTCGCAACTATTTGAGTTACTCAAGCTTATCTCCTACCTATAGAGCTTTTATCACCACCCTGGATCAAGTTCAGATTCCAAATTCAGTTCAGGAAGCTCTACAGGATCCCAATTGGAATGCTGCCACAATGGAGGAAATAAAAGCACTTGAAAAGAATAAAACATGGATTATCACAGATTTGCCAAATGGCAAACGCACAGTTGGTTGTAAATGGATATTCTTAGTCAAGTATAAGGCTGATGGGAGCATTGAAAGATTTAAAGCCCGATTAGTGGCTAAAGGATTCACCCAATCGTATGGCATTGATTACCAAGAGACATTTGCTCCTGTTGCTAAGTTGAACACCATCCGAGTTCTCTTATCTATTGCTGTCAACAATGAATGGCCTTTATTCCAACTTGACGTAAAAAATGCGTTTCTTAACGGCGACCTTGTGGAAGAAGTATACATGGACATTCCTCCAGGATTTGAGGACCGATTCTCAAAAGGAAAAGTGTGCAAACTGAAAAAGTCTCTCTACGGCCTCAAGCAATCCCCTCGAGCCTGGTTTGACAGGTTTACAAAAGTGTTGAAAGGAGATGGTTACACCCAATGCCAATCAGATCATACTTTGTTTATAAAACACTCAGTTGGTGGAAAATTAACAGCATTGATTGTTTATGTCGACGATATTGTGGTTACAGGTAATTTCGTGGAAGAAATTTCTCATCTCAAGCAGCTTCTCTCCAGCGAATTTGAAATTAAAGATCTAGGCCAATTAAGATACTTTCTGGGGATGGAAGTTGCAAGATCCAGCCAAGGTATCTCAGTAACTCAGCGGAAATATGTCATTGATCTCTTACAGGAAACAGGGATGATCGGATGCAAGCCAAGTGAAACTCCGATGGACCCTAATACCAAACTTGAAGCACAGACAGACGGAACAAAAGTTGACCGAGGAAGGTATCAACGTCTTGTGGGAAGGCTAATATACCTAACTCACACTCGGCCTGACATAAGCTTTGCTGTGAGTGTTGTTAGCCAATTTCTCAATAATCCCTTTGAGGAACACATGGATGCTGTCTACCGGATTCTTAGGTACCTCAAGGGAACACCAGGAAAAGGGTTAATGTTCAGGAAAACTCTCAACAAAGATCTTCAAATATACACAGATGCAGATTGAAATTTTGGTTCTCTCACTGATCGAAGATCCACTTCTGGGTACTGCTCCTACGTTTGGGGAAATCTCGTATCTTGGCGAAGCAAGAAGCAACAAGTGGTAGCTCGCAGCAGTGCAGAAGCAGAATTTCGTGCCTTAGCACATGGAATTTGTGAAGGAATGTGGCTGAAACGTCTTCTTGATGAACTCAGAATCAAACTTGAAGGCCCAATAGATGTTCTCTGTGACAATCAATCAGCCATAGCAATAGCAAAGAATCCAGTTCATCATGATAGGACCAAACATGTTGAAATTGATCGTCACTTCATCAGTGAAAAGATTGAAAACAAGATCATCACCTTGAAGCATATTCCCTCGAGACAACAAGCTGCTGATATCTTAACCAAAGCTCTCCATCGTCCTAATTTTAGAGAACTAAGTTCAAAATTAGGAATGTTTAGTATATATCTAGCTTGAGGGGGAGTGTAGGAAATCAAGCTAGCAATTAGTTGTAAATTTACATTTAATGTATTTTCCATTTACTCTAGTATTACTAGGTGTTCACATTGTATATATTATATATACCCTTTGTATACACTAAAAGAGATCATCAGAAAATAAAAATCATTTCTCTCATTTTTCTCATTTTTCTACAGCTACCACAAGTTCTGGGTTTTGAGTCCCTCTCGAGTACCTGCCATTTGCTATAGTCTCTTTTCGAGTCTCCCTTGCACTTTGTTTTTTCAGGAAGTTATGTTAATTTTTAGTGATTTGCATGCCCTTGAAGTTCATGGGGATGGGCCTGCTCTGGCCCTTCAAACATCTCAGTTCTTAATTTTTCATATGGGTCTTGAGATTAGATGTTATGCATTGTTTACATTTAATCCTAGTGTAAAAAAATTAATGAAATAAACAAAGTTATTTATTCCTTTGCAATTTCTCTGTATAGGTATGAAATAGATGAGAGGCTAAATGATGTGGACAAGTCCATCTTGCTGTTTGCCTTAAATTTTCACCCAGAAAAAGATCGTAAAATAGGCGTTGGAGCTCAAGACATAAAGGTGAGCTAAGTTGATCTTTGCTATTGTCCTTGTCTTATTGAATCTCCATCTTAGATGTTTCCTATCAAAAATGTATAAATATTCATGTTTCTTCATTGATAGGTTGCATATCACAAGGAGCACGAGAATAGTCGATGCTTTATGTTGGTAAGAGTCGATGGTACTGTAGAAGATTTTTCATACCGCAAATGTGTACGTGGCGCTCTGGAGATCATTGACCCTACAAAGGCAATGACTTACCGAACGAAGAAACAAAATACAAAATGGGATATGAGTTAGCAGACAGAAATCTAAAGATGAAGATGCAGTTATAAGCAATAATCTTTAGGCCATTCATTTCATATAAACTAAGCTTCTATAAATAATGTTGCTCTTTCTAACAAACTAGGAAACTTTCATTGTTTTGTTTTGTGTATATTACAATCTTTCCAAAGCTTCTTTTTGCTTCTTTCACTTTAACTTTGTTTGCCCTGCATGAAGATTTGGGCAAAGAAAGGTCTAGTTGAAGCAGCAAAGAGAAGCTGGTCAAAGGTCAATCCTTTATTTATTTTGAATGCTTGACATTTGAATAAATCTTTTTCTCTTTATATTCACTTGGTAATGTGCCTTGTGTTTTAGCACTAGATTTCGCTATGAATTCTCATATCATAAAGATTAAACAATGAAAAATGTAGATTTATATTTTTCTATTTTCATGCATTAAAATACCATTTAATCTAGTTTTACTTTAGTTATTGCCCCCATGTGGCTACTGGCTTCTAGATCTATTACCCCATCATGAGGAGACTTTATACTCTACTCTATGACATAACATTTCTATAATAAGGTGTTTGATTACATGTAATTGGTTTGGAGACTTTAATGGGGCTAACCCTGAAACAAACAATGAATCAGGCCAGAAGTTAAAAAAATTATATATTTTTATTGAATATTTGTATTCTTCCATAATTTTATCAGAAAGCAATCAAAGCAGTTGTTATGGACCGTTGGATCAAAACAACACAAGTCACCATGATTGTTAAGTTCATCTTCCCCATCACCTCCCCAAGCCAAGTTGGATTTGGTTGACTGGTAAGTTTAAAATAAGGGGGTTGGATCATAGGTGTCAACATTTAGCAACCATAGATCGTCTTTTTGGTATTATTAGCTTTGTTGATAATGTTTTACACTCACATGGCTTTCTCTATTATGTTATCTTTGAAATTCTTTTCTATCTTCTAGAGTTGTGTAGCAGAAAAGGTTTATATAATATATATATATTTATATGTATACTAGGTGATGGTTACGTGCCAAGCCACGTAGTGTTAGTTTTATTTAATATTTTAGTTTTTTATTTGAATTAATAATTAAAATAGTATAATTATTTGAACGATTTGTTTTATAAAAATAAAATATGTGTCAGTATATTTAGTAAGTAAAATATAGTTGTGTTATAATAATGTATGTTATTAATAGTAAAATGTACATTAATTTTCTAATTGAAAAAAGTTCTATTATCTCATTTCATATCTAATAATAGCTACACAACTATATATTTATAGACTTTCACATTCTTTGCAAATTACTAATAAGCACCAATAATATTTTCATATTCTAATATTTTTCAACCTTCTCCTCTTGGTGGTAAAATTAAAAATAAAACTAAAAATAAGCACAAACATATAAGGTAAATACTAATTACAAATTTCATTTTATTTTTTTTTATTATTATTTTTTTAAGCCCAAGCCCAAAAATCTCTAAGCCAACACAATCAATCTTCTTTTATATTATCTTTTTTATCTATATTTTTCTTTTTTAAAAAATAAATAAAAAAATTATTAATATTCTCCCAAGATAAGTTTGTTAGAGAGATATGTGGCTAAGATGATTTTTTTAATTTAAAAAGAGATTATTAATATTTAAAAGATTGTTTATTTAAAAGATTGTTTAATTTTTTGGTTTAATTATTGGGTTTATTTTTTAACGGGGATCAAACCTAATCGTTAAATTTAACAGAATATTCTGTTAAACCAAGAATGTTAAACCAAGAAATGTCGTTAGATAGACACTTTTAATATATTAAGAGATATATTTTGAAGAGGTTTCAACACTTACATTTTTATTGTAACTATCATGGTTGCATTTTTTTTAAAAAGAAAATACTTCATATATCATTATTTAATTTGGGAATTTACTTCATATTTCATGGTTACATTTTTTTAAGTGATTGGATTACAATTGAATGGTTGTGATTAATTTAGAAATTAAATAAAAATAAATAATAAATAACTTGTAACTTGAAAATAACCTAATAATTTATTTCCTTATAAAACTTTAATTAAGATTAATTACATTTTAAAATTAAATTAATTATAATTATTAATTATTTTTTTGTAACTTTAATTAAAATTAATTATATTTTAAAATTAAATTAATTATAATTATAAATTATTTTTTTGTAATTTATTACTATATAAGGATCTTTTAGCAATTTATTTTTTTGCACTTAAATTATTTAAAATTTTATAGCAAAACTTTTTATAATTTAAAATTATACACATATAATTTTATAATTTAAATTTTATTATACTTGTAATCTTAATTTTAAATTATTACACTTAATTATTTAATTTTTTTATTTAAATATTTAAAAAGTATGTAGTGAAATAAGTTGAAGAATTTTTTAGAAAAAAAATGGCTACACTTGTTATCGATTGACTAGCTTGAGGCCTCATACTTAGTTCATCTAATTGTAATAAAATAATTAAATATCATTTAAAAATAATTAATTGTTTAAAAATTTATTATAAGAAGAGAATTTTAATTTGTGTAAAAAGAAGTTTCATTTTTGTAAAAAAAAAAAAAATTTACTGTAAATATTATAATTAAATGGCTTAATTGTTAAAATAATTAGAGTAAGGATTTAAATATAAATAAAAAAAATTATTTATAAATATTAATTGCTAAAACAGGTATTGTTAAATATTTGATTAATTATTTTAAGAAAATAGTTAATTATAATTAATTAATTCTAAAAAAAGAATATTTACCTATTAGTAACATGCTATTATAGGTTAAAGAAAAATGTAACCATTGAATAGTCACTATACATTTCAAAAAAAAAAAAAAAGAATAGTCACCCTAGTATATATATATTTATATTATATGCATAACAAAATAGGAAAAAAAAAGAAGAAAAGCATTGTTATTAGGTAAATTTGAGAGATACAACATTTGATATGGTACAAAATTTATATTAATATAAATGTAATATATTTTTTTTATTTTTTATGTTATTTTTATTATTTATAGTATTTAATTATAATATTAAATGATGAAGTATTTATAATATTATTTTTATTACTTTATATATTTGGTGAAAAAATTATTATTTTTTATATTTTAATAAAAACGTTAATGAAATTAAATTTTATAATTGTGCATTAGATATAATATTAAGGGCTCGTTTGGAACGCCGTATTAGTTCGTAGTGTATTGTATTGTATTATATTAAATTCTATTTTATGCAATATTTTTATGTAAAACTATATGTGGTATTAACTTTTATGGACACCTAAATATATAATATTTTAAAATATTTCTTATTCATTGCTAATTTACTAATAAAAACAAGAGGAAAAAAAAAAAAGAAAGAAACTAAAACAAAAATAGAAGATACAAAAAAATAAAAATAAAAACGAACACTAGAAACATGTATGAATTTTTAAACATGTATAAATTATTAATCAAATAATTAAAAGCAACTGTAAACTATAATGTTGGTCAACAATTACAATTAATAAGCTGGCAAAACTTTAAAATATACTAATGACTCGTGAGCAAAAATTCTTGGTTAAGTTGGTTTGGTTATGCAAAATTAGGCATTACTATTACTATATATCTGATTATTTTATTCTCGTTGAAAACAAAAATAAGATGTGAGAATCTCACATGATAACAAATAAAATTTCCTCTGATAAGTCACTATCCTCTGGTTGGATTTTTCTTCTATAAATATATATTATATATATTTTTCTTTTTTGTAATTTGTTAATTTTGAAAATGATATAGTTTCTTTATGTAGCTACAATTATGTCATGTTGCGAAAGAAAAGTGTATAAATAAATTTGTGGTGCATAATACATGCATATTTTATGTTTGTTTTGTGTAGCAGTAATGTCACATTTAGATTTAGACAACCATTATTATGCATGGCTAGGCTAGGCTACACAAATTTAGATTCTTTTTTTGGCCATTTTTCACCATTAAAATTAATTTTTTATTAACTTTAAAATTAAATAGAAAAATCCACTTGGCATAAATCAAATTCAACTCAAAGGCACTTATTGTTCTAATTTGGCAGCATACAAATAATAATACCTTGTAAAGAAAGAAAATTATTTTTGTTTGTACACACATGTTATATTATATAGGTAGGTAGTGAATATTCAAGAAGTTTATGTTTAAGATTCTTTGAATCTGATTTATTATATAGTACTATCAATTAAGTCAATTATAATGAAAGAGGTTTTTTTTGTTAAGCTTTCTTTGTACGTAATTTATAATTATATAGAAAAAATAATTAATAATCTTGGACAAGATGTGCGGGTAGTCTTGTCTTGACTTTTGAGGATGTTGAGTTGAGGTGGCTTTCTTTTTTTTTTTTTAGTTGTATGTATTTGTTTTTAGTTGTATGTATTTGTATACCAACTTCTACTAAGGAATTAGTGACACATGCTATTTTTTTTTTAGGAATTTTTTCATAATTGCCTCTAATCTTAATATTGTTCACTGTTTTAATATTGTATAGATTTGAAGTTTTATTTAATACGGATGGTTGCCCTTGTGCTATCTTAATAACTACATAATATTGTTACTCTTCACCCAGTTAATTTAATTTTTGTTAAGTATTATAATAAAAAGTAATTATTTATTAATATAATAAATAATAACTTAAAAATTATTTTAATATATAATAATATTGAAATTATATTATCTAATTACATAAATTTATACTATTAATGTATAAATATATAGAATTTTAAATTATTTTGTTGATTTTTTTTTTTTTTACAAATATAAGTAAATAGGGTGGTGTATGAAAAAATAGAGTGTTCTCCATTATATTAATGCATTATTTTTTATCTGATCATTCAATATCGTCACCCATTGTCTCACATTGCTTCACTGTATCTCACCCGTAATCATCACTGTATCTCACTTATTGTCATCACCGTATTAGAGTATTCAACACCATATCTCTCATCGTATCTCATTTGTTGTCATTACCATATTTTACTCATTGTCATCACTTGTTGTCTGATCATATCTCATCCGTTGTCGTCACCGTATCTCACTCAATATCATGACTGTATCTTTCAACGTTGTACCTCACCCGTTGTCATCATCGTGTCATTCCAATCACTCTAACAAATTTTAAATAGTCATATTGTTGAGAAACATATATATTCTTCAAAAGTTATTTTCTTAACATTATAACTCTGAATAACTTCCATACTTTTGGAGTTGGTAGAAATTTTTTAGATTCGTTGCACTTGTAGTAGAGAAGTTAATTTTATATATTTAGAGTAAATATAAATTAATACTGTTAACGCAGATTTTCGTTAATCAAATATGAGCCTAATAGTGATAATCTCACACAAAAAAATAAAAGCAGTAAAGTAAAAAGTATGAGCACGAGGGATTTTTTACGTGATTTTGCAGTTAAAATTCTGCATAGTTCACGAGTCAATCTTATTAGACTTCTGATAGTTTTTCAGGGCCTTTTTCTCTTATGATCTTTTTTTGTCCCTTTTTTGATCTAACTTGCCACTATTTATAATCACATAGTAGGCAGTTAATTACAAAGTTGATTGTAATCTTTACAACGTTTTTTCCCTGAAATCATGGGGTTTGATTACATATCACGTAGTATAAATGCGGTTATAATTTGAATATCACACAGCTGTGATTTTCCCACTTTTACTAGGTCAAAATGATCTTGTGTTTAAACACGTCTTTAATTGTAGCGTTCTAGGATGTCTCGACAGGAACTTGGTTCCAATGACCTTGATAGCGAGCTAGAGCTTTCTTCCCTATCTTTCTGAGGTCGATGATGTACACCTTGCTGCTTCTTTGAATGAAGGCTTAATGCTTCATTCTGATAATCACAGTTCTTATTAACAGAGAGTTCCTCGGTAGTCATTAATTTAAATATCAACTTTTGACTCGTCAAGATTATAAGTCTCACTGTAAAATGTCTGGAGTTAATTGGTGAAAGTAACAGGAATGCGCCTTCCTATGGCGAGATAGGCGCCTCGCTTATTAGGTCTGGAGCCCACCCGACTATTATACTTAGTTTGTACATTATACGCTAAGTGTCTTCCCAGGTGTAACGAAGTTGATGTCTCGCTTTATGCATCCAATGACGTATGGTTTCTCGTTAATATACTGAACAATAGTTTGCATATATTTTTCTCGCATAAGACCTTATAGTCAGCGAGTTGCAAGTATACTCTGTTACTTACGTAATTAATGAGTTATTCATTAAAAGTGATTTCATCGACCCATATTCCCCTTATCTTGACACGTGTCCTCCACTAAAATGTTAGCCGAATTTCGGGTATAACATAATTTATAGTTATTTTTTTATGAATCAAATCAATTATAATTTATAATTTTTTTTATTATTAAAAAAAATACTACACAATTAATAATTATTTAAAATTTAAAAAAACTACAAAATTATCTACCAACCTAACAATATAATAAGTTCCTTCACTTTCATTCAATCGCTTGAAAAATAAAATCATAACTAGGATAAAGGAGAACAAGTTTACTTCTATTGTCATTCATTTATTTTATTTAAGATTATAAATTTTTTTTCTATCTTATTATTAATATATATATATGTATACATCTCTATTGTTCTATCATTCCAAATATTTATGAAGGAGAATGAGAATATATAAATATATGAGTACTCCATGACATGTAAACCATAAAGGTAGACTTATGGTAAAAAAATTTTGACACTTATTGATTATTAAAGTTGTCTTTTTCAATTGTTATGAATTTCTTTTACTATATTTAAATTTATTTTTGAAATAAAAATAAAAAAATATAGTTACTCATATAATTAAAAAAATATTAAAAAAGAATTAAAAATTATTATCTTACTAAACAAAATACAACTGTACACGAAACACGGTTTGTTTCTTAATTTTATATAAAAATATCACATGTTTGCAGCTGTCAATATGTATAGCCATATAGGAGTAGATTATATAGTGAAAATCTGCATAAATTATTATTTATTTTATAAAATTTTTACATTTTTACATTTATTTTTTTTATATATATTTTTACAGTGTTCATGAAAGTAACATAAAAAAAATAATAAAAAAATACATAAAAATAATAAGAAAACGATATTTAAATAATATAAAAAAGTAATATATAAATAATAAAAATTTAACAACAAAATAATAAAAGTACAACATAAAATACATCAGAAGACCGTTTTTTATATAAATAAAATCATAAATATATTTAATATAATCATATTTATAAATTTTTTTTTATTTTTGAAATAATCTTAAATTATACATATAAAAAAAATAAGGATAGGAGGAGAAAAAATATTGATTATAAAAACAAATATGATGTATTTGTAATATCAAAGTTGCCAACAAAGATTTCCTCAAAAAAAAAAAAAAGTTGCCAACAAAGATAAAAGATTACTAATTAAAGACTAAAATTTTTGAATTAGATAATCACAATTTCATTGTACGCAGTTCATATTTTCGTTCACTTAAATAAAAAGGATGAAGAAGATCGAATTGAACTTTGATTTTCATTAGATTTCATGTACGTGAATTTTATAAAAAGGTAAGAGAGAAACAATTGAATCTAATATTATTTTATGGTATATATATATTAATGCAATTAAAACAAAAAATATATATTCAATCAGAGTCGGTTGGTAGCAGAAAGGCTCCATTCCAAACCCGACACGACCACATGAATGCTTGATTATTTTATAAAACTTTTACTTACCAATCTACACTACCAATCTGCATGGTTCCAAAACACCAGCCAATCAAAACACTGGCACTGCACACATTTATTTATTTATTTATTACATATATCATGAAAAGATCTACCTATATATTTTATTAAAAAATTGAACAAAAAACAGTGTAGCTTGACTTATTATATTATATATAAATAATAGTGTACGACATGTATCATGTAAGGTACAGTCAAAAATATCTGGGGTACTTAAACTACCAATTTTAATAATTTCATACAATATTATTAGTTGAAATAATGGATAGCTTATTTATTGATATTATATCCTATATTATAATGTAACATGATAAGGCGGTGATTTAATGGTTTTTATATCTGCAAAAATGATACTATATAATATATTGGCTCTCACTAGTTCTTCTCAGTGTACATACAATGATCGTATAGATTTTACTTTCAAAAGAATGTATTCATCACACATGCTTTGGCTGAAATATTGTCCCCAATTTCTTTTAATGCAAAATATATACTATACCACTTGTATTATTAATGAAAAAAAATAATATAAACTGGAGAAGCAGGTGACTGCAAAAGGACGTTGAACAATATGAGAAAACGAGTTTTTACAAATATCAATAATTATTATAGATATATAACAAAATATAAGATTATAATAGTCTCCGGTAGCAGAATATAATTCTGTTACTGTAGAAATTTTTTTTGCAGAATCAAACTAGAACCAGCAGAATATTAAAAATAATTGTGAAAAATTAAATTACTTGACACAAAAGATTTGTACGTGGTATCAGTACTTCTTTCAAACACTCCTAGTCCACGGGACCCCATCTAGAGAAATAAATCAATTAATAAAGTATCAACAATTACAAAGACAATTGACTTAAATAAATTTAGACTCCCTCTAAATTTTTGCCGCAATCCTTTGTAATGCACTTCATGAATCTGATTTCAGAACCCCCTTCAAACAACGAACTCCCTTCGTCTTTGAGGTGTGAGTGTTTACTTCCTCCCGAAGTAAGGCTTGCACAAGTCTTCTCCCAAAGACCTTTCTCTTGTTCAATCAAGATGTTCTAACCAACCCTAAGACCAGTATAAGAACAGATATATAAACACTAAAACCTAGATGAACAACTAGGTTCTCACAAAAAGAACTCTCTCTTCACAAATGAGAATATGCAAAAAAAAAAATGAAATCTAAAAGAGTTGAATCGAATGGCTGCTCTTTAGGTTCTATTTATAGAACATAACAATCCTAGAGATAGCCACAAAGTCGACTCTACAACTGTACAAATTTTTCTAAATGAAAATCCTATTTTGCAACATTAGAGACAGGTTCTGTAATAACAAACTAGACTAGAAAAGAAAACTTTCCAAAAACGTGTCCGATCATGTATTTGGACTTGATACCTGCCAAAAACAATGTGTTTGATATGGTCTTATTAAGACACAATCGAACTCATTAAGAAGAAATAAGAATAGTCAAAGTTTCTATAAGAGAATTTCTTCTCTTACAAGAAGTTTTCAAACAAAGAAAATGACAGCTGAATATAAAATCTTTCCTATGATAGAAAAGAGCAATAAAAACATTTAATTAAGGCGAGAAAATCGGTTTTATAAAAGCCAAAAAATTGCACCATAAATAAAAAATATTTTGGCATCTAAATTGCCAAAAAAGGACTTTATAATCTCCCCCTTTGACACTTTAGATAATCAAAATATTTTTTAACAGAAAAGTACCTGCAAAACAAAGTTAGTCATACCAAACAAAACTTCCCCCGAGAAACACAACATAAAACTGAAACATAATGCTAACTTTTAAACCAAAGTTTAACACAAGTACCAATCTCAACTCCCCCTGGAAAAAGGGTCTAGAGTTGAGAAAAACAAAGCAAGAAAATAAAAACTATTACTTCCCCTTTTTGTTTATCTATGTGCCAAAGACAAGTAGAAAGTAAAATAAGTCCAACAAAAAGTCAAAGAGAAAGGAAAAACTTATGCCCCGTAAAGCTTGATCAGAGTGGACAATTGCTTGGACATCTCTTGCTGAACCTCCTCCATGGCTGCTAAACGATTGTTCACCAGAAAGACTTCCTGCACATCTGTAGAAGCAAAACTGAAACATGCAGCAGCAACAGCAGGATTTGCACCAACAGATGCCTTAGGACGCTTAGGAAAAGCTCCATCAAAGTACTCCAAGGGTTGAAAGATGGTACCTCTTTAGAATGAAACAATTTGGTCCAAGATATTAGAAGCCAAATTGATGAATGCCCCTAAGTTCTTTGTCTTAGCCATGAAATTCTAAAAAAGAAACTGAGAGACAAAGAGACAAGATACCAACGAACAGGAAACCGCCCCACTTGTTTTCCTTTAAAAAATTTCTTCTTTTTTATAAAAAAAAATAAAATAAAAAAGGAAACAAGAATAAACTAATATTCTTTCCGAAAATAGGTTAATTAAGAAAAAAATCAAGATCAACAAATAATTAAAATACAATGAATAAGATATCAAACTTTAAAGGGAAACTCATCACAATAAACAAAGTAGAGCAAATTATATCAAACTTTTGGAAAGTTCAAAAACTTCAAAGCCATGGCTGAAAAAGCAATTAGGTAAATCATTGAAGACATTATGATCAGATCGTGGTGGCGAGTATTTGGATTCTGAATTCAAAGACTACATGATGGAAGAAGGGATCTTGTTCCAACTTACAACACATGGAACACCTCAGCAAAATGGTGTTGCAGAGAGAAGAAACCAAACCTTGATAGAAATGGTTAGATCAATGATGTGTTACTCATTACTGCCACTAAACTTCTGGGGATACACACTTCTAGCGGCTACCTACATTTTGAATGTAGTATCCTCAAAGAGCATAAGCAATACTCCAATGGAATTATGAAATAGAACAAAACCCAATTTGAAACATTTTTTTATATTTAGGATTGTCTTGCTCATGTTCTTAAACTGAAGACTGGGAAACTTTCTTCGAGAACTAAAGTGTGTATGTTTGTGGGATATTTAGAGGAAACGCGAGGTGCCTATTTCTATAGTCATCAAGGCAACAAAGTATTTGCATAGAGAAATGCTACTTTTCTTGAACATGACTATATGAAAAGTCACAAACCGTAAGTGGTTATCGAGGAAATAAGAAATGAGAAGATTTTTAAAACATTAATTTTATCACCATTAGTTGAACGACCGAAAACGGTTACCACAATTCCTAATAAGGAAACCCTAGTAGATTATCGTAGTGGGAGGATTGTGAGACAACCTGTCTGCTATGAACATGAAGCACATGTTCTTACCTCTGACATAGACAAGGAAGATTTGTTGACTTATAGAGAAGCAATGGAAGACCCTGACTTAGACAAGTGGAACAATGCCATGATCAAGAAATGGATTCTATGCGCACCAATAAAGTCTGGGAATATGAAACTCCACTTGAGGACATTACAACCATATGGTGTAAGTGGATTTTCAAGAAGAATAGAAATATTGAATGGAAGGTAGAGACCTTTAAAGCTAGGCTTGTAGCCAAAGGCTACACCTAGTGAGAAGGCACTGATTATAACAAAGCCTTCTCTCCTGTGGCAATGCTTAAATCCATTCCCATTCTTCTTTCCATATTTGTCACTTATGATTGTGAGATATGGCAAATGGACGTCAAGACCGCTTTTTTAAATGGCGATCTTAATGAATTCATTTATATGGAACAACTAGAAGGGTATGTGTTACCATAGGAAGATTGAAAAATGTGAAAATTGCTTAGATCCATTTATGAATTAAAGCAAGCCTATAGATCTTGGAATATCACCTTTAATACGACTATTAAAGAGTATGGCTTCAAACAAAACGAACATGAAGTCTGTGTATACAAATACATTAAAGGTAATGTAGTGGTATTCCTAATTTTTTATGTTGATGAAATTCTACTTATTGGAAACAATATAGAAATGTTGTCAGAAGTAAAGAATTGGTTAGCCGATAAATTCCAAATGAATGATATGGGAGAAGTAAGCTATGTTTTCAAGATCAAAATCTATAGAGATAGAAAGCAGAGAACATTAGCAATTTCTTAAGCAAATTATATCAATAAGGTGCTCAAAAGATTCTCAATGGAGAATGCCAATAAAGGATAGTTACCGTCCAAACATAGAATTACTCTATGTAAGTATCAATGTCCAAAGAATCCTCAAGAGGAAGAGGACATGAGAAAGTACCCTTATGCATTAGCAGTTGGGAGCTTGATGTATGCAATATTGTGTACAAGGCCTGACATATGCTACGATGTATGGATTGTTAGTCGTTACCAATCTAATCCAAGTTTGGAACACTGGATAGCTGTAAAGCACATTCTTAAGTATCTTCAGAGAATAAGAGATCGCATGCTTGTATATTCTGGTGGAGAGTTGAATCCTACTAGATATACTGATTTTGATTTTCAATCAAACAAAGATAGTCAAAAGTTTACATCTAGATCAGTATTAACTCTTGATGGAGGAGTTGTAGTGAGGAGAAGCATTAAGCAAACAAGTATTGCAGATTCAACCATTGAAGTAGAATATGTAGCAGCTTACAAAGCAGCTAAAGAAGCAATTTGGTTGAAGAAAATTTTACACTGATTTAGAAGTAATTCTAGAAGTAGAAAAACCACTTGTGCTCTACTATGACAGCAGTGGAGCGGTGGCCAACTCTAAGGAACTAAGGAGCCACAAGAGAGGCAAGCACATTGAGAGGAAGTACCATCTACTAAAAAATATAGTAGAGAAAGGTGATATAATGGACTTAAAGATTGTGTCAAAATATAACCTGGAAGATCCATTCACAAAGACGCTACCAGCGAAATCTTTTATGGGTCATATAACTAATATGAGACTAAGGGAGATGCCCGGTTTGCTTTTAGGGTAAGTGGGAGATTTTTAGAGTTTATGCCCTGAGATGTCTATAAAGACATTTCTAATTATTAATAAAGACTTGAATATTTTGGTATATGCATGAATGTTAAATTATTAATATTTATTATTAGATTATTTATATAAATATCAAAAAATTCTTTATTCATATATGAGACTGTGACTTGTAGTTGTACAGATAACTAAGATCACTTAGCTATGAATAATATAGTCAACAACATATTAAAGTTATGGAATTTTTAATTAATGGTTGCTAGTACGGTTCACTAATGCTCGTTGTTTGGTGCAAGTAATCTCAGTTCCGATTACTGATGTAGGATGGCATTTAAGTGAATGTGTTGTATATAATAGAGATTATATATGAAAAGGATCAATATAAATAAATTTGTCTTTATCAAACTTACTGTTTTCTATAAAGACCTAATTCATATCAAAACGATGATCAATAGTAGATCGACCTAAATTTTGAGTAATCATGAAATCCTGTTCATGTTATTAGTTTCTTTGATTCACTCGTTAAAGTTTCTCAGAGAAGATGATTCTTACAACTTCTGTTTTGGGAATCTAATATTGTAGATGACTGGGAACATGATCTACAATAATGGAATCCTGACTTTTTTAACGGATCGAATTTTGGTTCCCTTTATGTGTAAATTTTAGTACTGAAAAGTTGTGTACAAATTCAGATGGGATTTGAATTATACTTCCACTAGTGAGTTAATGGTACTGAAGAATAAAAAAGTACTTAGAAGGGTGAAACGGTAATTTGACCAAAACTAATTACGAAGTAATGCAAGGAGGACTAATCACTGGAATTGATTATATCAATGGATAATGTAGTAAAACTCAGTAAATATAATTCTATAATTACTAAGAGTTCGATTCCATATTTATAGTGGAGTAATCATGGAATTAATAAACAAAGATTATTTGGTTGATGAAACTCAACAAATAATCTAGTTTATTGGAGCTTAAATTTATAGGTCCATGGTTCCCGAATTGCCACCTTGAAATACAATCAAGGGTAGGGAAAAAAAAGTTGTATAATGTTGTTCGGAAAAATCTATTTTGAATTAGTAAAATAGTAATTATTTATTTTTGTAACAAATAAATAATTTTTTAAATTAATTAAATAGAGAAAAGATAAAAGTTGTTAAGACAATATTTGTTGAGACAAAATTTTTTAGGACAAAAGACAACATCCTTCTCTTAATTCAGACAAGGTAGGCGCCTACCCTATATTTGGGTGTCCCTATTGGTTTTGTCTTTTTGGGTTAATTACATATTTAAGTAAGTCAATTAGCTAAATATTTTCATTTAAAAAGTGGTTAAAGATATTTCAGATTGGTTGAGATGTTCCGTCATCTAAAATATCAGTAACGAATTCAATTATTGAAATTTATTTAAATAATTAAATATGATTTAATGCATTTTTTGTTAGTCTTTATGACTCACAGATGCTTTATGGTGTAGGTAAATGTAAGATAACTTAGTGCTGCCATGAGTTGGAGAGCGAGGCAACTAATATACAAATTCTAGTCTACTCAGCCTATGGGGTTGAGTTAATTATTAGCAACAGATGTTAAGGCTCTGTCGTATTTTATTTAACAATTCATTTAAATATTTTTTATATAAATAAAAGTGTTTAGTTTTGAATGGGGATCCCCGGTAAAGAAAGTCTGCAATTTAAAGTATAAAATAAAGGTGTAATTTATTTGTATTAATTGTTTTATTTTTAATTAAACGTATTTTTAGAGTCTAAAGTTGAGCTTATTATTATAAGATTATTTATAAAAGCACACACGTGACGCTCCTAAAAGTTAGGGCGTTGTAGGTAAGCTGATAACGAACAAGTCAAAGAACTTAAGCAATATAATTAGGTTAAAGCTTAATCTCAAGATTGAGATGAATTGATCTATGATCAACTAAGTGATATTGACTTAAAAAGATATAACGGTAAGTTTATGATATCTTTTTTTACTGTCAATATCGGTCTAGTCTAATGTATAGCCAATACATCTGATACAAGCTTACTTTGCTAATGCCCTAAAAAAGAAATTTCACCTATCCAAGTATATGTAAACCACATCGTTGATTATCATGTCAGTGTAAGTTTAGTGCACTGATAAATCTCGGGACTAAATAGTTTGAAGCATATAATCACAATTATCCTCTATTGTGATGACATCACTATAATTGTGAAGAACTACATGTTTAAGATTTAATAGAACTTATATATCAAATATAAAATCATGAAATAGACATGTGAACAAAGATAATGATTAGGTCAATATATGATTTTGATCTTTATTGATAGTAAATAATATTACATTGAAATTGAGTTTTATTTAGGGCATAAAACTCCAACATTATATGCTTAGCTAATTTACCTCAAACAATATTCCTTAGCTACAACTATTCATGTTTGTTAACTCAAAATTTCGTTGATATAAATGAGACTTGATAATTAATACACCAAAAATATTTACGTGATAAGAATGACTAAATTAAATAAAAGTAAGGATTTTTTACGTAGTTTAATAGTTAAAATCTATGTAGTACACAAGTCAATATTATTTCTCTGAGGGTTTGTATACAAATTTTTGTAGGGATTCGACATACAATTTTTTTTTTCCCTTTCTCATTATTTTCACTGCAATTTATAAAAATAGGATAGTAGTTATTCAATCTTATCTAATGGAAAGTTATACCAAGTGGGTTTCCCCATATTTTACACATTTATACACAAGCGAGAAATATAAATAACCACTTGTGTTTTAAAAATACAAATGAACCGGCAGGGGCAGAGCCAGGTTTAAAAGTGAGGGGGGCCAAACTCACTACTACCAATTAATTATATATATGTTATTTTTTAACTTAATAATAAAAGCATATTTATAAATATAGGATCAAAATAAAACTCAATGATATATGATCACTTTATTTACAAAATGGTGACTCGTGTGACTTGCTTTGAAATAAAATAAAAAAAAGAGTTAAGATGATACTTGATTATTGTAAGTGTTTTGATATTCTTAAAAAAAAAAATTGGACAGTAATTTTGCTAATTATTTATATTATTAATTATTAAATTTACTAATAAATAATAAAAAATAATCAATGACTTACAAAGTAAGAAAAAAAAAAAGAAAACTAATTATGTTTTTGAACATTTACTCTACAAGTAGAGTTTGTTTTAATATTATTTGACAAATTCTTTAGAATATTTTACTTTGATCAAAGGAGGCCACTTAGTAACAAACTCTTAAAATTAAATTATATATAATAAAGATTAGAAAAATAATGCATATATACTACTTGGGGTGGGGGGGCCAAGGCCACCCTTGGTTGCAATGTACCTCCGCCCCTGTGAACCGATGCTTTGACTAAGTCAAAGCACATTACAGTCAAGCAGAACTTGTTTTGTATTCTTCTTGAAAAGTTATAAAAAAAAACCATAGATTGTGTCAAGCTTCTTCAAGGTAAACCTAACAACCAAATTAATATTAACTATTTTTGAACTAAGCAAGACACATGAGTTAAATTTGGAGAGAAAAGAAATTGGAAAACTCAACTCAATATGAGTGAGTGTAGCAAGTTTCATTATATAGGCAATTGGTGAATACAGGGAAATATTACAAGCCAATAAAGATACACCACGTGGTGAATAAAGCGGCACAGAATACAATGCCTAACAGAAAGTTGTTACAGAAAAGGATTACAGAATAAACCTTGGGATTCCCTCATTCACTCGGTCCCATTTCTCATCTGCTACTCCTTTGCTGATTCATAAGCTGCATCATCAAATTCTTTAACACCACCCCTCAAACGAGATGGTGACTGAGTCACATGAAGTTTGTCAATTAAGAACTTGAACCGTGTTGGAATCAGGCCTTTTGTCAAGCAATCAACCACTTGATCACATATCTTATCTCCAATTTCTTTTCTAGTACTTTGTTCCTAATAAAGTGAACATCAAGCTCTATGTGTTTTCTTCGAGCATGACACACAAGATTGGCTGCAAGAGCACTTGCACTTAAATTATCACACCAAATAATTCGTGCACCTGGTAGTTTAAACTTCATTTCTCCCAGCAGACTTTACAGCCAAGAGATTTCAGCAACAAGTTGAGCCAAGGCACGATATTCGGACTCCGTACTCGAGCGAGCAACAACTGTTTGCTTCTTTGAAGACCAAGATATTAAGGAGTCTCCAATGAAGACACAATAACCAGCTACCGACTTTCGATCGTCAGGACAACAAGCCCAATCAGCATCCGAAAAACCTATCATAGACAGGTTTTCACTGGGTGCTATATGAAGACCATGGTTCATAGTACCCTTGAGATATCTGAGTATTCTTTTGGTTGTTCCCCAGTGAATATCTGTTGGTTGTTTGAGGAATTGACTGAGTTTATTGACAGAAAGAGATATCAGGTCTTGTATGACTCAAATATTGCAAGGCTCTTATTACACTTCTGTATAGTGTTGGATGCTTCATAGGTTCTCCATCATTGATGGATAAGGGTCTGCCTGCTGTAATAGGAGTAACACTTGGTTTAGTATTCATCATTTTGACTCTTTCTAACAGTTCACTGATGTATTTTCTTTGTGTCAAATAGAACCCTATATTATCACGGAACACTTCAATCCCTAGGAAGTAATGAAGTGGTCCAAGATCTTTTAGAGAAAAGGTTCTGTTCAACCTATCAATGAAGGTGTTGAGCTCTTGAGACTTGATTCCTGTAACAATTATATCATCTACATAAACAAGAACCATGATGACATAGTTAACATGTTTGTAAATAAAAAAGGATGAGTCGTCTTTGGAGTTTTCAAACTGCCAGAGTGTGAGTGTGGAACGAAGTTAATCATACCAGGCCCTCAGTGCCTGTTTCAGACCGTAACTCGATTTGTTAAGCTTGCAGACATACTCAGGGTGTTTTGCATCTTCAAAACTCGATAGCTGCATCATGTACACATCCTCATCTAACACACCATTGAGAAAAGCATTATTGATATCCACTTGTCTCACTTCCCAATCATATGCAGCAGCAAGAGTAAGTACAACACGAACAGTAGCTGCTTTCACAACGGGACTGAATGTCTCACCAAAATCCAAACCAGGACGTGGATGAAAACCTTTGGCCACAAGTCGCGCTTTAAGTCTTTGAAGACTTACATCAGCATTGTACTTCTCTTTGTACACCCATTTACAACCAACAACATTATAGAACTTCGAGGGAGGTACCAGGATCCATGATTTATTGCGTTTGATGGCAACAACCTCTTCTGACATAGCCAAATTCCACCCCTCATGTTGAAGGGCAGCAGCCACTGAAGTAGGTTCAAAACTAGGGGAGTAAAAGTAGCTTGACCAAGGAAAGTGAGAGGCTTAAAAATACCAGCTTTACCCCGAGTAATCATGGGATGAACTGGTGCAATATGAGATGGTGGGGAAGCTGGAGCAATAAGTCAGGTAGGAGATATATTATCGGGTGAAGTTGGTTCAATGGGAGTAACAGAAACAGGTGGAGCTATTGTGTCTATATTAGCAAGAAAATCATCATGAGGCAAATGTATAGGTGAACTAGAGGAAGAATGGGAATCACTTACAGTGTGAGGAGATGCAGGAGTTGAAGGTGATACAGGAATACTTGAGGTTGAGACAATTGGCTGCACAACTGGAGAGACTGGAGGCAAGACAAACCAGGAATGGGGAGTCTGCATTGTGACAAATTGTTCAGGTTTTTGAGTGTTAAAGAAACCGGTATAGCAAGGAAAGTCAGATTCATTAAAGACCACACTCCGGGATATATAAATTTGACCATGAGGACTCAAACACTTGTAACCTTTGTGGACATCACTATATCCAAGGTTTAAACATTTGACGGTGTGAAACTGAAATTTATGGCTTTGATATGGTCGGATGCATGGGAAACAGGACACACCAAATACTTTCAAAAAGGTATAGTCAGGAACCCAATTGTACAACTGCTCAAAGGGTGACTTTCCTTTAAGAACTGATGTAGGGAGACGATTAATTAAATATACTACAGTTTGGAAAGCATCAAACCAATACTTAAGGGGCATACGAGCTTGAGCAAGCAAGGTTAGACCAGTTTCAACGTGTCGATGCTTATGCTCGACACGACTATTTTGTTCAGATGTGTGAGGACATGAATGATGAAAATGAATGCCACTGTCATTAACAAGTTGAGAAAATGCTTGAAATTTGCCCCCGCAATCGGTTCTAAGCTATTTAATTTTCCTTTCAAGTTGGTTTTCAACAAGACTTTTGAAATGAGTGAAGGCTTGTAATGCATCAGACTTCTGTTTTAAAGGATACATCCATGTAAAACGACTAAAATCATCCAAGAAATGAATGTAATATCGATAATTAGTGTGAGATGCAATTGGGGCAGGTCCCCATAAATCGGTATGTATTAAATCAAGGACATGAGTAGCATGTGCATCAGAATTTTTAAATGGCAAAGAGTAGGATTTTCCGAACTGACATGCATCACAAAAACTATGTGTTTCACTACTGTTAATTTTTACATTGGACAGCCTTAACACTTGATTTAAAACAGAAATGGATGGATGGCCAAGACGCCTATGCCATATATCCTTTAGGGAATTGAAAGAAGACACACTAGACTGGTTTAAACTTGAGACAGTAGTGGAAAAACAAGCTGGAATTGGGCCTAATCTGTAGAGACCATCTTTAAGTGTTCCTTGCAACACCTCCTTTCCTGTTGTTAGCTCCTTCACACAACAAAAAATTGGAAAGAATTCAATAGACACATTATTATCATTGGTCAGTTTTGAAACACTAATTAGATTCTTAGTTATTGATGGAACATGTAGCATATCATTTAAGACCAAATGTGTGGAATCTAATGTATCAAGTTTACCAGTACCAACATACTTAATCTCAAGCTTGCTGTCATCACCTATTACCATATGTTCCTTACCATTATATTGTTGGGTTTTATGCCCTAAATAAAACTCATTTCAATATAATCAGATTTACTTATTAATATAGATCAGAAATAACATTTAATGTTGCATGGTTCACATGATTTATCTCATGATTATATGTACATAATGTATGAATTCATCTGAAACCCTTTTCACATACTTGATCCTGTTTATTGTGCCGTCAACACATTGGAAAGTAAACATGACTATGTGAATAAAGTTTCCTAGATTTATCAGACACAGGGTTTTACTGATATGATAATCTACAACAGAGTTTACTTGCATTTGGAGAAGTGCTATGTTCTTTCCAGAACATTGGTTAAAGTAAAGCTCAGGTTGGATGCATGGAGTATGCATCGGAAGGGACCGATATTGAACTTTGACTTAGATTTATTAAACCTACCGTAATATCTATTCAAGTCAATATCGCCTAGTTGATCCTAGATCAAATGATCTTAATCCTGATATGATTAGGCTCAATCTCGAGAGGCTATTCGTGTTCTTTGATTTGTTAGTTAAGCCTACTTTTAGGTCAGGGTGATACGTACATTTTGGGAACACGGTAGTGCAATTGAGTGGGAGCGCTAGCATAAACATGGAATCTATAGCTTCTATCTGGCGAATAGTAAGCAAAGGATGATCTCCTTCGAGCTTGACCAAACGAACATAAATGGTGGAGTACTCATTTCACATAAGCTGAAATATCATTTATACGGGGTCAAGTGTTTTAAGGAATAAATACATTGTAGGGTGTAACGGTAATTTAATCCCTTTACAGTGTAGATCATTCATATAGAGGATCATTGATCACATTAGGATTATAACAATGGATAACTAATGATGTGTCTATATGGTGGAACATATAGAGCATTCTATATACTGAGAGTGCAATTCTAAGTTCTATGCGTGGATTCAACGAAGAATTAATAAGTTAGTGAATTTTAGTGCTAAATTCTTGATCTACTTATTGGAAGCTCGGTTATATAGACCCATGGTCCCCCCACTAGTTGAGATAATATTGCTTGTAAGACTCATGTAATTGGTTTTGATTAATCAATTATAATTCTCAAATTAGACTATGTCTATTTGTGAATTTTTCACTAAGTAAGGGCGAAATTGTAAAGAAAGAGTTTATAGGGGCATATTTGTTAATTATGATACTTTGTATGGTTCAATTAATAAATATGATAAATGACAATATTATTTAATAATTATTTATAGTTATTAAATAGTTAGAATTGGCATTTAAATGGTTGAATTAGAAAATTGGCGTTTTTGAGAAAATCAGATGCAGAAAAGATAAAACTGCAAAATTGCAAAAAGTGAGGCCCAAATCCACTAGTATAGGGCCAGCCACTTTTGTAGGAAATTTAAACTGATTTTTTCATTATTTTAATGCCATATAATTCAAATCTAACCCTAGTGGAATGCTATAAATAGATAGTGAAGGCTTCAAAAAAATTACACTTTTCTTCTGACACTTTCTGAATCAGAAAAACTGAGCCTTCTCTCTCCCTATCTTTAGCTACCACTTCTTCTTTCTTCTTCCTTTGAATTTCAAAAATCTTAGTGATTAGAGTAGTGCCCACACACATCAAGTGATACCTCAATCATAGTGAGGAAGATCGTGAAGAAAGATCATCAGCAAAGGAGATTCAGCATCAAGGATTCAGAGAAAGAGATCCAGGTTCAGATATTGATAATGCTCTGCTACAGAAAGGAATCAAGGGCTAGATATCTGAACGGAAGGAGTCATATTATTCCGCTGCAACCAATGTAAGGTTTCTTTAAACTTTATATGTGTTTATTTTATCGTTTTAGAAAGTTCATATTTAGGGTGTTAATAAACATACTTGTGAGTAGATCTAAGATCCTGGTAAAATAAATTCCAACAACTGGCCTCAGAGCCATGGTAATTGATCTACTTACATGTAATTTGGACTTTAAAACGATTGTTTGTATGTTCTTTGGATGGTATCATGTTGTATTGAGTGTTATTTGATGATTGATTGATGATTGTGAAATTTTCGTGAAAAATAATTGTTATTTCGGTTCTGGCATTATTTTTATTGGATAGTATGGAAAAAATTAAGCAAGTTAGCCTTTTACAGAACTCAATTTGGATTTTATTTGAATTAGTTATGATTTTTTGAAGATTTGACAAAATCGGAAATTTGTCTTGATAGTTTCCTGCGATCGCAGAACTGTCCGTACAGTTTCGAATTTTTTCAATTTTCTTCAATTTTTCATACTTTTTCATGGAATTAACTTCCAATTTTTTGTATGGTTTTGTATATATACTATTACTATTCCTAATTCAATTCTAATTATCATTTTGAATTAATTTAAATTTTTTTTTAATTTAATTCAAGATATTAGTGTAATTTGAATTTGAATAGAATTAGTATTTATCTTTTTGCTTAAAAATCTATCTTATTTTTAAATTTGATTATATTTTTTTAAATTTAAGGTCAGATATTTTAAGATATTTATAATATCTTTTAAGATATTTAAAAATATCTTATCTTTTAAAGATATTTATAATATCTTTTAAGATATTTTAAAAATATCTTATCTTTTAAGATTTTTTAATTAAATCTTTTTAGATATTTTGACCATATTTAAATTTAAAATAAGATATTTATAATCATGTAATTTTAAATAGATATAAGATATTTTGCTAATTTTTTAAATTTTGTTATTTTATTTATTTAAATTACATTTAAAAATTTGAAAAAGATATTTATTTATCTTTTCTAATTTTTTATTTAATTTTTATTTATAAAATAACATTTAAAATTTAAAAGTAGTTAGCAAATTTTTGAAATGATATTTAGGTTGGTTGAAACCTAATTTTTCAAAAATTGTAGGTTTAATTTTAAATTTTTTTTAAATTTCGAATTTTTTTTTAAATTTTTTTAAAAATTTTAAATTTTTTTTTATTTATTTTTATTTATTTAATTAATTATTTTCGAAATTAAATATTTATTTAAAATTAAATAAATCCTACATCCAACTATCCAGCTAACCTTGTTGCAGGAGTATGTGTTTTAGCTTATGTGTAAGTTTTTAAAACCTATTATTACTTGATTGCAAATAGCCATGGTTACTTTTTGCCAGATCTAATGATCTGATGGCTCCCTTGGTCAAGATAATAATTTGTAACAGGTATATTTACAATCTTCTTTCATCTGTGTATGACCTAGCAACATGATCCCATCCAAAGTGTGCCTGTGTGAGCCTATGTGTTTAATTTTATTATAGATGCATATAGGTTAATGTTGCTAAATAAAATGTCATAGTCATTGATAGATTTTATTTAGGCCCATTTAGTTTTGGGCTTATTCAATTAATAACAGTTGTTCTTATTAAGGTTAAATTCCTCTCTTTTGGGCCTTGTGTGAGAGTTGGGAGCCATAGAAGTGGGTACGACATACTGAACCCAGCACCCCCTCACACAAACCACCCCAATTGTGAAGGCCCATTTGCCTGATTTGAACAACTGTACTAGGTTAATTACACTAGTTTAACCTAATAAAATTGATTAGCAACATAATTAATTTCATTTATTTTGAAATTAATTTAAGAAAATTATAGTTCAAAGAATTCTTTATTCTAAGCTAAACTATATGTATTTTCTTGTATTTAATTAAATATAGAATTATAACCATCTAGATTCTTTCTGGAACTTAATTTAAATTTTTCATTAAATATTCCTATTTAAGTTGATATTTAGTTATCTTCAACTTACCAACTTAAATCTGAATATCTTTTGAATTTCAAATTTCAAAATTAAGTTGAGGAATTTTAGGCATTGGTTATTAAGATTCTTTAGATATTTTTTTGAGTTAATATCTTTTCGAATATTAACTTAAAATGGAATATTTTCAAATTAAGTGGTTACAACTTAATTTTTGATATTTAATTAAATTTAAATTTGAAAAATATTTAAGTTCTAGATTTTTTCTAATACAACTTAAATTAGATATTTTTTCAAATTTTGTGGAAAAGATACTTAGTCAAATAAGATATTTTCTAGATAGTTATTTCTAGACTACTTATTATTTCTAATATTAAATAGGAAAATATTATACATTGTGAAATTAATTATTTAAATAATTAATTTTGGTACAATTTATTTTAAGTATATTTTTTCCTAGTATTAAACTAGAGATTAATAATTAAGCCTCTCTACACTTAATTATTTATTTCTTGAATTTAATACATTTAATTAATTTGAAAATTAAATATCTAAGTTGATTTTATCATCATACTTAAATATTTCTTTTTCATAACATTTAATTAAATAGAAAATTATTTTTAGTTGAAATTTAATTTTTCAACTAAATTTAAATAATTTTCAAAATATATTTTTTCTTTATTTTATTAATCAATTTTCGAAATTGCATTTCTTAAATGCTAGAATTTCGAATTTTATCTTGAAAAATAGATTAAGTTGTAAATTAATTATTTTAATTAATTCTTGGATCAACTTAAATCGATGATTTTTTCATTTATTGATTAATTAATAATAAATTGAATTAAAGTATATTATTAGAAATTGAATTAATTAGTCAAAGGAAAATCTAGATAGATGATATTTTTGCTTGAAGTATTTTTCTAGTGTATTTAATTACATAGAAAATTAATATTTAAGTTGATTTTCATCATCATACTTAAATATTTGAAATTTTTCTTATATATTTAATTAAATAGGAAAATTATATTTTTTGTTGTAAATTAATTTTATTAATTAATTTTGGGCCAACATTAAATTAGAATAATTTTTCCAAGATTAATTTATTATTTTAACATGCATTTTCGAAAATTGTATTCTTAAATACTTTAATTTTTCGAAATGCAATATATATTTAAAGAAAATTAAATTTGAGTTGTAAATTAATTTATATTAATTTTGTAACAGCTTAAATTGAATATTTTTCTAAATATTTATTGGAAATTATTACTAAGATGGAAATAATTCATCTAAGTAAAATTTATAAATATTAAATTAAAATTTATATTTAGAATTTTTCATTCTAAATTAGAAATTTTAAATAAATATATATTTAAAATAAATAAATTAAATAAAGAGAATCAAAGAAAATACAACTCACTTTAAATAATGAGCTTGATTATTATTAAGATATTCGATCTCCATTGTTGGTCTTACAAAAGTTAAATGTTTTCAATATAACCTCGAGGCATTTAGACTTCGTCCCCCTATGGATGGTTATTCGTTGAACGCATTTAACACCGTAAGATTTCATTTGATAAGTGTTTTGTAAGTTTTCGTCTCTATTAGACTCTCCCCTACGGTGACTACTTAGAGATAAACTTATGAAACATGAAACAATGGTGGAAGCTCATAAAATGAGAATAACCTCGACTCTCGCCTACCGGGACAACGTTGGATTCTTATTTTGATCGAATAAAAGGTTGCTAGAATGGTTTCTATTTTAGATGAGCTGACAACTCTATTCAATAAATGATGCTTTGACTCTCGCCTACCGGGACACTGTATCAGTTTGTTGAAAACCTTGGAAATTATTTAGGATTGTATGTTTTAGTATTTTCACTAGTCATTCCTACTTGCTATATGCTTATAATTTCTGAATTGTGTATGAATTTATATTGAACCATGTTATTTTCTGTTATTAAGTTGTAGTTTAATTTCGAATCTTCATTGTTGGTCTAACTTGGCTTGTTTATCTAATGAGATAAATCCCTAGTGGATTTTCACCATTAGACATACATAATAGTGTAAGATCTCGAAAGATAAATATAGTATATGCAACATCTAGCTGTTCATCAATTGATGACACCTTAGACTAGTATTTTTACAATATGAAACAAGAAGATTACATAAATAAGATTACTTTGTCTTTCGCTAATCGAAGCATCGTTGGATTCTTATTTATAAACGAAATTATCCTAATTCCTCTTAACTGATTCATTTCGAATTAGCTTCAAAACATATCATTGGATGAATGGTCTATAAATCATTTCATGTCATTATATTTTCTCTTAAGAAATTAAATGACGCATATGATTATAATCCCGAAATTCTATTCCCAATTGATATAAATCCTCAATCTTAGAAATCTCCTACTTGTATGGGCAAATCTGACTTAGAGTTTGTATTAGTAGTGCTGGTCAAAGAAAGAATTACTCATTATATTTGGTTGAATTTAAGTCTTTGACTTTAATTTTAGAATCCAAATAGAAATTTTCTTATATTTCTAATTCCAGAATACAATACATTTACACTTTCTCAAGTGTTTAATATCCATCTTCTATTAATGGATTCAAACTGTATGGAATATGAGTTAGGTATTCTGTGACAAGGATCCACTTGAAGTATTCTAAGAACTCTTTGATGTAACTAAACCTATGTCATCATAGACACTACCACATTTTTCTTAATCTATGGCATTTGTATCTTGTTCATAGTGGATTTGACAAGATCAATCTCTGCAAAGAGTTAATATGCCTATATCCACTGAAAGTAGTTCATCTCATTCGCAGATGGATGTACATTCAGGGGTGGATATGAGTTTTTCGTTGTATTCTTAAAACGATCACTCTAGATTATACCTTATGCAAAGAAATTTGAAATGTTTGAAAAATTTCATTAATTTCTAGCAATGGTTAAACACCATTAAGGTATGTGGTTAAAGATCTTGCGAACTGATAGGGGTGGAGAAATAGTTAATAGATATGCAGTTCAAAGATCATTAAATTGATTTTTGAATTATATCCAAACTTACCTCCCCAGAAATTTCGAGTTGCATGTTGATGATTAGTTACTAGTCGTTGCCTAAATCCTTCTATGGTAATACAATTTCAGAATGATGTAATGGTTGTATACTTAATGTAAATCATTACTAGATTCATGGATGACCTAATCAAAATCTTAAGAAAAGCTAGAACTGTTAACCATGGTTTCTTAGCTATTCTAAGTGATTAGGGGTGGACCATCCCATTGTCAATAGATAAGAAAGTGTTTGTTCAAACAAATACTACTTTTCTAAGAAAATGACTAAGTCTGAAAAACAAGTAGCAAATAAAGGAGATATTTAATTCTTGATTCCAAAAGTGTTCTATCATCTTATATGACATATGATGATCCCACTGCCTCTGTTGTCTTGTCACAACCAAAGAGGTTAATACCATTTAGTTTTCTTCGACATAATTCGCGATACCTTGTCGTAGTGGGAGAGTTTCTAGGAACTCACCTTCTTATGACTTGGGAGACACTAGTGATTAAAATCCATTGTGAGTTTAAACAAGTAATGGATTGTCAAGATAAGAAACTAAGAAGAAAGCCTATAGAACTATGGTTTAATCCATTCACATGGAATAACCTAAAGTTTTCTATTACAAGGACATAAAAGGAAATTTTCGTTTATAAGTCTATTCAATGGACTTAACAAAACTTCCTGTTCCTAGTATTACAGGTTTGAGTTTATCTAAACCTATGGCTTGTGGTATACCTGGTAATTACTTACTCTAATGCAAGCAACTTACTTTAGTAAAATGCTGAAGCATTTTCTTTCTAATGGCAATCTATAGAAGCTTCACAACTTCTTAGGTATAGATTTTATTTATCTAAGGAAAAGTCTTAACTATTCCAGAAAAGATAAAGCCATGAAAGAATTTCTTATATCAACAGTGAGAGGTCTTAGATATGCTTTTGTATGCCTTAGACCAGACATCTGCTGTTGAGTGGGAGTAATGAGTAGGTATCGATTAATCCAGGAGAAGAACATTGGAAGACAATCAAGTAAATCCTAAGATAAAGAAGAGGAACTATATGTTAGTCTATAAGGGTGTGTTTAAAACTCTTAGACTACACCATATCAGATTTCGAAATTTGCCTATGTGCTAGTAAATATTTCTGATAAGATGGTGATTACTCTGGGGGTGGAATAGTGATTTTGGAGAAGTGTAAAAACCTATCTGAAGTCTCTAGGTCTACCAGAGATAGACTGAATGTTAAAGCTGCAGGAAAGTTACTTATTCAGTCTAAGGAAAGTTCTATACATCTTTGGCACCATTCCAAATTGCCTTAAACTACTAGTGTTAATTTCCTGATTAACCAAAAGTAGTTGCCAAAGGTATAGAATCCAGTATCCCAAGAGAGTAGACATATAGAGAGGAATTTCACATTATCAATGATTTTGTGATTAAAGGAAGAGTAATGGTGGAGAAAAGGTAGTGGTTAATTCAACCTTTCAGATCCTATTACGAGGAGTTTACTACTACTACACTTGATTTGTATATCAAGGTGTTGAGATTATTTGAAACGCACTTTTTGTTTTATATTAGTGCAAGTGGGAGTTTGTTGGGTTTTATGCCCTAAATAAAACTCATTTCAATATAATCAGATTTACTTATTAATATAGATCGAAATAACATTTAATGTTGCATGGTTCACATGATTTATTTCATGATTATATGTACATAATGTATGAATTCATCTGAAACCCTTTTCACATACTTGATCCTGTTTATTGTGCCGTCAACACATTGGAAAGTAAACATGACTATGTGAATAAAGTTTCCTAGATTTATCAGACACAGGGTTTTACTGATATGATAATCTACAACAGAGTTTACTTGCATTTGGAGAAGTGCTATGTTCTTTCCAGAACATTGGTTAAAGTAAAGCTCAGGTTGGATGCATGGAGTATGCATCGGAAGGGACCGATATTGAACTTTGACTTAGATTTATTAAACCTACCGTAATATCTATTCAAGTCAATATCGCCTAGTTGATCCTAGATCAAATGATCTTAATCCTGATATGATTAGGCTCAATCTCGAGAGGCTATTCGTGTTCTTTGATTTGTTAGTTAAGCCTACTTTTAGGTCAGGGTGATACGTACATTTTGGGAACACGGTAGTGCAATTGAGTGGGAGCGCTAGCATAAACATGGAATCTATAGCTTCTATCTGGCGAATAGTAAGCAAAGGATGATCTCCTTCGAGCTTGACCAAACGAACATAAATGGTGGAGTACTCATTTCACATAAGCTGAAATATCATTTATACGGGGTCAAGTGTTTTAAGGAATAAATACATTGTAGGGTGTAACGGTAATTTAATCCCTTTACATTGTAGATCATTCATATAGAGGATCATTGATCACATTAGGATTATAACAATGGATAACTAATGATGTGTCTATATGGTGGAACATATAGAGCATTCTATATACTGAGAGTGCAATTCTAAGTTCTATGCGTGGATTCAACGAAGAATTAATAAGTTAGTGAATTTTAGTGCTAAATTCTTGATCTACTTATTGGAAGCTCGGTTATATAGACCCATGGTCCCCCCACTAGTTGAGATAATATTGCTTGTAAGACTCATGTAATTGGTTTTGATTAATCAATTATAATTCTCAAATTAGACTATGTCTATTTGTGAATTTTTCACTAAGTAAGGGCGAAATTGTAAAGAAAGAGTTTATAGGGGCATATTTGTTAATTATGATACTTTGTATGGTTCAATTAATAAATATGATAAATGACAATATTATTTAATAATTATTTATAGTTATTAAATAGTTAGAATTGGCATTTAAATGGTTGAATTAGAAAATTGGCGTTTTTGAGAAAATCAGATGCAGAAAAGATAAAACTGCAAAATTGCAAAAAGTGAGGCCCAAATCCACTAGTATAGGGCCAGCCACTTTTGTAGGAAATTTAAACTGATTTTTTCATTATTTTAATGCCATATAATTCAAATCTAACCCTAGTGGAATGCTATAAATAGATAGTGAAGGCTTCAAAAAAATTACACTTTTCTTCTGACACTTTCTGAATCAGAAAAACTGAGCCTTCTCTCTCCCTATCTTTAGCTACCACTTCTTCTTTCTTCTTCCTTTGAATTTCAAAAATCTTAGTGATTAGAGTAGTGCCCACACACATCAAGTGATACCTCAATCATAGTGAGGAAGATCGTGAAGAAAGATCATCAGCAAAGGAGATTCAGCATCAAGGATTCAGAGAAAGAGATCCAGGTTCAGATATTGATAATGCTCTGCTACAGAAAGGAATCAAGGGCTAGATATCTGAACGGAAGGAGTCATATTATTCCGCTGCAACCAATGTAAGGTTTCTTTAAACTTTATATGTGTTTATTTTATCGTTTTAGAAAGTTCATATTTAGGGTGTTAATAAACATACTTGTGAGTAGATCTAAGATCCTGGTAAAATAATTTCCAACATATATTCCATCTTGTTACTCATTTTATCAGCCTCTGGTGTAAGATGGTTGGTAGCTCCGTTGTCGGTGTACCAACTATCATCGTGAAGAGTTTGTGGGGTTACTACAAGAGCTACCAACTGAGCTTATCTATCCTGTTGCTGATTGTTTTCAGCCTGTGGTGGTTGTCCCATGTACCCTTCATCATACCGATTATCACACGATGTAGAAGAGTGTCCGAATTTCCCACAAACTTGACAAGTGGGCTTCAAGTTGCCACGGCCACCAGATATGCCTCTACCACGAGTATTGCCACCATAGTTGTTACCTCCTCTACCACCAGATTGATTTCCTTGGTATGAAGAGTTGCTTCCATAGTTTCTGCCAGAGTAGTTATTATGGCTACCACCACGACTCGGATATCCTCCTCTGTTTGGTGAACTTGAGGGTTTCTGTGCAAAAGCAGCTGAAGGATTTCCAAGATTTTTGCTAGTGGGTGAGACAACCCCCAACCGTTCAAGTTCATTGTCGAAACTGAGTAAGAAACCCTGTAACTCCTGCCAAGTGAGATCAGTACGGTGTTCAAGCAAGAGAACAATAGATAAATATTCAATACCTAACCCAGACAAAACATTGGATATCAAGTGTTTTTCTGGGTATGGGTCTCCAGCAAGAGCAAGAGAGTTAGCCCACACTCTCTTTTGTCTGAGATAATCCACCATTGGTTGAGCTCCTTTCTGAACGGTTTTCAATTTGGTGCGTAAATCATCCATGTTTGCCTTCGAGTGTGCTCCATAAAGTTCTTCTAAAGCTGTCCACAAAGCACCAGTAGATTTACTTCCCATTACCTCTGATGCAATTCCTTCTGACATAGATCCATACAACCAACCCATCAAAAGCTGGTCATGGACAATCCAAGACTCATAGTCTGGATTTAGAAAGTCTCTGTTGTAACTTCTTCATTCTAGTTTGTCTCGACTGTGATAAACTCAGATGGACAGAGTTTTTGACCATTAAGGTACCCTTCAAGTCTGTGACCTCGTATTATGGTGAACACCATTGTTTTCCACAAAAGAAAATTACTCCGATCCAGCTTAAGAGAGAAAGGCTGGCTTAGAGTGTTACTGAAAGGAGCAACCAACATAGGAGCAGCAGCCATTGTTGAGCTTGACTGTGCCATGGAGCTTACTTGCGAGTTTCCAGTAGCTGCTTTTGCAGGTGAGGGTTGAGTTGTCTGACTTTACTCAGTCGACATGGTGGAAGGCCTTGAAAAGGCTCTGATACCAAGTTAAATTTGGAGAGAAAAGAAATTGGAAAACTCAACTCAATATGAGTGAGTGCAGCAGCTTTCATTATATAGGCAATTGGTGAATACAGGGGAATATTACAAGCCAATAAAGATACACCACGTGGTGAATAAAGGGGCACAGAATACAATGCCTAACAAAAAGTTGTTACAGAAAATGATTACAGAATAAACCTTGAGATTCCCTCATTCACTCGGTCCCACTTCTCCTCAGCTACTCCTCTGTTGATTCATAAGTTGCATCATCAAATTCTTTAACAACATGGTAATCTTCTTTCTTAAAGAGAGGTGTCTCGAGAAGAGTGTGGTTCCAAAGCATTCTTTAAGAAGTAATTTTTTTAGCAAGTAGTCAAATATATTCTATATCTAAGGCGGAGAGTTGCTTTTTTTGAAGGACAATTTCGAGCAGCCCTTCTCTTTAGTTTCCTTGTTGATTGATCAAATCAGATCTTATCATAGTTCTGCCAACATTTTCTGAAGTGTCATTTCGAGATTGTCATGTGACGTCTTTTCTTCATTATGCGACTAAATGAGTCTTATTTAATTTTTCATCTATTGTTTTGTACATGTATATGCGATCAGACACATTTATATAATTGCTCGAAAAATAGATATAACACATGCTCTAAAATATTTTAATATATTAAAATATAATATTTAAATGATGTAGAGGATAAAATAAAGAAGTTTATGTATAGTATAATATATATACGTGTGAGGTAAAATAAAAAAAGTTAAATTTTTATGATATATTTTAAAAAAATAGAGTAGTGAAAATATTAAAAGTACTCTAATAATAATATTCATTGTTTGTGTTTTTCCTTTTTAATAATACGTGGAAAATAGAGATTATATTTTCCCATTTATTTTTATTTTATTTTTTCGTATACATCTCATTGTGAGGATGTGAAGCACTTTTTGGTTGAGTCTCACATGATTAAGGCAGTTGTTGATTAATTTTAAAACAAAATATTTTTACCTTTAATAAGTTCACTTTTTCAATTATGTTGACATTATTACTCATTTTGGAAAAAAGATATTAATAATAATATATGTGACTTTAGGCTATTTGCCCATGTTAGTGGGTATGATAATAAGTTATATACAAAAATTTTTATGGCTTTTTTTTTTGCCAACTAAAAAGAGCATTAAAACTCTGTCTCAACACTCTTAGTTCATGTTTGGGTTATGGGAATGAAGTTTGTAATGGAATTAAAGTTGTCATTGTTTGCTTTTTTTTTTTTTTTGAATAAAAGCGTTTATAATTGTCATTGTTTGCTTTGTTTATGAATTCCTTGTAATACTTTTTTATGGTAATTTTTGTTTAAGTACTTTGGAATAGATCATACACCCATGTGATGAGTTTTACATTATTAAAAAAATAATAAATGGAAGTAAAATGACATTTGTACGTATTTTCTTAAAATTAAAACTATTAATTAATTGATAAATGAATATTTTTGTCAATATAGGGAATGATTTCGTATATTATTTTTTAATTTTTTTTTTAAATTCATAATTTAGGTTGCTCTAGTGGTTGTTCCGAACTTCTGGTAGTTTTAATGTGGATTACTATATAAATTTTGGTTGTGATTTAAATTGATTCGTTAATTGCTATGTGAATTTTTGTAAAAATACCAAAAAAAAAAAAACTACTTTAAAGTGTAAAAATAAAAAAAAAAAATCCCCACTAATATAAATAAATCAAACATGATAATGACGTTTGGTTGGGAGGAATGAAAATATAAGATTAGATAGGAATGAGAATGTGAATAATAATAGGAATGGAATGGAATAAAATTTAAAATGTATAAAAAAATTTGATAAAAAAATCATTAAATTTTTTTTCTTGTTACATTGGAATGATCTTTCCTTCATTTTTAAGATGAAATAGTCATTCCACCAAAAAGGTGAAAATTAAAATACTTTAAAATACAACTAAACAAACGGAATGAAATGAAAATTATTTCATTTCCATTCCATTCCATTTTATTATCTCCAACTAAACGCCTCCTTATCTGTATAAACTACATAATTAGACATTAAGTATTAATAATTAATACACCCAAAAAAAAAGTATTAATAATTAATTAATATTATAGTTAAATATAAATTATTAGTGACAACTCCACGTAAAATACATATTATATATGCAGTCAAAATAAATAATTTCACTATATTACTTTTGAAGTAAGTAAAACTTAATTTGCAAAAAAAAAGAAAGAAAGATAAGTAATACTTAAACAATGTCACATATAAATCCAATAAAACATAATAATATCTCAAGGTGATTAATATTTTCACCAATTAAACTATTATAATTGGTGTATTTGAAATAAGACACATAAGTACATATACTTAATTATGAGAATAAAATTAAGTATTTCTTTTTCACTCACAAAAATTCGTCATTAATACCTCACTTTGTCGCTCATCGTATTGATCCAACACACCCCCATTGACTCAAGGTATATGAGCGGATCAATAGGTCATTTTACTATAAGAAATAAGAAGTAAGAAGTAAGGTATATACTATAGTCAAGATATATATAGGCATTCTAATACCTCACTTTGTCGCTCATAGTATTGGCGCCTATTAAAATTTGTATTTATATATATATAGAATAATATTATGGTAGGACCTTGTAAAAATTCCTTACTGATAGGAACTTTTTTTTTACCGTTGATTTTAGATCTTGTGGTTATTATGATGTAAGGTATATACTTTTACTATAGAACTGCTTGTATATAATTAAAATTTTATACATATTATAATAATATTTAATAATATATTTATTTAAAAAAATAAAATAATATTAATAATCAAAACATTTATTAATTTTTTATTTTTTAATTATTATTATTTTTTAAGATTAATTTAAATTATTTTTATATAGATATTTATTTTCAAAAATTCTTCTAATGTAAGATCGCTTGAATAATTTTAGATGCTCTAGAATTGGAACCGTACCAACTTGCTTCTCCTAAACTCAATTTTTTTGGCAGAAAAAATAATATCTAACCGAATTAATTATTTGTTTTTTTTTTTATAAGTGACGTCTCAAAAGAGCATCCAAACAACAACAAGATAATAAAAACTACTGAGAAAACAGTCAATAACACCAGAACTACACACAGCCTAAAAACAAAACAAAGAAAAGATTAGGTGTAAACATAAAAAAAACTAGCAGTAAATTATGAAAAACCAAAAATAAGAAGCCAAAAAAATAAGTTTAGAAAAAAATAATTCTTTTTTAAAATAAATACCAATATAAAAATAATTCAAAGTAACTTTAAAAAAATAATAATTCAAAATAAAAATTAATAAAATTTTAATTATTAATATTATTTTTTAGAAAATAAATATTATTATAATATGTATAAAGTTTTAATCGTATACAAGCAGTCCTATCGTAAGAGTATATACCTTACAGCATAATTAATAACCACATGATCTAAAATCAATGGTCAAAAAAAGTTCCCTACCGATAACGAACTTTTGCTAGGTCCAGCCATAGTCTTGTCCATATATATTAGGTGAGTTATATATAAAAAGAAAATTAGGAATTTGAGAGGAAGAAGATGAGTAGTTTTAAAAAAGATGAATATTGGAAAAAAATATGTTGTCATATATAATATTGTTCTTATAAATAATAAATTTAATATAATATGTATACGCCTATACGTACGTATGCATGGTTTTGATGTAACGTGCTTTGTTAATTTCTTAATTTTGTAGAAATGATCATGTATAGTGTATAAAAAATAAATATAAGAGCATACAAATTAATTAATACATTTTTGTGCTCATAATAATTAAACACATGCATATATACATGATATATTAATCATTAATTAAATACTAATACAACTAACATTTTAAACCAAAGTAATATTAAAAAGGGTTAATTGCGGCAAAACTTCCAATAGTTTTATTTTACTTGCAATTAATCCCCAAAACTCAAATTTTGGCGGTAAAACCCCCAAAATCAGCATTCTGTTAGCAAAAACACACTTCCGTTCCCTTGACTTCGTTATTTGCTAGTGTGGCTCAGTTCAGTTTAGCTAACGTGGACACAGTGTACACGTGGCACAATATTATTGGTCCACGTAAATATTTTTTTTTTAAAAAATAAAATAAAAATTAATTAATTTTTTTTAAACACAAAAAAAGATTAAAAAAAATCATTAAATAATTTTTTCCCTTTTTTTTCCTGCCTTTTTTTTCCTCTCTCTCTCTCTCTCTCTCTCTCTCTCTCTCTCTCCCTCTCTCTCTCCAGACCACACTACCACCACCCATTACCTTCTTCTTCATCCGAAATAGTCAACCCAATCATGGAAATGGTTGAAATCAAATGCCCCTTTTGCCAAAGTGGTTTCATCGAAGAAATGAACAACAACGAAGAGGGTTCAGATAATCCCTCTCAAAGTTCCGATCTTGGATCTGATCGAGCTCTTTCTCTTTCTCCAATCTAACTAGGAATGATGGGTAATCCCCATCGCAGGAGAAGATTCAGAGCTATGGATTTCGATAACGAAGAAGAAGAAGAAGATGAAATCCCGAACTCCAAAAACCAACCCCGATGCGGAGCTCCTAGATCTCGTTTTGGTATTTTATTTAGCTTTAGTAAGATGTTTATCATTTCTTTCTTTTTCTCTTTTTGTTTATTGATTTTCTTGGGGATTTTTTTTTGGATCTGAGAATTGAGGAGAGAGAATCATGTAAAATCAAAATTATTTTCTGGATTTGAGATTGCTTATGGATTTAATTTTTATTTTGTGTTTTTACGTTGATTTGATGGTTTGGTTGTGGTGTTGGTTGCAGTGGTTGCGATGGTAGGGTAGTGGTTGTTTTGGTGGTGGCGGTGCTGTTAGTTGAAGGAATGAAGAAGAAGGAATGAAGATGGTGGACGCTTGCTGCAGAGCTTGAAGATGGTGGTGGGCTTGTGTACGTGCGAGAGAGAGAAAGAGAAGAGGGTATATGTGTGTGAGAAAAGACAAAAAATAAGGAAAAAGAAAAGGAAAGAAAGAAAAAAAAAGAAAGAAAAGAAAATATTTTTTTATTTATAATTTTTTTAAAATTTTAAATTAATTTTATTTTATTTTTAAAATTTTTTTTGAATAATTTTTTACGTGGACCAATAAAATTGTGCCACGTGTTTATTGTGTCCACGTGGACAATCCAACCTGGCAGTTAACAGCTAAATTTGGACGGAAGTGTTAAATTGCTAACAGTTTTCTGGTTTTGGGGGTTTACCCGCAGAAATTTGGGTTTTGGGGGTTTAATGAAATCAAAACGAAAGTATTGGGGGTTTTGCCGCCATTTACCCTATTAAAAAAGTATTGAAAATTAAACCAAAAGTATATGATATATGAGATTTTTACACTAGATGTTAAATTTGATATTTTTTTTTTACATATTTGTTACTATACGGTTTTTTAAACTTTTTTTGAAAAAAAATGTTTTTCAATTTTAAATTTCAAAAATTACTTATGCATGCTAATGTCATCATTTTCTCTTCCCTTACACGTTATTGTTCCCTTGTTCTTCTCTCTCCTTCTTTTTGTTTTTTTTCTTCTCTCTTTTCTGTTGATTTTTGTTTCTCTATGCATAACCCACGACTTGCCTGTGTAAACCATCTCTGCCCTAACCCATTATTTTTCCAACCTCCCAGTTCAGTCATGATCCCTTCTCTTCCACAACTGTATTTTGTATTTTCCTTCTCATTTTTTTTTTCGTTGTGTATAAATGGCCACCACTAGATTGGGTTCCAAGTTCCTTTTCCCTGCTAAATTTTTTTTAAAGCATCTTAAGAAACCTCCTTCGAAGTCCTCTAAAGGTGATCCAAAAATGAGTTTAAAAGGCATTGCGAAAAAAAGAATGTCTAATGTGGCTGATGCTGCAGAGGCGATGGCCATTCTCCGTCGTAGGTCTTGCATTTCTGCCTCCAACTCCTTCATCCTTTTACTCGTCCTCCCTTTGTCTTGTGTGTGCTTTGCATTGGGCCCTGCCCTTGGGGGGGCCTCATGAGAGGTGCCCCCTAGTATGAGGCCTCTGGGGTGAAGTCTCTTTCTTTTGCTATGGGGTGTTTCCCTCAACGTAATCTCCTTATAGTGGATAGGTTTGAGTTGTCTCAACTGGCTCGTTGGGCTCCTGTCTTGCGACAGGACCCTTCCGTGCTCATCTCTTGGGGTGCTATTAGTGGATGATAGGGAATCACCTTTGTTGGCACATGGAGTTGAGATCTCATTCTCTACTTGGTGGCTTTTATGACGTAAATGTGAGGCTTGGGTTTTGCCTTTGAGTATTATATTCAACACTTTTTGCATACCAGCCACAGTAGTTTCTAGCTTTTTATTCTTTTAGTGGAGGTCACTTATTTCCGCTTCATAGTAGCGAGCCCGAGAGCTTGAACCCACTCAGCACACTTGCTCTTCCTTTCTAGGTCCATGCCTTGATGTGTCGGGATTTGATGATGCATGTGATAGAAGGCTCTGCACCAGAGACGACTTTCTCGGTAGTTGAACGTTCTTATTGACGGGGTTAACCATCAGAGTTGTTATCGGGTCACACAGTGCTGGGGGCTCTCTTCGAGCGTTTTCTTGGTAGCCCACACTTTTGTTGTTCATCCTTCTGCCTTTTCCAACGACGGGAGGTTGGTGTCCTCTAAATATGGTGGCTGACTGATTTTCATCTAAGTGACCCCCATTTTCTTTGAGATAATGGGAATGTTTTGACATTTCGAAAGTGATGGTGAATGATTTGAGACCAACGTAGCCAGAGCTTGTCGTTCCCATAGAAGACACCAAAATGTTAACGGTCTGAACTCGTTAACGATATAGATAAATTTTTTCAACTAATAATATTGATAAACTTTAATGAAACATTGACTATAATACTCGGAAGAAAGAACTTTAGAGTCTTTAATGTGTTTGAGAATAGTATCCCCTAAATGCTTTTACAATCATACAATTTTTAGCTCTCAGAAATTCAAAAGCCCCCCACTCAATGGACTGGAGAGTCCTATTTATAATCAACCCTCTTGCCCTTACTCTTCCAATTTCCCCCACACACCCTATGACCAATCACTTGTTGGAATTTATTTTACCAGGATCTAGATTTACTAACAAGTATGTTGGATTAACATCCTAATATGAATTCTAAAACAATGAAAATAAACACATATAAAGTTAGAAAACCTTACAGTGGGTGCAGCGGAATAATATGACTCCTTCCGTTCAGATCTCTAGCCCTTGATTCCTTTCTGTAGCAGAGCATCACCAAGATCTGAACCTGGATCTTCTTTTCTCCTTCTTTGATGCAGAAATTCCATAGTCTTCCATACTATGATTGAGATACCACTTGATGTGTGTGGGCACTACTCATTCACTCAAGGGAATTCGAAAAACAGAGAAGAAAGAAAGAAAGAGAGAGAGTGGCGGTTTCATAGTGTTTGAGAGAATAAACTGTAAAGTGTCTGTCTCAAAACTGAAGCTTTTACCTTCTATTTATAGAATACCACATAGGGTTAAAGTTGAATTATTTGGTATTTAAAAAATGAAAAATAAAATGAGAAATAGGAGCATTAAGAGGCCGGCCATTCATTGAGGGAAACAAATCCTTCCACTTTTCAAACTTTTCTATTTCATCATTTCTAGTTTCCCATTTTCTCAAAATTGCCAATTCTCTCTTTCAACTTCATAAATGTCAAATCTAATTATTTAATAACTATAATTAATTATTAAATAATATATTGTCATTTATTTTATTTATTAATAAAAACTAATCAAAGTTTCCCAATTAATAAATATACCCTTTAAACTCTCTATTTACTGTTTTACCCTTGCTTAGTGAAAATTCATAAAGTAGACATAGTCTAACTTTTAGAATTATAATTGATTAATTAAAATCAATTAACTGAGTCTTACAAGCAGTATGGCCTCAACTAGTATGGGGACCATGGGTCTATATAACCGAGCTTCCAATAAGTCGAACCGAATTTACCAAGTAAATTCCCTAACTTATTAATTCCTCATTGAATCCACACTTAGAACTTGGAATTGCACTCTCAGTCATATAGAAACGCTCTATATGTTCCACGATATAGACACGTCATTAGTTATCCATTGTTATAACCCTAATGTGATCAATGATCCTCTATATAGATGATTTACCTTTGTACGGGATTAAATTACCGTAACACCCTACAATGTATTTTATCCTTAAAACACTTAACCCTGTATAAATGATATTTCACCTAAGTGAAATGAGATCTCCACCATTTATCTTCGTTTGGTTAAGCTCGAAGGAAATCATCCTTTACTTCTATTTGCCAAATAGAAGCTATAGATTCCATATTTATGTTAGCGCTCCCCCACTCAATTGCATTACCGTGTTCCCAAAATGTACGTATCACCCTGATACAAAACTAGGCTTAACTAACAAATCAAAGAACACGAATAATACTCTTGAAATTGAGCCTAACCATATCAGGATTTCGATCATGTGATCTAGGATCAACTTATGATATTGAATTGAATAGATGTTTACGGTAAGTTTCAAAATCTAATTCAAAGTTCAATATCGGTCCATTCCGATGTATACTCCATACATCCGATACTGGTAAACTTTGCCAATGTCCTGGAAAGGACATAATACTTTTCCAAGGTGTAAGAATACCTATCGCTGATTATACCATGTCAGTCTAAATCCAGTGTTCTGACAAATCAGGGAATCTACTTTTGAACATATAAAGATTATATTCCACTGTGCTGACAACACTATAATCTTTAACCAACTCATATGTTCTGGACTTAAAAAAAATTCATACATTATATACATATAATCATGAAATAAATCATGTGAACCATGCAACATAAAATGTTATTTCTGATCTTTATTAATAAGTAAATCTGATTATATGAAATGAGTTTTATTTAGGGCATAAAACCCAACAAACTCCCACTTGCACTAATATAAAACAAAAAGTGCATTTCAAATAATCATAAACACCTTGATATACCAATCAAGTGTAATAGTAGTAAACTTCTCGTAATGGGATCTGACAGGTTGAATTAAACACAACCTCTTCTCTACCATTACTCTTCCTTAATCACAAAATCCTTGATAATGTGAAATTCCTCTCTATATGTCTACTCTTTTGGGATACTGGATTCTATACTTTTGGGCAACTACTCTTTTGTTATACAGGAAGTAACCCTAGTAGTTAAGGCAAGTTGGAACACTGCCACAAATGTATAGAACTTTCCTTAGACTGAAAAAGTGTAAAGACCGCATATGATTAATACCTTAAATTATTAAATAATTAGGGTTTATGTATGAGATTTTATTATTATTGATAATAATACAATTATGGGAATTTATTTGAGTTCGTATATATTTATTATGCTATTTATGTAAATTCTCAATTTCTGTGATTGTGTTTGGAAGCCGTGGAAAGCGACGTTGGGCCTATAGAGAGTCGCATTTTATATAATTTAGAATTTATTCGGGGTATCTTTCTTAGGCTTTAGCGGTATGGGATTTTCGGGATTTGGAAATGACTAGTTTACCCTTGGTAATTAATATTTATTTTTTAATTTAGTTAGGGGTAAATAGGTCTTTTCTTGCTTTTATTATTTGGATTTTATGACTTTTGGGGGGCTGAATATATATCTTTTTAGTAAAGTATTATGTTTAATTTTAATTAATATAAGGGATAAAATAAAATCAAGAAAAAGGAATTTAGTCAAAAGCAACCTAGAAATTTCTAAGTCTTTCTCTCCCTCTCTTTCGAACCCCAAGGAACCAGCTGAGAATCCAACTCTCTCCAAGCAATTTTGTGTAATTCTAGTTGATTTGTGAAGCTTCAACCCAAGGTATTTTACCCTAGCTTTCTTTCCCTTTGATTTCTTTGTTTGTTTTTATTAGTTTTGATGCAAGGGTTGGGTTTTTGGTGCTGTGGGTTGAGGATTGTTTATTTGTGATTGTTAAAATCTAGTTTAGGTTTCTTTTGATGGTTCTAAGCTTTAATGGTAGGTGTTGTATGATTTATGCAAGATTGGAGGTTTGAATGTTCATCTTGAGTCTCCAATGGTGTTTTTAAGTTTTGAGTTGATTATGGTGTTTTATTGCTTGGTTTGAACTTATTAAGGTATAGGCAGGTGTTCTGGAAAGTTTTGAAGAGTTTGGGCTTGGTTTGAATTGAAGGGGATCAAATTGCTGTTCCCAGTTCAGAACCGGTCGACCGGTTCTGAGAAGCCCCTTGCAACCGGTCGACCGGTTGGTACCCAGGAACTGGGGTTCCGGTTGGGAACCGGCCTGCCGGTTGGGGCTTTTTCCCGAGCCCTAGTTTTTCCCCTTTTTAAGTAATTTAGGGTATTGGCATCCTATTTATCGATAGGGTTAAGTTTAGTTTCTATTTTAAATCCCCGCTAAGTGTTTTAGCGAGTCTCTCATCGGATTTTGAACATTATGGTTTAGGGCCCTGTAAAACGTCGAGCTGCACTTCCACTCAGGCTGACCGGCACACTTGAGCACGGAACGAGGTAAGATAGCGTAAGAATATATATATATATATGAATGTATATGCTTGTTTTGAATGTTATACTACTAGCACTAATAATAAATGATTATTAGAGTGTTAGTATAGTATTGCATGGTAAGGTGGTTACGGTGTTACCAACACGAGTACCCTGGGTACGTCGTGTTCGTGGTACAACACTTAGTAATTCCCGGGAGTACAGTTAGGGCTCTACCAACACAAGTACAGAGTTGGTACTTTAGTGCATTTGGTATAGTAGTCGTACTACCCTTAAGAACGTTCTTAATCATTGGTGAGCTTCGTTGTTAAGCTCAGGGCAGCTTAATCATAAAGCTGGCAGCGTGCTACTTTTATATATTTCTTGCATATCTTACTGAGTCTGTTGACTCATCAGTTTGCTACCTTGTGTAGGTAAAGGAAAAGCAAAGCTGGAGGAACAGTGAGGCGGAACTCGGCATGATTGTACATCTCGCGGCAGTGCAACCTGGAGGGTTTCGATTTTCTAGTATTTTGGAGTCTGTATTTTGAGGATGCTTGTCCGCTAAACTTAAAAAAAAATATATATATATGTACATATTAGTAAAATACTTTTAACTTGTATTTTGATACTCGGGATCCCGATCCATATGATTATTAATATATAAATTATTAAAATAAATTTCGAGTTTATTATTATAAAATACGGGCGTTACAAAAAGTATCTTTCCTGCAACTTTTAACATTCAGTCTCTTTCTGGTAGACCAAGAGATTTCAGATAGGTTTTTACACTTCTCCAAAATCACTACTCCACCCCCAAAGTAATCACCATCTCATCAGCAGACTTTCTAGCACAAAGGCAAGTCTTAAAATCTGATGTGGTGTAGTCTAAGAGTTTCAAAACCACCCTTATTGACTAACATATAGTTCCTCTTCTTAATCTTAAGATTTACTTGATTGTCTTCCAATGTTCCTCTCCTGGATTAATCTGATACTTACTCATTACTCCCACTCAACAGCAGGTGTTTGGTCTAAGGCATACAAAAGCATATCTGAGACCTCTCACTGTTGATTTAAGAATTCTTTCATGGCTTTATCTTTTCTGGAATAGTTGAAACTTTTCCTTAGATAAATAAAATCTATACCTAAGAAGCTGTGAAGCTTCTATAGATTTCTATTGGAAAGAAAATGCTCAAGCATCTTACTAAAGTAAGTTGCTTGTATTAGAGTAAGTAATTACCAGGTATACCACAAGCCATAGGTTTAGATAAACTCAAACCTACAATACTAGGAACAAGAAGTTTTGTTAAGTCCATTGAATAGACTTATGAACAAAAATTTCCTTTCATGTCCTTGTAACAGAAAACTTTAGGTTACTCCATGTGAATGGATCAAACCATAGTTCTATTGGCTTTCTTCTTAGTTTCTTATCTTGACAATCCATTACTTGTTTAAACTCACAATGGATTTTAATCACTAGTGTCTTCCAAGTTATAAGAAGGTGAGTTCCTAGAAACTCTCCCACTACAACAAGGTACTGTGAACTATGTCAAAGAAAACTAAATGGTATAGACCTCTTCAGTTGTGTTAAGACAACAGAGGCAGTGGGATCATCTTGTAACGAATAAGATGATAGAACACTTATGGAATCAAGAAAAAATATCTCCTTTATTTGCTACTTTACTTTCAGACTTAGTCATTTTCTTAGAAAAGTAGTATTTGTTTAAACAAACACTTTCTTATCTAATGACTATGGGATGCTCCACCCCTAATCACTTAGAATAGCTAACAAACATGCAAACCAGGGTTAGCAGTTCTAGCTTTTCTTAAGGTTTCGATTAGGTCATCCATGAATCTAGTAATGATTTACATTAAGTATACAACCATTACATCATTCTGAAATTTCCATATAAGGATTTAGGCAACGACTAGTAACTAATCATCAATATGCAACTCGAATTTCTGGGGAGGTAAGTTTGGATATAATTCAAAATAAAATTAATGATCTTTGAACTGCATATCTACTAACTTTTCTCCACCCCTATCAGTTCTCAAGATCTTTAACCACTTACCATTGCTAGAAATTCATGAAATTTTTCAAACATTTCAAATTTCTTTTGCATAAGGTAAAATCTAGAGTGATCGTTTTAAGAATACAACGAAAACTCATATCCACCCCTGAACGTACATCCATCTGCGAATGAGATGAAATTACTTTCAGTGGATATAGGCATATTAACTCTTTGCAGAGAATGATCTTGTCAAAACCACTATGAACAAGATACAAATGCCTTAGATTTATAAAATATGTGATTGTATCTTTTGATGACTTACTTTAGTTACATCAAAGAGTTCTTAGAATAGTGCAAGTGGATTCTGGTCACAGAATACTAAACTCATACAGTTTGAATCCATTGAAAGAAAATGGTTATTAAACACTTGTGAAAGTGTAACTGTATAATTAGTAATTCTTTCTTGGACCACCACTACTAATCTAACTCTATGATTTGTCTATACAAGTAGGAGACATCTAAGATTGAGGATTTATATCATTTAGGGATAGAATTCCGGGAATATAATCATATGCGTCATCTAATTTCTTAAGAGAAAATAAGACTTTATATGATTTATAAACCATTCATCCAATGATATGTCATTAAGCTAATTCGAAATGAATAAGCTAAGAGGAATTAGGATAATTTCGTTTTAAATAAGAATCCAACGATGCTCCGATTAGCGAGAGTCAAAGTAATCTTATTTATACAATCTTCTTGTTTCATATTGTAAAACACTAGTCTAAGGTGTCATCAATTGATGAACAGCTAGATGTTGCATATACAATATTTATCTTTCGAGATCTAACACTATTATGTTAGTCTAATGGTGAAAATCCATTAGGGATTTATCTCATTAGAAAAACAAATCAAGTTAGACCAACAATGAAGATTCGAAATTAAACTACAATTTAATAACAGAAAATAACATGGTTCAATACAAATTCATACACAATTCAGAAATTATGAAGCACATAGCAAGTAGGAATGACAAGTGAAAATACTAAAACATACAATCCTAAATAATTTCCAAGGTTTTCAACAAACTGATATCAGTGTCCCGTTTAGGCGAGAGTCAAAGCTATCATTCATTGAACAGAGTTGTCAGCTCATCTAAAATGACAAACATTCTAGCAACCTTTTATTCGATCAAGATGTGAATCCGCGTTGTCCCGTTTAGGCGAGAGTCAAGGCTATTCTATCTTATGAGCTTCCACCATTGTTTCATATTCTTGCAAGTCTTATATAGTCGCCACCATTAGGGTGATCATAAACTATATAAAAAACTTACAAGATTACTTATCTTTCGAGATTAAACGGTGCTAACTTGCTAATGAACGTTCCTCCATTAGGGAGGATTACTCACTAAAACAATAGCTATGTAAAACCAACAATGGAGATCGAATATCCTTATAATAATAAAGCTCATTATTTAATGAAGGGTTGTATTTTCTTCTAATATTTATTTTAATCAATTTATTTTAAATATATATTTATTTGATTAAAATTTCCAATTTAGAATGAAAAATTCTAAATATAAATTTTAATTTAATATTTATAAATTATACTTAGATGGATAAATAACGTGAATTATTTCCATCTTAGTAATAATTTCCATAAATATTTAGAAAATTATTCAATTTAAGTTGTTTCAAAATTAATTTGAATTAATTTACAACTCAAATTTAATTTTCTATAAATATATATTGCATTTTCGAAAATGCTTTAAAATAAAATAAAATAAATCCTGGAAAATTACTCTAATTTTATGTTGGCCCCAAATTAATAAAAATTAATTTTCAACAAAAAATATAATTTCCCTATTTAATTAAATTTCTAAGAAAAAATTCAAATATTTAAGTATCATGATTAAAAAATCAACTTAAATATTAATTTTCTATTTAATTAAATACACTTAGAAAAATACTTCAAGCAAAACAGATAATATCTATCTAGACTTTCATAGACTAATTAATCCAATTTCTAATTATAATATATTTTAGTTCATTTATTTTAATTAACCATTAAATGAAAAAATCAATGATTTAAGTTGGTCCAAAATTAAATAAATAATTTTCAACTTTAATCTATTTTTCAAATAAAATTCGAAATTTCTGCATTAAAGAAATGCAATTTCAAAATTTTGGGAAATGATTAATAAAATAAAATAAAATATATTCTGAAAATTATTCAAACTTAAGTTATTCTGAAATAAGATTCCAAACTTAAAATAATTTTCAACTTTAATTAAATAACATGAAAATAACAATATTAAAGTATCATGATGAAAATCAACTTAGATATTAAAATTTTCAATTTAATTAAATGTATTAAATTCAAGAAATAAATAATTAAGTAAAGAGGAAACTTAATTATTAATTCTAGTTTAATACTAGGAAAATATACTAAACTTAGATTGTACCAAAATTAATTATGAAACAATTAATTTCACAATCTAAGATATTTTCCTATTTAATATTAGAAATAATAACTAGTACTAGAAATAACTGTCTAGAATATATCATTGACTACGTGTTTTTCTAAAATTAACTTTAAAATATTACATGAAAAATAAATTTCATATATTTTAAAAGTTAATTATGTTGCTAATTCAATTTTAATTAGGTTAGACTAATATAATTAACCTAATACAATTATTTAAATAAGGCAAATGGGCCTTCACAATTGGGGTAGTTCATGTGAGGGGGAGCTGGGTTCAGTATGTCGTACCCACTTCTATGGCCCCCAACTCTCACACAAGGCCCAAAAGAGAGGAATTTAACCTTAAAATAAACAATTGTTATTCATTGAATAAGCCCAAATCTAATTGGGCCTAAATAAATTTTCTTATGTCAAAATTTATTTTAGCAACCTAGTCCATTTACTTAGTAAAAACTTAAATGGGCTCCCTATATGTATCTAAGCCCAAAAGCAAACATATAGGCTCACACAGGTCAAATGATTTGGATGGGCCCTATCATGTTACTAGGTTTACACAGATGAAAGAAGTACAAAATTTACCTGTTACAAATTATTTATAAGATCTATCGTCAATTGGACTATGATTAAAATCAGATTAATGGATCATGATCTATCACCAGGTTAATCATAGCAATTTAGATCAGATAAATAATAGGTTTGTTAAAAAAGTTTTTGAATAAATAATATAAATAAACAAACATTGTCCATGTAACAGATGTGAATCAATATATTAATATAATTAAATTATTATTCTTAAACCAACCAAATAAAGGAAACTAATTTTAAAATATCTAGGTTTATTTGAATCAAATTAAATATCTAATAAGATCAATGATTTGAAAGGAAAGAATCTTCAATATCACTTTCAGATCTTATAATTTAATAAAATAAACCAATTTTAAAATAGATTTGGTTAAATAATAATTACCATAATTATATGTCAAAATATCTCAAATTAAGCAATATTCAAATCTCTACAAAAATATCTATGTTATTTAAATATTTAAAATATGATTTATAAATTTCTAATAAGGAAAAAATGATATATATAGAAAAAATATCATTTTTATACTTATAATTTATAAATAATTAAATATTTAACAAAATAACAAATTTTTGAATTTGAAAACATTATGGTAAGTATATCTATAAAAATATCTATGTTAATTTCAAATTTATTAATTATTTAATTTGCCATATAAGATAATTTTAATATAATATTTTAAATAAAAAGACAAAGTTATCTTTTAATTTAAAATATCTTAAATATCAAAATATCCAATCTTATAATTAAATAACAAATAAATATTAAAGAAGTTAACAAATTTTTAAATCTGACCATAATAGGAAATATTTAAAAATTAGAAACAATCCAAAATAGAAATATTTAAAAATTGGAAAAATTCCAAATTGAAAATATTTAAAATTGGAAACATTTCAATTTAGAAATATTTAAAATTGGAAAAATGAATTTTGGGAAACAATCCCATGGAAAAATTGGATTTTTGGGAAAAAATCCAAAAAATCGCAACTTTTTGGGAAAGCTGGCGACGGGGCCGCACGAAGCGGCCCGGATAGAGGTGCATGCAGGGCCTTACGCGCGCGGACAGGGAGTGTCATGGGCGAGAAACCTCGGCGGGAGCAGGGTCTCGTGTGCGGCAGACTTCGGCGTCTGCAGGGTGCACACCCAGGCTCACGCGCGCGCGGATCGAAGCACCTGGTGCATTCGTGCACCTAGCTTCGACATCCAAGAAACCCAATTTTCCAAAATTCATAACTTTTTCAATTTTATCGGAATCGAGTTTCGTAAAAAACAAAATTGCTTAATTTTTCACAAGGAATCCAAATAAAATATTTTCAAAAATTGAAAAAATATTTTTCATGGAAAACGAAACTGTACAACATCAACATTCATCAAGCAACACATAAACCAACATGAAACCATCCAAATCAACACAAAAACATGCAATCATCGTTTTAATTCATATTAACATGAAAGTAAATCATTACCATGGCTCTGGTGCCAGTTGTTGGAATTTATTTTACCAGGATCTAGATTTACTAACAAGTATGTTGGATTAACATCCTAATATGAATTCTAAAACAATGAAAATAAACACATATAAAGTTAGAAAACCTTACAGTGGGTGCAGCGGAATAATATGACTCCTTCCGTTCAGATCTCTAGCCCTTGATTCCTTTCTGTAGCAGAGCATCACCAAGATCTGAACCTGGATCTTCTTTTCTCCTTCTTTGATGCAGAAATTCCATAGTCTTCCATACTATGATTGAGATACCACTTGATGTGTGTGGGCACTACTCATTCACTCAAGGGAATTCGAAAAACAGAGAAGAAAGAAAGAAAGAGAGAGAGTGGCGGTTTCATAGTGTTTGAGAGAATAAACTGTAAAGTGTCTGTCTCAAAACTGAAGTCTTTACCTTCTATTTATAGAATACCACATAGGGTTAAAGTTGAATTATTTGGTATTTAAAAAATGAAAAATAAAATGAGAAATAGGAGCATTAAGTGGCCGGCCATTCATTGAGGGAAACAAATCCTTCCACTTTTCAAACTTTCCTATTTCATCATTTCTAGTTTCCCATTTTCTCAAAATTGCCAATTCTCTCTTTCAACTTCATAAATGTCAAATCTAATTATTTAATAACTATAATTAATTATTAAATAATATATTGTCATTTATTTTATTTATTAATAAAAACTAATCAAAGTTTCCCAATTAATAAATATACCCTTTAAACTCTCTATTTACTGTTTTACCCTTGCTTAGTGAAAATTCATAAAATAGACATAGTCTAACTTTTAGAATTATAATTGATTAATTAAAATCAATTAACTGAGTCTTACAAGCAGTATGGCCTCAACTAGTATGGGGACCATGGGTCTATATAACCGAGCTTCCAATACGTCGAACCGAATTTACCAAGTAAATTCCCTAACTTATTAATTCCTCATTGAATTCACACTTAGAACTTGGAATTGCACTCTCAGTCATATAGAAACGCTCTATATGTTCCACGATATAGACACGTCATTAGTTATCCATTGTTATAACCCTAATGTGATCAATGATCCTCTATATAGATGATTTACACTGTACAGGATTAAATTATCGTAACACCCTACAATGTATTTTATCCTTAAAACACTTAACCCTGTATAAATGATATTTCACCTAAGTGAAATGAGATCTCCACCATTTATCTTCGTTTGGTTAAGCTCGAAGGAAATCATCCTTTACTTCTATTTGCCAAATAGAAGCTATAGATTCCATATTTATGGTAGCGCTCCCCCACTCAATTGCATTACCGTGTTCCCAAAATGTACGTATCACCCTGATACAAAACTAGGCTTAACTAACAAATCAAAGAACACGAATAATACTCTTGAAATTGAGCCTAACCATATCAGGATTTCGATCATGTGATCTAGGATCAACTTATGATATTGAATTGAATAGATGTTTACGGTAAGTTTCAAAATCTAATTCAAAGTTCAATATCGGTCCATTCCGATGTATACTCCATACATCCGATACTGGTAAACTTTGCCAATGTCCTGGAAAGGACATAACACTTTTCCAAGGTGTAAGAATACCTATCGCTGATTATACCATGTCAGTCTAAATCCAGTGTGTTGGGTTTTATGCCCTAAATAAAACTCATTTCAATATAATCAGATTTACTTATTAATATAAATCAGAAATAACATTTAATGTTGCATGGTTCACTTGATTTATTTCATGATTATATGTACATAATGTATAGATTCATCTGAAACCCTTTTCACATACTTGATCCTGTTTATTGTGCCGTCAACACATTGGAAAGTAAACATGACTATGTGAATAAAGTTTCCTAGATTTATCAGACACAGGGTTTTACTGATATGATAATCTACAACAAGAGTTTACTTGTATTTGGAGAAATACTATGTTCTTTCCAGAACATTGGTTAAAGTAAAGCTCAGGTTGGATGCATGGAGTATGCATCGGAAGGGACCGATATTGAACTTTGACTTAGATTTAATTAAACTTACCGTAAAATCTATTCAAGTCAATATCGCCAAGTTGATCCTAGATCAAATGATCTTAATCCTGTTATGATTAGGCTCAATCTTGAAAGGCTATTCGTGTTCTTTGATTTGTTAGTTAAGCCTACTTTTAGATCAGGGTGATACGTACATTTTGGGAACACGGTAGTGCAATTGAGTGGGAGCGCTAGCATAAACATGGAATCTATAGCTTCTATCTGGCGAATAGTAAGCAAAGGATGATCTCCTTCGAGCTTGACCAAACGAAAATAAATGGTGGAGATCTCATTTCACATAAGCTGAAATATCATTTATACGGGGTCAAGTGTTTTAAGGATAAAATACATAGTAGGGTGTTACGGTAATTTAATCCCTTTACTGTGTAGATCATTCATATAGAGGATCGTTGATCACATTAGGATTATAACAATGGATAACTAATGATGTGTCTATATGGTGGAACATATAGAGCATTCTATATACTGAGAGTGCAATTCTAAGTTCTATGCGTGGATTCAACGAAGAATTAATAAGTTAGTGAATTTTAGTGTTAAATTCTTGATCTACTTATTGGAAGCTCGGTTATATAGACCCATGGTCCCCCTACTAGTTGAGATAATATTGCTTGTAAGACTCATGTAATTGGTTTTGATTAATCAATCATAATTCTCAAATTAGACTATGTCTATTTGTGAATTTTTCACTAAGTAAGGGCGAAATTGTAAAGAAAGAGTTTATAGGGGCATATTTGTTAATTATGATACTTTGTATGGTTCAATTAATAAATATGATAAATGACAATATTATTTAATAATTATTTATAGTTATTAAATAGTTAGAATTGGCATTTAAAAGGTTGAATTTGAAAATTGGCGTTTTTGAGAAAATCAGGTGCAGAAAAGGTAAAACTGCAAAATTGCAAAAAGTGAGGCCCAAATCCACTAGTATAGGGCCTGCCACTTTTGTAGGAAATTTAAACTGATATTTTCATTATTTTAATGCCAAATAATTCAAACCTAACCTTAGTGGAATGCTATAAATAGATAGTGAAGGCTTCAGGAAAATTAAACTTAAATTTTCTATTTTTTCTTCAGAGAAAAACCTGAGCCTTCTCTCTCCCTATCTGGCTGACCACTCCTGTAACGCCCTAATGCTAAGGCACGCTACAGTGCTTTTCCAATAAATGTGCAAACTTTGCTAATCAAAGTAATTTCTCGAAAAACGTGTCAAATTAAAATTTTTGCTTTAAACATTAAACTTTGTAATTTAATAAGATATTTACAAGTGCCGGGATCCCGATTTTTAAAACTTTACAATCTTTACTTTTTAAACATACATTCCAAAATATACAGATTTACAGGTCGCACAGCGACATTCAAAATACAACTCCCAGATGTCCCGAGACCGAACACTCCAGGTCGCGCTGCTTGACATGTACAATCTCACCCGAGCTCAGGATCACTCCTGTTCAGCCTTCGCCTTTCCTTTACCTACACATGGAAGCAGAAACTGTGAGTCAACAGACTCAGTAAGAAATGCATATAACATATTATAAAATTTCCGACCTGTAAATAGGCCCCCATACACCTATTTACAGAGCTTAACAGATGAGCATGAACGTTCAATACCAGGGTACAACCACTATACCACATACACAACGTACCTCGCCGTACGAGTGTTGGTAGGGTTTATCCCGATCACTGAGTATCACTGAGTGATGTACCACACACCTTAGCATTTTCTATGCTTGTGTTGGTATCACTGTACCGTACTCAAATTAACAACAATCACTGTACCAATACACTCACACAAGTGTTGGTAGTGTTTAACATAATTCAAGCATGCATATATAAACACATATACACACATTCAGATAATCACATCATAAATTATACACAGTTCTTACCTGTTTTCCGAATTCAAGTGTGCTGGCCGACCTGAACGGAATTCACGTGCTAGATGGATGCCCTAATCACAATAACGGTAACATAGATGAGTGACTCGCCAAATCACTTTTCGGGACTTAAAACCCGAAACTAAATGTTCCCCTATGAATAAACCTCATGGCAATACCCTATATTACCCAAAATTGGCCAAAACTAAGGTTCTGGAAAAACCCTCAACAGGCAGACCGGATCCAACCGGTATCCCGGTTCTGGGTCACCAACCGGTCGACCGGTTGGTATAGACCAACCAGAACCGGAATTCCGGTTCATCTGCAGAAATCCAAAAATTTCTCCCCCTTGATTCAAATCAAGCCCAATCTTTACCAAACTCTCCAGAGCTCCTAATCAAGGCATACACAATAAAACCCAGCCAGTATTTCACAGAAAAACTCAGTGTAAACAAATATGCCATTAGAGATCAAAACTTTGAACTCAAAGCTCAAACTTGAACAATACCAAATTAAATCATCAAAACCAGCAACCAGAGGTTAATACCAACTCAAATGAACCTAGAAAACCAAACCCTAAGCAAACCTAATACTAACAGCCCCAATTTCACCAAATCACACATCCAAACCAATGAAACTTAAGGAAAAAAGCTCAACAATACAAAAGCAATAAATCTAGGGCTTACCTTAGATGAAACCACTTGAATCCTAGCTTAGATTCACAGAATAAAGAAGAAAAAACCCCAGTTTGCTCCTTGATTGCCTCAGCCGAAAAGAAAGAGAGAGAGAGTTCTAAGAGGAAAAAGTTTTCTTTTAATTTCTTTGATTTTCTAAATTGGGAAATGGTCTAACTAAACCTTGGCTGAAAGTAATCTTTGCTAGGTGTCAATCAACCATAAAGCCACCTATCTCATAACCCTTTCAAATGACAAAAATGCCCTTAGACTTAAACTAAGGTATTTCTTTGAAACTAGGGGTAAAATGGTCAATTCCATAACCCCGCTCAATCCCGATAATTTATTTCCTCTAAAATATTCCCCACTATGAAATAGGGTTCTAAACTTACCCATGTGATCAATCTAGCCATCCATCGCATTTTCCGTTGTCGCCGAGCAAAAATTACAAAATTAACATATTTCACATATAAGCTAAATAATACCCCTAGAGTTTAATAAAATCTCCGGAATTGAGAAATTATAACTCAAATATTTATTTCTAAATATTGGGGTCCACATTAAAATTTAATTCACAAATAATAATAAAATAATAAAAATTAGTGCTAATTGCCCTTTTCTAATCATATTACTAGAGCGGTCATTACAATTATCCCCCCGTTAATAGGATTTCGTCCCCGAAATCTAACCTGAATAGCTCTGGATGTTGAGTCCTCATATCTGACTCCAACTCCCAGGTGGCTTCTTCCACCTTACTATTCCTCCAGAGCACCTTAACCAGTGCAATAGTCTTGTTCCGAAGAACTTTTTCTTTTCTATCCAAAATCTGAACAGGTTGCTCTTCATAAGATAAGTCTGGTTGTAGTTCAAGGGCTTCATAACTCAAGACATGAGTCGGGTCTGACACGTATTTCCTTAACATAGAAATGTGAAATACGTCATGAACAGCTGACAATGCTGGTGGTAAGGCTAGCCGATACGCTACCTGCCCGACCTTCTCAAGTATCTGAAATGGCCCAATGAACCTAGGGCTTAACTTACCCTTCTTCCCGAAGCGCCGAACACCCTTCATGGGTGAAACTCGCAGGAAAACATGTTCCCCTGCCTGAAATGTGACATCTCTGCGTTTCGGATCAGCATAACTTTTCTGCCTGCTTTGAGAAGCAAGCATCCGAGCCTTGATCTTATCAATAGCTTCATTGGTCTTCTGCACTAACTCAGGACCCAGGTACTTCCTTTCTCCTGTCTCGTCCCAATGGATAGGGGAACGACATTTTCTACCATATAACATCTCATAGGGAGCCATCCCTATTGTACTTTGGTAGCTGTTGTTGTAGGAGAATTCAATTAGAGGCAAGTACTTAACCCATGAACCCTCAAAGTCCATGACACAGGCTCGCAGTAGGTCTTCTAAAATCTGGATAGTTCTTTCTGACTGACCATCAGTCTGAGGGTGAAAGGCTGTACTAAACTTTAACTTGGTACCCATAGCCTTCTGGAGACTCACCCAAAACTTCGATGTGAACTTTGGATCCCTGTCTGATACAATAGATTTAGGGGCTCCATGAAGACGAACTATCTCCTTCACATACAATTCAGCATACTGATCTACTGAATAGGTAACTTTCACAGGTAGAAAGTGAGCTGACTTTGTGAATCTGTCCACAATGACCCAAACAGAATCATACATCCCTGTGGTTCTAGGCAAACCAGTTACAAAGTCCATTGCGATGTCCTCCCACTTCCATTCTGGAAGGACCAAAGGCTGTAATAACCCTGCCGGTCTCTGATGTTCAGCCTTAATCTGCTGACAAGTTAAACATTTGGACACGTAGTCCACAACATCTCTTTTCATCCCATACCACCAGAAGTAGGGTTTCAAATCCTGATACATCTTGGTGGTTCCCGGATGCAACGAATATGGAGTGGTGTGAGCTTCATCCAGTATTTCTTTCTTAAGCTCATTCACACAAGGAACACAGACTCGAGCCTTATATAACAACATTCCACTGTTCGAGACTGAAAAACCTCTAGGCCGACCGGCCACCACTTCATCTCGAACTTTAACTAGCTCGGGATCTTCCAGTTGCGCCTTTCTGATTCTTTCCAACAGATCAGATTGGAGTGTTAAATTATGCAATTTCCCGACCACGAACTCAATTCCTGCACTAACCATTTCCGAGGCTAGTTGAGGAGCTATTATAACCGTAGTATACACTTGACCGGGACCTTTTCGGCTTAGAGCATCGGCCACAACATTGGCTTTCCCGGGGTGATACAGTATTTCACAATCGTAGTCCTTAACCAACTCCAACCACCTTCTCTGCCTCATATTCAGATCTTTTTGGGTGAAAAAGTATTTAAGACTTTTATGATCAGTATAAATTTCACACTTCTCACCGTAAAGATAATGTCGCCAAATCTTTAAAGCAAAAACCACAGCAGCGAGCTCTAAATCATGAGTTGGATAACGCTGCTCATAATCCTTCAGTTGACGAGAGGCATAAGCTATGACTCTGTCAGCTTGCATCAGAACGCATCCTGCACTCGTCCGGATGCATCACAATACACAACAAATTTCTCTTGATCTGATGGCAAAGCTAACACTGGAGCTGTTATCAAACGCTGTTTCAACTCTTGAAAGCTTGATTCACACTTATCTGACCACACGAATCTCTGATTTTTCTTAGTCAATTCGGTTAGGGGCATAGAAAGTTTAGAAAATCCTTCGACGAAACGTCGATAATACCCTGCTAACCCGAGAAAACTTCGAATTTCAGTCACAGACTTGGGTCTCGGCCAATTTTTCACTGATTCTATCTTGTTGGGATCAACCATAATTCCATTTTTCCCAATAATATGACCCAAAAAGGACACCTCAGACAACCAGAATTCGCACTTTTTGAACTTGGCATATAGCTTGTGATCCCTAAGTCGCTGTAACACCATTCGAAGATGATGCTCGTGCTCCTCTTCTGACTGAGAGTATACAAGAATGTCATCGATAAACACTATAACGCAGTTATCGAGGAAATCCTTGAACACCCTATTCATGAGATCCATAAAGGCCGCCGGAGCATTAGTCAATCCGAATGACATTACCAGAAACTCATAGTGCCCATATCTGGTTCTAAAAGCAGTCTTTGGTATGTCCTCCTCCCGAATCCTGAGTTGGTGGTAACCCGACCGTAAATCAATCTTCGAAAACACTGTCTTTCCCTGAAGCTGATCGAACAGATCATCGATCCTAGGCAACGGGTACTTGTTCTTAATCGTCAGCTTGTTCAGTTCCCGATAATCAATACACATTCTGAGGGAACCATCTTTCTTTTTCACAAAGAGAACCGGAGCTCCCCAGGGCGATACACTGGGTCGAATAAACCCAATGTCCAACATCCCCTGAAGTTGCAACTTAAGCTCCTTGAGTTCTGCTGGAGCCATCCTATATGGAGCTTTAGAAACAGGTTCGACTCCAGGTGCCAAATCAATAACAAAATCAATCTCTCGTTGTGGCGGCAATCCCGGCAACTCCTCGGGAAACACATCAAGAAAATCTTTCACCACTCGGACTACCTCAGGCCCAAATGTTTCAGGTCTGCTGGAGTCAAATACTACCGCTAGAAATCCTACACAACCATTGCATAGTAAATCCCTAGCTCTCAACACAGAAATAACTGGGATCCGAGACCCCTGAACCGATCCAACATAAACAAATGGATCTTCACCTTCCGGCTGAAAAGTCACCATTTTACGTCTACAATCTATACTGGCCGAATACTTGGATAGAAAATCCATTCCCAGTATAATATCAAACTCAGTTAGTTTCAATTCTATAAGGTCAGTACTCAATTCCCTATCTTCGATCCTAATCGGCATAGACCTAATGCGCCTATTAGAGATAACCAATTCCCCGCTAGGCATTAGGGTCCCAAACCCTCTTTCTAAAATGTCACAAGGTCTACCCAAAAGATCAATCACCCTTGTAGCCACATAAGAACGTGTAGCTCCCGAGTCAAATAATACTGTAATTAACAAGTTGTTGACGGGAAGCTGACCTGTCACAACAGAAGGACTGGCTGCAGCATCAGCTTGGGTAATGGCAAACACACGAGCAGGAATCGGTTTCATCTCGGCTTTCGGCTCCTCTTTCTTTGCCTGGGGGCAATCTTTCTTGAAATGCCCCACCATGCCACATAAGAAGCATGTCTTCCGGTTACACTCTCCCGGATGATGTTTCTTGCATCTTGGACACTCAGGATAAGAGTAACCCTGGCGTCCTCCTCTGCCTTGGTTCCCACGGAACCGCTTGCTTTGCCCCGAGCCACCAGAAGCTGGAACAACCTTTCTTTTTTGCTCAATGGTGGAGTCACCACCATCCCTACCATAAACAGGAGTAGGTACAGTGGGGGTTCCACCAACACTCGGAGTCACCCGGGGCTCCTGGAGAAATTTTACTGCACCTTCGGCTCTCAAAGCCTTCTCAACCATATCTGCATACGTGGTTGCTTCAGTAGTGGTAATAACCAGATCATGCCGGATCTTTGCACTCAAACCCGCTAAATATTTTTCTTTCTTACTAAAGTCCGTGGGCACAATTCCTGCCGCCAGCTTAGCCAACCGATCAAACTTCGTTGTGTACTCAGTGACTGACATACCCTCAGTCTGAACTAGATCAGTGAATTCTTTCCGCTTTGCACTGCGGACCGCTTCATTGTAATACTTGGAGTTGAACAACTCCCTAAATTCTTCCCAGGTCATCAGTGTGACGTCCCGTGTGAGGGTTATCAATTCCCACCACACGAGGGCATCTTCCTGAAGCTGGAAAGTGGCGCAGGCCACCCGGTCATTTCCAACCACTCCCATAAAGTTGAGAATACGTTCAATCATCGAAAGCCATTGCTCAGCCTTCATCACATCAGGGCCTCCCAGAAACACTGGAGGTGCCTGCTTTCGAAATCTTTCGTACAACGGTTCCATACGGTTGCCAACAACAGGTTGTTCTGCTGGCACCGCTGGAACTGCAACGGCCTGAACTTGTTGAGGAGGCACGGCAGGAGGACCCTGCTGCCTCAACCTTTGAATCTCTTCGTCTTGCTGGCGGATTCTCTCTTGCATTTCAGCAAATCTTTGCTCCCAATCAGGAGGAGCTTGAGGTGGATTTACAGGGCGACCACCCTGAGCTCTGCCACGGCCACGGCCGCGACCACGGGGATTTTGAGGATTCCCCTGACCGCCTCCGGCCTCAACCATGCCACCCTGACTTCTTGTATTTCGCGGGGCGTCCATTTAATAGGACTTAGCCTGCGAATCCATAAGGTAGGCAGGTTAGACGGCGATCAAAATTAACACCGCTCTTAATAGCACAAAGGCAACGCACTTTCTTTTCTTTTTAAAGAAATATATTTAATTTAAATCTAATATGCTTCCTAACATGCTTTTACATCACACTTATTTAAAATACTAAACAAGTACGGGCTTACTGAACCGTGAACCGAGCTTTCTCTGATGAAGATTGTACATGTCATAGCAAGCTTCGGTAGACAAACCTGGCGGCTCTGATACCAAAATTGTAACGCCCTAATGCTAAGGCACGCTACAGTGTTTTTCCAATAAATGTGCAAACTTTGCTAATCAAAGTAATTTCTCGAAAAACGTGTCAAATTAAAATTTTTGCTTTAAACATTAAACTTTGTAATTTAATAAGATATTTACAAGTGCCGGGATCCCGATTTTTAAAACTTTACAATCTTTACTTTTTAAACATACATTCCAAAATATACAGATTTACAGGTCGCACAGCGACATTCAAAATACAACTCCCAGATGTCCCGAGACCGAACACTCCAGGTCGCGCTGCTTGACATGTACAATCTCACCCGAGCTCAGGATCACTCCTGTTCAGCCTTCGCCTTTCCTTTACCTACACATGGAAGCAGAAACTGTGAGTCAACAGACTCAGTAAGAAATGCATATAACATATTATAAAATTTCCGACCTGTAAATAGGCGCCCATACACCTATTTACAGAGCTTAACAGATGAGCATGAACGTTCAATACCAGGGTACAACCACTATACCACATACACAACGTACCTCGCCGTACGAGTGTTGGTAGGGTTTATCCCGATCACTGAGTATCACTGAGTGATGTACCACACACCTTAGCATTTTCTATGCTTGTGTTGGTATCACTGTACCGTACTCAAATTAACAACAATCACTGTACCAATACACTCACACAAGTGTTGGTAGTGTTTAACATAATTCAAGCATGCATATATAAACACATATACACACATTCAGATAATCACATCATAAATTATACACAGTTCTTACCTGTTTTCCGAATTCAAGTGTGCTGGCCGACCTGAACGGAATTCACGTGCTAGATGGATGCCCTAATCACAATAACGGTAACATAGATGAGTGACTCGCCAAATCACTTTCCGGGACTTAAAACCCGAAACTAAATGTTCCCCTATGAATAAACCTCATGGCAATACCCTATATTACCCAAAATTGGCCAAAACTAAGGTTCTGGAAAAACCCTCAACAGGCAGACCGGATCCAACCGGTATCCCGGCTCGGGTCACCAATCGGCCGACCAGGTTGGTATAGACCAACCAGAACCGGAATTCCGGTTCATCTGCAGAAATCCAAAAATTTCTCCCCCTTGATTCAAATCAAGCCCAATCTTTACCAAACTCTCCAGAGCTCCTAATCAAGGCATACACAATAAAACCCAGCCAGTATTTCACAGAAAAACTCAGTGTAAACAAATATGCCATTAGAGATCAAAACTTTGAACTCAAAGCTCAAACTTGAACAATACCAAATTAAATCATCAAAACCAGCAACCAGAGGTTAATACCAACTCAAATGAACCTAGAAAACCAAACCCTAAGCAAACCTAATACTAACAGCCCCAATTTCACCAAATCACACATCCAAACCAATGAAACTTAAGGAAAAAAGCTCAACAATACAAAAGCAATAAATCTAGGGCTTACCTTAGATGAAACCACTTGAATCCTAGCTTAGATTCACAGAATAAAGAAGAAAAAACCCCAGTTTGCTCCTTGATTGCCTCAGCCGAAAAGAAAGAGAGAGAGAGTTCTAAGAGGAAAAAGTTTTCTTTTAATTTCTTTGATTTTCTAAATTGGGAAATGGTCTAACTAAACCTTGGCTGAAAGTAATCTTTGCTAGGTGTCAATCAACCATAAAGCCACCTATCTCATAACCCTTTCAAATGACAAAAATGCCCTTAGACTTAAACTAAGGTATTTCTTTGAAACTAGGGGTAAAATGGTCAATTCCATAACCCCGCTCAATCCCGATAATTTATTTCCTCTAAAATATTCCCCACTATGAAATAGGGTTCTAAACTTACCCATGTGATCAATCTAGCCATCCATCGCATTTTCCGTTGTCGCCGAGCAAAAATTACAAAATTAACATATTTCACATATAAGCTAAATAATACCCCTAGAGTTTAATAAAATCTCCGGAATTGAGAAATTATAACTCAAATATTTATTTCTAAATATTGGGGTCCACATTAAAATTTAATTCACAAATAATAATAAAATAATAAAAATTAGTGCTAATTGCCCTTTTCTAATCATATTACTAGAGCGGTCATTACAATTATCCCCCCGTTAATAGGATTTCGTCCCCGAAATCTAACCTGAATAGCTCTGGATGTTGAGTCCTCATATCTGACTCCAACTCCCAGGTGGCTTCTTCCACCTTACTATTCCTCCAGAGCACCTTAACCAGTGCTATAGTCTTGTTCCGAAGAACTTTTTCTTTTCTATCCAAAATCTGAACAGGTTGCTCTTCATAAGATAAGTCTGGTTGTAGTTCAAGGGCTTCATAACTCAAGACATGAGTCGGGTCTGACACGTATTTCCTTAACATAGAAATGTGAAATACGTCATGAACAGCTGACAATGCTGGTGGTAAGGCTAGCCGATACGCTACCTGCCCGACCTTCTCAAGTATCTGAAATGGCCCAATGAACCTAGGGCTTAACTTACCCTTCTTCCCGAAGCGCCGAACACCCTTCATGGGTGAAACTCGCAGGAAAACATGTTCCCCTGCCTGAAATGTGACATCTCTGCGTTTCGGATCAGCATAACTTTTCTGCCTGCTTTGAGAAGCAAGCATCCGAGCCTTGATCTTATCAATAGCTTCATTGGTCTTCTGCACTAACTCAGGACCCAGGTACTTCCTTTCTCCTGTCTCGTCCCAATGGATAGGGGAACGACATTTTCTACCATATAACATCTCATAGGGAGCCATCCCTATTGTACTTTGGTAGCTGTTGTTGTAGGAGAATTCAATTAGAGGCAAGTACTTAACCCATGAACCCTCAAAGTCCATGACACAGGCTCGCAGTAGGTCTTCTAAAATCTGGATAGTTCTTTCTGACTGACCATCAGTCTGAGGGTGAAAGGCTGTACTAAACTTTAACTTGGTACCCATAGCCTTCTGGAGACTCACCCAAAACTTCGATGTGAACTTTGGATCCCTGTCTGATACAATAGATTTAGGGGCTCCATGAAGACGAACTATCTCCTTCACATACAATTCAGCATACTGATCTACTGAATAGGTAACTTTCACAGGTAGAAAGTGAGCTGACTTTGTGAATCTGTCCACAATGACCCAATCAGAATCATACATCCCTGTGGTTCTAGGCAAACCAGTTTCATAGTCCATAGAGATGTCCTCCCACTTCCATTCTGGAAGGACCAAAGGCTGTAATAACCCTGCCGGTCTCTGATGTTCAGCCTTAATCTGCTGACAAGTTAAACATTTGGACACGTAGTCCACAACATCTCTTTTCATCCCATACCACCAGAAGTAGGGTTTCAAATCCTGATACATCTTGGTGGTTCCCGGATGCAACGAATATGGAGTGGTGTGAGCTTCATCCAGTATTTCTTTCTTAAGCTCATTCACACAAGGAACACAGACTCGAGCCTTATATAACAACATTCCACTGTTCGAGACCGAAAACCCTCTAGGCCGACCGCCACCACTTCATCTCGAACTTTAACTAGCTCGGGATCTTCCAGTTGCGCCTTTCTGATTCTTTCCAACAGATCAGATTGGAGTGTTAAATTATGCAATTTCCCGACCACGAACTCAATTCCTGCACTAACCATTTCCGAGGCTAGTTGAGGAGCTATTATAACCGTAGTATACACTTGACCGGGACCTTTTCGGCTTAGAGCATCGGCCACAACATTGGCTTTCCCGGGGTGATACAGTATTTCACAATCGTAGTCCTTAACCAACTCCAACCACCTTCTCTGCCTCATATTCAGATCTTTTTGGGTGAAAAAGTATTTAAGACTTTTATGATCAGTATAAATTTCACACTTCTCACCGTAAAGATAATGTCGCCAAATCTTTAAAGCAAAAACCACAGCAGCGAGCTCTAAATCATGAATAGGATATCTCCGCTCATAATCCTTCAGTTGACGAGAGGCATAAGCTATGACTCTGTCAGCTTGCATCAGAACGCATCCCAGACCCTGTCTGGATGCATCACAATACACAACAAATTTCTCTTGATCTGATGGCAAAGCTAACACTGGAGCTGTTATCAAACGCTGTTTCAACTCTTGAAAGCTTGATTCACACTTATCTGACCACACGAATCTCTGATTTTTCTTAGTCAATTCGGTTAGGGGCATAGAAAGTTTAGAAAATCCTTCGACGAAACGTCGATAATACCCTGCTAACCCGAGAAAACTTCGAATTTCAGTCACAGACTTGGGTCTCGGCCAATTTTTCACTGATTCTATCTTGTTGGGATCAACCATAATTCCATTTTTCCCAATAATATGACCCAAAAAGGACACCTCAGACAACCAGAATTCGCACTTTTTGAACTTGGCATATAGCTTGTGATCCCTAAGTCGCTGTAACACCATTCGAAGATGATGCTCGTGCTCCTCTTCTGACTGAGAGTATACAAGAATGTCATCGATAAACACTATAACGCAGTTATCGAGGAAATCCTTGAACACCCTATTCATGAGATCCATAAAGGCCGCCGGAGCATTAGTCAATCCGAATGACATTACCAGAAACTCATAGTGCCCATATCTGGTTCTAAAAGCAGTCTTTGGTATGTCCTCCTCCCGAATCCTGAGTTGGTGATAACCCGACCGTAAATCAATCTTCGAAAACACTGTCTTTCCCTGAAGCTGATCGAACAGATCATCGATCCTAGGCAACGGGTACTTGTTCTTAATCGTCAGCTTGTTCAGTTCCCGATAATCAATACACATTCTGAGGGAACCATCTTTCTTTTTCACAAAGAGAACCGGAGCTCCCCAGGGCGATACACTGGGTCGAATAAACCCAATGTCCAACATCCCCTGAAGTTGCAACTTAAGCTCCTTGAGTTCTGCTGGAGCCATCCTATATGGAGCTTTAGAAACAGGTTCGACTCCAGGTGCCAAATCAATAACAAAATCAATCTCTCGTTGTGGCGGCAATCCCGGCAACTCCTCGGGAAACACATCAAGAAAATCTTTCACCACTCGGACTACCTCAGGCCCACATGTTTCTGTGTCTGCTGGAGTCAAATACTACCGCTAGAAATCCTACACAACCATTGCATAGTAAATCCCTAGCTCTCAACACAGAAATAACTGGGATCCGAGACCCCTGAACCGATCCAACATAAACAAATGGATCTTCACCTTCCGGCTGAAAAGTCACCATTTTACGTCTACAATCTATACTGGCCGAATACTTGGATAGAAAATCCATTCCCAGTATAATATCAAACTCAGTTAGTTTCAATTCTATAAGGTCAGTACTCAATTCCCTATCTTCGATCCTAATCAGCATCAAAGATCAAAGAAAGGGATCCAGGTTCAGATATTGATAATGCTCTGCTACAGAAAGGAATCAAGGGCTAGATATCTGAACGGAAGGAGTCATATTATTCCGCTGCACCCAATGTAAGGTTTCCTAAACTTTATATGTGTTTATTTCATCGTTTTGGAAAGTTCTTATTTAGGATGTTAATAAACATACTTGTGAGTAGATCTAAGATCCTGGTAAAGTAATTTCCAACACAGTGTTCTGACAAATCAGGGAATCTACTTTTGAACATATAATAAAGATTATATTCCACTGTGCTGACAACACTATAATCTTTAACCAACTCATATGTTCTGGACTTAAAAAGAATTCATACATTATATACATATAATCATGAAATAAATCATGTGAACCATGCAACATAAAATGTTATTTCTGATCTTTATTAATAAGTAAATCTGATTATATGAAATGAGTTTTATTTAGGGCATAAAACCCAACATCACTTTCACCTATCATTACACTATCTCCTAAGCAACCTGTCATGTCTAGGACCCTAACTTATACCAAAAAAGCTCCTTTTATTTTGTAACTCGAACGAACTAGAATTTGTTCCTATTATGTAAGTAGGTTGAGTTGTCGTTGTCCCCCTGACACCATCTCAGTAATTCTGCAAGTGTTAGGAAGGTGAGGCAGGCTGGGCGCGCGGGGCAGGCTGGGGCGGGGGCAGACCAGGCGCGGGGTAGGCTGGGCGCGCAGGGCTGGTGCCCAGGGCGTGCTGGGCGTGCGGGCTGGGCGGCGTGGAGCTCCCCTTGGCAAACTTTTGGGACATATCACTAATGACTCTAAATATTACACTAAGTAATCTTTAGGAGTCAACAACACTTAAAGTGTTTTGGATGTAAAAGTAAATACCAAAAGGAAATGTGAGTTTGGACTATAAAATTAGTTTGTAAGTTAAGTATCACAGATCACATAATTCATGTAGTATTGTGTCAATGTCTCTTTAAATATGAATATGGAGATTAAAATTCGATTAAGACACAACTGTGTAATAATTGATTAGTGATTTGTTTATATATCATCTTACATAAGTTTTAAGTTACGGTGCATGTGGCTATTGTTAATAATAAAAACAAATTAGGTAGTTAAAAAGAATGTTCACCAAAATAATAATAAAATAAAACTTCAAAAATTAAAATAAATATATGGAAATAAATGTGAGAATAAACATGTTTTGAAAATATAAGATGATAAAAAAAAAACATGGGTGGAAATTCATGGAGGTCGTGTCAACTAAAGGTGAAGCAAAAATAAATAATGTAAAAACATATATATAAAAAATTAAATAGTACTAATATATGTTTTTTTAACAAAATATACCATCTTTTTATATTATATTTGACCATATGTATATAATTTATATGTAGTTTAGTGGAGATTATTTAAGTAGTTCTAATCATTATAATTTTATTTTATTTCTAATGGCAAATTAAATTACCACTTAGTCTGTTAAGCACACTGCCTTGTTAAATTGTTATATTGTAATGTATTGAATAATATTGTTTTAGTTTGGAGTCTGATTGCAACTGATTTGTTGCCTAGTTTGGTAATAAAGATGGTGATTTAATAAAGTTATTATTTTCATTCAAAAAAAAAAAAATATTGTTTTAGTTTTTATTCTACTGTATTATATAATATTATATTTGATATTAACTTGTTTTAATAATTTGTATAAAATTAAGATATTCTTATAACCTGACCTTGACCACGCCTGACCGTCAAACTTTGAACTCAAAAACCTTGGAGTCCAATCTTGAGCTTGACCCAGAACCAAATCCTGTACCTTAAAATGGATCCGATCCCGTTTTCTGACCTCGACCTCGACCATTACTAAATATTATAATACAAGCTAATATAGAGCATTTCTAATGGTTAAATATTATGATTCATATATATTGTATTAGAAATTATTACGATCATAAATTTTAGAGAAACTTACAAAAATACTGTATTTAAGTTAACTTTTGTAAAAATACTGCCACACAGATTTTTTTTTTCTAAAATATTGTGTTTTTATTAAACAACAGTAAAACACAAAACAGAACAACTAAAAACACAGTGAAACAACTGAAAAACAACCGTAGAACAACTAAAAAACAGCCGTAGAACAATAGTGAAAACTGAACACAGTACACAGTATAAAACTTATACAGTATTTTTGAAAAAAATTCTGCCCTACAGTAAAAAAATAAAAAAGTTAAAAATTTCAGTATGTGATGTAAATAATTTTAAATTTTAATACAATACAAAGTTCTATTTAAAATTTCAAACAAAGTACAAGTGTGATGCATATACATATTTGAGTCCATCTTTTATAGTAATCCAAATTTAATATATGCTAAAAATTATGTATAATTTAACACATAATATAATATAAATAAAATTTTACACAATAAATATCACTTTTTTATTTATATACTCTTTTATCATTTATTACTTATTAGTATAATTAACAATTTTTACATTTTATATATTTAATAATGTTTTTATATACATTCAGTTAAAATTTAATACTTTTGTTAATTTTTTACACATTTTTATAAAAAAAAAATTATAATTTTACCCTAAAAGCATTTGAACATATAACTATTATAAAATTTTGGAACAAACCGAACATTAATTAAATTAAAAAATTGTGATTAGCACAATACGCTCAACTTTCCACAAGTGCCACCGGTAATACCAAATTAAAAAAATAAAAAAAAATTATATTACATTAAATAATAATAATAATTAAGAAAAAAAAGCAGCCTAGCAAAAAGCTAAAAGTGAAAAATAATATTCCCAAGATATGCTCCCCATCACATATTTTATTATTATTATATTAATATTATTGTTAATAATAATAATAATTAAATCTAAAAAGACAGAAAAATCTAAACATATGAGTCAAAAAAATAATGAATTATATAAAATGAATTTATTTAAAAGGCAGTCTGGTTTTTCATCTCTCCACAGAATTGAGAATGATTCATAAGTAGTAGATTTGGACCTCTCCTTCTTACTTGGCCACCTCTGAGTCTGAAACTTGAAAAGGCTTCAATTTTAAGATTCCAGATTCGTGCTGAAGATCATTACGCCTTTTTCGTTTTCATTCATTGCTTCTTTCCCTATTCCCTGCTTTATAATCCCGTAATTCCAATTCCCTGTTTTTTTTTTTTTTTTGGGTTGAAAAGAAAGATCTGTTTTGCTTTGTGTGCCAGCCAGCCAACCAGCCAAACATCATCGCCATTCCTAGCCAGCTCGATCCCATTCCTGATATCTGTCTCCTTCTTTTCTAAACGTTTCGCTCTTCGAAACGTTTTTATTGCGTTTCTCTTTTCTCTTCACTCGTTTCTCTCTTTCGGGGTCTTCGTTCGTTGATGGTCATCTAAATCTCTTCTGAAACCGACCTCGTCCAGAATTCACTCCGGTAATGCGACTTTTTTTTTTTGTTTGGTATTATCATGTGTGTGTGTGCATGTTTATGTATTTTTGAACTCGTGCTTTGTTTGGATGCCAAGAATTTCTGGAAGAAAATGGATGGTTGAGCTTATTTGAATGCGAAACTCCCTGGATTTTACTTTCTAGATTGATAATAAGAAGTGGCTGAGTGAGTGATTTATCAGTTTCTTGTTTTTCTCGGCAAACAAACAAACAGAGTACTATTGAATTGAGAATCTGTAACGTTTTTCTTGGTTGAATTCAAATCTGCCGAATTTTCTTGTGAAGTTCGTATTAGTTATTGTGCTTATCTTTTATCAAAATTAAGGTGATATTATTTTCTTTTGGATGAGAACATGATGTGATGAACCCTGTGAATTCGAGTGATGACTCGTTTGGGTGGACTTAGTCAAATTGAGTGGTTTTGTGTTATGTTGATTTGATTGGGAATCTAATTTGTACGGTCATTGCTTTTTCCTAGAATTATCCTGTAGTTTTTAAGTCTAAAAGTGTGCCTAGGAAGTAAGATTGTAGAAGCTGATACGTATTGAAATCAGATAAATAATTTATCAAAAGTCTAAAGAGGAAAAGATAATGATTCTGTACGGTTTTACAAAAGTGATGTTAAATTTGTTCTCGTGGAATTTACTTGTCACCTGTTATTATCTTTCCCCATGGAGTAAATGTACTTTTTCTCTTTGTGGGTTGAGACTTGAGTGTTTTGGTTTTGTACTAATCTGATATTAATCATTCAGCAAAAAAAAAAAAAAATCTCATATTAATCATCAAAGTAAGCTACATACTTTTTCTCTTTTTGGGTTGAGTGTTTAAGGTTTGTACTAATTAACTTGATTCTAATTATCAAATTAAGCTGGCATAAGTGTGAGCTGCATTTCTCAGCGTGATATAAAATTTGGATTTCAAATCTGTTCGGCTTTTATTTACTAAAAATTCATTTATGTTTCTATTCCAACAATGGTATTCCCATCTGAGTTTGATATGTGAGATTGTGTGCAAATACAATACCAAATTACAGCAAGTATGGGCAGTCTTTCTAAAGTTTTTTTTTTGAATAACTTATTAATGTTTTTTTTATTTGTTTGTTTAATCATTATTGTTAGTATAGTCATTTTCTCTCTTTTGGCATGCTAGACAACGTTGTTCTATCATGCATGATATGCTTTTAGTTTCCAATCTGCATCTCTCTTGGATTTCAGTTTTTTCTTGGCATTTTTCTTATGTAAATCCAAACTAATTGGATTTGTTTAGTTTCACATATAGAAAATCCTCCTCTTTGGTTTGTGTTTTTGCGATATCTTTCACTTATCTTCGTGCTCTTATTAAGCTTTTGTTCTGCTGCATATAGTGAAAGATGGTTGCATTCGGGAAGAAGTTGAAGCAAAGACAAAATGACGAATGGCAACGGTATGGTTATAATTTATTGCTCATTTAATATCCATTGCTAAAGTGTTCTTTTTTAAACAGAGAAGCACTTCATTGACAAGTGACAACAATCAGCGTCTAATACATCAATAAGAAAAGTTGGATCCATTGTTAAGTGTTAGATACACTAACATTTAGTAGTATACATGAAAAAGATTCAGTCTAACAAATGTTGGAAATTTTCTGTTTTTATAGAATAATAGGCAAAACCAAGTTCTGTTGGTAGAATATGTTTCTGGATATCCTTATCTGTGAATTACAGTGCAAATCTCTGGACGGTATCCATTGAGTATTGATACAACATATGTTTATACCCTTGTGTGTAGATATTACATTAACTATAAGTTAATGAAGAAACGAGTAAAACAATATGCTCACCAAATTGAAATTGGTGCACAAGATCGTCGACATGTTCTCAAGGATTTTTCAAGAATGCTGGATAATCAGGTGTGTATAAGGCCATGGTTTGTTTTTTTTATCAAGACATGATTAGAAACACAAGGAATGAAGTATATTTGCAGAAATAGGCACAATTAATATGCATCCAGATATTGGGTTTTGCATGGTGGTGTTTAAATTACATATACAATTTATGAGATTGCATCTGTTTCATATACAGAATCGGGAACTGGTTGCTTAAATATGTAAGCACTTATAGCACACATAATGTTTATAGATTGACAGCAATTAACATGCATGTAATCCTTCATATATAGGATTCCGAACACTTGCACAATTTGATTCATTCTAACTTCTGTCAACTTCTACTATTTTAGATTGAGAAGATTGTCCTATTTCTTCTGGAAGAACAAGGTCGCCTGGCAAGCAGGATAGCCAAGCTTGGAGAAAGGCATAATGCTCTTCTTGAGCAGCCTGAGATATCTCAAATATCTGAACTTAGAGAATCTTATAGAGAAGTAGGGCAAGACCTGTTAAAGCTTCTATTTTTTGTCGAGATAAATGCCATTGGTCTCCGTAAGATATTGAAGAAGTTTGACAAACGCTTTGGCTACAGATTCACTGATTATTATGTCAGAACTCGTGCCAATCATCCATACTCACAACTGCAGCAAGTATTTAAGCATGTGGTAACAACTTATCTACTGACTTGCTCTTTTTTTCCTCCTTTTTGCTCCTACTTTCATCATTTGCTAATAGCCTTCTATATTGAGTATTGTTTTTTCATTCTTGTGTTTTATAAGTGCTACTTTAAGAGGTAACTCATATAGCACCATCTTTATCAAAAAAAATTAAAAAACAAAGAATAAAAGAAAAAAAGAAAAACAACTCATATAGCATCCTAAATTATTCTGTGTCAATGATCTTACCTTATATATTATTAATTGGCAGGGGTTAGGGGCTGTTGTGGGTGCCTTGTCTCGCAATCTTCATGAACTTCAGGACCGTCAAGGAAGCTACTTATCAATATATGATGAGACTGCTCTTCCACTCCAGGTTTCCTTCTCTCTTTTGCTGGAATCTATCCAAAATATTGGTTTTACTTATTAACCTTTACAAGGGATCAATGTGCAGGATCCTGTTGTCGATGCAATAAATGCAGCTGTAGACAGGTTAACCTATTCAACAAACTTTCTTACCTTCTTGGCACAACATGCATTCATTATGCAAGAAGATTTGCCTACTCCCACCGGGGAACAACCTGATGACGGGAGATATCATTTTATGTCACTTCTCCTGAACCTAGTAAACACATTTCTCTATATGGTAAACACATACATTATTGTCCCTACAGCAGATGACTACTCCATGAGCCTTGGAGCTGCCGCAACAGTTTGTGGGGTTGTTATTGGAGCTATGGCTGTTGCACAGGTGTTTTCCTCTGTATATTTCAGTGCATGGTCAAATAGATCATACTTTAAACCTCTTGTATTCAGCAGTATTGTTCTGTTTATGGGAAACCTTATGTATGCTATGGCTTATGACGTTCGTTCAATTTGGGTTCTTTTGATTGGTCGTCTTTTCTGTGGGTAAGTTTTGTTTTTCCTCGTAGTTTCTTTCCTATGCTTTTCTGATTAATTTAACATGAATTTCTGTCTAATTTTCATCATTTATGAAAATAATGAACTATATTTTAAGAAATGAATGGGAGACTGGAACTATACGATCCTGATAACTCTTATTTTCTGAATTTCAGATTGGGTTCTGCTAGAGCAGTTAATAGGCGCTATATTAGTGATTGTGTGCCACTAAAAATCCGCATGCAAGCATCGGCTGGTTTTGTCAGTGCTAGTGCACTTGGAATGGCTTGTGGTCCTGCTCTTGCTGGCTTACTTCAAACTAATTTTAAGATTTACAAGCTTACATTCAATCAAGACACTTTGCCTGGGTGGGTGATGGCTATTGCATGGCTCGTGTATTTAGTTTGGTTGTGGATCTCATTTAGAGAGCCTGCACGTGAATATGATGATATTCCTACTGCTGAGACATCTAATGCTGCTGCTGGTTAGTGATTAGAAAATAGTAATACTATATAATACAGATCATACTTATTTACAATTAGTTGAGTTTATTCATTTACCACGAAATATTTAATGTGATGTTGAACTCTTTAAATGGCAGAAACAGTAGAAACCAATGGGCTTGAGGAAGGTCTTAAACAGCCATTGCTAATCACTTCAGAAGACAAACAAGGTGAAGATGAAGATGGTGACCAAGAATTTGATGGAAGTGAAGAAGCTGCAGAGGAATCTCGTCAACCTGTCACTTCAATTGGGGCAGCATATAGATTACTAACACCCTCGGTGAAGGTATTGTGTGAACCTCTTATTATGTGCTGACGTAATTTTAAACATGAAATACTTGAGCCAACAGAAATACTAAAAATTTGGTCATGCATCAATGGATTTTTTGTGTTCTTGTGTCTGGCAAGAAATGCGGAAAACATGTAGTTGTATATGTATTAATCATATTACCTAGTTGTAATTTTCTGATTGGATTTTAATCCGTTCAAACTTTTGTATCATTTTTCAGGTTCAATTGTTGATATATTTCATGCTCAAGTATGTAATGGAGATTTTACTCTCAGAATCCAGTGTTGTTACGACATATTACTTCGGTTGGTCTACAAGCAGCGTAGCAATTTTCCTTGCCTGTCTTGGGCTGACAGTTCTTCCAGTAAACATTCTGGTTGGAAGTTACATTAGCAACATGTTTGAGGACAGGTACTTTGTCATTTTATGTTTTTGTTTGATGATCAGTTTAGTACCACACATGTTTGTGCTGATTACAAATGCAACTCTTTCCATTTTTCTGATGCAGGCAAATTTTATTGGCATCCGAAATTCTGGTTTGCCTAGGGATACTTCTAAGCTTCCACATAATAATACCATACACTGTTGTTCAGTATGTCTGCTCGGGTCTCATCTTGTTTGTATTTGCCGAAGTACTTGAAGGTGAGATATCAGACAGTTTAATTTGACTATCATTTGAGGAAATCAAAATGATCACTATGATGCAAAAAAAAAAAAAAAAGTAGCCTACGCATTTTGCTCCATGAACTAAATGAAGATTACAAACTGTCATATATGTGTATGTATATCGTACTATTGCATTGCCAATTCCAGCCATTGATTTTTTTCCCACCTAAATCTATGTAGGGATTAGCGAAATACAAACCCGAATTTTTTGATTGAGCTATCCCTTTACTATTTGAAATGGTAAAGTGGAGATTAACATAGCTATCTATCTGATCTGTATGTGTTCTTGCAGGTGTTAATTTGTCACTTCTGTCTAGAGTCATGTCATCCCGGCTTTCCCGCGGAACCTACAATGGTGGTTTACTGTCGACAGAAGCAGGTACACTTGCTCGAGTAATTGCAGATGCTACAATAACCCTGGCTGGATTTTTGGGGGAGAGTAGGCTCTTGAACATCACCCTTCTACCGTCTCTTGTCATATGCATAGGTTCAATCGTTGCAACATGTTGTACCTACAACTCTCTATATTGACCCTTATTCATATATCATGTATCAAAGATGGTCTCTCATTGGCAATGCCTTGTCATTTTATTTGTTAGATTTTCAGTTTGCTATTATCATCATCATTCCATTGTGTATATGGTCATTTTATTGGTAAGAAATCTAGTTCATGAGTATCTTTCTCCAATTGGTTTCTTAATTATTTTCCTAGTAATGTAGACAACTAAAATAATTAAGTTAATAGAATGAAACCATTTTTGGAGGAGTTACCAAATGCATTTTCTTCGAGGGTTGAACCGTATATAATTTCATTGATTGATTGATTGATGAGAATGCAACATGCTATTATTGCTTTAAGCTATTTCCAACTAAGAATGAAATATTTAGTGTTACACCAATACAGAAAATGTAATACTTTAGCACCATAGTATTTTAAATTCGAACCATACAATTACAAAGTTTCATGAAAATCAAATTTGCTGTGAGATTTTCGTTTGAATCATTATGAGGGAATATTTACCAAATTTGTTGCCTTGTGGTTGCATTGAGCTGGCTCTTAGACCAACCTCTACACCAAAATAACACACATAATAATGTAATTTGAAAAGAAAAAATTATGACTATATCCTACACTAATAATCTTCATTTTTTTGGGTTTGAATTTTTCTTTTTATATGTATAAGGGGTTTGAAAATGTTTTTCATTTTTCATTTTTTTATTATTTATTTTCTTATTTTTTATTTAGTCCAAGAACTTCCCTTAATCCACATCTCAAAACACAATAATGATGTTAGAGAGTTTTAGAAAGAGCCAAGATGCAAAATGACCCTAAATTTAACAATTAAATTAATAAATGTCCATTTTTTTAAAAAATTAACAAAATGTCCTTTTAGTTAAAAATTTGATGATAAAATTACAATTATAACCTTGAATAATTAAGTGTTTGCTATAGTTATTTTGCACAATAATATATCGTTTTTTATGTGCAATAATATATTAAAAAAAACTGAAAGGTAGTATATATATATTTTTTGAAATAACTGAAAGGTAGTATATTAGTTTAAGATTGTAGTATATTATTTTAATGTGCTATGGTATATAATGAACGAAAGACGGAAATTAAAAAATATGGAATATTAGTTTAAGTTTGAGGTATAGTTATATTTCACTAGGAAATATTGTCTTTATGTTCATTAGTATATCATGAAGGAAAGAAAAAGAAAAAAAAAATATTTGGAATATTAAATTAAGTTTTTAGTATATATATATTTTCCACTATATTGGTGGTATATTAATTTTTCACTATAGTATTTATGCTTATGATTGCAGAATATAGTTTTTATATGCTATTATATATCGTGGAAAAAAATCATTTAACAGTATATTAGTTTAAGTTTATGGTATATTTATATTAGTATAAGGTATATCGTTTGTATGTGATATGTATATCATGAAAGAAATAAAGAAAAAAACTATTAAATATTAATTTAAGTATGAGGTATAGTTATATTTGACTGAGGTATATTGATTTTATGTTCATTGGTATTTCATGAAGGAAAGAACAAGAAAAAAAAAACTTGAGGAATATTAAATTAAGTTTTTTGTATAATTTTTTTTTTCACTATGCTGGTGGTATATTACTTTTTGACTATCGTATATCTGCTTATGATTGTGGTATATAGTTTTTGTATGCTACTGTATATTGTGGAAAACAATTCATTTAATAGTATATTAGTTTAAGTTTGTGATATATGTTGTTGCCCCTGAATTCGCCCAAAATACGTGGACTAATCGAAATAGGACACGTTGATCAGATAACTTGTAAATATTTGATAAGTCTTTGTACGCCACAAGGAAGCATCGTTAGCATGGGTCCCGGAGGAGGCACCCGGAGCACAAGGTACTCCAGGAAGCTCGCATAGCGTGAAGCCTCTCCGGGATGTGTCAGGTCTCTCCTGAGCAATCAAGTCGCATTTAATGCCGCATGGGAGGAAGCGTGTTGGGACTGTAACACGCAATAAAGTCTGACGGCACAACCCCCAAACAGCAGCGCTACAGTAATGATCATTTAAGTCTAGCGACGGCTACTCTGCGAAGAGTCACGTCAATCACAAGGCAAAAAGGACATTCTTCATAAAAACCCTACAGCACCTAGGGATTTGACCATGCAACACCCATGGTATATTCATTGGAAATACCCAACTTTATGGATACTTGCAGATACATGTGTAAGAACAATTCTTGGGATTACCCCACCAAAACACTATAAATACCCCCTCAAAGCTCATTTAAGGGGGACGAGAATCTTGGTTTGCAAAAGAGCAAGAAGAGAAAATACTCACCAAGAACATTCTCTGTATTTATGAGAAAAACATTCTCTCAAGTGTGGAATCTGTATTAAATACATCCATTAATAAAAAAGACTCGTGGACTAAGGCTCATTAACGCCCCAACCACGTAAAAAATCTTCATCTCACTTTCTCACAGCTCTTTATTATAATCATATTTTAATAGTTGCCGAAAATCTCGGTCAACATTTTGGTGCTTTCATTGAGAGCTGAGGAAAGCTACTACATAACAAGCATTTGACTTCACAACAATGGTGGAGACAAGAAGTACACGACACCCTCGCCCTCTGGAAGATGCTCAAGATCCAAATGAGGAAGATGTAGCCTCAAGAGCAGCAGAGGAGTCCGAGGAAGAAGAAGAAGAAATAGTTCCCGACGAGAACTACGAGGAAAACCTCGACGAGTATGCCTACGACGGAGGAAGTTACTCAGAGTTGGTGCTCCTTAGACAAAAAGCTATCGATCATGAAGCTGAGATCGAAGCTCAGAAAGCGCAAAATCAAAAAATGCAGGAAGTGATGCTAGCCATGCAGAAAGCCATGGAGGCAGCTGGTATTCACGTGCATCCCAAGGCAATGGCCGCTGGGCTCGACGGGGAGCCAGCAACGTCTTCGCCTAATTCCCAGCAGCAAAGACCTAGGGAACCTAGCTCTATAAAGCACCCTGCTGAGGAAAATTAAACAAAAAACCCTACTTCTACCCCTGGGCGAAAGAAAAAGGTGCAGGATCCGCGAAGGGTCCGCTCAGATTTCCCTAAAGGGAAAGGTCCGCAGAGGGGCAGGCCCCAAAGAGGGAGTCTTGGCCCTCAGGATCGAGGGGACCGGAAAAGCGTTTCTGTGCACCAGGAACCAGGGGGTAGAGGAAGAAGAGGACAGAGATGTCCTCCCATTGATCTGAGAAATCAAATCAATGGGAATCAAGGTGACCTCCGGGATCACCTTGACCAAAAAAGATACAGGCCCGTGGTCTCCTCGGCATCGTAAACGAAGGGATTATGGCGGAACTTGCCATACTTCGAAAAGATATTGCTCGAGTCTCCCGGAGGCAGAAGGGAGACGACTCCGACTCGGACAGCGAGGATCGGGAGCCATGTGCCAAGCATATCCTGGAGGCGGAGCTCCCTAAAAACTTCAAGATGCCCGAAATGGCGACATATACTGGGAACTCCGACCCCAGTGATCACTTGTCGCGGTTCAACCGTGTCATGACAGTCATGCGGGTCAGCAATGACGCCAAATGCTTGTGCTTCCCCCTCACTCTGAGCGGGTCAGCGGAGGAATGGTTCAAAAAGCTGGAATCGGGATCCGTGGGTTGTTGGAACAAACTCCAAACCAACTTCCGGAGACAGTTTGTCGCCGCCAGGAAGGTTAACCTGGAGGTTAGTGCCTTGACCAACATCAAGCAACTGCCCACCGAGACCTTGAAGAATTACATCAAGAGGTTCCGAGAGGAAGCCTCGAAGACCAAGAAGGTCGACGACGGACAACAGCTTGCGCTTCTCCAAGCAGGAATCCGCACTGGGACTCCCTTCTGGAACGAGTTGCAGCAAGAAGGCGCTGCTAGCCTTCAGGACTTCTAGAAGAGAGTCCAAAAATATATTAACCTCGAAGAAGCCCAGATCGTGGCTTACGGAGGCTATTATCCCACCGGGATAGCAGGATACATGCCAGGAGTGTCGCCCTCGGGTACTGTCCCGACCGCAACTCCACAAGTAAGTGGCATACAGTTCTCCGCTACTCCCGGATACAGCCAGGGCCAAGCTTTGGCACCGGCATCTTCCCATTACTAAGAACCCGTCCGGGTTAATGGACGAGCTCCTTCACAGTGCCGCCCCGACCGCTAGCTTAATGTGCCCTACCTGTGGGTCGAGGAGCAAAAGGTCCTCCAAGGGCAGCACCCGAACGGGAGAGAAGCGCCAGAAGAAGGGGTACACACCCCAATACACTCAGTACACAGAGCTCACGGACTCCCAGGAACGTGTGTACTTTGCCACTAGGCAAAATACGCACTACCGGAGACCCCAGCCGCTGTACAAAGACAGCTCCCGGAGAGATCCGAATAAAAGATGCGAGTACCACAACGACATTGGCCATAGCACCAATGAATGTAAGAATCTCAAGGACGAGATTGAAAATCTAATCCGCTTGGGCCACCTCTATGAGTGGATCAAAAATAGGTTGCCCCACCTTAATCCAGGGCAGGTGGCTGGGGGTATGCCTCCGGGAACGCCAGGGGGTACAGCAGGAGTATTGCCTCCAGCTGCTCCCGCAGGTGACACCCAGGATATTCCCGGGCTACCGCCCCGGCCTAATGGGCGGGTAGCCATGATCTCCGGAGGTCCCCATATCGGAGGAAACACTCGCAAGGAGCGAAAACGATATGCCGAGGCCGCGAAACACAGTGAGGTGTGGGAGGTTACTCAACTCCCAGCTCAAAGGCCTCGGCTAATGGACCAACCCATAACGTTCACGGAAGAAGACGCCAAGACGGTGCGTTTTCCTCACCACGACCCGCTGGTCATAGAGACCCCCATCGCAAATAAAGTGGTGGCTAGGGTCCTAATTGACAATGGGAGTTCCGTGAACTTGCTCTTCAAAGAAGGCTTCACTGCGATAGGGTTGACCGACCGGGACCTCTCGCCTAGTGGGTCACAGCTCACGGGGTTTAACGGGACGACACTAGTCCCGATGGGAAAAGTAAGGCTCCCGGTTACCCTGTGCCCGGATACCCCCCAGAGCACATTTAAGTATTGCACCTTCGTGGTGGTAGACTGTCCAACAGCCTACAACGCAATCCTAGGCCGACCGGCCCTAGTGGACTTTGGTGCGATTACTTCAATCCGACACCTGTGCCTGAAATTCCCTACCCAGGAAGCCGGAGTTGGAACTGTGAGGGGAAATCAGGGAGAGGCCAGGCAATGTTACAATGTTGCCACCCACCTACCTGTACTCATGCTCCGGGAATCCCCTGGAATAGAGAAGGCTGAAGAGGATGAGTTGGATCCTCGCGTAGGATCTGAAAGGGTCGTGGAACCAATGGAGGACGTCGAAGAAATACCAGTGTGCGACGATGACTCCACTAAAGTACTCCGGATAGGAAAGAGCCTGGATCCGGAGGAAAAAGAAAAAATAATAAAAACACTGAAGGGCGCCATCGACATCTTTGCATGGCGCCAAGAAGACATGACCGACATAAGCCCTCATATCATCACCCATGTACTCAATGTCAACCCGGACGTGCCCCCTGTACAGCAAAAGAGACGCCCGCTCGACTCGGTGAAAGCCGAGGCCTTAGAGAAAGAGGTGGACAAACTTTTGTCCGATGGCATGATCCGCGACGTATACTATCCGGAATGGCTGGCCAATCCGGTCCTGGTACCCAAGCCGAACGGGACTTGGCGAGTTTGTATAGATTTCACAGATCTAAACAAAGCTTGCCCAAAGGACTGCTTCCCGCTACCCAGAATCGACCAGATGGTAGACGCCACGTCCGGATTTAAGCTGCTGTCTTTCATGGATGCCTATGCTGGGTACAACCAAATAAAAATGGATACGGCGGACCAGGAGTGCACTAGCTTCAGGACCGATAAGGGGGTATACTGCTACCTAGTCATGCCTTTCGGACTGAAAAACGCCGGAGCAACCTATCAAAGAATGGTTAACCGGATGTTTAAAAGCCTCCTGGGACGAAACATGGAGGTATATGTAGACGACATGCTCGTCAAATCCAAAGCATGCAACAGCCATGCAAGCGACTTAGAAGAATGTTTCGAAGTCGTCCGGAGATACGGTATGAAGCTCAACCCGAAAAAATGTACCTTTGGGGTCAAGTCGGGAAAATTCCTAGGCTTCATAGTCAGCCAAAGGGGGATCGAAGCAAACCCGGAGAAAATCCAAGCTCTCCTGGACATGCCATCCCCCAAGAAGCATAAGGACGTGCAGAGCTTGACCGGAAAGGTAGCTGCACTAAGCCGCTTTATCTCACGCTCCACGGACAAGTGCATACCCTTCTTCAACATACTGAAGAAATGCCAAAAGTTCGAATGGTTGGATGAATGCGAGGAGGCATTCAAGAGGTTAAAAGACCACATGGCCAAACCTCCTATCCTATCGAAACCCGTCCTTGGAGAAGACTTGTTCCTTTACTTGGCCGTCTTCGAGCACGCGGTCAGCGCTGCCCTGGTCCGGGAGGAAGAAAAAACTCAGCACCCTGTGTACTATGTCAGTAAGCGCATGATAGGGGCCGAGACAAGGTACCCGGTCATTGAAAAATTAGTATTCTGCCTCCTGATGGCATCAAGGAAGCTGAGGCCATACTTCCAAGCCCATCCGATCAAAATCCTGACCAATCATCCGCTCCGGCAAGTTCTCCAGAAGCCCGAAGCATCCGGAAGACTCCTCAAGTGGGCGATAGAGCTGAGTCAATTCGACTTACATTACGTACACCGGATTTCCATAAAAGGCCAAGCCTTGGCAGACTTCATCACCGAATGTAATGAAGCCGAGGCAACAGCCAATACGCCGGTACCACCAATCCCCACTTGGAAGGTATTTGTAGACGGAGCTTCTAATGAGAACGGTTCGGGAGCCGGAGTGGCTATGATATCACCTACTGGATTGCGGCTCCAGGCAGCACTCCAATTCAACTTCACAGCTTCAAACAATGAAGCCGAATATGAGGCCTTGATAGCAGGGCTGAAATTGGCCAAAGCTGTAGGAGCCAAAAGAGTGGAAGTCTACAGTGACTCTCAACTGGTCGTAAACCAGGTCTCTGGAGAATACCAAACTCGCGGCGAACGGATGGCCGCGTACGTAACAATAGTCCGAGAACTGCTCCACGAGTTCACGGACTATAAAATAGAAAGAATCCCCCGAGAGAAGAACGCTCATGCGGACTGCCTGGCTAAGTTAGCCTCGGACAGTGAAATCGAAGAACTGGGGGTAGTACCAGTGGAACGCTTGGCAGAGCCAAGCATCAAAATAAAAGAGACCACACTAACGGTTGGGCAAGAACCCAGCTGGATGGTCCCCATCATAAAATACATAACCACAGGTGAGTTGCCCCAAGAGAGGGCACTGTCTCGAAAGATTCGCATCGTGCTCATCGTTATGTAATGATGGACCAAATTCTCTACGGAGAGGACTCGGCATGCCTTATTTAAGGTGTGTATCGGACCACGAAGCTAGACAAATCATGCCGGAGGTCCATGAAGGGTTCGTTGGAGATCATACGGGAGGACCCAGCCTCTCAAAGAAAATATTGAGGCAAGGGTACTTCTGGCCAACAATGAAAAAAGATTGTATAGACTATGTCCAAAAGTGTGACTCGTGCCAAAGGTACGCGAACATACCGAGAGCTCCTCCAAATGAGATCACCTTGATGACCAGCCCCTGGCCCTTCGCGGTCTGGGGAATAGATCTCATCGGGTCTCTACCTACGGGAAAAGGAGGGGTAAAGTATGCAATAGTAGCAGTGGACTACTTCACCAAGTGGACAGAGGCTGAGCCTATGAAGACAATAACTGCTAAGAAGGCATTGGACTTTGTTATCAAAAACATAGTGTGTCGATACGGCTTGCCTCACAAGATAGTCTCAGACAATGGAAAGCAATTCGATTGCGAGGAATTTACTGACTTTTGCAACCAACACGGAGTGGTAAAAAGCTTCTCCGCGGTAGCCCGGCCTCAAACAAACGGCTAGGCGGAAGCAGTCAATAAAATCCTAAAGGTCACTTTGAAAAAGAAGCTACTGGCCTGTAAAAATAACTGGCCTGAAGAATTGCCAAGGGTATTGTGGGCCTACCGGACGACCCCCAGAACCACAACCGGTCACTCGCCGTTCTCAATGGCATACGGTTGTGAAGCAATGGTCCCGGTGGAAATATTATTCCCATCCCACAGGAGGACGACTTATGGTCCTGCCACCAATCAAGCACTGCTCCAAGAGGCTTTGGATCAAGTCGAAGAACTCCGGGATGAGTCTCAAATACGGATGGCTGCTTATCAAAAGAAGGTGACCAAGTATTTTAACTCCAAGGTTAAAAACAAAAAATTCGCTATTGGGGATATGGTCCTAAGAAGGGTTTTTCCAGCCACCCAAGAACCCGGAGTGGGGGTACTTGGACCAAATTGGGAGGGACCATATGAGATCGAGGACGAGATCGGTTCTGGCACTTACAAACTAAAAAGAATGGACGGAACCACCGTCCCAAGAGCCTGAAATGCCGATCACCTCAGAAAATATTACCAGTAGCGAATTAAAACTTAGATTTTGTTCAAAGGGTTTGTACCGTCCAAATGTATACCTCCTCTATAATAAATAAAACTGAGTGCCTTAAAAACAAAGTTTCTATGCCACTCAGGGGGGTACTAGGGTATACCGCACGGACAAACAAAAAACAAACTAAGTAAAATATCCTGACCCAAAGGGCAGGTCAAAGAGTATGCACAAAAATAAAAAGCATAAGTATAAAAACCCTGATCCAAAGGACAGGTTAAAAAACATAAGCGTGAAAAAAAAGATCGCATATAAAAAAAAATATCCTAGCCCAAAGGGCAGGTCATATACATATAAACGGCCCGGGGACAGGCCTTAAAATTGTCTCCCCTTCAAATGAAAGCTGCTACCTATATGTAAATTGTTCTAAGGCAGCAGCAAATATGTACAAAACAAAAAAAAAAAAGAGAGTTGTAAAAGAAATGGGTGGAATCTGGGTCAATAGTTCGGCAGCTCAATCAGCCCGCGGAGGAAGGCGAGGTCCAATACGCGCCTCTAGCGCGGCATCAAGCTTCTTCTTCTTTTCCCGGAATCTGGCAATCATTTCCTCGGGTTTGGGATAAAAAGTAAGCTTGATATTCTGATCATTGGTGGCCCAAGCCATATAGACACCATCATCGAAGCGCTTCGGGCACCGGGCGCAGGAAACGGGAGAGAGGAGCTCGGCCCTCTTGGCCTTCCTAGTGGATTGTTCTTTAAAATCCCTAAGCTCCTTCAACTCCGCAGCTAGAGCGGCCTTGGACTCAATGTCCGACTGGTGAGTTTCCTCTAAAGATCTCACCTTGGCGACCATTTCATCCAAAGCCTCCCTGGCCTCCCGGAGATCCCGCCTGGCCTTGTCAGCAGCCTCGGTTTGAGCCCTTAGTTCCTCCTGATGATGGGCCTCCATCCTGTCCCTCCGCTGAGCCTCGTCCCGGATCATGGCCTCCGCCTGAGCCTCCCTCCGTTTGGCCTCCTCTTCCTTGGCCTTGGCCGCGGCCTCCTGGCGCTCGGCAGCCTCCTGGTAGATCTGCCTCTCCGCTGTGAGGTCCTGGAGGACCTTCCTGACATCATTCATGTCCCCAAAGTCGGACAGAGTGAAGCCATGGTTTATGATGTTCTTGGAGAGGCGGCCAGCCTCAGCAGCAAGCTGAACCATAATGAAAGGATAAGATGGAGGAATTTCTCAAAGGAGAAAACAAAATACAAAAAATAAAAGGAAACGCAAAAATTGCAAAGTACTTACCACCGTGAGAGAATGGCTGAGGTCCTGGAAGATGGAGTTCAGGGAAGCGCAAGTGGCAAACCGCTTAGGCGCACAACGGGTGAGCTGAGAAGCGAACTCGCCGGTCATCTCCGCGGCAAAAGGAGCCAAGGTAGGCCCCAGGAAGCGACGGAACCAGTCCGATAGGGGGTCCAGATTAAGGTCCCACAGATCCTGGTATTCCGGGTGGTTGATGCTCGCCTCAACCTCAGCTCGCAGAATCCTCCTAAGGGCTTCCACTTCGGCATACCCCCGGGAGTACTCATCCATAGCATAGTTGTGTTTGGCTATGCAAAGCTCCTGCCTCACTTCGTCCCCCGGAATTGGGGTAAGAACGATGTTGGGAGGAGCAGGATTTTCCTCCATCGGGGAAACCCCGCCGTCCAGACCATGAGCAGGAGTGTCGGCTCTCCGAGGCCTCTTTGGCTCATCCTGGGCAATCATCTTGCCCTTGCGCTTACGAATCAGAGCCACCTCAGGCTCCTCCTCGCCCTCCTCTGCTTCCTCCGGAAGGGCTCGAGGCTCTCCCGCACCCTCAGCGGCTTCCTCCGAGAAGTCCCATCCCTTCCCTTGGCCTTCTCCCGGAAGCACCTCCTCGTCATCCACTAAGTCAATAGTGTTGGGGGGAGCGCTGGAAGAAACCTTCAAGGAAGGGGCCGGGGGAGAAGAGGTGAAGGCCGGAGGAGCCACGGGAGTATGAACCCCGGCAAGTTGTTCCAGGATGGCATCCATGGAGATATCTGTTTCAAAAAATAAGCAAGTGTTAGAAGTCCGTGAGGAACCGCTTATACAAGATGCAGCAAATAAACTACTCCTACCCGAACTTCCTAATTCGGCCCTAGCAAAATCCTGAACTTTAATGCTGGCAGCGTCATCTCCGAGATAACTGTCCGAGGGCCGGAACCAGCTGGACGTTATGTAAGCAGAGGGACCTAAGGGAATAGGTTCCGGAGGGCCGGAGCCCATCCGGGACCGACCTAGGTAATCTCCTAAGTTCGAAAAATAAAACTCCTTCAAACGATCCCCCCACCGGGTCGACGGCATCCTAAATCTACGAAGACGCTCGTCAAACCCTACGGGCCTACGACTGGTGTATTCATCAACGGAAGGAACATAACGAATTATCAAGGGAGACTTACCGCCGGCACCGGAGGTGCTAGCACCGGGAGCCCCCGAGTTTGGTTCAGGGACCGAAGGCTGTGGCCGGGAAGTTTGCTTCTCGGAAGAATCTTCAATACGAAGGGGCCTCCTGGCAGGACGATCCCCAATCTCTTCTTGAAGAATCTTGTCAAAAAATTTAGCCTCGGACTTCCCGGCGATGGCTTGGCTCCTTCGCACCACCGGACTCCCCACGCGGAGTCCTCTCCCAGAGGCAGCCTGAGCCTGAGAGTATGCTTTCTCCTGGGCCTTCCGGTAGAGATAATCTTGGTACTTCTTCTCTGCCGTGGCAATAAGCTCGTCCCGGAAGGCCTTCTCCGCAACCGGCGCCCTCACATTGGGGCAGATGACCCGTGAGAGGTTGGAGTCATCCACGGATTGGTGAGAAAGGATAAGTTTGGCCTTCCTACAATTCTCCGTGGTGACTAGGCCCCCGACGTCAAGATCGGCGCGGTCATAGGAGGCAAAGGCTTGGGCCCTTCGGAGGAAAGCCTGAGTAGGAGGCGTCCGCTGGTAAGGTGGGATCCGCACCCACTCCGTGAGAAGCTCCGGGTGGTCCACGGCCCTGAACCCGGAGGAGAAGAAAAAGCGGTGGCGGTACTCCTTAACGTGAGTCTGCCTATTATATGGAACCACCCCCTCGTTAGCAGGGTGGATCCGGAACCCATAAAAACCATCCTTAAGTTTGTCCCCTTTTTTGGGGACGGATACAAGTTCATAAAAGTATAAAATTTCCGCCGGGCTGGGAGACCCCCAGCCGCGGGCGGTATAAAAAATAAATAAGCCTGAGAGCAGGCGGTAAGCTTGAGGAATGAGTTGGTATGGCGCAAGGCCGACAAATACAAGGAAATTAACAAAGTAATCTTGGAGCGGGAGCATGGCACCGGCCATCAAATGAGTCTGACTCCAAGCCCCGAAGCCATCATAGTTATGATTAGGCGTCTCCGAGTCACGAGGAGGCCGGTGATAGGTCCCTGAGGTGGAGGGTTTGATCCCAGCGACTTCTATAATATTCTCCAGCTGGTGAGGACAAGTCAAGGTGGATCGAAGCTCAGCCGCTTCCCACCCAGTCGCACGGGATTTATACCCCTCCTGGGCAACAGGTCCCAGGGAAACCTCCTCCAGCGTGGCCATGTCTTTTCCCTTCTTCTTCGAAGATTTTGAGCCAGAATCAGACATTTTGTGTTCTGAGAAAAACAAAAAGGGAAAAAGAAAATTCCAGCAGTTAGGTCCTATACCAAACCCTAAATCAAGAAAAAGGGAGTGGAGGTCCCCTAACCGCTGGAAAGAGGCCCCCTCCGGACACGTGTCACATGGGAAAACCTAGAGAGATTCCCTGAACAAGTGTCGGGTGCAGTGAAATCGCAGAAAGTGGTTTTGCAGAGTAACAAAAAAAAAAAAGAAGAAAAACCATTCTATGCCCTAAGCAACTGTTGAACGAAGAACGCATGGCTCTCTTCAACAAAGCTGTATGATTACAACAGAGGCATGATAATGGCGATTCTACAACTAACGCAGCAAACATAAAGCAGAACTCGAAGAACTTAAACACTCACACACCCAGAAGTCTCTAAGTACGAACCCAGAAAACGAACGAAGTAAATATAAGCATGTTATTATCTAAGGATGCAAGAAACTTACAGTAGATCGTTGAACTGGGGGTACTGAATGTGGTTGAGTGAAAGTTGAGAAGAACTGGCGAAGTCGAACACTGGAAAACTGAAAGAAGTGTCTAAGTGTTAGGACAGTTCGTGCTACTTCGAGGAATTTTCTCTCTGGGAAATTCGAGCAGAAATGGTAAGGAATGGAAAGTAACCGAAATGAAGGAAAGGTGATGGCTTTTATAGGCAAAAACGCATGAGGAACAGGCGTCATCACCTACCAATCGCACGGTGGGGGGAGATGCACGATTCGAATTCCCGAAAATCAACGGATCAGATCAATCTGCCATAAAGGCGGTGGAAACGTTTGAGTATCCGTCTGACACCATTAATGCGCCGCATCAATCAAAGGGCGTGAAACGAATCGACCTCTGCAAAAGCGAATCGCTGCATTCAATGCCATCATTAGACACGCCTTCACGCGCCCCAAGCTCGTGTCAGAAGACCGAGGAGGCGGCTGGAGACATTCCTGCAAAAGGCGAATCGCTGCATTAAATGTCATCATTAAATGTGCCCCCACGCGCTCGAGGCTTGAGCCAGGGAAACGAGGAGTCGACCGGAGGCACTTAAGCAAGCCTTGGTTTATTTTCACTAAGTAAACAAGGCTTGGGGGGTAAATGTTGCCCCTGAATTCGCCCAAAATACGTGGACTAGTCGAAATAGGACACGTGGATCAGATAACTTGTAAATATTTGATAAGTCTTTGTACGCCACAAGGAAGCATCGTTAGCATGGGTCCCGGAGGAGGCACCCAGAGCACAAGGTACTCCAGGAAGCTCGCATAGCGTGAAGCCTCTCCGGGATGTGTCAGGTCTCTCCTGAGCAATCAAGTCGCATTTAATGCCGCATGGGAGGAAGCGTGTTGGGACTGTAACACGCAATAAAGTCTGACGGCACAACCCCCAAACAGCAGCGCTACAGTAATGATCATTTAAGTCTAGCGACGGCTACTCTGCGAAGAGTCACGTCAATCACAAGGCAAAAAGGACATTCTTCATAAAAACCCTACAACACCTAGGGATTTGACCATGCAACACCCATGGTATATTCATTGGAAATACCCAACTTTATGGATACTTGCAGATACATGTGTAAGAACAATTCTTGGGATTACCCCACCAAAACACTACAAATACCCCCTCAAAGCTCATTTAAGGGGGACGAGAATCTTGGTTTGCAAAAGAGCAAGAAGAGAAAATACTCACCAAGAACATTCTCTGTATTTATGAGAAAAACATTCTCTCAAGTGTGGAATCTGTATTAAATACATCCATTAATAAAAAAGACTCGTGGACTAAGGCTCATTAACGCCCCAACCACGTAAAAAATCTTCATCTCACTTTCTCACAGCTCTTTATTATAATCATATTTTAATAGTTGCCGAAAATCTCGGTCAACATATGTATATTGGTTTAAGATATATTGTTTGTATATCATACGATATATTAATAAAAAGTTAATTATATGGTTAAATAACATATTAGACAACAACAACAACAACAAAATCTAAAAAGAATAAAATATATAATACCTTTTATATAATGAAAAAATAGTTGACAAAAATTCAGTAGAGAGATTTTGATTTATTATTTTTCATAATTTCTATTAAAGGAATAAAATATATAATACCTTTTATATAATGAAGGGTATTTTAGGTATTAAAAAATAAAAAAAGACATTTGCTTTATTATTTTAAAAAAGGGACATTAACTATCTATAGAGTTAGCAATAGGGCCATTTACTTACATTTTCTCTTTTAGAAAGTTAGAACATAAATGCCTTTTGGACTAAAAAAAAGGGGGAAAAAAAAAGCATAGGCTTTCTTTATCCTTTGGGTGTGTGTTTCCCTCAGCCCCATATCGTGTGTATATGTGAATGATACTATTGGCATTCTTAACATTAGCATTAAAAGCCTAGAAACAAAAATCATTGCTAGTTCTAATCATCCTGAAACAAATTTAAAGATAAAATTAAAGTAAATTTTAAGATTATCTTAGCAATGTCACTTAGGGTTATTAAAATTTAGCAAAATTATGTAAACTATAATTTCTTTTAATAATATAATTAAAAGTCAATACAAATTTTTAGAGAGTCCCAAATTAATAATGTATGAAAAGTTAATACCATATATAAGATGTATGAGTTACTCTTCTCATAGCTAATTGGTTTTGAGATGGAACCTTATGAATTTACAATTTTAAAATAGTATCAGAGCCAAATAAAACTTTAATGAGTATCCGATAAAAATCTAATAACCAGTTCAAAAAGATGAGAAAAAAAGTCGCTTGTGATTTCAGGATAGTGGGCCAAAATGAGTCGTTGTGAGCCAAAAGTGTCGATCCAATAAGACGAGCCAAAAGAGCCGCTTGTGATTCGTTAAGCCAAAAGAGCCACTTGTGATCGAGACGTCCAATATTAGTGAGCAAAAATAATAGTCACCATCTTGAGGGGATGTTAAAGAGTCTCACATTGATAATGTATGTGAACATAATACTATATATAAGATGCATGAACTACCCTTCTCATTGCCATTTAGTTTTGAGATTGAACTCCATGTGTTAATGCTAATTAGCTCAACAATAAATTTGTAACTAAACTTTAAATTCTTTACACTAAGATCGTTCCAATCAAAGATTAGAACTCTAATGGTTCTTCTATTTGATTGGCGAACTCAAATTTGAGTGAAATGCCTTTTTGGAGAAGCATTTCGACATAGTTTTGACTGGGCTAGTGTGGTCAAGAATCCATGTCCCATTTGAATGTCAAGGTCTTCTATTTATAGGAGGGAATTGGTGCTGTGCAGTCTCTATTCTCTCCTCAGATTGGTCCAAATGGCTTTGTTCTCCTATTCCCTCGTGCACTTTCTTCTTTGCTCTACTTACCAAGCTCCGTTCCTCAAGCTATTCCGAACTCAGCTCCACTCTTTTGCTTTTCCTTTCTTTTAAAAGTGATGTTTTCCTTTTTCTGCCATATTACTTTATTAATTTTTATTCTTTTATTAGGATGAAATTACTTTTAGACCCTCATATTATTTTTATCTCTGACAATTTCCCCTCGATTCTGAGCTCAGATGTTGTGGAACTGGCTACCAAAAATTCTTTCACATTGTTGGGATTTTATGCCCTAAATAAAATTCATTTCAATATAATCTTATTTGTTATCAATAAATGATCAAAAGTTATTTAAGGTTACATATTATTTTCATGATTATGGTTTAATATATAATTTTTGATAAATCTAGAACATATAGTTATGCATAATTACAGTGATGTCATCACAGTAGAAAGTAATTGTGGTTATATATTTCAAAGTTTAAGTCCCATAATTTATCAGTGCACTGAATTCACACTGAGGTAATAATCAGCGATAATGTTTACTTACACATTGATATGTGGTAAGTCCTTTTCAGGACATTGGTAAAGTATACTAGTATCGGATGTATGGAGTAGACATTGGACTGGACCGATATTGAACTTGGAAAAGATATCATAAACTTACCGTTATATCTTTCTAAGTCAATATCACTTAGTTGATCTTAGATCAATAGATCTTAATCCTGAGATGGTTAGGTTCTAGCTTAATTGTATTATTTCTATTTTTTGACTTGTTCATTAAAGCTGACCAAATAGATTGACCCAATACTTATATCTTGGGAACATGGTAGTACAATTGATTGGGAGCGCTAATCATAAATACGAAATCTATAGCTTGTATAATGACATAGAAGTGAAATGATAATTTTCTTTGAGTTTGGCTTAGCAGAGATAAATGGAAGAGCTCTTATTTCAGTAATTATATTAGTTTACCAAAATATTATTTATAGGAAGCTAAGTATTTTAATGATAAAATATATTGTGGGGTAGAACGGTAAATTTGTCACTGCTCAATGTAAATCATCTATAGAGGATCTTTGATTATTTGGATTAAAATAATGGATAATTAATAGTGTATCTTGGAACATAAAGAACATTTTATATAATCAAAAGTGTAATTTCGAATCTATAGTGGAGTCAGGAGGAATTAATAAGATAGAAAATTTACTCAGTAAGTTCTAGAACTACTTATTGGGAGCTTGATTATATAGGCCCATGATCCCCACACTAGTTGAGATAATATTGGCTTATAGAATCAGTTCATTGGTTTTAATTAATCAATTAGAAGTCTAAATTAGACTATGTCTTATTTATGAATTTTCACTAAACAAGGGATAAATTGAGAAGAAAAGAGGTTTTAGGATATATTTGTTAATTAAGAGACTTTGTAAGGTCTAATTAATAAATAAGTTAAATTGTAACGCCCTGTCCAACAGGGACGCCACGTGTGTGCACTTTATTTAAAATACCAATAATTATATAAGATGTAATTATACTAAAAGTGTGGGTAATTAAAATTTTGATAGTTAAAACTCAACCTTTAAATTGTTTAACAAAAGATAAGTAACATGATTTATGGGGTCCCCCTGTTTTCAAAATATTTACAAACTGATTTCAAAGTATTTTACAACATAAACTTTATATTTTCCAAAATACAATCAAAATAGAGCATCCTGTAAACTGGGCTGCCTGCGGCTGGTATGTACATTGCTGCTGTGACCATAACTCATGGTTGTTCGACTTTAGCTTTTCCTTTACCTGCACCATAAAGCACCAGTGAGTCACAGAGACTCAGCAAGAAAGTGACTAAAACAATATTTGAAAGAAAATGATTAACAACTTATTCTCATGCCATTATGTTTACTCACTATTCGATAATAATAAGCATTTCCTTAAACATCATACATTCCTGGTACTTAATAAAGTACCACTTTTACCACTCGTTACATACGAGCTGAATATGTCACTATCGTTGCCCGATAACGCAAACGATAAGTAAGAAACCTAACCGCGGTTTCAAGAGTAATTACTCATAACGGTAATAACCGTTTCCAACCCTAGGTAATAACCTAGGCTTAATAAGATTTAATCAACATCATGTTAATAATCAAAATCACCTCCATTCATTCATTGATTTTTAACCACATACGGTGCTTACCACTTTTCTTACCTTAATTCAGAAGTCAAGAATATGGCCGACCTGGGTGGAAAAACAAGCTAGGCAATCCCGGTCCTATGTCACGACAATTGAAACACAATAAATACCTTAACTCAAAATTTCGATTTAAAACCCTAGTTTAGAAATTAAACATAACTTAACTCCCAACAACCCCAAATTAGGTCAAGCATCCCACATTTAATTTAAAACAGATAGTACACAATTTCCCCGGGTCAAAACTGAACTTGAGACAAACTCGGAAAAATTCCCCTGCAAGCAACCGGTCGACCGGCTTCGGTACACCGTAACCCATCCTGGCCGACCGATTCCGGCGTACCAGGAACTAAGGTTCTCTTCTCCAAATTTCGACCCAAAACTCCACCAAACCTAGCCAAACTTTCCAGAACAGTGCAATTACTATAAAACAACATATCTCAAGCTTCAAAACACAACAACTCATTCATTTAATCAAATTCACATACTCAAGTGAAGAAAAACTCTACTTTAGCCTCATCTAGCTTATTCACTCCAAACCAGCCCCTACATCCCACAAATTATAAGTTCAAACAATCTCAAAACTACCCCAAGAGCATACTCCATCATCCATATAACTCACAGCTCCTTGAAACTTTAAAACCCTAACCAAAACTAACCCAAAACCATAGGAAATCAAGAAGAAAAGAAAAGAAAACATAACAAGGATTACCTTTAACTTCTATGGTGTTCTATGAATTGATTCAATGATTTTTCAGCAAAGTTTTCAAAAAAAGTTGGCTGGCTTCATGGTTTGCACGAGAGAAAGAGAAAGGAGAAGAAGAAGTTAGTTATTTTAAGGTTACTTGGTCCTTAAGTAATAAAAAAATGTTTCCTTTTCTTTCTTTTTCTTTTTTTTTTTTTCTTCTCATCAATCAGCCCACAAAATAACTAAATAAATAAAAAAAAAAACAAAACATAAAATGACTAAACTATCCCTCAAAATAACCTAAGCTTAAATTATAACCTAGGGGCATTTTGGTAATTTTTACTAATTTCCCAATCCGACAATCTAATAAAATTCTAACTTAATCCGGGATATTCTCAAAATAATTCTTTCATTTAATTTCGTGACATTGCTAACCACATAGCTAAATTTCCACAATTACCGGGCCCAAAATAACGTATTTCATTAATTAATTGCTCAACAATTACCTAAGTAAGATCATAATCCTACTTCATTTCCCAAGTAATTACATATTTAATAAAATATGTCCATTTAAATATTATTTATTTTCTGGGATATTACATAAATGATAATTTTATTGATAATTAATTATACTTATTAAATAAATAGATTTGACATTTATAGGATTAAAATTAAAATATGACATTTGTAAAAAAAGAAGAAGATAAGTTGCTAAATAAATGACAAAATTAAAACCTGTAGGGCCCACATATGTGGTAACTGAAATTGGAAAGTCCCTATCCTTACAAATGTTCAAACAAGGACTGGGGGCAAATATTATCCCAATTTTTGCCCACGTGACATGGCATGTCCACATATGTAGGATTGATGCCACATGGAGTACAGCTTGTCAGTAAGAAGACCAAGTCACCATGCACAACGTACTAGTTGATGAAGAGTCCAAATACTTAAGCATGACAAATAGACAGCAAACTGGCCAACCAGGGGGGTCTAGCCGGACCTCCCCTAGCCAGCCTTAGTGCCAACGTAGGCCAGCTAGCCTCCAGCAAAGGGTAGGTCGGTTAATCTCTGTTCTAGCAGGCACTTTTGGTGCCTCTGTAACTTTCAGCCTTGAATTGTCCTGAAACAACCCATAAAAATAGGGGTTTAACTTTAGTTGTTCACCTATTACTTAGGGATAATTATCAAGTTCTTTTCTTATTTATTTATTGTGTAACAAATAGGTGATATCTTCTCATTTTAAGAGATGTCAACCTCCTATCTCATGTAAGCTCTCTCCTATATAAAGAGCACTAAGCTAAACCTAAGAGCTCTAAGTTTTGAAGCCTAAGTTCTCATTCTAAAACTATTGAAACCCTAGCTCACTCTCTCTTCTACACGCCATTAGCATTGTAGTAGAGACTAAGTCTTCTTCATCTCATCTACCTGAGAACTGCCTCACATTCTCATTATTGTAATCTTAAGAGAGCGACTCTAGAACTTACGATACTTGTGATCTGAGTGGTATTATCTCTTATATCAATACAACTAAATGGGGAGTAGGTTGTTGCCCTTTAACTAAGGGGGCCAAACCTCTATAAAATTGTTGTGTCCTTTCTATTCACTTGTTCTCATTGTTTACAAGTGCTAATTTTGATCATAAATACATCTCCGCTGTCGGTTGGCCAAATTTGAGTTCAACAATGAGTATGACCCCCATGTGGCTTAGTTCATTAGAGCTAAGTTGACAATGGCTAAGTCTAAGAACTTTGACAAGGCGTGTGGTGGAAAAGTGATGGCAACTGAGCTTCTCAAAGTTTTCATTGAGAGTGATGATCCAAGACATTGAGCCTTTAAGCTAAGGCCTCTTGTGTCTAGTACCCTCACTGAGCTTCAAGCTCAGATAATTTGGGATGATTACTATCTTCCTAAAATTATTGTCCAAAAGCCTCGACATGGTGCTCCCAAGGGATCCCAGAATACCTGTTGCAGTGCTTGGTTGATATTTCACATGAATGTGGGTGCTTACTTGCCCTTGCATCCACGATTCATATCCATAGCTGACTTCTTTGGTGTCTTCCCTTACAAGATAAACCCAAATGACTATAGGATTCTAGCCACCTTCTTCATGTTTTACCGCCTTAGGAATTGGCCTATTCCAACTCCTCATGAGATAAACTTTCTCTACAACTTGAAAAGAAGTGTGCCCCACAGAAATAAAGGCTTTTATCACTTCCATCAGTTTGGCCCATTTATAGAACACATAGCCAAGAGTAACTGTGGCCTTTACTACCAAGAGTACTTCTATAATCCTGCTCTTCTATTGAGACACATTACCTTCCGAAAAGTCATCCCCTTCAAAAGTTTTGCTCCTCTTATTGACATGAAGAGGAGTGTCGGTGCCATGTTGCTTGAAATTGATGTATGTGAGAGAGATGGTTGAACCCTCTTTAGTATTGAAAATCTTCAGAAGGTTGTATTTATCATGTCATTCCAGAGAGTGTACGCTGATACTAGCTTCACCGATGAATCTTGTACCATGCCACTCGAGCAAATTGAGGAAGATGCTCATAGTGCTATATTATTTTGTCTCAAACTGTAACAAAAGAAGTGACTTCTATTTGAAATGACACAAACTATTCAGGGAGAATATTTATGTTCTTAGATTGGGATGATAGAGAAGTTACCTCTACTAAGACTGCTCTAGAGAAGGATGGGGAATCCATAGGCTGTTGACGCTCCATGTTGTGTTCTTGACTTGTTGCCTTATTTCTCTTTGTTGTACTAACCTCTAGTCTTTACTTTTTTGTAGACAATATGAGCTTCTTGGCTACTATGGCATCTTGTTCAAACTTGAAGACGAAGATTTTGACACCAAAGGAAATTGAGCCTTTAGCAAGGGAAGTGGTTAAAGACATTCATACTGCTTCTGTTGCTTTGAAAAAGAAGATCAGGAAAAGCGGTAGAACTACTGATGCCACTCTTCCTACTCAAAACTCTAGTAGGGAGAAATCTAACAATGGTGGTGCTGATGAAAGATCTCCAATTAACCTCTGTATGGATGATTATGAACGTGCCACTATGAACTCAGGTTCGAACTTGATGGAGTGATTGCATGAGTAAGGTGCCTGGCTCCTTGTGAATAGTGAGGCACTGATCGGTGCTAAGGCTGAGAATATTCTGTTGCAGTGGTTGGTTAGCACCAAGCCTTCGCATATAATTTTTCAAAGATGCTTCACCAACATCTTTGTGGTAATAGCTTTGTCTTGACTCTTTCTAACTTTAGCTTTCTTTTATTTTATTATCACTTGACACTGTTTTCTTGTCTTTAAACTTGTGTTGGTTATGCCTACACCATGAACAATGGACAGAAGAAGGTAGTGGAGCTTACTAAGAAGCTTGGGGTTACTGAAGATCATGTAGTCGATGTCGAAAACAAGGTGACTGCTCTGAAGGAGAATGTTATTTCTGTTGGGTTTTATGCCCTAAATAAAACTCTTTACAATCTGATTAGTTATCAACATAAGAAATTTGAAGTGATTGATGTTTGCATGAATTCTACATGCTAATGGTTTAAATATGTTTATTACATTCATACACACAAAATCAGTTAAATCGAGATCATATGTTTATTCACAATTACAGTATCGTCAACACAGTGGAATGTGATTGTGATCATATGAATCAAAAGTTTTGGTCCCTGTTTCATCAGTGTTATTGGATTTACACTAATGTGATAATCAGCGATGATGTATACTTACACTTGGAGTAAGTGTTATGTTCTTTCCAGGACATTAGTAAAGTATACTAGTTTCGAATGTATGGAGTATACATTGGACTGGACCGATATTGCAACTAAGTTAAGATATTACAAACTTACCGTTATACATATCTTTCCAAGTCAATATCAGTAGTTGATCTTAAGATTAAAAGAATCTAAATCCTGATATGCTTGGGCTCAACTCAGGAGTGCTATTCATGTTCTTTGATTTATTAGTTAAGCCTACTTTTGGGTCAGGGTGATACGTATATTTTGGGAACATGATAGTATGATTGAGTGGGAGTGCTGAACATAAATATGGAATCTATAGCTTCTACTGGTGTATAGAAGTTAAGTGATGATTCCCTTCGAGCTTAGCAAATAGAAGTAAATGGATGAGCTCTTGTTTAACTGACTAATTATTAGATCACTAAACACCATTTACAGGTAGCTAAGTGTTTTAAGGGGCAAAATACATTGAGGGGTGAGAACGGTAAAGAAATCCCATCTCGATGTAAATCATCTATATAGAGGATCTTTAAATCACAATAAGATTATAACAATGGTTAAATGAGATAGTATATTGGTATCGTGAAACATACAATATGCTCTATATAAGTCTGAGAGTGCAATTCTAAGTTCTAAGAGTGGATTCAACGAAGAATTAATAAGTAGGAATTTACTTGGTAAATTTGGTTCACTTATTGGAAGCTCAGCATATAGATCCACGGTCCCCATTCTAGTTGAGAACATTCTGCTTGTAAGACTCATTAATTGATTCGTGATTGATCAATTATAATTCTAAAGTTAGACTATGTCTAATTTTATGAATTTTCACTGTTCATGGGTGAAATTGTAAGGAAAAGAGTTTTCTAGGTTTATTTATTTATTAATGGACTTTATATGTCTAATTAATAATTAAATTAAATGACAATATTATTTAATAATCTATTTTAGTTATTAAATAATTAGTTTTGGCATTTAAAAGGTTAGAATTGGAAAATTGGCATTTTTGAGAAAATAGAGATAAAATTTGATAAAATTGCAAAATTAAGTGAGGCCCAATAACACCATGTGGCCGGCCACTTAATGTTGATTTTTCAAATTATTATTTTCATTATTTTAATGCCAAATAAATCCTAACCTAAACCTAGTAGTTGCCTATAAATAGAAAGTGATGGCTCACTCTCATAACATGCTTTGACAAGTTTTCAGATCAACTTTCTGACAGAAATTTCTCTCTTCAGAAAACTGAGCCTTCCTCACTCTCTACCTTGGCCGAAATACCTCTCTCTCTTTTCCCTTCATCTTTTTCGTGACCCTAGTGAAAGAGTAAGTGCCCACACACAAAGAAGCGCAACTCAATCATAGATTGGAAGACCGTGAAGGATCAAAGCTTGAAGAAGGAGGACATTCGGGCTCGCATCTCGATTATACTCGCTACGTAAAGGAATCAAGGGTTAGAGATCTGAGTGGAAGGAGACATTTATTCCGCTGCATCAATGTAAGGTTTTCTTAACTTTATATGTGTTTAATTTATCGTTTTAGAAAGTTCATATTTAGGATGTTAATAAACATACTTGTGAGTAGATCTAAGATCCTGGTAAAATAATTCCCAACAACTGGTATCAGAGCCATGGTAATTGATTTACTTACATGTAATTTGGACTTTAAAACGATTGTTTGTATGTTCTTTGGATGGTATCATGTTGTATTGAGTGTTATTTGATGATTGATTGATGTTTGTGAAATTTTCGTGAAAAATAATTGTGATTTCGTTTCTGGAATTATTTTTATTGTATAGTATGGAAAAAATTAAGCAAGTTAGCCTTTTACAGAACTTAATTTGGATTTTATTTGAATTAGTTATGATTTTTTGAAGATTTGACAAAATCAAGGCTGTGCTGATTTTTTTTTTCTGCGATCGCAGAACTGTTCGTACAGTTTCGAATTTTCTCTTTTTTCTTCAATTTTTCATACTTTTTCATGGAATTAACTTCCAATTTTTTGTATGGTTTTGTATATATACTATTACTATTCCTAATTCAATTCTAATTATCATTTTGAATTAATTTAATTTTTTTTAATTTAATTCAAGATATTAGTGTAATTTGAATTTGAATAGAATTAGTATTTATCTTTTTGCTTAAAAATCTATCTTATTTTTAAATTTGATTATATTTTTTAAATTTAAGGTCAGATTTTATAAGATATTTATAATATTTTTTAAGATATTTATAATATCTTTTAAGATATTTTAAAAATATCTTATCTTTTAAGATATTTTAAATAATATCTTATCTTTTAAGATTTTTTTTTTAAATTAAATCTTTTTAGATATTTTGACCTTATTTAAATTTAAATAAGATATTAATAATCATGTAATTTTAAATAGATATAAGATATTTTACTAACTTTTAAATTTTGTTATTTTATTTATTCAAATTAAATTTAAAATCTGAAAAGATATTTCTTTTATCTTTTCTAATTTTTATTTTTAAAAATAACATTTAATATTTAAAAGTAGTTAGTAAATTTTTGAAATGATATTTAGGTTGGTTGAAACCTAATTTTTCAAAATTGTAGGTTTAATTTTGAATATTTTTTTTTTAAAATAGTTTCGAAATTTAAAATAATTTTTTTTATTTATTTTCGAAAATAAATTATTTTTTTTATTAAATATTTTTTTAATTATTAATTTCGAAATTTATTTATTTAAAATTAAATAAATCCTACTTCCAACTATCCAGCTAACCTTGTTGCAGGAGTATATGGTTTAAACTTGTGTGTAAGTTTTTAAAACCTATTATTACTTGATTGCAAATAGTCATGGTTACCTTTTTGCCAGATCTAATGATCTGATGGCTCCCTTGGTCAAGTTAATAATTTGTAACAGGTATATTTTACAATCTTCTTTCATCTGTGTATGACCTAGCAACATGATAGGATCCATCCAAAGTGTGCCTGTGTGAGCCTATGTGTTTATTTTACTATATAGATGCATATAGGTTGTTGCTAAATAAAATGTCACACCATAATAGATTTTATTTAGGTCCATTTAGTTATTGGACCTATTCAATTAATAACAGTTATTCATTTTAAGGTTAAATTCCTCTCTTTTGGGCCTTGTGTGAGAGTTGGGAGCCATAGAAGTGGGTACGACATACTGAACCCAGCACCCCCTCACATGAACTACCCCAATTGTGAAGGCCCATTTGCCTGATCTGAACAACTGTACTAGGTTAATTATATTAGTTTGACCTAATAAAATTGAATTAGCAACATAATTAACTTTTAAAATATATGAAATTTATTTTCATTTTAATATTTTAAAGTTAATTTTAAGAAAAACACTTTTAGTTTAGATATTATTTCTAGACAAACTATTTGTATTTTTCTTGTATTTAATTAAATATAGAATTTTAACTAACTAAGATTCTTTCTGGAGCTTATTTAATTAAATATTCCTATTTAAGTTATAAATTAGTTGTATCAACTGATTTTTCTTATCTAACTTAAATTTGAATATTTTATTTAAATTCTAAATCAAGTTGAGGAATCTTAGGCATTAGTTATTAAAGATTCTTAAGATATTTTTTAAGTTAATATCTTTTCAAATATTAACTTAAAATGGAATATTTTAGATATTTTTTTGGTTAATATCTTTTCAAATATTAACTTTAAAAAGATATCTTCAAATTAAGTGGTTACAACTTAATTTGTGATATTTAATTAAATCTAGATTTGAAATTATTTAAGTTTTAGATTTTTTCTATATAACTTAAATTAGATATTTTTCAAATTTTGAAAAGATACTTAGTCAAATAAGATATTTTCTAGATAGTAATTTCTAGACTACTTATTATTTCTAATATTTAAATAGGAAAATCATACTTTGTGAAATTAATTATTTAAATAATTAATTTTGGTACAATTTTATTAAGTATATTTTTCCTAGTATTAAATAGAAATTAATAATTAAGCCTTCTCTACACTTAATTATTATTTCTTGAATTTAATACATTTAATTAACTTGAAGAATCTAAATATCTAAGTTGATTTTCATCATGATACTTAAATATTTATTGATTTTTCATGACACTTAATTAAATAGAAAATTATTTTTAAGTTGAAATTTAATTTTTCAACGTAAATTTAAATAATTTTCAAAATATATATTTTTCTTTATTTTATTAATCAATTTCGAAATTTGCATTTTAATTATGCAATATTTTCGAGTTTTTTTTTCTTGAAAAATAGATTGAGTTGTAAATTAATTATTTATTTTAATTAATTCTTGGACCAACTACAATCAATGATTTTTTCATTTAATTGATTAATTTAAAATAAATGAATTTAAAAATATATATATTATTAGAAATTGAATTAACTAGTCAAAAGAAAGTCTAGATAGGTGATATTTTTGCTTGAAATATTTCTTTTCTATTTTTATTATTTTTCGAAAATTGTATTTTTGTACTTTAAATTTTCGAACCCAATAAATATATTCTCAAAGGAAATTTTTAAGTTGCTAATTATTTATTTAATTCAACTTAAATTAATTTCCTTAATATTTATATTTAAGATTATTACTAAGATGGAAATAATTAATTTTATTTCAATCACCATCTAAGTATAATTTTATAAATATTCTATTAAATTCTTATTTTTGAATTTTAATTCTTAATTTAGAATTTAATGAGATTTATTTATTAGAATAATAAAGAAAATACATTTTAAACAATGAGCTTTATTATTATTAAGATATTCGATCTCCATTGTGGATTTTACACCGCGTTTGTTTTAGTGAGTAATCCTCCCTAATGGAGGAACGTTCATTAGAAATTTCGCACCGTTTAATCTCGCATGATAAGTGGTTTGTAAGTGTTTTATATGGTATAGATCACCCTAATGGTGGCGACCATATTTGACTTACAAATTGCGTAACAATGGTAGAAGCTCATAAGATAGAATAGCCTTGACTCTCGCCTAAACGGGACAACGCTGGATTCTGATCTTGATCGAATAAAAGGTTGCTAGAATGTTTAACATTTTAGATGAGCTGACAACTCTATTCAATGGATGGTAGCTTTGACTCTCGCCTAAACGGGACACTGATATCAGTTTGTTGAAAACCTTGGAAATTATTTAGGATTGAATTTTTAAGTATTTTCTCATATCATTCCTACTTGCTATTTGCTTATAATTTCTGAATTGATTTTGTGTTAAACCATTATTAATTTCTATTCATTGATTTCTATTATTTTGTAGTATCCTGTTTTGTCAAAATGAATCCCATGTTATCACTGTTGACTGAAAATAAGCTGAATGGATCTAACTTCAATAAATGGAATGAGAACATTAATATTGCTCTCATAGGAGAAAGTGCCTTGTTTGTTTTAACTGAGCCGTCACCTGAAGTGCCTGGGGATAATGCATCCAAAGCTGTGAAAGAAAAGTATGAGCGTTAGCAGAAAGCAAATGACAAAGCTCTATACTTTATGCTTTCTAGCATGGTTGACACCCTCAAAACTCGGTTTTCTAAAACCGAGAAGGCTGCTGAAGTTATGACGAAGTTAAATGAGCTATTCGGTAAGGCATCGCTTCAGTCACGCTTTGACGCGACTAAGAAGTACATTAACGCACGGATGGAACCTCATCAAAACGTGCGTGATCATGTTCTCCTCATGTCCAGTTATTTCCAAGAAGCCCAGGATCATGGTGCTGAAATGGACAGTGCTACTCAAGTTAGTCTTATCTTTAATAGCCTGACTCCAGCATTTCTACCATATACATCAAATTATGTCATGAATAAGAAGGAAATTGACTTTCATGAATTAGTCAATGACCTTCAAACTTATGAAAATTTGATTGGAGTACCCAAGAAGAAAGGGAGTAAACCTCATAATCTTGGTAATGGTAATGGGACGATAAAACCTGAAGCAAATGTTGCCTCTGCTTCAAAGCCCAAATCGAAGAAGAAGTGGAAGAACACCAAGAAGCGAACAAAAGCCATGAAAAAGGCTGCTCCTTCTGGTGATGCTACACTTAAAGGAAAGTGTTTCCACTGCAATGAGAAAGGTCATTGGAAACCCCAGTGTCCTAAACTTCTTGCAAAGAAACAAGGTATTTCCATTAATAAACTTTAAGAGTTTAGTGAATTGTTATCCAACTGGATTTATGATTCTGGACTAATGTTGTTTATTTGTTATCTTCTTCTTATAGGCCAAGCTACTTGAACTCAGATGAGTTGGATCAGAAAGCTGGACCAAGGGTGAAATCGTCCAGATGAAGATGAAGCTCTTCAATTTTTTGAATTAATTGTTTTAGTTTAAAGACAATTTGGATTTCAAATTTTAGTGAGGGATATCTATCCCTGTTTCTCTCATATTGTTGCAATACATTTTTTTTATTAATAAAGTTTCTAATTTTCGAAATCACCATTGCAAATTATGAGATTGAGCTTCATTTATTTTATCTTCATCAATTATTACCACATTATATTTTTATGTTTGTATGTGTAAGTGTTTTTATTATTGATGCAAATTCTATAATATTTACAACTCTTCATAGAGTTATATTATATAAACATTAGAAATTATTTCTATGTTTATCAATAATTGTTCATTCTCATACAATTATTAAGAATTTGTTTAATAAAAGGATCTTATGATCTGATAGGGGTGGAGAAAAGTTAAGAAAACTATGCAGTTCAACGATCTTTTATATCTAATGAACTCAGGATAGTATTCAACTCCACATAAACTCTATCACACTAAGAGAATCATGATCTTTACAACCTTTAAGGGTGGATCATAATCTCTATATACTTAGGGGTGGAGGTTATCCATAGTACCCTGTATGTATATTCTTAGGGGTGGAGTCTATTCCACAATTCCCTATGAAACACATATCTTGTTTAAACATAGAAGTAATATAATGAGTCAGCTATTGTCAATATAAATTCTTGATCTTGATTGTATGTTCCATTTCGTTTTTACTGTTGTAAGTAAAAGTTTGATACCTTTGAAAGTTCTTTGTTAAAGTTTCACACTACCTTAATTGAGTGGGAGAATTTTAAAGTTCTATACCCATCTTCATTAGGTTGATAATTGTGATAGGTACTTAAGAACACTACTGAAAAGCAAATCTAACCATTCACATGGATAGGTATAGCTTATCAGAATTATGAGAATAAGATAAAGAACTCTAGTTCAGTCCATTCGAATGACTTGAACCAAGAATTCTTAATCCTCATAAAATTTTATGGTATCTTAATTTTGATTACTTTATCTCTGGCATGTATTTTTCACTTCAAATACTAGTCTGCTATGTTGATGACTTAGTCTAAACTTAAAGTTTCAGACTAACACAAAAGTCACAACTAGGTAACTCTCTAAACAATCAGAGGTTAAAAGTATTATTTAACCAGACATCTGCTATTGAGTGGGAGCTATCTGAGATGTAATCAAATAGGGAACATTAGAAGATATTCAAGAAAGATTTATGAAAGTGATCTATATGTCAGATATTAAGGAACTGTGTATCAGTTGTCTTTGTATCTCACCATCTAATTTCGATTTATATGAGATGGTGCTTACTTTGGGGGTGGAGGAATTATTGTATAATAATTCAAGCTCTACCAGAAAAGAACTATAACTTGGTCTATTCGAAAATACCAGAAAGTTATATCACTGAAGAAAAGTCTACACTGTATTATCTCAATTACATATTTTAAAATATGAGAGATATGTCTTCTGTTAATTCAGAAGTACTTTTAAAACAGTAAAGATTTCAGTATCCCTTGATGAGTAAAGCATATAGTAAAGGATGTTTCATAAGAGTATTTATGAACTAGTTCCAGAAGTTTGGGTGGATTCAAATATACTACACTTGATCTGAAGATCAAGACATCAGATTGACCTATTTACACAGTTTGTTTTATATTAGTGCAAGTGGGAGTTTGTTGGGTTTTATGCCCTAAATAAAACTCTTTACAATCTGATTAGTTATCAACATAAGAAATTTGAAGTGATTGATGTTTGCATGAATTCTACATGCTAATGGTTTAAATATGTTTATTACATTCATACACACAAAATCAGTTAAATCCAGATCATATGTTTATTCACAATTACAGTATCGTCAACACAGTGGAATGTGATTGTGATCATATGAATCAAAAGTTTTGGTCCCTGTTTCATCAGTGTTATTGGATTTACACTAATGTGATAATCAGCGATGATGTATACTTACACTTGGAGTAAGTGTTATGTTCTTTCCAGGACATTAGTAAAGTATACTAGTTTCGAATGTATGGAGTATACATTGGACTTGACCGATATTGCAACTAAGTTAAGATATTACAAACTTACCGTTATACATATCTTTCCAAGTCAATATCAGTAGTTGATCTTAAGATTAAAAGAATCTAAATCCTGATATGCTTTGGCTCAACTCAGGAGTGCTATTCATGTTCTTTGATTTATTAGTTAAGCCTACTTTTGGGTCAGGGTGATACGTATATTTTGGGAACATGATAGTATGATTGAGTGGGAGTGCTGAACATAAATATGGAATCTATAGCTTCTACTGGTGTATAGAAGTTAAGTGATGATTCCCTTCGAGCTTAACAAATAGAAGTAAATGGATGAGCTCTTGTTTAACTGACTAATTATTAGATCACTAAACACCATTTACAGGTAGCTAAGTGTTTTAAGGGGCAAAATACATTGAGGGGTGAGAACGGTAAAGAAATCCCATCTCGATGTAAATCATCTATATAGAGGATCTTTAAATCACAATAAGATTATAACAATGGTTAAATGAGATAGTATATTGGTATCGTGAAACATACAATATGCTCTATATAAGTCTGAGAGTGCAATTCTAAGTTCTAAGAGTGGATTCAACGAAGAATTAATAAGTAGGAATTTACTTGGTAAATTTGGTTCACTTATTGGAAGCTCAGCATATAGATCCACGGTCCCCATTCTAGTTGAGAACATTCTACTTGTAAGACTCATTAATTGATTCGTGATTGATCAATTATAATTCTAAAGTTAGACTATGTCTAATTTTATGAATTTTCACTGTTCAGGGGTGAAATTGTAAGGAAAAGAGTTTTCTAGGTTTATTTATTTATTAATGGACTTTATATGTCTAATTAATAATTAAATTAAATGACAATATTATTTAATAATCTATTTTAGTTATTAAATAATTAGTTTTGGCATTTAAAAGGTTAGAATTGGAAAATTGGCATTTTTGAGAAAATAGAGATAAAATTTGATAAAATTGCAAAATTAAGTGAGGCCCAATAACACCATGTGGCCGGCCACTTAATGTTGATTTTTCAAATTATTATTTTCATTATTTTAATGCCAAATAAATCCTAACCTAAACCTAGTAGTTGCCTATAAATAGAAAGTGATGGCTCACTCTCATAACATGCTTTGACAAGTTTTCAGATCAACTTTCTGACAGAAATTTCTCTCTTCAGAAAACTGAGCCTTCCTCACTCTCTACCTTGGCCGAAATACCTCTCTCTCTTTTCCCTTCATCTTTTTCGTGACCCTAGTGAAAGAGTAAGTGCCCACACACAGCAAGCAGTAACTCAATCATAGATTGGAAGACTGTGAAGGATCAAAGCTTGAAGAAGGAGGACATTCGGGCTCAGATCTTGATTATACTCTGCTACGTAAAGGAATCAAGGGTTAGAGATCTGAGTGGAAGGAGACATTTATTCCGCTGCATCAATGTAAGGTTTTCTTAACTTTATATGTGTTTAATTTATCGTTTTAGAAAGTTCATATTTAGGATGTTAATAAACATACTTGTGAGTAGATCTAAGATCCTGGTAAAATAATTCCCAACAATTTCTTTTAAGAGTGAAGTGACCAAGTTTGAAAAACAATGCCTAGAAGGCATCCCAGGTCATGTTATTCAGGTCATGACCTTGAGATACGATCTCCCACCAGATATCATTCAACACGGAGTAGTGTCAGTTTGTCACCTAGAGAAGCAAAGCATTGAGGTCTAGGGGTTAAATGCCATTGTTGACAATTCTCATTCTTGGTTGGCGTCTATTTACAACTTTCTTAATTTGGGAGAGCTTCCACCGAATAAAGGCGCCTCTAGGAAGGTCCAATATTAGGCTCCCCAATATGTGACATGGATGGAAAGCTTTATCGCCAGGGACTATCAATGCCATATTTGAGGTGCATCACTGGAACTAAAATTAGTGTCGTTATCCATGAAGTTCATGGATAATTCTGTAGAGATCACGCCTCCGGCCTGAGCCTATTAGAGCAAATCCTTTATCACTGGTATTTTTTGACCCATCATGAAGAAGGATTGTGTTGAGTATGTTTGGAAGAGTGAGCAATGCCAGAAGTACGCCAAGGTTCCACGTGCACCACCAACTAAAATCACACTCATGAGCAGCCCTTGGCCTTTTGCAGTTTGGGGCATCGATTTGGTCGGATCCCTCCCCAAACTGTATCAGTTTGTTGAAAACCTTGGAAATTATTTAGGATTGTATGTTTTAGTATTTTCACTTGTCATTCCTACTTGCTATATGTTTATAATTTCTGAATTATGTATGAATTTATATTGAACCATGTTATTTTCTGTTATTAAGTTGTAGTTTAATTTCGAATCTTCATTGTTGGTCTAACTTGGCTTGTTTATCTAATGAGATAAATCCCTAGTGGATTTTCACCATTAGACATACATAATAGTGTTAGATCTCGAAAGATAAATATTGTATAAGCAACATCTAGCTGTTCATCAATGATGACACCTTAGACTAGTATTTTTACAATATGAAACAAGAAGATTATATAAATAAGATTACTTTGAATTTCGCTAACCGAAGCATCGTTGGATTCTTATTTATAAACGAAATTATCCTAATTCCTCTTAGCTTATTCATTTCGAATTAGCTTCAAAACATATCATTGGATGAATGGTCTATAAATCATTTCATGTCATTCTATATTTTCTCTTAAGAAATTAAATGACTATATGATTATAATCCCGAAATTCTATTCCCAATTGATATAAATCCTCAATCTTAGAAATCTCCTACTTGTATGGGCAAATCTGACTTAGAGTTTGTATTAGTAGTGGTGGTCCAAGAAAGAATTACTCATTATATTTGGTTGAATTTAAGTCTTTGACTTTAATTTTAGAATTCAAACAGAAATTTTCTTATATTTCTAATTCCAGATACAATACAGTTACACTTTCTCAAGTGTTTAATATCCATCTTTTATTAATGGATTCAAACTGTATGGAATATGAGTTAGGTATTCTGTGACCAGGATCCACTTGACGTATTCTAAGAACTCTTTGATGTAACTATACCTAAGTCATCAAAAGACACAACCATTTTTTTTAATCTATGGTATTTGTATCTTGTTCATAGTGGATTTGACAAGATCAATCTCTGCAAAGAGTTAATATGCCTATATCCACTTAAAGTAGTTCATCTCATCCGCAGATGGATGTACATTCAGGGGTGGATATGAGTTTTTCGTTGTATTCTTAAAACGATAACTCTAGATTATACCTTTTAGCAAAGAAATTTGAAATGTTTGAAAATTTCATTAATTTCTAGCAATGGTTAAAACCATTAAGGTAAGTGGTTAAAGATCTTGCGACCTGATAGGGGTGGAGAAATAGTTAGTTGATATGCAGTTCAAAGATCATTAAATTGATTTTTGAATTATATCCAAACTTACCTCCCCAGAAATTTCGAGTTGCATGTTGATGATTAGTTACTAGTCGTTGCCTAATTCCTTCTATGGTAATACAATTTCAGAATGATGTAATGGTTGGGTACTTAATGTAAATCATTACTAGATTCATGGATGACCTAATCAAAATCTTAAGAAAAGCTAGAACCATTAATCATGTTTTGTTAGCTATTCTAAGTGATTAGGGGTGGACCATCCCATTGTCAATAGATAAGAAAGTGTTTGTTCAAACAAATACTACTTTTCTAAGATAATGACTAAGTCTGAAAACAAGTAGCAAATAAAGGAGATATTTAATTCTTGATTCCAAAAGTGTTCTATCATCTTATATAACATATGATGATCCCACTGCCTCTGTTGTCTTGTCACAACCGAAGAGATCAATACCATTTAGTTTTCTTCGACATAATTCACGGTACCTTGTCGTAGTGGGAGAGTTTCTAGGAACTCACCTTCTTATGACTTGGGAGATACTAGTGATTAAAATCCATTGTGAGTTTAAACAAGTAATGGATTGTCAAGATAAGAAACTAAGAAGAAAAGCCAATAGAACTGTGGTTTAATCCATTCACATGGAATAACCTAAAGTTTTCTATTACAAGGACATAAAAGGAAATTTTCGTTTATAAGTCCATTCAATGGACTTAACAAAACTTCCTGTTCCTAGTATTATAGGTTTGAGTTTATCTAAACCTATGGCTTGTGGTATACCTGGGAATTACTTACTCTAATGCAAGCAACTTACTTTAGTAAAATGCTGAAGCATTTTCTTTCTAATGGCAATCTATAGAAGCTTCACAGCTTCTTAGGTATAGATTTTATTTATCTAAGGAAAAGTCTCAACTATTCCAGAAAAGATAAAGCCATGAAAGAATTTCTTAAATCAACAGTGAGAGGTCTTAGATATGCTTTTGTATGCCTTAGACCGTACACTGCTGTTGAGTGGGAGTAATGAGTAGGTATCAGATTAATCCAGGAGAAGAACATTGGAAGACAATCAAGTAAATCTTAAGATTAAGAAGAGGAACTATATGTTAGTCTATAAGGGTGTGTTTAAAACTCTTAGACTACACCACATCAGATTTCGAAATTTGCCTTTGTGCTAGAAAATCTTTCTGATAAGATGGTGGTTACTTTGGGGGTGGAATAGTGATTTTGGAGAAGTGTAAAAACCTATCTGAAGTCTCTAGGTCTACCAGGAAGGGACTGAATGTTAAAGTTACAGGAAAGGTACTTATTCAGTCTAAGGAAAGTTCTATACATTTTTGGCATCATTCCAAATTGCCTTAAACTACTAGTGTTAATTTCCTGATTAACCAAAAGTAGTTGCCAAAGATATAGAATCCAGTATCCCAAGAGAGTAGACATATAGAGAGGAATTTCACATTATCAATGATTTTGTGATTAAGGAAGAGTAATGGTGGAGAAAAGGTTGTGGTTAATTCAACCTTTCAGATCCTATTACGAGGAGTTTACTACTACTACACTTGATTTGTATATCAAGGTGTTGAGATTATTTAAAACGCACTTTTTGTTTTATATTAGTGCAAGTGGGAGTTTGTTGGGTTTTATGCCCTAAATAAAACTCATTTCAATATAATCAGATTTAATTATTAATATAGATCAGAAATAACATTTAATGTTGCATGGTTCACATGATTTATTTCATGATTATATGTACATAATGTATAAATTCATCTGAAACCCTTTTCACATACTTGATCCTGTTTATTGTGCCGTCAACACATTGGAAAGTAAACATGACTATGTGAATAAAGTTTTCCTAGATTTATCAGACATAGGGTTTTACAGATATGATAATCTACAACAAGAGTTTACTTGTATTTGGAGAAATACTATGTTCTTTCCAGAACATTGGTTAAAGTAAAGCTCAGGTTGGATGCATGGAGTATGCATCGGAAGGGACCGATATTGAACTTTGACTTAGATTTAATTAAACTTACCGTAATATCTATTCAAGTCAATATCGCCTAGTTGATCCTAGATCAAATGTTCTTAATCCTGTTATGATTAGGCTCAATCTTGAAAGGCTATTCGTGTTCTTTGATTTGTTAGTTAAGCCTACTTTTAGGTCAGGGTGATACGTACATTTTGGGAACACGGTAGTGCAATTGAGTGGGAGCGCTATCATAAACATGGAATCTATAGCTTCTATCTGGCGAATAGTAAGCAAAGGATGATCTCCTTCGAGCTTGACCAAACGAACATAAATGGTGGAGTACTCATTTCACATAAGCTGAAATATCATTTATACGGGGTCAAGTGTTTTAAGGAATAAATACATTGTAGGGTGTAACGGTAATTTAATCCCTTTACAATGTAGATCATTCATATAGAGGATCATTGATCAAATTAAGATTATAACAATGGATAACTAATGATGTGTCTATATGGTGGAACATATAGAGCATTCTATATACTGAGAGTGCAATTCTAAGTTCTATGCGTGGATTCAACGAAGAATTAATAAGTTAGTGAATTTTAGTGCTAAATTCTTGATCTACTTATTGGAAGCTCGGTTATATAGACCCATGGTCCCCCCACTAGTTGAGATAATATTGCTTGTAAGACTCATGTAATTGGTTTTGATTAATCAATTATAATTCTCAAATTAGACTATGTCTATTTGTGAATTTTTCACTAAGTAAGGGCGAAATTGTAAAGAAAGAGTTTTAGGGGCATATTTGTTAATTATGATACTTTGTATGGTTCAATTAATAAATATGATAAATGACAATATTATTTAATAATTATTTATAGTTATTAAATAGTTAGAATTGGCATTTAAATGGTTGAATTAGAAAATTGGCGTTTTTGAGAAAATCAGATGCAGAAAAGGTAAAACTGCAAAATTGCAAAAAGTGAGGCCCAAATCCACTAGTATAGGGCCAGCCACTTTTGTAGGAAATTTAAACTGATTTTTTCATTATTTTAATGCCAAATAATTCAAACCTAACCCTAGTGGAATGCTATAAATAGATAGTGAAGGCTTTAGGAAATTAACACTCAAATTTTCTATTTTTCCTTCAGAGAAAAACCTGAGCCTTTCTCTCTCCCTATCTTTAGCTGCCACTTCTTCTTTCTCTTCCCTCTTGAATTTCGAATTTCTTAGTGTGAGAGTAGTGCCCACACACATCAAGTGATACCTCAATCATAGTGAGGAAGATCGTGAAGAAAGATCATCAACAAAGGAGTTTCAGCATCAAAGATTCAGAGAAAGAGATCCAGGTTCAGATATTGATAATGCTCTGCTACAGAAAGGAATCAAGGGCTAGATATCTGAATGGAAGGAGTCATATAATTCCGCTGCACCCAATGTAAGGTTTCCTAAACTTTATATGTGTTTATTTCATCGTTTTAGAAAGTTCATATTTAGGGTGTTTAAACAACATACTTGTGAGTAGATCTAAGATCCTGGTAAAATAAATTTCCAACAATAGGACCATAGAGAGAACTTCAATAGGACACACGCCATATGTGATGACATACAAGTGTAAAGAAGTAATCTCAGTAGAGGCCACGATCCCCTCTCACTACCGAGATACCTACGATCCTTCCCAGATCACTCCCTGCTCTAAAAATCATCAGATTTAAACGAGGAACTCTGAGAACAGTCACATGTTCAGCTCGAATTCTACAAGATTAACCCCGTGAGTGGTGGTCTACATCTCAGATGGAAATTTTGTTACCTGGATAAGGTTTTCTCTAAAAGTTCCCACATCCACCGTTCTTCTCTTGTTCAAGAGGTCACGCATGTCTCTTGGTCTTCTAGGTCATTCTTGCTCCTGTCAACCTAGGTCTTATAGCTGTCTCCTGACCACGAGGTTGTGAAGGCAACTCTAGTGAAAATTCTAGAATGAACTCTGGGTCATCTTGGGACGACACGCTATGAGAGTGTTCATTTAAAGCGTTGTAATCACTACTTCCCTCAAAGTAGTCTTCAACAAGATCACAGGTGTGGAGAGAATTTAATTGGTTGCTCAAGTTTAATTCTTCTCTCTGAACTTGAGGGAAGTACTCGTACTATTGTCTATGGGAAAAGTAATGGCACAACTTACCTCTTTCATCTCAAAAATATTTCCAAGTATAAAGCAGCTCATTGGTCGTTACCCACTGGATTTCACAGCCTCCAATTTTGAAGTAGCATCTCCTAATACTTCCCTCAAGTTGAGCAGGAGGTCCCTTTCCCCTTATAACGTCTCTAGGCTTGGTTTCTTGAGAACATTGAGGAGAACTTAGTGGAGGAATCCTATCGATTCTCTCGTTGTTGTAAGGTCATTCAACATCTGGTGGAAAGCCCATTGGTTGGCGCCCTCGAGCTTGAACCCTCTTGGACTCTTGATCAAAGTTACCCTCCCTCTGGGAGGTCTCTACACTTGGTGTTTGCCTAGTGCCTGCTCGGTTACTAGGTGTAGCAGTGGTGTTCCAAGCATTGAGGGTTTTTTCTTAGACACTAGTTCCCACGTGATGAATTGGTCAACAAGGTATCTCTTTTATCAACTCAAAAAAACCTCTTTGAGAAGTAGTTTTGCGATTAGAGCAATAAGCTTCTCTAATCTGTTGAGACAGGTTAGCTCTTTGTTGTTCCTGCTCATCGTGTTGGCCTTCAATGTTCTTCCAGTTTTCCCCAAATCAGTGTTGAAACTGTTCGTGTTGCTTATCAAGAGAATTTTGTAGTTGTTGTCCCAAGTCAGCCATAGTTTGGCTGAGCTGAGTGACCTAAGGATTGGTCTCCTTTTTGGGTTTTATGCCCTAAATAAAACTCATTTCAATATAATCAGATTACTTATTAATATAGATCAGAAATAACATTTAATGTTGCATGGTTCACATGATTTATTTCATGATTATATGTACATAATGTATAAATTCATCTGAAACCCTTTTCACATACTTGATCCTGTTTATTGTGCTGTCAACACATTGGAAAGTAAACATGACTATGTGAATAAAGTTTCCTAGATTTATCAGACATAGGGTTTTACTGATATGATAATCTACAACAGAGTTTACTTGCATTTGGAGAAATGCTATGTTCTTTCCAGAGCATTGGTTAAAGTAAAGCTCAGGTTGGATGCATGGAGTATGCATCGGAAAGGACCGATATTGAACTTTGACTTAGATTTATTAAACTTACCGTAATATCTATTCAAGTCAATATCGCCTAGTTGATCCTAGATCAAATGATCTTAATCCTGTTATGATTAGGTTCAATCTTAAGAGGTTATTCGTGTTCTTTGATTTGTTAGTTAAGCCTACTTTTGGGTCAGGGTGATACGTACATTTTGGAACACGGTAATGCAATTGAGTGGGAGCGCTAACATAAACATGGAATCTATAGCTTCTATTTGGCAAATAGTAAGCAAAGGATGATCTCCTTCGAGCTTGACCAAACGAAAATAAATGGTGGAGATCTCATTACACATAAGCTGAAATATCATTTATACGGGGTTAAGTGTTTTAAGGATAAAATACATTGTAGGGTGTAACGGTAATCTAATCCCATTACAGTGTAGATCATTCATATAGAGGATCATTGATCAAATTAGGATTATAACTAATGATGTGTCTATATGGTGGAACATATAGAGCATTCTATATACTGAGAGTGCAATTCTAAGTTCTATGCGTGGATTCAACGAAGAATTAATAAGTCAGTGAATTTTTGTTATAAATTCTTGATCTGCTTATTGGAAGCTCGGTTATATAGACCCATGGTCCCCCCCACTAGTTGAGATAATATTGCTTGTAAGACTCATATAATTAGTTTTGATTAATCAATTATAATTGTCAAATTAGACTATGTCTATTTGTGAATTTTTCACTAAGTAAGAGCGAAATTGTAAAGAAAGAGTTTTAGGGGCATATTTGTTAATTATGATACTTTGTATGGTTCAATTAATAAATATGATAAATGACAATATTATTTAATAATTATTTATAGTTATTAAATAGTTAGAATTGGCATTTAAATGGTTGAATTAGAAAATTGGCGTTTTTGAGAAAATCAGATGTAGAAAAGATAAAATTGCAAAATTGAAAAAAGTAATGCTCAAATCCACATGTATAGGGCCGACCACTTTTGTAGGGTTTTACCTCTGATATTTTTATTATTTTAATGCCAAATAATTCAAACCTAACCCTAGTGGAATGCTATAAATAGATAGTGAAGGCTTCAGGAAATTTACACTTAAATTTTCTACTTTTTCATTCAGAAAAAACTGAGCCTCTCTCTCTCCCTATCTTTGGCCGACCACTCCCTCTCTCTCTTCTTCCTAAAGATTTCGAAATTCTTAGTGTTAGAGTAGTGCCCACACACAGCAAGTGATACCTCAATCATAGTGAGGAAGATCGTGAAGAAAGCCTTTCAGCAAGAAGGAGTTTCAGCACTAAAGAATCAGAGAAAGAGATCCAAGTTCAGATATTGATAATGCTCTGCTACATAAAGGAATCAAGGGCAGATATCTGAACGGAAGGAGTCATATTATTCCGCTGCACCTAATGTAAGGTTTCCTAAACTTTATATGTGTTTATTTCATCGTTTTAGAAAGTTCATATTTAGGGAGTTAATCAACATACTTGTGAGTAGATCTAAGATCCTGGTAAAATAATTTCCAACACTCCTTAGGATTTTTTATCTCCATGTGTGGCTTTCTAGGTGGGATCTGGTCGTTGGTGCCAGTCTTGGGAGCTATTGGTGATGGCTGTAGTGGCCAATGATTACACTAGGCCCAAATGCCTCTTACGGCCCAAATCGAAATTACAACCCTTCAAACCAAGTCAGTAAATGTAACCCACTCATCCAAAATACATTGGGCTATGGATAAAATACAAGGCCTAAACGAGCCCAGCAACTATAAGACCAATCTGATACAAAGGATAGGAACGAGTCTATAACTGAAGCAGAAGAATCGATCCTTTCTCTTGGAAAAGGGGAAGACCACTTCCCATATTCGTTCTTCAGAATAGGGGAATTCAACCATCAGGGGCTCTATAAAAGGAGAACCCAGGAGTCCTAAAGGATCATCTCATCCTCACTCACTGAACACTTATTCAAGCATTTACGAAATACATTACTATTATTATTACCAGTCCTTCTCCATCGCTGTACAGGGGAAATATATGTTTTCTATCTTCTTTATTTACATTCAGATACTCTTTATTTGAATTGTTTACTGACTTGATCGTCAGAGTCCCTTCGGCTGGCACCATTCCGGTGTCCCAAGGTCTCAACTGTCCTTTTTACTTTGTTCTATAGGTTGTCGGTGCCCGTGATCCTTCCATTCTGATCATTGTAGATTTTACCCTCTACAATGGCCTTAAAGGATAAGTTGAGGAGTAGGTTCCAAGGCCTTCTCCTGGCACCTAGGGCGCAGAAGTAGTCTCAGTTCCAACTCGATCAATTGGCGTGCCCCTAATTGCTTGGCTAGTTGCCGGAGTCTATCTGTCAATACTTATAGAACGTGCTACGACCATCTTAATTAGTGTCTTTCTTGAGCCATGACTCTCAATGAAAGCACTAAAATATTGACTCTAGACTAGACTTCTAAGCCACATCCGCTCACTAGATTGGCGAGAATAAGAAAAGTAGTTAAGTAATTTAGAGAGACACAACAAATTTATAGCAATTCACCCCTATATCGCGATAGTAATAGGGCTATGTCTACTTTGAGTTTTTAAATCTCATGAGATGGTAATTACAGCAATAGACTAAGTATCAAAAACTCCAAATTCTAGAGAGAGAAGGTCTAAAGAGAGAAGCTTTGACCTTGTGGGTTGTTTTCATAATGTGAAAAATGAGCTAAGGGGGCTCTCCTTTTATAGGTGAAGGAGGTCCACAAAAATAGGAAAAAAATACAAATAAGTTTTTTTTTCCACTATTGATGATGATCTAACAGTAAAAATTATCTCCTGGTGGTGATGGCCAATTTTTGGTGCCCAGTGGGTCCTACTGTGGATTACCCAGAGCTTAGTTTTGGAACCCCTTGGGGTAATTTTGACGATGATAGCTTTAGAATTACGTTTGGGATTGGAGACACAACTTGATAGATCATTTAAATAGCTTTAAAATGCAAGTTGAATCGCATCAATCAGATAAAAAATTGAGTGAGTTATGGCCGTTTTACTAAAGGCAGTTTAGGTGCCAACGTCCATGTTGACATATGACGTCAACCTGGACGTTGGGTAAGTGTAGAAACATCCAAGAGATTGTTGGGAATATTTTACCAGGATCTAGATTTACTAACAAGTATGTTGAATTGACATCCTAAATATGAATACTCTAAAACAATGAAATTAAACACATAAGAGTTTAGAAAATCTTACATTGGTTGCAGCGGAATATAATGACCCCTTCCGCTCAAATCTTTAACCCTTGTTCCTTTCTATCACAGAGTATTATCAAGATCTCGAGCCTGGATTTCTTTCTCTCCTTCGGGTTTGGTTACCACCGTCTTCCTCACTATGATTGAGTACTAGACTTGCTATGTGTGGGCATGACACTCTATCTCTAAGGGCCGAAATAGGAAGAACAATAAAGGAGGTAAAATCACTATAAAAGGAACTCTCTCATCTACTAATTTTCTGACAGAGAAAACTAGATTTTTGGCAGGTTGAAAATCAAGTGGATGAGTGGGAGCATCATGTTCCTTTTATAGTGTTTCAACTAGGGCCTAGGGCTGAATCATATAGATTAAAAAAGAATAAAATGTTGGAAAAAATTCACTTAATGACTGGCTATGAAAAGGACCAATCTTTAGTTACAATTTTGCCTTTTTTTTCGACCACTTATTCTTCTTTCAATAATACTATATTTTCCAATTCAATCCTATAAATGCCAAAACTATTTATTTATTAATTATAATTAATTATCAAATAAAATTTCTATTTATATTATTTATTAATTAGACCATACAAAGTCTCTTAATTAATAAATTGACCACAAAACCTCTTTTCTTCTCAATTAAGTCCTTGCTTAGTGAAAACTCATAAATAAGACATAGGGCCAGTTTGGCACAGCTGTGCTGTGGGAAAAAGTAGCTGTAGCTGTGCTGTGAGGAAAAACAGCTGTAGCAAAGCTGTGGAAAAAAACTGAGCTGAGTGTTTGGTAAATTATAAATTTCAAAGTACTGTGAGTTGTTAAGATCTATTATAATAATAATGATAATATTATAATCTAGTTTATTATAATCACAAATATGTAAAAACTTATTTTATATAATATTTTATTTTTTTAATATATTTTTAATTTTTTTGTCAAATATAAATTTATATGCATTTAATAAAAATAATTTATATTATTTTTTTATTATGTTTTATCAAATGTAAAAAAAAAATAGAAACTCAATTAGTATATAAGAAAAGTTCTAGGTTGATGTTGTTTGTTAATATTAAAATAAAATATAAATTAATTTGTTTTTTAAAAAAAAATAGAGATTTAATAATTATTTATTTTATTATAATTAGTTTATTTTAATTTTTTTAATATATAATAAATAAGTAAATATGGTTTTAGTACAAAAAAAAATTATTATAGTCTTTTAATCAAAACAACTTTTTCTAAAAGTTGGGTTGGAGCAGCTTCAGCTTTTAGCTGTAGCTTCTCCAAAAATTCTTCAAAAAACTATATTTTGACTATTTACCAAACACATTTTTATCACAGTTTTTTTAAAAAGCAGCTTTTAGCTTTTTCAAAAGCTGTGCCAAACGGAGTCATAGTCTAATTTTAGAATTATAATTGATTAATTAAAATCAATTAACTGAGCCTGCAAGCAGTATTATCTCAACTAGTGAGGGGACCATGGGCTTATATAACCGAGCTTTCAATAAGTAGATCTAGAATTTACCAAGTAAATTCCCTAACTTATTAATTCTGCCTTGCGCCACTATAGATTTGGAATTAAATATCGCTCTCAATTATATAGAACGCTCTATATGTACCACGATAAACATACGTTATGATTATCCATTGTTACAATCCTAATAGTCAAAGATCCTCTATAGATGATCTACTCTGAATAGGGACAAATTTATCGTTCTACCCTTCAATGTATTTTTTTCCTTAAAACACTAAGCTACCTATAAATAATACTTCAGTAAAATAATATAATTACTGAAATGAGGCCATAATCATTTATTTCTATTCAGCCAAGCTCGAAGAAAATTATCGTTTCACTTCTAAATAGTTATCAAAGCTATAAATTCTATATCTACGATCAGCGCTCCCACTCAATTGAACAACTATGTTCCCAAGATGTAAATATATGCCAGAACCATTTGTTAGCTTCCAAGAACACCTCAAAGAACATAAATAATACGATTAAGTTAAACCTAACCATATCAGGATTAAGATCCATAGACCTAAGATCAACCATTGATATTGACTTAGGAAGATATAACAGTAGTTTATGATATCTTATTCAAGATCAATATCAGTCCCTTCCAATGTATACTCCATACATCTGATAATGGTAAACTTTTCCAATGCCTTGGAAAGGACATAACACTTATCCAAGGTGTAAGTGTATCGCCGATTATCATGCCAGTCTAAATCTAGTGAACTGACAAATCATGGGAATTAAACTTTTGAAGATATAATCATGATTATATTCCACTGTGCTGACGACACTATAATCATGAACAAATATATATTTATATTTATATATATTCTAGACTTAATAGAATTTATATATTAAACATAATCATGAAATAAATCATGTGAACCATGCAACATAAAAGCGATTTCTGATCTTTTATTAATTAGTAAATCTGATTATATTGAAATGAGTTTTATTTAGGGCACAAACCCAACAGGGATGTCCTTTAAGATGCCCAAGTGTTAGATTGACACCACTTAGTCCATTTATAGGTTTTGGCAAAGCTAGTCATCGATTCTCGGAGATGTTGCTATTTTGCAGAAATGGGAGACTCGAAACTCTTCATTTCTGGAAGTGTTGGAAATGAGAAATGCAAAGTTGTGAATTTGATTCCTCTAACTTCATTGATCATTGTATTTGTGAAAAACTAGATGAAAATTTGAAATGGCATCAGATTCGAATAAGCAGAACCCAGTACACCAGGCCATTTGTTGATCTGGGCATTGGGCCCTTTCAACCGAGCTCCTGGGATTCTGTTTTCGATACTTCCAAGGCTTCTGAACTTGAGGACAGAGTCTCCTCCCCCGTCTTTTACCATGTCAGATTCAATGGTCATATTAGATTTGGCATTTGAGCAATTGAAGGCAGCATCTTAGGTTAATTGTCAACCTAGGCACTGGGCCCAACCCTAGGTTAACTTGGGCAATGGGTCCCGTTTCCAGGGACTCGGGTTTGTGGTTTTCACTTTTAGTTTACTTGAATATTTTTTATTCATTATGATCGAAAAAATTCCCAAAACACTTTTTTTTTTGAAATTGATCGGAAACAACCCAAGTTGACAAAATGTCAACTAGGGCGCTAGGTCCCAGTTTTTCCCTTTTGGAAATTTTGTTTGGTCCTCAAAAATAGTTGAATCTCAATATTTTCTAAATATGGGGAAGATGCTCAAAATAATTCGTGAAAACTCCATTTTTTAAATGGTTGAGGTTGACAAAATGTCAATCTAGGCGCAGGGCCAGCCCCAAGTGTAAACCTTAGCGTTGGGCCCTGTTATTTGTGCCCAACAGTTGTTGTTTTTCCTCCAAAAGGACCTATTTCTCCATTTTTGATGCAAACAAATTCAATGTAAAAGTTGGATCTTTGATCAGACACTTTTAAGGTGCCCAAATTGACAGATTGTCAACCTGGGTGCTAGGTGCTCAGGGCCCCAGGGCCTAAGGCCTCGAGTGCTCAAAAATCAAGTTGCTTTGATTTTTATTTTGATGCAAGAAATATGTCTGTGGTATGTCTAATTGATATCACAATGGAAGTTTTGACCACTTTGCACTAAGACAGTCTCAAAAATCGAAACCATAGTTGAGGATGTCAACTTCGGCGCCATGTGAAACCCTAGGTGCCCAGGTTGGCTTATGGGTTGCAAGTTTGTGTAATTTCCACTCCCAAGGTTTAGATTCGGTTATTTCATGTCTTCATGGTACAAAATACTAAAAGGTAGTGGGTTGGATTCAAGTTATTAAAGTCCAAACTTCCATCTTGGAGATCTTAGAGTCAACTTGGGCGCAGGGCTAGGCTCTCCTTCCAGGTTGACTGCTATGACTCGAGTCTACTCAACTCCATGACGTCATCCTTCATGCCATGTGTCAAACATTGATATCCACATCCCCAGGAAAAGTTTTCGGGTTAACACCATTATATTTTTTTCTTCTCCGCCTTGGGTCGTCCATTTGAAGAAACCATTTTTGTCCAACTTAACCAATCTTGCTGTGCAATCCAATAGAAGGGGTGTGTTCGTTACAAGTGGGGAACGCCTTGTACCCTTTGGTGCTCTAACCAAACATCAAAGCATACACTAGGAAGTAATTAATGGTCCACAAAATAGCAATACACATTGTAAACAAAATCTCATTCTAAGCATCTTGAGCTTGGATACCTGACTCCTACAACTCTTTTATTTCATCAATTAATGGTCTCATGAAAACATCCATGTCTTTTGCAGTCGTAGTGCGCCCTCAAATCATTAGAGACAATATTAATGACTCCACTTTGATGCACTTCCAAGGGGGTAATATATACAAGATTAAGATAACAGGCCACATACTGTAAGAGTTACTCATGTTACCAAACAGATGGAACCCATTAGTGGACAAACCCAACCTCACATTTCCGGGTTCAGGTGCAAAGGATGGGTGGCGCTTGTCAAACCGCTTCCTAGACTTTCAGAAGTCCTCCCCTCTATAGTAAGTGATAACCAAGGTGCGTTCATTAAGAATAGACTATTGGCCCATAACATTATGATATTCCAGGATCTGCTAAAGGGTTATGCTAGGAAGAATGTCTCCGCTAGATGCATCATGAAAATTGATCTCAGCAAGGCTTATGATACGGTGGACTGGGAGTTTGTAGAAGATTTACTTTGGATGCTCTTCTTCCCCTCTAGATTCATGATGTGGATAATGACATGTCTAAGGGGAACCACTTACCATCTGCTGTTAAATGGAAGAATCCAAGGCAGCTTCAAAGGAAAAAAGGGACTTCGTCAAGGAGACCCAATGTCTCCATTACTCTTTTGTATTGATTATGGACTACCTCACAAGGTTACTAAGTTTTTATGCAGATAAGAAGGGTTATGGCTTCCATCCTTTATGTAAGCATCTGAGATTGACTAACTTGTGCTTCGCTGATGATCTTGCTATCTTCTGCAAAGGGAACTATAATTCAGTGAGGCTTACTTTTGAAGCTTTTCAGAAGTTTTGTGATGCAACAGGTTTGTCAGCCAATACTTCAAAGTCTCATATCTACTTTGGAGGGGTTAGTGAAGAAATCAAATCCAAGATCCTTGATTTAGTCCACATTGAAGAAGGTAGTTTTCCGCTAAAATACCTTGGGGTGAATCTTCGGCCAACAAAGTGGAAGGTAACTGGTTGTGGTATTATTCTGGATAAAGTAAATAAGAATCTTAATTGCTGGGCTAGCAAAAATTTGTCTTTCGCAGGTCGTGCTGAAATGATTCACTCGGTGCTCCTGGGAATAAGGAACTTCTGGATGAGTATCTTCATCATTCCTTCAAAGATTACGGCTGCTATTGATAAGAGCTGTCGTGATTATCTTTGGGGAACAATTGGGAATAGAAGTAAGCTTCACCGAGCTTCTTGGGAAAAGGTTTGTCTGCCTAAAAATTTTGGAGGGGTTGGATTCCGAGAAGGTAAAAAGTGGAACAAGGCTCTTTTGGCTAAATTCTTTTGGGCAATTGCTAGTAAATAGGATTGCCTATGGGTTAAATGGATCAACTCAGTTTATCTGAAAGAGCATGACATTTGGAACTACCCACAAAAGATGGATGACAGCTGGTACTTCAAAAAGAATCTTAGCCTTCGAGAAACAATGGATGAAGATAGAATGTGCCTTGCGGTGAAAGGGAACAAGCTTAGAGCTAAAAGGTACTATGACTTGTTGGTGGAGGTGGACAAAGTAGATTATACTAGAGCAGTTTGGGATAAGCTTATTGTGCCTAAACACAGGTTCCTATTCTGGCAAATAGGTAATACCCAGCTTCTTACTAGAGATTTTCTTTCTCAGATCATGACCATCTCGAGCGCTTTATGCCCAGTTTGTGAGGTAGAGTTGGAAACTCATGAACATCTATTTTTTACTTGTTCCTTTGCTAAATAGGTAGTGGTTGAAACATCTCTTGGATTGGAGAGTTTCAATTGCCTAAATCTATTGAGGATTTGCTTGAAAGTAGAAAAGGGATGAAGAATCTCCAAAATCGAATCATTAATGCAATCTTGGCTGCGACTTTGTATAACTTGTAGAAGAATAGAAATAGATGCATTTTTTATTTGTGCTGTACTTCTCCTTGTCATTTGAGCTTGAATATTAGGAAGGAGGTTCGGTTGAGAATCCTAAGCAAGGGGCCTTTTAAAGCTTGCCAAAAGAATAAGAGTGTAATTGGCGGCTAAACCCTCCCAACTCTCATTTTACTTGCAATTAACCATCCAAACTTAAATTTTGGTGGGAAAACCTACCCAACTCATATTCTGTTTGCATTTTTAAGGTGCCGTCCCATAATCTCTGTTTATTTGTCATTTTGTCTACGTGGCTAGTGACACATCACCACTAATTCCAACGTGGCTGCCAACATAAATGGTACATATTTACACAAATGTACAATTGATTTAATTAATTTATATTATTTTAAATCTAAAAATAAATTAAAACTAAAAAATATTTGTATTAACTCTTAATAATAATAATAAAACTTAATTTATCTTTCTCTCTCCTCTCTCTCTCTTCCTCTTTCTTTCTCTCTCTCTTCTTTCCTTGTTTCTGTCGACACCACACCACCAGACTACCATAACACCATACCCATTACCATCACAATACCACCATTTTTGCCACCACCCACCACCACTACACCTCTAATCACAAAATAAAACCCAAATAATAATTACAAACTCTTATTTTTTCAACATTAATCAAACGCAGCGCACCAAAACTTAGATCTCAGATCTGAGATCTCCACAATCCCGAACACAGAGAGAAACATGAAAAATTACAGATCTGAGCATAAGCCACCATGTACGACCTGCATATTCCGGCGAGACTCCAAACGACAAGAAGGAAGAGGAGGAATTAGTGTCGCACTTGCCCAGATTTGTTCATCTTAGAACCAATGCGTGCCCGAATCTGAGTGCCTAAATCACCGAACTCCAACCACAATGAAACAATAACCCACCCATTGAAGAGCCAAGAAACAAAGTTGGGGAGCCCAATCCCACCGTGTCACACCGCGATCTGAAACCCAGGTGGAATTATGTCTGAACCCGATTTCTCTTCACAATGGGCGATTGTTAATCACCCAAATAAACGTCAACCCAGATTTCTCTATCCCAAAAGCTAACTCATGCATTAATTCTTGGCTCAGACTCAACTCCGAACCAAGAATTGATGCATGAGTCAAGAATTAAGCATGACTGTCTTTCTTCCCATCTAGCCACTGTCTTTGAGCATGGTTGCTTGTTGACGAAGAAGACACGAGAGTGAAAGAGAAAGAGAGACAAATTAAGTTTTTTCTTAGTTTTTTTAATTATTAATTAATTGTTTTTGTTTTAATTTTTTTATAAGGATTTGATTTTTTGTAAGGATTAAGAATCTGAAATAATTTTTATATTTAAACTTTAGTTTTTATTTTTTAACTTTAGATAATATAAATTAATTAGACCAATCTAAGTGTGACACGTGTGTATTTGTACACAAGTACAATCTATGTTGGCAGCCACGTTAGATTCTAATAGTGATGTGTCACTAGCCACATAAGCAAAATAACAAATTAACAGAATTTGTTAAACGGCACCTTAAAAATGCAAACAGAATTATAGTTTGGTAGGTTTTTCCACCAAAATTTGAGTTTGGATGGTTAAGTGCAAGTAAAATAAGAATTGGGAGGGTTTAGCCGCCAATTACTCAAAGAACAATTATTTACTTAATGTAATTAATAGGTGGTAGCTTTTGTTGTGGGGCTGCTAGCTGTAGCAGTTGCCTCTGGTTTGTTGTTGTGGCCTCTTGCCTTTGTTTGTTTCTTGCTTGTTTTTGAATAAAGATTCCTCTTTTTCAAAAAAAAAAAAAAACATATTTAAGTCAAACTCATTTTTTTCTTTTCTTTTTTTTTTTCTTTTGTTAATTTTTTTTTATATAATTTTTTTTACCGATGGAACAAGCTCAGCCTATATGATGTAAAAATGAGAGATTTTTTTTTAATTAGATAGAAAAATTGAGCATAAAAACTTAAATCTTTTTGATTTTACCCATTCGTGGGCAATACCCCTTAAGAGTGCACCCATATATAATATTAGTAAAAATCTAACTATTTTTTATAAAAAATTTAATTCATAATATATATTTAAAATAAATAATAATCAAATTGAAAAAATTATGCTTCCGAAAATTCGATAGCATAACATCTTAAAATTAATTATTCCTAAATTTTCAATATTTATAAACAAAACTATAAATACAAAACCAAAAAAATCTAAATATTAATATTTGCTAGCCATCCAACCGCAATATATTTTTCACGGAACCTACTTCACTATAGATTAGGACTGAATATTTTGAGCGAACCCGAGCAACCCGCCCGAACCCGAACCAATGAACCCGCAATTTTTTTTTAAAATGTTTGGGCGAGTCGGGTTCAACCCGGTACACTTCGGGCGGGTTCACATGTTGAGTTTTTATGGCTATCGAGTTTCGGGCTGAACCCGCCAACCCGCCTGCCAACCCGCAATTTAAATATATTATATATATTTTTATTTTTGTATTATAGTTTATATATATTAAATTATTAATTAAAAAATAAAAAAAAACCCTAAAAGATAACACTAACCACCAAATTATTATATATATAGTTTTTGTGAGTTTTTTGGTTTAAATTGATTTTTATTATTCTGTCTATGTGTCAATACTCAATAGTTCTTGGCAGAAATTACAAAATTAAACCACCAAATTATATATATGAAGGCATTGTTGTTTATAATAGTATTGATATTGTGCATGTTTTGTATATTATAATAGTAATGTTTTATTGTTATATTATATATGTTTAATTTAATACATATAAAAAAATAAAAGAAATAAGGGACCTTTTCATTTTTACACTTCAGAACACTTTTTTTTTTTCCGGAATTCTACATAGAAATTCCTATTGCAACTAGCGCTGCAACCTAAATTACAACAAAAAATCGTATAGAATACCCTATTGCAACTAGCGCTGCAACCACTTTAGAAACCCAAACCGTAAATTTGAAAAGAAAAGTTAAAAAAACAGTATATTAATTTCCCAAGAAATAATTATTTGAATAAAAAATTAATTTTTTTAAAGAGTTGACCGGGTCAACCCACCAACCCGGTCAATTGAAACCCGCCAACCTGCCAACCCGTTCTCTATTTGGGTTCGGGTTCGGTTTCATTTTTTTGAACTCGAAACCCGTGAACTCGTGAACCCGAAACTCGCGATCCTGAAACCCGGCAAACCCACCCGATGTTCAGCCCTACTATAGATGAATACATAAGATATTGATCAAACTCTCTCCTAATAGGCAATATTTTAATTTTTTAAAACTACAATAATATATTATAAATTTACACTAACCTTCAAATACAACAAGGAGTGATGATGTAAAGACCGCTTAGTTTAAATTTGGAAATTAGCAGATAATTAGGGTTTAATTATGAAAATTATTTATTGATATTTAAATAATTATTTATGTTGATTTATTTGAATTCAGAATGCATTTTATATGTCATGTAGTGAAATTTCATATCTTTGCATGTTCAGTGCCTGGCAATATTGGAACGCAGTGTATGGCTCAGTAGAATCACATCTTGGTATTTTATATAGCGGGGTGGTATAGTTAGATATTAGGAATGTTGGGATTGGTCGGGAATTTAGAATTTCCCAAAATACCCTTAAGTGCCTTTTAACCCTTTAGCGTGGGAGGGGAAAAATGGTCATTTTACCCCATAAGCTTTTGTCCTTAAGTGGATTTAGTGTTAATTGATTATTTGATTAATTTTAATTTATGTTGGCTGAAGTAAGTTAATTATTATGTTATTTTACTCATTTATTCAAAAGTTGAAACTTGGAAAATTCAAGAGAAAAGCATTTATCTCTCTCTCTCTCTCTCTTTCGGCCACCCTTTAGAGCAGTTAGGGTTTGGTTATTTTTCTGCATTTCAAGCTTGTTCCAGCAGGGATTTGGAGATCTTGAGTTCGTGGTAAGTTTCTTGTAGCTTTTGTTGATTTCTTGAGTTGGAAGAAAAAGAAATTTTTGCATGCTTTGAAGTTTTACTTGCTGCAGCTACTGTATGTGTTTATTGTTGTTTTCTTAGGCTTAATTATGTTCAGATGAATGGATTATAACAGGTTGTGGTGGTTGTTAGTTTATTTTATTCAAGTTTGGAGTTTTAAAATCAAACTTTGGTTTTAATGGTGAAATATTGTTTAGCTTGCTGTTCTTGCTGCCGTGATTAAATGATATTTTCTGTAGTTATATTATGTTTATTTAAAGTGATTTAAGCAGGTTTTATGGGCTAATTAGTTGGATGAGCAAGCTTGGAGTTTTTGAACTCAAGCTTGGCTCATTAATGGTGGTTTTTGTATTTGTGCATGAAGCTTTGTTTTGTTGCTTTAGAAATGTTCATTAGGGTCTAATTAGCAGGTCTGGAAAGTTTGAATTTGTTTGGGGTTGATTTGGTTGAGATATGAGTTTTTTGATGTTTCCTGCACTGAACTGGAATTCTGGTTCAGAGAGGTCTGTACGAACTGGAATTCCGGTTGGCTTCCAGGATTTCTTCCCTGAACCAGAATTCCGGTTGGGGCAAATTTGGGAATCCTAGTTTTTCTCATTTTTGTGTTATTTAGGGTATTGCCATGTTATTTATCGATAGAAAAACTTTTAGTTTCAAGTTTAAGTCCCCGGGGAGTGATTTAGCGTATTGCTTATCAGTGTTGTGATTGATGTGATTTAGGAGCCTGTAATTCGCCGAGCAGATTGTTCCACTCAGGTTGACCGGTACACCTGAATTCGGAATCCAGGTAAGATTAATATAACAGTGTGCATATGTATTTACATGTTTAGCGTGCATGTTAGTAAGCCTGTTAGATTACATTAGATATGTATGTTGGCTTTCGTGCTATTTGACAGTATCACATCGGTACGGCTAGAGTATGACTAGCATACCAAGTATAGGTTGTTACAATGTCAAAAGTACCGTCGTACGAACGTTCTAGACTCAGTACCGTGTGGGACACGGGGATTAGAGTTATGGTCAGGGGTATGGGCGTCTGATCATAATCCGGGATATATGTATGTTATATGATTTATGCTTTTCTTACTGATTCTGTCGACTCACAGTTCTATGTTTATGTGTAGGTAAGGGCAAGGCTAAGGTCGAGGAACCGTGAGGACGAGCAGATGAAGATTGTACATGTCGGGGCGGTTAGGCCTGGAACGTACGATCCTCAGGACATCAGGGCTTTTGTTATTAGTCACTGGGCGACAAATATTTTGTAAATGACTAGCAAACTTTTGTAAAGTATTTTGTAAGCGGGATCGCGAAATATTTTGTATGTAATATTATAAGTTTTAATTAAATAGCAAAATTTTAATTAATCACGATTTTCATTAATCTCGTTGATTCGCAACGAGCTGCATAGTATGTTTAAAATCACGTTAATACGCCTATGCTAGTTAGGGTGTTACAGATGATCAATCGACACAACAGATAAAGTTATACCGAAAACTTATTTACCAAAACAAATTAGAATAAAAAAATAATAACTATAATTCTATACTAATATATGTATATATACATATACATTTATATATACATACACACAAATATATATATAAACATACAAAAAAAAATATATATGCACTAATATATATACACACAAATATATACATAAAATAAAATTATATATACACTAATCAAATTATATAAAGAATACATATATGTATAACATATATTAAATATATATACTATGATACATATATAATGCATACAATTTTTTTATATACACAATCATAAAAATACATATATATATTATTTATACGTAGTCTATACACAAATATATACAAATTTAATATAAAAAATTATAAAAATTAAAGCAATATAAATATATCGATACAAATTATACCCAAATAAAAATATACACGAATAAAAATTAAAATTAAAATAAAAATAAAAATTAGATCTTATCTTGACTGAGAGCGGGAGAGGCGGTGATGTGGATCGACTCAGACAGCGGTGGCCGAAAGTGGGCAGTCGAAATCTCCCTTTCAATTTTTTTTACAAAGAGAGAGATGGAGATGTGAGAGAGAGAGGGAGATAGGAGAGAGAGAGAGAGAGGGAGGTGGGTGGTAGAGATGACGGTGGCAAAATGTGGCGGTGAAGGGTGGATTAGAAAGAATAAAAAGAAGAAAAGAGGCTCGGTGATGAATTTTATTCAGCATTGACTTTTGTCAACAAAGCTAGGCTCGCGGACAAAAGTTTTTAAGTAAAAAAACTAAAACATAGAGTTTAATTTATTGTAAAAAAACTTTCTAATGAGGCTAATTGCGCCAATATAATATTTTACCTAATTTTACCCCCATATTTTTACTAAGTGGGAATTGAAACGCCATGCAATAGTTTTGCAGGCGTATTTATGCGTTGACAAAAGTAAAAATGAACAACCAAAAGTTGAAAACTTTTGGCGGTTAGTTTTCCAACACTTTTGTCGCTAAGTAATGCCCCAATAAAAGTAAAATATACTGTAAAATTTTTGGCTCCATTTGGCTATTGGTTCGAACCTTTTGCTGACGAAGTAAAGTAGTTTTGCCGGTATAGAATCCTTTGACTGGCAAAGTAACTTGCCGGCAAAGGTGTTTTCCATAGAGAATCTAGGGGAAAAAGTGCCGCCTTTTATCGGCAAAGTTCATTGCGCCAGTAAAAGTTGACTTTTGCCGGCGCAGTTCATGAATTTCGCTGGCAAAATGTAATTTTCTTGTAGTGATATCCATTCTACTTTTCTTCATCTACTAAGATTATGCCTAAGAGAGAACCTTGTATTTACAGCTGGATTACTAGAGCATCATGACGAGGTAATTTTATCCCTCAGAGATCATTTTTGGTGAAAGTAATTAGAGCAGCTAGAAAATACTTTTCCTCAGGTAAAATGTAGTTGACTTCGTGTTGGTGAGCTCAGAGTCTCTTTATCCTTTCAATAGCTTTCCTTTCTTGATGTGTGATGTTTTCCTAGTGAATAGCTGGTTCTACACTCCCTAGAAACATGGGATTATGTTTCAACACTGTCGCTTTTCCTTTGAATGATGTGGGCTCCACCCATGCTTGCTGCCTCAGTTATCCTTGAGTTTTTTCTCAATGTAAGGCTTCTCAACTCGCCTATCATGACTCTTTTTCACATAATGTCAGAGGCCTCCTACCTTGATCTTTAATTGTATATGCCTGATCAGCTACCTGCAATCATTTTTATAGTGACCTACATCATTGTGAAAGGCACAGTGCTTCATTCGGTCGATCTCTTCTTTCGATTGGTGCAACCATTTTGTAAGGATTCCTCCATATTGGTTTGTCTTTATTTTTTTAATATAATTAAATAGGCAATGCGTCGAGTTCGACTTCAAGTTCTATTTCGATTCATGGACTCTTATCTCTCTATCCCCTTAATTTAATTGTACTCTGGTCTCAAATTAGAGCTCTTGTAGAATTTCTCTCCAGTACGGGGAGGCTGATTCCCTTCTGGTGGCGTCGAGATCCAACTCTCCCTACTCTTTGTCTATTTTTGCTTTCTTGTTCTCATAGATAGCGCCAATTGTTGATGCTGAAAATTCTTTACACTAAGATCATCCCAATTAAATATTACAACTCTACTTTATTACACAATTTCTCCTAAATTGGTGATGGTTCTTCTCTTTGGTCGGCGAACTAAGATTTGAGTGAAGTGCTTTTTTGGAGATGCAATTAGGGAGAGTTTTGACTAACTGTGTGGTGAAGAATTTGTGCTCCATTTGAATGTTGGGGTCTTCTAATTATAGGGAGGAGTTGGTACTGCGCTGTAATACCCTAGAATTATAAGATTGGATTAGCAAAATCCTAATTAGAGAATTATGTATTATTGAGTAATTATATTATTATATAATTTATTATATGTGAATTTATATGATTTATGATATTTTAAGACCCCGTTGGTGAGCCAGGGGCATTTTAGTAATTTTGACGCGGGAAGGGTAAAACAATAGAATTAATTTATTTACGTGCTTATGGAACTATATTATTATATAGAATGCCTGTGTTGTCTTTTTTAGGTGTGTTCTGACAGGTTGGCACGGTATAGTCACAACCAGGTATTTCGGTCCGAACCGGGTTTCGGGCCCGAAATGCAATTTGGGATTGAATTATTGGAATTTTAATTATTGATGTATAATCAGAAAATATATTTGAGTTTAAATAGGTGTCAAAGGACATTTTTGCCCTTGGTTTATGCATCGACTTTATTTGGCCCTTGGGGGCAATTTAGTCTTTTGACCTTTATGTGATAAATGATAAAATAAGTGAATATTTTAGAAAAGAAAAAGAATTTTCTAGTTTTGTCACAGCCCCAACCAACCCTCTCAAACCCTCTTTGATTTTCAAAGTTGAATTGGTGAAAATTGACTTGATTTGGTGCTTGGAATTTGTGAATTTTTGAGCTTAGAATGGAAGGAAGTTCTAGCTTTATTTGAGGTAGCTTTTAAAGATTTTAACCTTGTCTTCCTTGATGAATTTTATTGATGATAGAGCATGAAATTAGTTGATAATGATGTTGTGTTGCATGTTTAATGAATTGGTGTTGTTTTGATGAATTTGGGTGTGTAATTGCTAGTTATTGTTGTGCGTTAAATTGTTGGGTTTGGATGAGATGTTTTGTGTATTTTCTAGGTTGGTAATGGTGTTTTAATTAGTGATATGCTGCTGGAAAAATATATGAGATTGAAGGATTTAAAGCTCAAGTTTTAGAGCTTGAAGAGTTGTGAGTTTGAGCATGATATTGAGTTGATTGTGCAATCTAAAATTGAGAGTTTTATGTTGATGTGTTTAATGCATGAAATGGTGTTTTAGACTCTCTGTTTAATGATTGAAAACCTATGTGATGGTTCTAACTTTTGGTTTGGGTTTGGATGTGTTTTGGGCATAATTTTGTAGCTGAAAACTGAGTTTTCTGGGTTTTTAAACCCAGTGGTCGCGAATATCATAGGTCTGGTCGCGACCATGATAATGGTAGTTTATTAATTTTTTTGAGTTTTTGTTTTTGCCATAACTTTTGACTCGGGACTCCGTTTGGGACATTCTTTATACCGTTGGAAAGCTCGTTCCGAGCTCTATGTGATTATATGAATTTTAAATGCAATGTGAATACTTTATGAATGTGAAATCAGGGGTTAACCCTTATTGTGTAAAATCCCGATATTGTGACTAGGATTATCAACACCTTGTCAGCAGCACCCGGGGATTTGGAATCTCTACTATTGTGGGACATCAGGTAAGACAGTAGTTAGCATGTAGAGTTATGCGCGGTGGTTCTTATATAGGAAATGATATATGTGAGTAATCAGTAACAGGGATTGGGGTTATTACCCTAACATGAGGGGTTTAATTGCCTAGGGTTATTACCCTAGTGATATATGTTGTATGAATGCTATGCGATGATATATATATGAATATATATATGAATATGTAAGATTTAGGATCATGTGTTCAAGGCATAACCAGGTTGGACTTGGTAATTAGAATCGAGAAGAACCGTTTTAAGGCCTTATTGTAATTAGACGTGTGAGGACAACACGTAGGTCTACGCTACGTAGACATAAATAGGCATGTGAGCGTAACATGCAGGTCTGTGTCATACAGACATATGTGAATGGTATTACTGATTATATAGTGTGATAAATATGTTTATCATTATTTTATACTGTCTTTCTGGGCTTGGCTCACGGGTGCTCTACTGTGCAGGAAAGGGTAAAGCTATTTCTGATCAGCCAGGAGTGTAAGAGCTGGTCGAAGAATGTACATGTACGAGCCAAACTAGACCAAGCGGGTTTGGATCTACCAGTGATGCATTTTGAGACTCTGTTTTGCTGCTTAGGTCGGCTGAAGGAAAAAGACTTGTAATAGTATTTTGTAAATATTTTTGGGATCCCAACTTTTGTAACTTTTAAATTATAAAGTTTAAACTATTACAAATTATTTTCATTCCGTTTATTAATAATTTTTAATTTTCGCGCTAATTTTGTTAGTAATCCCATTTAGGGGATTATGGTTTCTTAAGTAAATTGGGTAGCGTGCCTAATTATTTAAGGCGTTACAATTTGGTATCAGAGCGCCAAGGTTTTTAAACTTCCTGTAGATCAGCCTGAACATGTACATTCATCGTCAGAGACAAGCTCTACTCATGGTGAAGTAAGTATTGAGAGTAAATACTTTACTGTTTATGTGATCGTCTGTTTACCGCTTTCCACTTTAGGCAGTATGCAAGCATCTAGAGTCTTTATGTATTATGTGATGCCATGCTTTAAAATACTATATGATTAAGTGTTTATTTATATGGGGTAAATAGATCAGTATAGGGTTTAAGGCAATAGGTGCATAGGTGTGGTATTGGTGCTTAACTCGCTGGGGTTGTTGATGATAGGGGTACTAGTAATGGACCCTCCGCAATCATCTAGACCACAGGGCGAGCAAGTAGAGCCTGAGGTTTCCCAAACCGATCCACCATCACTGCCTCCACCTCCGCAGAATTTGGGGGATAATGCGGGAGTTGGCAATGCTAATCCTCTTGCCGACTGGCAGCAAATGTTCCAAGAAATGCGAGGTATCATACTTCATCAGGAAGAAGAGTTGCATAGATTAAGGCAACGGGCTGCCCCTGTTGATCAAGTGTTACCACCAGAACCTGTGCCAGTGGTGGGTAACCAGGGTATGTAATGCCGCACCGAGATTCTGTATTTTACCGGTTTGTGAGGCTGCAACCTCTGACGTTTCTGGGAGGTACTGATATAATAAAGGCCGAGCAGTGGATGAGCACTATTACCCGTATCCTTGACAATATGGGGGTGACGGGAACTGAGAGAGTGAATTGTGCAGCCTTCATGTTACAAGATCATGCCCGCGTCTGGTGGGATATTGTGGGTCAAACCCGGGATGGCAGTGTAATGACCTGGGAGGAATTTAAAAATCTGTTTGAAGAAAAGTTTTACAACATTGCTATGAGAACTTCACATGTGGAAGACTTTGTGAAGCTTACTCAGGGGAAAATGTCAGCGACCGAGTACACTCTAGAGTTTGATCGGCTGTCAAAGTTTGCTGGTGATCTGGTACCCACAGATTTCACAAAGAAACAGAAATATGTGAGAGGACTGAATGCCACAATTAGTCAGGACTTGAAGATTACCACTTCACATGACACTTTGTACAAGAAAGTGGTAGAGCTAGCCTTGATTACTGAGGAGGTTGAGCAACATGTAGCAAAAGAGCATACCGCAAAGGATGTCGTCACGGCATCGAACCCGCTTGCTAGTGGTAATGTCAGTAATGGGACCGACAGTGGCAACCTTGATCACAAACGGAAGGCTAAGGCTTCCGGAGCATCAAGGGGTAATAGAAAGTTCCAGGGAAGCAGAGGTGGCCGTCAGGGCCGCGGGTCTTCATTCCGATCATATCTCGAGTGTCCCAAATGCAAGAAACACCATCCGAGTGAGTGTCGGGCGAAGACATGTTTTCAATGTGGCTTGGTGGGCCACTTTATTAGAGATTGTCCTCAGGCCAAGAAAGAGGAACCCAAGAAGAATGCTACTCAGAACCCGGGGCGACTTTTTACTATGACTCAGGCTGACGCTGATGCTAGTCCGTCAGTAGTGACAGGTCAGTTATAGAAAGTTTCCATAAGCCATGTGATATTTATGCTTTGGGGTTTGGTACCCTGTTACCCTCGGGAGACCTTATAGTATCCACTTGGTGGATTCGGTCTTTGTCCTTCTGGATTGACGGTTGTGAATTGACCGCCAATCTAATTGAATTGCAACTGTTTGGTTTTGACATAATCCTAGGAATGGATTTTCTGTCTAAGTATGGGGCAACGATCGAATGTAAGCGAAAGATGGTGGTGTTTGAGCCTGATAGTGCTAACCCAACGGTGTTTGTGGGTAAGGTTCAGGGGACACGCATACCAAGAATAACACTGTTAAAAGTTAAGGACCTGATGAGTAGAGGTTGTTTGGGATTCATAGTCACTACAGTGGATACCAGCCAACCTGTGACATCAGGACCTGAGAATATAAGATTAGTGTGCGAGTTCCTTGACATCTTTCCAGAAGATTTATCGGGATTGCCACCTACCCGGGATATTGAATTTGTAATTGAGTTGGTTCCGGGACCGAATCCAGTATCAAAAGCACCATATTGAATGGCTCCAGCGGAATTGAAGATACAATTATAAGAGTTACTGAATCTGGGATTCATTAGACCGAGCTACTCACCTTGGGGTGCTCCGATATTATTTATGAAGAAGAAAGACGGATCTCTACAGATGTGTATTGATCACCGGGAGTTGAACAAGCTTACTATCAAGAACAAGTATTCTTTACCTCGAATTGATGATATGTTTGATCAACTGAAGGGGAAGACGGTCTTCTCCAAGATCGATCTTCGCTCAAGCTATCATCAGTTGAGAATTCGAGAGGAAGATATCCTGTAAACTGCATTTCGTACTCGGTATGGACATTATGAATTCCTTGTGATGTCTTTTGGACTCACCAATTCCCCAGCAGCATTCATCGATCTTATGAATCGGGTGTTCAAGGATTACCTGGATAGATGTGTGATTGTGTTTATTGATGACATCTTGGTGTATTCTGAATCAGAAGAAGAGCATGAGTTTCATCTTAAAGCAATTTTGCAACGATTGCGGGATAATAAGCTCTATGCTAAATTCAAAAAGTGTGAATTCTGGATATCTCGTGTCTCTTTCTTAGGGCACATTGGTGGATCCGGCCAAAATTGAAGCTGTTCGGGATTGGCCAACACGAAAGTCAGCTACAGAAGTTAGAAGCTTTCTGGTGTTTTAATTAGTGATATGATGCTGGAAAAATATATGAGATTGAAGGATATAAAGCTCAAGTTTTAGAGCTTGAAGAGTTGTGAGTTTGAGCATGATTTTGAGTTGAGTGTGCAATCTGAAATTGAGAGTTTTATGTTGATGTTTAATGGATGAAATGGTGTTTTAGACTCTCTGTTTAATGATTGAAAATCTATGTGATGGTTCTAATTTTTGGTTTGGGTTTTGATGTGTTTTGGGCATAATTTTCGTAGCTCAAAACAGAGTTTTCTGGGTTTTTAAACCTAGTGGTCGCGACTATCATAGGTCTGGTCGCGACCATGATAATGGTAGTTTATTAATTTTTTTGAGTTTTTGTTTTTTCCATAACTTTTGACTCGGGACTCTGTTTGGGGCGCTCTTTATACTGTTGGAAAGCTCGTTTCGAGCTCTATGTGATTATCTAAATTTTAAATGCCATGTGAATATTTTATGAATGTTAAATCAGGGGTTAACCCTTATTGTGTAAAATCCCGGTATTGTGACTAGGATTACTGGCACCTGGTCAGGAGCACCCATGGATTTGGAATCTCTACTATTGCGGGACGTCAGGTAAGATAGTAGTTAGCACGTTGAGTTATGCGCGGTGGCGCTTATATTGGAAATGATATATGTGAGTAATCAATAACTGGGATTAGGGTTATTACCCTAACATGAGCAGTTTAATTGCCTAGGGTTATTACCCTAGTGATATATGTTGTATGAATGCTATGCCATGATATATGTATATGAATATGTAAGATTTAGGGTTATGTGTTCAAGGCATAACCAGATTGGACTCGGTAATTAGAACCGAGAGGAACCGTTCTAAGGCCTTATTGTAATTAGACGTGTGAGCGCAACACGTAGGTCTACGCTACGTAGACATAAATAGGCATGTGAGCGTAACATGCCGGTCTGTGTCATACAGACATATGTGAATGGCATTACTGATTATATAGTGTGATAACTATGTTTATCATTATTTTATACTGTCTTGTTGGGCTTGGCTCACGGGTGCTCTACTGTGCAGGAAAGGGTAAAGCTATTTCTGATCAGCCATGATTGTAGGAGCTGGATGAAGAATGTACATGTCCGAGCCAAACTAGACCAAGCGGGTTGGGATATCCAGTGATGCATTTTGAGACTCTGTTTTGCCGGCTAGGTCGGTCGAAGGAAAAGGACTTGTAATAGTATTTTGTAAATATTTTTGGTATCCCAACTTTTGTAACTTTTAAATTATAAAGTTTAAACTATTACAAGTTATTTTCATTTCGTTTATTAATAAATTTTAATTTTCGGGCTAATTTTGTTAGTAATCCCATTTAGGGGATTATGGTTTTCTTAAGTAAATTGGGTAGCGTGCATAATTTTTTAAAGGCGTTACATGCACAGTCTCTATTCACTCCTCAGATTGGTCCACATGGCTCTATTCTCCTATTCCGTCATGCACTTTCTTCTCTTTGTTCCATCAGCTCAAAGACTCCCTCAGCCCTCGCTATTATCTCTACCATTATTTTTAGTTATTTCAGTATGAGCTACTCACTCAATAATGATTCTTTAAGCCGATTCTTGGTGAAATACCTAACTGCATCCTTCAACTCACTTCACTCACTTGATACAATATGTTGAAGAACCTTTACTAGAATTTTTGGGGATGCTCTCCCTCTTTCGACTTAATATGGTAGAGGTCTTTATGTTTTAATCTACTTTTGGCATTTCTCTCATATTGTGTGGAAAAGTATAGTGCAAGCTCATTTAATGAGTTAATTGACCCTTCCTTCAACTGCTTGAATAATAGCAAAGTCGATCCTGCTAGGGTGGTGGAGAAGGTTTTGCATCTGATCGCAGTGTTATTTGTCTCAAATACCATCCTCTGTCCAAATTTAAGCACATGTTCTAATAGATTGCCTTCTCCATTGAACAATGTGAAGGTTATTTTTGTGAAGTCTTTAAGTTTTGACTCTTCAATGATCTATTTGGCAAATGGAGATCTCGCTACATTTCTCACGGCCACTCTGTTTGAATCATCTAGCTCCATGACTCTTTCTTCTCCAATTTTTGCCATGACTTCTCTCATAACATGCTCTCGCTTCTTTTTGTTTGTCGTTACATATTTGTCAAACGTGCTTCTGAGGTGCTTGTTTTGTTCCATCTGTGTTTTTTAGAAATTGACAAGGAAGCAAACCCTCCTTTCTTTACAATATTTGATCTTATCTCTTTAAGAAAATCTTTATTAATTGTTATCACCTCTGGTTCATTTTTTAATTCTTTCACAATGTTTTGAGAGGTTCTTAGTTGTTGCAATTGCTCCTAAAGTCTCTCTTCATTACTTACTAGATTTCCATTTCTCGTCTGTCTAGTGTCGTGCAGTGTCTATGTTTTGTTCATTTTTGTACACATATATACCATTTATTGCTTGAAAATTTTTTAACACTAAGTAACGCCTTGATGAATGTTGTTGAGTTTTATCTTGATCATGTTGATGCCTCTCCTCAGTGATACGTTGTTCTTACAACAATTTCTCTTCTGGGAGAGACGTCGTAGTTCCTCATTATACTTATCTAGTGAAATCGTTCTTCGGTTTATTTCTCGCATCTCTTTTGCTTGCAACAAAGTAGTGGTTGGATATATCAATGATCCAATTTGATGAGTCTCTTTCATTTGTAACCACACTTTTCTGCACATTATTCGACGCTTTTTTGGATCCTATCCTAGACTGTAGCCGACTCTTCAACTTTTTGTTCTTCTGATTCCCACAGACGATGCCAGTTGTTCATGTTGAAAATCAGCTCAGCAATAAATTTTTGATTGCACTTCAAATTCTTTACAATAGGATCATCTCAATCAAAAATTACAACTTTGCTATATTACACAATTTCTTCTAAATCAGTGGTGATTCTTCTCTTTGGTCAGCGAACTCAGATTTGAGTGAAGTCACTACAAGAAATGTCACTTTTGTCAGTACATTTTTGCGTTGGCAAAAATTTGGTATTGTGCTGGCAAAATTAAATCTACTTTTGATGTATTGGAAAATTAACGTTGGTAGTAGAACTTTTTTTGGCATAAAATAAAAAGTGCTCGCGAAAATAACTTTTTCCAGCACGTAAATGCCCTAGTAAAAGTTAGAATTTTGCCACTATAAATGTGCGCTGGTAAAACTTTTACCTTTTGTTCAGCGTAGTTTGTGAGATGTGTTGGTAAAAGTTACTTTTACCAGTACTGTAGCGAACTGCACTGGCAAAAGTGGCATTTCTTGTAGTGAGTGTATTCTTGGAGATGCAATTCGGCAATGTTTCGACTGGAATAGTGTGGTTAAGAATTCGTGCTTTGTTTGAATTTCGGAGTTCGTTCTGCCTAGTCTTTATTCTCTTCTCGAATTACTCCACATGGCTCTGTTGTCCTATTCCCTCGTACACTTTCTTCTCTGCTTTGCTTATTGAGCTCATTTCCTCAAGCTATTACGAACTCAGTTTCGCTCTTCAGCTTTTTCTTTCTTTTTTTAGTGAAATGGTACATTTCCCCTTTTGTGTGCCGCATTATTTTATCAGTTCTCACTTTTATTAGGATAGAATTATTTTAATACCCTTTAATTATTTTTATCCTTTAATTATATAATGCATCTTATAATTCTAACACAAATCATTAGAATCAACTATAAATTACTAAACATTTTTTTGTGTGTCATAAACTCATAATTATACACACTACTCACTTTGGACTTTAAACATCTTTATATTATCTAATTTATTATTAGTGATACATTCATTTAAAATAATACTACACCAAATAGTAATGTGTTTAGTGCTTTTGTAAAATGTGGATCTTATTATAATTAGATGTGGCTGAAAAATTCTACCATATCACTATGTGTATTGTATTGGTGCATATTTTATATTACATACCATTACTCATAATATAATTTACGAGCTTCCCAATTTAATTTTTTTTTTTTCTAATTAATTGATTACTTAGTTTAGTGGTGAGTCCAATTCACCAGTGACCAGAAAGTAATGAAAATGAAGCAAAAACAAGATAATGGAGGAGAAGTTATGTTGCACCTAACTTAACTGGGCCAATTGATCAAATTTGGTCACGTTATATTAGCAAAACAAACTGCCTTTCAAATAGCCTAATAATAAATAATAATAAAAAATGGGTAGCAAAATATTAATTACGTACCTAGCTCTCTTTTCTCACACCATAAAATTAGATCTTATTCTATTTTTGTGGATATCAATTAGCCAGGCGAACAAATATATATAGGGACTAGTTGTCCATGTATTCGTATATATACATATTAATAATATATTTTCCTGTATAAATAATTAAATATTATGCATGCATTTTTTATTTTCTTGGATCTTTGAGGACTTTGTTATGTACGTGATTAACTTTGTGGTCTTTAATCGTTTCGAGATATATATCAACAAACAATGAAAGCAAGAAGAAATCTTTGTGCCCCTCAAAGTTATCGCCGTTGAGATCGTCAAATTCACCTCTCTCTCTCCCTTTCTACTTATCTGAATTCATTTGTATATATAATAAGCTGACAAAGCTACCAAGCTTCATTATCCAACTACTCAAATTATTAATAACGCTTAATTATTATCTTATTATATCTAATTACAAATGGATGTTGGACGGTGGAGATTCCTTGCAGCTCTTCTTCCTCCGATAATTATTTTGTTTTTTTCTGCATTTTGTAGCTCTGAAAGAGGTACTACACTTATTTTATTTTGATTGTTAATTAGCTATACATATATATATATAATATATATATTTATCTCCTTTTTATATAATACAAAAACAAAAACAAAAAAGAATTTCAAAGAAGTTCTGATCTAATTATACTCATAAATGTTTTCATCTCATGCAACTCCACAAAATTAATTAAGAATGAGCAGAAATAATAAATTGATCAAAATTGTTTTTTTTTTTATTCAGGAGTGACTGTAGAAATTAAGTTCTCTATTTGGTTAACTTAATTGATATGTGTGGATTTTTCTTAATATTAATATAATTATATAAATAATACAAGTCAGACACGGCCAAGGTTTTCAAGAGTTGAATATGTAGTAGGGCATATATATGCTTATTTATTTATTTATTGGAGAATTACTTTATATATTATTTTTTTAATATTTTTTTTAAATTTACGTGCAGTTTGAGTGTCTAAACTAGTTAAAGCGTTAGTTGCAATAAGAGTTTTTATACGATTTTTTGTTGCGATTTAGGTTACAGCGCTAGTTGCAATGTGAGTTTCTATGTAGAATTCCGTAAAAATGTAAAAAAAAAAAAAACTATTTTGAAATGTAAAAATAAAAAAGCCCCTTATTTATTTTATTAAACAATATTAGATATAAAGATAATTACTGATGAAATATTGTTATGTATTATATAAATTAAGGACCCAACTATAGTTTCATGCACAATGCAACGGTAGCTCCAGCAGTATCATATTACGACTACATAATTGTGGGAGGTGGCACGGCGGGGTGTCCTTTGGCGGCGACTCTGTCACAGCATTACAATGTGTTGTTGCTTGAACGAGGTGGATCCCCTTATGGCAACTCCAACATCACCAACCTATCTGCCTTTGGCGCCGCCCTATCTGACCTCTCTCCCACCTCCCCCGCCCAACGCTTCATCTCCGAGGATGGCGTCATCAACTCACGCGCCCGTGTCTTGGGTGGCGGCAGCTGTCTCAATGCCGGCTTCTATACACGCGCCGCCCCTGATTATGTTAGGTACCTTATATAACATACATTTGTGATAATTTTTTTAAGTGTAGCTTAATGGTATTTTACAATTATATATTAACTTAATAGTTTAAAAGTTTTGAGTTCGAACCCATGACTTCCCCTTTTTCCCATTCCTCCCTCACCACTAAGCTAGTATTAGTGGTTTTACATTTATGATCATTAATTAAGAAAGTCAAATGCTTCTCTATAATTTTTGTTTATTTTTTGAAAAAGAAAATACACTTAAATCAAATATATATATATATAATTATATATCACCTCCACTTTATTTTTATTTTGAAAATATTTTTAATTTAATTATACTCATGTATTTTCAATATTAAGACAAAAATAATAACCTATAAATAAAAATAACTTCTAAATTATAATTAATTATACTCATTTTTTAAAACTTGTATTAAAAATTTATATCTTTAGATAACAATATAATTACTTGTTAATCTTTGTTAATCTTTTTTCATTTTTTTTTATAACCAGTATAATTACTTCTTAATCAAATATATGTGTAGAATCAAAAAACTTATTCCATATTTAAATAACATGTAATAATATATGTATAATATTATGTCTATATTATTGTCAAAAAAAATATTATGTCTATATTATATCTACTCAACTATAGGAAGAAAAAATCAATGTGTCAAACAACAATACATACATATCAAATATTAATTTCTTTTATATATTATTTTTATTAAATATTAAGAATTTCTTATTGATATTAGATATTAATTAAGAATTTATTATTGTTAATGTTTTACAATTGATGTTTTGATTTTATTTTACTAATATACCTCTAATTACTTATAACATCTCAATTAAAATATAAGTAATTTAGTTCTAAGAGTATTTTTAAATAGAAGTTTTATTGTTTATGAAATTGTATTAAATAAAAAAAAAGTATGAAAACAAGATGAAGAAAATTATTAAAAAGGAGTAAAGTTTAAAGTTGCTTTTTTATAATTATTTTTTTAGGTAATAATGTTGGGATCATATATTACTTTTCAGTGTATAATACCTCTAGTGTAATTAGTGGAATCTAATTTATTTTGGGTCATTGTTAGCAAGTTAGGACTTAATTACTTATATTTATCCTTTTTTTTTTTTCTTCTCAATTATGATTATATGTTGGTATACATTACACGATAGTGTTAGAAATGTATAAAACACCACAAAACACAAAATATAATTTAATTAAATAATATAAAAGGCATACTTTTTTCTGATTTTTTTTTTTGAAAATATATAAGACATACTTGAATATTTATCTACTAGGATAATTAAAAGATAATGAAGGTTGATAGCGCAAAACTAACCTACTATTTAAGTCTTTTTTCTTAGATTTTTAAATCTAAATCTGAAGCAAATCATCATTAGATCAACAAAAATATATAATTTTGATGTGAGTATATATTTATAGAGTTAGATAGATGACCTAGTAATAAAATCTAATTAGATTGAACCCCTTTTGATCAGTTAACTATTCAACTAAACTTTATACAAATACTAAATCACTAACTATATCGACGTCCGAAAAAATTATTCGTCATATATTTTAATAAAATAATTAAAAAGTTAATATAAACTCAAAATAATAGTTGTACAAATACAAATTACAAAATCATTGCTTCCCATTTCAAAAAAAAAAAAGAAATTTTTTTCAAGGTGCTCATAATTACTATTTGACATTAAATATATTTTTCAATAAAAATATGATCCAACATCAGAGTTATACTTATATAAGCTTTAAAATATTAATATAATTTTTATATATATATATATTTATTGGTGTATTTTATTTGAAAAATACTATAATGGTACTCGTGGAGTTGGACACCAAAATAATATATATGTTTGAAATCTAATTAAACAATGTAACAATAATCTCTAATTGTACAATTAATGAGTCCATTATAGGCTAGATGACTTTTTATTTTTATACGGAGTTTGTATGAAAATAAATTTGTGTACGTACAGTGATTTGTATTCAGCTATATTAGTTTATCGAATCAGAAAATAGTAATCTATAGTAAAACTTCAATATTATATAAAGGAAATGAATAAGCACATATGTGTGGTTTTTGTGAAACATGGTGAGAATAGGGCAGCAGGATGGGATGGGCGGCTGGTGAACGAGTCGTACCGGTGGGTGGAGAGGGTGGTGGCGTTCAAGCCGCCAATGGGACGGTGGCAGAGGGCGGTGAGGAACGGTCTATTGGAGGTAGGGGTTGGGCCCTACAATGGGTTCACTTTTGACCATATAACTGGCACAAAGGTTGGAGGCACTATCTTTGACAGGGAGGGTCATAGGCACACTGCTGCTAACTTACTTCAATATGCCAACCCCACAGGCCTCACTGTCCTCTTGCATGCTCCTGTTCATAAGATCCTCTTTAGAATTAGAGGTATTCATCTCAATTTACTTACTAAGTTTGTATATAATTTATGAGTGGACAAGATTACTGTATAATAATTGAATGAGAACCTGACACGAAAAAAGGACTGAATGAGAATATTCATTATATTTTAACATGGTGACATTTGGTTGAGAGGAATGAAAATATAAGAATAAGAATGAGAATGAGAATAGTAAGAATAGAATAGAATAAAATTAAAAATGCACAAAAAAAAATTATTAAATTTTTTCTCATCATACATTTGAATGGTTTCTTCTTTCGATTTTAAAATGGATTAGTCATTCAACCAAAATAGTGGAAAGACCATTCAATTGGAATGTTATATTCCAATACTTTAATATACAACTAAATAAATGAATGAAATGAAAATTATTTATTCTATTTTATTATCTCTAACGTATATTAGGAGCATCATATACTAATATAGGAGGATTTGGTATTTAATATCTCAAGAAGTGTCCTTTTTGCAAAAGAAATTCTTAAATAAATAAGTCTCCACTAGTTTTTCCGAAACTAAAAATAAATTTTAAAAATTTTCAATTCAACAAAATTTTAAATATCAAATTTAATCCATTTTTTAAAAATATTTTTCTCATTTTATTTTTTGTGAAAAACTTATATTATTCAAAATTAAAACTTATGCTATGATATGTGGTCTGCATAAGAATTTATTAATCTTATTTAATTGGAATTATTTAACAAATACACAAAAACAACAAAAATTACAAAAATAAGATTGTACGAAATTTTAAATATTTTTACGATTTTTATGATTTTATTTACAGAAAAATACGGTATTTTTATGTTGTACTCTTGTTACTTTGTTGTTAATTTTTTTTTATTTGTATATTATTTTTGGTTGTTGTTATTGTTTGGATGTTATTTTCCTGTTACTTTTATGTAATTTTTTTATTGTTTTCGTGTTGTTTTTATAAAAAAAACCATAATAATATATAAAAAAAAAACTTTGAATGTAAAAATGTATTTTCTTTTTACAAAAAATTATACTTCATTGAATTATCCTTATTTAATTTGGGGTACTAGCTTAATCAATTCATTAATTTTTTTTTGGTTATAAACCATTAAAAGGGAGAGCAAGGCCCATGGCCCACGGAGTGATCTTTAGAGACTCAGAAGGGAACCGACACAAAGCTTACCTAAGAAATGGGCCCAATAACGAGGTTATCATATCCTCTGGGGCACTTGGAAGCCCACAACTTCTAATGCTCAGTGGAGTGGGCCCAGCACAGCATCTTCGGGCCCATAACATCACCCTGGTGTTGGATCAGCCCATGATTGGCCAAGGAATGTCAGACAATCCCATGAATGCAATCTTTGTCCCATCTCCTTCCCCTGTAGAGGTTTCACTCATTGAAGTAGTTGGCATCACCAGCTTTGGTAGCTACATTGAAGCCGCCGGTGGTGAGAACTTCGCTGGTGGTACCGGAAGAGATTATGGGATGTTTTCTCCTAAGGTATCACAAATTTATACCAAGATAAAATAAATAAACAATAACTTTTTATATGATTTACATTAAAAGTACATTTTTGTTAGAACATATGAGGTATACATATTTCCATAATAGTACTATTTTTGAAACATATAATCCTTTGAAGAAATTGTAAAAAAAATGTTCAAACAACATAGAAAATAGTCATTTTGAAAAATACCTAATTTTTTTTGGATAAGTTGAAGAATACCTCTTTTATGTATTTATTAATCAAAAATACCCTTATATTATATTTCATTAAAAAGTATTTACTTTTATGAGTAAGTTGCCCAACATACCCTCACGATCCACTTAAGTCTAGCACATAATTTAAAGGGGTATAATGGAAACATCATCAATAAAAGTGAGTACATTATAAAGAATATAGAAATAAAGATAAAAATTAAAATTAATAAAGTAAAATAGGTATACAATGTAATTTCTTCAATTATTTTTATTGAATTAGGTCCATTCAACAATCCAAATATACCGTTGACCAGTAAACCATAAAATTACGTAAAAATGGTATAAATCTAATAGCGAAAATAAGTGGCATTGTTAAAACAAGTGATATTTTGTTTGATATTTGCAGATAGGGCAACTTTCTACTGTGCCACCAAAACAAAGAACCCCAGAAGCCTTAGCCAAAGCTATACAGCTAATGGATAGTCTTGTGGATGCAGCCTTTATGGGAGGCTTCATTCTTGAAAAAATCATGGGCCCAGTATCGACCGGGCACTTGGAGCTCCGAACCCGAAACCCGAATGATAACCCGAGTGTGACATTTAACTATTTTAAAGAGCCCTTAGACTTACAAAGATGTGTACAAGGCATTCAAATCATAGAAAAGATAATAGACTCAAAATCATTTTCTAGTTTCAGATACGATTACATGTCAGTGCCTACATTGCTGAACATGACAGCCAGTTCACCTATAAATTTGTTGCCTAAACATGTCAACTCATCAACTTCTTTGGAGCAGTTTTGTAAGGACACAGTGATGACCATATGGCATTACCATGGAGGTTGCCAAGTTGGTAGGGTTGTTGATACAGATTATAAGGTTCTTGGAGTTGATGCCCTAAGAGTTATTGATGGTTCTACTTTTAATTACTCTCCTGGAACCAATCCTCAGGCCACTGTTATGATGCTTGGAAGGTAAATAGACACATTTTATTTTATTTTATTTAAGAAAAAATATGATGAAAAATATATTTTTCCAATTAATTCGTATTAATAATGTTTTTATATTGTAGGTACATGGGAATGAAGATATTAAGTGAGAGACTTGCTATGGAGGAGTCAAAGTGATCATTCAATATGTTTTCTATTTGATGTTAAGCTTCAAGATTACAGTACTTATATATTTAACTTGAATGGTTCCAACAAAAAAATTGGTACCTTTTACATAACAAAATATGTTTAGTTTTACCATCTAATGAATCCATTATATATGATAGCTAGTATATTTGCTACTACCAAATATATTTGATGAGAATATTAATACTTTTTGTACTGATTACATTACAAAATGGAACAAGTCAAAGTATTTGAATTTCACATTATGGTGCATTGATTAATAACCTCTAGTCTATAATTAAGTCAAGATAAGACTAGAAAAATCTTATTAATTGATACAAGTATTTTGCCAAGTGTTTAAACTCTAGAATTTACCTGAGCATTCAAAGAATGAGATTCTAACCTATTGAATGAATGAATTTTCTCATATTCATAGTGCTAGAGTTCTAGTATGTACACATTACTTATTGATGGGGTAAATACAGATAATATATTGACTTTGGACTCATTGGATTTTCTGTTTAACTTAAATTTTCTCATGTTTTTTTGCTTCTTTTCCTTGGATTACTCATTGGATTCATCTTTTATTTTCCCATGTGGCTCATTGCTTATGCTTGTGTTTTCAATATTTTCTTTGGCGTTGCTAGAGCTAGGTTTATTTCTCGAGCCATCTTTTAATAGCTTAAGTTCGGATAAAGCCTCTTTATTTTAGACGTATATAAGTGTCCGGTCGTTGAATTCACTTATTGATCTTACTGGGCATACTTGTGTATCATCCTAAAGCTCACTTCTTGGTGTTATTCCCGCTTGTAGGGTAGTTAGGTGAGTGCTATTATTCAAATATTTAACCTTGGCTGTCGTGGTGTTGAAACAACTCAAGAAGGCCTTCAAGGATTCATCAGGTTGTTATTTTATAAATTGGTTAAAGATGATGCCTCAGGTCTTCTATTTTTAGCGGCATAAAAGTCCTAAGACAACAGTTTCCAAGAGGTAATAGAATATTCGATGAACTTGTCAAACCAGCTGCTCGCAGCTCCGATGACGAATGTTGGGAATAGAATGCATTGCAAGTTATTTCCCACTTTGCTAGCTCGTATTATTATGTTGAAATTTTTTATATGAGGCATTATGTCAATTGTCCCATCATAAGGAATCACATGTGGATTTTTAAATCTTTTTGAAAATTGTAAATTCAAAATTTTAGGATGGAAAGGCTCAGGGTTGTCATTAGAATGATACTCTGGGAGCTTCTCGTATTCCCTATCTCGGTATTTTCTAAACCAGTCCTCCAACTGAATGACCCTTCGTTGAATAGAGTTATCAATTGGTTGGTTAACCTAATCATATTTTTGGCGAGAGTTTCTATTTAATCTCTCTCTAAGATCTGATGCAATACTATCTGCTCGCATAACCCTTTCTTTGGCTTGATTTGTTTTTAGTTTGTATTCCTTGGGGCTCTTTTACCGATCGATGAATTATCTCTTCTTCCATGACTAGTTCATCATGTTGAGTATTTTCCATGATGAGGAAGTTTTGTTATATTAGGGAGATGTGTTTTGAGTTTTTGATTTTAACAAAAGGCTTTCAATTAAAGTACCAAATTGTTAACATAAAAATTCGTTTACAATAATGAAGTCTTTTAAATAAAACTAAAGCATTAATTAGATCAAATTTAAATAAAATAAAAAGAAATTTTACGTAATTTTGTAGTTAAATCTACATACTCTACGAGTCAATATTATTTCTGATTATATTTTTATAATATTTCTGAATACAAGAGAATGTCTCTGGATTTTTTCTTAATCTCTCAAAGTTTTTGCTTCTAAAAAAATAGATTGCCCTCTTCATAGGTCTTTGTTCCTATTTATAGGATTCTTTAATATGACACTTATGTTGGAATTTATTTTACCAGGATCTTAGATCTACTCACAAGTATGTTGTTTAACACCCTAAATATGAACTTTCTAAAACGATAAAATAAACACATATAAAGTTAAGAAAACCTTACATTTATGCAGCGGAATTAATGTCTCCTTCCACTCAGATCTCTAACCCTTGTATCCTTTCTGTCGCAGAGTATTATCAAGATCTGAGCCCGAATGCCCTTCTCTTTGTGTGTGATCATTCACAGTCTTCCAATCTATATGATTGAGTTACCACTTGCTGTGTGTGGGCACTTACTCTATCACTAAGGTTCGAAATTTATGAAGAGGAAAAGAGAGGGAATGATTTCGGCCAAAGAAGAGAAAGAGAAGGCTCAGTTTTTCTGAAGAGAGAATTTTCTGTCAGAAGATGTTATGAAAGCATGTGTTTTGACTGAGCCATCACTTTCTATTTATAGGCAACTACTAGGTTTAGGTTAGAAATTATTTGGCATTAAAATAATGAAAATATAAATTTGAAAAACCACTTTAAGTGGCCAGCCATGGTGTGTATAATGGGCCCCACTTGGTTTTCCAATTTTCACAAATTTTATTTCTATTTTCTCAAAAACGCTAATTTTTCTAATTCTAACCATTTAAATGCCAAAACTAATTATTTAATAACCAAAATAGACTATTAAATAATATTGTCATTTAATTTAATTATTAATTAGACATATAAAGTCTATTAATAAATAAATAAACCTAAAATCTCTTTTCTTTACAATTTTGCCCCTGCTTAGTGAAAATTCACAAATTAGACATAGTCTAACTTTAGAATTATAATTTATTAATCACAAATCAACTATTGAGTCTTACAAGCAGTATGTTCTCAACTAGAATGGGGACCATGGATCTATATGCTGAGCTTCCAATAAGTGAACCACTCTTAGAACTTAGAATTGCACTCTCAGACTTATATAGAGCATATTATATGTTCCACGATATAGATATGCTATCTCATTTAACCATTGTTATAATCTTATTGTGATCAAAGATCTTCCATATAGATGATTTACATCGAGATGGGATAATTTTACCGTTCTCACCCCTCAATGTATTTTGCCCCTTAAAACACTTAGCTACCTGTAAATGATGTTTAGTGATCTAAGAATTAGTCACTTAAACAAGAGCTCATCCATTTACTTCTATTTAGCTAAGCTCGAAGGGAATCATCACTTGACTTCTATACACCAGTAGAAGCTATAGATTTCATATTTATGTTCAGCACTCCCACTCAATCATACTATCATGTTCCCAAAATATACGTATCACCCTAACCCAAAAGTAGGCTTAACTAATAAATCAAAGAACATTAATAGTACTCCTGAGTTGAGCCTAAGCATATCAGGATTTAGATTCTTTTAACCTTAAGATCAACTACTGATATTGACTTGGAAAGATATAACGGTAAGTTTGTAATATCTTAACTAAGTTGCAATATCGGTCCAGTCCAATGTATACTCCATACATTCGAAACTAGTATACTTTACTAATGTCCTGGAAAGAACATAACACTTACTCCAAGTGTAAGTATACATCATCGCTGATTATCACATTAGTGTAAATCCAATAACACTGATGAAACAGGGACCAAAACTTTTGATTCATATGATCACAATCACATTCCACTGTGTTGACGATACTGTAATTGTGAATAAACATATGATCTGGATTTAATTGATTTTGTGTGTAAATGTAATAAACATATTAAACCATTAGCATGTAAAATTCATGCAAACATAAATCACTTCAAATTTCTTATATTGATTACTAATCAGATTGTCAAGAGTTTTATTTAGGGCATAAAACCCAACAACTTATTCCTTCTTGACCTTATGAAATATGGATGATCCTCACTTTTTATATTTACAACACGTGGGATAAATAAAATAACTGATAATAATCGCTTTTTAATCTTATCTAAAAGTAACGAATTTTTGCTGAAGTGGCATGATCAGAGTTGTCTCATATCCTTTTGTAATTGAGGCACGAGATAACTTGATACTTCCCCCGTCGTATCATTAGAAAAAGATCCAAAGCAATTTTCTCTTGATTGGTTTTCTCGCATTTGATGGAAGATGGTGAGGCGGATTCTATTTAGACCATGGTGTAAGAATATTTTATTTTTTGGGAAATATATTTCTATTTAATGAAATAAATTTCTATTTAAGGAAATAAAATAAATAATTGATTTTCTGATAAATGAATATTTTATATTCATTGAATCTAGACAAAATCAATTATGTAATATTCTATATATGGTCAGATTTCTATATTCATTACTCGATTTGATTTCTTGAATTAATTGTCAAAATATTCTGACAATTAATGTGGCGCAGATACTGATAGAGTATCTCACCTATAAATATAGGGTCTCGGTCCCCGAGCTCCTCACTCATTCTGTTCATAACAGCAAAATTCCATCTAAAGAGAGTTGAGAGAGCGAGGAAGCCCGATTACCCACATCAACTAGTTTCCTTTGCAGATCAAAGCTTATGTGGGTTTGAAGCTCAAGAATCAATGGCTGGAGGTATATCGATCTTTCATTGCATATGTTTACGATATGTTTATAGTTTATTTCCGCATTACATATCGTTTATATATATGTTATTTCATATATTATATTATAGTATAACAGTTGGTATCAGAGCAGTTTTTATCTCTGCCTTGATTTTAGTTTGAGTTTCATTTATATATATATACTCGTATATACAGTGTTTATATATATATTTAATTCAGTGTTCATATATATATATTTTCGTTCGTGTATATATATATTCATATTCATTTAATCCCAATTATGTATACATATATATTTTCATACATATACTTGTTTATTCATTCGTTCATATATATATATATTCATATACAGTATACATATATATATTTTTCTTCATTTCATTACGTATATATGTTGTATATATATATTGTTTCTATACCTAAATGCTATATACAAATATGCATTTCATGTTTATATATATACATACGATATTTTTATTTTTCTGTATATATATGTATATATGTTTATATATGCATTAAACATTCTGAATCAATATATTCATATATTAATATATATTGTTCTAAGCATGAAAACTCATTTTGAAAAACAAAGAAATCTCAAAAATTTTCTGGAAAACGTTTTCCGGACCCAAAGATTTTTGGTGATTTTAAAGACTTTGTTTCACGTGTTTTCGATGCATGAAATCTATATGAATGTCTTAATTTTTGCATTTAGATTCATTTGGAATTGATTTGGAGTCTTTTGGTCGTCGGAAACACATTTTCCGATCGGGTTTGGCTCGGGTACGTCAGACCCGCGTGACTGAAAAACGCGTCAAAACGACCCAGTTTGGCTGTTGAAGACGACACAAACGACAGGTCGTTTGTTAAAAACAACGTGTCCTTTTGTAATTGAGATGAACATCACGAGATAACTTGATACTTCCCCCATCGTATCATTAGAAAACGATCCAAAGCAATTTTCTCTTGATTGGTTTTCTCGCATTTGATGGAAGATGGTGAGGCAGATTCTATTTAGACCATGGCCCTTAGTCTTTCAATATACTCATGTGCGTCAATGAGTTGCAACCTCTTAAGAAACTCCTTATCTACCATTTCCTCTTAACACATCATATAATATTTTTTTTGCAAGCCTCGTTCATTTTGGTTGGGTTCTGAAATAAACTAATGATATTGTTATCTTCACTAATCATTGTACGCGTAATCTTATCACTTTTAATTGACAACTATAGCATAATATAATGTGGGACAATACTTCATTGATTGCCACACTTTCTGAGATAAGATAACTTTTATATTTATAAATTCCCTTAATTTTTGAGGCCAGTATCAATGTGTCATGTCCATATTTAATTAGAAATATGGACATGACAGTTGGAGATCATAATAATCTTCATTTTTATTATTATTATTTCTTTAAGCTTTAATTATTGTTTTGTTTTATTTACTTTTTTTCAATATTTTTATTAATTAAATAAAAAAATAATAAATTAATTAGTAATTGATAATCACTCTCCCTCGGAACGATAGTATACTTTATTATTACTAGCAAAAATTACGTGCGAGGCACGTATATTAAATTTTATGCTAGTTTTTTTCTATGTTATTTGAAAATGATACAATTAAAAATTAAAGAAAAAATATTATTAATTATTAGGTGAGATTATTATTATGTGTATTTAAATATTATAGTTTATAATGTTGTCAATTAAAAGTGAATACCGAATGTAATATATTTAGTGTTTAAGAAAGCTTAATGATTTAAATATGTTCTTAAGTTAATCCAAAAATAAATTAAAAGGTGATGTTCTAATACTTAAAGAAACATTACTTAAATGGGTGTAAGATAGAAAGAAAATTAAAAATCAATCTCTAAATTGTTGATAATTGAAGATAGTATTTGTCTAAAAATTGTAGATAAGAAAACTAATGATAGTCATTGGTGGATTTCAATCTTCATTTGCTTCGATAGAGACAATAGTGTAATTTTTGTATTTTGCACTTTTCATTCTAGCCGGGTCCGCATATATCTGGATTGTCCATTTTTTCATTGATAAATTAAATATGGTAGTGTCGACAAAGCGGCGGTGTTCCTACAAATCGTGATGTATTTTCATTTAAAATGATTAGACATGGTGTGCATAGCTTATTTAATTAAAAAAATCAATTTATGAAAGGCATGTAAAACTATTTTATTTTTTTTTTAAAATTACACCTTTGCGGTATATTTCATTAGTTGGGCAGCAGTACACGAAAATATTTTTTCCACAATATCTGCGAACATGACAGCAGATAGGCTCTTTGTATTGTCATCAAGTTCAACATATGCTATAGCACTGTAAAATGCATAATAAGATTGTTAGTATCTTTTTTTTATTATTATTTTAACTTAATTTCAATAACATCATATGTTTTTTGTAATATACCGTGGTGTAAGAAATCCTTCCTGGCTGCATGATGGCTTGTCACATATAATTTTTTCATTGCGATTGTATAAATCTATTTTTTTATGACATGCGTCACATAACATGTAATAAAAACTCTGGACAGTATCAGTTATTTTTATTGCCGCCTCAATCCAAAAATATTTTTTCTACATCCAAATTAAATGGTGTTAATAATAGTAAGATATTAAAACAAAAGTTTTATAAAGTAAATATAAAACTTTAATTGTGCTTCTAAAGTTCTACATCAACTCTGAAATTTGGATGTTAGTCACTATTTCGCTAATATATTTAATTGTGCTTCTAATTTATGAGCACGTGATCAAAAACAGTGTTGTAATGTACTCTCTGATTTGTTTTTTTTTTTTTTTGCATCTAATGCCTCAAGTTTAATTATGATAAATTTTGGTGGGTTTTAGTAAATGTTTTTCTTTTTCTGGTTTGCATTAATAGCTAGAACATGGAAAAATTAATAAGATTGACATTCTTTTTTGTCACAGCATGTACAAAGCAGCATAATTATAATAATGCTTCAAGTTGCTATTATTTTTATTTAACAGAAGACAAAATTATAAATTTTATGACTTCTTAGTTATACTGTATGTGCTAAAATATAACTTTTTCTTTTAGTGAGTGTTTTTATAGGAAAATGGTAATTCTAGAAGAGAAGAAGAAGAGAAAAATCATAAATGTACAACAACAAAAATTCAATTGTTTTTTTTTTTTAGATTTAATGGGATTTATTTTATTTATTTTATTATATATAAATAAAAAGTGACCCATGAATTTCTCATAAACTTTTTTATTTTTAATAATAAATTATTTTATTTTTAATATAAATAAAAAGTGACCCAGAATTTCTCATAAACTATTTTATTTTTAATAATAAATCATTTTATTTTTAATATAAATAAAAAGTCTCCCACGAATTTCTCATAAACCAAGAATTCAGTTATATAGACACACTTTATATAGAATAGATATTACTTAATTGGCTTACTAAATTTACCCAACTCTCTTTCCCTCAGAAATTGTTCTACTCTCTCCTTTTTTATATAGCTTTTTATTTTATTGTTTTTATTTTTAACATAAACTTAAAAGTGATGAATGTAGATAAAATATCTACTTTTATTTGAATAGGACAAACTATTACCTATATATTATAGGATAGAAACTCTATTTAAGAATACTTTATTCAAAAATAACTTTTAATTTGTTATAAAAAAATGAAGTCCCAATTTGGACCAGTTATAAATAGGAATAACCTTTATATTGTAATTAGTTATACATTTTTTAAGTCCCGTATTAATAAAATATACCTCTATATAAGAATAATTACATCTTAAAAAAATATATACATATATTTTATAAATTTATTTATGTAGAATTAATAATTTTATTTCAAATTATAGTACATGTATAAATATTATATGTATTCGAAAATAATTCTAATATAATATAGTATTAAGAATTATTTATTGGTAATTTTGTTACATTGATATTTTTTGATATTTTGATTTTTTTTAAGTATAACTCTATTTAGTTATAACCTCTCAATTAGAATATTATTTTCTTGGTTCAGATGTATTCTTGGATAGAAATTCTACTGTATATGTATAGTAGTCTTTGGCACATGTTAATTACATGATCTAATTGGACCAAAAATTTATGAGAAAATAAAAAGTCATAAAATATAAATAAATAGAATGGGAGAGTAAAGGATATGACACAGAATAATGGATATCCCCTAAAGAGGTCCCATATTTCTCTGCCACAAAGCATATAATTTCTTGACTTTTATTTTTTCTTCTCCATTGCCTTCAATCATGGACAGAATTATAAAGAGATCAAAAAGAAAATGCTCAAACAGAATCTCAATTTTATTTCCTCTTCGTACAATTAAGGAGAGATAGCTGAATTAGATAGATAGCTTTTCGAGAAGATATATGAGAAAGGTAATATGGTTGCCACTTTCATAAATATGGAGAAGAATGTATGCTTAATTAGAAAGCAGATCGCACCAAATTATATTGGATATCCATAAGCATATGCTACATAGATTCTATATATATTTATATCTCTTTATCTCTAATCAAACCTTTCCTCTTTCTGATGATTATATATATCTTTTCAATTAACATCTATATATAAGGCCTTCCATGACTCTCTTCCTCTCTCCACAAGCCAAATCATCAACATATTTAGCAGCTGAGCGATCTAGTTGTAGGGCTTCTCTCTTTTGGCAGGCAATTATATAATGAAATTCATTTGTAAATATATATTTAATGTGTATATATATATTATATATATATAACTTATAATATTATATTAATTAATGTAATTAATGACCCGCCAAAGGAGAGTTGCCCTTCATCTATTTCGGCTTAAATCATATGAAAACCCTCTATTCTTCGATAGTTTGCAGGTTGAGCCTAAAGTTTATTGGTTAGATCTTCTTCATTTGATGGGTGTCATGTAATTCAAAAGGTATGTATATGTAATCATTAAAAGATGATTATATATATTAGATTAATATTTATTTTTTAAAATATTAATTAATTAAATAAATTTTATTTTCCTAATAAAATGATATTTAACATAAAGTGATGAAAATATATATATAGTAATAATTAAATTAAAAAATAATGCCTAAGGTTTTATGAAATGATTCAGAGAATTTATTGTAGTCACATGTCACAATGTTATTAAGTCACTTCATAATTTTAAGAAAAAAATTGTAAATAATTATTTAAATTCCTGCAAGAGAAATCAACCTTGAATTATTGAGCTTTTTTTCTTTGGTTAATTTGATCGGAGGAATGGCTGTTGTGGCGATTGAACAAATAAATTTACTAATTTCTTTGTTATAAGAAAATTAATCTGTGTTTGGAGTTTGCTTTCAAAAAAAAATCTGTGTTTGGAGAGAGGAATAATATATATATATATGTTATTGTTATTATATTATTTGATCGAAACAAAAAAGATTAAAGTACACGTTATTTAATTTAATTTTAGTGAGTTAAATATTTTATATTTGTTGAGAATAAGCCTGATCATATATAAACACCTCAAATTTGTAAACACACAGAGAAAGGATGATCATGTAGCTGATTCCAGAAAACTTGAACAGATCTTGGCTGTCTTCTCTGATCTTCCTGGGGACAAATCCATTGGACTGAAATTCAGCAGAGGAGGAGAAGGAGAGAGGTCGATTGAGGAGCTTCTGGAACAATTTTATCGGCAATGAAGCGATCGTGGAGATCGATTCTATTAAGTTCCATTCTCATAAAACCTGGATCTTAATGTCGCCCATCCCCACATGACCAAAGGTATATCATCGTCCATCGAAGGGGCCACACAAGATACTATATGGAAAACAAGAAGAATGTGGCTAGAAGATGAAGGAATAAAAACATTAAACCAAAATTCGATCATGGATTGAGAATTTGAGAAAGAGATTCGAGGAGTTTGCCATTGAACAATCTCGATCAGTTGTCTAAAATGCAACTCCTAATATTTATTACTACTTTTAGATATATAATAATTTTTGATTAAGAATATTCTATTAAATAATAATATATTTTTTTTTGAAACAAATAATAATATATTAGGTTAAAGTTAATTAATAGGTAAAATTATAAATTTGTTATAAATATTAATAATTATGTGGATGTTTAAATCTTTTATTTATTACCATTAATTGTAATCAACATTCCTCTTTTTCTTAGTTTCTCTTTTTTTTAGTTTCTTAATATTTTACTCTTGTATTTGTATAAATAAGGGTTCACCCCATTCGAATAAACAACTCACCCCATTGAAATAAACAACTCAGAAATTCTCATTCACTTTCTCTTTCTCTCTTTATCTTCTTCTTCTTTCTTTTCATCTACTTTATATTATTTGTAGGTTTTTGTAATCCAAGCAAGTAAACAAGTTGACCTTTGACAAGTTCCAAGTTTGTTGGAAAGTTAGTTTTTTCTGTTATGTTCACAGTCCTCACTGTTGGGTAGTTAGGTGTTCAGTTTTTCATCTTGTAAGCCTATATATAAAGGCATGTGAACTCATTAAAAAAGCGAGAGAGAGAAAATCAGAGAGTGAGTGATCTGATTGGAGAGTGAAAAACAGAGTGCAAAGTTGATGTAAGGCACTGTCCAAGTCGAGTTTCTTGGAGTGCTTGAGTGAGAGAATCGAGTTGTCTCCTGTACAAACTTTGAGGATGTGTATCTAACTTGATGTTCATTGTAACTTTGAACCAAATGAATGGAATGAATACCAAAGGGGGTAGCAGGAAGTAGGCATTGTTTTTGGCCAAACCTGGATAAAAATCTGTCCTTGATTTCTTGCTTTATGTTTCATTCTTTTATGATGTTTATTGTTTTAAATTGGTGTTGTTCATGTTGAAACAACAGTGGTATCAGAGCTACGGTTTTGTAGGAAGGAGAAGAAGATCTCTAAGATTCAACATCTAAAGAACACCAAGAATTCAAGAACTCAAAGAAGCTGGCTGCAATGGCTTCATCATCAACAAGATTTGATCTAGAGAGATTCGATGGGACTGGAGACTTCAGTTTATGGAAAGAGAAGATGATGGCTATATTAATCTATCAGAGATTAGATTCAGCCATTGAAGATCGAACTGAAAAGGATGAAAAACCAGAAAAAGGTTCAGATGGAGTCAAGAAAGAAGACTCAGAAACTGTAATGAAACAAGCTAGATCAGCACTCATCATGAATCTAGCTGATAATGTACTAAGGCAAGTCATTGGAGAAAAGACTGCACTAGGAATTTGGACTAAACTAAATCATCTCTACATGGCCAAATCGACTGCAACAAAGATTTTTCTGAAAGGGAAGTTCTATGGTTTTAAAATGAATCCTGTTAATTCTTTAGAACAAAATCTTGATGAGTTAAATAGAATTGTGTTGTCTCTTACTAATATGGGTGAAACAGTTAAGGAAGAAGATCAAGCTGTGATCATATTGAATGGTCTTCCAGATCAATTCAAGGAGATGAGGACTGTGATAATGTACAGTCGAGACACACTGACCTTGGAAGATGTCATGAGCACTCTCAGGTCCAGTGATGCTGAATTGAATTGGCAGAAAGCAGCCAAGCAAGAATCAAGAAACGATGATGCACTTTTGGTTCGAGGCAGAATGCATAGAAGGAGCAACTCAAAATTCAGAGGCAACTCTAGATCAAATTCAAGATCAAAGTCCAGGCCTAAGGAGACAAGAAAATGTCACCACTGTGGCAAAATTGGTCATCTGATCAAGAATTGCTGGGAAATCAAGAACAAGAAAAAGAGACAGAAGGATGAAGAAGATAAGTCAAATGATTCAAATGCTGTAGTAGATGAGACATATAGCTCAGATGGTGATCTGTTTGCTGTGATAAATGAATGCTACTCTAGTCAGAAAAATGGTGATGCCTGCAACATTCTGCAGCAAAAGAACTGTGATGAATGGATTTTAGACAGTGGATGTACATACCACATGAGTCCTAACAAGGATTGGTTCATTGATTATGAGGAAATCAATGGAGGAAGTGTAGTTATAGGAAATGATCACAAATGTCAAGTAACTGGAATTGGATCTATTGCCATTAGAAGCTTTGATGGTCCTGTGAAAACTCTCACCAAAGTCAGGCACATACCAGATTTAAAAAGAAACCTAATCTCTCTTGGAACCCTTGATGATGAGGGATGTGAATACAAAACAAGCAATGGAGTTATGAGAATAACTAGAGGTTCTATGCTGATATTGAAAGGCACCAAAAGGCATGGATTGTATTTCTTGAATGGTCAAACAATCATGCCTGCCTATGCTGCAACAGTGAACAAAAATGTGTCTGAAACTCAACTTTGGCATGCTCGAATGGGACACATTGGTGAACAAGGACTGGTAGAGTTGTCAAAGCAAGGTCTAATAAATAATTACTCACATGCAAGCTTACCATTTTGTGAAATCTGTGTGCAGGGAAAACAACACAGAATAAAATTTTCAAACAGCAACTACAGAGCCAAAGGAGTACTTGAATATATACACTCAGATCTTTGGGGAGCTAGTAGGATCAAAACAACTGGAGGTAATCAATATTTCATGTCCATTGTTGATGACTATAGTAGAAAGGTCTGGATTTTTCTCTTGAAACATAAAAATGATTGCTTGGAAGCTTTTAAAAACTGGAAAACACTTGTAGAAACTCAAACAAATTCAAAGATTAAGGTGCTAAGAACTGATAATGGTCTTGAATTTGTTAATGATGAATTTAATGAGCTTTGTTTGAAGTGTGGAATAGAAAGGCATAGAACTGTGATAAAGACTCCTCAGCAAAATGGCATTGCTGAAAGAATGAACAGATTCTTGCTAAATAAGGTTAGATGTTCGCTACTAGAGGCTGGAATGAACAAGAAATATTGGGGAGAGGCATTACACACAGCCTGCTATCTCATTAACAGAAGTCCAAACAGAAAACTTGATGCAAAGACTCCTGAAGAACTATGGAAAGGTAAGCCTCCTTCCCTAACTCATTTAAAAATCTTTGGTTGTGCAGCCTATGCACACAAAGTTGAAGACAAACTAGGGAAAAGATCTGTTAAATGTGTTTTCTTAGGATATCCAAATGGTATTAAGGGATATAGGCTATTATCAACTGAGGATAACAAAGTAATCATAAGTAGGGATGTTATTTTCAATGAACTTGATTTTCCTTTTAAAGGAAATGAGAAAGGTAGTTTTTCTGATGCTGCAGGAAATGAAATCAAGTCAAAAACCAGTATGCAAATTGAGGTGGAACCTGAGCAAACTCAAACAGAAACTGAGAAGAATTCTGAAACTGAAAGTGACTCTCAAGATGAAAATCTAGAAGATTATCAACTTGCTAGGGACAGATGCAGAAGAGAAATCAAGCCTCCAGTTAGATTTGCAGAAGCTGACATTATTGCTTATGCACTGGCTGTTGTCACTGAGCAAGCAGAAACAACTCCAAGAACTTACAAGGAAGCTATATCAGGGAAAGATGCTAAGAAATGGAAAAAAGCTATGTCTGAAGAGATGGTTTCACTAAGGAAAAATAAAACTTGGATAGTGATTATAAAACCAGAAGGGCAGAAAGTAATAGGCTGCAAATGGGTTTATAGACACAAACCTGGCATTACAGAGAATGAAGAAACTATATACAAGGCTAGGCTTGTAGCAAAAGGGTTCACACAAGTTGAAGGAGTGGATTACTCAGAGATTTTCTCACCTGTGGTTAAAATGAAGACCATCAGAATGATGCTTGCCCTTGCAGTTCAGAATGACTGGGAAATCGAGCAAATGGATGTAAAGACAGCATTTTTAAATGGACAACTTGAAGAAACAATATATATGACACAACCTGAAGGATTCGAGGTGGAATCTGATAAAGGAGAACTGGTTTGCTTGCTGAAAAAATCCTTGTATGGATTAAAGCAATCTCCTAGACAATGGTATAAAAGATTCAACTCTGTAGTGACTAAAGTTGGATATACCAGATCAAAGTATGATACTTGTCTTTACTTTAAAGGTTCTGAAACTGAAGAAGCCACTTTCTTACTCATCTATGTTGATGATATGCTTATAATGGGAAAGGATTCAAGTCAAATAACTAAGCTAAAGGAAGTACTTCATGGGGAGTTTGATATGAAAGATTTGGGACCAGCAAGAAGAATACTTGGCATTGACATCACAAGAGACAAGAAGAACAAGAAACTGACACTGTCTCAAAGTCCCTACATTGAAAAATTAATGCAGAAATTTAAAATGTCAGACTCTAAAGAGGTTAATGTGCCTCTTGCTGGCCATTTCATTCTATCTACTGATCAGTCTCCTAAGACTGACAAAGAACAAAAAGAAATGAAAGAGGTGCCATATGCTGAAGCTATTGGTAGTGTCATGTACACCATGATAAGCACAAGGCCAGATATAGCCTATGCAGTGAGTGTTTTAAGTAGATTCATGTCCAATCCTGGAGAAGAGCATTGGAAAGGACTAAAGTGGCTATTGAGATATCTAAAAGGCACTGCAAGCTATGGTTTAAAGTTCAACAAAACTGGTTCTAAGATGAAACTAGAAGGTTTTGTTGATGCTGACTATGCCAGCAACAGAGACACTAGAAAGTCCATAACCAGCTACTGCTTTCAATTAAATGAATGCTGCATCAGTTGGAAAGTTCAGCTCCAACCAGTAGTAGCCCTATCAACAACTGAAGCTGAGTTCATGGCCACAACTGAAGCCTTTAAGGAGGCAGTATGGCTAAAAGGAATTTTGAGTGAAATTCAAATGAAGCCTAGAAAAGTGACTGTATTTTCAGACAGTCAGTCTGCAATTCATCTTTGCAAAAATCCAGTCTACCATGAGAGGTCAAAACACATCGATGTTAGATTGTTTTGGATCAGAGACAAGGTAGAAGAAGGAGAAGTTGAACTGGAAAAGATTCCCAGTGAAGAAAACCCTGCAGATGCAGGCACCAAAGTCCTATCTGTTAGCAAATTCAAACATTGCTTGGATTTGCTTAACATAACTTCTACCTAAGTTGACTGGTATACCCCCTATGGTCTTTCTCATCTTGTTCACTGTGTTTGGATTAAGGTGGAATTTGTAGGTTTTTGTAATCCAAGCAAGTAAACAAGTTGACCTTTGACAAGTTCCAAGTTTGTTGGAAAGTTAGTTTTTTCTGTTATGTTCACAGTCCTCACTGTTGGGTAGTTAGGTTAGTTAGGTGTTCAGTTTTTCATCTTGTAAGCCTATATATAAAGGCATGTGAACTCATTAAAAAAGCGAGAGAGAGAAAATCAGAGAGTGAGTGATCTGATTGGAGAGTGAAAAACAGAGTGCAAAGTTGATGTAAGGCACTGTCCAAGTCGAGTTTCTTGGAGTGCTTGAGTGAGAGAATCGGGTTGTCTCCTGTACAAACTTTGAGGCTGTGTATCTAACTTGATGTTCATTGTAACTTTGAACCAAATGAATGGAATGAATACCAAAGGGGTTAGCAGGAAGTAGGCATTGTTTTTGGCCGAACCTGGATAAAAATTTGTCCTTGATTTCTTGCTTTAAGTTTCATTCTTTTATGATGTTTATTGTTTTAAATTGGTGTTGTTCATGTTGAATTAATGTGTTGTTGAATTACAACATTATTTTATAACACGTTATTAGCACGAGTCTCTGCCTAAGCTTCAAGCTTGAGTCTCTGCTCAAGCTTCAAGCATGAGTCTCTGCCCAAGCCCCAATGTAAGCATTTTGTTAAAGTTCTTGAATTGTTTCAAGGTCATGATACACTAAATATAATTTATATATATACTTATCTATGAAACAATTTCAAGAATCATTTGTTTTTTTTTTTATGTATATATCTATATATTATATATGTATGTATATGTTTTTATATATTTATTATTGATTTCATATATATATATATTATGTTCTTATCATTAATATTTACAATATATGTGTGTCTATGATATGATAAAGAAAATCTATATAAATTATACATATATCTAGAAGATTATGTATCATCGATAAAATATTGCATATATCCTAAAGATTATGCATCCTCGATAAAATATTGCATATATCTTGAAGATTATGCATCCTCGATAAAATATTGCATATATCTTAATGATTATGCGTCCTCAATAAAATCTTGCATATATCCTGAAGATTATGCAAACGTAATATTCATTATATAGTTGATGGATATATAATGAAAGATAAGAATACATATTTATATATATATATATTCTTGTATTCGTTGAGGACAATGAAAAGTAATCTAATATCGATATAGATTTTGACAAACATTTCCTGAAGTAAATGTTTTATATTTGTCGAAAAAAATGATTGTATTTATGTGAATACAACTAAAGAATCATTAAAAATAATTATTATTGATGCAATTTTATAGTGGGTTTTGAATACCCAAAAAGAATGTTAAGAAAATTGTATTAAAATAAGAATAGCAATGAGCATGACCAATGTTATTTAAATATATGAGGTATGTATTTATTGTCCATCATTCCCTGCAGAGAATGATACGAATTGAAGTCAATTACTTTTAAAGATTGTTCGTATTAGTCATCTTATTATACATTGTTATTACTTGCAATGTTGGAAATTATTGAATCTGACATATATTAAAGATTAAATTTTGCATACATATCGGAGACTATGCAAAAATTAAATTAATATATTTTTTGAAATATCGTAAAAGAAATTACTGAATAATTTCTTATATTTTTATGGGTGAACAAGTAATAAATTTTTAAGAAATATTATAATAATGTTCTACTTGTTCAACGTCATTCTCTGAAGTGAATGTAATGATTTTAAATAATCAATAACATTATTTACTCCTCAAATATTTCCAGAAGAAAGTGAAAACAACCAAAAAATGAGATACCACACCCAATCAAAGTTCATGAAATCTATATATCATGTGTGGAATTGAATAATAGTGGTCGCGCAACTGTAGTACGGACACACTTATAATCAAGATAAAAGTATATTTGATTATTTAATAGAATGTGAATTGTAGAAATTTATTGTACATTTAGAATATTTAAATATCATTCCCTCAAGAGAATGAATATATATGAAATTCTATTTCAAAGAATATAGATTTCACATATATTGGCAATGCCAGAAGCAAATTAATATATACATATTTTATTATTTCTTGAAATCAATAGTTTCAAACTATTGTTGGTACAAGATATGTATAGATGCAATTACTATTTAATTCAGTTTGCATATTCTCAGAAGTGAATATATAACTTACTAATATTTATTAGTGATCTAATATAATCAAAGTGATAAAGAATCACAAAATGATTATTTGAAAAGCTTCCTGAAGAAGTCTTACATACAATTGCTACTTTGAGTATTAAAATATATTTGTATGTACCTAGATGTATAACTTTTATCTAGTTATGAAAGTAATAAGAAATAACTTATTATATGTACTGGTTGTACATTTAAATATATAATATATCAAGTCATGATAATTAGACTAATGAATAGTCTATTAATAAATTAAACGACTTGTTAAAAAGATACCAAGAAAAGTGAATGATATATTATGGTTATATCTATTTGACCATTACAATAACATGATAAAGTTGTCATGTATCTTTTAAATTATACACATTATTGAATTGATGATAGTGATTCCTGAAGAAATATAAAGTTTGATAAACATAATAGTGACTCCTGAAGAGTGTATATGTTTTGGAGAATAATATAATTATATTATTCGTGTATATAAAAATGAAACTTGTAATGATTATGTTGTAATGAATTTACATTACCTTTTGAAAGTTTCATTGAAACACAAATTATAGTGAACTTGAAGTTCATGAATTGAATTATTTTTACATGATCAATCATATGCAATAAATTGTCAAATGATTTGACTAAATTTTGTTGAAGAACTAGAAGATTCTTCTCATTGTTAATTTATAAGGCTTAAAAGAAGAATGTGCATATATTCGCACATAGAAAATATTTAAATTATATTTCTTTAACAATCTTGAGCCATTGTTATATTTTTATTGCATAATTTCTTATCGATGTGATAAGATTATATGATCATGCATTTACAAAATGTGTAAATTTATGTATTTATAATTATACACGTATGACTCATTCTTAGAAATGAATTAAGTTCATAAGGATTGAACTTGAAATTGAAGTTTATTGAACCTGAAGTTCAATGTCATATAATATATATGAGTTTAAATAAATATTGATTCATTGTGATATATTGAAATCCCTACAGCTATATTAATATTATTAGATATCATAATTTTTTAAAATTCTCTCGATTAGGGGGAGAGAAGCAGTTGGGATCGATGATAATTTTTGAAAAATGATTCTTGCACAAAGTATATAAGAACAATATAGTTCAAAATGATATATACCAACTGCAAATCAATATTATTCAAAGTTGAGATAGAATGAGTTGAAAACGCCTGAAGCGTAAATGAACAATGTAGAAATTATTAATAAATGCTCATTTGATTTATCCTGAAGTTGTTAAATCTAGGAGTACTCATGGAGATACATTAATGTTATAAAGTATTGATGATTAAAATAATAACCGTGATGAAAACGGTACTTGAAGAGACTCCCAAGAGAAGTTAGACATAACACATTTGATCATAATTGAATCCCTGAAGTGATTCTATATAGGTACCTATAAATGATAAACATATTTGAAAAATATGTAATTTAAAGAGATCTCCATAAGTTATGTCAATATGGGAGGAAATTATCATATAATGAATTTTTTGTCGACAATAGATGTTGAATGTGTGCATATGCAATAAACTAACATGAGATAGCAAGGATCATGGTATTAGATTTGTCGAGAATCATCGACATACATTTTTTTTTGGCCAAAATATTATGACGCAGTCCAGGCAAGTTTACTCACATAAAGTGAAGTAAGACCTGTAGGGTGTGTGTAATATCCAGTTTATATACATATATTGGTATTTGGTATATTAAGTGTGATACAATTATATTGTTGTTATTATTATTATTATTATTGTTGTTGTTGTTGTTGTTGTTGTTGTTGTTGTTGTTGTTGTTGTTGTTGTTGTTGTTGTTGTTGTTGTTGTTGTTGTTGTTGTTGTTGTTGTTGTTGTTGTTGTTGCTGTTGTTGTTGTTGTTGTTGTGCGTGTGTGACTGAGAAAAAAAAATGATATATATATTAAATAGTGAGATAAATAAATAGTGAAGCATTAGATTAGTTAGTTAGTTTAAAATTTAAAATTTAAATTTAAATCAGCATAATTTTATCTGATTAGTTAGATTTTTATTTTCAAATTTAAACCTATTATACGATATGTTATATACGTATATACTCTAGAACCCTAGCAGCCAGATAGTATCGTATTCCTTTATTCTCACCATCTCTCAATTTTTTTTTTATCCTCTCTATTGAACCAAATCAATTGTTTTAATCTTAAGAGCTTCGGGGTTAGCAATCAACCGATCATCGTTCCGTGTCTTCGAAATCTTCAGGTAAAATTCGTAGTTGTTTTTATTTTCGTTTTCAGAGAAATAGACTTTCATAAAACTATCATATCTCTCTCCCTATAGGTCCGTTTTCAGTGATCTAGGTACCGTTTTAAAGATAATTTAATGATCTATATTTTTTATGAAGAAACTCTTTCCTAATTCTGACTATTTCGATGTCAAAAAAATTTATGTTTTACACTGACTGTCGATTTACAGCTTTTTAAAATTTCTTTCCGATATTGCCTTAGTAAAAGTGTGATATCTCTCTCGATATCTATTATTTTACAGCGATTCTTGTATTGTTAGAAAGATAATTCAATAATCCATATTTTCTTTGAAGAAACCTTTCCCTATTTCGGAGTTCTTACCAGTCAAAAGTTAGGATCTTTACTCGGTTATGGTATTTCGTTTTAAGTTTTGTTTTAGAAAAAGTGTCTTCAGTAAAAATTCAATATCTCTCTCACTTTTGATCCATTTTAAAAGATATTTATCTCGTTTTAAAGCGTAAAAACATAGCTACATTGTTTATGAAGAAAGTATTGTCTAGATCGGGGTGTAACTATTTTTAAAACTTTTATTTTTAGGCTGTATTCAGAAATCGGTGTGATCCAGGATTTTAAAGAAACTGTTTTGAGAAAACATGCATAACTCCTAGGTTATAGCTCCGATTTTGATGATATTTATACCGTTAGAAAGGTCTTTCAATTAACTAAAAACTTTGTGAACAGTAGGACTTCTAATTCATACGTTTTATAAGTCAAATTCTAGGCTAAAGTTGCTGTACAGTAAGAGTAATAAATATATTGAGTTTATCGGTGGACTAAGGGTTTCACTAATTGTTATAGGGCCTAGAAGGTATTGTAGGAGTTAATTACAGCGGAGTTGAGGTAAGGAAAAATAATTATACTTTATACTTGCTTTTTATATGGTTTGAGTATCTAGTATGACTGCTTGAATAAATTGTATTGAAACTGTGAAATGTGATAGTTTCGGTGAAATATTAGTGTTTTGTCGATGGATTGTATATGGCTGTTTAATCATGTTCCAGGTACTTGGAAGTGGTTGGAAACCACACATGTATGGTGATGTGGTAAGTGAGGCAGTGTACGTAAGGGTGCACTAGTTATTGGTACTGCGTTCCGGTTAAGAACGTAAGACACTCCAGATTTGTATGGAAGCTGGAGTGTGAGTGTGTGGTATTTCAGTATTTGTGTGGCTGCCTCTATCTATACTTATGATTAGTTTGTTGTATGTTTGATGTATATGTTTATGCTATAATGTGTGAATGCTGGTACATGGTATTTTGTTTTTCCTTACTGGGCTTTCCAGCTCACCCCTTATTTACCCCCTATGTGCAGATAAGTAAGCCTGTAAGCTTTCGGTGACAAGTTGAGTCTGGGTAGCATGGGGTGTATCTCGTGTGATCATGTAACTGCGTGTGGTCTTGGTCATCTTCCGCTGAAAGTTTTTTTTTTTAATTTATTAAACTTATCGAGGATGTTGTCGTTTAAATTTTCTACTACTTTTCCCTAAGTGGAAATACTTTATTTTCAACTGGGTACCCATGTTTTGAAAATTGTTTTTTTTTTTAATAAAGGCAAAATTAGTATCTTAACGCCAGTTTATTTATGGCATTTTAATTTATATAAGTAAGGGCGTTACAAATGGTACCAGAGCCACAGTTACATTGATCTTGAATTCACGCGACATACACACCATCGCTGCAAAGGATCAACTTGTCATCAAGTATGTATGCTTTATATATGTTATGTCTTATATGTTAAAGTTGGTTTAGTCTTTATCTTTTGATTTTCCTTTAGTTAGCTAGAAGTTTAGGGTATGGTTAATCGAAATAATTAACTGATTCTTCGGAGTTAGAATTTTAGTATAACTCAAACAATTTTCTTATTAGTGTAATTTTTTTTTTATATGAGTGAAGATTATTTATTTATTTATTTATTTTACATGGTGAATTGTTGCTTGGATATTTACGTTTTTTTAAGTTTATATAATTTAGTGTATAGATATTTTCTTTTTGAGCGAGATACATCTTTGGTTATTTTTCTTATCCATACCATCTCCTTTCGTTTGAAGAACAAGTTAAGGGATTTGATGGAAAGCGGTGAACCCAGAAGATCAACCCGGTTGAATGAAAGAGCGGCTGTAAGAGACCGAGCTAGAGGTCAAGGGCGAGGAAGTGCTCGCGGTCGAGGCAGGGGAAACCAGCATGTCCCTGCCGAGGCGGTGATCCAGGAGAATCAAAATGCCCCAGTAAATGGACAACAACCAGGTCAAGGTGGGGGCAACCACGAAGTCCCTGCTGGGGTAGTTGGTCAAGAACACCAAAACACCCCTGTAGTGGTGCCACCACAACAAGAAGATTTGGCGCAAGAAGTTGCTCGTCTCAGGGAAGAAATTAGGAAGCGAGATGAAGAGGCTCACAACCGTCAGGAACAATCCAATCAAGGACAACATCGATTTTTGTCGGTGCAATACATGCCTGTGCCGGAGGGTCGATGGGAACCAATATATGAAAGGTTCCGCAAGCAACACCCACCAAATTTTGAAGGGGGCTCAGATCCAATGGAAGCTGAGGAATGGTTAAGAACAGTGGAAGGTATTGTTGAGTACATGCGGCTCGGTAACGGAGATAGTGTAGCTTGTGCTGCTAGTTTATTGAAAAAGGATTCCCGCACCTGGTGGAATGTTATTAAACAAACGCAGGATGTGGCCGCAATGACCTGGGCTGACTTTGTACAAGTTTTTAACAAAAAATACTACAGTGAAGCAATACGCTCAGCTAGAGTTAATGAGTTCACGAACCTGAGGCAGGGTAAGTCTACAGTTACAGAGTATGCTCGCCAATTTGACAGATTAGCAAAGTTTGCCACAGATCTGGTTCCTACTGAGTTTTTGAGGATTCATCGTTTTACTGAAGGGCTCGACTCCCGAATAAGTCGGGACATAGCGATGTCAGGAATAAGGGCAACCACGTATGCTGAGGTACTGGAAAAAGCCCTAGAAGCTGAGTTGTGTGAAAGTCGTATACAGAAAGACAATACAGCAAGGTGGGAGGCCAGAAAGGCCAGTAATGGAGGTGGTGATAACAAAAGAAAACTGCCAAGTAACCAACACAACGAAGCCGACAAGAGAAACAAGATAGGGTCCAATAACTACAAAGGGAAGAAGCCATATGTGGAGTACCCCCTATGCCCAACATGTGGTCGTAAACATCCGGGAGAATGTCGACTGAAAGGCAAGACTTGTTACAAGTGTGGGCAACTATAAGAAGGACTGTCCACAAAAGGGTGATCAACTCAAGGATGACAAACTTGTCCCAGCTCGAGTATTTGCACTAACCAGAGGGGAGGCTGAGACTAGTAACACTGTGGTTGCAGGTCAGATTTCTATCTCTGGAAAACTATGTACTGTTTTATTTGATTCTGGAGCTACGCACTCATTTATTGCTTTAAAGATGATAGATAAGTTAGAACTACCGTATGTAAACTTTAGTTATAAGTTCATGACGGAGTTGCCCTCGGGCGAGGTTATGATATCATCTAGAGGAGTGCGGGATGCGCCAATAAGGATTGCAGACAAGGAACTTAGTGGAGATCTGATAGAGCTGGAGATGAGGGATTACGATCTTATCTTGGGTATGGATTGGCTATCACGACATGGAGCAACAATAGACTGCCGAAAGAGGACAGTGACTTTCACCCCTGAATCTGGAGAGGCATTCATATTTGAAGGAATCAAAGTCAAGTCAAGCTTACCGCTAGTTACAGCCCTGAAGGCACAAAAGATGATACGTGCGGGATGTCAAGCATACTTGGCCAGCATAGTAGACAAGTCAAGAGAAACCACCCTCAAGCCAGAGAATGTCCACATAGTATGTGAATTCCAAGAGTTTTTCCGGAAGACCTACCAGGGCTACCCCCAGATAGAGAGATAGAATTTGTGATTGAGTTAGCACCAGGCACAGCACCAATCTCGAGGGCTCCATACCGCATGGCTCCCAATGAATTAAAGGAATTGAAGGCTCACTACAAGATCTTTTAGACAAGGGGTTCATTAGACCAAGTTACTCACCTTGGGGTGCGCCAGTGTTGTTCGTCAAGAAGAAGGACGGTAGTATGCGGATGTGTATAGACTATCGAGAGCTGAACAAAGTGACTATAAAAAACAAGTATCCCTTGCCTCGCATCGATGATTTGTTTGATCAGTTACAAGGGGCGATCGTCTTTTCAAAGATCGACTTGAGATCTGGGTACCACCAATTGAAAGTCCGAGAGGAAGATATAGCAAAGACGGCATTTCGAACACGGTATGGGCATTATGAATTTCTAGTGATGTCATTTGGGTTAACCAATGCCCCAGCAGCCTTCATGGATTTAATGAATAGAGTATTCAAGGAATATCTTGACAAGTTTGTGGTGGTATTCATTGATGACATACTCATTTATTCAAGGACAATGGAAGAGCACGAGGAGCACTTAAGGCTAACTCTAAGTAGACTCAAAGAGCACCAATTGTACGCCAAATTCAAAAAGTGTGAGTTCTGGTTGGAGAAAGTAGCGTTTTTAGGGCATATAGTATCCAAAGATGGAGTAGAGGTGGACCCTGAGAAAATTGAAGTGGTGAAAAACTGGCCAAAACCAAAAACTGCAAGTGATGTTCGGAGATTTCTTGGACTAGCTGGGTATTATAGGAGATTTGTTAAAGGATTCTCGAAAATAGCCACATCGTTGACGAATCTGACTCGAAAGTAATAAAAGTTTGCATGGACAGAATAATGTGAGGAAAGCTTCCAGACATTGAAAGATAAACTCATAACAGCACCCGTCCTGTGTGTTCCAACTAACAAAGACAAATTTGTAGTATATTGCGACGCATCAAAGCAAGGGCTCGGCTGTGTGTTGATGCAGAATGAGAAGGTGGTAGCCTATGCCTCTAGGCAGCTAAAGGAGTATGAGACAAGGTACCCAACTCATGACTTAGAGTTGGCAGCAGTGGTCTTTGCATTAAAAATCTGGAGGCACTACCTCTATGGAGAGAAGTGTGAAATATTATCAGATCACAAAAGCCTAAAATACTTCTTTACGCAGAAAGAGCTCAACATGAGACAGAGGCGGTGGTTGGAACTGGTAAAAGATTACGATTGTGAGATACTGTACCATCCTGGAAAGGCAAATGTAGTGGCGGATGCACTTAACAGACGCAACTATGCAAGCTTATCAATGTTAAGGGCATTAAAAGTGCCGTTGCAACAGGAAATCGAGAGATCTGGAATAGAGTTAGTAACAGGAAAGCTAGCTAACCTCACAATTGAATCAAATTTATTAGAGAATATCAAAGAAGAAGAAGCCCAAGATGAGTTTTTAATCAAGAAGCGGGTCGAACTACAAAATGGGAAAGCCGCAGACTTCTCAGTTAATGAAGATGGTATTCTACTATACAAGGCAAGGGTGTGTGTACCTAATAAAGCGGAGTTGCAATCAAAAATCTTGCAAGAGGCGCACACTACACCCTATTCTTTACACCCAGGATCAACCAAAATGTACAATGATCTGAAAGGTAGGTATTGGTGGCCGGGTATGAAAAATGATATAGCAGAATTTGTGGCAAAATGCCTTACATGCCAGCAAGTTAAGGCCGAACACCAGAGACCTGCAGGGTTGTTGCAATCTCTTGATATTCCTGAGTTGGAAATGGGAAGATATTGCTATGGATTTTGTGACGGGGTTACCGAAGAACAGCAAACAACAGGATTCTATCTGGGTGATTATCGACAGACTCACTAAATCAGCACATTTTCTGCCTGTGCGCACTAATTACAACGCAGAGCAATATGCTGAACTGTATGTAAAAGAAATTGTAAGGCTACATGGAGTCCCAAAGACCATTGTATCTGATAGAGGTTCAGTTTTTACCTCTAAGTTTTGGGAAAGTGTGCAAAGTGCTTTGGGCACAAAACTGAAGTTGAGTACAGCATTCCATCCTCAAACTGATGGACAATCGGAACGAACTATTCAAATACTAGAAGACATGCTACGAGCTTGTGCGTTGGATTTCCCAAGTAACTGGAGTAACTATTTGCCACTAATGGAGTTCTCGTACAACAATAGCTATCAATCTACAATAGAAAAAGGCACCCTATGAAATGTTGTATGGGAGGAAGTGTCGATCACCACTACACTGGGATGAGGTTGGCGAAAAGCGATACTTAGGCCCAGACCTAGTAAGAGAGGCCACTGAAGCGGTAGAAAAGATTCGAAATAGAATGGTAACTGCACAAAGCCGCCAGAAAAGTTATGCCGACGCAAAGAGACGGAATGTGGAATTTGCAGTGGGTGATAAAGTGTTCCTTCGAGTGTCACCTATGAAAGGGGTTATGCGTTTTGGAAAGCGAGGAAAGCTAAGTCCAAGATTTATAGGTCCTTTTGAGATATTGGACAGAGTGGGACAGGTAGCTTATCGACTGGCATTGCCACCAGTATTAGCTGAGACGCATAATGTGTTCCATATTTCTATGCTACGAAAATACGTGTCGGATCCATCACACGTGCTGAACTATGAAAGAATGGAGCTAAAGCAGGACTTGAGTTATGAAGTGCGACCAGTTCGCATTATAGAGAGAGGAACGAATGAGTTAAGGTCCAAAAGTATTCCTCTAGTAAAAGTTCTTTGGAGCAACCGTTCAGAAAGGGAGGCAACGTGGGAAATGGAGGGAGACATGAAAGAACAGTACCCCGAACTTTTTGGTAAGTCTAATTTCGAGGACGAAATTTCCTTTAAGGAGGGTAGAATGTAATATCCAGTTTATATACATATATTGGTATTTGGTATATTAAGTGTGATACAATTATATTGTTGTTGTTGTAAAGTCCTTTTTTGGCAAGTTAGGTGACAAAATAATTTTTCCTTTTTATGGTAAGATTGCCTTGCATTCATTTTCGAAATCTTCCTCTTTTATTCGGTTTTAGTTGCTATTTTCCTTGTTTGGAAAGTTGCACTTTCAGCTGAACTTTCCTTTGTTGAAAACTTCTCAAAAGAGAAGGAATTCTCTTTTGGAAAGTTGTACTTTTTTAGGGAAACTTTGTTTATTGCTTTTTCCTTATTGATTTCGATTGTATCTTGATACAATCAGAATATCTAATCTGTTTTTGGCAGGAATCAAGCTTTGAAAGAAGATCGGACCCGATTTTAGTAAGTTTCCGTTTACGGGCGGATCTGCTTCGTCAGCAACCGAATCTGATGTAGCAGATCGTGTTTGTTTTTGGAAAGTTTTTGTACAGCTGCTAATTCGAAGTTGTGGTTGCCTCTTTGGTTTCTATGATCTATAAATAGAGCCTAGAGAGCAACCATTCGAATGACCTCTTCCATTATTCATTTTTTGCATTTATCTTTTGTGAGAAGAGAGTGTTTCTTTGTTTTGTGAGAGCCTAGTTGTTCATCTAGGTTCTAGTTGTTCTATTTCTGTTCTTACTCTATCCTAGAGGTTGTGAAGAACTACTTGACTGAACAAGAGATTGGTCTTCGGGAGAAGACTTGATTAAGCCTTACCTCTGGAGGAAGTAAGCACTTGGTCTTCGGGAGAAGACTTACTAAAGCCTTACTTCGGGAGGAAGTAAGCACTCACACTTCAAAGACGAAGGGAGTTCGGGCTTGAAGGTGTTTCAAGAAGTCAGATTCATAAAGTGGATTACAAAGGATTGCGGCAATACTTTAGAGGGAGTCTAAACTTGTTTAAGTCAATTGTCTTTGTAATTTTGATACTTTATTAATTGATTTCATTCTCTGGGCGTGGCCCCGTGGACTAGGAGTGTTCGTGAGAACACTGATACCACGTATAAATCTCTTGTGTCAAGTTATTTATTTTTCTGCAAAATATTTTATATTCTGCTCGTTTCCGCTTTGGCAGAAAGGCATTACTTTCTTCGCTTCTTGCCGCAAACGCTTACAGTTTTTATATTTTCTTATATACAACTGACATTTGCAAAAACTCGGTTTTTCAATTGGTATCAGAGCAGGACACTAAACTCTTAGTGTGGTCCTATAACGTTTTTGTTAGAATGTCATTTTTTGCAGAAGGAAGTTCTATTTCTAGACCACCATTGCTTAATGACTCTAACTATCCTTACTGGAAAGTTAGAATGAGAGCCTTCATCAAATCTCAAGATGAGAAGGCGTGGAGAATGGTTCTATCAGGTTGGTCTCCTCCAGTTGAGACAGATTCTTCAGGTAATACTATTATAAAATGCGAACCGGAATGGTCTATTGAAGATGATAAACTATCCGCCTACAATAGCAAAGCCTTGCATGCTATCTTTAATGGTGTAGGTGAGGGTTACATTAAACTTATATCATCTTGTGTTTCGCTAAGGAAGCTTGGGAGATTCTTCAAACTCGGTTTGAAGGAACTTCTGATGTGAAAAGATCTAGATTTATCATGCTTCAAACTAAATTTGATGAGCTTAGAATGTCCGATAATGAAACTTTAACCGAATTCTATGAAAAATTATTCGACATTGCTAATGAATATTTTGCTCTTGGAGAAAAGCTTGATGACTCGTTCTTGTGAGAAAAATTGTTAGAGTTCTTCCGTAAAGGTTTGATACGAAACTTTTGGCAATGGAGGAAGCTAAAGATTTTAGCACTATGAAAGTGGAAGAATTGATGGGTTCCTTACGTACTTTTGAATTAAATCAACAGATTAAACAAAAGGACAAACCCAAATCCATTGCTGATAAAGGTAAAAGTATTGCTTTGAAAGTTGCTGATAATGAAAATTCTGATAGTGAATGTGATGATGAGATTGCTTTATTAACTAAGAATTTTCAGAAATATATGAAAAAGATGGGAAATAAAAAGAATATTTCGAAAGGTTCAAAAGGTAATACTTTCATTAAACCTTCTGTCTCTAACAAAAAGGGAATTCAGTGCAGGGAATGTGAAGGTTTTGGGCATATTCAATCTGAGTGTGCAAACACTTTGAAAAAGAATAAGAAAAGTTTCAATGTCACTTGGAGTGATGATGAAACCGAAAGTGATGAAGATATCACTGAAAATGTTGCCCTAACCTCTGTTATGACTAATGTGTTGTGTGATTCACGGAGTGAAAGATAGATTGGTATGTACGAATAATACCACCAAACAAGAGGAATCAGATTCAGATGAGTCTGAAATCTGTGAAGAATCTCTTGCTGAATCATACAAAGTCATGTATGAAAAATGGATTCAGGTTGCTTCTGAAAATAGAGAGTTGAATAAATTGAATAAAAAATTGTCTCATCAGATTGAAATGTGTGAGTTGAAAATAAAAGAATATGAGACAAGTGTTTGTGATAAAGATGAAAAAATCTCTCTATTGAAGAAGGAACTTGAAAACTTTAAGAAAAATGTTCAAATGCTTAATCCTGGATCTTCTATTTTTGAAAAAGCTCAGAATACAGGTCAGAGAGGTTTTGCAGGCCTTGGTTCTAATGGAATGGAAAGTTCTGGAGTCACGAAGTTTGTAAAATCTAGTGTTCCAACGAATCACCATGAGGCTACAAACTCTGCCGTAACAGTTTCACAGCCTGTGGCAGCAAGAACAGCTTCTGATGCTGTAAAATCTCCAGGATTTTCGAAAAGGGTAAGATCTCAGGTAAAAAGATTTGTTCCCATTTGTCATTTTTGTGGTAGAAAAGGACATATCAGACCTAAATGTTTCACATTGAACAACCTGTTTAAAACAAATTATTTTGATAATTTGAAAAAATCTCAAAAGAAACATAAAGGTTTGAAACAAATATGGGTGAAAAAGAAGTGTCTAGCTGGTTTTTCTGATAAAACTGCTGCATCTCAAATGTGGTACTTTGACAGTGGTTGCTCTAGACATATGACAGGTGACAAGGATTTCTTGACTAACATACGGCCTATGCAATGTGGAGAAGTCACTTTTGGTAATGGCTTATCAGGAAAAGTTGTTGGTATGGGAACTCTAAATTTTGAAGGGTTACCTAGCGAAATATGTGATGTTAGTTGAAGGACCGAGGGCTAATTTACTTAGCATCGATCAAATCTGTGATCAAGGGTTTACTGTTTCTTTTGATAGTGATCATTGTTATGTTATGAATGATGACAATGAATGTATCTTGCAAGGATTTCGATCCAATGATAACTGTTACACTCTAACCCCTGTGTTTACTTGTCACTCAGCTATCAACAACACAACAGATCTGTGGCATGCCAAGCTTGGGCATATCAATTTTAAAAACCTGAAAAAATTGTCAAATGCAGGTATTGTTCGAGGTCTTCCCAAGCTTGGTAAGGAAAGTGAAGGTAAGTGCGAACCGTGTCAACTTGGAAAGCAATTAAAAATCACTCACAAGCTCAGAAAACCGATATCAATACCTCAAAGGTATTGGAATTGCTTCACATGGATCTTATGGGTCCAATCCAAGTTGAAAGTTTGAATGGTAAACGATATATCTTTGTGTGTGTTGATGATTTCTCTCGTTTTACTTGGGTAGATTTCTTAAGAGAAAAATCTGACACTTTTGATGCCTTTAAAACTCTTTGTCTGAGATTAAGAGTTGAGAAAGGTTGTAATATTGGGAAAATTGTTCGAATTCGAAGTGATCATGGTAAGGAATTTGAAAATTCTGTGTATGATGATTTTTGCAAGTCTACAGGTATAACTCATGAATTTTCAGCTCCCAAAACTCCTCAACAAAATGGAGTTGTTGAGAGGAAGAATCGAACTTTGCAGGAAATGGCAAGAGTGATGTTAAATAGCAAGAAGTTGACTAAGCGATTATGGGCTGAAGCTATTAACACAGCTTGCTACATAATAAACAGAGTGTTTATTCGTCCAGGTACCTCAAAAACATCTTATGAAATCTGGAAAGGTAAGCGCCCCAATGTAAGTCATTTTCATGTTTTTGGATGTGTGTGTTATGTCTATAGAGATCGTGAGCATATTGGTAAATTTGATGCTAAAAGTGATGTTGGTGTGTTTATTGGATATTCCTTAAACAAGAGAGCTTATCGTGTTTATAACATGAGAACTCAAAGCTGTTTTGGAATCGCCTAATGTGGTTGTTGATGATGTTAGAGATTTTCAGAATTTTCCACGAAGCCAAGATAGATAGTCTCATGGATACTCCTCCAAAAGTTGTAACAAAGCAGTCCCGATGCAACAGAACCCATTGCCGATGCCGCAAATGACGAATCCGTTGCTGCAACCGAAACCGAAGAACGAACCGCCTATCTTGACTCATCCAAACATCATCACCGACTCTATTCGAAAGAACCAAGCACCAGAGTCAAACTGAATCATCCAAAAGATCTCATCCTTGGAAATCCTGAAGAAAGCATGGTAACTCGCAGAAGGTATATTAATTTAATCAGCTTTCTTTGCTTTGTTTCTCAATATGAACCGAAAAATGTGAAGGAAGCCATGACCTTTGAGGAATGGCTCAATGCAATGCAAGAGGAACTCAACCAATTTGTTCGCAACAAGGTATGGATTTTGGTCCGAAGACCAAAAGGTATAAATGTTATTGGAACAAAGTGGTTGTTTAAAAATAAAAGTGATGAGTTCGGTACAATTGTAAGAAACAAGGCTCGTTTGGTGGCACAAGGGTACACTCAGGTAGAAGGTATTGATTTTGATGAAACTTTTGCTCCTGTTGCAAGATTAGAATCAATTCGTTTACTTTTATGTATTGCTTGTATTCTCAATATTAAATTGTTTCAAATGGATGTGAAATCTACCTTCCTTAATGGTATTTTGAATGAGGAAGTTTATGTTGAGCAACCAAAAGGATTCGAAGATCCTCAATTTCAGGACCATGTATACAAACTTGAAAAAGCTTTGTATGGTCAGAAACAAGCTCCTCGAGCTTGGTATGAAAGGTTGACTCAATTTTTACTTTCTCATGGCTATCACAGAGGTAGTGTGGATAAAACTCTTTTCATCAAACATATAAAATCTGATTTTATCATTGCTCAAATTTATGTTGATGATATAGTTTTTGGGTCTACATCTAACCATGAAGTGCAGGTATTTGTTGATCAAATGAAAAGTGAATTTGAAATGAGCATGGTTGGTGAGCTTAATTTCTTTCTTGGTCTTCAAGTGAGACAAATGGAAGGAGGTACATTTGTATCTCAAAGCAAGTATGCTAAGAACCTTGTCAAGAAATTTGGCCTTGAATCGGCTAAGCAGGTAAGTACTCCTATGAGCACCACACTGAAATTAACAAAAGATGAGAATGGAGTAAAGGTAGACACTACACTCTATCGTAGCATGATTGGAAGTCTTTTGTATTTAACTGCTAGTCGCCCTGATATATGTTACAGTGTGGGAGTGTGTGCTAGATATCAAAGTAATCCTATGGAATCTCATGTATCAGCTGTAAAAAGGATTATTAGATATGTTAATAGCACTCCTGATTATGGAATTTGGTACTCGAAAGATACCAATTCAAATCTTGCTTGTTTTAGTGATGCAGATTGGGCAGGAAATGCTGATGATCGAAAGAGCACAAGTGGAGGGTGTTTCTTCCTTGGGAATAATCTAGTATCTTGGCATAGCAAGAAACAGAATTCCATCTCCTTATCAACTGCCGAAGCTGAGTACATAGCTGCTGGCAGTTGTTGCACTCAACTATTGTGGTTGAAACAAATGTTGATTGATTATGGGTTTGATTTGGGTGTTTTGACTATTTTTTGTGACAATACTAGTGCCATAAATATTTCCAAAAATCCTGTTCAACACTCTAGAACAAAGCACATTGATATAAGACACCACTTTATTAGGGAACTTGTTGAAAATAAATCATTGCAATTAGAATATGTTGATACTGAAAAACAATTAGCTGATATTTTCACAAAGGCCCTAGATGCAAGTCGCTTTGACTCCCTCAGAAAGTCTTTGGGAGTTTGCATTGTTTAATTTTATCTGTTCATCATTCATGTACAATAGTGTTGTGTGATTCTTCTCTAGCTCTAATTCTTCTATCATTGTTTTTGACAAATCATGTTTATGCTTTTGGAATATAATTAGTTAGGATCTCTGTCTGATCATTCTTTGTGGTGTTGTGTTAAAAGATTCATGTTACTCTTTATTTGTGTATGCAGGATTAAATAATGTTCTTATACCGAGTTGAGCAATTTTTGTTTCATGCTTGTCAGGCCCCTTGCTGGAATAGAGCTACCCATACTGAAGTGTGAAAGCCATCTGATGAGTAAGCTGGAACATTGTAATTAGCAACTATGATGAGGATGCACTACCATAGAAAAGGGCTACCTTCAGTATGGTGTGAAAGCATCCAGTTGCGGGATCAATTTGAAAAAGGCGAAAATGAAAAATCATGCCAAGGACAATGATCCTATTTTCACTGCACACACTTATGTCTGACAAGTGTGTTCAACTCTGTAAGTCTCCTCTATTAAAATTAAATTAATAATCCTGGTTCACAATTCTCAGTAACATGCATATCTTTTTCCTCAACATCAATTAAGTATGATCATCTCATGAGATTCTAATTAGTTATTTTCCTTGAAAGCATAACATGTAATCTACTTTGTCAATTGTCAATGATATTTGATTTCTCTGCTTGATTCGAATCACATATACTCACTGTACACATTATTTTTTTAGTTTCGGTTTTATGTTAAAATAAATAAAAAAAAAAAAAAAAGAGGGAGGCGTGTGACTTGCTTCATGGGTCAAGGAAAATCTTGTGCATAAATGGTAAGTATCAACATTCATTCTTTCTTTGATTTATTATGATATTTTTCCAAGTAAAGATTAATCTTTATATGGTAATGTGTCTTTATTCTTGAAAGATTGCTTTATTTTTGGAAAAATTTGTTGGTATTTCTAGTTTCCTTTTATTTTTTTTTTTTTTAAAAAAAAAAAAAAAAAAAAAAGGGGAAAGGAGTTGAGAAGTGGGCGGTTTCCTCTTTTGGTTCATGGGCTGGCGGTTTCCTTTTGAATTTTCAAAAATTGGTTTCCTTTTTCTTGTTTTGATTCCACGGTTATATAAACCAAATTTTGTCACTTATTTCACCACCTACCCGAACCCCCTTTCTTGTTTCTCTGTCAAACACTATTCATCTTCTCTTTCAGTTTCAAAATGGTGAGAACCAAGAATCTAGGGCACTCTAAAAAATTAGAAGAATCCGTTCCAACTCCATCTAGTGCACCCCCTGCTGCCTCAGTTCCTCCTCCTGCTGTTGCAAAGCCTGGAGATTCATCGCTTCCCCAGCGTGAATCTCAAGCCGTGAAGCCAAAACGTCCACCCAAGCAAGTTGCTCGCAAATCTGTAAGGCCCTATCGCACCTGGACTTCCTCTTCTGAATCCTCGAAGGAATCTCCTCCTCCATTGGCTGTTCCTCCTCCCCGTCGCATCAATGGGCGGCACCACTCCAACAGGCCCTTCCACTCGAACTCGAGCCCAGCAAGCCTCGGCTGAGAAAGAACTTCAAGCCTCTCAATCTCGAGAGAAGACTGCTCCTCCAGCCAAGAAGAAACTCAAGACTAATCCTCCCTCGGCTTCCTCAAGTTCCAGTTCTGAAGAAGAGGATCCAATGGAAGTCTCTTCAGACAAATCCGTATCTCCGCATGCCGAGAAGGACAGTGAAGACACAGAACTCGAGCCAGAGCCTCCTCGTTCAAAAACTGCTTCTGCAGCAAAGGCCTCTGCTGCTGCCAAAGGCAAGCAGCCCCTGGAAGATCCTCCATCTGGTAATATCCCTTCCTCTATCTCTGGCTGTCCAACTTTTTACTATCGAGACAATGAGCGTGACTGGAATCTTTATGCAACTCGTAAGTTTGAAAGTGAGAGGAATTATGATTTGCATGCCCATCGAGTATATGGTATTGTCAAGTTCATTCAATTTCATCAATGGGAACACACTCTTACTGGTTTTATTGGATTCATTGCTAACATTGTTAAAGAGTTTTATGCTAATCTTACTGATGATTTCCTTGATGAGAACTCTAGACTGTATAGAAGAGTGTATGTTAGAGGTCACTGGTTCTCATTTTCTGAAAAGGACATTGCTCAGGCTCTGCAATTGCCTGAGAATGTTTCCAATGCTGTGATGTCCATGGATCGTGACTTGATGCACTCTGAACTCACTGGAGCTCGTTCAGAATTGAAACCAGGGGAGAGTCTTCGAATTACTCACCTCACTTTTGCTCATGCTTCCCTTATGCGGTTTGCACTAAGCAATTGGGTTCCAAATTCGAACAAGACCGTGGTGTCTCAAGAAGTGGCTACTCTCCTATACCGCATCACCTCTGGAACTTCCATTGATCTAGCTTCTCATATTCTCAACCAGATTGTCTCCTTTCGAAGAGGTAAAAAGCCAACCTTCAAACTTGTATTTCCAAATCTCATCTATAAGGTTTTATCTTCTCAGAAGAATGTGGCCCAAGAACATGAAACTCTGGAGCCTCCCATCACTGGCCCTACATTCCAACCTTCTGAATATTTTGATGGTGTGTTCCAAAAACGGCCAAAGGCTGGTGCTGCTGCTGCTTCTGCTGGTGCAAGTTCAGGCTCTGCTGCTGCAGAGCTCCTGGAAGTCAAGTCTGAACTTCAGAATGTGTACACTCGTCTTGAAGCAATGGCTGATGTCCAGCTTGACATGTCCAGGCAACTGACCACCTTGATTAAACTCTCCAAAAATTAAAGTTTTATAGTTTGGTTCTTTTTACTTAAACTTTGGTCTATTTTTGTTCTTTGTTTACTTTGGCCCTCCGATAAACAAAAAGGGGGAGAGATATTTATTTTTTGGTTTGTTGCCCAACTCTGGACCCTCTTTTTCAGGGGGAGTTGTGGTGTGTTAGTACCTGTGAACTTAATGTTTCTTAATATTTAAAGTTAGCATGTTTTTTGGTTCTGTTGTGTTATTCGATTGTGTTACTCAGGGGGAGTAGTATCGTTTGCTCTTGCTAACTTTGCATTGCAGGTACTTTATGAAAAAAAATTATTTTGTTCATCTAAAGTGCCAAAGGGGGAGATTGTAAAGTCCTTTTTTGGCAAGTTAGGTGACAAAATAATTTTTCCTTTTTATGGTAAGATTGCCTTGCATTCATTTTCGAAATCTTCCTCTTTTATTCGGTTTTAGTTGCTATTTTCCTTGTTTGGAAAGTTGCACTTTCAGCTGAACTTTCCTTTGTTGAAAACTTCTCAAAAGAGAAGGAATTCTCTTTTGGAAAGTTGTCCTTTTTTAGGGAAACTTTGTTTATTGCTTTTTCCTTATTGATTTCGATTGTATCTTGATACAATCAGAATATCTAATCTGTTTTTGGCAGGAATCAAGCTTTGAAAGAAGATCGGACCCGATTTTAGTAAGTTTCCCGTTTCTGGGCAGATCTGCTTCGTCAGCAACCGAATCTGATGTAGCAGATCGTGTTTGTTTTTGGAAAGTTTTTGTACAGCTGCTAATTCGAAGTTGTGGTTGCCTCTTTGGTTTCTATGATCTATAAATAGAGCCTAGAGAGCAACCATTCGAATGACCTCTTCCATTATTCATTTTTTGCATTTATCTTTTGTGAGAAGAGAGTGTTTCTTTGTTTTGTGAGAGCCTAGTTGTTCATCTAGGTTCTAGTTGTTCTATTTCTGTTCTTACTCTATCCTAGAGGTTGTGAAGAACTACTTGACTGAACAAGAGATTGGTCTTCGGGAGAAGACTTGATTAAGCCTTACTTCGGGAGGAAGTAAGCACTTGGTCTTCGGGAGAAGACTTACTAAAGCCTTACTTCGGGAGGAAGTAAGCACTCACACTTCAAAGACGAAGGGAGTTCGGGCTTGAAGGTGTTTCAAGAAGTCAGATTCATAAAGTGGATTACAAAGGATTGCGGCAATACTTTAGAGGGAGTCTAAACTTGTTTAAGTCAATTGTCTTTGTAATTTTGATACTTTATTAATTGATTTCATTCTCTGGGCGTGGCCCCGTGGACTAGGAGTGTTCGTGAGAACACTGATACCACGTATAAATCTCTTGTGTCAAGTTATTTATTTTTCTGCAAAATATTTTATATTCTGCCTGTTCAGTTTTGCTGTAGCAGAATTACTTTCTGCTGCTGCAAACGCTTACAGTTTTTATATTTTCTTATATACAACTGACATTTGCAAAAACTCGGTTTTTCAGTTGTTATTATTATTATTATTATTATTATTATTATTATTGTTGTTGTTGTTGTTGTTGTTGTTGTTGTTGTTGTGCGTGTGTGATTGGGAAAAAAAATGATACATATATTAAATAGTGAGATAAATAAATAGTGAAGCATTAGATTAGTTAGTTAGTTTAAAATTTAAAATTTAAATTTAAATCATCATAATTTTATCTGATTAGTTAGATTTTTATTTTCAAATTTAAACCTATTATACGATATGTTATATACGTATATACTCTAGAACCCTAGCAGCCAGATAGTATCGTATTCCTTTATTCTCACCATCTCTCAATTTTTTTTTATCCTCTCTATTGAACCAAATCAATTGTTTTAATCTTAAGAGCTTCGGGATTAGCAATCAACCGATCATCGTTCCGTGTCTTCGAAATCTTCAGGTAAAATTCGTAGTTGTTTTTATTTTCGTTTTCAGAAAAATAGACTTTCATAAAACTATCATATCTCTCTCCCCATAGGTCCGTTTTCAGTGATCTAGGTACCGTTTTAAAGATAATTTAATGATCTATATTTTTTATGAAGAAACTCTTTCCTAATTCTAATTATTTCGATGTCAAAAAAATTCATGTTTTACACTGACTGTCGATTTACAGCTTTTTAAAATTTCTTTCCGATATTGCCTTAGTAAAAGTGTGATATCTCTCTCGATATCTATTATTTTACAGCGATTCTTGTACTGTTAGAAAGATAATTCAATAATCCATATTTTCTTTGAAGAAACCTTTCCCTAGTTCGGAGTTCTTACCAGTGAAAAGTTAGGATCTTTACTCGGTTATGGTATTTCGTTTTAAGTTTTGTTTTAGAAAAAGTGTCTTCAGTAAAAATTCAATATCTCTCTCACTTTTGATCGATTTTAAAAGATCTTTATCTTGTTTTAAAGCGTAAAAACATAGCTACATTTTTTATGAAGAAAGTATTGTCTAGATCGGGGTGTAACTATTTTTAAAACTTTTATTTTTAGGCTGTATTCAGAAATCGGTGTGATCCAGGATTTTAAAGAAACTGTTTTGAGAAAACATGCATAACTCCTAGGTTATAGCTCCGATTTTGATGATCTTTATACCGTTAGAAAGGTCTTTCAATTAACTTAAAACTTTGTGAACAGTAGGACTTCTAATTCAAACGTTTTATAAGTCAAATTCTAGGCTAAAGTTGCTGTACAGTAAGAGTAATAAATATATTGAGTTTATCGGTGGACTAAGGGTTTCACTAATTGTTATAGGGCCTAGAAGGTATCGTAGGAGTTAATTACAGCGGAGTTGAGGTAAGGAAAAATAATTATACTTTATACTTGCTTTTTATATGGTTTGAGTATCTAGTATGACTGCTTGAATAAATTGTATTGAAACTGTGAAATGTGATAGTTTCGGTGAAATATTAGTGTTTTGTCGATGGATTGTATATGGCTGTTTAATTATGTTCCAGGTACTTGGAAGTGGTTGGAAACCACACATGTATGGTGATGTGGAAAGTGAGGCAGTGTACGTAAGGGTGCACTGGTTATTGGTACTGCGTTCCGATTAAGAACGTAAGACACTCCAGATTTGTATGGAAGCTGGAGTGTGAGTGTGTGGTATTTCAGTATTTGTGTGGCTGCCTCTATCTATACTTATGATTAGTTTGTTGTATGTTTGATGTATATGTTTGTGCTATGATGTGTGAATGCTGGTACATGGTATTTTGTTTTTCCTTACTGGGCTTTGCAGCTCACCCCTTATTTACCCCCTATGTGCAGATAAGTAAGCCTGTAAGCTTTCGGTGACAAGTTGAGTCTGGGTAGCATGGGGTGTATATCGTGTGATCATGTAACTGCGTGTGGTCTTGGCCATCTTCCGCTGAAAGTTTTTTTTTTTAATTTATTAAACTTATCGAGGATTTTGTCGTTTAAATTTTCTACTACTTTTCCCTAAGTGGAAATACTTTATTTTCAACTGGGTACCCATGTTTTGAAAATTGTTTTTTTTTTAATAAAGGCAACATTAGTATCTTAACGCCAGTTTATTTATGGCATCTTATTTTATATAAGTAAGGGCGTTACAGTGTGCAAATAAATATTTCTAATGAGAAATTTCCATATATGTATTTGTACATAATGAATTGTTGTACAAAGTTTGCATAGACATGAGATTGATTGAAGTAAGGCTTAAATATTGAGAAAATATAATCATGATTTGATTATAGCCTGGAATATATTTTATGAGGATTTATAAGTGTCACATAAATGTTGCAACAAAAAGTTATTTATTTGGAGCTCCTAATATAGTGAGAATTTGAAATAAGCCTTATCTAAAAATTCTAGAAGAATTTAATACATGTCTTAAGTGATATAAATTCTAAGTCGCACGCAATATATGACAAAGATCTTTGTATGAAATAAAGACATGTAAGTAAATTATTGTTTGAAAAATACGTATGGTTGTCTGTGCAGTATAAATACATAAATTATACGTTGTGATAGACTCTTGAAGAGTTTTTCATTAATTGCAAAACAAACTTTTATTTCTTTTGTATATCGAAAAATATTAAAGTTTGTTCATTAGTATTGAAGTCCTGAAGTACTTTATATGTATCAAGAATTATAGATGTATGATCATTTGATATGGAAATTAAGATCATACAACAAGATGGAACAAATATATGGTCTTGGAGTACCATCATTGTCACAAATGAAAATTTATAGTACTATTAATGTGTTATGTTCATATCTACTTAAAATTTTAAATTTTAGTATGAACAAAGTTGTGTGCACACATGAATGATACAATTAGTTGGATAAAGATTAATGTTACAAACCCCTCATCTATAATTTAGAAGTCCACACATACTCTGAAAGAGTTATAGAAAATATATGATCAAAGATTGTATATGGTGATATTTTAAAAGTGATAACAATAATCTTATGAGATCTATTATAACCAAAAGAATTATGGATCATATGTGCATGAGGGGGAGACATATTTATGTTGCACTCTTTTTCCTTTAGTTCAGGTTTTTTCCCACTGGGTTTTCCTGTTAAGGTTTTTAACGAGACAACTTACAAATAATTATGAATATGAAATATATATTGTACTCTTTTCCCTAGCTCAGATTTTGTCCCAATGAGTTTTTCTGGCAAGGTTTTTAACAAGGCAACTATAAATCATGTTAACATACTTGCATTTTATGAACCAAGTAGAGAATGTGTGTGAGTGAGATCATTGACATAGCATATTCGGGAAACATATGGATTGCACTCAATAAAGAAGTATCAACCCAAGCAATTCTCTATGGATAATACTGCTTGCATCGCTCAACTAAAAGGATGGTACATTGAAGGAGATAGAGTTAGAACACATTTCACCAAATTCTTCTTTATACGCTTCAAGAAAATACATATTGGTGTTCAACATATTTAATCAAGTGTCAATCTTGCAAACTTATTCACAAAGTTATTACCAACATCAACATTTGAGAAGACGGTAGATACAATCGAAATTCGTCGATTAGAAGATATCCACAAATGCCTAAATGAGGGGGAGTTAGTTTACAATATACTATTTTTCCTTTGATCAAGTTTTCAGCAAGATTTTTAATAAGGCAGTTATTATGGACATCTAAGGGGGAGTGTTATAAATATTAATAATTATGTGGATGTCCAAATCTTTTATTTATTACCATTAATTGTAATCAACATTCCTCTTTTTCTTAGTTTCCCTTTGTCTTAGTTTCTTAATATTTCACTTTTGTATTTGTATAAATAGGGGTTCACCCCATTGGAATAAACAACTCAGAAATTCCCATTCACGTTCTCTTTCTCTCTTCATCTTCTTTTTCTTTCTTTTTATCTACTTTATATTATTTTATAACAAAAATAACATTAAAACAATAATTTCTAGTAAATAGTATATTTTATATATAAAAATGTGTATTGATTAATTTGCTTATGCTAGAGTTAGTAATTATTTGTAAGGATGTGTCTAGTCTGTTTATTCTTATTCATTTTATTTGAGAACATTATTCCACATGAATTAAATATAATAGTTTGAGCAAAATATATTCATCACCAATTAATTTTGAAATAGAACTCTACAATTCTCAACACATTTTATATATGTCATAAAAAATCAATTTTCGCATCGTTACAAAAAATGTAGTGTTGGATTACAAACAAACTTTAGACATATTTAAGCATTAATATTGAATTATTTGACTTATGTTAGATAATTTAATAACTGGTAAACAATTTGCGTACAAGGGATATTTTAAAAAATATAAATTATTTAGTTGAAATAAATTTTATTTTTTATTTAATGATAATTAAGTCTTAAAATTGTATAAATTTTTTAACATTACTAATTTTTTAGAAGGGATCACATCATCACTCTATGTTTCATCCTTTATATTGGTATATAGATATAAATTATTAAAATTAACACCATTTGATATTGATGATAATTTTTTTATTAGTTATATGTTTTGTGGTTTTTTAGTTTTATATAAAATGTTGAGTTTTAGTATAAAAATATAGTTAAATTATAAAAATTGAGCAAAATAATTATAACAAAAGTACTCACATAAATTGTGTTTTGCTTTATAGATGTACAGATATTTATAAATTATTGTTCATATTTATATTTTAAATTATTTTAAACATTATCAAGAATTTTAGATATTTATTAAATAAAAAAAAGTTTTATTTGCACCCCATAAAATAATAAGTACGCATATTATTAAAAAAAATAAACTTAAATAATTTTAAAAAATTACTCCTAATATTTTTTAAAAAAATTTCCTCACATTATTTTATGTTAGTATCATGTAATGGCTGCATGATTATAATTTAGATTAGTAAAGGCATTTAGCATTAATTATTGATATTTTATGCTTATGCATGATTTTATTTGTTGTTGGACCCATTTTTAGAAAATGGGCATTAGAGTTATAATTTTTCAATTCCGAAGATTTTATTAAACTCTAAGGGTATTATTTATGTTATATGTAAAATTTATATTTTTTATGATTTTTACTCTGTAACAGTGGAAAATACGCCAGATAACTGGTAGAGTTACATGGGTAAGTTTAGAACCTTTTATTTAGTAAGGTATTCATATGTTGATATTTGGAGTATCAAGGTTAGGCAGGGTTATGATTTTGGACCACTTTACCCTTATACCTATATGTTGCTTAAGTTTAAAGCAAGGGGTAAAATTGGAATTTGCCCTTTTATTAAGATTTTGTCTTGCAGTGGAGTTAGTGGAAACTCCCAAGTTTTATTTTATGCTAGTGGTATGATCTAGTTTATTAACAAAATAGAAAAAGAGAAAGTAGGAGAAAAACCAAAAAGTTATCTCATTCTCTCTCGCTCTCCTTCACTTTCATTGATCCCTAGAAGAACCAAGAAAAATCAAGGTTAGGCTTCCATATTCAAGTCATTTTCAACAAGGATTTGAGGAGAAACATTAAGCTAAGATTAAAGGTAACCTTTAGATACTTTAATATTCCTTGTTATTTTTGAAGTTTTAAGCTTGGTTCTCTTTTGTAATTTTAAGAATTTGGGGGTTTAGTTTACTTGAGGTTGTATTGTGTCAGAGACTATTTTAAAGCTTGATTTTCGTTGTTTATATATAGCTTATTTTTGGAAGTAGTAGAAGCTTTAGCAGATTTGAAGTTTGGATTTTGAGAACTTAATCTTTGCTCAACCATGGTGAATTTCATTGCATATTGTTTTAGATACTTTTGAGTTGTGGGTTATGTTTAGATTACCCCGAATTGCTATTCTGGAAATTTTTATAGCTTTTGATTAGATTGGGAGCTAGTTTTCGAGGATTAAAAGTTGAGAATTTTTGAACCCTTACTGTCCAGGAAAAAGCTTCCACAATTGGAGGAGTTTCCATGATCGAAAAGCTTCCAAGATTGGGCACGATTGGAAAGTTTCCAAGATTCGAGAGCTTCACGATTAGAGAGCTTCTAGGATTGGAAAGCTTCTTGGATTGGAGAGCTTCCATGATGGGAGGAGCTTCCATGAGCGGAGAGCTTCCATGATCAGAGGAGCTTCCATGAGCAGAGACCTTCCATGATCGGAGGAGCTTCCATGATAGGAGGAGCTTCCATGATCGAAGGAGCTTCCATAAGCGGAGAGATTCCATGATCAAAGGAGCTTCCATGATCAAAGGAGCTTCCATGAGCGGAGAGCTTCCATGATCGGAGGAGCTTCCACGATCGGAGAAGCTTCCATGATCGAAAGAGCTTCCAAAATGGGACTTTACCAAGGAATCAGATTTTGTATTTTGGCCATAACTTTACACTCAGATGTCGGTTTTAGACGTTCTATATACTGTTTTTAAGCTTGTGATAAGCTCTACCATATGGGATATAAGTTAGAGTTGAACTATGTATTTTTTATAAGGGTGTTTTCACTTTATAGTTCGGTAGAAAAATCCTATGTTCTATTCAGGCATTAGAGAAGTGTTCTAGAGTAAATACTTATCCATTTTACATTGTGACATAAAGCCTCTGTTCAGCATATGAATTTTCATTCAGGTTGACCGACACACTTGAATTAGGAAACGAGGTAAGATTAGTATAGTTATATGCATATGTGATTACATGTTTAGTATGCATGTTTATGATTTCCTGTTAGGTTACATTGAAATAGCGACATCAGTATACATAGAGTTATATTAGATACCAATGAATGTATGATTGGCATAAATATTCATTAACAGTATCACATTGGTACAACTAGAGTATTGAGAATAGACTGATATTATAGACAATAGTACTGTCGTACGAACGTTCTATACTCAATACGCATGGGACGTGGGATAGGGTTACGATTGGGTGTATGGGTGCCTAATTATAATCTGATTTATCTTTATGATATACTTATGCTTTTTCTTATTGAGTCGTCGACTCACATTACTATTTCCACATGTAGTTAAGGGAAAAGCTAAGGTTGAACAACAGTGAGTGCGAGCAGATGAATATTGTACATGTTGGGGCGGTTAGACCTGGAGCGTACAATCTTTGGGATAGCAGGCTATATTTTGAGTAGTCGCTAGGCGATAACTTTTGTATCAAATACTTTGTATTACACTTGTAAAATTTTAAATACGAGATCCCAGTTTATGTAGAAGTTATTTACTTTTAATTTAAGGGTAATTAAATTAAATTTTAATTAATTACGATTTTTAACTAACTACTTGATTAGCAACAGCTTGCATAGTCAATATAAAATTACGATAACACGCCTAAACTAGTAGGGTGTTACATTTCAATACATATTTTAGTTTTATTTTCATATTTTTTTTTTAAATCATGTATATATGTATTTTTTATTTTTTCTAAGAAAATTTTATGTAATTTTTTAATTTAATTTTTTGTCATAATATTTAAAATATAATATATATTTTTTAAGAATATAAATTGGAAGAAAAAAATTAAAAAACTTAGCATAATTAAATATATAAATTTTATATAAAATAAAAATATCAAAATAGGGTATCTTTAGAATAACTTGAATATTTTGTACTTTTTTAGCTACAATTATTGTTGAGTGAAAAATAAAATTAATTAAAAATTAATATATAAATTTGAAATTAAAAAATAATTAATAGTAAATAAGTAAGAAAAATAATTAATTAAAAATTATAAACAACAGGTAAATTAATATATGAGTTTTGTTAACAAAATTGTGGTTTTTTTAGTGGTGCACGCACTTTCTGGGTCTGACGTATGGAACGAACTCTTGACATGGTGGGACCCCGTGTCATAATTTTAAATTAAGTATAAATAGGAAAAGAAAAATAATTAAACCACACACTAATTATCAACTAGCATTACTAAAAGATACAACATATGAGTTTGATCGACAACGATTTCTAAACCGATTAAATCGTTTTGATAGTTCGACTCAACACAAATAATCTTAATTATAATACAACTGTTGATCTTTTTAGATACCTAAGGTGAAAATTCAATTATTGAATATGTCTGAAAAATGTCTTACTATTCAAAATTTTCATAAAGTATTATATTTGGATGATACATTAATGTCTTATCTCACATGTTATTTTATTGTTCACAATAATTATAAAATTTAAGAAAAAATATTTCATATATGAATTGTTCCATGATAACAAGATCAATTAATATACTATCATAAAGAATTAAAATTGTTTAATTAATTAAAATTAATCTCAAATTAAAAATAAATTATAAAGACCGAGTCTTGTGGGATCCTAAACTAATTTAGTGGGCTTGAATTGAGCATGTCATTGTCGGAGTTGTGGGAACCAAAGAAATAACTGCATGTTGAACCATTTACCTTGTTAAAATATATATACTGGTAAAGCATATACAAAACCTTCAATATAAGTATCCAACAAGTTTCTCTAAGTTGTTGTCACCTACTGACCAGACGACAACTCGCCCTTAGGTTGAGATTAAATTTGGATGAGATCAAGGTAATCGAGATCATTCAAATCTTTTTTAGTGCAAAACTTTTCATCTATTTATTATGCATATTTTTCTTTGACAAAGGGCAATAATTTTTTATTTGGATATTATTTATTAATGCATGTGTTATTTTATTGTTTACTATTATACTTTATGTAATACAACCATTAATATATATTAACAATGAAAACTATAAGACTTTCTACCACGATAATTTAAAACTTTAAATTTTTATACTATAAGAATTGTTCCATATATTATTGTTTTTTTTAAAAAAAAAAAATCAAATTATTAAATAATTAATTTTAAAAAGTTAAAGTAAAAATAAATAAAATAAAATAAATCATGTCTTTACAAGAGTAGCAATTCAACCGTTTAGTACGCTTGAAGCACCTCATAATTATCTAAAATTGGCATCCACTATCAAATTTAGATGAGACTATTTAGATATTTTTCTAGTGTAAAATTTTTCATCTTTTTAATATGTATTTTATTTCCTTGGACAAAATTTATTATTTAATGTTATATAATCATAATTTTTTATTGTGTTTTTTTATTATTGCATGTTTCATTTTATTGTTCACTATTATAATATATGTAATAAAGTTATCAATATATATTAACAAAGAAAAATTGAAGACTTCCCACTACAATAATTACAAACTTTAAATTATTATAATATAAGAATTGTTCCATCTTTATAATAAAAAACATTGAAAAATTTAAAATTATTATTTAGAAAAAAAATGAATTATTAAATTAATTTAATAGTTTAATTAAAAATTAAAAAAAAAATATGTCTTTACAAAGAATTGAACTTATGATATTGTAGTTGATGTAAGAGAATTTCACCATATACCATGATTATATTATTAATTGTATTGATTATTTTATGATTAAATAATAACTTGAATATTTTGTACTCTTTTAGCTATAATTATTGTTGAGAAGAAAATAAAATTAATGTATCAATTCAAAATTAAAAAAAATATTAATTAAAATTATAAGATAAATAAGTAAAAAAAATTATAGGTTTGGAGTTAGCTTTGTAGTATTGTTAGTTGGATCGAATTATTAATGTTTAAAGTTATATTATAAATAAAAAATAATTAATTATGGTGTAGCTTTCAAGAATTAAATTAAATAAATGGTTAAAAATTATTATGCCTATTAATAGGTAAAAAATACAATACCTATTATATTAGCTCCCTATATATATATTATAAACATAAAGAAGAAAAAATTATATATATTTATAGAAAAAACTCAATTCAGTTGATTACACCACAAAGCAAATAGTACTTCATTTACACCACTTATTAAAAATTAGAGTTATTTGCGGCCTAACCACCTTAAGTGGCCAGGTTTTTGTAACTAACCCCAATTCCAAATTTTTGGTAGTAAAACCTCCTAAACTCATGTTCTGTTAGCATTTTAACATTTGCAATCATTTGTAGCTTTTAACTGCCATGATGGAATGTCTACGTGGACACAGTGTACACGTGGCACAATTTTATTGTCTACGTAAATAAATATTTTAAAAAATAAAAATTAATTATTTTAAAAATAAAGCATAAAAAAATTTATTTTTCTTTAAAAATTAAAACATTTAAAATTAAAAAATCAATTTTAAGAATATAAAAATTTAAAAAAAAAAAACCTAACTCCCTAATTCCCTCACGCCCTTCTTCTTCTTCTTCTTCTTCTTCTTCTTCTTCTTCTTTACTAAAAAAAACCCTAACCTAAACCTCCTTTCGCACAGCCACTACCCACAGTATTCAACCCCACAAAACCAATCAGACCCAAACAGTAATCAAACCCAACATACCCAATCGGACCCAACAGTAAAGCCAAGGAATTATGGGGTGTGTTTGAGTGGATTACTAGACCATGAAAAAATGTGTATCTTTATCCCTAAGTGTGATCATGTATTCCATACAGATTGCATTGATGGTTGGCTCAAGAACAACATAACTTGCCCCTTATGCCGTGTCGATTTTTTAGATAGACCTGACAACGCTCAATACCAACAACGACCACCAGCCGAGATAGAAATGCAATCCCAATGTCACGTCATCGTTGATATTGTTGATGAAGGACGTGATGATGATGATGACCAATTACAAGAAGAACAATTAGTTTCGCCTAAGATATTAAACAAGCAATATTCTCCATTGAGTTTCTGGTGTTTCCAAGACCGAGGTGGGTTATAGCCAGGGAATTAGGGAATTAAGGTTTGGGTTAGGTTTAGGTTAGGGCTTTTTTTAGCAGAGAAGAAGAAGAAGAAGAAGAAGAAGAAGAGGAGGAGGAGGAGGAGGAGGAGCAAGAGGAAGAGGTCGAGGAGGAAGAGAAGGAGGAGGAGGAGGAGGGCGTGAGGGAATTAGGGAGTTAGGTTTTTTTTTTATTATTATTTTGTTTAATTTTTAAAGAGAAATAATTATTTTAAAAAAATATTTATTTATTTTTTATTTTTAAAATAATTATTTTTTATTTTTTTAAATATTTATTTACGTGGACCAATAAAATTGTGCCACGTGTACACTGTGTCCACGTAGACATTCCACCATGGCAGTTAACAGCTAAAAATTGATGGAAATGTTAAACTGCTAACAGAACACGAGTTTAGGGGGTTTTGCCACTAAAATTTTAGAATTGGGGGTTAGTTGCATAAACCTGGTCACTTAAGGAGGTTATACCCCAAATAACTCAAAAAAATATAACACCACTAACCCTAGCCAACTATATAAGAAAACTCTAGATGTATAGAATCCCTATCTAATCCTACTCTAATTAGTTAACCCCTTGCTCCTACTCATCTTAAGATTCACCACACGAAATCTAGATATTTTAGTACAGCAATAGCCGACGTCGACGAGGTTATGGAGACACCCACTTTCATACAATTCCTATGACTCACCTTGTTATTTCTTTTAGAAGAAATTTGCGGCATAAATACCATATGTTTTCAATTTTATACACTTAAATTCTATTTTTTTTTTTGTTTTGGCAGATTTAATGCCAAACGTTGTATTTTAGGTCTTTCCGTTACTACTATTCGTTAGTTGTGACTCAATGTACACGTGTAAGGCCCAGATTAAATCTCCATTTTTTTTTAAATATTTAGTTCAAATTAAAAACTTAACTTTTTAATCTAATATATCTAACTTAAATTTTATTTCCATAAAAATATTTCAAAGAATTAAAATAAAAAAAATTAAAAAAGAAATATGAAAGGGTTTTTTTTTCTGAGGGGAAATACGAAAGGGTTGAAATCCTTAATCTTATCCCTCTTCTTCCTCCTACCTTCTTCAACGAAAAGAAAAAAAAATTACAACAATCAATCGGTTGAAACAAACCCAGAAACCAACCCCAAATTCTGCTAAATTTATCGAAACCCTTAGTTGACATAATGCTTATGATGTTCTTGGCTTTGTAGGAGTTGGACGAGATGAAGAAGTGGTTGAAAGAGATGGAGGAGGAGGCTGCAGCTCTTCGCGAAATGCAAACCAAGGTCGAGAAGGAAATGTTTAGTGCCTGCTTAAATGTTTTGCCAAGGAAGATATGTTATTATAGGAAGAAAGAAGTAATCTGCAGTATTTTGTTTCAACCAATTGAGTGCTGTAATTTTTTTTTTTTGGTTGAAGAAGGCAGGAGGAAGAAGAGGGATAAGATTAAGGGTTTCAACCCTTTCGTATTTCCCCAGAATTTTTTTTTTCGTATTTCTTATTTATTTTTTTTATTTTAATTCATTAAAATATTTTTATGGAAATAAAATTTAAGTTAGATATATTAGAATAAAAAGTTAAGTTTTTAATTTTAACTTAATATTTTAAAAAAAATAAGAATTTAATCTGAACCTTACACGTGTACACTGAGTCACAACTAACAAAATAGTAATAACGGAGAGACCTAAAATATACAAAGCTTGGTATTAAATCCGCAAAAAAAAAAATATATATATATAATATTTAAATGTATAAAATTAAAAATATATGGTATTTATACCGCATATTTTTCTTTCTTCTATTTTTGTTTTTTTGAAATATGTATATTAACTAACAAAAGGATTACACAAGTTTCGGCAAGTCCGCCATTAATCCGGCAGACGCACAAAAGGGATATTCTCCCAACCACAACTTATTACAATTTGAAAACAATGCCTCTTTGGCCAATAAGTGAGCAGCCCTGTTGTTCTTTCTCCCTATATGCTTTACTGCAACACAATGGCCAAAAGCAGGGGACTCTCGAATGTCGTCAAGCAGCGCGCTCCAATCTGTTTTGGCTTGATAATCACCGTTCAAATAGCTAGCTGCCCGAAGACAGTCAGTTTGGATGATGAACGGGTAGGCCTTCACTTTGGAAGCAAGATGAATGCCCATTCTTAGAGCCAAAACCTCTGTCAATTCTACCGTGTATGAGCCTCTTTGCTGCTTGATTTCAGCAGCCAACACAGCCCCCGTGTGGTTCCTGATAACAGCCCCCAATCCGAGATTCGCTTCTTTACAATGCACACTCGCATAACTATTGATGCAATATGTCCCAGGGTGAGGAGGTTCCCACCCACCATCTGATGTGGGAATCGGCTTCAGCTGCTTTTCAGTTTTGGAATTGTTGTGCATCATAAAGTCCATCTCCAGTTGAGCCCACCTGCACCATAAATTGTTAGGAAGAAGATGAATATTGAGTCTTTTTTTGTTCCTCCTATTCCAAATGAGCCAAGAGAGCATGATGAACATTAAAAAATCTGCTTGAGTTGTTTGTTGCTTTATAGTCATGAGCATGTCCTTAGTTTCGCCTTTCCACCTTTTAATGGTCTTCCACATCGAAAAATGCTGCCATATTTCCTTTACTGACAGACAGTACCATAGCCCATGTTCTATTGTTTCTTCCTCAGTCCCACAGCAACAACACCACGGTTCTATCTTCATTCCCCAAGTCCTAAGCACCATGTTAACCGGAAGCCAACCATTATAGATATGCCAAACAAAATTTCAAACTTTAGGAGGGACTTCCAACTTCCAAATCTCGGTTCACCATTTCCCATTATTCTCGTCCGAGGATGGCCCTGCTTTTATCTCATTGAAGGCTGCCACTTTATAACCACTACTCACCGTGTACATACCATTCGGTGTGTAGTGCCAAACTAAATCATCATTAGCGTTATTAAAACAAGGAGCCATACCTACAATAAGGGGAACATCATCCGGGTGGAATGTTTGAGTTATTTTATCTTGTTTCCACCAACCTTCATTATCCTTCATTTGATCCAAAGTTGTCCCATGATTAACTTTCACAGGAGTGCGAAGAGCGAAGGTGGAGGATCGGGGCAGCCATTTGTCTTCATTGATGCGCACTTATCTACCCGATTGAACCCTCCGCCGAACACCCTTTTCAATTATTTTCCTACCCCATAATATACTTCGCCACATAAAGGAGCTAAATCCTCCAAGTTTAGCTTCTAATAATGTAGAGTTGGTGAAATAGCAAGCCTTGAGAACACGGGCCAGCAAAGAACTAGGATTGTTGATTATCTTCCACCCTTGCTTTGCTAATAAGGATTGGTTGAATTTTTCTAAGTTTTTGAACCCCATTCCTCCTTTATCCTTTGGCTTGCAGAGTTTGTCCTTAATTAGCTCCTTTGGAAGACAGAAACAACTCATTACATAAGTTGGAATTGCTTGAATTACGGCTTTGAGTAGAACTTCCCTACCCGCTTGGGAGAATAAGCTAGCTTTCCAACCTTGAAGTTTATCCCGAATCTTGGACAGAATGGACTCAAATACTTCTTTCTTCCTTCTCCCAATTGTTGCTGGTAGTCCAAGATATTTGGTGTGGCAGTCAATCAATTTAACCCCAAGGTCAGCCGCCAGCATAATTCCATTTGTTTGCTTGATCTTCCTTCCAACACACAGCTCTGATTTCAGAAGATTGATTTGTTGACCAGACAGGAAGGAGTATTCTTCTAATATAGCTTTCATGCATCTACATTCGGTTGGGGTTGCTTCAAGGAGCACAAAGCTATCATCGGCGAAGAAGATGTGAGATAATTTGAGACCTTCTCTTCCAAACTTAATACCATGGATTTTATCCGCTTTTTCAGCCTCTTGTATGAGGCAAGAGAATCCTTCCGAGCAGAGGAGAAACATATATGGAGAGAGGGGATCGCCTTGACGAAGGCCACGGTGAGGTTGAATAAGGCCACTAACTTCTCCATTCACAAGGACCGAGAATGATACCGTTGTGATACAGTTCATGACTTTATCCACCCATCGCTTATCATAACCCAAACAGAGCATCATTGCTTCTAAGAACCTCCACCCGACTCTATCATAAGCTTTGGACATGTCTAGTTTAAGCCCCATTTTTTTCCCATTTCCAAAACAACCTTTTTTCATACAATGAAGACTTTCGAACCCCAGAATGGTATTATCCTGTATGAGCCGACCTCTAATAAATGCGCTTTGATTCTCCGAGATTACCTCCTTTAAGCTATCTTTCATTTTATTGGTTTTTGGAATGAGGCAGAGGAGGGTCTTGTTTATCGCTCGGCAGTCCGCATGATTATTGAGGATATCCAAGCAAATTCTGGTTACGTCTGAACATATGACTGTCCAATGATGCTCATAGAACAACCGGGGCATCCCATCCACTCATGGAGCCTTCAGAGGGTTAATTTGCTTCATTGCTTGAAGAACATCAGCAACTGTGAACTCAGTAAGGAGGATTTCGTTTTCTCTTCTACTAAGCCGTGAGGGAACAAATCGTTGGAGGTGAGCCATTATGTCGCACTTGAGGTCCTTAACTGAAAATAGGTCTTGAAAATGCTCAGAAATGGTCTTTTCTATCTCTTCTTTAGAGTTCAACCAGTTCAGATTTTGATCAAAAAGACCATAAATCCGATTTTTCTTCCTGCGAGAAGACGCCTTTTGGTGAAAATATCTTGTGTTTCGGTCACCATGAGCAAGCCAAATCGCCCTACTAAGTTGTTTCCAAAAAAGTTCTTCTTTTGCTAAGTGTCCATTCAGGTCTTTCTCCCTTTCTTTCAATCGGGTAAAGCCTTGGTTTGAGTGATCCCGAGACAAAATTTCTACTTCTTTTTTTAAAACTTTAATCCGAGCTTGGAATTCTCTTCTTTGCTGTTTATTCCATTGCCCCAACACTTCTCCACAAAGATCCAACTTGCTTCCCAACTTTGCTGCTGAATTAATTAATCGGCCCTCCTCCCAACTCTCCTTTATAATTCTGTGGTAGTCTTCTTTATCAGCCCATGTGCTTTCATAGTGAAATCGATGACCCCAAGCTTGTTTCTAGTTATTATCCGTTGGAATAGCTTTAAAAGTCCCCACTAGAGGACAATGATCGGAGCACCAACGGCTTAAATGTTTAACCTTTGCCACTACAAAATTATTCCACCATTTATTATTAGCCACTACTCGGTAAAACCTATCAAAGATCATATTGTTCTTCCTTCCGTTACACCAAGTAAAGTTGCTGCCCTCAAACTCTAGTTCCCTTAAAGCACACATATCAATAGCATTGCTAAAAATTTTCATTAAGTAACGAGGTTTTTCACCCCCTCCTTGTTTCTCATGAGTGCCTCTGATCTCGTTGAAGTCTCCACCACATAACTAAGGCCCCATGTATCTTCCTGCTATACGTTGCAGCAGTTTCCATGAGTGTCTTCTTTGTGATGGATCGGGTTCCCCGTAAAATCCCGTAAACCGCCAGTTAAAGTCATCATCGATATTGATCCAATCATCAATATGAAAATCATTGAAAGACTTTATCTACACAGAAAAAGGAGCTTTCCAAAGGAGGGCTAACCCCCCACTTTTGCCTCTTGCATCAACACAAAAACAACCCTCAAAACCCAAGCGAGCATGAACCGTTTCCATATAAGCACATCTTGAACGAGTTTCGAACAGAAAAACCAATCCAGTATCGAAATCTTTGACATGTGTGGCAAGAGCTGAAACAGTCCAAGGGTGGCCAAGCCCTTGGAAATTCCAAATTAGGGAATTCATTGTTCTCGGCGACCCTGCAATGCAGAGTTCGCCGCTTCATTCTTCTGTTCCACGGTTGAATCACATTGTTGTGAAACTTCCCTAGATAGGATGTCATATCTTGATCCAGTGTTCATGTTCCCTTTTGTTTGAGTCTTACTCCCTTTTGGCACAAATTTCCTTCGCTTTTCTCAAGCTCCTTTGTTCTGATTGATACAGCCAGCTTCAAAGGCAATCGGTACATCTATGAGTGACCCTGTGTTACCCCTCCCATTTAGTTCAACTTCCATAAGTCTAGCTTTACATGCCCTTTCCTCAGTCGAATTCAGTAGTGTCTCTTTATGGAGATCTTCACCATTTCTCTTTCGAACACCCATCTCAACTTCCTCCATCTCTGTATTAATGTTCCTTGGCATCATTGTCTCGGTTGTCTCAGCACAAGGAGGGTTAATAGAGGTGATTAGTTGGGTTTTAGTATTGCACAAACTTAAATGTTCATAATTATTAACTTTAGAATTTACAGGAATTGTACCTGTAGATGTTCTGCTTTGGTGAATGGTTGTCTCTCTTTCTTTGGTATTTTGTTCCAATGTGATTGCTGATTGGTCATTGTTGTCCTCTGTACCTTCTGAATGGGATTTTTGGATGCTCTCCTCTCTATTTTTAGTTTCCAATCTTCTTGCTAAGTCCACCTTTAGCCAAGAACCGTAAGCTTGAGAGAGTTGCCCATCCTCCTTGATCACGGTAGTCCGATTCTTATCACATTGCCTCATTTCATGTCCAATTAATCCACAGTTAAAACACATGTATGGGAGTCTATCATATTGAAATTGCAGCCATACCCGTCTTTTTTCATGTGGAAAAAGATATCCTGGGAAAATCTTGGATTGAATGGAGCTCCTCACTTTGAATTTGAAGAACCCATTAATAGTAATTCGGTTAACATCCAGTTCTTGGATTTCGACAATGTCTCATGCCATCGCTACCAGTCTTGCCATGTTAGATTTGGTAATTGCCTTCACTGGCAGATTATAGACGCGTCCTGAGATGAAGAATGATGTCAATTTCGTTTCCCAATCGGACGATATCCCCTTCATTCGATCCAGTATTAGAAATCTCGCATTGAGCACCCATGGAGATCTTCCCAGGATTCTTTCTAGTGTGTTGTTCTCAGAGAAAGAAAGAACCAAAAACGTGGCCTTAGTTGAAATCTTCTTTACTTTTAAATCCCATTCATTTTCCCCTAAGTTCCATAGCCTACAAAGAATATTCTTTATCAAAGAACAACTGAAGGATTTCATTGTGCACAGTCGGCCAATGAGGCAAGACTTGCCAATGTCTTCAGCCCCTGATTCGTTAATTTCCCACCCTTCTTCATCTGTTACCGTAAGTTTGCTGGTGCGGGGCAGCAAATCTTCCATTGGAGGTAGGCTTGGGGAGCACTTCTTTAGAGTAGGCTCTTTCGAACAGAGCATGGAGGAATTCACAGAGTTCACCGAGAGAGACGAGAGCACTATCTCTTTTTGTACTTTTAAATTTTCCTTTCTTTTAGTGTTCGTATATGTATCCCAAATTATGTAATGACTTACTAATCAGTCAAAAGAAGCTTGTAATTGTAGCTAAATAAGACAAATTACGTTATAATTTTATGTGCATGTAATGTGAATGTGATGTGAGTTTGTCTTAAATTGAATATCAGCTCTTATAACTTTTTAGTCAAACTTAATTTTTAAAAATATATGCTAAAAAAAAATCATATCATCAATATTCTTTACAGTTACAACATCATTACTTTAATTTTTTTTAAAAAAAAATTAAATAGTTTACAGTGCTGAAGATATGTTTGAAGTTTTTTAAACACGCGTGGTAAAGTAAAATATTAAGAACTCTGTTTTGGTACGCTAAACTATTTGGAACTTTTGAAAAATTTACAAGAGTAATATTGTAAGTATAACAAATACTCGCTATGAATTATTTATTTATTTTGAAAATGCATATTCCAGCATGTAATTTTTGAGGCGTGGAAGTTGACTAAGAAATTATACTAGGAGGTTATAATTAGCACTCTACTATCTAATATCTTTCAAAGATATATAGTATTGTAATTTTCTATAATAGACCCCCTAAAGAATCATTATGGTAAATTTTTATCTGTTTTGGCATATAAAATATTTTTAATTTATTTTCTTATGGTTGCGTACATTATAGATATTTAGGACCATTTTTAAATTTTCAAAAAAATTTGAATAATTTACAATGCCGAAAATAGTTTTAAATAGTTAATTACCACACATATAATAAAAATAATCGCGCATGCAACACATTATATATAAATCTTATTTTCGACATTGTAAACTATTTGAAATTTTTTGAAATTTACATGCACTCATAAATAATTATATAACATACACGATCTTGAAAAGAAATTAGATTAAAAAAATTCTCTTAATGCCAAAATAAATAAGAATTTTACCAAAACACCCTTTCACGGGTATACTAATACTATACCCTTACCCAGTAGTATTATATAAATTTATATATATATATATTACTAGTAAAAAGCTACGTGCGAGGCACGTATACTAAATGTAACGTCCTAATACTAAGGCACGTTACAGTGCTTTTTCAATTACAGTGCAAACTTTACTAATCAAAGAATTTTCTCGAAAAACGTGTCAAATTAAAACTTTTATATTAATTCTTAAACTTTATAATATAATAAAATATTTACAAATATCGGGATCCCGTTTTCAAACTTTTAAAAGTTAACATTCCAAAATATACATCTATTACAGGTCGCACAGCGACTATCAAAATACAATCCCCAGATGTCCCGAGACCGAACACTCCAGGTCGCGCTGCTTTGACATATACAATCCCACCCGAGCTCAGGTTCACTCTTGTTCAGTCTTCGCCTTTCCTTTACCTACACATGAAAGCAGAACTGTGAGTCGACAGACTCAGTAAGAAATGCATATAACATATCATATAATTTCCGACCTATAAATAGGCGCCCATACACCTATTTACAGAGCTTAACAGATGAGTATGAATGTTCAATACTAGGGTACAACCACTATACCACATACACAACGTACCTCACTATACGGGTGTTGGTAGGGTTTACTCCGTACCCTGAGTACCACTGAGTGATATACCACACACCTTAGCACTTTCCCGTACCCGTGTTGGTATCAGTGTATTGTACTCACAACAACAACACTCACTATACCAATGCACTCTGTATCATATCCATACAAGTGTTGGTAGTGCAAATAACAATCTAAGAATCCATATACAAATACATATACATACATTCAGATAATCACATCACATATTATATTCAGTTCTTACCTGATTTCTGAATTCAAGTGTGCTGGTCGACCTGAACGGAAATCTCGTGCCAGATGGATGCCCTAATCACATATTGAAACCGGGTAAGTTACATGGTTAAAGACCTAATCCCGGGAAACCCAAAACCAAAACCCTAGGTTCTGCTATGCTCTTAATAGGTTATTCTAACTCTGGAAATGGGGAAACACCCAACCGAGGCATCTCAAAGGCAAAAATTGAGAAAATGAAAGGCCTGGGGAACCCTGCCAAAACCGGCTAGCCGGTTTGCACCAGGTTTCCCAAAGCTCTTCATTTGTTGCTCAATTCTCCACCAATTGCCATGAAACCTTCCAGAGTACCTAATTAGGGTATTAACAATAAATTCCAGCCAGTATTTCACAGAACAAACCAATAAATCTCAAGTTGCCATTAAAGCTCAAAGCTTTGAACTATAAGCTTAAAATTGCATAAAACTCAAACCAATCAACAAAACCAGCTGCTAAGAACTTAAATCAACTCAAACTAACCCTAGAATTCGAAATCAAAACAACTCTAACCCTAACAGCCCCTGATTTACAATTTCACATACTCAACCAAAGAAAAAGCTTTAAAAACATAAAACCAATGATCTAGGGTTTTACCTCACTTGTAATAACCTTGAATCCTTGCTAAAATCCAAAGAAATGAAGGAGAAAACCTGGTCCTTGCCCTTGGTTTGTCCCAGCCAAAAGCAAGAGAGAGGGAGAGTTCAAGAGGAAATGATATTTCCTTTTCTTTTCTTTTTGATTTTTCCTAAATTGGAAAAAGGATTTTGATTAATCCTTTGCTGCCCAAAAATAGCTAGGTGTCATCCTCAAAATCAGCCACCTAATCCCCCCTTTAAAAAGACTAAAATGCCCTTAAGGTTATAACTTAGGTATTTCTAAAGCTAGGGGTAAAATGGTCATAATCCATAACCCCGCTCAATCCCGATATTTTAATTCCTCAAAAATATTTTCCACTAAGAAATAAGGTTCTAAACTTACCCATGTGATCAAACTAGCCATCCATCACATTTTCCGTTGTCGCCAAGTAAAAATTACAAAAATAACATATTTCACATATAAGCTAAATAATACCCCTAGAGTTTAATAAAGTCTCTGGAATTGAGAAATTATAACTCTAATATTTATTTCTAAATATTGGGGTCCACAATTAAATAAATTCACAAATAATAATAAAATAATAAAAATTAGTGCTAATGGCCTTTACTAATCCAAATTACTAAAACGGTCATTACACTAAATTTTATGCTAGTTTTTTTCTATGTTATTTGAAAGTGATACAATTAAAAATTAAAGAAAAAATATTATTAGTTATTAGGTGAGATTATTATTATGTGTATAGGAAGAAATCACAAATTAATTAATCTTATAATCTTAACTTTAATCAAATAGGGTTCTAGATATATGAACAATAAATAATCACGTAATAATAAAAAATAATTATTTGAATAAAGAATTCAATATACACAGTTATATATATATATAGATATGAATCTCATTAATCAAAAATAATTATTCAATATATGAACAATAATTTGTCACACTATATATTTCCCAATAAAGAATCCACCTCTTCATAGTCAAAAATAAATAATACATGTAATACAAATATTTGTAATAGAGTACCTAAAAGAAACAAAACTTCAGTTACCATAATCGGAAAAGGTTTAAGGGAACTAAATAATGACTAAGAAGATCTAAATTACAAAATGAAAATAACATGTCTATATGAGTATGATTTTTTTGCTATATGAGCATGATTGATCTAAGAGAAAATAGATAAACCTATAAACATATAAATATACTTAATATTAATTTTGACAAAGAAACAATTCAATTATAAATAATTCTAAATATCAGCTTGACAATTTCAACACACTAATTACTCATTAAATAGCCATAATGTATACATCATGATAATTTTATTTTATTTGATATCAAATGATAGAGATTATTGAGGTTTTCAGCCATGGAAAACACACTATGATAAAAAAGTAATGCTGATTAATTGTATATTTCAAAGAAACCTAAATTTCTATGAATGTCCCTAATAAGATATAAACAATAAAGTTGAAAATTAAAAAAAAAAAAAGAAGGTAGCAAAATTTCAGTTAATATAAGAAATAGAACAAATAGAGGATTTATACAATACTGGAATTTGAACTCTTAGAGGACATTAGCGAAGGGGCGAAACTCGTTAGATCCCCTAGTAGAACACTACCTTAATGGTCTGAACACAAAAAATGTAGAAATCAAAATATGAATAAATTAACATCATCAACAAAAAGAAAATTAAAGGGAAAAGACTTAATAATTACGTGACAAATAATTATTAATTGAATTAAAAAATTAAGATTATAAGATTAATTCAAATTATTGTTCATGAATATTAATTTGAATTAATCTTATAATCTTAACTTTAATCAAATAGGGTTTATAAAAAACGCATAAATAATCTTAACAATAATTTGAATTAATTTGAATTATTTTATTATATGTAAATAAAAAGCGACCCATGAATTTATCATTTTATTTTTAATAATAAACCATCTTATTTTTAATATAAATAAAAAGTCATCCATGAATTTCTCAAAAATCAAGAATTATGTTATATAGGCACATTTTATATAGAATAGATATGAGAAATGCTAAAGGGCACTAGTGGTCCCTAGCACCCTCCTATGTGTCAATATCGCTATTGGTCCAACTAATTATCGGGTCCCATATAATTTAATATAATATATTTTAGGGAGTATTGCTAGTCAATCGTAACGCGACATGTCGAGAAAGTGCTACGCATCACTGGTGCCTAATAGCAATGCTCAATAGATATACAACGTCGTTTTCATTCTTTAATGCTGAAATGTATTACCTTCAATGGCTGGCAAAATAATGACTCACTACATCATCATACATTTGTGGTCTTTATTCTTTATTATGCATTCAAACTTTTATAGGGTTAATTTCAATATAACTCGTTGTGATTACCCAATCATTCAAACTAGCTACATAATTATTGTAGTGTGATTCATTATTTCCTTTCATTTTTCATATATATAAAGCAAAAGGTAACAACACATAAGAAGTGAAACCAAAATAATTCCAACTACATATCATTTTTACGAAAGTCAGAAATAAAATGGAACTCGTTGATCATATATTTTTATATTAGGTGAGACTTCAAAATTTTGATAAAAATTAATAAAACATAAAATAATACAAATTAGATTAAAGTAATTTTTATGTAATGACATTTTAAATTTTGGCCCTTCCTATAATTGCTAAATAGTTTAAATTCTAACAATAATATTTTAATAAGTTAAACCAATAATGATATAACACCTCTTAAAAATTGATCAAAAGTGATTGTTACTTCTCTATACAAGAGTTAGTGGAAGACTAACTGAAAAAATTGACATATAAAAGAATTGCTGCTTTTGCTTTCTAATTTAGACTAATCATTTTTCTTTCGTTATCCAACATGGTCAAATTGCTTGATTTAATGAAGTGCTTCGACATTTTCAAAAAAAATAAAAATAAATTAATAAATAAATTAAATACAATAATAAAGTGATCGTAAAATAAATTTCTTTAAATAATTTGCAAGATGGTCTTTCAGGCATACATTATTATTATTATTTTGAAAGAAATAAAAGTTCAATCATTATCATTATTATTATAAGCAAGCAAGAATTTTATTTCACTAACAATCAACCAATACAAGTGCTATACAATCACAAATCAATTGCCAACTATTATTATTATATTTCAGAAATGTATGTAACAAAATTGTATTTTTCAATTTTCTACTTTAAAGTATTTTAACAGAATTTCTCAATTGCTTTATTATTTTTCATCAATTTTATAATATTATTATATATATTTAAAAATAAAAATTATGTAAATATTTAATATGAAAAAAACTAATTTTATTATATATATTTAATAATAAAAATTACATCTATATATAATCACATCTATACATAATATATATATATTTAAACTTTAATTTGACGATGAACTTTTTATTTTAAAAATAATTAATGATATTGTTAAAAAAATAATTAATTAATAATATATATATTTTTAATAATTTGTACACTTTATTATAACCACACTCTCCTAACTACAAATTATAAGAATGTATCTATCACTATTTTTATTTTTTTAAAATATTTGTTTGGACATAATATATAAAATGTATTAGTAAAGTATATAATTATAATTAAACTTAAATTTTGTAAAAATATTTTCTAATATAATCCTTATATATATAGAAAGATCAATATAAAATACATATAAAATACATGTGACAATGAAATTCATTCTTTTATTGTACATACAAAATACGTATATAAAATTACATCTAAAGAGCATACCAATGTAGCTGTAATAGCTAAAAAAAATTCTCAAAGATCAAAATCTCATACCCTATTTTTAAAAATTAAAAAGTAAAAATACATTACCTAATTAAAAAAAATTGAACATTCATATATTGCATTGCATGTAACATCAACCTAACAAATTAAATATATAGGGATATAATTAGCGGTAAGACTATTCAAACTTTTATAAGTGTATAACAAATAAATATTCAAGCATTTTTATTGGTCGCAAGATGTTTAACTTTACACAAGTGTAACAAATAAACAAACAAATAATTATGAGGAAAAACTGGTCTAAAGTACCCTTGAATAACGCTATTGTCCTTGTGGTGACTTCTAATTTTTCTTGGCTTAATGGCCATAATAGTTGGTACTAAGGAAGTTGAAGATATTGTTTCACGAACAAATAGTTTAATGGTGGAATCTAAAGAAGAATGGGAGGTAAATGAAGTGGAAGCTTCAGAGTTTTGAGAGAAGTATGAGGAAAACAAAGTATAGCCAAGAGAGAAAAGCTTGATGCTTTGTTTTATTATCTTTATCATCAATATTACATGTAGGGATATATATAGAGATACATAGGAGCTAAGTTAGTTGGAGGAATAACTAACTTAGCTCAAACCAACATAAGCCTAACTAACTGAGCCAAGAATGGCATCTACTAACTTTATTAACAGAATTGTAACTAACAGTGAACTCGTAATAGCCTCCCTTAAGATGGCATGTAAATGTTTGAGACACTCATCTTGGATACAATGTTGTTGAAGGACGAGGGTAGTAAGGCTTTATAGTGAATATGTCAGTCAAGTTTTGTTGTGATTGAACATGAAGTAGTTTGAGGATGCCTTGCTAAATTTTTTCTCTAATAAAGTAGCAATCTATTTAAACGTGCTTTGTGCATTTATGGTAGACATGATTTTTACTATGTGGATGGCTGCAGTATTGTCACAATATAAAGACGTAGGTCTGTTGAGAGAGATACCAAAATCTTTGTAGCAATGATCCAAGTGATTCAAGAGGTTGAATTAGCCATGGCTCGATATTTGACTTCAGCTGAAGATTGAGAAATAACTTGTTGTTTTTTATTTTTATGAGACTAGAGCTTGTCCTAGGAACACGCAGTAGTCAGATATGGAGCGTCGTGTATCCTGGCATGTCCCCAGTCCGCATCAGCAAAGAATGAAAGTTGGACATTGGAGGGGATATGCTTGTTTTAGCATAAGTTGAGATATTTGGGGAAGTATTTGAAGGGAAAAATAAACCTTATCCTGGAGTGCGTTTAAGGTATTGGAGAACACGGTGTGTGGCTTGAAGATGTGGTACTCTAGGACAAGAATGAAATGTTTGGCCTGGTTATTGTGAGGTAAATAAGTTTACCTATTAGGCTTCTGTAGGTGGCTGAGTCTAGTAAGAGTTTGCCTTTAACCTTGCTAAGTTTGAGATTAGGTTCCATTGGAGTGGAGGCTGGTTTAGCTCCAAGGTAGCCTGTGTCAGTTAGTAATTGCAGGGTGAAAGGTTGTTGTGATACAGAAATGCCCTATTTGGTTGCCTATTTCTAGGCCAAGAAAGAACCTGAGTGAGCCAATGTCTTTGAGTTTGAATTTTTTATCAAATAATCTTTTAAAGTGAGTGATGGTCAACTCATTATTGTTAGCTACAATGATGTCATCTGCATAGATTAACACAACTAGGAGGATTGTTGGTGTTCTTTTTGATAAGCAGGGAGTTGTCTGAAAGGGATTGATTAAATCCTTCAGTTTTGAGTGTGGTACTAAGCTTTTCATACCATTGTCTAGAGGCTTATTTAAGGCCATAGATACTCTAGTTGAGTTTACAAACGAGAGTTGGGTGGGGCATTGTAGCCTGGTGGAATTCGCATGTACACTTCTTCATGGAGATCACAATGAAGAAATGCATTATTGATGTCGAGTTGGTGAATGTTCCAATTGTACATTGCATCTAGTGCAAGAAATATATTTAATGTACTGAACTTAGCTACAGGGGCATAAATTTGTACATAGTCTATACCTTATTTTGGTTGAGTCCTTTAGCTAAGACGAGCTTTGAACCTTTCAACTTCTCCTTGCTGGTTGTATTTAACTTTGCAAAACCATTTACATCAAATGGCTTTGGGGCTAGGAGGTAGTTTGGTTACTGTCCAAGTGTGGTTATTTTTCAAGAGCTTGAGTTTCATTATCCATGGCTTGGAGCCAATCTTTTAATTGGGAAGCATCTGAATAGGAGTGTCGTTCAAGTTTAAAGTAAGCTACAAGAACAACAGCCTTGAATTGTGGGCTGAGTTTTGCATAAGAAATGAACTATTCAATGGGATGAGTTGTGGAGGTTGTATGACAGACATAGTATTTCAAATGAGGAGGTATGTTGATATGTCAGCCAATTTTTGATTCGATAGGTTGTGCATCATTCGTTTGATGTGATGTGGTAAAAGAGTTGTTGTCTCTTGATGGAGGTTTAGTAGTGGAAACTGGTTAAATTGTCGAATCAGGAGGAGAAGCAGTGACTTGAACCTCAGGAATGTGTACTGGTGTGTGATCAACGCCATTTATGGGAGGCGTGGAATCTTGAGTTAGTGGTTCATAAAGTGGAGTGATTAATTGTTGAAAGAATTGATGTATTTTAGTTTGTGAATTTTGACCAATGAGAGGGAAAATGTTTTTATGGAAGATGACATCTCGAGAGTGGTAAATTTGCTTGCTTTTAATATCAAGAAGAGTGTATGCATCATGCCATGAGGGTAGCCAATGAATATGGAGGGACAATTTCTTAGTGAGAATTTGTGTCTTGTAGATGTTAGAGTGGAAGCATAGGCTAAGCATAGAAAACATCTGAGGTGATCATAAGTAGGTATTTTATTGTGAAGTTTTGCATAAGAGGTACTGCCTTTGAATAGTGCAGAAGGGTATCTATTCATTAGATATGTGGCAGTATGAATGAGATATGACCAGTAGACAAGAGGTAAGTGAGATTGAAAACACAATGCTCTTGTAATATTTAGGAGATGTTGATGTTTTCTTTCCACAACTGAGTGTTGTTGTGAGTGTTCTACATAATAATGGCAATGGACAATGCCTTTAGATGCATAGAAAGATTGCATGTTTAGTTCTTTAGCATTGTCAGATCTAATGGCCTTGATAGGCTTAGAATATTGTGTGCAAACCATATTGTAAAACATGAGAATGACTGTCTGAACTTCTACTTTGGTTTTGAGCATGAAAGTCCAAGTAAATCAAGACTTGTCATAGACAAATGTAAGGAAATATTCATATCCTTCAATGATTATGATGTTGTGGTCCCCAAATATCCATATGTATTAGATCAAATATATGTTCAGCAAAATTGTTGCTTGATATGGATGGTAATATTTTTTATTTAGCAAGGTGACAAACATGACAATGTTGATTTTGTGAAATAGAAAAATGAGAATGTAAGAGCATGTTTGGTATTGTTTTTTGTTTTTTGTTTTCAAAAAATTGTTTTTAGAAATGAGAACAAAAAATAGTTTTTGAAGTTTTTAAAAACAAGTCATGTTTGGTTAGTGTTTTTTAAAAACAATATTGACTAAAAGTGAATTGGTTTTTTCAAACTAAAAAAAACATTTTGTTGTTTTCAAAATTCTTGTTTTTTGTAACTTTATTTTCTGAAAACTATTTTCAGAAAACAAGGCCAAACAAGCCAAATTGTTTTCAAAAAATAATTTTCTATTTTTAAAAACAAAAAACAGTTTTTTAGTTATGATGCCAAACATGCACTAAATTTTTATTGAATGTATTAGAAATGTACATAGAGGGATGGCCAAGGCATTTATGCCATTGGGCTACATTATTTTGAGAAAACAAAGGGCAACTAGAACTAGCTAAGGGAAGAGACTATTGGAGAAGAACATAGAGCTTTTCAAGTCTTTTAGCTGTCTCAATCACCACATTCAGAGAATGAGCCTGTATAACACAAGACTCATGTTAAAAAAACCATATTAGGGGTGTTGTAAAGAAAAGCAGTAATTGAGAAAAGATTGATGTTGAAAGTTGAAGAAAGAGCACATTATGGAGAGTAATGTGCTTGTTTATCGTGACAGTACCAATGCATTTAACTGGAATGATAGTGCCATTAGGCAGAAGCACATATTGTGAGAATGAATCATTAGAAAAACAAGAAAAATAAGGTTTGGTGGAGCACATATACTGTGTGGCTCCATTGTTAACTATCTAAGAAAAAGTTTGGAAACAAATTTGTTACCTGCCATGTTGGATGCTGCAGGGGCAGTGTTTGGATCATCACAAGGGTGTGCTTGACTTAGCTACTGGCTGAGAAGTGAAATGAGTTGCTGACATTGAGTAGAAAGGTCTACATGAGAGTTGGTAGTAGCATTGTTTGAGCTGGTGCTAGCAGTCGCATTATTAGCAACAGATTTCCCTTTGTCAAATTTTTTCTTGTCTCTATAGCCTAGAGGGAAACCATGGATAAAGTAACATTTTTCAACATAATGGCCTAGTTTGTCACAGTTGGTGCATGAGGGTCGTGGTTTCTTTAAGCGTGGAGGATTGGTGGATGAGGATGGTCGAAAGAGGATGCTAAGGAAGGCAATTCTGATGAACCAAGGGTTCTTTGTCTCTTTTCTTGCACTATCATGGAAAACACTTGAGAGAGTTTGGGGATAGGTGTTGGGTTTTATGCCCTAAATAAAACTCTATTTCAATGTAATCCAGATTATTCAATATCAATAAAGTAACATAAGTATTTTTCATTCATTTGTGTATGTTTTGGTTCACTTTATCAATTTTTTGTTTATTTGATTTATAAATTCATCCAAACCCCTTTCACATACTTGATCATGTTTATTGTGTTGTCAACACAGTGGAAAGTAAACATGACTATGTGAATAAAGGATTCCTCGATTTATCAAAACACTGGGTTTTACTGATATGACAATCTACAACAGAGTTTACTTGCATTTGGAGCAATGCTATGTTCTTTCCAGAACATTGGTTAAAGTAAAGCTCAGGTTGGATGCATGGAGTATGCATTGGAATGGACCGATATTGAACTTTGAAATAGATTTATAAAACTTACCGTAATATCTATTCAATTCAATATCACTAAGTTGATACTAGATCAAATGATCTAAATCCTGATATGGTTAGGCTCAATCTCAAGAGTGTTATTCGTGTTCTTTGATTTGTTAGTTAAGCTTACTTTTGGGTCAGGGTGATACGTACATTTTGGGAACACGGTAGTGCAATTGAGTGGGAGCGCTTGTTGGGTTTTATGCCCTAAATAAAACTCATTTCAATATAATCAGATTTACTTATTAATATAGATCAGAAATAACATTTAATGTTGCATGGTTCACATGATTTATTTCATGATTATATGTACATAATGTATAAATTCATCTGAAATCCTTTTCACATACTTGATCCTGTTTATTGTGCCGTCAACACATTGGAAAGTAAACATGACTATGTGAATAAAGTTTCCTAGATTTATTAGACATAGGGTTTTACTGATATGATAATCTACAACAGAGTTTACTTGCATTTGGAGAAATGCTATGTTCTTTCCAACGCATTGGTTAAAGTAAAGCTCAGGTTGGATGCATGGAGTATGCATCTTAAGGGACCGATATTAAACTTTGACTTAGATTTATTAAACTTACCGTAATATCTATTCAAGTCAATATCGCCTAGTTGATCCTAAATCAAATGTTCTTAATCCTGTTATGATTAGGCTCAATCTTGAAAGACTATTCGTGTTCTTTGATTTGTTAGTTAAGCCTACTTTTAGGTTAGGGTGATACGTACATTTTGGGAACACGATAGTGCAATTGAGTGGGAGCGCTATCATAAACATGGAATCTATAGCTTCTATCTGGCGAATAGTAAGCAAAGGATGATCTCCTTCGAGCTTGACCAAACGAACATAAATGGTGGAGTACTCATTTCACATAAGCTGAAATATCATTTATACGGGGTCAAGTGTTTTAAGGATAAAATACATTGTAGGGTGTAACGGTAATTTAATCCCTTTACAGTATAGATCATTCATATAGAGGATCAGTGATCAAATTAGGATTATAACAATGGATAACTAATGATGTGTCTATATGGTGGAACATATAGAGCATTTTATATACTGAGAGTGCAATTCTAAGTTCTATGCGTGGATTCAACGAAGAATTAATAAGTTAGTGAATTTTATTGCTAAATTCTTGATCTACTTATTGGAAGCTCGTTTATATAGACCCATGGTCCCCCCACTAGTTGAGATAATATTGCTTGTAAGACTCATGTAATTGATTTTGATTAATCAATTATAATTCTCAAATTAGACTATGTCTATTTGTGAATTTTTCACTAAGTAAGGGCGAAATTGTAAAGAAAGAGTTTTAGGGGCATATTTGTTAATTATGATACTTTGTATGGTTCAATTAATAAATATGATAAATGACAATATTATTTAATAATTATTTATAGTTATTAAATAGTTAGAATTGGCATTTAAATGGTTGAATTAGAAAATTGGCGTTTTTGAGAAAATCAGATGCAGAAAAGATAAAACTGCAAAATTACAAAAAGTGAGGCCCAATTCCACCTTGCATGGCCGGCCACTTTTGTAGGGTTTTCCCTCTGATATTTTCATTATTTTAATGCCAAATAATTAAAACCTAACCCTAGTGGAATGCTACAAATAGATAGTGAAGGCTTCAGGAAAAACACACTTAAATTTTCTATTTTTCCTTCAGAGAAAAACCTGAGCCTTCTCTCTCCTTATCTTTGGCTGAACCCACTCTCTCTCTCTTCCTCATTGAGATTTCGAAATTCTTAGTGTAAGAGTAGTGCCCACACACAGCAAGTGATACCTCAATCATAGTGAGGAAGATCATGAAGAAAGACATTCAGCAAAAGGAGTTTCAGCATCAAAGATTCAGAGAAAGAGATCCAGGTTCAGATATTGATAATGCTCTGCTACAGAAAGGAATCAAGGGCTAGATATCTGAACGGAAGGAGTCATATTATTCCGCTGCACCCAATGTAAGGTTTCCTAAACTTTATACGTGTTTATTTCATCGTTTTAGAAAGTTCATATTTAGGGTGTTAATCAACATACTTGTGAGTAGATCTAAGATCCTGGTAAAATAATTTCCAACAGCGCTAACATAGATATGGAATCTATAGCTTCTATCTGGCAAATAGTAAGCAAAGGATGATTTCCTTCGAGCTTAACCAAACGAGATAAATGGTGGAGTACTCATCTCACTTAGCTGAAATATCATTTATACAGGGTTAACTGTTTTAAGGATAAAATACATTGTAGGGTGTTACGGTAATTAAGTCCCTTTACAGTGTAAATCATCCATATAGAGGATCATTGATCACATTAGGATTATAACAATGGATAACTAATGATATGTCTATATGGTGGAACATATAGAGCATTCTATATACTGAGAGTGTAATTCTAAGTTCTATGCGTGGATTCAACGAAGAATTAATAAGTCAGCGAATTTAAGTAGTAAATTCTTGATCTGCTTATTGGAAGCTCGGATATATAGACACATGGTCCCCCCACTAGTTGAGATAATATTACTTGTAAGACTCATTTAATTGATTTTAATTAATCAATTATAATTCTCAAGTTAGACTGTGTCTCATTTAGAATTTATCACTTATTAAGGGCAAAGCAGTGAATAGAGATTTTTAAGGGCATATTTATTAATTGGGAAACTTTAATTAGTTTTATTATTAATAAATAAATAACAATATATTATTTGATAATTAATTTTAATTATTAAATAATTAGATTTGACATTTATGTGGTTGAACAAAGGAATTGGTAGTTTTTGACAAAACAGGAAACTAACAATGTAGGAAAAGGAAAGTTGGAAAAGTGGCAAGCCTTGTTTCCACATTGCCTAGGCCGGCCACCTTACTTGCCTTTTCACATTGATTTTTCAATTTTTAAATGTCAATTAATTCAAACATAGCCATGGGTGGTCTTCTATAAATAGAAGGTAAAGGCTTCAGTTTTTGTACAACAATATTCTGACAGAATTTTCTCACACAAAAACTCTCTCTAAGCCGCCACCCTCTCTCTCTCTACGTTCTCTGTTTCGAAATCTATGAGTGATAGAGTAGTGCCCACACACATCAAGTAATACCTCAATCATAGTGAGGAAGGCTGTGTAGAATTCAGATTCAATAAAGAAGGACTATCGGGCTCAGATCTTGATCATACTCTGCGACAGAAAGGAATCAAGGGTTAGAGATCTGAGTGGGAGGAGACATATATTCCGCTGCTCCCAATGTAAGATTTCTCTTACTTTTATGTGTTTAATTTTCCATCGTTTTAGAAGTTCATATTTAGGTTGTTAAATCAACATACTTGTGAGTAGATCTCAGATCCTGGTAAAATAACTTCCAACAACTGGCACCAGAGCTATGGTAATTGATTTGCTTGCAAGAAATTTAGACTTAAAAAGATTTGTTTGTGTTTTGGATGGTATTATGTTGCTTTGTGTGTCATATTGATGTTTGATTGTTGTTTGTGAATTCTGGGAAAAATAGTTATTTTCTGTTTATGTAATTATTTTTATTGGATAGTTTGGAAAATTCTAAGCAATTTACCTTTTTACAGAGCTCGATTTCGATTTAATTTGAATTAGTTATGAATTTTTGAAAATTGGAAAAATCAGGATGATGAACACCTTCCCACGCACGCGGAATGGCTGCATGCAACCTCCCTGCGCCGTGAGAGCTCGGCCAGCACCCCTGAAACGCACGCGGATGGATATGCTTTGCATACCATCCGTACTGTTCATCAAATTTTCATGCTATTTCAATTAACTTCCGATTTTTTGTGTAGTTTTGTATATTGATTTTTATTTTTAAAATTTCAAATCTAATTATGAGAAATAAATTAATTTAGTTTATCGAAATTAATTTTAGATATCAGTGTAATTTGCTTTTGAAAATAGGAAAAATTAAGTTTTGCTTACCTCTTTTCTTATTTCTTTTAAAATTTGATTATTTTTTTTTAAGGTCAGATATTTTTTTTTGGTAACTTGACCTTATTTAGAATAAGATCAAAATAATCATGATATTTTTAAAAGAGGAAATAAGATATTTTTGTTAACTTTTAAATTTTGTTATTCTTACTTAAATTAAATTGTAAAATAAGAAAAGGGTATGTATTTACCATTTTCTATTTTATTATTTAATTTATTAAATAACATGAAATTTAAAAGGAAAGTTAACAATTTATTTTGAAATGATATTTAGGTTACTTAAAACCTAATTTTTCAAAATTGTAGGTTTAATTTTTTTTCAATTTTTTTAAACCGATTTTTTTTTTATTTTTTGAAATATATATTTAAAAATTAAATAAATCCTACATCCAACTATCCAAATCTAACTTGTTGCAGGAGTATGTGTTTTAGATTGTTTGTAAGTTTTCTAAAACCTATTATTGCTTGATCTAAATTGTCATGGTTAACTTGTTGACAGATCCAATGATCTGATTTTAACCCATGGTTCAATTGATGATAGATCAAGTAAATAATTTGTAACAGGTAATTTTTACAATCTTCTTTCATCTGTGTATGACCTAGTAACATGATAGGATCCATCCAAATTTGTGTGCTTGTGTGAGCCTATATGTTTAATTTTTGTTATAGATACATATAGGTTGTTGTTGCTAAATAAAATGTCATAACTTGATAGATTTTATTTAGGCTCATTTAGTAGTGAGCCTATTCAATTAATAACAGTTGTTCATTTTAAGGTTAAATTCCTCTCTTTTGGGCCTTGTGTGAGAGTTGGGAGCCATAGAAGTGGGTACGACAAACTGGACCCAGCCCCCCTCACATGAACAACCCCAATTGTGAAGGCCCATTTGTCTGATTTGGATAACTGTACTAGGTTAATTATATTAGTTTGACCTAATAAAATTGATTAGCAACATAATTAATTTCATTCTTCCTTGAAATTAATTTAAGAAAAACATAGTTTGAAGAATAATATTCTAGAAAAACTATATGTATTTTCTTGTGTTTAATTAAATATAGAATTATAACCATGTAAATTCTTTCTGAATCTTAATTAATTTTATAATTTCATTAAATATTCCTATTTGAGTTGAGATTTAGTTATATCTAACAAATCAACTTAGATTTGAATATCTTTTGAATTTCCTATTATAAATTAAGTTGAGGAATTTTAGGAATTGGTTATTAAGATTCTTTGGATATTTTTTAAGTTGATATTTTATAAATATGGGAACTTAAAATGGAATATCTTCTAAATTAAGTGGTTACTACTTAATTGGTAATATTTAATTAAGTCATTGATTGAAGAATATTTAAGTTGGATATTTAGATTTTTTCTAAACAACTTAAATAAGATATTTTTCAATTTCATTCCATTTTTGAAATTTAATTAAAGTCTTACTTTAATTTGTAAGTTTTCATTATTGAGATATGGAATATAAATGATTAAACAAAATACATATTTTAATTAATGAGCTTTAATCAAGAGAAATTCGATCTCCATTGTTGGTTTTACATAGCTATTATTTTAGTGAGTAATCCTCCTTAATGGAGGAACGTTCATTAGCAAGTTAGCACTGTTTAATCTCGAAAAATAAGTATTCTTATAAGTTTTTTATATAGTTTATGACCACCCTAATGGTGGCGACTGTATAAGACTTACAAGAGTATGAAACAATGGTAGAAGCTCATAAGATAGAATTGCCTTGACTCTCGCCTAAACGGGACAACGCTGAATTCCAATCTTGATCGAATAAAAGGTTGCTAGAATGTGTGACATTTTAGATGAATTGACAACTCTATTCAATGGATGATGCTTTGACTCTCGCCTAAACGGGACACTGTATCAGTTTGTTGGAAACCTTGGAAAATAAACTATGTTAGATTTAGTATTTTTATAACATATGTGATTATTTGTTATTTTCTGAACTTGTGTATGAATTTATAGAACCAAAACCTTACTTCTGTTTATTGATATGTTGTAGTGCCAATATGAATAACCCTCACCCCGATCCACTCCTAGTTAGTATCTTTGTAAAAGAACTCAATAGTGTGAAAATGCATCCTGGTAGTTGCATTAACTCGCACCTATTGTTGATGAATCTGAAATTCCAAAAGGTAAATCTACTAGGAATTGATTTATCAAAAAAACAATGGGTACGAATCATCCTTAATAGTCTTCCTCATGAGTATGATAGTTTTGTTCTATATTACTTATTGAACAATCCTCACTCCTCCGACATGGACAAACTCGAGACTTAGTTGAGGGCCCATGAGCGGAATCTGATTGCAGTGGGACCTCCTGGTATTGCAAACTTTAATCAAAGGAAGAAGATTAAGCGTGAGGGCTCTAACAAAGCTGCTTCTTCAAAAACAATTATCAGACATCATGTTCTATGTGCGAATTGTAATGGAAAGGGACATAAAGAAGAACAATGTCCCAGGCTTCTAGACAATTCAAACGAAGGTGATGCTTTTGTCTTTGAATCATGTGTTTTAGAGAATGACAAATCCACCTGGATTGTTGATTCTGGATCTACTAACCATGTATGTTCTTCATTGCAGCTGCTTGAAACTTGGGAGAATCTTCACCCAGATGAGTTAAAGCTAAAAGTTGGAAATGGCGAGTTGGTATCAGTTAAAGCTAGAGGAACAGCCCGAATCAAGTTTCATACAAAGAAGTTTTTACTTTTAGAGAATGTTTTATACATTCCCAACTTTAGTAGAAACTTGATTAGTGTTTTATGTTTACAAACACAATTTTATATATTGAATTTTTCGAGTTCAAATTGTTCAATTTCTCGTAATGGATTTCATATATGTGTTGCTAACATGGAACAAGGACTTTATGTTTTAAGACATGATACTCAAATCTCACTAAATACTGAACTTTTCAATGTAGCTAAACCTAGAAGCCTTAAGAGAAAAGAGATTGATAATGATGATTAAACTTATCTATGGCATTTACGTTTAGGTCATATAGGTTTTGATAGACTCAATAGGCTAACCAAAGACGGTCCATTGAAAAATGTCGTCTTAGGAGAACTGCCAGTATGCGAGTCTTGCCTAGAAGGAAAAATGACCAAACGTTCTTTCTCTGCAAAGGGAGAGCGTGCCAAACAACCCCTAGGGTTAGTGCATTCAGATGTTTGCGTACCTCTGAATGTAAAAGCCCGAGGTGGTTATGAGTATTTCGTCACTTTCATTGATGACTTCTCTAGATACAATTTTCTTTACCTAATGCAAAAGAAATCTGAAACGTTTGAAAAGTTTCAGGAATTTCATGCTTTGGCTCAAAACCAATTAGGTAAAACATTAAAGATCTTGCGAACTGATAGGGGTGGAGAATATATGGATATGCAGTTCAAAGATCATTTAATTGAGCTTGGAATTGAATCCCAATGTACTACCCCAACCACTCCACAGCAAAATGGAGTTGCAGAAAGAAGAAATCGCACTTTCTTGGAAATGGTTAGGTCCATGCTAAGTTATTCAACTCTATCTACGTCCTTCTGGGGATATGCTATTCAAATGGCAAACGACATTTTAAATGTTGTACCATCTAAAGCAGTCCCTAAGACACCCGTCGAACTATGGAACGGTCGTACACCTAGTTTACGCCATTATAGGATTTGGGGGTGCCCTGCTCACGTCTTGAGAAAGAAAGAAGGCCAACTGGAATCGCAAACTGAAGTTTGCATGTTTGTCAGAAATTCTAAAGAGACTAGGGGTGGACTATTTTATAGTCACAAGGATAACAAAGTATTTGTTTCTACAAATGCTACTTTCCTTGAAGATAACTATATGAAAGACAACAAACTGAAAAGTGAAATTGTATTAGAGGAAATGCTTACAGATACAGTTCCTTAAAACGTTCCATCCTCTTCTACTCAAGAAGAGGAACATCCCACTCCCTCAGTTGTAGCAACTGAGAAAACTACTACCAAAGCTCCTGTTCAGAAGGTCACCGCTCCTCGTCGTAGTGGGAGGGATTCTACAAAACCATCTCGTTATGGCTTGGATGGTGAAATCAATATGGTCGTTGGTGACGGTATTGATGACGACCCATTAACCTATAAACAGGCAATGGAAAGTCCGCAACGGAAGCGATGGTCAGCCGGCATGGATTCATAAATGGATTCCATGAAAAAGAACAAAGTCTGGGAATATGTAGATCCACCCGATGATTATCGTCCAATTGGATGAAAATGGGTCTACAAGAAGAAAAGAGGCCCTGGAGGTGAAGTCGAAACTTTCAAAGCTAGACTGGTCGCCAAGGGTTATACCCAAAGAGAAGGTGTGGACTATGAGGAAACTTTTAGTCCGGTTGCCATGCTCAAATCCATCCGAATTCTTCTCTCCATTGCTGTAGCTTTCGATTATGAAATTTGGCAAATGGATGTCAAGACAACCTTTCTTAATGGGCTTCTTGAAGAAACCATCTATATGGAGCAACCAGAAGGTTATGTTCTTCCTGGGCAGGAAAATGAAGTTTGCAAATTAAATAGGTCCATATATGGACTTAAGCAAGCTTCTTGCTCATGGAATAAAAGGTTTGATGAGATCATTAAAACCTACGGCTTTCATCAGATCGAAGATGAACCTTGTGTTTACCAACTCAAGGAAGACCAAGTAGTAGTATTCCTGGTCCTTTATGTTGATGACATTTTGATCATTGGCAACAATGTCAAGAAAATGACTCACATCAAGGAATGGCTTGACACTCAATTCGACATGAAAGACTTGGGTGAGGCAGCCTATGTTCTCGGTATTCAGATTATCAGAAACCGGAAGAACAGATCCCTTGCTCTCTCTCAAACAACTTACATTCACAAAGTTCTAGAGAGATTCTCCATGAATAATACCAATGGGGCGAATATGCCTTCTAGATATGGTATCCGTCTATCTAAGGAACAGTGTCCTACTGATCCTCAAGAGATAGAAGACATGGCAAAAGTTCCTTATGCTTCTGCAGTTGGAAGTCTAATGTATGCAATGTTATGCACTAGACCTGACATCTGCTATGCAGTTGGAATCGTGAACAGGTATCAGTCAAACCCAGGGCAGGAACATTGGAATGTTGTTAAGTATATTTTGAAATACTTAAAGAGTACAAGGAATTATGTATTAGTCTACAAGGGTGGTGCTTTAAATCCCATAGGCTATACAGACTCAGATTTCCAGGCATGTCTTGAAGACAGGAAATCTACATCTGGGATGGTGTTTACTCTTGGGGGTGGAGCAGTGGTTTGCAGAAGTGCGAAACAAACCGCGATTTTGGATTCTACCATGGAGGCAGAATACATAGCTGCAGCTGAAGCAGCTAAAGAGGTTGTCTGCCTTAGAAAGTTCTTCACCAGTCTTGGTGTAGTACCTGGAATGGAAAAGCCTCTAGTCCTACTTTATGATAACAATGGAGCTATAGCCAATAGTAAGGAACCTCGAAGCCACAAGAGAAGTAAGCATATAGAAAGAAAATATCATATTATCAGAGAATATGTGGCAAGAGGGGATGTACTGGTGGAGAAAGTGGACACACAGGACAACTTAGCTGATCCATTCACCAAAGTCTTGGCAGTGACTGCATTCGAAAAAAACCGTCAGAATTTAGGGTTAATTGAAATGTACTGATTTGTTTTATATTAGCGCAAGTGGGAGTTTGTTGGGTTTTATGCCCTAAATAAAACTCTATTTCAATGTAATCTAGATTATTCAATATCAATAAAGTAACAGAAGTATTTTTCATTCATTTTTGTATGTTTTGGTTCACTTTATCAATTGTTTGTTTATTTGATTTATAAATTCATCGAAACCCCTCTCACATACTTGATCATGTTTATTGTGTTGTCAACACAGTGGAAAGTAAACATGACTATGTGAATAAAGGATTCCTAGATTTATCAGAACACTGGGTTTTACTGATATGACAATCTACAACAGAGTTTACTTGCATTTGGTGAAATGCTATGTTCTTTCCAGAACATTGGTTAAAGTAAAGCTCAGGTTGGATGCATGGAGTATGCATTGGAATGGACCGATATTGAACTTTGAAATAGATTTATAAAACTTACCGTAATATCTATTCAATTCAATATCACTAAGTTGATCCTAGATCAAATGATCTAAATCCTGATATGGTTAGGCTCAATCTCAAGAGTGTTATTCGTGTTCTTTGATTTGTTAGTTAAGCCTACTTTTGGGTCAGGGTGATACGTACATTTTGGGAACACGGTAGTGCAATTGAGTGGGAGCGCTAACATATAAATATGGAATCTATAGCTTCTATCTGGCCAATAGTAAGCGAAGGATGATTTCCTTCGAGCTTAACCAAACGAGATAAATGGTGGAGTACTCATTTCACTTAGCTGAAATATCATTTATACAGGGTTAAGTGTTTTAAGGATAAAATACATTGTAGGGTGTTACGGTAATTAAGTCCCTTTACAGTGTAAATCATCCATATAGAGGATCATTCATCACATTAGGATTATAACAATGGATAACTAATGATATGTCTATATGGTGGAACATATAGAGCATTCTATATACTGAGAGTGCAATTCTAAGTTCTATGCGTGGATTCAACGAAGAATTAATAAGTCAGCGAATTTAAGTAGTAAATTCTTGATCTGCTTATTGGAAGCTCGGATATATAGACCCATGGTCCTTGCACTAGTTGAGATAATATTACCTGTAAGACTCATTTAATTGATTTTAATTAATCAATTATAATTCTCAAGTTAGACTGTGTCTAATTTAGAATTTATCACTTATTAAGGGCAAAGCAGTAAATAGAGATTTTAAAGGGCATATTTATTAATTAGGAAACTTTAATTAGTTTTATTATTAATAAATAAATGACAATATATTATTTGATAATTAATTTTAATTATTAAATAATTAGATTTGACATTTATGTGGTTGAGCAAAGAAATTGGCAGTTTTTGACAAAACAGGAAACTAACAATGTAGGAAAAGGAAAGTTGGAAAAGTGGCAAGCCTTGTTTCCACATTGCCTAGGCCGGCCACCTTACTTGCCTTTTCACATTGATTTTTCAACTTTTAAATGTCAATTAATTCAACCATAGCCCTGGGTGGTCTTCTATAAATAGAAGGTAAAGGCTTCAGTTTTTGTACAACAATATTCTGACAGAATGTTCTCACACAAAAACTCTCTCTAAGCCGCCACCCTCTCTCTCTCTACCTTCTCTGTTTCGAAATCTATGAGTGATAGGGTAGTGCCCACACACATCAAGTAATACCTCAATCATAGTGAGGAAGGCTATGTAGAATTCAGATTCAATAAAGAAGGACTATCGGGCTCAGATCTTGATCATACTCTGCGACAGAAAGGAATCAAGGGTTAGAGATCTGAGTTGGAGGAGACATATATTCCGCTGCTCCCAATGTAAGATTTCTCTTACTTTTATGTGTTTAATTTTCCATCGTTTTAGAAGTTCATATTTAGGTTGTTAAATCAACATACTTGTGAGTAGATCTAAGATCCTGGTAAAATAACTTCCAACAATAGGTTCATTGAGAAGGATCTGAGGCTATACTGAAGTATACGACTCCTTCGGAGCAGTTAAGAACTGCAAGACTTGGTTTTTATTATACTAATCAAGGAACAATTTCATTGCACCACAGGTGCAAGTGGTGTTGGGTTGAAATTCCTTTAATTCATCCCAAATTTATTTGAGTTTTGTGAAGTAAGAGGTGACGGATTGATCACCTTGCTACAAATGTGTGAGTTGAGTTTGTAGCTGAAAGATTCGAGGTCCATTACCCTTGTTAAATCTTTCTTGAAATATCTGTGGCCAGGTGAAAATATATGATACTCTGTGCTATTTCAGAAGAGACAGAGTTGATGAGCCAAGACGTAACCATGTTGTTACAACAAATCCAAGAATTGAGAAAAGGATATTATTAATTGCAAGTCAAGGAAGGGTGCCATAAATGAAGGCAAACTTGTTTTTTGCTGTCAGTGCTATAGTTATGCCTCGTTTCCAAGATTGATAGTTAGCACCATTAAGAACTGTGGAGAGCAGAATGAGTCTAGGGTGATCTGCTGTGCTGAGGAAGAAGGGGATGGATACATCTTCATGAGCCAAATGATCGAGAATCGAAGCGCATTGTGCAGGAACAACAAGTTGAGAATTATCACTAACAGGAGGATCTGGAGAAGAGTGAACTGGTTTGAGGTTGTCTTCTTCTGTCTCGAATCGCAATCTTGAAGTTGGAACTCATCGTGGAGCCATGGAAGTGTTGACTACAGGTGCAAAAGTAGCATCAGGATTGGACTCCAATTGATTGTGCTCAGTTGTGGATGGAGGAACACCATCTTAAGAGCGTGTGGAGGGCCTTGCCATTGTTGCAGTGGCCAAGGTTTTTGCTGATACCATATTAGGAAAATAGAGTGTAGCCGTGAGAGAAAAGCTTGATGCTTTGTTTTATTATCTCTTTCATGAATATTACATGTAGGGATATTTATAGAGATACATAGGAGCTAAGTTAGTTGGAGAAATTACTAACTTAGCTCAAATCCTAACTTAGAATGACATTAACTAATTTTAACAGAATTATAACTAACAGTGAACTCGTAATGAGAAGTTACTAATGGGAAGAGTTGTGTTCAACAGAGAGGTCATTGCTAAGTTCTTTCATAAAGTTTCTGGTCGTATGTAGAAATCAAAAATTGATTGGAAATTTAAAATAGTCAAGACAGTGGGAGACAACACCTTTGGGGTGGTGTGTTATTATTGGTGGAGTGGCTAGATTCTTGGTCATGGAATAACTTTGTTCCTTGTTGGATTAAAATGAAAGGATTCCCTACAAAAAAAATTAAACTCAAAGCAATGTTAAATGTCTTGGTGCGATGGCAGGGGATGCCCTTGAAGTGCAATGAAATTCTAATCAATAAGTTTTCCTTAATGGCTATGTTCAGATTCAAATTGGCTTTCCTCTGAATAAGAGTATTATTGTAAGGAGGTTCATACCGTCTGATGGTAAGAAAGTCCTGGTCTAGTTTTAGTTGGAAAGATTATCATTGCTATGTTTTACATGTAGCATCTGGGGTCATGATCAAAAAGATTACTCTAAGACGGTGTTGATGAAGATGAATACGAACGACGAGAAATTTCCCAAGTACATGGTCTGGTTAAATGATAAAGATCCAATGCCAAATTGATTTGTTGCATTTAATCAGGGACAAGCTAAAATAAAAAAAAAAATAAAAAAAGGGAAATGGCAAACAAATAGGGGAAGCAAGTAGCTTTGGTTGCAGACAAAGGATAGCTAACCTGCATTCACCTCATGATAAGGAATTTGATAGTACTATTATGATGGAGAAGACAACGGTTACAAATGAACGATGTTCGTGTGAGAATCCACTAACCCACGATCCCAGTGAGCTGGTTCATTTACAACCACTTGGTCAAAGTCAAGTAAGAAAAGAGGGTGGGAATTCTTGTGGGTCTGACTCGGGAAAATAGAGTTTATATAGAATGTGAGTTCATGGACCACGTGGCTCCTCAAGCTAACAAAAAGGAGAGGGCCCTGATTTTGATAAAAGAAATGGGCCTGAAATTCATGATTGTAATGACTGCATATTGAGTCATAAAAATTAGTAACTCATTAATGATTTATGTGAAAATTAAATGAAATATGAGATTTTATAAAAAAAAATTATAAAAATATGGCACTTATAAGTTTGTCACTTTTGTATGGTATTTTTTTTTTTTATAGATATATTTAAGGCTTTTTATGGTATTTGATATGCTATATTTTTGTAAACCTAATATCCAAACCCATATTTCATATTTTTATTTCTAGCTAATTGGTTTTATCTTTTTCTTTAATTTATTTTGCATTTACATTTTAAGGTTTCTTTCTATTTGGGACATTTACACCAACTAATAGTTTTTTCTTCTGTTGTGACTTAGTTAAAAAGAAAAGAAAGAAAGAAATCAACATTATAGTTTCAGTTGTTTGTGTTAGGGCTGGACATCGGGCGGATTGATCGGGTTTTGAATTCGCAAGTTTCGAGTTAAAAATCAACCCGACCCGTGAAATAGTTTTGGGTTTGTGGATTTTAGGCTTAAGGGTTCGCAGGTCCATGGGTTCAGGTTGACTGGGCTGGCCGAATTAACGGGTTGACCCGATCAACTTGTTAATTTTTTTTTTTAAAAAAAAAAACTCAAATTTTATGTGATTTTTTCTATATACTAAATTAAGCATATAAGTTATAAACTTATGACACTTAATCTATATTTCGTTCCATTAAAATAAAATAAAAAATGCATTAATTTTAAATTTAAAATATAAAAGTGAAGTTCCAAACTATATTATATATTGTTATTTTTAGTATATTATATATGTAATAAAAATAAAATGATTAGATTTTAGGGTTTTTTTTTATTTTTAATATATTATACATGTAATAAAGATAAAAAAATAAAAAATAACCGAGTTGCGGGCGAGTTCGGGTCCAACCCGAAACCTGATGACAATAAAAAATCAACCCGCGAACCCGCCTGAAAGTTTACTGGGTTGGACCCGACCTGCCTGAAGAGAATGAGTTTTTCTAATTTTACGGGTTGACCGAGTCGGGTCTGGGCGGGTTGGCTGGGTCTGAGTCTAACCCGGTCAAACTGTGCAGTCCTAGTTTGTGTGGGATCATTTATATATGTGCCAATTGTATTGTATTTAATATATTTTAAAAAAGAAGATAATGGTCTCAGTTTCTATAACTGTAATTTGCAAAGCTGTCATTCTTAAACTTGTGCTTCTTCTTCCAATTGAGACCATGCAAGAGAATCAACAATTGTAATGTGATAATCTCAAACTCATTCTCTCGTGGTAAAACACACAGTCACAAGCCAAATATTGACCCTAAACTCAATTGTGAAAATAAAAACTAATAGTATCTTTATCTTATAGTATGTATGTACTTCTAATTAATATTAAAATTCAATATATATACTGTTGGTTAGTTATCTTTAATTTTATAGGTTTTTGACATTTAATTAATAAAAAATAGTGATAAGTGAAATATAGGTTTTGTTTCGTCTTCCCTAAAATGGGCTTGTCTTGATAAATTGTAAAAATGGCAGTTGCTACTACTATCTTCTTCTCTTCTCTTGTTGGCATTGCTTATGATTTTCTTATCTATCATCCATGGCTTCATTCTATGCTCTCTCTCTCTCTCAAGTGCTACCCTTAGTCTCTTTCTTACTCTCAAAAAAGTAAAAAAAATAGTGTTGCTAGGCGTTAACTCCAAGTTATTTTCATTTGCTCATAGCTTAGTTTCTTAAATAGTAACACCCTAATTTATAAGAACGTCACGTGTGTGATTTTATAAACTAGTTTAATATTAATAGATTAATTAATTAATAAAAACCGTGAATATATTAAAAACTTGACCAAAAATCTAAAAATGAACATCATAACGACAGTACAAAAGTATTTCCAGGGATCCCTATTATAAAAAGTTTACAAAAGACTATATATGATAATAATGCAAAACACAAAATCAGAATACACAGCAGATACAACCAATCCAAAATAACTCCTGACACTCAGGCTGATGAGGTCAATATGTACATTGCTGGAGAAGACCATCATCTCATGGATGCTCTAACTTTTCCTTGTCCTTACCTGCACCATAGAGCACCAGTGAATCACATACACTAAGCAAGAAAAGTGATAAGAAAGGATACATTCAATAACTAATCATATATTTCATTATCATATAATAATTACACCATAACATTCAGCAGTAGGTAATATAACCATTTATATACATAAAAATAGACATGCTCATATATTTGTATTGTCTAATTAAGCAAGCCCGTGTCATAATGTAATATCATATATATTTGTAAACGGGATCCTGAAATCTTATAAGTATAATATGTTATGTTTTAACTCAAAAGCCAAATTTTAATTATTCACGTTTTTCCAATAACCTCGTTGATTAGCAACGAGCTGCACAGTACGTTAAAAATCACGCTAACACGCCTATGCTAGTTAGGGTGCTACAAACACACCTAATCTAGTAGGGTGTTACACTACCCTCAATTAAAGAAAGAAAAACCAAGGAAAGAGGCAATAACTACTCTACCTCGAGTGTTTGCAATTACTCAGGTTGACGCTACTGCTAGTCCATCGGTGGTGACAGGTCAAATTCTCATCATTAACTCCTTTTATTCTGTATTATTTGATGTTGGAGCTACACACTCGCACGTGGTAGCTAAACTAAGTTAAATGAGCTTTACTCCCATCTTTCGGTTCCATGGCTGCCCTTTAGGCGGTTAATCCTTAAGGTGTTTTTGCCATGATCCTTTGTAGGGGACCATTGGCCCTATTCCTTTTCATGGTGGTTGCTTGTCACATGTGGGTAGTGTTAGCCTCATGAGTTTTCTCGACCTCTTGTGTGAGCTATCAATTTGTTTGAGAGAGCTTTTCGACACTTGGGCTTTCTGAACCTCTTTCTGGTGTAACCTTATCGTGGATATAGGGGAGCTTGTGGCCCTTAGGCGGCGCTCAACTTTTCTTAAGATTTAACATTTTATTGATGGAGCTTGTGGCCCTTAGGCGGTGCTTGACCACTTACGTTGCATTATTCGTGTCACCTAAAGTGTGTTTTAAATGTTAAATGATCAGTACTCCTTGGATATAAGAGAGCTTGTGGCCCTTAGGTGACACTCAACCTTTCTTAAGATTTAGAATTTTATTGAGGGAGCTTGTGCCTCTTAGGCGGTGCTTGACCTCTTATATTGCATTTGTAGAACTTAAAATGCATTTTGAATGTTAGAAGATCGATACTCCTTTTAGAGAGGCCTCCCTCCTAGAGTCGTATTTGATTCCTCTCTCTCTCTCTCTCTCTCTCTCTCTCTCTCTCTCTCTCTCTCTCTCTCTCTCTCTCTCTCTCTCTCTCATGAGCAAGTCAAACAGACATGTGAAAACATGTGGAAATTGATGAATGCTATAAGTGAAGTGAAAAGAAGAACTATTCAAAGGAAAATTGTTAAGCTTAGCCTGCATGCATAGATTGTGCCAATGCCCACTACAAAAAGTTTTTAACGTTTTGTTTTAAGGTCCCTTTTTGGCTTGTTGCTTTCCCATAAGGCACTATCTGAAAGGAACAAAATAAATGTAATAAACAAATAAAGGTTGAAAATAAATAAGTACGTTAAGATAATCTCTTTCGTAACACGTAGCCATTTCATTTTCAATATTTGGGGTGGGCCGGGGAATGTGTTGGGTCGGACCAACTCATATTTTTCAAAACTTTCAACATATAGACCCTACAGTAGCGTCTCATGTCGAGTTAATATTGGGCATTTTACAAAAATACTGCATTTGGGGTAATTGTTTTCAATTTTACTGCCACACGGCAGAATTAACATTTATACTGTCCTCCCTTTTTTTTTTCTTTTATACTGTCAACAACAAAACAAAAGTATGAGGCCTCCATCTTTGACAATCACAGACATAACCACCACAACAACACCAGGACACCGGAAAATAACCATTAATTCCGACAAGAATAAACAAAAGCAGTAAAATCGACGTCAATAAATAATCATGGCAAAACAACGGTAAAACAATACTAAAACAATCAAACAAAACAAAAGAAAAAAATGATTAAAAAAAACAAACAATCTGCTGCACAACCTCAACACCAGATGCAAAATCAACTATATTTGCAAGTCTATTCCTAGAAAATTATAAAAAAAAAACTACTAAAACAACACAGAAACAACACAAAAACAAATGAAGCAAATATAACTACTTAGAAAAATATAAAAGAAACACACACCTCAAAACTCTCTTGTGAGTGAGCTCGTCAAATATATTTATAGGAGAACCAAAAGAAAAAAACCACAAAAATAGCCAAAGAGAACGAAGAAGAAATGTATTTATAGCCTCCATCTTCCACACTCACAGACATAACCATCACAACAACACGAGAACACCCAGAAAATACCTATTAATTCCAGGGAGATGGAGCAAGGGCAGTGAAATCAGCATCAAATAAATAAATCATGAAAAACAACAGTAAAACAATACTAAAACAATAGTAAAACAAAAAAAAACAATAAAAGAAAAAAATGATAAAAAATTAACTATGTTGTGCACATCCTCAATACTAAATGCACTATATTTGCAAGAAAAGTTCTAGAAAATTAGAACAAAAAAAAACCACACTAACTCTTATATTTTCAAAAAAAAAACATAACTAAGAACTTCAAAAAATTTAAAAAAAAAGAAAAAAAAAAAAAAAAAGAAGAAAAGAAAAGAAGATGAAGAAGAAGAAGAAGAACTAAACATGAAAAAAAAATAAAAATCATGAAAAACAACAGTAGAATAATACTAAAACAACGGTAAAGATGAAGAAAAAAAAAACTTGAAGAAGAAGATGAATATTAGAACATGGGGGTGAGATTTATTTGAAAAGCTAGAAGATAAAGATGATGAAGAAGATGAATAGTGAGAAATGAGAGTGGGATTTTTAAATCTATTTAAATAAAAAAAAAAGAATGAGACATGGGGTGTGATTTTTAAATTTATTTAAATAAAAGAAAAAGTAAAACATGTCACTTTTATGACACATCCCATCAACCTTTTCATCAAAATAATAATTATTAAATTATCTCAAAAAATAATAATTATTAAATATTAAAAATAATAAATAATAACTTTAATATCCATTAAAATAAAAAATTAAATAAATAATTGAGCCCATGTCCCAATCAATCTAAAAAAAACAAAGCAATAACATAAAAATGTTGGCAGCCGAAAAAAAAAAAAAAAAGTTGGCGGCAAAAAAAAAAAAAAAAAAAACGATTACAAAAGTTATTTTTGGAGTGTAACAGTATAAAAGAAAGAAAATGGGAAAACACAGTAAACTGTGTAAATTTCCCTTAATATTTTGAAGAATAGATTCGACATAGATGTAGACTCATTATTTTTGGTAGGGTTTTTATAAAAATATTAGATTTTAGCTGAAATATTTTAATTTTGTTGTTATATGGAAAAAATTATATTTATATTGTTTTTTTTTCTTCTTTTATACTGTAAACACAAAAAAAAAAAATACGGGGCCTCTATCTTCTACACAGAACCAACAACAGTAGGACAATCGTAAAACAACCATTAATTTCGGCGAGATTGAGCAAAAATAGTAAAATAGACACCAAATAAATAATCATAGCAAAGTATATGTAAACAACACTAAAATAAATAAAATAAAAATAAAAGGAAAAAAGGATTTAATGAAACTAACAATTTTCTACATAGCCTCAACACCAGATGCAATAACGTCTATATTTGCAAACTCAGTTCTAAAAAATCAGAATAAAAAAACTACTAAAATAAAACTAAAACAACACAAAAACAAATGCAAAACAATGAAGTAGATATAACCACTTGGAAAAATATAAAAAAACTACGCAGCTCAAAAACTTTTTGTTAGTGAGCTCGTAGGAGAATAAGAATAAGAAAACCACAAAAATAGCCAAAGAGAACGAAGAAAAAATGTATTTATAGTCTCCATCTTCCACACCCACAAACAGAACCAACACATCGACACGAGAACACCCAGAAAATAATCATTAATTCCAGCGAGATGGAGCAAGAACAGTATAATCGACGTCAAATAAATAAATCATGGCAAACAACCGCAAAACAACACTAAAATAAATAATTAAAAAAATATAAAAAAAAATGATTAAAATAAACTAACCATCTTCTGCACAATCTCAAACACTAGATGCAATAGAGACTATATTTACAAGCTCAATCTTAAAAATCAAAATAAAAAAAAATACACTCTTATCTTTTCCAATTCTTCTTCTTCTTCTTCTTCTTCTTCTTCCTCTTTCACATGCTCTTTTTTTTGGTAGTAAATCACGTGTATTGTAGACTCAAAGTTCATAGATAACAGAAAAAAAAAGTGACTGTGACCTAAACAAGATTTTCTACCTTGTTTAATGGCTGACTCTCTTGTATATATATCTATTCTATATAAAATGTGTCTATATAACAAAATTCTTGATTTATAAAAAATTTTTAGGTGAATTTTTTTTGTAAAAAGTTTTATTCAAAAATAACAATTTTTTTAGGCTGATACTTTTAACTCTCTCACGTGAACTTTCAAAAAAAAATTAGAAAATATAAAAAATAAATAAAACCTTACGATTGTAAGTTATTTCCCAGAAAATGGTAACGATGATGAAACTAATTCTCCTGAAATGTTAAGTTTGTTGATGAGAATGAAAATTGCGATTTCGATTTCTTAATAAAAGAGATAAAATTGTGATTCCATTCGTTAGATCTGGTATATATATATCTTCTCTTTGCTTTCTTTCTCTTCAAATCTCAGATTTGGTATGCATGACTGGTTTTTGTTGCTTTCTTTCATCTAATTCGATCAGATTTCGTTTCGATCTACATTTTGGTTGTTGTTTCATATCGAATCAGCGATCTTACGACGTTGGATAGATATGATTTCAGGCTATGAAAATCTGCACGAGATCTGTACTTGATTCGATTTCAGGGCTTCCTTTTCTTATAAGATCAAGTTAAGATCTTTATTATTGTAAGTCTGTTTATACTTCCTAGCTCTCTTATTTCAACATGAATTTCATTAACATTTCCTTTTTCTGAGATGAATCTGTTAGAGATTTTATAACAATGGAAGAAAATCAAAATATTACAACTCTATTGTAATACAATACAAGGACCAACAAAGAGATTAAATAAATGTTACAATAACATAATATACAATATATATACACACTATATATATTATATATAAGAAATATAGAAGAAGATAAGAACACATGTAATATAAAATATGTGTATATAATAAGATAATAATATATATGTATAAACACTCACTCACAACCTTGAGTGTAGATTAGTGGGGATCACCATGACTTGAACAAGGTATTACACCTTTGTCCAAAAGCTTATTTCCCCCTATCTCTAAGCACTAAGGGAACTCTCTAGGAAATAGCTTTGGGAATTATCAAGCCTTTTAGGGTTTTCTAGCAAAGTGCTTTCTTGATAGAAAACTTCATCTCTTGCTCCCAAATGAGCATCATAGACCTCCTTTATATAGTGTTTAGATGATCACTCTTAGGATTCAAAATACCACCTCATTTCTCTCCCATAAATGAGTATTACATTTTGTAACAACTATATCATCATAATTTTGAAATCCTTAAACCAAATTGTGTAACAACCCTTTTATTACACTAATAATGTGTGATCAACACAAGAGTTACAAATAACAACAAATTGTAACTCCTCTCCAAGTTACTATGTAGGTTACAAAAGTGTAGGTTAAATTATAGGTTACACACACTACTACAAATTTGCTATTTAGTGACACCCTTTAGTGACACGCACATTTGTGCGGGTCACTAAAAGTTTAAAAATAATTTTTAGTGACATGCACAATTAGTCTCTAAAATTTAATGTAAGTGTCCTATAATTTGAGTCACTAAAAATGTGAAGTGTCACTAAAGATAATTTTATGATTTTTTTTAATTAAAAATATTCACCTATGGAGTCACTCTAGGAGAGACTGAAAAAATATATACCAACGCGCATTGCGCGTCACTAAAAGCACTTTACAGTTTTTTTTTTAAAATAATAATTATTTTATTAATTTGGATTAATGTATGGCAAAAAAAATAATAAAAAAAGTTGTAGGGCCAGCTGTAATTTGAGAATGCATTTTGTTATTATATAAATAATATAATAAAAAAAACATAAAATAATAAATAAATAAATAAGTTGATAAGAAACCCTAAACTATCTCATTCTCTCTCACCCTCACTTACCGCCTCTTTCTTTTCTTTGCTTTTTTTTTTTTTTTGAGATAACGCCTCCTTCTCTCTCTTTCTCAAGATCTCTCAAGCTCTCAAGGTGAAATGGAAGATGGTCTGAATTAGTGGGTTCGATAACCATTTTTCAATGCCGGTGAGTCATACAGAGGCCACGAACGACCTCTCGGTTCGCTTCCCCCCTCTTTGACTTCTTTGAGATCGTTGATCTCCTCTTCTATTCTTGTTTTTTTTTCTATTTTATAAAGGTCTGTCTTTCAGGTTGCCGGCGATTGGGGGCTTGCTTTGCACCTAGCTGTGCTTGCGTCGTCGAGGTTCGGAGTTTGCAAGTAGCTGTTCTTGGATTATCGGGGTTCACAGGTGGCTGATTTTGTCGTAGAGGTTGGGCGTTTGATGAGATTAGGAGCTCGCCAAAAGAAAAATTTTATCACATTTATTTTGGGATAATCTTCTCATTTTTTTTTCTCATTTTGAGATTTATTTATCTCTGATTGTATAGTAATGTTTCTTTTGAACTCTGCGTTTTCCCCTTTTTGTCTCTGCTGATAGTAGTTTTTTTTGGTTTGTATTGATGTTTAGTTTTCGTTGGTGCTTTGTTGCTCTTTTGGAGGCAACAGTAATAAAAAAAAAATGTATAAAGAATGTGATTATAGTGTTTGTATGGTGTTGTTAGTATACTAATAATTTGATTATAGTGTTTGTATGTTGTTATGGAAGAATTTGTCTATCTCTGTGATTAATTGTAAATTAATTTAGGTTTTTATTTTAATAAAATACATTTTTGTCTATCTCTAATCTATAGTGTAATTTATAAATTTTAGATTTAGTTAATTAATAAAATTATTTGTATACAATTAATATAAATTATTATTTATAATATATAAAATTTGAATTAAATCAAATTAAATATTATTTTTTTTAAAAAAAATATTTAATACAGTGGTACTTTTTGTGTGTCACTATATCTCTAAAAATATTAATAAAAAATAAAAAAAAAGGATATAGTGACACTTTATGTGTGTGGTTGTTACCTTTTTAGTCTGACAAAACCTGACTGTATACGCCTATAGTGACACGCAGAAAATGAATGCAAAAAGTTTCAGTGACACGTATGAAGTGTCACTAAAAATTATCTTTCCAGTCACCCTCATTAGTGACGCGCGTTGAAGTGTCACTATACACTTTTAGAGTTACTTAATGTGTGTCACTAAAACCCAATTTTCTAGTAGTGACATTTATTTACCATACACTTAATATATATTATTCACATAATATTATATATTACCACATTTTAATCTACATATTATTATATTAAAAATAATATAACAATCCCCCACTAGATTAAAATGTGTGACACACTTGTAACACACTTGTAACATTTATTTAATCAATCAAAATATAACATTCCCCCACTTTGATTGAATAAATACACACTTTTAAAGAAGTCTTGCTTAGGTGCATTAGGTAAAATGTCTTTCGACTTGAATTTTACCTTAGTGTAGTTACCACAAAGTTTGATGAAATTTTGGTTGCCGTAGCATTGAACCACTATCCCTTGAATACAAACCGGTGATAACACACACACCCTCGCTAATGCTCACTTGAGACCGCATGTCTCGCTCTTGCACCGTTAATGGCCATGTGCAAAATTCCAATTCATGGACTCTCTAGAGAATACTCCCAATTCTCATAAGAGGCGGCACCACCTCTAGTCCATATAGGTGGAGTTTTAGTGTCTCACCACTCTTTAGACACTTCTTAAGCTTAAGTGAGTTTTCTTAAGCTTAAGCTCCATTAAAAAACCTTTTGGTTTTAACCCTCAATTTTCACCACATGTACTCATTCATAGATGAGACAATTGAGTACCATATTCACTCTATTGACTTGTTATTACCTATTGAACTTAAGACTAGATGTTTGCTAGTGTTAAGATAGGTTACTATCAATGATCAAAACACTAAGGGAGTTTAGGTCCCATCCCTCGAAAATTCATGCTTTAATCTTGTACAGAGATTAAGCGATTTGTTATAACCTCTCACTATTGATTCCATGTGAATCATGCATGCCAAAATATAGTGTTCACTTTGTGACCACTTTTCTCCTTAAGTACTTAAGCTTTGAAAATTCAATCATAAAAGATTAATTTTCACACAACTCAAATTCTCAATAATTTTGATACTAAGCATATCAAAATTAAACATTAATTTAGACACCAAACATGTCTAAATTATACTTTATTTTAAGACACCAAGCATGTCTTAAACTTTTCACATTGGAGTATTACCCCCACACTTTCAAATTTCACTATCAAGATAATATCTTGATTTTAAAAATATAGAAGACCACTTTGTCTCTATAACTCTTTTAATTAATTTCCTTCTTGAAATTATTTTCACCTAACTTTGACATCAAACTATGTCAAAATTTTAGATATACACATAGCTAAATTTGATTTAGAATTTGAATTCTAAATCAAATAAATTAATCAATAATGTCTCAACACATTTTGATTAAATTTGTGGCTCACCCCCACATTTTTACCATAAAGTGTATATAAAATATCACTTTTGTGCATTTTCCTCTTCAAATGACTCTTTAAGGCCACTTTGAAGATACCATTTGACATTTTTAGTTTTCTCAACAAAACTAAAATATCAAACTCACATTACTACTAATAAAATAATGTGATTATTTTTACTCATAATTTTAAGGTTATCTCCTTATTGAGATTAGCCCAAAATTATACCAAAGTTAACAAAATTCTCATCAATTTTGTTCACAACTTTGATCATTTAAGATTCAAAATTGCTTCTCCAATTTTGTTATCTTTTCACTATTTTTGAATCCACATTGATTCATTTACTTTTGAGTCTAAAATTGCTCTTCCAATTTATGGCTCATTTCACAAGTTTGGATTCACTTTTAATCCATTTGTTCTTGCTTATGACAATGCAAGTCCAATAAAAGTGTAACTCTCATAGTCCACTTTTTCTTATCTCAAATATGAGATGCTTATCTCTTATAACCCAATAAAAGATGTAACTTCTCAAAAGCCATATTTTATTATCTCATAAAGTGAGATGTTCACTACCAAATTGAAAAAGAATTTAAAATATTCTTTATTCACAAAATAGATGATAATAATTTCCACATCAATAGCAATAAACAATATTATATTATTACTATCAACATTATTATCATACTATATAACTCATACATTAATATAATATGTATGTTACTAATCAACATCTTATATGTAACATACACATGAGATCAATATTAAATTCACAATATATATGTTACATATCTCATATATATATAACATATGTACTATAATATACATATATATCATATACACATAATATATACATTAATTACACAACTATATATGTTACATAACTCACACATATATAACATATATATACACATTAATATACGTGATATATATTATATACACATATATAACATATATTATATATGCATGTCTCACATAAATACATAGAAGTAATTATTTCTACATATTTAATCTCACTAATATATATTATATAACATGCTCTACATATATATATATTATATATTACTCATACATACATATTATATATTATATATCTCACATATATACATATAATATCATGATATAAAATTTAAATATCATATTATATACTACTATATATATTAATATGATACAAACACATAATCACATATATGTCACATATATATAACTCATATATATATTATATATTACTATCATATAAAATAGTAAATCACATAATATTCACCATCATGCTCACCCATGAATGACTTTCACATAAAATCTCTTATCCTTGTATTCTCACAATCTTGATTTATCACCTCTTCCATTGAAAAGGGATAAGCTTTTGATTGTTAGAGATTTTATAACAATGGAAGAAAATCAAAATATTACAACTCTATTGTAATACAATACAAGGACCAACAAAGAGATTAAATAAATGTTACAATAACATAATATACAATATATATACACACTATATATATTATATATAAGAAATATAGAAGAAGATAAGAACACATGTAATATAAAATATGTGTATATAATAAGAGAATAATATATATGTATAAACACTCACTCACAACCTTGAGTGTAGATTAGTGGGGATCACCATGACTTGAACAAGGTATTACACCTTTGTCCAAAAGCTTATTTCCCCCTATCTCTAAGCACTAAGGGAACTCTCTAGGAAATAGCTTTGGGCATTATCAAGCCTTTTAGAGTTTTCTAGCAAAGTGCTTTCTTGATAGAAAACTTCATCTCTTGCTCCCAAATGAGCATCATAGACCTCCTTTATATAGTGTTTAGATGATCACTCTTAGGATTCAAAATACCACCTCATTTCTCTCTCATAAATGAGTATTACATTTTGTAACAACTATATCATCATAATTTTAAAATCCTTAAACCAAATTGTGTAACAACCCTTTTATTACACTAATAATGTGTGATCAACACAAGAGTTACAAATAACAACAAATTGTAACTCCTCTCCAAGTTACTATGTAGGTTACAAAAGTGTAGATTAAATTATAGGTTACACATTTATTTACCATACACTTAATATATATTATTCACATAATATTATATATTACCACATTTTAATCTACATATTATTATATTAAAAATAATATAACAGAATCTAACGAATTTCATTATCATGGGAACTTATTCTCAGTTCTCTTCTAATCATTAATTTTAATTAAATAACTGACTTGCTTACCAACAGATTAGTTATCTAAAATCAACAGGCCCAATTAACATTTCCTTTTCCGTTTCTATTTTTGTACATTGAAATTAAACAGGCGGGAAGAAGATGAACTTTGCTTCATTTTCTCTTCTGATTCATATTGTTACACACAAGTCTCTTTTTCTCTCTCTCCTTGAGTTCTCTATCTGTAGCTTTTAATGGCGTTGATTTCTGATTCAGATTCATTGTAGTTTACGATGTGTTAAGGCATGAAATTATGGTGTATGTATTGTTCGTCTTTTTTCCTTTTCAAATGATCATAATTTCTTACCAAGTTATAAATTAAGGCCGCGACTAAAATTCACTTTTGTATGATCAAGTATTTAGTTGAATATTATTACAGATTTTTTTAATTTTATCTTTCTAAATGGAGGCATATCTAATTGTTTGAAGTAATGATTAGGGGATTAAGCTCTAAACAAGTGTTAATTTGCATTTAATTATTATTTTTAAGCTTTTGTGTAAATTCATTTCTGAATTGGCAATGCTTTTTTTTTTTTCAATTGCAGGTGGATTTTAATGTGATTGTAGTATTAGAATTGGGTTTTTGAGACGTGGCTTACTTTTAGTCATTTTATGGTTCTACAACTTATCTTGTTCAAAATTATTATTATATCGCTTGTATGTTGGTACGTTTAATATTTATTAATTGTGATGAAAATAATCGTAACTAAAAATGATTGAGAAAGAGCAGGGCCGGCCCTAGGCATAGGCGGGCTAGGCCCGTGCCTAGGGCCCACACTTTCCGGGGGCCCGAAATAGAAAAATAAAAAAAAATTATTAGGCTTTTATTTAACTAAAATTTAAGTGTATTATAAGCAATAAATATTTATAGCTTAGTTGGTTGAGGTGGATTGCATAAAGTCCAAGGTCATGAGTTCAAATCCCATAACACTCTTCTTTTAATTTTTTTTTATATATTTTTGAGGGCCCCAAAATTTAATTTGTCTTAGGCCCATATATTTTCAGGGCCGGCCCTGAGAAAGAGTAAACAAAGAATAAGGATTTTGTTTCCTTCTCCCAATTTTTGTTATACATATGAATGGATAGAGAATGGAAGAAGTGTCCTTACCTATTTTATTCCATTATGGAACATGGTCTATGTGTGAGAGCCTGCATCGTTGTCCACTGTATAATATTGCATTCAATATTTATTTTTAATTTGCAACACCATTATTTACATTAATTGAATATATATCAAAAATAATTTCAATAATAACTAATAATATTTTTTCTTCAATTATCTATGGTTATTTTTAAATAAAGTAGAAAGCATCTAACATAAAATTAATTATACGTATCTCGCACTCGCACATAACTTTTTTCTAGTATATATATATATATCAATAAAAAAAAGTAAATTTTTAAATAAATAAAAATTAAGTATGAGATATAAGGTGGGATTAATAAATAAAAATTAAGCTTTTTACCTCTCTCTCTCCCATCAAGAACTTCTTGAGAGTTAAAGTCCAAACAACTGTATAGATTTGTAAACACAAAAAAAATTAAAAAAAAAATAAATAAAAAAGAACACGAAGAAGAAAATGAACAGGGGGAGAGATGAAGAGTTTAAGAATGAAGGTGATGATGAAAAAATATAAGAAAAATGAAATGAAGAAATACCAAATGAAGGTAACGTGTGATCATTATGATAAAGAAAAAAAAATAAAAAACCGTGCCAGAAGTGGCAAGTCAATGTAAAAGAATTTTTTTAAAAAAATTCAGTATAAATGTTATTTATAGTGGTGTACAAAATAAATGTAACATTTGACAAAAATGAAATATGGGATGTAAATTTCCCATTGTATCATTCTTGAATTCGTACTATTCTATTTTTATTTTTAAATAAGCTAGGCCACTTTTTAGTTTAGGCTCTAATTTTTGCTTAACTTTTTCATTTTTTTTAGGGTTAATTTCACAAACGCACAAAAACAACAACAAAAAAAAAAAAAAACAACAAAATACGGTTTCACAGAATTTTAAACATTTTTACGATTTTTTTGATTTTATTTACATAAAATACGGTCTTTTATGTTGAAATTTTGTTCATTTATTGTTAATTTTTTGTTATATGTATGTTATTTTTTGTTGTTTTTTTGTTGTTATTTTGATGTTATTTTCATGTTACTTTTATGTTGTTTTCTTGTTGATTTTATGTTGTTTTCGTGTTATTTTTTGGAAAACCGTAAAAATGTTAAAAAAAAATATTCTTTGAACGTAAAAATGTAAATATTTTACAAAAAATGGTGTCTTATGTAATTATTCCTTTTTTTTTTTTTTTACAATCAATGAACTAAATTAGTAAAGTTTATTTATTTTTATATAATTTTTTAATAAAAATTTACAGAGATAAAAAATTATAATTATTGAATTATAAATTTTAACATAGCTCTAAAAGTTAATTATAGAATGACATTAATTTACATGATCTTATAATCTCAGTTATAGAACTATAATGTTTGATGACATATTTTAGTTTTATTATCAATTTAATTACTTTATAACTCATTAATACATTATTATTATTATTATTATTATTATTATTATTATTATTATTATTATTAAAATTTAAGCTTTTTAACACATCATACTTTCAGGTTAATCTGCTTAATACGTGTTGTGTCTTTGAATTTGTCGTTTTATGTTGTGTTTAAACAAATATTTTTCGTATCATGTCATGCTAATTTGTAATATTATATCATTCATGCTCAAATTCATATTATTTCATATTCAATCGTGTTTTAATAACACTAAAGAAAATAAGTGAATGGATAGTATGACGCTATTGATGGTGTATAATAAACTTGACGAGATACATTAAATTAAATTTTAGCGACAATTTATACATAGAGAGAGTAATTTGCGGTAAAAGTACCAAAACTGTCAACTTTGTAGCACTTCAATGCTTTTAAGTTTTTTCTTGTGGTAAAAATATATAACGTCAATATTTAGTGATAGCGGTTAGTACTTCACTATTAGATGTTAAATGTAACATTAGATATTCGTTTGTGAGTGGTCTAAATCATTTTATAATGTCCACGACATCTAATAGGTGTCAAAATATCAGATTTTATATATTACGAAGTAGTTTAAATTAAAACTAAATATAAAATAAATAAATTTTTTACTTTAACTTTTTTTCTGTTTTATTTTTTCTTTCTTCATCATCCTTACCCATTTACTATTTTCTCCTTCCCTAGGAGATTTGGCGATAGGTAAAGGTTAAACTAAAACGATTTTAGAATTGAGATGAGCTTGCGATGGTCGGCTCGTTCAGTGAAGGGCGAGAGGCCTGATTATCAATTTTGTTATGGTTAAAAAATATGGGTAAGTACAATGTACCTTATGTTTTTGTAGATCCTCTACTTGTTTCGGCATCCAAGACAGTTTTTTAATCTAATTTTCTTTTCTTTCATGATGGCATACAATATAGCTACTTAGGATCACATGTAAATTTTCAAAAAATTATGAGTAATTTATAATGCTTAATTTTCTGAATTCAATTTTTTTAAAAAAATTTCTTAGTCTTAAATAACTACAACGTATACAACCATAAAAAAAAAAAAAACTAAAAAGCTCTCTTGAATACCGAAATAAATAAATAATCTACCAAAATGACTTTGCCTACTACAAAAAATTTCGATAAAATATTTGGCAAGGTTCGATAAATACTTTTCATACAAAATAAAAGCAAAAAATAATGTAAGAAAATATATTGATCAACAACAATAAAATGCTCAACCATCTATTTTATAATGGCTCATTGTGATCAAAAAATAAAAATAAATCTTACAGTCGTAATATTATTAATTTACTATATATATGATCAAACATTAGATCTCAAGGTCATTACAAAATAAGTTGGTTGGAATTTGCACGCAAGTTATTATATTGTTTATGGGTAAAGGCTCACTTTACTATATTATGGACAATAAAATTACAAGAACGGGAAATACAAGAAAAAACACAGCCAAAAAGATCAGTGGAAAGCTTAAGGCAAAAAGAGGAATAGTTTTCAATCTTCCAGCACATCTCCTTGCGATTGAGAGAGTTAATTACTATCTTTGAGTTGTTCTCCATAATGATGAACTTGTAACCTTTGAGCTTTGCCAAATCAATCGCCAAGTAACAAGTTGTCGCCTCTCCACAAAGAGCATTCGAAAAATCCAAGTCCATCGTGCTCACCCAGATGACCTCACCCAAATGGTTTCTAGCAACAACTGCTATACATGAGCGTTCTGATCTCACTTTGACATCACAGTTCAGTTTGATCCAATCAGGAGGAAGAGGACGCCAATCCTCCACCCAGATAGGAGAAGGAGTGGGGATTAGAGTAGCTCGTAATTAAGCATAAGAACATCAAATAGAGTCAAAACACTGATTCAAGTTAACCATCTTATGCTTATGTGCCTTTTAATTTCAGGCTCACCGTATAGTATCAACAACAACAGAAGCATAGATAAAGACCTCGTTAATGTTGATGCCCCTGTTATTGAGACTCCAAATAAATTTGACCAAGTACTAGATACGGATTCCTGAATTGACCACTGCAAAGATACCCACGGTAAAGATTTCCATAAACAGAAAGCCAGATTGCATTTAAGAAAAAACTGCTTTAGAGATTCCTCTTCCACCCAACAGAAAGGGCATGTAACATCCTCAACCTTTAATCCCTTACTAAGAATAGTCCTGATCGAAAGGGCCTTGGAAAAAAATACACCACCAAAGGATCTTATGCCTCTCTAAGATTTTACTGTTCTAGAGCTTATTCCACGTAGAGGGGACAACCTCACAGTGTGGAGCTCTATGTAATGCTTGAGTAAGATAGGCCGACTTGCATGAGAAAATCCCATTACACTCTTTTGTCCAGATTTATTTATCTTTTCCTTGATCTGAGGGTCTTCCCCCTATCAGGATAGCAGAAATAGTATCTCTATCAAAGAAGCAATTCAATTTCTGAATGTCCCAATCACTTGTGGCAGTCACGAGGTCGACCACCTTTCTCAGACCAAACTCTGGGTGCCCACTGGACTTAGGGTAGAAAGATTTACCATGAGCTACCCATGGATCCTCCCAAATATTAGTATCCCTGCCATCATTCACCACATTACAAGCTCCTTCTCTCAAAATCTTACTAGCTTTGACCACATTCTTCTAAAACCTAGAATCACAGTTCTTGAACTTACAATTCAGAAACTCTTTTCCTTTTAGATATTTTGCACTCAGAATTTTACAGCACAGAGTCTGACTCCCACACAATAAGTTCCACCCCCACTTAACAAGGAAGGCCGTATTCATCTACTTGGTTTTGTAAAAACCAAGTCCACCTTTGGATTTTGGGAGGCAAATTTTATCCCAGACATTCAACCAGAGTCCTCCGTTCCCTTTCTCAAAACCCCACCAAATGTCACGCACTAAACCATCAATCCTAGAGACAAGTCTACTTGAGAGCTTAGTGGTTTGCATCACATACATAGGCAAGGACAGACCCATATATTTGATCAAAGTAGCATGCCCCACTTTCGAAAGGGTTTTTTCCTTCCATCCTTGCAAGTTCGAGATGAGGTTCTCTACAACAAAATTGAAATTAGCATCCTTTTGTCTAGATCAAAATAAGGGTAGCCCCAAATAATTGACATTTTCTTCTAGTCCTCCAATACCCAATGTATCACAAATCCCTTGTTTCAGGTTATTTGGGGTATTCCTACTAAAAATGGAAGATTTAAGTTTATTAACCTGTTTCCTTGACCAAGAACAAAACTTCTCCATGCAATTCCAGTAGCCTTTAACTTTTGCCAGAGGGGCCCTTTCCACCAAGATTAAGTCATTCGCAAAAAATATATGGGACAGAATAGGTCCACCATGGGAAATGTTAATGCCCCTGATACTACTATTTCCAAGACATTTTCAAGAAGTCTAGATAAGATCTCAGTCGCCCAAATAAATAGATAAGGGGAGAGAGGGGGCGAAGGCCACAAGTTGGCTTAAATGTAATAATTAAAGTTCTTTAAAGTTTCATGGCTCTTTATAATAAATTTCGTTACAATGATATTCACTTTATACCTTTGAGCTTCTTGTGCCTATTATACTTTAAGAGTGTCAGAAACTTTCACATCATTTAAAAATATATTATTTTATTTTATTTTTCTTTCACATTATTTTTAGTACTTTTTGTTCTAAAATATTCTAATGGGAAGAAAGAGAAGATATTAAAGATCTATGACATTCTTTTGTGGCATTCTTTTTTATTCCAATAATAAACATTAATTTAAAGAGTAATTTGCGGCATAAATACCTAAGTTTAACTCCCAGTTGCAAATAAATACCTAAATTTAATTTTTGGCGATAATAATACCTAAGTTATATTTTTGAAACTCTGAAGGTACCTAACTGTTAAATATGAAGTCATTATCCACGTGTCATTTTCTTATTGGTATATTTAAATTAATTTTTTTTAAAAAATAAAAATTTAATGACTTGGACCAATCAGGAATTGTCACGTGACAATTTACTTAATACTTAACAGTTAGGTATTTATAAAAGTTTCTGAATTATAACTTAAATATTATTACCGTCAAAGATTAAACTTAACTATTTATTTATAACTGAAAATTAAACTTAACTATTTAATATAAAAATACTAAAAAGATATCCATATCACATTCTTACTTTCCTTAATTACTTCTTTGCTGACCCATATAATTAATAGAAAGATAATGTGAAGCCCTTGAATGCAACCTGTCCTCAACCCCCGGTTGACCAGGACATCTTATTTTTGAATGGGTTCATCCGAACACCAATGCAAAAATACACAATACAATAAAATAAAATATAATAAGAAGAAAAAATGCTTTATTCATATTCATAATAAATGAGTTGTGGGTTTAGCAAAATAAATAAATAAATGATTTATTCATATTCATTTTATTATTGATGTCATTTTTTTTTATTTTTTTATTTGGAAATGGGAAGGATTTGAACTTTGGATTTTTTTTTTCAGAAAAAAAAAGCATAAAACTACTAAGCTACACCACATTTTTTTTCTTCTAAAATAAATAGAAATTCTATTAATTAGTAAATTAGACATAATCTACTACATACAAATCATGCTCATTGAGCATAATTAGCAAAAATAGGCAAACTAAAAACACAAACCCAAACAGTATCTTCAACTAATTAATATTGTGTTATAAATGGCAGTCAACCAAAAATCTATACCACATTATTAATGTAATTTAATATTGTGTTTTACATTTTTATTTAATTTATTATAAAAAAAAAAACAGCTAACTATTTAGTAAAAGGCCACCATTTATAAGATACCATACTTTGGACAACACTCTTTAGTCTTTTCACATTCATAATAAATAAGTTGGGAGTAAAGTTAAAAGAAAGAAGGGAACAAGAAAATGAGCTCTCCTTGCACTGGTGAAACCTCAGAAGCTTGCTTCCATGGCTGTTGCAGGGCACCAAGTTTCGTTCAATCTCCTAAATCACCAGCCAGTTCAAGCTCGACCATGACTACTGCCTCAACATCTCAGTACCATTTCACCATGGCAGCACTTTCTTCTCTACCCAACATTACTCCATATTTCACAAACCACGAGTCTCTTCCTGGTTTAAAGGAATCGTTTTCTTACTTCATTAAAGCTTTTCCTCACTACTCTCAAACTCACCGAACTGATCAACTTCGATCCCATGAATATAACCATCTACAGACCCATGCCTGTCTTGATTACATTGGAATTGGCCTTTTCTCATATTCACAACAACAACGACGTCGTTTTGATCCTACTATGGCTTCCTCTTCGAGTCATACTCCTATGTTATCGGACTTTTATGAATCCCACTTCTTTGATATCTGTTACAAACCATTGAGCTTGAAATCACAGATGGTAATTAGCAGAGCCGTGTTGAGCCAAGAACAAGAGCTAGAAGTCAAATTAAGAAAGAGAATCATGGCTTTTATGAACGTTTCAGAAGATGATTACTTCATGGTATTCACATCCAATCAGTCCTCTGCTTTCAAACTCCTTGCAGATTCATACCCTTTTCAGACCAATCGAAATCTTCTCAGTGTGTACGATTACAAAAGCGAGGCAGTAGAATCCATGGTTGAAAGCTCAAAGAGAAAAGGTGCCCGAGTCAACTCGGCCGAATTCTCCTGGCCCCATATGAAACTCCAAACCAAACAACTAAGGAAGATGTTATTAATGAGAGGTAATAAAAACAACAAGGGGTTGTTCGTTTTCCCACTTTATTAAAGTTATTGGCTGGCCCACTGGGCCTTATTCTCGGCCCAATTGTCTAGGGCAGATGCTTCCTTTTCCTATATATACCTTTGTTGTATTTAACATTCTATTCTTTTGGCATATAGCCGTGTAAAAGCATTACACATATAATAAAATGAGTTTCATTCTCTCTATCATGGTATCAGAAGTTAACCCCAAACCCTAGCCTCCATTTTCTTCACATCCTTTCCTTCCTTCCTTCTTCTTCATGGCTCCAAGAACAAGACACTCCATGGCTGCCGCCTCCCTCTCCGAACCTACCTCTGTCTCCGGCCACGAACTCTCCACCGCCGAAACCATCATCGCCGACGTCGAAGCTCCGCCGCCTGGTCCGATCGCAGCTCCGACTGCTCCTTCTTCGTCGGACACGATCGCAGCTCCCCTTCCCCGGTCCGATCCTCCCACTTCTGGCGTTTTTGGCTCCGGCAACGGTGCCGATCTCCCCATTAGTGGAACGATCGGACCACCCTCTACTGTTCCGATCTTCTCCACCACGACGCCGGCCCCATCTTTCTCGGCACCTTCACCTTATAATCCGCTTCCGCATTTTTCCGCCACCACCACCACCCCGACGGTTCAACCGACGACGGCCACTTTTTCCGGCACCACCGCGGTCCCTGCACCTATCTTTGGCCAGCCAACCTTCGGCCAGCAGAATCACCACAATGCATTCGGACCGAACCATGTCCTCCTTGGTGGTAATATTCCTAATCTTGAACATCCGAGCCATGTATCTTTTAATGATAACTCTATGTTTAATGTTAATCACGGCCTATCTCGTGCCGTTTTTGATCGACCTTCTCATGATGAGCGTACTCCGCTTTATCTAGGAACTGGAGATCACCCAAACAATCTCATTGCTTCATTTCTCTTGACTGGTCAAGAAAATTTCCAGTCATGGAAGCGTGCAGCCTCTATCAATATTGCTGCCAAAAACAAAACCCCCTTCATTGAAGGCACCATACCCCGTCCTCCTCTTAATGATCATTCTCGATCTGCTTGGGACATTTGCAACAATATGGTTATGTCATGGATTCTTCAGTCTGTATCTCGTGAGATCGCTGCAAGTATCATGTTCAAAACTACTGCCAGTGAGATGTGGTCCAACCTCCATGACCGCTTTAACCAAAGCAATGGTCCCCGCATCTTACAGCTTAAAACCGCTGTTGGAAATGTCAAACAGGGTGATAATTCCGTCACCACATATTTTACTCAGTTGCAAGCTCTTTGGGACGAGCTCAACGAATATCAACCTAATATTCCATGCACTTGTGGTTGTACTTGCGGCGCAATGCAAAAGGTTCAAGACTACTATACAAGGGACCAGACTATTCAATTCTTGATTGGTCTCAATGAGTCTTACTGGGGTATTCGGGCTCAGATTTTGCTTTACGAGCCATTACCTTCTTTATCCAAGGTGTTTTCCATGGTCGTTCAACAAGAACGACAACGCTGCCTTGGCAATACCGGTGTTGTTGCTGCTACTTCGGCCAAACCCAACCCCAACCAACCATCTCGAAACAAGAAACCCCGACCAACTTGTTCCAACTGTCTCAAACCGGTCACCTTGTTGACAAATGCTATTTCCTACACGGTTTTCCTCCGGATATGGAGACAAGAAAAAGACCACCACCACCGCTCGGGCTAATCAAGCCACGGTGACTCCCACTCGGACCCTCCGCGGCTGGCTCTTCACAAATCCAGCTCAGTCAACAGCTGATCTCTCTTCTCAATCAACAAATCCAAGGCGCCCCCTCCACCAGTGAAAACCTTCCTGTGGTCTCAAACGTCTTCGGTAATAACAACTCTTTTCCCCTTTTTTTATGGATTGTAGATAGTGGTGCTACTCATCATATTTGTCACTCTCTTCATTGTTTTACATCTTTAAATAAAACTAATGTTGCTAACTTGGTCACTTTACCTAATGGTCATCAGATTCATATCAACAAAACGGGAACTGTTAAAATTTCCGACCAAATTGTCTTAACGAATGTCTTGTATATTCCTCAATTTAAATTCAATTTATTTTCGGTTAATGCTTATCTTGAACATTGTCCTAACAAAGTTACTTTCACTTTTGATCAATGTTTGGTTCAGGATCCCTCCCTGACTTTTACGATTGGGACAGCTAAGAAAGTTGGACAACTGTTTTTCTTTGAACAAGATCATCGTCTTCTTACTACGGATATTTCTGTTTTTGCAAACACTGCATGTAATTTGAAGGATCCCTGGCATTTCCGCCTTGGACATCCTTCTATGAACATTTCTACTATGTTAAACAATAGTTTGCAATTTTGTGATAAACCTATCAATTTTATGTGCTCTATATGTCATTTTGCTAAACAAAGGCGTCTTCCTTTTCCATCTAGTAATAACTTTGCTAATTCTGCTTTTGATTTAATACATCTTGATATATGGGGTCCTTTTCATATTAGTAGTATTGAAGGTTATCGCTATTTCTTAACAATTGTTGATGATTTTTCTCGCTATACTTGGGTTTACATGCTCACTTGCAAATCTGATGTTTCTTTCATTATTCCCCAATTTTTTGCTCTTATCGCCACTCAATTTTCAGTCAACATTAAAGCTGTTCGATGTGACAATGCTAAAGAGCTCAATCTAACAGCCTTCTACGCCACTAAGGGAATCTCAATCAACAATTCTTGTGTTGGCCGTCCTCAACAAAATTCTGTAGTTGAGCGAAAACATCAACACATATTAAATGTTGGTAGAGCCTTATTATTCCAATCTCATTTATCTTTACCTTATTGGAGTCATGTTATTAATACTGCTGTTTATCTCATAAATCGTACTCCATCCAAATTACTTAACAAGAAAACTTCTTTTGAGATACTATATAACAAAGCTCCCAATTATACTCATCTCAAAGTCTTTGGTTGTCTTGCTTTTGCCTCGACATTAGAAACCAAACGGCACAAGTTTTCTCCGAGATCTCAACCTTATACTTTTATAGGTTACCCCCCTGGTATGAAAGCTTATAACCTTTTAAATATTGAAACTCAAGAGATCATTCAATCTAGAGATGTTTACTTTCATGAAGATATTTTTCCTCTTGCTAACACTACATCTCCAACATCTATAAATGAATTATTCTCACTCTCTTTAATTCCCTCTACAGGACATTCACATACCTCCTCTGAGGACATTCCACATGTTCCCAAATCTAATGGAACTTCATCCTCTAACAGTTTACCTGTCACCACTATTACTCACGATGAAGTTCCCTCCACACCTAAGAACATGTCTAAGTCTCCTCCTATCACTTCAACAATGGGAAGACTTTTATCTAAACCAAAACGTCTTTCTGATTATATTTGCAATACTACTACTGCTTCTTCTACTGCTCACCCTATTAATAAACATTTGTCTTACAATAGGTTGACACAGCCCTTTCGAGCCGCTGTTCTCGCTGCTCATACAATTGTAGAACCCACCAGCTACAAAATGGCAGCAAAAGATCCTATATGGCGACAAGCTATGGACACTGAAACTGATGCTCTAGAAGCCAATGATACTTGGATAGTTGTGACCCTTCCTGATGGTCACTATGCTATTGGCTGTAAATGGGTATACAAAATAAAATACAATGCTGATGGTTCTGTTGATCGCTGTAAAGCTCGACTAGTTGCCAAAGGCTTCAACCAAAAACAAGGTATTGATTATCTTCACACCTTTGCTCCTGTTGCAAAGTTTAATACCTTAAAACTTATGCTTGCCATTGCGGCCATTAACAATTGGTCTCTGTACCAACTTGATATAAACAATGCCTTTCTTCATGGCGATTTAAATGAAACTGTCTATATGACACTACCAAAAGGGTATAAACCCAAGGGACAAATTCCCCCAAATGCTGTTTGTAAGTTAACCAAAAGTCTCTATGGCTTGAAACAAGCCTCTAGACAATGGTACTCGAAACTCAGCAATTACCTTCTATCCACTGGTTTCACCCAGTCCCTTTCTGATCACACTTTGTTCATCAAAAATGATAAAGGTCTTTTTCTTGCCCTTCTAATATACGTTGATGACATTGTAATTACATCTAACAATGATGATGCTGTTTCTGATTTTAAACAGCAACTTAACTCTGTGTTTCAACTTAAAGACCTGGGTCCGTTACGTTTTTTTTTGGGATTGGAGATAGGTCGTTCTTCCTCCGGAATATCTGTCTCTCAACGCCCTTTTACCCTTCAACTTTTAACTGACACAGGTTTTTTAGGAGCATCTTCTGTCTCTACCCCAATGGAATCCAACATTAGGCTCTCATCCGATGTTGGAAAACCATTAGACAATCCCAAAACCTATCGTAGCCTTATTGGTAAACTCCTTTACTTAACTATTACACGGCCTGATATCTCATTCGCCGTAAACAAGTTAAGTCAATTCCTATCCAATCCAAGGGTTCCCCACCTCACTGCTGCCCACAGAATATTACAATATCTCAAGGGTACCTCTGGTCAAGGACTATTCTTTTACTCAGCATCTTCTACTAATCTATCTGCTCATGCTGAAACTGATATGTCTAGCAAAGACTTTCACCTCAAATTTTTTTCAGATGCTGATTGGGCCTCTTGCAGTGACACTAGAAGGTCTGTCTCTGGCTACTGTGTTTTTCTTGGCAGATCTCTCATCTCTTGGAAATCTAAAAAGCAGTCAACAGTTTCCCGCTCTTCTGCTGAAGCTGAATACCGGGCTATGGCTCATGCCACATGTGAGATCACTTGGTTTTTGGCACTTCTTCGCGATTTTGGCATTTTTCACAAAGATCCCGCCATCCTATACTGCGACAACACTGCCGCCATTCATATCTCCGAGAATCCCGTCTTTCATGAACGCACCAAGCACATAGAGATTGACTGCCATGTCGTCCGAGAGAAGATCCAAGAAGGCACACTAAAGCTCATTCATGTCACTACAAAAAACAACATTGCTGATATACTTACCAAGCCCCTTCTACCAAGCTATTTCCAATCAATTGTAACCAAAATGAACTTAAAAAATATATATAGTTCATCTTGAGGGGAGGGTATTAAAGTTATTGGCTGGCCCACTGGGCCTTATTCTCGGCCCAATTGTCTAGGGCAGATGCTTCCTTTTCCTATATATACCTTTGTTGTATTTAACATTCTATTCTTTTGGCATATAGCCGTGTAAAAGCATTACACATATAATAAAATGAGTTTCATTCTCTCTATCACACTTCAATCGAGAATGACTGGCTCTCGATACTCATATCAATGGATGAGTATTGCTAGAGAGAATAGTTGGCATGTTTTGCTCGACGCTTGTGCTTTAGGACCCAAAGACATGGAAACCTTAGGGCTCTCTCTGTTCCAACCAGATTTTCTAATATGCTCATTCTTCAAAGTATTTGGGGAAAACCCATCTGGGTTCGGGTGTTTGTTTGTCAAGAAAACAACTTGTTCGATGCTAGAAGACTCGACACGGGGCTCAACTGTCGGCATAGTGAGCCTTGTAGAAAACCCATTAAGAAAAGATGCTTCTTTAAAATCGAAATTGTCGGAAATTGATGATGATAATGATGATGGTGAGTGTAGGGGTTTGGATCATGCAGATTCATTGGGACTAGTTTTGATAAGCACCAGAGCAAGAATCTTAATCAATTGGCTAGTGAATGCATTGAGTAGATTGAAACATCCCAATTCAGAAGATGGGCATTCCTTGATCAGAATCTATGGCCCCAAAATCGGATACAACAGAGGACCCAGCCTGGCATTCAATGTGTTTGACTGGAAAGGAGAGAAGGTTGACCCGACCCTGGTTCAGAAGCTTGCTGACCGTAACAACATTTCTTTGAGCTGCGGAGTTCTTCAGAATTTTTGGTTTGATGATAAGGTTGATGAAGAGAGGGAAATGGGGCTAGAGAAGATGAGTTTTGTTGTGAACAAGTGTAGAGATAATAAACGCGAGCGATGTGGGATTGTTTCTGTAGTTATGGCTAGTATTGGGCTGATCACCAATTTTGATGATATTTTCAGGCTTTGGGGTTTTGTTTCCAGGTTTTTGGACGCCGATTATGTGGAGAAGGAGAGGTGGAGATACTTGGCTCTTAATCAAACTACAATCGAAGTTTGAAATGTTGATTTGAGTTAAGTTAATTAATTCTTTTATTCTTTTTTTCAGTTATTATTAGATTAGTATCATCATTGGTTTAAGGATTATTTTCTCTCACTTTCATGAAAAAAAAATATATTTTGCTTCATTACATGGAGTCGTGGAATATTATATCTATAGCCTATACTATTTTTACAACGATTATCATTCCTTTATTACATATTTTGTAGAGATATAATAGGGTAAATACTATTTTGGACCCTCTGTTTTACAAAAGTTACCAATTGGACCCTGTGTTTTATTAAATGACAAAATGGACCCTCTATTTTCTAAAATAGTACAAATAGGACCCTGAATTGATTTTTTGTCAAAATAAAGTTTAATTATAATCCGATTTAAAAGTGCTATATGACAAAACTGTTTACATTTTTTGTATCTGTTCGTATTAAGCATTGTCTTCAAGTTAGTTGTATTAAAAAAAAGTTATCAAAAATTAAGCTCAGGGTCCTATTTTTACTATTTTAGAAAATACAGGGTCCTTTTTGTCATTTAACAAAACACAGGGTCTAATCTGTAACTTTTGCAAAACACATGGTCTAAAATGGTATTTACCCGATATAATAAGTCTTTTTTTTTTTTTTTTTTTTTTTTTTTTTTTTTTATACGGAAGTACCATTAGATTATGTTTATGATTACAATAAATATCATACTTTACACTAATTTTTTATCATTTAAGAATTCAAACCAATTATTGTCAAAAAAAAAAAAAAACATTCATAAGTAAATATATGTGCCCGATTTTGGATCTGTATCAGTTGGTTTCTTTATATTTGTTTTTTTCGACTTTTTAACTGTTTGATTCGGTTTTCTGGGTTGGTTCGTGTTCCCTTCAGTTTTTTGGGTTTGTTTGTATTTAGTTTTCAGTTTTCTTCAAGTTGATCCTTCTCTATTACGACAAAGTGTGTTCTATGAACTCACTAATAGATTCTTTGAATGCATCTCTCACTCACTGAAGAGAAGAGTGCTACTGTCTCCTTGCTTGATAATGTTTACTCACGTCCTGTGCACGTACTTCTGGCTCGAGTTCTTACTGAGAGAACCGTGTATAAACTAAATTTTATTGATCAGATGCCAGGCCATTGAAAGGGGAGATTTCTAGTTACAATTACTAAACACAAGGGTGATATGTTCCATATAGCTTTTGGATGCGAAGGGGATAAAATTCGGGTGCTGAATAAGGAACCATGGTCCTTTTAAAATCACTTAATTGTATTGTACTCACCAAATGCTCAACAAAATGTCTCCAAGGAAGATTTAGTTTATACTCCTTTCTCGGTTCAAATCTACAGACTGCCTTTTCTTAGCAAGTTTGCAGTCCTTGCTGAAGCTTTAGGAAATATAATAGGTGAATTTTTGGAAGTTTATGAAGACTCAACTACCGAGGGTTGGGGACCCTTTCTGCATATTCGTTTAAAGATTGATACTTCCAAACCACTTCTTCGAGGGAGAATGATCCGTTTGCCAAATATTCGTGATGACTTTTGGGTTGATTCTCACTATGAGCGCCTACCTGAATTATGCTTTGAATGTGGCCGATTTGGGCATCCTTTTGAGCATTGTATTTCCTTTGGAACGTATGGACAATGGTAATGATGATGATCTGCAATATGGTTCATGGATGAAGGGTGTCAAACTTCCCCACAATGCATATGACCGTTACAGGAACGCTTTTTCAACGGGACATGCATGGCCTTTGCTAACTAGGCTTTCACGTAAATCTCTCACATCCACCTTACCAAAGTTACATAATCGTGGTCAGCCACAACCCTCTGTCTTTTTTGCTGGTGAAACATGTAATCCACAACCTCTCTCAACCAATTATGGTCATAATTCCTTCAGTATATTATCAACCCACATCATGGAACCTCTTCAACCTCCTCATCGAGTAACAAACAATCATAATATCAGGCCATCCCATCCAACTCCACCCACTATCCACCAACCAGAAACTCACTTTCCACAAACAACAAGCACTATGTTGACAATTTGTCCTCTGCATATGTACCAAATTTGGAGTCCCAATACTAGAACATTTTTGCTACAAATCCACCACAAGCTGGTCTGCATCCTGATACCAACAACACCCACAGCCACGTCACCATTTCCCCATCCTTGCCATTTATGACCTCAACCTCCTCTATAATATCAACACACCATCTGCCAATATCCTCTACATCCCACACCAGTAGTTTTGCACAAGAAAATATCAACCCAAATGCTGCTTCCAAGAGACAAAATGACAGTATTTCTATGCGCGAATTTCTAAAACGATGCCGAGGACCTTTTGGTGAAGCCACTTCTTCTTTGTCAGTAGAAGATGGTTCAGAACACTTTATTTCTGCTGATAATGTAGATCTGGTTTGTTGTCATGACTCTTCAGTGGTGGTTGGTTCCCAATCCCGCCAATCGCCATGAAAATTTTAAGTTGGAATGCACGGGGTTTGGGGAACCCGAGTGTGTTCAGGCATCTGAAGTTGTTTGTCAAGCAACACTTACCCCATGTATTGTTTCTTATGGAAACAAAACTTACTAATAACTCAGTTACTCGCTTTAGATAGATACTTAATTTTTTTCATGGCCTAGAAGTCCCTCGTGTTGGTTTAAAAGGTGGTTTGATGTTGTTATAGAAAGATGATATAGATATCAGTGTTCTTAGCTATGGTCCTGCCTATATTGACTGCTTCATGGTTGCTGATACTAGTACATCCTTCCATTTTTCGAGTTTTTATGGGGCACCAGAGGTTCATATCAGATTATATTCTTGGCTCCTCTTAAAACGCTTGGCAGATGTCTCCCCATCTCTACCTCGGTTAGCTATCGGGGATTTTATGAGATCTTATCCAATGACAATAAGTTAGGGGACCTTTGCGGAATGAATCACAAATGTCAGCTTTTAGATCAACAGTTGATCATTGTTTTCTGCAATAACTACCTTTTGAGGGTGAACTTTCACATGGAATAAGAATAGAACGAGTGCACAGACAGTTAAGGAAAGATTAGATTGGTGTTTTGTCAATCAACAATGGCTGCAAGTTCTTAACACACCAGAAATTCATCACTTGGACTATTATAACTCCGACCACCATGCTATTTCTGCCACCAATACCCCAGTTCCAAATTCAGCTTAGCATGAAAGAAGACAAACTGGATTTCGCTTTGAAAAGCTCTGGCTTTCTGACTCATAGAGCAAGGAAATAATTTCACACTATTGGGATATCTCTCCTATTGGTAACCTAATTTCTGATGTGCTTAATAGCTTGGACAATTATGCAAAATCTCTACAAAAGTGCCATACACGGAAATATGATAAAATGAAGTCAACAATTTCAGATGCTCAATCAAAGGTAGAAGATCTCCATAACTCACTTCCTTGCACAACCAACCAAGCTGCTGCTATTAAACATTCAGAAGTAATTTTGGACAATCTTCTTCAACAGTAGGAAATTTATTGGAAGCAACGATCGAGAGTGGATTGGCTTCATTCAGGTGATTGAAACACAAAGTTTTTCCATGCCAAACCCTCTGCAAGATGTTCAAACAACAAAATAGAGTTCTTATGTACTGATACTGGTGAAAAAATGACTTCGAAAGCTGATTTAGCTGCCATTATTCACGATTATTTCACTCAGATTTTCATAGCCTCTTCCATTGATGAAGCAACTCTTAATTCTACAATCAATAACATTCCTACTACCGTTACTTCAGATATGAACATGATGCTCCTGCTGCCATTTTCTACATCTGAGGCTATGGGACCACATAAGAGCCTAGTTTTATCAATAGAATTGGGCTATCGTTGGGGATTTGGTCACTAGAGCTGTTTTGGGAGTTCTCAATGATGGTATTAATCTTACGGAGCTGAATAGAACTATTATCACTCTAATTCCAAAAATTAAGGAACTAAAACAAATTAGTGATTACTGTCCAATAAGCCTTAGTAATGTGATCTCGAAGCCTATTTCTAAAGTGTTAGTTTCAAGGTTTAAGCATGTGTTGCATGCTGTCATTTTAGAGACGCAAAGTGCTTTCCTTTCAAATCGTCTCATTCAAGATTACATTTTGGTAGCTTTTGAGTTGGTCAATGGGATTAAATCAAGAGTTAATGGTCGGAACGGGAATGCTGCGATGAAATTAAATATGAGCAAGGCTTTTGATCCGGTTGAATGGCATTTTCTAGAAGCACTAATGAGGAAAATGGGATTTGATGAACATTGGATTTCTCTTGTCATGGGTTGCCTAACCACTACCAGCTTCACTTTTCAGTTGAATGGGGAATTATCTGGTTCTCTACTTCCAACTATGGGTCTTCGACAAGGTTGTCCTCTCTCTCTGTAATTGTTTCTCATATGTTCAGAAGGGTTATCGAGGCTGCTTTAAAACGAAGAGAGAATAGGTTTATTACACGGCTTCTCTCTCACCTGTCATGCCCCTCCAACCTCGCATCCACTCTTTGGGGATGACAGTTTGCTTTTCTATCGTGTAAACGAGTCCTCTTATCTCGTAATAAAAAAGGTGTTAGATATTTATCATCGAGCTTTGGAACAAGTTCTTAATCAAAATAAATGTGTAATGTCTTTTTCTCCTACCACTACTTTGGCGGCACAAATTTTCTTTCATAGACATCTTTTGATGCCAATTATCGAGTGCCATGAGAAGTATTTGGGTTTACCTTCATACACTGGTAGAAATAAAAAGTAGCTTTTAGTGGTTTAAAAGAGAAGATTTGGCGATTAATGAACAATTGGAATGAGAAAAAATTTTCAGCAGGTGGAAAGGAAGTGCTCTTAAAAGCAGTGGTGCAATCCATCCCAATCTATGTTATGTGCTATCTTCGGCTGCCAGTCACCTTTTGCAAGCAACTTAAATCATTAATGGCCAATTTTTGGTGGGGTTCAAATGTTAAGGGTTCCAAAAATACATTAGAAAAATTGAAATTTGCTTTGTAAAACAAAAGAAAGTGGCGGTATGGGATTCCGCTCTTTTGAGCATTTTAACCAAGCTTTACTAGCTAAGAAAGCTTGGCGAATTTTGCAAACGCCCAACTCTTTACTTAGCAGGTTGCTGAAAGCTCGTCATTTTTTCGACAAATAGCTTCCTTGATGCCCAACTAGGACACACTCCTTCTTTGACTTGGCAAGGATTATTATGGGCTCGAGATTTATTACAGCTTAGTTTTCGCTGGAAGGTTGGTGAAGGTAGATGAATTAGGTGTGGGTTTGATCCTTGGATTCCTGGCTGCAATTCCTTTCACCCAATTCTTTATAAAAGTCCTGCTGATGGTAGTGTGGCATGCTTAATTACAGATGAATGTCAGTGGAACTTGGAACTACTAAATCAATTTTCTCCTTTGGATGTGGAACGAATTATGACCCTGCCTTTGAGTTCTTTCCCAAGTGATGATTCACTAATTTGGCATTATGATGAATCTAGGGTATAAATAGTCAAAATAGGATACCACTTGGCTGCTTCTCTTGATGAAATGGTTCACCCTTTGCCCTCATCTTCATCAGACACACGGTGGCCACTTCTGTGGTCTTTAAAACTTCCTCCAAAGGTAAAAATTTTTAACTGGTGTGTTGTTCATGATGCCCTCCTTCTAGCGACAAATCTAGTTCAGAGGAAAGTTATAAATGACTCAACTTGTTCTATTTGTAAACGAGCTTGGGAATCGCTGGGTCATGCTATGTTCAAATGTAAATATGCACAGACTGTTTGACGATCAAACGGAAAGGTTTTTGATTGGTCCCATGCTAATTCCATGAAACAAGGTAATTATCTTCTGCACTTATCTAACATTTATGACAGACCAGTCTTCGAACTGATTATTTGCACACTGTGATTTATTTGGTCTGAACGCAATACTGTTGTTCATGGTGGAAATGCAAGAACAACCTCAGTTCTTGCTGCTGCTAATTACCTGTATAACTATCGCCAAGTGCAGCAAACGTATAACATAGCTAATTAAGTTTCTGGTACTCAGTCAATTGTTTCTCTGATTATATGGTACCCTCTTGCATTAGATGAGTTGAAACTCAATTTCAATGCTGCTGTTGATAGTAGCAGAATTAAAATAGGTGTTGGCACCCTTGTTCGTAATGCCCATGGTGATGTGCTAGCTGCCATGTAGAAGCCTATTGCCGGTAATTTTAAATCTCATGAAATGGAAGCTACAACGATATTTCATAGTTTAAATTGGGTTCATCCAATTAGAGTTACCGATTTCTATAGTGGAAACTGACGCTCTAGTGGTCTCCAATGCTTTAACGAAATATTTTTCTGCTATCTCTATCTTTAAAGATTTAATTGTTGATGTTTCTAGTCTTTTGTCCTTTCTCCCTAGAGTGGCTATTGTGCATGTCAAACGGAATGAAAATTTTGCTGCTCATGTTTTGGCTAAGTATGCTTTAGGGTTAGAAGAAGCTAGTTGTTGGTCGGAGAATTTTCCTCCCCAATTATACTATATTATTGTAAATGAACTCTTTTAATTTATGATAATGGGTATTTTCTCTAAAAAAAAAAATAAATTATTGTCACATATTTTTTTTTTAGAATGGGCATTTATAGCAAAGATACTCAATGTTTAAAGTTTGTAGCATTTTACTAATCAAATTTTATTTTTGACTGAAAAATACTCAAAGTTACTCAAATGTAGCATTTGAATATCCAAATTATTTTTGTAACGAAAATATACCTCACATTGTTAAAAATGTTGCACTTTTACTAGTCCAATAAACAATATATTTATATATATATAAAATATACAATAACCTAAAAAGTGTGTGCAAGGGTTTCTAGTGTTGGATTATTTTTAATAATTTAATATGTGGGCTTATAAATTAAGATAATTTATTTGAACTAATATTTTAAATTAAGTTAAACAAGTGATCTAAATAAATGAGTCCAATAAATATCTTATTTGGTATGAACTTTGTTATGTGTAATACTCAATAGTAAACCTGATTAGGATTGATGTAACTCTAATTAGTTTGCTATATAAAAAATATAAGGGTTTGGTCCCCAAGACTAATCTCAACCACTCTTTGTTCCCATCAATTGAGTGAGAACCTACAGAGAGAAGATTAGTCTGTAGAAAGTGATATACTCACAATCTAATCTCGTATCCAATATCTTGGAATTAGGTATGTCTTCCATCTTATTAATTTTATAGAGTAATGTTAATAATTTGAGATGAGTTTAAGATCCATATGTATTTCTAGATTTAATTTCTATCAAGTGGTATCATGAGCCTTGCTTATGTTAGATTATTAAAGTTAATCATATTGATTGTGATTATAAAAATTAGATCAACATTTGAATTTGTATTAATTTAAAATTTTGATTCATATGTGTAATTTATTAATCATGATTATTTGATCGTTGTTGAATTAATAAAGTTTATTATATATATTTCAGTAATTTTTTATATTTATATATACGAATAGACTAATATAGTATGAACTGATATATGTATGCATATACGGGACGAAATCAATACTCTTATTTAGTTTCGCAAAATCTTGTTCATTTTGTAGCTATAGTTTTATTACATATGCATATTTATTTATATGCTTTTCTGACAGTTTTATGGTTTGAGATAAATGATATTTATATATGATATTGCTTTCTTTAGTTTTGGTACTATATTTTGTTCCTGAATTAGTCAATTCTCTCAATGGCAAAGAGATCTTAGAAAATTCCTCTACGAAACGACGATAATATTCAGCTAAATCAATAAAGCTTCTAACCTCAGAAGTTGTCTTTGGTCTCGGCCAACCTCCAATGACATCTTTCCAAGATCGACTATAATACTATTCTCACAGAAAATATGACCTAGGATGGACACTTGGGATACCTAGAACTTGCACTTCTTAAACTTAGCATAAAGTTTGTTTTCTCTAATTCGTTATAAGACCATTTGGAGATGTTGCTCATGTTCTGCTTTTGACTGAGAGTATACAAGGAGGTCATTAATAAACACTATGACACAATTATCAAGGAAACCATTGAACACTCTATTAATAAGATCCATAAAGTTTGCTAGAGTATTAGTCAATCCAAATGACATACTAGAAACTCATAATGTTCTTATCTCGTACAAAATGCAGTCTTCGAAATGTATTCCTCTCAGATTCTCAACTAATGGTAACTTGAGCGAAGATCGATCTTTAAGAGGACTATCTTCCCTTTAAGCTGATCAAACAAATAATCAATTCTTGGCAATGGATACTTGTTCTTCACCGTAAGCTTGTTCAACTCTTGGTAATTGATACACATCCGAAGGGATCCATCCTTCTTCTTGACAAACAATACCGAAGCTTCCCAGGGTGATCCACTGGGTCGAGTAAACTCAATGTCTAGCATCTCCTGAAGTTGAACTTTCAATTCCTTAAGTTCAGATGGAGCCATCTTGTATGGTGCTTTAGAAACAGGCTCTGCTCCCGATATTAGATCAATAATAAAATCTATTTCCCATTACGGTGGTAAACCAGGTAATTCCTCAAAAAACACATCTAGAAACTCTTTGACCGCTTTCACATTTTCAAGCCTAACTATTTTGAGTCTACTAGTATCGATCACTACCGCCAAATAACCTATACACCCATCATATAATAACTCTCTAGCTCCAAACACCAATATGATGGGAATTCAGGAACCTTGAACTGCTCCCATAAATACAAATGGTTCCTTACTTATCGGTTGAAAAGTCACCATCTTTCTCATGTAGTCAATACTAGTTGCATTATTGGATAAGAAGTCCATCCCCAAAATTATATCAAAGTTTGCTAGAAATAACTCGATAAGATTAGTACTTAACTCCCTACCATCCATTGTGATTGGTATAGCTCTAATCCACCTTCTAGAGATAACTATCTCCCCACTAGGTAAAGGATTCCAAATCCTAAATCATAATTATAACAGGGCCTATCCAGTTTATCAATTACTCTTGACACCACGTAAGAGTGTGTAGCCTCAGAGTCAAATAATACAGTATAATAGGAGTTGTTTATAAAAAGCTAACCTGTAATAACTAATGGAATTGCCTCAACATCTGCATGTGTGATGGTAAATATCTGAGTAGGAGTGGATATGAACTCCTCCTTTGGCTCTTCCCTCCTCAACTGAGAGCAGTCCCTCTTAAAGTATCTCATCTGACCACACTAGAAGCAGGAATTCTTGTTACATTCTCCTATGTGATATTTCTTACAACGAGGACATTTCGAGTACATAAATTCACCCTGACGACCACCACTCCGACCTTGGTTCCCGCAGAACATCTTCTTTTGTCTAGAACTGCTCGGTGTGAAAGGAGTCTTCCTCTTTAAATCAAAAACTAAATCTCTACTACTTCTACCTAAACGAAAAGGAGGAGGAGCAGCGACTCCACTAGAACCCTAAGTCCCTCAAGGCTCATGCAAAAATTGTATTGCACTTTTTGCTCGGAGAGCCTTCTGTACTATTAGTGCATATGTGGTAGCATCATTGGTCATAATTTTTATACCATGATAGATCTTGGCATTAGGACGACCTAATTTGATTTCTGTTGAGAATTTAGTTGAAGTTTCTTGATGAAAAATGTTCATTATGATGTTTTAGGTACCCTAAAAAATTTGGTAAGTTTTTGCTTAGAATTGAATGAGTTATGCAAGTTTTAAAATTGGGCAGTGGAGTTTTGGACCGTATAATTTAGGTATAATTTGGGGGTCTATTTTTAAAACAAACTGTCTGTTTTGAGACTTTTCTCAAGACCCCAATCGAGTGTTTTTTCGATACTTAGGGTATTTCCATGCTATGTATAGACAGGGAAACTTTTAGTTTTGAGTTTAAGTCCTCGAAAGTGTTAGGGTAACACTTATTGATTTTTATAGAATTGTGACTTAGGGCCTCCGATTACCAGTAACTATTTCCATTCAGGTTGATCGACACTCTTGAAATTAAAATTGAGGTCAGACTAGTATAACACGCATACATATGTACATGTTTATTTTGCCATATGTATGACATATAAGTTAGAATGATAGTTGGTATATATATGATGGCATCTTGATACCGTAAATATATGTGTTTGAAAATTTGGAAAGTATGGACGAATGCTACCAACACTAGTATGCCAATGACTGAGTGCATGTGGTATTATGGTTGGTTATACTTTTGAATGTATGAACTAGTGCTACCAACACTAGTATGCCAGAGTACAGAGTGCATGTGGTATTATGGCTAGTTATACTTATAATATGAATTGATGATCAATTTTACTACGGTCAAGAACGTTCGAGACACACTTATACGTGTTTAAAATGGTTTATGACTTATTGATAGGTATATGGGCCCTTAGCCGCAGGTCAGTTATATATTATGTTTTATTCTTTCTTTTTTCTGATCGACTCACAAATGTTATGTTTTGTATAGGTAAAGGAAAATCTGTTGTTGAACGAAAGTGAGTTTGGAGCTAGATAATGAGTGTACATATCAAGACAGTTGAACTTGGAGTGTTGGATCTTTGGGACAGCTAAGACTCATAATTTTGTAGTCACTATGCGACATCTTTTGATTATGTATAGTTAAAAAATATAGATACGATATCCCAAAATTTATAAATGTAGAGCAATTTATGTTTTAAATTAAATCACGTTTTTATTAAAATCTTTGATTAGCAAAGGTTTCACAATGATTGAGAAAAGTACTGTAGCATGCCTAAGTTACTAGGGTGTTACAATTTTGGTATCCAAGCTGCCAAGTTATCTACTGAAGACTGTCAAGATATGTACAATCATGATCAGAGATAAGCTTGACTCATTGTTCAGTAAGCTTTTACACATTTTAGTAGCTTATTATAATTAGAAAAGTATGATAGAAACATGTTAGTGATATATTGATTAACTATGTGTGTGTTTGAGATCCCATGTATGTGGTCCAAAGGTTATTATGTTGATCATTTTCTGATTAAATTGTCTTATGGGTTTTCATGCTAGTATCATATGGATACCCAGCATAATGTACGAAGTCGTGGTAATGTGGTCAGAATCGGTGGCGGTTAAGGCCACAAGGATCCCCCTCATCTCCAAGGCCAAGGTAGAGGCCGTGGATGGGCTCGTGGTGTGGATCATGTTAATCCACCACAAGCTCCACAAGAGTGGGAGAAAAGGCTTACTGAGTTGCACACAAGAATACAACAACAAGATAAGGTGATTGTTAGGCTAAGGCAACAAGGCCCTCATGTTTCTCCTCTTCCTCAAATTGATATTACTCCAGTACCAATGTTGCCAGCAAAATATCTTGTAGCTTGTAACAGGTTAGTACCACTGTAAGAGAAGTTTTGGAAATAGAGACCTCTGGTCTTTCTAGGAGACCTGATGTATGAAAGTTAAGTAATGGTTAACCATTATGAACCAGATACTGAATTTTATCGGAGTAAGTGGTGATGACAGAGTGGCCTGTGCCATATTTCAGTTCCACGAAGATGACCTAGTATGCTGGGAGTTAATATCGCTGACACTGGATGTCGCTTGTATGACCTGGGATGAATTCTAGGATCTATTTAACTCCAAGTATTATAATAAGATTGTCTTTAGTGCAAAATGGAAGGAGTTTACACAATTGGTTCAAGAAGAATCAATGTCAGTGACGGAGTATACGACCAAGTTTGAGCGACTGGCCAAATTAGCCTCAGGTATACTACCTACAGATTACACTAAGAAGGAAAAGTACTTGGGTTGGCTAGGGGCCTGTAAACCATCGAGCAACAATTTTCACTCAGGTTGACTGACACGCCTAAATTTAGAATTAAGGTAAGATTAGTATAATAATATCATATGTGATTACATGTTTAGTGTGCATATTTATGAATTCCTGTTAGTAAATATATTAGTAATGGCAGTAATAGTGTACATAGAGTTACACTGGATATCGAAGGATATATGTTTGGAATAAGTACTGATTGATGCTGTCATATTGGTACGCTTAGAGTACCGACTATAGGCTAATTGTAACGCCCTAATGCTAAGGCACGCTACAGTGCTTTTTCAATTATTTTGTGCAATCTTTGCTAATCAAAGAAGTTTCTCGAAAATCGTGTCAAATTAAAACTTTCGCACTAAATATTAAACTTTGTAATATAATAAAATATTTACAAATTCCGGGATCCCGTTTTCAAACTTTGTAAAATTTACTTTTCAAAATATACATTCCAAAATACACAAATTTACTGGTCACACAGCGACTTTCAAAATACAACTTCCAGATGTCCCGAGACCGAACACTCCAGGTCGTGCTGCTTGACATGTATAATCTCACCCGAGCTCAGATTCACTCCTGTTCAACCTTAGCCTTTCCTTTACCTACACATGGAAGCAGAAACTGTGAGTCAACAGACTCAGTAAGAAATGCATATAACATATCATATAATTTCCGACCTGTAAATAGGCGCCCATACACCTATTTACAGAGCTTAACAGATGAGTATGAACGTTCAACACTAGGATACAACCACTATACCACATACACATCGTACCTCACTGTACGAGTGTTGGTAGGATTTACCCCGAACACTGAGTAACAGTGAGTGATGTACCACACACCTTAGCATTTTCCCGTTCCCGTGTTGGTATCACTGTATCGTACTCACAATGACAATAACCACTATACCAATGCACTCTGTAACTTATTCGTACAAGTGTTGGTAGTGCATAACATAATTTAAGCATGCATATACAAACACATATACACAGTTCTTACCTGTTTTCCGAATTCAAGTGTGTTGGCTGACCTGAACGGAATTCTCGTGCTAGATGGATGCCCTAATCACATATTGAAACCGGGTAAGTCACACGATTAAAACCCTAATCTCGGGAAATCCAAAACCAAAACCCTAGGTTCTGCTATGCTCTTAAAGGGTTATTCTAACTCTGGAAATGGGGAAACACCCAACCGAGGCATCGAAATGGCAAAAATTGAGAAAATGAAAGGCCCGGGGAACCCTGCCAAAACCGGCTAGCCGGTTTTTGTGGCACTGCAAACCGGCTAGCCGGTTTGCACCAGTTTCCCCATAGCATTTCATTTGTTGCTCAATCTTCCACCAATTGCCATGAAACCTTCCAGAGCACCTATTCAATGCATAAACAATAAAACCCAACCAGTATTTCACAGAATAAATCATCAATACTCAAGTTGCCATTAAAGCTCAAAGCTTGAGTTTCAAAACTCAAGCTTGCTTAAAACTAACATCAAGCATCAAAACCAGCTGCTAGGGACTTAAATTAACTCAAACTAACCCTAGAAATTGAACCCTAAGCACATGAAAACCTAACAGCCACTAAACCTAGAAATCTCATATTCAACCTTCCATAAAATTCAAGAACTAGAGAGGGATAAGACTAGGGCTTACCTTAGCTTCAAGACCCTTGAATCTCTACTGAATTCCCAGCAAAAGAAGCAAACAATCCCCTGATTTCTCCTTGGTTTGGTGCAGCTCGAAGGGAAAGAGAGAAAGAGAAGGAATTCTCCAATTTTGGCTTTTCCTTTTTTTTTTTTAATTAAGTAAATGGTTTACTTAACTTATTTTGGCTGAATAAAGGAATGCTAGGTGTCACAAAGCTAGGGCAGCCACCAATTCTACCATTAAACCAAAAGACGAAAATGCCCTTTAACCCAAAACTAAGGTTTTTCAAAAGCTAGGGGTAAAATGGTCAAATTCCATAACCCCGCACAACCCCGATAATTTATTTTCTCTAAAATATTTCCCACTATGAAATAAGTTTCTAAACTTACCCATGTGATCAATCTAGCCATCCATCACATTTTCCGTTGTCGCCGAGCAAAAATTACAAAAATAACATATTACACATATAAGCTAAATAATACCCCTAGAGTTTAATAAAATCTCCGGAATTGAGAAATTATAACTCTAATATTTATTTCTAAATATTAGGGTCCACCATTAAATAAATTCACAAATAATAATAAAATAATAAAAATTAGTGCTAATTGCCCTTACTAATCCAAATTACTAGAGTGGTCATTACAATTATCCCCCCGTTCATAGGATTTCGTCCTCGAAATCTAACCTGAATAGCTCTGGATGTTGAGTCCTCATATCCGACTCCAATTCCCAGGTGGCTTCTTCCACCTTACTGTTCCTCCAGAGCACCTTAACCAGTGCAATAGTCTTGTTCCGAAGAACTTTTTCCTTTCTATCCAAAATCTGTACAGGTTGTTCTTCATAGGATAAGTCTGGTTGTAGTTCAAGGGCTTCATAACTCAAGACATGAGTCGGGTTTGACACGTATTTCCTTAACATAGAAATGTGAAATACGTCATGAACAGCCGATAACGCTGGTGGTAAGGCTAGCCGATATGCTACTTGCCCGACCTTCTCGAGTATCTGAAATGGCCCAATGAACTTAGGGCTTAACTTACCCTTCTTCCCGAAGCGTCTAATACCCTTCATTGGTGAAACCCGCAGGAAAACATGTTCCCCTGCCTGAAATGTAACATCTCTGCGCTTCGGATCAGCATAACTTTTCTGCCTGCTTTGAGCTGCATGCATCCGAGCCTTGATCTTATCAATAGCCTCATTGGTCCTCTGCACTAATTCTGGACCCAAGTACTTCCTTTCTCCCGTCTCGTCCCAATGAATAGGAGAACGACATTTTCTACCATATAACATCTCATAGGGAGCCATCCCTATTGTACTCTGGTAGCTATTGTTGTAGGAGAATTCAATTAAAGGCAAGTACTTACTCCATGAACCCTCAAAGTCCATAACACAGGCTTGCAGTAAGTCTTCTAAAATCTGAATAGTTCTTTCTGACTGACCATCAGTTTGATGGTGAAAGGCTGTGCTAAACTTTAATTTGGTACCCATAGCCTTCTGAAGACTCACCCAAAACTTCGATGTGAACTTTGGATCCGTATCTGACACAATAGATTTAGGGGCTCCATGGAGACGAACTATCTCCTTCAGATACAATTCAGCGTACTGATCCACTGAATATGTAACTTTCACTGGTAGAAAGTGAGCCGACTTTGTGAATCTGTCCACGATGACCCATATTGAATCATACATCCCCGTAGTTCTAGGCAAACTAGTTACAAAGTCCATTGCAATGTCCTCCCACTTCCATTCTGGAAGGACTAAAGGTTGCAATAACCCTGTCGGCCTCTGATATTCAGCTTTAATTTGCTGGCAGGTTAAACACTTGGACACGTAGTCCACCACATCTCTTTTCATCCCAAACCACCAGAAGTAGGGTTTCAAATCCTGATACATTTTGGTGGTTCCCGGATGTAAAAAATAAGGCGTGGTGTGAGCTTCATCCAGTATTTCTTTCTTAAGCTCATCAACACTAGGAACACAAACTCGAGCTTTATATAACAACATTCCACTGTTCGAGACTGAAAAGCCTCTAGGCCGACCGGCCACTACTTCGTCTCGAACCTTAACTAGCTTGGGATCTTCCAGCTGTGCCTTTCTGATTCTCTCCAACAGATCAGATTGGAGTGTTAAATTATGTAATTTCCCGACCACGAACTCAATCCCTGCATTAACCATTTCCGAGGCTAGTTGAGGGGCTATCATAACCGTAGTACAAACTTGCCCGGGACCTTTTTTGCTTAAAGCATCGACCACAACATTGGCTTTCCCGGGGTGATACAGTATTTCACAATCGTAATCTTTAACCAACTCCAACCACCTTCTCTGCCTCATATTCAAATCTTTCTGGGTGAAAAAGTATTTGAGACTCTTATGATCTGTATAAATTTCACACTTTTCACCGTAAAGATAATGTCACCATATCTTTAAAGCAAAAACCACAGCAGCGAGCTCTAAATCATGAGTTGGATAACGCTGCTCATAATCTTTCAGTTGACGGGAGGCATAAGCTATGACTCTGTCAGCTTGCATCAAAACACATCCCAGACCCTGTTTGGAAGCATCACAATAAACCACAAATTTTTCTTGATCTGATGGCAAAGCTAACAACGGAGCTGTTATCAAACGTTGGTTCAACTCCTAAAAACTTGTTTCACACTTATCTGACCACACAAATCTCTGATTTTTCTTGGTCAATTCGGTTAGGGGCATAGAAGAAAATCCTTCGAAGAAACGTCGATAATACCCTGCTAACCCGAGAAAACTTCGAACTTCCGTCACAGACTTGGGCCTCGGCCAGTTCTTCACTGATTCTATCTTATTTGGATCAACCATAATTCCATTCTTCCCAACAATATGACCCAGAAAAGACACCTCAGACAACCAGAACTCACACTTTTTGAACTTTGCATACAACTTGTGATCCCTAAGCCGCTGCAATACCATTCGAAGATGATGCTCGTGCTCCTCTTCTGACTGAGAGTATACAAGAATGTCATCGATAAATACTATAACGCAGTTATCGAGGAAATCCTTGAATACCCTATTCATAAGATCCATAAAGGCCGCAGGAGCATTAGTCAATCCGAATGACATTACAAGAAACTCATAGTGCCCATGTCTGGTTCTAAAAGTAGTCTTAGGTATGTCCTCCTCTCGAATCCTTAATTGATGATAACCAGATCGCAAATCAATTTTCGAAAACACTGACTTTCCCTGAAGCTGATCGAACAAATCGTCGATCCTGGGCAACGGGTACTTGTTCTTAATCGTCAACTTATTAAGTTCCCGATAATCGATACACATTCTGAGGGAACCATCCTTCTTTTTCACAAAGAGAACCGGAGCTCCCCAGGGCGATACACTGGGTCGAATAAACCCAATATCAAGCATCCCCTGAAGCTACAACTTAAGCTCCTTGAGTTCTGCTGGAGCCATCCTATATGGAGCTTTAGAAACAGGTTCGACTCCAGGTGCCAGATCAATTACAAAGTCAATCTCTCGCTGTGGCGGCAATCCCGGCAACTCCTCGGGAAACACGTCAAGAAAATCTTTCACCACCCTGACTGCCTCAGGCCCAAATGTTTCAGGTCTGCTGGAGTCAAAAACCATCGCTAGAAATCCTACACAGCCACTGCATAGTAAATCCCTAGCCCTTAATACAGAAATAACCGGGATCCGAGACCCCTGAACTGATCCAACATAAACAAATGGATCTTCACCTTCTGGTTGAAAAGTCACCATTTTCCGCTTACAATCTATACTGGCCGAATACTTGGATAGGAAATCCATTCCAGTATAATATCAAACTCAGTTAATTGCAATTCTATAAGGTCAGTACTCAATTCCCTATCTTCGATCCTAATTGGCATAGACCTAATATGCCTATTAGAGATAACCAATTCCCCGCTAGGCATTAGGGTTCCAAACCCTTTTTCTAAAATATAACAAGGCCTACCCAAAAGATCAATTACTCTTGTAGCCACATATGAGCGTGTAGCTATCGAGTCAAATAATACTGTAAACAATAAGTTGTTGACGGGAAGCTGACCTGTCACAACAGAAAGACTGGCTGCAGCATCAGCTTGGGTGATGGCAAACACTCGAGCAGGAACCGGTTTCACCTCAGCTTTCGGCTCCTCTTTCTTTGCCTGGGGGCAATCTTTCTTGAAATGCCCCACCATGCCACACAGGAAGCATGTCTTCCGGTTACACTCTCCCGAATGATGTTTCTTGCACCGTGGACACTCAGGGTAAGAGTAACCCTGGCGTCCTCCTCTGCCTTAGTTCCCACGGAACCGCTTACTTTGCCCCGAGCCACCAGAAGCTGGAACAAATTTTCTTTTCTGCTCAGTGGTGGAGTCACCACCATCCCTACCATAAACAGGAGTAGGAACAGTGGGGATTTCACCAACACTCGGAGTCACCCGGGGCTCCTGAAGAAATTTCACTGCACCCTCGGCCCTCAAAGCCTTTTCAACCATCTCTGCATATGTGGTTGCCTCAGTAGTAGTAATAACCAGATCATGTCTAATCTTTGCACTCAAACCCGCCAAGTATTTTTCTTTCTTACTGAAGTTGGTTGGGACAATCCCCGATCCAAGCTTGGCCAAACGGTCAAACTTTCTCGTATACTCTGTAACCGACATTCCCTCAGTTTGAACTAGTTTAGAGAACTCTTTCCGCTTTGCACTGCGGACTGCTTCATTGTAATACTTGGAGTTAAAAAACTCCTTGAATTCTTCCCAGGTCATCAACGTGACGTCTCGAGTGAGGGTTATCAACTCCCACCACACGAGAGCGTCTTCCTGAAACTGAAAAGTGGCGCAGGTCACCCGGTCATTTCCAACCACTCCCATAAAATTGAGGATGCGTTCAATCACTGAAAGTCACTGCTCGGCCTTCATCACATCAGGACCTCCCAGAAACACTGGAGGTGCTTGCTTCCGGAACCTTTCGTATAACGGCTCCATACGGTTGCCAACAACAGGTTGTTCTGCTGGCACTGCTGGAACCGCCACGGCCTGAACCAATTGAGGAGGCACGGCAGGAGGACCCTGCTGCCTCAATCTTTGGATCTCTTCATCTTGTTGGAAGATTCTATCTTGCATCTCCGCAAATCTTTGCTCCCAGTCAGGAGGAGCTTGAGGTGGATCTACAGGGCGACCACCTTGAGCTCTGCCACGGCCACGGCCGCGACCACGAGGATTTTGGTGATTCCTCTGACCGCCTTCGGTCTCAACCATATCGCCCTGACTTCTTGTATTTTGCGGGGCGTCCATTTAATAGGACTTAGCCTGCGAATCCATAAGCCAGGCAGGTTAGACAGCGATCAAAACTTAACACCACTCTTAATAACTTAAAAGGCAACACACTTTCTTTTCTTTTGAAAGAAATATATTTAATTGAAATCTAATATGCTTCCTAACATACTTTAACATTCATATTTATATAAAGTACTAAACAAGTACGAGCTTACTGAACCATGAACCGAGCTTTCTCTGATGAAGATTGTACATGTCTTAGCAAGCTTCGGTAGACAAACCTGGCGGCTCTGATACCAAAATTGTAACACCCTAATGCTAAGGCACGCTACAGGGCTTTTTCAATTATTGTGCAATCTTTGCTAATCAAAGAAGTTTCTCAAAAATCGTGTCAAATTAAAACTTTCGCACTAAATATTAAACTTTGTAATATAATAAAATATTTACAAATTTCGGGATCCCGTTTTCAAACTTTTTAAAATTTACTTTTCAAAATATACATTCCAAAATACACAAATTTACTGGTCACACAGCCACTTTCAAGATACAACTCCCAGATGTCCCGAGACCGAACACTGCAGGTCGCGCTGCTTGACATGTACAATCTCACCCGAGCTCAAATTCACTCCTGTTCAGCCTTAGCCTTTCCTTTACCTACACATGGAAGCAGAAACTGTGAGTCAACAGATTCAGTAAGAAATGCATATAACATATCATATAATTTCCGACCTGTAAATAGGCGCCCATACACCTATTTACAGAGCTTAACAGATGAGTATGAACGTTCAACACTAGGATACAACCACTATACCACATACACATCGTACCTCACTGTATGAGTGTTGGTAGGGTTTACCCCGAACACTGAGTGATGTACCACACACCTTAGCATTTTCCCGTGCCCGTGTTGGTATCACTGTATCGTACTCACAATGACAATAACCACTATACCAATGCACTCTGTAACTTATTCGTACAAGTGTTGGTAGTGCATAACATAATTTAAGCATGCATATACAAACACATATACACAGTTCTTAACTGTTTTCCGAATTCAAGTGTGTTGGCCGACCTGAACGGAATTCTCGTGCTAGATGGATGCCCAAATCACATATTGAAACCGGGTAAGTCACACCATTAAAACCCTAATCCCGGGAAATCCAAAACCAAAACCATAGGTTCTGCTATGCTCTTAAAGGGTTATTCTAACTCTGGAAATGGGGAAACACCCAACCGAGGCATCGAAATGGAAAAAAATTGAGAAAATGAAAGGCCCGGGGAACCCTGCCAAAACCGGCTAGCCGGTTTTTGTGGCACTGCAAATCGGCGGCTAGCCGGTTTGCACCAGTTTCCCCAAAGCATTTCATTTGTTGCTCAATTTTCCACCAATTTCCATGAAACCTTCCAGAGCACCTATTCAATGCATAAACAATAAAACCCAACCAGTATTTCACAGAATAAATCATCAATACTCAAGTTGCCATTAAAGCTCAAAGCTTGAGTTTCAAAACTCAAGCTTGCTTAAAACTAACATCAAGCATCAAAACCAGCTGCTAGGGACTTAAATTAACTCAAACTAACCCTAGAAATTGAACCCTAAGCACATGAAAACCTAACAGCCACTAAACCTACAAATCTCATATTCAACCTTCCATAAAATTCAAGAACTAGAGAGGGATAAGACTAGGGCTTACCTTAGCTTCAAGACCCTTGAATCTCTACTGAATTCCCAGCAAAAGAAGCAAACAATCCCCTGATTTCTCCTTGGTTTGGTGCAGCTCGAAGGGAAAGAGAGAAAGAGAAGGAATTCTCCAATTTTGGCTTTTCCTTTTTTTTTTTAATTAAGTAAATGATTTGCTTAACTTATTTTGGCTGAAAAAAGGAGTGCTAGGTGTCACCAAGCTAGGGCAGCCACCAATTCTACCATTAAACCAAAAGACAAAAATGCCCTTTAACCCAAAACTAAGGTTTTTCAAAAGCTAGGGGTAAAATGGTCAAATTCCATAACCCCGCTCAACCCCGATAATTTATTTTCTCTAAAATATTTCCCACTATGAAATAAGGTTCTTAACTTACCCATGTGATCAATCTAGCCATCCATCGCATTTTCCGTTGTCGCCGAGCAAAAATTACAAACATAACATATTACACATATAAGCTAAATAATACCCCTAGAGTTTAATAAAATCTCCAGAATTGAAAAATTATAACTCTAATATTTATTTCTAAATATTGGGGTCCACCATTAAATAAATTCACAAATAATAATAAAATAATAAAAATTAGTGCTAATGGCCCTTACTAATCCAAATTACTAGAGCGGTCATTACATTAATATAATGGTAAATAGTACTATCCTACGAACGTTCAAGACTCAGTATGCTTGGGATGCATGGTAGGATTATAATTGGGTGTATGGATGCCTACTAATGATCCAGATTGTGTTATGTTATGATTATGCTTTTGTTACTGAGTCTGTTGACTCACAGTTATTGTGTACATGTATAGGTAAGGACAAAGCTAAGGCTGAGTAGTAGTGAGTGTGACAGATGAAGATTGTATATATTGGGGTGGTTAGACCTGAAGTGTTTGATCTTTGGGGTAGCAGGCTTTATTTGGTAGTCGTTAGGTGACAATTTTTGTAGTTATATATTTTGTAAAATAGTTGTAACTTTTAAAGACGAGATCCTAGATTATGTAAAGTTTATTTACTTAAAGTTTAAAGGTTAATTATGAAAAGTTTTAATTAAACACGATTTTCAATAAACTTGTTGGTTAGCAACAGATTGCACAGTTAGTATTTAAATCACGATAACACGCCTAATCTAGTAGGGTGTGACAACACTCATTTGTGATGTGGCCTTTTGCTCTGTGATACTCACATTCCTTATTCTAGTAATGCTATTCCTTCCTCCGTGCAACATACGCTGAGGCTTTCTATAGTGGACCATATTGGATGTTGCTCTGTACGCATTTTCTCGTGTGTCTACCAAACTGGTATACTATGTGTATTTGGGGTCGTATTCCTTCCTCGACTTCTTTGAAGAATCAATACGGTTATTGCCTTTACCTCCTCTTTTTTTCGAGTATGGCTCACATTAGATTCTATAGCGTCTATTTTTGCCTGTTTGGGAGCCACACTACACCCGATCTGTGCCGCCTGGTACCCAAAAAAAGGGGTCTGTGTAGGTGCGAGACCAGAGGCAGTGGGTCCATCAAAAGTTAGAGAAAACTAAGTTTCGAGAAGAGTCAAAGTTGGAGCCACAACTTGATGGATAAAGCTAGTGCATTTGCAGAAGGGGCTAGAGCCTGAGGGACTCCAAAGGATTGTATATAAGTGTCCTCATAGTTAATAATGCCTTGGGCCTTTGACATAAACTTAGTCAATGTCTCAGGTCTCTTTATTTGCATCTTTCGCCATAGCAAAGAACTAATAGTCAATCCAGAGTGAAGGGCCATCAACTTTATGTCATCACTAACTTTAATTGTGGCTGTAGCCTCCATCCTCCTCTAAATAAAAGCCTTTAGGCTTTCATTTTGTTGCTGTCTGACGTTGTTGAGAGAGCCAACCTGTTGGAAATATTTTCCTACAAGTATGTTTGATTAACATCCTAATATGAATTCTAAAACAATGAAAATAAACACATAAGAGTTTAAGAAAACCTTACATTGGGTGCAGCGGAATATTATGACTCCTTCCATTCAGATCTCTAGCCCTTGATTCATTTCTGTAGCAAAGCATTATCAAGATCTGAATCTGGATCTCCTTCTCTACTTCTTTGATGCTGATTTTCCACAGTCTTACATACTATGATTAAGGTAGAACTTGATGTGTGTGGGCACTACTCACTCACTCAAGGGTTTCGAAATTGTAGAGAGGAAAAGAGAGAGAAAGTGGCGTGTAGGCTTTTTTCTGAAAGAAACAAATGTGCAAAGTTATGAGTTTCCTGAAGCCAATACTTTCTATTTATAGAATGCCCTCTAGGTTTAGGTTAGAATTGTATGGCATTAAAATAATGGAAAAATAAAATGGTAAAACCTATGCATAGTGGCCGGCCCAAATAAGGAAATTGGACCTCACTTTGCAACTTTCCCATTTTGTTATTTCTCATTCCCATTTTCTCAAAAATACCAATTTTTAAATTTAACCATTTAAATGCCAATTCTAATTATTTAATAACTTAAAAATAATTATTAAATAATATTGCCATTTAATATATTTATTAATTTAGACATATAAAGTATCTTAATTAATAAATAAACCTAGAATCTCTTTTCTTTACAATTTCGCCCTTGCTTAGTGAAAATTCATAAAGTAGACATAGTCTAACTTTAGAATTATAATTGATTAATTAAAATCAATTAACTGAGTCTCACAAGCAGTATGGTCTCAACTAGTATGGGGACTATGGGTCTATATAACCGAGCTTCCAATAAGTCGAACCGAATTTACCAAGTAAATTCCCTAACTTATTAATTCCTTATTGAATCCACTCTTAGAACTTCAAATTGCACTCTCAGTCATATAGAACGCTCTATATGTTCCATGATATAGACACGTCATTAGTTATCCATTGTTACAATCCTAATGTGATCAATGATCCTCTATATAGATGATTTACACTGTAAAGGGATTAAATTACCGTAACACCCTACAATGTATTTTATCCTTAAAACAGTTAACCATGTATAAATGATATTTCAGCTAAGTGAAATGAGTACTCCACCATTTATTTTCGTTTAGTTAAGCTCAAAGGAAATCATCCTTTACTTTCTATTTGCTAGATAGAAGCTATAGATTCCATATTTATGTTAGCGCTCCCACTCAATTGTTGGAAGTTATTTTACCAGGAACTTAGATCTACTCACAAGTATGTTGATTTAACAACCTAAATATGAAATTCTAAAAACGATAGAAAATTAAACACATAAGAGTATCAGAAATCTTACATTGGGTGCAGCGGAATATATGTCTCCTCCCACTCAGATCTCTAACCCTTGATTCCTTTCCGTAGCAGAGTATAATCAAGATCTGGGCCCGATAGTCCTTCTTTGTTGTTTCTGAATTCTACACAGCCTTCCTCACTATGATTGAGGTATTACTTGATGTGTGTGGGCACTACTCTAGCACTTATAGGTTTCGAAACAGTGAAGGAATAGAGAGAGAGAGGGTGGCGGCTCAGAGAGAATTTTCAGAGAGAAAATTCTGTCAGAATAATGTTGTGTATCAGTTATGTTGAAATCTGAAGCCTTTGCCTTCTATTTATAGAAAACCACCCAGGGCTATGATTGAATTAATTGACATTTAATATTGAAAAAATCAAAGGGAAAAGGGAACTTAAGTGGCCGGCCTAGGAATTGTGGAAAAAAAGCTTGCCACTTTTCCAACTTTCCTTTTCCTACACTGATAGTTGCCTGTTTTGTCAAAAACTACCAATTCCTTTGTTCAACCACATAAATGTCAAATCTAATTATTTAATAATTAAAATTAATTATCAAATAATATATTATCATTTATTTTATTAATAATGAAACTAATTAAAGTTTCCTAATTAATAAATATGCCCTTCAAAATCTCTATTTACTGTTTTGCCCTTAATAAGTGATAAATTCTCAAATAGACACAGTCTATCTTGAGAATTTTAACTGATTAATTAAAATCAATTAAATGAGTCTTACAAGTAATATTATCTCAACTAGTGGGGGGGACCATGGGTCTATATATCCGAGCTTCCAATAAGCAGATCTAGAATTTACCACTTAAATTCACTGACCTATTAATTCTTTGTTGAATCCACACATAGAACTCAGAATTGCACTCTCAGTATATAGAATGCTCTATATGTTCCAACATATAGACACATCATTAGTTATCCATTGTTATAATCCTAATGTGATCAATGATCCTCTATATGGATGATTTACACTGTAAAGGGACTAAATTACCGTAACACCCTACAATGTATTTTATCCTTAAAACACTTAACCCTGTATAAATGATATTTCAACTAAGTGAAATGAGTACTCAATCATTTATCTCGTTTGGTTAAGCTCGAAGGAAATCACCCTTTGCTTACTATTCGCCAGATAGAAGCTATAGATTCCATATTTATGTTAGCGCTCCCACTCAATCGCACTACCGTGTTCCCAAAATGTATGTATTGCCCTGACCAAAAATTAGGCTTAACTAACAAATCAAAGAACACGAATAACACTCTTGAAATTGAGCCTAACCATATCAGGATTTCGATCATGTGATCTAGGATCAACTTATGATATTGAATTGAATAGATATTTACGGTAAGTTTCAAAAATCTAGTTCAAAGTTCAATATCGGTCCATTCCAATGCATACTCCATGCATCCAACCTGAGCTTTACTTTAACCTATGTTCTGGAAAGAACATAACATTTCTCCAAATGCAAGTAAACTCTGTTGTAGATTGTCATATCAGTAAAACCCAGTGTTCTGATAAATCTAGGAATACTTTATTCACATAGTCATGCTTACTTTCCACTGTGTTGACAACACAATAAACATGATCAAGTATGTGAAAAGGGGTTTGGATGAATTTATAAATCAAATAGACAAACAATTGATGAATTGAACCAAAACATACACAAATGAATGAAAAATACTTCTGTTACTTTATTGATATTGAATAATCTGGATTACATTGAAATAGAGTTTTATTTAGGGCATAAAACCAGACAACCTCTTTAGCTGCTTCAGCCGCAGCTATGTATTCTGCCTCCATGGTAGAATCCGAAATCGCAGTTTGTTTAGTACTTCTCCAAACCACTGCTCCACTCCCAAGAGTAAACACCATCCCAGATGTAGATTTCCTGTCTTCAAGACATCCCTGGAAATCTGAGTCTGTATAGCCTAAGGGATTTAAAGCACCACCCTTGTAGACTAATACATAATCTCTTGTACTCTTTAAGTATTTCAAAATATACTCAACAACATTCCAATGTACCCGTCCTGGATTTGACTGATACCTGCTCACGATTCCAACTGCATAGCAGATGTCAGGTCTAGTGCATAGCATAGCATACATTAGACTTCCAACTGCAGAAGCATAAGGAATTTTTGCCATGTTTTCTATCTCTTGAGGATCAGTAGGACACTGTTCCTTATATAGACGGATATCATGTCTAGAGGGCATATTTGCCCCATTGGTATTGGTCATGGAAAATCTCTCTAGAACTTTGTCAATGTAAGCTGTTTGAGAGAGAGCAAGGGATCTGTTCTTCCGATTTCTGATAATCTGAATACCGAGAACATAGGCTGCCTCACCCAAGTCTTTCATATCGAATTGAGTGTCAAGCCATTCCTTGATGTGAGTCATTTTCTTGACATTGTTTCCAATGATCAAAATGTCATCAACATAAAGGACCAGGAATACTACTACTTGCTTTTCCTTGAGTTGGTAAACACAAGGTTCATCTTCATTCTGATGAAAGCCGTAGGTTTTGATGATCTCATCAAACCTTTTATTCCATGAGCGAGAAGCTTGCTTAAGTCCACATATGGACCTATTTAGTTTGCAAACTTTATTCTCCTGCCCAGGAAGAACATAACCTTCTGGTTGCTCCATATAGATGGTTTCTTCAAGAAGCCCATTAAGAAAGGCTGTCTTGACATCCATTTGCCAAATTTCATAATCTAAAGCGGCAGCTATGGAGAGAAGAATTCGGATGGATTTGAGCATCGCAACCGGACTAAAAGTTTCCTTATAGTCCACACCTTCTCTTTGGGTATAACCCTTGGCGACCAGTCTAGCTTTGAAAGTTTCGACTTCGCCTCCAGCACCTCTTTTCTTCTTGTAGACCCATTTACATCCAATTGGACGGAAATCATCAGGTGGTTCTACATATTCCCAGACTTTGTTCTTTTCCATGGAATCCATTTCTGGATCCATGCCGGCTGACCATCGCTTCCGTTGCGGACTTGCCATTGCCTGTTTATAGGTTAATGGGTCGTCATCAATACCGTCACCAACGACCATATTGATTTAACCATCCAAGCCATAACGAGATGGTTTTGTAGAAACCCTCCCACTACGACGAGGAGCGGTGACCTTCTGAACAGGAGCTTTGGTAGTAGTTTTCTCAGTTGCTACAACTGAGGGAGTGGGATGTTCCTCTTCTTGAGTAGAAGAGGATGGTACATTTGAAGGAACAGTATCTGTGAGCATTTCCTCTAATACAATTTCACTTTTCGGTTTGTTGTCTTTCATATAGTTATCTTCAAGGAAAGTAGCATTTGTAGAAACAAACACTTTGTTATCCTTGGGACTATAGAATAGTCCACCCCTAGTCTCTTTAGAATTTCCGACAAACATGCAAACTTCAGTTCGCGATTCCAGTTTGCCTTCTTTCTTTCTCAAGACGTGAGCAGGGCACCCCCAAAACCTATAATGGCGTAAACTAGGTGTACGACCATTCCATAGTTCGACGGGTGTCTTAGGGATTGCTTTAGATGGTACAACATTTAAAATGTCGTTTGCCATTTGAATAGCATATCCCCAGAAGGACGTAGACAGAGTTGAATAACTCAGCATAGACCTAACCATTTCCAAGAGAGTACGATTTCTTCTTTCTGCAACTCCATTCTACTGTCGAGTGCTTGGGGCAGTATATTGGGATTCAATTCCAAGTTCAGTTAAATGATCTTTTAACTGCATATCCATATATTCTCCACCCCTATCAGTTCGCAAGATCTTTAATGTTTTACCTAATTGGTTTTGAGCCAAAGCATGAAATTCCTGAAACTTTTCAAACGTTTCAGATTTCTTTTGCATTAGGTAAAGAAAACTATATTTAGAGAAATCGTCAATGAAAGTGATGAAATACTCATAACCTCCTCTGGCTTTTACATTCAGCGGTCCGCAAACATCTGAATGGACTAACCCTAGGGGTTGTTTGGCACGCTCTCCCTTCACAGAGAAAGAACGTTTGGTCATTTTTCCTTCTAGGCAAGACTCGCAAACTGGCAGTTCTCCTAAGACGATATTTTTCAATGGACCGTCTTTGGTTAGCCTATTGAGTCTATCAAAGCCTATATGACCTAAACGTAAATGCCATAGATAAGTTTGATCATCATTATCATTCTCTTTTCTCTTAAGGCTTCTAGGTTTAGCTACATTGAAAAGTTCAGTATTTAGTGAGATTTGAGTATCAGGTCTTAAAACATAAAGCCCTTGTTCCATGTTTGCAACACATATATGAAATCCATTACGAGAAATTGAACAATTTGAACTCGAAAAATTCAATATATAAAATTGTGTTTGTAAACATGAAACGCTAATCAAGTTTCTACTAAAATTAGGAATATATAAAACATTCTCTAAAAGTAAAAACTTCTTAGAATTAAACTTGATTCGGGCTGTTCCTCTTGCTTTAACTGATACCAACTCGCCATTTCCAACCTTAAGCTTTAACTCATCTGGGTGAAGATTCTCCCAAGTTTCAAGCAGCTGCAATGAAGAACATACATGGTTAGTAGATCCAGAATCAACAATCCATGTGGATTTGTCGTTCTCTAAAACACATGATTCAAATACAAAAGCATCACCTTCGTTTGAATTGTCTAGAAGCCTGGGACATTGTTCTTCTTTATGTCCCTTTCCATTACAATTCGCACATAGAACATGATGTCTGATAATTGTACTTGAAAAAGCAGCTTTGTTAGAGCCCTCATGCTTAATCTTCTTCCTTTGATTAAAGTTTGCAATACCAGGGGGTCCCATTGCAATCAGATTCCGCTCATGGGCCCTTAACTCAGTCTCGAGTTTGTCCATGTCGGAGGAGTGAGGATTGTTCAATAAGTAATATAGAACAAAACTATCATACTCCTGAGGAAGACTATTAAGTATGAGTCTTACCCATTGTTCCCTTGATAAATCAATTCCTAGTAGATTTGCCTTTTGGAATTTCAGATTCATCAACAATAGGTGCGAGTGAATGCAACTACCAGGATGCATTTTCACACAATTGAGTTCTTTTTCAAAGATACTAACTAGGAGTGGATCGGGATGAGGGTTATTCATATTGGCACTACAACATATCAATAAACAGATGTAAGGTTTTGGTTCTATAAATTCATACACAGGTTCAGACACTACAAGAAAACTGAGCAAATTCGGAACCCCAATCTCGAGGGCCTGTGTGTATCCGCCGAGATTGACTGTAAAATTAAAAAGAATAAGTTCTAAGCACATCATTCTCGGCGGGCCTTCTGTGTTTCGTCAAAATTGAAAAAAAAAAATCACTGAACAATGGACCAATCTCGGCAGGCTATAAAAGGCCCGTCGAGATTGGTCCCCTTAAAATTTAAAGCAGACGGTTATGGGCATTAAGACTACCCAATCTCGACAGAGACATTATGGCCCGCCGAGAACGGTCCCTGAAAAAACCTTAATCAGCTGCCCAACCCGTCACAATGCTTGCCCCTCTTTTCTTCCCCAATTTTTTTCGCTTTCTTTCTCCCTCCAAAATTTCAGTCGCATATTTTATCTACCTCTCTGATTCTCCCTCCTTCTCTCGTTCTCTCTCCCTCCTCTTGTCGATTCTCTCTCTTGCTCACATTTGACAAATGACATCTCGCATCACCATCTTCCTTTCGTTTTTCAGGTGCGGCAAGTGTTGGAGAAGATGTTGGGGATGGAACAACGCCAGAGCTAGGGACGACGAAACATGGTCACTGGATACGAACACTAGTTTGTGCTTTCTCTTCTCTTTATTGTCAGATCTATATTTTTTCGTCCATTTATATATATTTGTAATTTGTATATGTATATACAGTATATATATGTATTTTTTGCTTTTAATTAGTTTATTTTCTTCTTTTATTTATACATATATATGTATGTATGTATTTCTATTATGTCTGAGATTTATTTTTATTGAATTTGAGGATTTTAATATTGTTACAGGTAGATATATTGGATTGTTTTTGTCAATGAAATTTTTGTATATTGGATTGCTCTATGTTTTGTAAGTTCATGAGAAGTGAATTTTGATAAAGAGATTTTGTGTGTTGTCGATTTGGTTGCCCTGGAAAAAAAAAGTTGCTTTACAGTGATTATATCTTTATCTATGTATGTATATATTTTTATATTACAGTACACATTTATTTTATATTTTTGGGAAGGTATATTCCTTTTTGGTTGTTTTATGTTTGATTGATTTAATAGAATTTTGTCTCTGACCAGAAGTTTTTGTTTTCTTTTTCTTAGTGTGGTGTAGAAATTTATCTTTTTCAATGGGTCTACTAATTTGGGACTTTACTGTGGTTTTCTCAGTTGAATTTTACCTTGTGGAGGAAATTATATAGAGTTCATGCTACCCTTTTGCAAGATAATGAAGTCAAAGTATGAGTGGAGTAGGGTAACTCTTTTTCCCCTTCAACTTTATTGTCTTCTGCGTATTATGATTGTTTTGGGTTAACAAATGAACTACTTGCTTCTATCTGTAATCTTTTTTGAGCATTTTTGTATTAAGCTTACTTGTTTCTTTCCTCCTCCAACACATTTGGTTTCTTTGGTCCCTTCTGCAAGTGTTTATTAAGTGCAAAAAAAATATATTTGGTTTTGTTTGATCCTCTTTGTAAATTGTTAGGTACTATATTGGTATGAGGTGCTATATTGTTTGCCACCACTTATTGTTTATGCCAGTTGAGGTTTGTATTTCTCTATATTGTTGTTCTTTAGTCTTTTTTGGGAATAGATTTGAAATGCATCTGAATACTTAATAAGATAGTGAAATAGAAAGAAGAAATCCACCTATTTTTGCTATTAACAAGTATGGTTCTGTGGTATTATAATATGGAATTTCTTCTATTGTGAATATTCGAATTGATGTACTTTTAAGAGTTGAGTGAATATTTGACAAAATGTCTGGAAGGAAAAATTAACATATTTGATGTTGGGTTACTTTTATACTAATGAGGTGTAGTCATAAACTTGTAATTAATGAGCTTGCCATCCTAAGTTTAAGCTTAGTATATACCTAATCGATGAAGACCCTCCGTTTTACTCGCTTGTTCTCAGTCCAATATATTGTTTTGCAAGATTAGATTATTAAATTGAATGCGTTTTAAAATATTATAGTAAATTCTGTTTCAAAAAAAAAGTATGTCGTCTATTAGTTGCTGTGAATCTTGTTATTCTCATTTTTCTTGTAATATTTGATTTGACTGAGATCAACTAAATGAAAGACTAGAGAGAAAAATAAGAATAGTAAGAGCAATAAATAAAATCAAATTAAGAATTAAGTTTAGAATATGCAAAAAAAAAAGTGACTCAGATGTTATAGTATAGCTATGGCAAAGAGATATTTGGTCATGCTATAACCTCAACCGGCATAAAAAAGGGAATTACTATATTGTTTGCCACCACTTATTGTACTTGGAATGGTTATGAGGTACTTAATAAAAAAAAATAGCTCTTTGTTAGTTTGGATCATTAGCCAGTAGGTTAATTATTCATTGTTTATTTTTCTAATGTTGACCTAATTTGTCATAGTGGATAATTAAATACCTTTTTCTACTATGATTAATGGCTTTTTAATTTATTCTTTACAGGGTGCCCCCGAAATTATTTAGGATTAGAGCAGATTCAACCAATGTATTATCGAAACTGAAAGGCTGATCACATTAATTGGTAAGTGTCTTTTCTTATGCACTCACACAGATATGCTAAAATATATTTTATTGTATCTATATCATTTGTGGTAATCTAAATATTGAGAGTTATTGGATTGTCATTCTATTCTAATATGAAGTTAATAATCATAGGTAATAATAACCGGTGATCAAGTCTTAACAACGTGTATAAAAGTTAAAATATACATTTGTGTTATGATTAGCTTCCTAAATAGCATTGGAAAAAAACCTATTAGTTCACTCTTATTGTAAAGCATATCATTGTTCTTCATTATATTAGTTAACAAAGCAGTGATATTTACTAATATTTTGTTTAATTGCAACATAATTTTTTGAGTTTACAACATTATTTTTGTGTTCAACATATGAATATATGTTTCTTTAATGATTTTTGTGTATGCAGGTTGTTAATATTCTTGAAAATGGTGCAGTTAAGGGGATAAGCCACTATTGGAAAATGAGGATTAGGAATAAAAAATAGTTGGTTGTTACTTTCATGAGAGGAGATATCATTGGTTGCCATACTTGTAAAGTGACCAAATGTGTATGTAACATTTATCTTTGTATATTTGTTTTGAAAGATTTGTACTATTAATTATGTACTATTTGTATAGAGATCATATTTGTTTGATATTTGTGGTTTAAATTTGGTTATTATATACACATGAATAATATTGGCAGCATGTGAAATTTTATCTCTAAAAAAAAATATTTTTTTTTAAAAAAAATGACATATCGAAGAGGGCCTAGCCCATCGAGATTGCTCACCTATCTCGAAGGGCTAGGCCTGTCGAGATAGCTCACCTATCTCGAAGGGCTAGGCCCGCCGACATTACTCACTTATCTCGACAGGCTAGGCCCGCCGAGATAGACCATACTCAATCTCGGCGCTCAAATTCACGGCAAGCAATGACCGCCGACATAGAGCAATAACGAAGGGTCGGGCCCGTCGAGATAGGCCTAATTTTTTGTAGTGAGAAAACAAATAATCACATATGTTATAAAAATACTAAATCTAACATAGTTTATTTTCCAAGGTTTCCAACGAACTGATACAGTGTCCCGTTTAGGCGAGAGTCAAAGCATCATCCATTGAATAGAGTTGTCAATTCATCTAAAATGTCAAACATTCTAGCAACCTTTTATTCGATCAAGATTGGAATTCAGCGTTGTCCCGTTTAGGCGAGAGTCAAGGCAATTCTATCTTATGAGCTTCTACCATTGTTTCGCACTCTTGTAAGTCTTATACAGTTGCCACCATTAGGGTGGTCATAAACCATATAAAAAACTTATAAGAATACTTATCTTCCGAGATTAAACGACGCTAACTTGCTAATGAACGTTCCTCCATTAGGGAGGATTACTCACTAAAACAATAGCTATGTAAAACCAACAATGGAGATCGAATTTCTCTTGATTAAAGCTCATTATTTAAAAAAAAAATATGTATTTTGTTTAATCATTTATATTCCATATCTCAATAATGAAATATTACAAATTAAAGTAAAAACTTTAATTAAATTTCAAAAATGGAATAATTTTGAAAAATATCTTATTTAAGTTGTTTAGAAAAATCTAAATACCCAACTTAAATATTCTTCAATCAATGACTTAATTAAATATTACCAATTAAGTAGTAACCACTTAATTTAGAAGATATTACATTTTAAGTTCCCATATTTATAAAATATCAACTTAAAAAATATCTAAACAATCTTAATAACCAATTCCTAAAATTCCTCAACTTAATTTATAATAGGAAATTCAAAAATATTCAAATCTAAGTTGATTTGATAGATTTAACTAAATCTCAACTTAAATAGGAATATTTAATGAAATTATAAAATTAAGATTCAGAAAGAATTTATATGGTTATAATTCCATATTTAATTAAACACAAGAAAAATACATATAGTTTTCCAGAATATAACTATTCAAACTATGTTTTTCTTAAATTAATTTCAAGGAAGAATGAAATTAATTATGTTGCTAATCAATTTTTTTATTAGGTCAAACTAATATAATTAACCTAGCACAGTTATCCAAATCAGGCAAATGGGCCTTCACAATTGGGGTTGTTCATGTGAGGGGGGGCTGGGTCCAGTATGTCGTACCCACTTCTAAGGCTCCCAACTCTGACACAAGGCCCAAAAGAGAGGAATTTAACCTTAAAATAAACAACTGTTATTAATTGAATAGGCTCACTACTAAATGAGCCTAAATAAAATCTATCAGTTATGATATTTTATTTAGCAACAACAACCTATATGTATCTATAACAGAAATTAAACATATAGGCTCACACAGGCATACACATTTGGATGGATCCTATCATGTTACTAGGTCATACACAGATGAAAGAAGTTTGTAAAAATTACCTGTTACAAATTATTTACTTGATCTATCATCAATTGAACCATTGGTTAAAATTAGATCATTGGATCTATCATCAAGTTAACCAAGGCAATTTAGATCAAGCAATAATAGGTTTTAGAAAACTTACAAACAATCTAAAACACATACTCCTGCAACAAGGTTAGATTTGGATAGTTGGATGTAGGATTTATTTAATTTTAAACATATATTTCGAAAAATAAAAATTAAAATTAAACCTACCATTTTGAAAAATTAGGTTTTGGGTAACCTAAATGTCATTTCAAAATTAAATTGCTAACTTTTCTTTTAAATTTCATGTTATTTAATAAATTACATAATAAAATAGAAAATGGTAAATACATACCCTTTTCTTGTTTTACAATTTAATTTAATTAAAAATAACAAAATTTAAAAGTTAACAAAAATACCTTATTTCCTCTTTTAAAATTATCATGATTATTTTGATCTTATTCTAATTAAGGTCAAGTTACCAAAAATAAATTAATATCTGACCTTAAAAAAAAAATAAATAATCAAATTTTAAAGGAAATAAGAAAAGAGGTAAGCAAAACTTGTTTTTTCCTATTTTCAAAATCAAATTACACTAATATCTAAAATTAATTTTAAAAAATAAAATTAATTTATTTCTGATAATTAGATTTGAAATTTGAAAAACAAAAATCAACATACAAAACTACACAAAAAATCGGAATTTAATTCCATGAAATAGCATGAAAAATCGAAAAAATTGAAAAAAATGATGAACTGTACGGATGGCATGCCATGCATGCTCATCCGCGCGCGTATCTTGGGTGCACGCCGAGGAATCACGGCGCAGGAAGGCTGCTTGCAGCGATTCCGCACGCATGATGAGGGTGCTCATCAGCCCGATTTTTCCAATTTTCAAAAATTCATAACTAATTCAAATTAAATCGAAATCGAGTTCTGTAAAAAAGTAAATTGCTTAGAATTTTCCAAACTATCCAAAAAAAATAATTACAGAGACAGAAAAGTAAGTATTTTTCCCAGAATTCACAAACAACAATCAAACATCAATATGACACACAAAGCAACATGATACCATCCAAAACACAAGCAAATCTTTTTAAGTCCAAATTTCTTGCAAGAAAATCAATTACCATGGCTCTGGTGCCAGTTGTTAGAAGTTATTTTACCAGGAACTTAGATCTACTCACAAGTATGTTGATTTAACAACCTAAATATGAACTTCTAAAAACGATAGAAAATTAAACACATAAGAGTATCAGAAATCTTACATTGGGTGCAGCGGAATATATGTCTCCTCCCACTCAGATCTCTAACCCTTGATTCCTTTCTGTAGCAGAGTATAATCAAGATCTGAGCCCGATAGTCCTTTTTTGTTGTTTCTGAATTCTACACAGCCTTCCTCACTATGATTGAGGTATTACTTGATGTGTGTGGCCACTACTCTAGCACTTATAGGTTTCAAAACAGTGAAGGAATAGAGAGAGAGAGGGTGGCGGCTCAGCGAGAATTTTCAGAGAGAAAATTCTGTCAGAATAATGTTGTGTATCAGTTATGTTGAAATCTGAAGCCTTTGCCTTCTATTTATAGAAAACTACCCAGGGCTATGATTGAATTAATTGACATTTAATATTGAAAAAATCAAAGGGAAAAGGGAACTTAAGTGGCCGGCCTAGGCATTGTGGAAACAAGGCTTGCCACTTTTCCAACTTTCTTTTTCCTACACTGATAGTTTCCTGTTTTGTCAAAAACTGCCAATTCCTTTGTTCAACCACATAAATGTCAAATCTAATTATTTAATAATTAAAATTAATTATCAAATAATATATTGTCATTTATTTTATTAATAATGAAACTAATTAAAGTTTTCTAATTAATAAATATGCCCTTCAAAATCTCTATTTACTGTTTTGCCCTTAATAAGTGATAAATTCTCAAATAGAGACAGTCTATCTTGAGAATTTTAATTGATTAATTAAAATCAATTAAATGAGTCTTACAAGTAATATTATCTCAACTAGTGGGGGGACCATGGGTCTATATATTCGAGCTTCCAATAAGCAGATCTAGAATTTACCACTTAAATTCACTGACTTATTAATTCTTCGTTGAATCCACACATAGAACTCAGAATTGCACTCTCAGTATATGGAATGCTCTATATGTTCCACCATATAGACACATCATTAGTTATCCATTGTTATAATCCTAATGTGATCAATGATCCTCTATATGGATGATTTACACTGTAAAGGGACTAAATTACCGTAACACCCTACAATGTATTTTATCCTTAAAACACTTAACACTGTATAAATGATATTTCAACTAAGTGAAATGAGTACTCAATCATTTATCTCGTTTGGTTAAGCTCGAAGGAAATCACCCTTTGCTTACTATTCGCCAGATAGAAGCTATAGATTCCACATTTATGTTAGCGCTCCCACTCAATCGCTCTACCGTGTTCCCAAAATGTATGTATTGCCCTGACAAAAAATTAGTCTTAACTAACAAATCAAAGAAAACGAATAACACTCTTGAAATTGAGCCTAACCATATCAGGATTTCGATCATGTGATCTAGGATCAACTTATGATATTGAATTGAATAGATATTTACGGTAAGTTTCGAAAATCTATTTCAAAGTTCAATATCGGTCAATTCCAATGCATACTCCATGCATCCAACCTGAGCTTTACTTTAATGTATGTTCTGGAAAGAACATAACATTTCTCCAAATGCAAGTAAACTCTGTTGTAGATTGTCATATCAGTAAAACCCAGTGTTCTGATAAATCTAGGAATACTTTATTCACATAGTCATGTTTACTTTCCACTGTGTTGACAACACAATAAACATGATCAAGTATGTGAAAAGGGGTTTGGATGAATTTATAAATCAAATAGACAAACAATTGATTAAGTGAACCAAAACATACACAAATGAATGAAAAATACTTCTGTTACTTTATTGATATTGAATAATCTGGATTACATTGAAATAGAGTTTTATTTAGGGCATAAAACCCAACATCAATTGCACTAGCGTGTTCCCAAAATGTACGTATCACCCTGACCCAAAAGTAGGCTTAACTAACAAATCAAAGAACACGAATAACACTCTTGAGATTGAACCTAGTCATATCAGGATTAAGATCATTTGATCTAGGATTAACAGGTGATATTGAATTGAATAGATATTACGGTAAATTCTAATATATCTAATCAAAGTTCAATATCGGTCCCTTTCGATGTATACTCCATACATCCGATACTGGTAAACTTTGCAATGTCCTGGAAAGGACATAACACTTTTCCAAGGTGTAAGAATACCTATCGCTGATTATACCATGTCACTCTAAATCCAGTGTTCTAACAAATCAGGGAATAAACTTTCGAACATATAATTATGATTATATTCCACTGTGCTGACAACACTATAATCTTTAACAAATTCATATGTTCTGGACTTAAATAGAATTCATACATTATATATATAATCATGAAATAAATCATGTGAAACATGCAACATAAAATGTTATTTCTGATTTTATTAATAAGTAAATCTGATTATATTGAAATGGGTTTTATTTAGGGCACAAAACCCAACAAAATCGCACTTGCACTAATATAAAACAAAATATGTATTTCAAATAATCTCAACACCTTGATATACAAATCAAGTGTAATAGTAGTAAACTCCTCGTAATAGGATCTGAAAGGTTGAATTAAACACAACCTCTTCTCCACCATTACTCTTCCTTAATCATAAAATCCTAGATAATGTGAAATTCCTCTCTATATGTCTACTCTCTTGGGATACTGGATCCTATACTTTTGGCAACTACTTCTTGGTTATTCAGGAAGTAACACTAGTAGTTAAGGCAAGTTGGAACGGTGCCACAAATGTATAGAACTTTCCTTAGACTGAATAAGTACCTTTCCTGTAACTTTAACATTCAGTCTCTTTCTGGTAGACTAAGAGACTTCAGATAGGTTTTTACACTTCTCCAAAATCACTACTCCAAACCCAGAGTAATCACCATTTTATCAGTAGACTTTCTAGCACAAAGGCAAGTCTTGAAATCTGATGTGGTGTAGTCTAAGAGTTTCAAACACACCCTTATTGACTAACATATAGTTCCTCTTCTTAATCTTAAGATTTACTTGATTGTCTTCCAATGTTCCTCTCCTGGATTAATTCGATACCTACTCATTATTCCCACTCAACAGCAGGTGTCTGGTCTAAGGCATACTAAAGCATATTTGAGACCTCTCACTGTTGAAATAAGAAATTCTTTCATGGCTTTATCTTTTTTGGAATAGTTGAGACTTTTCCTTAGATAAATAAAATCTATGCTTAGAAGTTGTGAAGCTTCTATAGATTGCCATTGGAAAGAAAATGCTTCAGCATCTTACTAAAGTAAGTTGCTTGCATTAGAGTAAGTAATTACTAGGTATACCACAAGCCATAGATTTAGATAAACTCAAACATATAATACTAGGAACAGGAAGTTTTGTTGAGTCCATTGAATAGACTTATTAACAAAAATTTCCTTTTATGTCCTTGTAATAGAAAACTTTAGGTTACTCCATGTGAATGGATTAAACCATAGTTCTCTTGGCTTTCTTCTTAGTTTCTTATCTTGACAATCCATTACTTTTTTAAACTCACAATGGATTTTAATCACTAGTGTCTTCCAAGTCACAATAAGGTGGCTTCCTAGAAACCCTCCCACTACGACAAGGTACCGTGAATTATGTCTAAGAAAAGTAAATGGTATTGACCTCTTCGGTTGTGTCAAGACAACAGAGGCATAGGGATCATCATATGTCAAGTAAGATGATAGAACACTTTTGGAATCAAGAAAAAATTATCTCCTTTATTTGCTACTTTATTTTCAAACTTAGTCATTTTCTTAGAAAATTAGTATTTGTTTAAACAAACACTTTCTTATCTAATGACTATGGGATGGTCCACCCCTAATCACTTAGAATAGCTAACAAACATGCAAACCAGGGTTAGCAGTTCTAGCTTTTCTTAAGATTTCGATTAGGTCATCCATGAATCTAGTAATGATTTACATTAAGTATACAACCATTGCATCATTCTGAAATTATATTACCATAGAAGGATTTAGGCAACGACTAGTAACTAATTATCAATATGCAAATTGAATTTCTGGGGAGGTAAGTTTGGATATAATTCAAAAATCAAATTAATGATCTTTGAACTGCATATCTACTAACTTTTTCTCCACCCTATCAGTTCGCAAGATCTTTAACCACTTACCTTAATGGTTTTCACCATTTCTAGAAATGCATGAAATTTTTCAAACATTTCAAATTTCTTTTGCATAAGGTAAAATCTAGAGTGATCGTTTTAAGAATACAACGAAGACTCATATCCACCCCTGAATGTACATCCATCTACGAATGAGATGATTATACTTTCAGTGGATATAGACATATTAACTCTTTGCAGAGAATGATCTTGTCAAAACTACTATGAACAAGATACAAATGCCATAGATTTATAAAATATGGTTGTAGTCTTTTGATGACTTATGTTTAGTTACATCAAAGAGTTCTTAGAATAGTGCAAGTGGATTCTGGTCACAGAATACTCAACTCATACAGTTTGAATCCATTGATAAAAAATGGTTATTAAACACTTGTGAAAGTGTAACTGTATGATAAGTAATTCTTTCTTGGACCACCACTACTAATTTAACTCTAAGTTGATTTGCCCATACAAGTAGGAAATTTCTAAGATTGAGGATTTATATCATTTCGGAATAGAATTTCGGGAATATAATCATATTCGTCATTTAATTTCTTAAGAGAAAATATACAATGACTTTATATGATTTATAGACCATTCATCCAATGATATGTCATTGAGCTAATTCGAAATGAATAAGCTAAGAGGAATTAGGATAATTTCGTTTTAAATAAGAATCCAACGATGCTCCGATTAGCGAGAGTCAAAGTAATCTTATTTATACAATCTTCTTGTTTCATATTGTAAAATACTAGTCTAAGGTGTCATCAATTGATGAACAGCCAGATGTTGCATATACAATATTTATCTTTCGAGATCTAACACTATTATTTTAGTCTAATGGTAAAAATCCATTAGGGATTTATCTCATTAGAAAAACAAACCAAGTTAGACCAACAATGAAGATTCGAAATTAAACTACAATTTAATAACAGAAAATAACATGGTTCAATATAAATTCATACACAATTCAGAAATTATTAAGCATATAGCAAGTAGGAATGACAAGTGAAAATACTAAAACATACAATCCTAAATAATTTCCAAGGTCTTCAACAAACTGATATCAGTGTCCCGTTTAGACGAGAGTCAATGATACCATCCATTGAATAGAGTTGTCAGCTCATCTAAAATGATAAACATTCTAGCAACCTTTTATTTGATCAAGATTGGAATCCGCGTTGTCCCGTTTAGGCGAGAGTCAAGGCTATTCTATCTTATGAGCTTCCACCATTGTTTCATATTCTTGCAAGTCTTATATAGTCGCCACCATTAGGGTGATCAATACTATATAAAAAACTTACAAGATTACTTATCTTTCGAGATTAAACGGTGCTAACTTACTAATGAACGTTCCTCCATTAGGGAGGATTACTCACTAAAACAACAGCTATGTAAAACCAACAATGGAGATCGAATGATTTAATAATAATAAAGCTCATTATTTAATGAAAGTTGTATTTTCTTCTAATATTTATTTTAATCAATTTATTTTAAATATATATTTACTTAATTAAAATTTCCAATTTAGAATGAAAAATTCTAAATATAAATTTTAATTTAATATTTATAAATTATACTTAGATGGATATGAAAATAACGTGAATTATTTCCATCTTAGTGATAATTTCCAATAAATATTTAGAAAATTATTCAATTTAAGTTGTTTCAAAATTAATTTAAATTAATTTACAACTCAAATTTAATTTTCTATAAATATATATTGCATTTCGAAAAATGAAGTGTATAAGAATACTACTTTCGAAAATGCTTTAAAATAAAATAAAATAAATAAATTCTAGAAAAATTATCTTAATTTTATGTTGGCCCAAAATTAATTAATAAAATTAATTTACAACAAAAGTATAATTTTCCTATTTAATTAAATACTAAAGGAAAATTTCAAATATTTAAGTATCATGATGAAAATCAAGTTAAATATTAATTTTCTATTTTATTAAATACACTAGAAAAATACTTCAAGCAAAACAGATAATATCTATCTAGACTTTCATTGACTAATTAATTCAATTTCTAATTATAATATATTCCAGTTCATTTATTTTAATTAATCATTAAATGAAAAAATCATTGATTTAAGTTGGTCCAAAATTAAAATAAATAATTTTCAACTTTAATCTATTTTTCAAATTAAAATTCGAAATTTCTGCATTATAAAGAAATGCAATTTCGAAATTGTGGGAAAAGGATTAATTAAATAAAATAAAATATATTTTAAAAATTATTCAGATTTAAGTTATTCTGAAATAAGATTCTAAACTTAAGATAATTTTCAACTTTTAATTAAATAACATGAAAATAAAAATATTTAAGTATCATGATGAAAATCAACTTAGATATTGAATTTTCAATTTAATTAAATGTATTAAATTCAAGAAATAAATAATTAAGTATAGAGGAAACTTAATTATTAACTCTAGTTTAATAATAGGAAAATATACTAAACTTAGATTGTACCAAAATTAATTATGAAACAATTAATTTCACAATCAATGATATTTTCTTATTTAATATTAGAAATAATAATTAGTATAGAAATAACTATCTAGAATATATATCATTAACTAAGTGTTTTTCTAAAATTAACTTTAAAAAATGAAAAATAAATTTCATATATTTTAAAAGTTAATTATGTTGCTAATTCAATTTTAATTAGGTTAGACTAATATAATTAACCTAATACAATTATTTAAATAAGACAAATGGGCCTTCACAATTGGGGTAGTTCATGTGAGGGGGAGCTGGGTTCAGTATGTCGTACCCACTTCTATTGGTCCCCAACTCTCACACAAGGCCCAAAAGAGAGGAATTTAACCTTTAAATAAACAATTGTTATTCATTGAATAAGCCCAAAACTAATTGGGCCTAAATAAAATTACTTATGTCAAATTTTATTTTAGCAACCTAGTCCATTTACTTAGCAAAACTTAAATGGGCTTCCTATATGCATCTAAGCCCAATAGCAAACATATAGGCTCACACAGGTCAAATGATTTGGATGGGCCCTATCATGTTACTAGGTTTACACAGATGAAAGAAGTACAAAATTTACCTGTTACAAATTATTTATAAGATCTATTGACAATTGGACTATGATTAAAATTAGATCATTGGATCTGTTAACAAGTTAATCATAGCAATTTAGATCAAATAAATAATAGGTTTGTTAAATTTTTTTTTGAATAAACAATATAAATAAATAAACAAACATTGTCCATGTAACAGATGTGAAATAAGATATTAATATAATTAAATCATTATTCTTAAAACTAACCAAATAAATTTTGAAAATTTAGGGTTGTTAAAACAAACCTTAAAATCTCAAAATAAAGGAAACTAATTTTTGAAATATCTAGGTCTATTTGAATCCAATTAAATTAAATATCTAATAAGATCAATGATTTGAAAGAAAGAATCTTCAATATCACTTTCAAATCTTATAATTTAATAAAATAAACCAATTTTAAAATAGATTTGGTTAGATAATTATTATTTTAGTAATAAAATAATAAATAAATAATAATTACCATAATTATATGTCAAAATATCTCAAATTAAGCAATATTTAAATTTCTACAAAATATCTAAGTTATTTAAATATTTAAGATATGATTTATAAATTTCCAATAAAGAAAAAAAATGATATATATATAGAAAAATATCATTTTTAAACTTATAATTTATAAATAATTAAATATTTAACAAAATAACAAATTTTGAATTTGAAAATATTATGGTAAGTATATCTATAAAAATATCTATGTTAATTTCAAATTTATTAATTATTTAATTTGTCATATAAGATAATTTTAATATAATATTTTAAAGAAAAAGACAAAGTTATCTTTTAATTTAAAATATGTTAAATACCAAAATATCTAATCTTATAATTAAATAATATATAAATATTAAAGAAGTTAACAAATTTTTAAATCTGACCATAATAGGAAATATTGAAAATTGGAAAAAAAATTCCAAATTGAAAATATTTTAAAATTAGAAAAATGAATTTTGGGAAACAATCCCATAAAAAGTTAGATTTTTGGAGAAAAATCCCACAAAAAATGATTTTTGTGCTGGCTGCCCAGGAGGGGCTGTACATGCAGCCCCATGAGGCTGCACGCATCCTGTTACGCGCGCGGAGCAGGGGCACCCAGATGAGGTTTCTCAGCATTTGCAGGGTGCATGTGCGGCAACACTCGGTGCATGCAGGGGTGACATGGGCGAGGCTCACGCGCGCGGATGGGAGAGGCCTGACCGAGTGCCTGGTGCTCACGAGCACCCATTCGACACCCTTGAATCCTGATTTTCCAAAATTAATATCTTTTTCAATTTTTATCGGAATCGAGTTCCGTAAAAAAGCAAATTGCTTAATTTTTCACAAGAAATCTAAATAAAATATTTTCAAAAATAGAAAAAATATTTTTCATGGAAAAAATTAGTACAACACAAACTTTCATCACATAAACACATAAACCAACATGAAGCCATCTAAATCAACACAAAACATATAAAACATCGTTTTATTTCATATTACATGAAAGTAAATCATTACCATGGCTTTGGTGCAAGTTGTTGGAAATATATTACCAGGATCTAGATTTACTACCAAGTATGTTTGATTAACATCCTAATATGAATTCTAAAACAATAAAAATAAACACATAAGAGTTTAAGAAAACCTTACATTGGGTGCAGCGGAATATTATGACTCCTTCCATTCAGATCTCTAGCCCTTGATTCCTTTCTGTAGCAGAGCATTATCAAGATCTGAATCTGGATCTCCTTCTCTCCTTCTTTGATGCTGATTTTCCACAGTCTTACATACTATGATTGAGGTACCACTTGATGTGTGTGGGCACTACTCTCTCACTCAAGGGTTTCGAAATTGTAGAGAGGAAAAGAGAGAGAAAGGGGCGTGTAAGCTTTTTTCTGAAAGAAACAAATGTGCAAACTTATGAGTTTCCTGAATCCAATACTTTCTATTTATAGAATGTCCTCTAGGTTTAGGTTAGAATTGTATGGCATTAAAATAATGGAAAAATAAAATGGTAAAACCTATGCATAGTGGGCGGCCCAGATAAGGAAATTGGGCCTCAGTTTGCAACTTTCCCATTTTGTTATTTCTCATTCCCATTTTCTCAAAAATGCCAATTTTTAAATTTAACCATTTAAATGCCAATTCTAATTATTTAATAACTTAAAAATAATTATTAAATAATATTGCCATTTAATATATTTATTAATTTAGACATATAAAGTATCTTAATTAATAAATAAACCTAGAATCTCTTTTCTTTACAATTTCGCCCTTGCTTAGTGAAAATTCATAAAGTAGACATAGTCTAACTTTAGAATTATAAATGATTAATTAAAATCAATTAACTGAGTCTTACAAGCAGTATGGTCTCAACTAGTATGGGGACCATGGGTCTATATAACTGAGCTTCCAATAAGTCGAACCGAATTTACCAAGTAAATTCCCTAACTTATTAATTCCTTATTGAATCCACTCTTAGAACTTCGAATTGCACTCTCAGTCATATAGAACGCTCTATATGTTCCATGATATAGACACGTCATTAGTTATCCATTTTTATAATCCTAATGTGATCAATGATCCTCTATATAGATGATTTACACTGTAAAGGGATTAAATTACCGTAACACCCTACAATGTATTTTATCCTTAAAACACTTAACCCTGTATAAATGATATTTCAGCTAAGTGAAATGAGTACTCCACCATTTATTTTCATTTGGTTAAGCTCGAAGGAAATCATCCTTTACTTTCTATTCGCCAGATAGCAGCTATAGATTCCATATTTATATTAGCGCTCCCACTCAATTGCACTACTGTGTTCCCAAAATGTACGTATCACCCTGACCGAAAAGTAGGCTTAACTAACAAATCAAACACAACTAGAAAAAAGGCCTTTGTCTTCGGTTTTTAGGCTAGTTTGTCTTCGGTTTTTATTAAAATTCGCTACCGAAGTCTTTTGAGGCGATGACATATGTTTTAAAATACCGAAGACGTAAGTGAGGCCTACGTCTTCGGTTATTATATAAAAACCGAAGACATAGGTCACTTTTATCTTCGGTTTTTATGTAATAACCGAAGATAAAAGTAACAAATGTCTTCGGTTTTTATATAATAACCGAAGATAAAAGGATTACTTTTCTCTTCGGTTTTTATTTATGCTGAACGTCTTTGGTTATTTTTTAATTTTTATTTAATGATTAATTATATATTAAATTTTTTTTTGAAACAATTGTAAACTAATTATAAAAATAAGCATTTTCTTTGAAATAAAAATTATTTTAATTATACAACAAAATTAAATACAAAAGACATTCTAATTATATTATAACAAAATTAAAGTATACATTACAAAATATGCTAAGTTCTTACTAATAAAAATCACGCACAAAATAAGTATTGCCTAAAATTAAAAGTCTAAAGCTAACTAGTACAAGTATCGTGTCAGTTTCGATAACCATTGATGTTGCAGTGGTAGCAAGCAACATCGTCTCCACATCGTATGCGTCCTTCATTCCAACCTGTAAAATTAAAGTGTAAATTAGTTTTATGTATCACTTCTTTATAAGCATAGTATCCCATTTATCGGTATGCATAAATGAACTAATTATAACTTAATTACCTTGTCTTTTATAAGAACGAATGAATTTAGAACTTTCACAATATCATTAATTGGTATAAATTTAAAGAAAATTAAAATTATAACTTCAAAATAAAAATTGAAAAGTACCTTTGGAGTGTGAGGTCAATAGTCATCTGAGGGCGTTTATGTCTAAACAAAGGGTCCAAGTGAATGATCTTCCCAGCACAAACAATCTCAAGCATCCAATGACGTCTAATAAGAAATTAATAAGAAAATATTAAGTGTTTATCGACATCTAACTCCGAGCCATGATATCATCTCTCCATACATATCTCCAAAGTATTCCCCTATGTCATTAACCTCAAGGTCTATTTTTTCACCTTTATCCATTCTTTGGCATACACACTTCATCCGTGTAGGACCTCCATGGTTGGGAGGTTGCAAACAATGACCTAAGTTCTCATCTTCTGAGCAATCATGTGTCAGCACATCATCTGCCATATATGCATACAATGGCCGTAGTTACACATTTCAATCACATAAAATATTTATCCAAATTCTACCGAAATTTCGGTAGCATAACAACTATAAATCGAATGTTCCAGAAAAAAATTAACCATAAAATCAAAACATATAATAATCCACAACAATAAAAATTAAATTCCACCCATCCGACCGCAATATATGTATTCGCATGCAGAACTTATTTCACTACGCATGAATATTTAAGATATTCAAACTCCTCTACCATGATTATTAATAATTAATTAAAAGGTAGAAATATTATACCTCTATCTCAACACTTGGAAAAAATCGTATTCTCCCTTCAATTTAGATCCTTAATGTTTAACCACAAAACCTACAAACAAATACAATTAAACAAAATGTTAAATAATAACATTGGCCATGAATAGATAACATGATTGCATTTTAAGCACAAAACAACTAACTGTATATAATGGGACCATTTAGATGAAAAATAAAAGAGATATGTAATTCACTTTGTGAACCATGGTACAATAATCAATTATAGAAATCTTGCATGATTCGAAAAATGAAGTTTCATCATGTGAGTGTAAATAACAATAAAAGTAGAATATAGTAAAGCACAGCCATAAATAAACATTCACCAGTTAACATGATTGAATAGAACATAGTCTAGAATCAACGAACAAAATAGACATTTCTTTTCTTTTTTTCCGTTAGTTTTTGAGTTTAATAGTGGAACCCTGACATATGGAAGTGTAATACACTAAGGGCTCGTTTGGAACGCCGTATTAGGTCGTATTGTATTGTATTGTATTATATTGAATTGTATTTTATGCAATATTTTTATGTAAAACTATATGTGGTATTAACTTTTATGGACACCTAAATATATAATATTTTAGTATAAATTAAAGTTTAACATAGTATTATATAAAAATATGATATATATTCATAACTAGAATATTTTTATGTAAAACTATATGTAGTACTTTTATGGACACCTAAATATATAATATTTTAGTATAAGTTAAAGTTTAACATAGTGTTATATTAATTAATGACATATGGAAGTGTAGGAATGGAATTGTTATTCCTAAAGAAAGATCATTCAAGTGTTTGGTTTGTTTATTGTCATTGGAAAACTCATTCCATAGGAATTATAATTCATGTAAACTAAGGAATTACTTTTCCTAAATAAAATGACTTGAAAAGCCATTCCATACCAACTTAAAATTATTTTTCCTTATCTACCCTTCTCATAAATAAATGATAAAGGTTATAATTATATGGATAACATTTTTTTATTTTAAAATATATATCTACAACATTTAATATTACAATGATATGTTTATTATATTTTTTTGTACATAACTATAGGAAAACAATATTATTATTATAATTATATTGATAAACGATGTGTGATGATTAAATTATATGAATAACATTATGTTGATACTTAAATATTTAATATAAAATAAACTATTAAATTAAATATTTATTTATATTTTATTATTTGATAATTAGATCTAAAAAATACAATTTGAGAGTGATACATAAATATATATCATTTTTTTATTTGTACCATAATGGTAATTTTATAAAACAAAAATTATTTTAAAAGAGTAAAGGACATTTTGGTCAAAATAATAAAAACTCTATTTCATTCAATACTATACCAATCATCACAGTTCTTATTCATTATTGATTCCATAGTCTTTACCAAACAAAAAAATAGAAATTCCATTCCATTCTATTCCTATTCCTATTACCATTACCATTCCTATTCCATTTTTATTTTGTAACCAAACGCCACCTAAGGAGCTTAGGAACAACACAACATGTGTACAAGTACTACATAAATTCTATAACATATAAAAGAAAAATGAATATGAAGGCTAAAAGGCCTAGACTAATCTAGATATCAAGATATGCTAATGTTATGGTGTTGATTCACTAGAAAGTAATTTCATTTTCAACTTTGATTTATTGCAATGTACAAAGTGAGGGTCCCCTTATACGGCTGGAAACACAATGGTCTATTTTTGGGCCAATGGAATATGCCATTATTCATCAATTTTTGCAACAAAATTCTAATGGGGTAAATAAATGTGCAGAGTGGGGAAATAATATAATTATCTAGTTATGAATATCAGAATTTACATACGTGATAGCTAAAAAAAATTATCATTTTATAATCAATTCAATCTATATATTATACATGGTCATCCACTTAGGAAAGAGATTATTTATATCGATCATGTATATTCATGAACCTTAAGCAAAATTTCCAATACACACAAAATATACAATGACTAAATCAGAAGCTGAATACTACTCTTAAACATTTAAAATTTTATCACTCCCAATACCATTTTAATTTAGAAAACAAAAAAACTTACATTGGTTTGAATACACTAGTCAATCTTTTCGAAGATTTTCCACTGACAGACATATATAATACTTCTTCAATTCTTTTTTTCAGTAAAAGACACAAACATAAACAAAAATAAAATCAGTAGCGGCCGAGATAAATAAACAATCAAGTAATAATGTCATAAGAAAACGAAAAGAAGATTCTCTTTTCTGAAAGCTTCAAACCAAAAAAATAAAAACAAAACCTTTAATATTAAAAATAACTAATAGTCAACACTTAAAAAATACTAAAAGAAATACTCTGTTTACAGTTATAATTCAAAGGGTGTGGAATTTTTTTCAAGAAAAATGCAGAGGCAAAAATGTGAAAGTAATTAAATCTAAAAATGGTGAGCACATCCATAAGTTGTTAGCTTAAAAAAATAATCTAATCTTATATACAATCTCCAAACACACTTTACCTGAGTTTTATACTTCTTTCTCACTCATAAATTTCATGGTCGTTTTCACCCTGCGTAAAATAAAACATAGGATAATTTATGCATGAATCAGTGTAATTGATCTACTGACAGACACGAACAAGAAAATTAAAATACTTTAAATCTTTTTTGTTTGCATGGCCAAACAAGGGATGTGAAAACATTAAACCCAAATCATGTAATCTTATAAAACAGTTCAAAAATATATATAAATTCAACTTTATGGTTACATGTAAAAAATTAAGGACTGAAATTGCAGACTAACCTTATAAATTTTGTCACCAAAGAAATGGATTTCTTGAAAGTCGTCAAGGTATTTCAAGCAATATGTTTTATCCCAACCTTGGGGAAAGACCTATGACATGTAACATGAACAAAATAAATTTCAAGCAATAGGTGTCTGTGCTTGAAGATTAACTGCATTACTACCAGCAGTCATAAACAATCAGTAAGTTACATCAAAGCTTATTTGTCCACCTATGGAGAATGTCAGGTTGAGATGAGAAAACTTCTCCCTTAGCACTGAAACCATTTTTGGGCGTATATTTTGAACTTATCCAAAAACCCAAACCGAACCCCGCACACACGCACAAAATAACAAAGAATGAAAGAGAGAGTACCAGCTGTCGAAGACAGTAACTGAAGGGTCGTCGTCGCTCTCTGGGAGGAGTAACCCTCGTCGTCGTGGGAGGACTGTCGTCGTCAGAGGAAGAGCTGGGGAAGAGACATATGTCCTTGTCGTCCTCCTCGTCGGGGTAGCGATCGGAGAGAGGGTTTGAGAGAGGGTCGTGGGTTTTGAGGGTTTGAGCGAGAGGGTCGTGTGTGTCGTGGGTTAAGGGTTTCGACAAAGGGTCGGGTGTAATAAACTGAAGAGTCCAATCGTATACACACCTTTGTCTTCGGTAATTTGGTGGAGCCCTTTGTTTTCGAAAATTTTGTAATTACCGAAGACAAAGCTCCTTACAATAATAATTAAAAAATTTGTATCCTTTTTGACTTCGGTTATTAACAAAGACCGAAAATATAATTAAAATTTCACTAAAAAATGATGATACGGATAGTTTTATCTTCAGATTTTTAATTTATTAAAGAAAAAAATCGAAAGTAAAAGATATATTTGTAGTAGTGAAAGAACACGAATAATACTCTTCAGATTAAACCTAATCATATCAGGATTAAGATCATTTGATCTATTAGGATCAACAGGTGTTATTGAATTGAATAGATATTACGGTAAATTCTAATATATCTAATCAAAGTTCAATATCGGTCCCTTCCGATGTATACTCCATACATCTGATACTGGTAAACTTTGCCAATGTTCTGGAAAGGACATAACACTTTTCCAAGGTGTAAGAATACCTATCGCTAATTATACCATGTCAGTCTAAATCCAGTGTTCTGACAAATCAGGGAATAAACTTTCGAACATATAATTAAGATTATATTCCACTATGCTGACAACACTATAACCTTTAACAAATTCATATGTTCTGGACTTAAATAGAATTCATACATTATATATAATCATGAAATAAATCATGTGAACCATGTAACATAAAATGTTATTTCTGATCTTTATTAATAAGTAAATATGATTATATTGAAATGGGTTTAATTTAGGGCACAAAACCCAACACAACCTCCATGTCCAGATCACGTGCAGCAATGAACTGTTTGCGGAAGGCTCACTGTAAATCTTTCAAGCTATCGATCGATCTAAGAGCCAGACGCTTCCAGCAGTCTTCTGGGAACTTGGTCAATGTTAGGGATAAAGACAAGCACTTGACATTTTCTCTCACACGTGCCACTTGTATCATCTTGTTGTATTTTTCCAAGTGTATTGCGAATCTATCCTTTCCTCATACAAGTCAATATGTGGCAACTTAATGTTTTCTGGAAGTAGGGATTCTATGATCCTCCTCACGCAAGGTTCTAGATCCTCATCCTGAGAATCTGAAAGGGCTCTGCTCTACTTTTTGATTAGTTTAGATAGAGTTGCGATATACTCTTTCAACCTTTTTTATGTCACTTTTGGGAAGATCACGTCTTCGTATTTTGTCAGTTATGTAGTTTCTAAGGTCGCCTCCACGTGGCCTTACTTTTAAACTTTTGTACCTTTCTTACTTGGCATCGAATCGCCAATGAAGGTCTAGGGTGGACCAGATGTCCTCAGAATGTCTGTCAGTCGTCCTTCTGTCTTGGTTGATAGAATCACTGAGGTATTGTTTTTGCCCCTTCGGCTTAGGTACTTTCGTACTCTGCCCTTTCGACACGATTTTACCTCCGGGAGCAGAAGGGCATCCAAGCTCGAAAGTATGGCTTTCTGCGTCTAAGAGGGCCAACCGACCGAATTGGTGTCCTTCTGAGGAGGTTTAGGAGAAGACTTCACCTTAGGTTCACCTACCTTGCCTTTACCTTTATCCTTGTGGGAATTTGATGTTTCGGTCTTTATTTGCCTAGGAGCATGCTCTTCAGCCATAACTTCCACTGAGGAGTCATCATCGGACTCTGCCAAGTCCTCGAACTTATTTTGGAAATGCTCCGTCATTCTCTTCATTTTCTCAGTGAGTTTTTTCTACTCTACTAACTCCGTTTGGGTAACTTTTAATTCCTTAGTTACTCGTAGCAAGTTTGGATCATGGTCATCATAATAACTATCTTTATAATACCCATTCTTAATGTAGCCATTGTCCTCCTCCTCCTCTTCCCTGTCTTCAAGATTTTAGTCGTCATCGATGCCATCATATAAGTTTTTAGTGTCCTCTCCTCAGTTCTCAGCACTAGCAACACCCTCTTCTCTTACACCACCTGATTGGAGACCAGGGGTGAGGGAGTTTTCCTCCTCAATGACAGTATCCAGAGGAGCTTTCTTGCCTATATACTTCCGAGTGAACACCATGGTTGAAGTGGGCCGACGACTAGCCAACTTTTTTCAGCTCCCATTGAAAGCACCAAAATATTTACCGAAATTTTCAAAAACTAATAAATCAAAACTTAAGAAATAAATAAAATAGTAAATAATAGACGATTTTTATGTGGTTTGGGTGTTAATAATACCTAGTCCACGAGTAGTTGTATTGGCACTTTGGGCAAGTATTTGGACAATACAAGTGTTTATAGAATGAACCCTAGCTCTGCACTCCTTTCATTTCTCTTGATGAAGAAGAAAGCTTATAGGAATTTTTGTAGAGGTTCGGCTAGTATACAATTATTCACCTTTTGTACATAAAAAATGAGAGTATTTATAGGCATACATGTGGGTAAGGGAATTCCCTTTACCCACCTTGGGTTTCGTACTACACATGGTGCAAGGCCAGGCACTGCAACATGATGATCTGACTGTTGGTTGGAAGGAAATTTCCCCATCATGTGGTGTACGGCTGCAGCGAAGGATCCCATATGGACCGGGACTCACGTCACTCAAAGGTTTCACCTTGTAAAGTTATTACTTAGAGAAGGTGTTGGATAAAAAAGGGGCTTCAGAGGCACGTACGTGCACTGCCATGGTCTGACGTAGGGGAGAAAATCTGATTTGATGTCAAAGGATGGGTAATCGTCGCTTTAGGTCCTGGATAGGGTACTTTCGAATGAGCTCTAGGATCAACAACCAAAGCCTTGTCGGATCACACTGACCCACTACCTTTTTGGAATACTTGAAGATCTGGGTAACTCTGATCCTCCCCAATTGTGGATGGATAGTAAGATTCCTGGAGCCTTATCCTTACACAATAATATTGGGAACCGTTGATTGGCTTCCAAAAAATAATAGTCTCCTTAGTGTTGTTAAGCAGAAAGTATATACTGATCACGCATTGTCTAGAGTGGAATACTTCCGTGATTACCACGTATCAGACATCCAGAAATATGGATAACACATTATCTAATCTTAAAATTTAACAAATTGAAATGATGAAATAAATAGTTTTGAATTAGAAATGATTAAATTATTATTTTATAAATAAATGAAATAACAGAAAAACAATAAATTTCGAAAATTATGTAACTAAACAAAAAATATCTCGAATTCCAATCTTTTTTAAATTTTTACAAAAATATCTAGGTTACTAAAATATATATTTTATTAAATACAAATTTTTAATAAGTAAAATGATATATTATTATAGTAATTATTATTTTTCTAACTTATAATTTTAAAATAATGTGAATATAATAAAATAATCAATTATTAAATTTAAAATATTATGATTAAAATATCTATAAAATATCTAATTTAATTAATAATTTTATCATTATTTAAATAGAAATATAAGATAATTATCATATTATATTTATAATAAATATATCAATATGATATATCAAATCTTATAATTTAAATAATAAATAAAATTAATAAATTAATCTATTTTAAATTCATATTATAATTTAAAAATAGTTAGAAATAATAAATTTTAATTTTAAAACAACTTAAATATCTAAAATTAATAATAATCTCTTAATATATTAAATATTATTAATTTAAGTTTAAAATTTAAAAATATGATTTTCTACTAATTTTAGGAAATATTAGGCTTTTAACAAAAAGTTATGAAAAAAATTCCTTAAAATTCGGATTGCATGCATTCAGCATATTTATTTTTGTGGGATCGGTTCAAGGTTCTCGTGTCCCAAAGATTTTGGCATCAAAGGCTGGGGATTGTATTACACAGTGGATGTGTAGTATTTCTAGGGATTGTAATTGATTCTGGTAAACACGCGATACCTGGACCCGAGGAGGTCAAAGTGGTAAAAGAATTCCTAGATGTGTTTCCAAAGGAATTACAAGGAATACTGCCACAGCGAGAGATAAATTTTATTATTGACCTGGTACCTTGGGCAGAACCTGTTTCAAAGGCACCCTATAGAGTTGAAGATACAACTTCAAGAGATGCTGGATTTAGGGTTTACCCAACCTCGTGTATCAACCTGGGGAGCTCCGATTTTATTTGTTAAGAAGAAGGATGGGAATTTTTGAATGTGTATTGACTACCGGGAGCTGAACAAGTTAACCATCAAAAACAAATACCCTTTACCAAGAATTGATGATCTATTTGATCAACTTTAGGGTAAGATGGTATTCTCCAAGATTGACTTGCAGTCTGGCTATCATCAACTAAAAATTCAAGAAGAAGACATTCCAAAGAGAGCTTTTCGAACTAAGTATGGCCATTATGAGTTCCTAGTTATGTCGTTCGGGTTAACGAATACGCTAGCAGCTTTTATGGATCTCATGAATAGAGTATTCAAGGATTTCCTCAATAATTTTGTAATTGTGTTTATCGATGACATCCTTGTGTACTCTTGATCAGAAGATCAACATGAACAATATCTTTGCATGCATCTATAATGGCTCAGAGATCCTAAACTCTATACGAAATACAAAAAGTGAGAATTTCGGCTGTCACAAGTATCTTTTCTGGGACATATCGTCGCGAAAGACAGAATTGCGGTAGACCAAAGGAAGGTTGAAGTAGTGAAATACTGGCCTAGGTCAAAAATGTTGGGTTTTGTGCCCTAAATAAAATCCATTACAATCTGATAGTTATCAATTTAAGGATTTTGAAGTGATTATATTTACATGTATTTTACATGCTTATGGTTTAATATATATATGCACAAAATCAGTTAAGTCCAGAACATATATTTATTCACAATTACAGTATTGTCAACACAGTGGAATGTGCTTGTGATTATACGATTCAAAAGACTAAGTCCCTGTTCATAAGTGTTTTGGATTTACACTGATGTGATAATCAGCGTTGAAGTATACTTACACTTGGAGCAAGTGTTATGTTCTTTCCAGGACATTGGTAAAGTATACTAGTTTCGAATGTATGGAGTATACATTGGACTGGACCGATATTGAACTTAGACAAGATATTATAAACTTACCGTTGTATCTTTCCAAGTCAATATCAGTAGTTGATCTTAGATTAAAAGAATCTAAATCCTGATATGCTTAGGCTCAATCTCAGGAGTGCTATTCATGTTCTTTGATTTATTAGTTAAGCCTACTTTTGGGTCAGGGTGATACGTATATTTTGGGAACATGATAGTATGATTGAGTGGGAGCGCTGAACATAAATATGGAATCTATAGCTTCTACTGGTGTATAGAAGTCAAGTGATGATTCCCTTCGAGCTTAGTTAAATAGAAGTAAATGGATGAGCTCTTGTTTCAGTGACTATATATTAGATCACTGAAACATCATTTACAGGTAACTAAGTGTTTTAAGGGGCCAAATACATTGAGGGGTGGAAACGATAAATTTATCCCATCTCGATGTAAATCATCTATATAGAGGATCTTTGATCACATTAAGATTATAACAATGGTTAAATGAGATAGCATATCTATATCGTGAAACATATAGAATGCTCTATATAAGTCTGAGAGTGCAATTCCAAGTTCTAAGAGTGGATTCAACAAGGAATTAATAAGTTAGGGATTTACTTGGTAACTTCGGTTCAACTTATTGGAAGCTAAGCAATATAGATCAATCGTCCCCATTCTAGTTGAGACCATACTGTTTGTAAGACTCAATAATTGATTTATGATTAGTCAATTATAATTCTAAAAGTTAGACTATGTCTAATTTGTGAATTCTCACCAAGAAGGGATGAAATTGTAAAGAAAAGGGTTTCTAGGTTTATTTATCAATTAAGAGACTTTGTATGTCTAATTAATAATTATATTAAATGAAAATATTATTTAATAATCTATTTTAGTTATTAAATAATTAGTTTTGGCATTTAAATGGTTAGAATTAGAAAAATGACATTTTCGGAGAAATAGAAATAAAATTATGGAAACTGCGAAATCCAAGTGAGGCACAAGTCACACCATGGCCGGCCACTACTTTGTGTTTCCCAATTATTATTTTCAATTTTTAATTTCCAAGTAATTACTAACCTAAACCTAGCAGTTATCTATAATAGGAAAGTGGTGGATCACACCAAATAAGGCAGTTAATCAATTACTCTGTAAATGAGGAAATTGTTTATTTTGGAAAGTTGAGCTTCCCTTTTCCCTATACATAACAGCCCTCCTCTCTTCCTCATGCATGCTTCATTCATACACGAAATACATTAAGAAAAGAGAGAGGGAAAATTTTGAAATCCCTAGTGAGAGAGTAGTGCCCAAACACAGAAAACAATACCTCAATCATAGATTGGAAGACTGAAGGATCACATCAAACTGAAGGACATTCGGGCTCAGATCTTGATTATACTCTGCGACAGAAAGGAATCAAGGGTTAAAGATCTGAGTGGAAGGAGACACATTATTCCGCTGCACCCACTGTAAGGTTTCTTAACTTTTTATGTGTTTTATTTATCGTTTTAGAAGTTCATATTTAGGTTATTAAATCAACATACTTGTGAGTAGATCTAAGATCCTGGTAAAATAAATTCCAACAACTGGCACTAGAGCCATGGTAATTGATTTCCTTGCAAGAAATTTGGACATCAAAACGATTTGTTTGTGATTTGGATGGTATCATGGTGTGTCATATTGATGTTTGATTGATGTTTGTGAATTTTGGGAAAAATAATTGATTTTCTATTTCTGAAATTATTTTTATTGGATAGTTTGGAAAATTTTAAGCAATTTACTTTTTTACAAAACTCGATTTCGATTTTATTTGAATTAGTTATGAATTTTTAAAAATCGAGAAAAATCAAGGTGGTGATCACCTCTCCCACGCGCGCGGAAGGGCTGCTTACAGCCTCCCAGCGCTGTGGAAACACGGCTGGACACCCCTCCTACGCGCGCGGGTGGTATGCAATGCATACCATCCGTACATCGTGTAATTTTTCTTCGTTTTCTTCGATTTTTCATGCTTTTTCATGAAATTAACTTCCGATTTTTTGTGTAGTTTTGTATTTTGATTTTATTTTTCATATTTCAAATCTAATTATCATAAATAAATTAATTTGATTTTTCAAAATTAATTTTAGATATTAGTGTAATTTGAATTTGAAAATAGGTTAAAATCAAGTTTTTCTTACCTATTTTCTTATTTTCTTTAAAATTTGATTATTTTATCTTATTTTAAATATAAGGTGAGATATTAAATTTTTTTAAAAAATATTTCTTTTTAAGTAATTTGACCTTATTTAGAATAAGATTACTATAATCATGGTATTTTAAAAAGGAAATAAGATATTTTTGTTAACTTTTAAATTTTGTTATTTTTACTTAAATTAAATTGTAAAATCAGAAAAGGGTATGTATTTATCATTTTATATTTTATTGAATATTTAATTTATTAAATAACATGAAGTTTAAAAGGTATGTTAGCAATTTTTTTTTTCAAATGATATTTAGGTTACTTGAAACCTAATTTTTCAAAATTGTAGGTTTAATTTTAAATATTATTTTATTTCATTCTTTGAAAACCGAAAATATTTTTTTATTATTTTTCGAAATATATTTAATATTTTAAAATTAAATAAATCCTACATCCAACTATCTAAATCTAACTTGTTGCAGGAGTATGTGTTTTAGATTGTTTGTAAGTTTTTCTAAATCCTATTATTGCTTGATCTAAATTGCCATGGTTAACTTGTTGACAGATCCAATGATCTGATTTTAAGTCATGGTTCAATTGTCAATAGGTCAAGTAAATAATTTGTAACAGGTAAATTTTACATTCTTCTTTCATCTGTGTATGACCTAGTAACATGATAGGGTCCATCTAAATCTGTGTGCCTGTGTGAGCCTATATGTTTATTTTATTATAGATGCATATAGGTTGTTGCTAAATAAAATGCCACACCCTGATAGATTTTATTTAGGTCCATTTAGTTTTTTTTTTGGACCTATTCAATTGATAACAGTTATTCATTTTAAGGTTAAATTCCTCTCTTTTGGGCCTTGTGTGAGAGATGGGGGCCAATAGAAGTGGGTACGACATACTGAACCCAGCTCCCCCTCACATGAACTACCCCAATTATGAAGGCCCATTTGCCTGATTTGAATAACTGTACTAGGTTAATTAAATTAGTTTAACCTAATAAAATTGATTAGCAACATAATTAACTTTTAAAATAAATGAAATTTATTTTCATTTTAATATTTTAAAGTTAATTTTTAAGAAAAACACTCTTAGTTTAAGATATTATTTCTAGATAAACTATTTGTATTTTTCTTGTATTTAATTAAATAAAGAATTTTAACTAACTGGATTCTTTCTGAAACTTACTTTTATTATTTCATTAAATATTCCTATTTAAGTTATAAATTAGTTATTACTAATTTTCCTTATTAGCTTAAATTTGAATATCTTTTGAATTTAATATTAAGTTGAGGAATTCTAGGAATTGGTTATTGAAGATTCTTAAAAGATAATTTTTAAGTTGATTTTAAACTTAAAATGGAATATTCTTTAATTAGGTAGTTACCACCTAATTTTGATATTTATTAAATTTCATTTGGAAATTTTAAGTTGCTTATTTTAGATACTTTCAATAACAACTTAAATTCCAAATCTTGAAAAGATACTTAGTTAAATTAAGATATTTTCTAGATAGTTATTTATATACTAATTCTTATTTCTAATTTTAAAATAGGAAAATATCATTGATTGTGAAATTAATTGTTTAATAATTAATTTTGGTACAATTCAAGTTAAGAATATTCTTCCTAATATTAAACTGTAAATTATTTTAAGCCTTCTCTATACTTAATTATTTATTTCCTGAATTTAATACATTTAATTAAATTAAAAATTAAATATCTAAGTTGATTTTCATAATGATACTTAAATATTGTTATTTTCATGATATTTAATTAAATAGAAAATTATTTTAAGTTGGGTATTTTTATAACAACTTAAATTTGAATAATTTTCAAAATATATTTTATTTATTTTATTAATCATTTTTCGAAATTTCATTTGATTATGCAAGATGATTTTGAATTTATCTTGAAAAATAGATTAAAGTTGTAAATTAATTATTTTAATTAATTTTGAATCAACTTAAATCAATGATTTTTTTCATTTAATGATTAATTTAAAATAAAGGAACTAAAATATATTATTAGAAATTGAATTAATTAGTCAAGAAAATCTAGATAGATAATATTCTTGCTTGATGTATTTTTAGTAAAGATTAATTTATTTTTTAATGTAATTCAAAAATTGTATAATTTCATACTTTAATTTTTCGAAATACAATATATATATATATAGAAAGTTTTAATTTAAGTTACCAATTAATTTAAATTAATACAACTTAAATTAAGTAATTTTCTTAGTATTTATTGGAAAATTAATACTAAGATGGAAATAATTCATTTCATTTTCTTAACCATCTAAGTTTAATTTTATAAATATAAAATTAAATTTTATTTAGAACTTTATTCTAAATTTAAAATTTAATTAAATAAATATATATATTTAAAATAAATAAGTAATAGAAGAAAATACACTTTAAATAATGAGCTTTATTATTATTAAGATATTCGATCTCCATTGTTGGTTTTACATAGCTATTGTTTTAGTGAGTAATCCTCCCTAATAGAGGAATGTTCATTAGCAAGTTAGCACCGTTTAATCTCGAAAGATAATTATATTTGTAAGTTTTTTATATTAGTATTGATCACCCTAATGGTGGCGACTGTATAAGACTTACAAACGTATGAAAGAATGGTGGAAGCTCATGAAAGAGGAATGACCTTGACTCTCGCCTAAACGGGACAACGTCGGATTCTTTTTTCGATCGAATAAAAGGTTGCTAGAATATTTATTAATTTAGATGAGCTAACAACTCTATTCAATAGATGGTAGCTTTGACTCTCGCCTAAATGGGACACTAATATCAGTTTGTTGAAAACCTTGAAAATTATTTAGGATTGTATTTTTTAGTATTTTCTCTAGTCATTCCTACTTGCTATGTCCTAATAATTTCTGAATAAGATTTTGTGTTAAACCATAATTGATTTCTATTAATTATTTTGTAGTATCCTAAATTGCCATGTCGAATCCCATGTTATCACTGTTGACTGAAAATAAACTAAATGGATCTAACTTCCCTAAATGGAGAGAGAACATTAATATTGCTCTCATAGGTGAAAGTGCCCTGTTTGTGTTGACTGAGCCGTCTCCTTAACAGCCAGGTGACAATGCAACCAAAGCTGTTAAAGAGAAGTTCGAGCGTTGGCAGAATGCTAACAACAAAGCTCGATACTTCATGCTTTCCAGCATGGTTGACACCTTGAAAACAAGGTTTGCTAACGCTGTCACGGCTGCAGAAATCATGACGCAGTTAACTAAGCTATTCGGAATGGCATCTATCCAGCCTCGCTTTGACGCGACTAAGAAATTCATCAACGCACGGATGGAACCCCATCAGAATGTGCGTGATCACCTTCTCCAAATGGCAGGTTATTTCCAGGAAGCCCAGAATCATGGTGCTGAAATGGATCGGACTACTCAAGTGAGTCTCATCTAGTCTGACTCCAGATTTTCTGCCCTATACATCAAATTATGTAATGAACAAGACTTTCACACGTTAGTCAATGACCTTCAGACATATGAAAATTTGATTGGAGGACCCCAGAAGAAAGGGAGTAAACCTCAGAATTCTGGAAATGGTAATAGGATGAATAATGCTGAGGCACATGTTGCCTCTACTTCCAAATCCAAGAATAAGAAGAAGTGGAAAAATGCCAAGAAGCGAGCTCAAGCTGTGAAAGCAGCTAAGAACAAAAAGGTTGCAGCTTCTGGTGATACACCAAAAGGAAAATGTTTCTACTGTAATGAGAAAGGTCATTGGAAACCCTAATGTCCTAAGCTTCTTGCAAAGAAACAAGGTATTTCTTTTTGTAAACTGATGTGTTTTAGTGAATTATTATCCATTTGGATTATTAATTCTAGACTACTAACCTTGTTTATTTTTCTTCTTATAGCTCAAGCTTCTTAAACTCAGGTGTTGTCTTAGAGAGTTGGATCTGAAAGATGGATAAAGGGATGGATTCGTCAAAGATAAAGAAGAAGCTCATTTATTTATTTATTTTTGAATTAATTGTTTCAATTTTAAAACAATTTGGATTTCAAGTTTGAGATTTTATTCCCTACTCTCATAATATTGCAAACAATTTTTTTTAATTTATAATAAAGTTTTTTTTACAAATAAATTGCAATCTATGAGTTGAGCTTTATTACTTTATCTTATAAATCAATTACCAATTATTATATTTATTATGTTTGTATGTGTATGTGTTTTTTATTATTGATACAAATTCTATAGTTATTTAAACTCTTTACAAAGTTATTACTACATAAACACTAGAAATTATTTCTATGTTTATGAATAATTGTTAATTCTAAAACAATTATTAAGAATTTGTTTAATAAAAGGATCTATTGATCTGATAGGGGTGGAGAAAAAGTTAAGAATAATATGCAGTTGAACGATCTTTTATATCTAATGAACTCTGGATTATATTCAACTCCACATAATCTCTATTACACTTAGAGAATCATGATCTATACAACCTTTAGGGGTGGATCATAATCTCTATATACTTAGGGGTGGACTATATTCCACAGTACTCTTTGTGACACATAATTTTAAACATGGAAGTAATATAATAAATTAGCTATTATCAGAATAAATCCTTGATCTTGATTATATGTTCCAGTTTAGATTTACTGTTGTAATAGATAATGATAACAATAAAGTTCTTTGATAATGTATCACACTACCTTAATTGAGTGGGAGAATATTAAAATTCTTTACCCATTCTCATTTGGTTGACACTTGTGATAGGAACTTAAGAACACCACTGATAAAACAAATCTAACCATTCACGTTGATAGAAATAACTTATTAGAATTATGAGAATAAGATAGAAGAATTCTTGCATAGTCTATTCTAATGACTTGAGTCAAGATTTCTAATCCTCATAACAATTTTATGGTATCTTAATTTGATTGCTTAATCTCTAGCAAGTATATTACACTTCAAATACTAGACCGCTATGTTGATGACCTAGTCTTAAAGAAACTTACAATTTCAGACTAAGACAATAAGTCACAACGAGATATCCCTCAAAACAATAATAAGAGGTTAAAATTATTTTTTAACCAGACATCTACTATTGAGTGGGAGCCATCTGAGATGTAATCAAATAAGGAACATTAGGGGATAATCAAGAAAGATTTATGAAAGTGACCTATATGTTAGATATTAAGGAACTATACATTAGTAATCCTAATATTCACACCAACTCTTTAAGATTTAGAGATGGTGGTTACTCTGGGGTGGAGGAGTTATTCTAGAAGAGTGTAAAAATCCATCTATAATAATTCAAGCTCCATCAGAGAAGATATACATAACTTTGTAAATTCAAAATTACCAGAAAGTTATTTTACTGAAGAAAATTCTACACTGCATCATCTCAATTCTAAATTTTAAAATTTGAGAGATATGTCTTCTGTTTGTTCAGATGTACTTATTAAGCAGTAAGGATTTCAGTATCCCTTGATGAGTAAAGCATATATAGTTAAGGATGTTTCATAAATTTTATGAACCTAGTTCTAGAAATATGGGTGGATTCAAATATACTACACTTGATCAGAGGATCAAGACAAAAGATTGATTGTAATGCACAACTTGTTTTATGTTAGTGCAAGTGGGAGTTTGTTGGGTTTTTTGCCCTAAATAAAACCCATTACAATCTGATAGTTATCAATTTAAGGATTTTGAAGTGATTATGTTTACAAGTATTTTACATGCTTATGGTTTAATATATATATGCACAAAATCAGTTAAGTCCAGAACATATATTTATTCACTATTACAGTATTGTCAACACAGTGGAATGTGATTGTGATTAGATGATACAAAACACTAAGTCCCTGTTCATAAGTGTTTTGGATTTACACTGATCTGATAATCAGCGATGAAGTACACTTACACTTGGATTAAGTGTTATGTTCTTTCCAGGACATTGGTAAAGTATACTAGTTTCAAATGTATGGAGTATACATTGGACTGGATTGATATTAAACTTAGACAAGATATTATAAACTTACCGTTGTATCTTTCCAAGTCAATATCAGTAGGTGATCTTAGATTAAAAGAATCTAAATCCTGATATGCTTAGGCTCAATCTCAGGAGTGCTATTCATGTTCTTTGATTTATTAGTTAAGCCTACTTTTGGGTCAGGGTGATACGTATATTTTGGGAACATGATAGTATGATTGAGTAGGAGCGCTGAACATAAATATGGAATCTATAGCTTCTACTGGTGTATAGAAGTCAAGTGATGATTCCCTTCGAGCTTAGTTAAATAGAAGTAAATGGATGAGCTCTTATTTCAGTGACTATATATTAGATCACTGAAACATCATTTACAGGTAACTAAGTGTTTTAAGGGTCCAAATTCATTGAGGGGTGGAAACGGTAAATTTATCCCATCTCGATGTAAATCATCTATATAGAGGATCTTTGATAACATTAAGATTATAACAATGGTTAAATAAGATAGCATATCTATATCGTGAAACATATAGAATGCTCTATATAAGTCTGAGAGTGCAATTTCAAGTTCTAAGAGTGGATTCAACAAGGAATTAATAAGTTAGGGATTTACTTGGTAAATTCGGTTCAAGTTATTGGAAGCTCAGCAATATAGATCCATGGTCCCCATTCTAGTTGAGACCATACTGTTTGTAAGACTCAATAATTGATTTATGATTAGTCAATTATAATTCTAAAAGTTAGACTATGTCTAATTTGTGAATTCTCACCAAGAAGGGATGAAATTGTAAAGAAAAGGGTTTCAAGGTTTATTTATTAATTAAGAGACTTTGTATGTCTAATTAATAATTATATTAAATGACAATATTACTTAATAATCTATTTTAGTTATTAAATAATTAGTTTTGGCATTTAAATGGTTAGAATTAGAAAAATGGCATTTTTGGAGAAATAGAAATAAAATTGTGGAAACTGCAAAATCCAAGTGAGGCCCAAGTCACACCATGGCCGGCCACTCCTTTGTGTTTCCCAATTATTATTTTAAATTTTTAATTTCCAAGTAATTACTAACCTAAACCTAGGAGTTATCTATAATCGGAAAGTGGTGGATCACACCAAATAAGGCAGTTAATCAATTACTCTGTAAATGAGGAAATTGTTTATTTTGGAAAGTTGAGCTTCCCTTTTCCCTATATATAGCAGCCCTCCTCTCTTCCTCATGCATGCTTCATTCATACACAAAATACATTAAGAAAAGAGAGAGAGAGAGAGAGAGAGAGAGAGAGAGAGAGAGAGAGAGAGAGAGAGAGAGAGAGAGAGAGAGAGAGAGAGAGAGAGAGAGAGAGAGAGAGAGAGAGAGAGAGAGAGAGAGAGAGAGAGAGAGAATTTTGAAATCCCTAGTGAGAGAGTAGTGCCTAGACACAGCAAACAGTACCTCAATCATAGATTGGAAGACTGTGAAGGATCACATCCAACTGAAGGACATTCGGGCTCAGATCTTGATTATACCCTGCGAGGGAAAGGAATCAAGGGTTAGAGATTTGAGTGGAAGGAGACACATTATTCCGCTGCACCCACTGTAAGGTTTCTTAACTTTTTATGTGTTTTATTTATCGTTTTAGAAGTTCATATTTAGGTCATTAAATCAACATACTTGTGAGTAGATCTAAGATCCTGGTAAAATAAATTCCAACAACTAGCACTAGAGCCATGGTAATTGATTTGCTTGCAAGAAATTTGGACATCAAAACGATTTGTTTGTGATTTGGACGGTATCATGGTGTGTCATATTAATGTTTGATTGATGTTTGTGAATTCTGGGAAAAATAATTGATTTTTTTTTTCTGAAATTATTTTTATTGGATAGTTTGGAAAATTTTAAGCAATTTACTTTTTTACAAAACTCGATTTCGATTTTATTTGAATTAGTTATGAATTTTTGAAAATCGGGAATAATCAAGGTGGTGATCACCTCTCCCACTCGCGCGGAAAGGCTGCTTGCAGCCTCCCAGTGCCGTGGAAACACGGGTGGACACCCCTCCTACGCGCGCGGGTGGTATGCAATGCATACCATCCGTACAACGTGCAATTTTTCTTCGTTTTCTTCGATTTTTCATGCTTTTTCATGAAATTAACTTCCGATTTTTTTGTGTAGTTTTGTATTTTAATTTTATTTTTCATATTTCAAATCTAATTATCAGAAATAAATTATTTTGATTTTTCAAAATTAATTTTAGATATTAGTGTAATTACTAACCTAAACCTAGCAATTATCTATAATAGGAAAGTGGTGGATCACACCAAATAAGGCAGTTAATCAATTACTCTGTAAATGAGGAAACTGATTATTTTGGAAAGTTGAGCTTCCCTTTTCCCTATATATAGCAGCCCTCCTCTCTTCCTCATGCATGCTTCATTCATGCACGAAATACACTAAGAAAAGAGAGAGAGAATTTTGAAATCCCTAGTGAGAGAGTAGTGCCTACACACATCAAACAGTACCTCAATCATAGATTGGAAGACTGTGAAGGATCACATCCAACTGAAGGACATTCGGGCTCAGATCTTGATTATACTCTGCGACAGAAAGGAAAGGGCCTAAGTCGGAAAGGGCCTGACCAAATTTATGGTGCGGTAAAGATTTCTCCTCAATTAGCCTCAGATATGTCAAGGGAAAACATTGAATTTGTAATTGGAGAATTGCATGATCTGACACTTTAGTCAGACTTGTTAGAAGGGATTAGAATGGAAAAACTAGAAGACCCTGAACTAGTTAAGGCTTGAGAAGATATTTTCGCAGGCAAAGATAAGGACTTCTCAGTAATGGAATGTTGTTGTTTAAGACTCAGGTGTGTGCCGCGAGTAATCTTGAGCTTAAGAAGGAAATTATGAATGAAGCGCACACTACACCTTACTCATTCCATCTGGGAACCACCAATATATATCAACATCTGAAGCCTTATTATTTGTAGTACAAAATGAAAACGGACGTAGTGGATTATGTGAGCAGATGTTTAACCTTCCAAAAAATCAAAGCAGAACATCAGCGACCGACAGGACTACTTCAACCATTAGCATTTCCAGAATGGAAGTGGGAAGACATTATAATGGACTTTCTGGTCAAATTGCCCAGAACCACAAGAATGTACGACTGAGTTTGGGACATAATGGATCGCTATATAAAATTAGCTCATTTCTTGCCTATGAAAATATCATATACAGTGGATCAATATGCTGAATTGTACGTGAAGGAAATAGTTTGACTTCATGAGAAGCCAAAGTCTATTGTTTCGGATAGAGATCTTAAATTTGCATTGAAGTTCTGGATGAGATTTCAAAAGGCCTGAGTACTAGCTTGAAGTTTAGTATGGCCTTTCATTCTCAAACAGACGGGTAGTCTGAACGAACCATTCAAATATTTTAGGAATTGTTACGAGCTTGTGTCATGGACTTCGGAGGTCCATGGAGTAAGTATTTGCCTCTAAATGAATTCTCCTATAATAATAGTTATCAAAGTACCATAGGAATAGCTCCCTATGAGCTGCTCTATGGTAAGAAATGTCGCTCCCTAATTCATTGGAACAAAACTGGAGAACGGAAGTATTTAAGCCCTGAATTGGTTCAGTGGAAGAATGAGGTAATAAATAAGATCACAACTCAGATGCTTGCTTCGCAAAGTAGGTAGAAAAGTTATTCAGACCCCAAGTGCCAGGATATCGCATTTCAGACAAGAGATCATGTCTTCCTACGCATATCACCAATTAAGGGTATCAAGCGCTTTGGAAAGAAAGGCAAGCTAAGTGCAAGGTTTATTGGACCTTTCAAAATACTTGAGAAGGTTGGAAAAGTTGCATATTGATTAGCCTTGCCTCCAACATTTCGGCTGTGCACAATCTCATGTCTCGATGTTGAGAAAGTATGTATCTGATCCAATAAGCATTGGAATTACAACCGGACCTGTCTTATGATGAGCAGCCAATGCGAATTCTGGATAGAAAAGAGAAAGTCCTTCGAAACAAAACCATACCATTGTTTAAAATACTCTGGAGGAATAGTAATGTGGAAGAGCCCACTTGGGAGCTGGAGTCTTACATGAGGAATCAATATCCAAGGGTAGTCAGGTTAGATTTCGAGGAAGAAATCCTTTTAACAGGGAGATAATTGTAAAGACCGCCTAATTTTAATATGTTATATTATTAAATAACTAGGGTTTAGTTATGAAATTAAATTATTAATTATCATTTACACATTTGTGGAGATATATATGAATTTAGATTATGCTATTTATGTTATATATGTGAATTTCTTGTTTTCCGTGGTAGCAGTGGAAAGCGACGTTGGGCCATTAGAGAGTCACGTTTTACATGGTTTGGAATTTTATTATTAACGGGGCATCATTGTTAGACACGAGTAGTGTCGGGAAATTTTTGGGGTTTGGAATTTACCAAATTACCCCTAGGTAGCACGTGAGCTTTGTTTTGTGTTAGGGGTAAAATAGTCATTCCTTTTAGAATCCTTATTTCGTCCTTTTGTGGACATTAGTGATATGATTTTGTTGGAAATTATTTTACCAGGATCTTAGATCTACTCACAAGTATGATGATTAACACCCTAAATATGAACTTCTAAAACGATTATAAATAAACACATATAAAGTATGAGAAACCTTACATTGGGTGCAGCGGAATAATATGTCTCCTTCCATTCAGATCTCTAACACTTGTATCCTTTCTGTCGCAGAGTATTATCAAGATCTCAGCCCGGATGTCCTTCTTGTTGAATGTCTTTCTTCACGATCTTCCTCATTATGATTGAGGTACTACTTGCTGTGTGTGGGCACTACTCTACCACTAAGAGGTTCGAAATTTACAATGAAGAAGAAGGAGAAGAAGGTGGCGGCTAGGTATAGAGAGAAGGCTCGGGTTTTTCTCTAAAGGAAACAAGATGTGAAAGTCACTTTTTCCTGAAGCCATCACTATCTATTTATAGCATGCCGCATAGGGTTAGGTTTGAATTATTTGGCATTAAAATAATGAAAATATGAAATGATAAATCCTACAAAGGTGGCCGGCCATGGCTAGTGGATTTGGGCCTCACTTTTGATATTTTGGTTTTTTATCATTTCTGCATCTCATTTTCTCAAAAACGCCAATTTTCAAATTCAACCATTTAAATGCCAATTCTAAATATTTAATAACTATAAATAATTATTAAATAATATTGTCATTTATCATATTTATTAATTGGACCATACAAAGTATCTTAATTAACAAATATGCCCTAAAAACTCTTTCTTTACAATTTCGCCCCTGCTTAGTGAAAAATTCCCAAATAGACATAGTCTAATTTGAGAATTATAATTGATTAATCAAAACCAATTAAATGAGTCTTACAAGTAATATTGTCTCAACTAGTGGGGGGACGATGGGTCTATATATCCGAGCTTCCAATAAGCAGATCAAGAATTTACAACCTAAATTCACTGACTTATTAATTCTTCGTTGAATCCACGCATATAACTTAGAATTGCACTCTCAGTATGTAGAACGCTCTATATGTTCCACCATATAGACACGTCATTAGTTATCCATTGTTATAATCCTAATTTGATCAATGATCCTATATATAGATGATCTACACTGTAAAGGGATTAGATTACCGTGACACCCTACAATGTATTTTATCCTTAAAACATTTAACCCCGTGTAAATGATATTTCAGCTAAGTGAAATGAGTACTCCACCATTGATTTTCGTTTGGTCAAGCTCGAAGGAAATCATCCTTTACTTTCTATTTGCCAGATAGAAGCTATAGATTCCATATTTATGTTAGCGCTCCCACTCAATTGCACTACCGTGTTCCCAAAATGTACGTATCACCCGAACCCAAAAGTAGGCTTAACTAACAAATCAAAGAACACGAATAACACTCTTGAGATTGAACCTAATCATATCAGGATTAAGATCATTTGATCTAGGATCAACTAGGCGATATTGACTTGAATAGATATTACGGTAAGTTTAATAAATCTATGTCAAAGTACAATATCGGTCCCTTCTGATGCATACTCCATGCACCCAACCCAAGCTTTACTTTAACCAATGCTCTAGAAAGAACATAGCATTTCTCCAAACGTAAGTAAACTCTGTTGTAGATTGTCATATCAGTAAAACCACAGTGTTCTATTGTAGACTTATTTAATTTGCGTACTTTCTTTTCTTGCCCTGGAAGAACAGAGCCTTCTGGTTGCTCCATATAGATGGTTTCTTTAAGTACCCCATTAAGGAAGGCAGTCTTGACATCCATTTGCCAGATTTCATAATCGAAAGCAGCAGCTATGGAGAGAAGAATTCGAATGGATTTGAGCATGGCGACAGGACTAAAAGTTTCCTCATAGTCCACACCTTCTCTTTGGGTATAACCCTTGGCTACCAGTCTAGCTTTAAAAGTTTCGACTTCGCCTCCAGCGCCTCTTTTCTTCTTGTAAACCCACTTACATCCGATTGGACGATAGTCATTGGGTGCGTCTACATATTCCCAGACTTTGTTCTTTTTCATGGAATCCATCTCTGAATCCATGTCGGCTGACCATCGTTTTCGTTGCGGACTTGCCATTTCCTGTTTATAGGTTAATGGGTCCTCATCAATACCGTCACCAATGACCATATTGATTTCACCATCCAAGCCATAACAAGTTGGTTTTGTTGAAACCCTCCCACTACGACGAGGAGCGGTGATCTTCTGAACAGGAACTTTGGTAGTAGTTTTCTCAGTTGGCTCGACTGAGGGAGTGGGATTATCCTCTTCTTGAGTAGAAGAGGACGGAACATTGGAAGGAGTTATATCTGAAAGCATTTCCTCTAAGACAACTTTACTTTTTGGTTTGTTGTCTTTAATATAGTTTTCTTCAAGAAAAGTAGCATTTGTAGAAACAAACACTTTGTTATCCTTGTGACTATAAAACAGTCCACCCCTAGTCTCTTTAGAATTCCCGACAAACATGCAAACTTCAGTTCGCGATTCCAGTTTGCCTTCTTTCTTTCTCAAGACATGAGCAGGGCACCCCCGAATTCTATAATGGCGTAAACTAGGTGTACGACCATTCCATAGTTCGACGGGTGTCTTAGGGACTACTTTAGATGGAACAACAATTAAAATGTCGTTTGCCATATGTATAGCATATCCCCAGAAGGACGTAGACAGAGTTGAATAACTCAGCATAGACCTAACCATTTCCAAAAGAGTGTGATTTCTTCTTTCTGCAACTCCATTTTGCTATGGAGTGCCTGGGGCAGTGTATTGGGATTCAATTCCAAGTTCAATTAAATGATCTTTGAACTGCATATCCATATATTCTCCACCCCTATCAGTTCGCAAGATCTTTAATGTTTTACCTAATTGGTTTTGAGCCAAAGCATGAAATTCCTGAAACTTTTCAAACGTTTCAGATTTCTTTTGCATTAGGTAAAGAAAACTATATCTAGAGTAATCGTCAATTAAAGTGACGAAATACTCATAACCACCTCGGTATTTTACATTCAGGGGTCCGCAAACATCTGAATGCACTAACCCTAAGGGTTGTTTGGCACGCTCTCCCTTTGCAGAGAAAGAACGTTTGGTCATTTTTCCTTCTAGGCAGGACTCGCATACTGGCAATTCACCTAAGACGACATTTTTCAATGGACCGTCTTTGGTTAGCCTTTTGAGTCTATCAAAGCCTATATGACCTAAACGTAAGTGCCATAGATAAGTTTGATTATCATTATCAATCTCTTTTCTTTTTAGGTTTCTAGGTTTAGCTACATTGAAAAGTGCACTGTTTAGTGAGATTTGTGTACTCGGTCTTAAAACGTAAAGCCCTTGTTCCATGTGAGCAACACATATATGAAATCCATTACGAGAAATTGAACAATAAGAACTCGAAAAATTCAATATATAAGATTGTGTTTGTAAACATGAAACACTAATCAAGTTTCTACTAAAGTTTGGAATAAATAAAACATTTTCTAAAATTAAAATTCTGTTGAAACTTGATACGGGCTTTTCCTCTAGCTTTGACCGACACTAACTCGCCATTCCCAACTTTAGGCTTTAACTCTTCTAGAAGTAGATTTTCCCAAGTTTCAAGCAGTTGTAATGAAGAACATACATGGTTAGTAGACCCAGAATCAACAATCCAAGTGGATTTGTCATTCTCTAAAACACATGATTCAAAGACAAGAGTATTACCTTCGTTTGAATTGTTTAGAAGCCAGGGACATTGTTCTTCTTGATGTCCCTTTTCATTACAATTCGAACATAGAAGATTATGTCTAAAAATCTATTGGGAATTGAATTATCAAAAGAACAATGGGTACAATTCATTTTTAATAGTCTTCCTCTGGAGTATAATGGATTTGTTGTATCTTACATGATCAACAATTTTAACTCCTTTGACATGGACAAGCTTGAAGCAGAATTACAAGCTCATGAACGGAATTTGATTGCAATGGGACCTCCTGGGTTTGCAAATCTTAATCAGAGGAAAATGATTCAGCATGAAGGCTCTAACAAAGCTTGCGCGCGCATAGGGTAGTTGCATCATCCCGATATTTTTTCGATTTTCAAAAATTCATAACTAATTCAAATAAAATCGAAATTGAGTTCTCTAAAAAAGTAAATTGCTTAATTTTTTCCAAGATATCCAATAAAAATAATTCCTGGAACAGATTTTCAATTATTTTTCACGAAAATTTACAAACATCAATCAATCATCATACAACACACAAAACAACATGATACCATTCAAATGACAAACAAATCGTTTTAAGTCCAAATTTCTTGCAAGAAAATCAATTACCATGGCTCTGAGGCCAGTTGTTGGAAATTTTTTACCAGGATCTTAGATCTACTCACAAGTATGTTGATTAACACCCTAAATATGAACTTTTAAAAAGATTATAAATAAACACATATAAAGTATGAGAAACCTTACATTGGGTGCAGCGGAATAATATGTCTCCTTCCACTCAGATCTCTAACCCTTGTATCCTTTCTGGCGCAGAGTATTATCAAGATCTGAGCCCGAATATCCTTCTTGTTGAATGTCTTTCTTCACGAGCTTCCTCACTATGATTGAGGTACTACTTGTTGTGTGTCATGTGAGGGGGAGCTGGGTTCAGTATGTCGTACCCACTTCTATTGGCCCCCAACTCTCACACAAGGCCCAAAAGAGAGGAATTTAACCTTAAAATGAACAACTGTTATTAATTGAATAGGCCCAAAAACTAAATGGGCCTAAATAAAATCTATCAAAATCTATGACATTTTAATTAGCAACAACAACCTATATGCATCTATAACAAAAGTAAACATATAGGCTCTCACAGGCACACATTTGGATGGATCCTATCATGTTACTAGGTCATACACAAATGAAAGAAGAATGTAAAATTTACCTGTTACAAATTATTTACTTGACCTATTGACAATTGAACCATGGGTTAAAATCAGATCATTGGATCTGTCAACAAGTTAACCATGACAATTTAGATCAAGCAATAATAGGTTTTATAAAACTTACACATAAGCTAAAACACATACTCCTGCAACAAGATGAATTGGATAGTTGGATGTAGGATTTATTTAATTTTAAATAATTATTTTCGAAAATAATAAATAAATAAAAAAATACTTCGGCATTTTAAATAAAATAAAATAAAAAAATATTTAAAATTAAACCTACAATTTTTGAAAAAATAGGTTTCAACTAACCTAAATATCATTTCAAAAATAATTGCTAACCACCTTTTAAATTTTTAAAAGTTATTTTATAAATAAAAATAAATATTTTTCACATTTTATAATTTTATTTAAATAAAAATAACAAAATTTAAAAAATTAGCAAAATATCTTGTTTCTATTTAAAGTTACATGATTATAGTAATCTTATTTTAAATTTAAATAAGGTCAAATTATTTAAAAAAAAATTAAATTCAAAAAATATTTAATATCTGACCTTTAAATTTTAAAAATAAGACAAAATAATCAAATTTAAAAATAAGATATAAAATCAAGCAAAAAGATAGATTTTTACCTGTTTTCAAATTCAAATTACAATAATATCTAAAATTAAATTTTTAAAAAAAATCAAATTAATTTATTTCTGATATTAGATTTGAAAATTGAAAAGTAAAAGTCAAAATACAAAACTACACAAAAAATCGAAAGTTAATTCCATGAAATAGCATGAAAAATCAGAGAAAACGAAAAAATTTACGAGCTATACGAACAGTATGCATACTGTTCGCGCGCGTGCATGGGGTGGACTGACCGAGAAACCTCGGCGCAGGAGGCTGCTAGCAGCCTCTCCGCGCGCGCAAGGGAGGTTTTCAGACACAAAATCGTGTCTGTGCGCGTGTTGACCGAGGGAAGCCCCTCATCCGCGCGCGTAGGGTAGTTGCATCATCCCGATATTTTTTCGAGTTTCAAAAATTCATAACTAATTCAAATAAAATCGAAATTGAGTTCTGTAAAAAAGTAAATTGCTTAATTTTTTCCAAGATATCCAATAAAAATAATTTCTGGAACAGATTTTCAATTATTTTTCACGAAAATTCACAAACATCAATCAATCATCATACAACACACAAAACAATATGATACCATCCAAATGACAAACAAATCGTTTTAAGTCCAAATTTCTTGCAAGAAAATCAATTACCATGGCTCTGAGGCCTGTTGTTGGAAATTTTTTAACAGGATCTTAGATCTACTCACAAGTATGTTGATTAACACCCTAAATATGAACTTTTAAAACGATTATAAATAAACACATATAAAGTATGAGAAACCTTACATTGGGTGCAGCGGAATAATATGTCTCCTTCCACTCAGATCTCTAACCCTTGTATCCTTTCTGGCGCAGAGTATTATCAAGATCTGAGCCCGAATATCCTTCTTGTTGAATGTCTTTCTTCACGAGCTTCCTCACTATAATTGAGGTACTACTTGTTGTGTGTCATGTGAGGGGGAGCTGGGTTCAGTATGTCGTACCCACTTCTATTGGCCCCCAACTCTCACACAAGGCCCAAAAGAGAGGAATTTAACCTTAAAATGAACAACTGTTATTAATTGAATAGGCCCAAAAACTAAATGGGCCTAAATAAAAGCTATCAAAATCTATGACATTTTAATTAGCAACAACAACCTATATGCATCTATAACAAAAGTAAACATATAGGCTCTCACAGGCACACATTTGGATGGATCCTATCATGTTACTAGGTCATACACAAATGAAAGAAGAATGTAAAATTTACCTGTTACAAATTATTTACTTGACCTATTGACAATTGAACCATGGGTTAAAATCAGATCATTGGATCAGTCAACAAGTTAACTATGGTAATTTAGATCAAGCAATAATAGGTTTTATAAAACTTACACATAAGCTAAAACACATACTCCTACAACAAGATGAATTGGATAGTTGGATGTAGGATTTATTTAATTTTAAATAATTATTTTCGAAAATAATAAATAAATAAAAAAATACTTCGGCATTTTAAATAAAATAAAATAAAAAAATATTTAAAATTAAACCTACAATTTTTGAAAAAATAGGTTTCAACTAACCTAAATATCATTTCAAAAATAATTGTTAACCACCTTTTAAATTTTTAAAAGTTATTTCATAAATAAAAATAAATATTTTTCACATTTTATAATTTAATTTAAATAAAAATAACAAAATTTAAAAAATTAGCAAAATATCTTATTTCTATTTAAAGTTACATGATTATAGTAATCTTATTTTAAATTTAAATAAGGTCAAATTATTTAAAAAAATAATAAATTTAAAAAAAATTTAATATCTGACCTTTAAATTTTAAAAATAAGACAAAATAATCAAATTTAAAAATAAGATATAAAATCGCGCAAAAGGATAGATTTTTACCTGTTTTCAAATTCAAATTACAATAATATCTAAAATTAAATTTTAAAAAAAAATCAAATTAATTTATTTCTGATATTTGATTTGAAAATTGAAAAGTAAAAATCAAAATACAAAACTACACAAAAAATCGGAAGTTAATTACATGAAATAGCATGAAAAATCGAAGAAAACGAAAAAATTTGCGAGTTGTACGAACAGTATGCATACTGTCCGCGCGCGTGCATGGGGAGGACTGACCGAGAAACCTCGGCGCAGGAGGCTGCTAGCAGCCTCTCCGCGCGGGCAAGGGAGGTTTTCAGACACAAAATCGTGTCTCTGCGCGTGTTGTCTGAAGGAAGCCCCTCATCCGCGCGCGTAGGGTAGTTGCATCATTCCGATATTTTTTCGATTTTTAAAAATTCATAACTAATTCAAATAAAATCGAAATTGAGTTCTGTAAAAAAGTAAATTGCTTAATTTTTTCCAAGATATCCAATAAAAATAATTCCTGGAACAGATTTTCAATTATTTTTCACGAAAATTTACAAACATCAATCAATCATCATACAACACACAAAACAACATGATACCATTCAAATGACAAACAAATCGTTTTAAGTCCAAATTTCTTGCAAGAAAATTAATTACCATGGCTCTGAGGCCAGTTGTTGGAAATTTTTTACCAGGATCTTAGATCTACTCACAAGTATGTTGATTAACACCCTAAATATGAACTTTTAAAACGATTATAAATAAACACATATAAAGTATGAGAAACCTTACATTGGGTGCAGCGGAATAATATGTCTCCTTCCACTCAGATCTCTAACCCTTGTATCCTTTCTGGCACAGAGTATTATCAAGATCTGAGCCGAATATCCTTCTTGTTGAATGTCTTTCTTCACGAGCTTCCTCACTATGATTGAGGTACTACTTGTTGTGTGTCATGTGAGGGGGAGCTGGGTTCAGTATGTCGTACCCACTTCTATTGGCCCCCAACTCTCACACAAGGCCCAAAAGAGAGGAATTTAACCTTAAAATGAACAACTGTTATTAATTGAATAGGCCCAAAAACTAAATGGGCCTAAATAAAATCTATCAAAATCTATGACATTTTAATTAGCAACAACAGCCTATATGCATCTATAACAAAAGTAAACATATAGGCTCTCACAGGCACACATTTGGATGGATCCTATCATGTTACTAGGTCATACACAAATGAAAGAAGAATGTAAAATTTACCTGTTACAAATTATTTACTTGACCTATTGACAATTGAACCATGGGTTAAAATCAGATCATTGGATCTGTCAACAAGTTAACCATGACAATTTAGATCAAGCAATAATAGGTTTTATAAAACTTACACATAAGCTAAAAGACATACTCCTGCAACAAGATGAATTGGATAGTTGGATGTAGGATTTATTTAATTTTAAATAATTATTTTTCGAAAATAATAAATAAATAAAAAAATACTTCGGCATTTTAAATAAAATAAAATAAAAAAATATTTAAAATTAAACCTACAATTTTTGAAAAAATAGGTTTCAACTAACCTAAATATCATTTCAAAAATAATTGCTAACCACCTTTTAAATTTTTAAAAGTTATTTTATAAATAAAAATAAATATTTTTCACATTTTATAATTTTATTTAAATAAAAATAACAAAATTTAAAAAATTAGCAAAATATCTTGTTTCTATTTAAAGTTACATGATTATAGTAATCTTATTTTAAATTTAAATAAGGTCAAATTATTTAAAAAAAATTAAATTTAAAAAATATTTAATATCTGACCTTTAAATTTTAAAAATAAGACAAAATAATCAAATTTAAAAATAAGATATAAAATCAAGCAAAAAGATAGATTTTTACCTGTTTTCAAATTCAAATTACACTAATATCTAAAATTAAATTTAAAAAAAAAAATCAAATTAATTTATTTCTGATATTAGATTTGAAAATTGGAAAGTAAAAATCAAAATACAAAACTACACAAAAAATTGGAAGTTAATTCCATGAAATAGCATGAAAAATCGGAGAAAACGAAAAAATTTACGAGCTGAACGAACAATATGCATACTGTTTGCGCGCGTGCATGGGGTGGACTGACCGAGAAACCTCGGCGCAGGAGGCTGCTAGCAGCCTCTCCGCGCGCGCAAGGGAGGTTTTCAGACACAAAATCGTGTCTGTGCGTGTGTTGACCGAGGGAAGCCCCTCATCCGCGCGCGTAGGGTAGTTGCATCATCCCGATATTTTTTCGATTTTCAAAAATTCATAACTAATTCAAATAAAATCGAAATTGAGTTCTCTAAAAAAGTAAATTGCTTAATTTTTTCCAAGATATCCAATAAAAATAATTCCTGGAACAGATTTTCAATTATTTTTCACGAAAATTCACAAACATCAATCAATCATCATACAACACACAAAACAACATGATACCATCCAAATGACAAACAAATCGTTTTAAGTCCAAATTTCTTGCAAGAAAATCAATTACCATGGCTCTGAGGCCAGTTGTTGGAAATTTTTTACCAGAATCTTAGATCTACTCACAAGTATGTTGATTAACACCCTAAATATGAACTTTTAAAACGATTATAAATAAACACATATAAAGTATGAGAAACCTTACATTGGGTGCAGCGGAATAATATGTCTCCTTCCACTCAGATCTCTAACCCTTGTATCCTTTCTGGCGCAGAGTATTATCAAGATCTGAGCCCGAATATCCTTCTTGTTGAATGTCTTTCTTCACGAGCTTCCTCACTATGATTGAGGTACTACTTGTTGTGTGTCATGTGAGGGGGAGCTGGGTTCAGTATGTCGTACCCACTTCTATTGGCCCCCAAATCTCACACAAGGCCCAAAAGAGAGGAATTTAACCTTAAAATGAACAACTGTTATTAATTGAATAGGCCCAAAAACTAAATGGGCCTAAATAAAATCTATCAAAATCTTTGACATTTTAATTAGCAACAACAACCTATATGCATCTATAACAAAAGTAAACATATAGGCTCTCACAGGCACACATTTGGATGGATCCTATCATGTTACTAGGTCATACACAAATGAAAGAAGAATGTAAAATTTACCTGTTACAAATTATTTACTTGACCTATTGACAATTGAACCATGGGTTTGTTGGGTTTTATGCCCTAAATAAAACTCATTTCATATAATTAGATTTACTTATTAATAAAGATCAGAAATAACATTTTATGTTGCATGGTTCACATGATTTATTTCATGATTATATGTGTATATAATGTATGAATTCTTTTTAAGTCCAGAACATATGAGTTCGTTAAAGATTATAGTGTTGTCAGCACAGTAGAATATAATCTTTATTATATGTTCAAAAGTAGATTCCCTGATTTGTCAGAACACTGGATTTAGACTGACATGGTATAATTAGCGATAGGTATTCTTACACCTTGGAAAAGTGTTATGTCCTTTCCAGGACATTGGCAAAGTTTACCAGTATCGGATGTATGGAGTATACATCGGAAGTGACCGATATTGAACTTTGATTAGATATGTTAAAATTTACCGTAATATCTATTCAATTCAATATCAACTGTTGATCCTAGATCACATGATCGAAATCCTGATATGGTTAGGCTCAATCTCAAGAGTGTTATTCGTGTTCTTTGATTTGTTAGTTAAGCCTAGTTTTGTATCAGGGTGATACGTACATTTTGGGAACACGGTACTGCAATTGAGTGGGAGCGCTAACATAAATATGGAATCTATAGCTTCTATTTGGCAAATAGAAGTAAAGGATGATTTCCTTCGAGCTTAACCAAACGAAGATAAATTGTGGAGATCTCATTTCACTTAGGTGAAATATCATTTATACAGGGTTAAGTGTTTTAAGGATAAAATACATTGTAGGGTGTTACGGTAATTTAATCCTGTACAGTGTAAATCATCTATATAGAGGATCATTGATCACATTAGGGTTATAACAATGGATAACTAATGACGTGTCTATATCGTGGAACATATAGAGCGTTTCTATATGACTGAGAGTGCAATTCCAAGTTCTAAGTGTGGATTCAATGAGGAATTAATAAGTTAGGGAATTTACTTGGTAAATTCGGTTCGACTTATTGGAAGCTCGGTTATATAGACCCATGGTCCCCATACTAGTTGAGGCCATACTGCTTGTAAGACTCAGTTAATTGATTTTAATTAATCAATTATAATTCTAAAAGTTAGACTATGTCTACTTTATGAATTCTCACAGTTTAAGGATGAAATCGTAAAGAAAAGGGTTTCTAGGTTTAATTATTAATTAAGAGACTTTGTATGTCTAATTAATAATTATTTTAAATGACAATATTATTTAATAATCTATTTTAGTTATTAAATAATTAGTTTTGGCATTTAAATGATTAGAATTGAAAAAATGGCATTTTTGGAGAAATAGAAATAAAATTGAGGAAACTGCAAAATCCAAGTGAGGCCCATATTCCCTCTATGGCCGAGCACTTCCTTTGTGTTTCCCAATTATTATTTTTATTTTTTAATTGTCATGTAATTGCTAATCAAAGCCTAGCTATAATAGGAAAGTGGTGGATCACACTAAATAAGGCAGTTAATTGATTACACAGTAATTAAGGAAACTGTTTTATTTGGAATGTTGTGCTCTCCCTTTTCCCTATATAAAGCAACCTTGCTCTCTTCTCTTGTATGCATGAAAAGCCACGAAATTAAGAGAGAAAAGAGAGAGAATTTTCAAAATCCTTGTGAGATGAGTAGTGCCCACACACATCAAGTGATATCTCAATCATAGTATGGAAGACTATGGAATTTCTGCATCAAAGAAGGGAAAAGAAGATTCAGGTTCAGATCTTGGTGATGCTCTGCTATAGAAAGGAATCAAGGGCTAGAGATCTGAACGGAAGGAGTCATATTATTCCGCTGCACCCACTGTAAGGTTTTCTAACTTTATATGTGTTTATTTTCATTGTTTTAGAATTCATATTAGGTTGTTAATCCAACATACTTGTTAGTAAATCTAGATCCTTGTAAAATAATTTCCAACAACTGGCACCAGAGCCATGGTAATGATTTACTTTCATGTAATATGAATTAAAACGATGATTGATGTTTGTGTGTTGATTTGGATGGTTTCATGTTGGTTTATGTGCTTATGTGATGAATGTATGTGTTGTACGAAATTTCTCCATGAAATATATTTTTTCAATTTTTGAAAATATTTTATTTGGATTCCTTGTGAAAAATTGAGCAATTTTTGTTTTTACGGAATTCGATTCCGATAAAAATTGAGAAAGATATGAATTTTGGAAGATTGGAAATCATGGATGCTGCATGCAGCCTGGGAGTTCCCCACAAATTGCGAATTTTTGAGGTTTTTTCCCCAAAAATCCAATTTTTTCATGGGATTGTTTCCAAAATTCATTTTTCCTTTCTTAAATATTTCTAAATTGAAATGTTTCCAATTTTAAATATTTTCAATTTGGAATTTTTCCAATTTTAAATATTTCTATTCTGGATTGTTTCCAATTTTTAAATATTTCCTATTATGGTCAGATTTAAAAATTTGTTAACTTCTTTAATATTTATTTATTATTTAATTATAAGATTAGATATTTTGATATTTAAGATATTTTAAATTAAAAGATAACTTTGCCTTTTTATTTAAAATATTATATTAAAATTATCTTATATGTCAAATTAAATAATTAATAAATTTGAAATTAACATAGATATTTTTATAGATATACTTACCATAATGTTTTTCAAATTCAAAAATTTGTTATTTTGTTAAATATTTAATTATTTATAAATTATAAGTTAAAAATGATATTTTTTCTATATATATTATTTTTTTCCTTATTAGAAATTTATAAATCATATCTTAAATATTTAAATAACATAGATATTTTTGTAGAGATTTGAATATTGCTTAATTTGAGATATTTTGATATATAATTATGGTAATTATTATTTAACCAAATCTATTTTAAAATTGGTTTATTTTATTAAATTATAAGATCTGAAAGTGATATTGGAGATTCTTTCCTTATAAATCATTGATCTTATTAGATATTTAATTTAATTTGATTCAAATAAACCTAGATATTTTAAAATTAGTTTCCTTTATTTGGTTAGTTTAAGAATAATAATTTAATTATATTAATATCTCGATTCACATCTGTTACAAACCTATTATTTGGTTTGTTTATTTATATTGTTTATTCAAAACTTTTTAAGAAACCTATTATTTATCTGATCTAAATTGCTATGATTAACTTGTTGACAGATCATAATCCAATGATCTGATTTTAATCATAGTCCAATTGACGATAGATCTTATAAATAATTTGTAACAGGTAAATTTTGTACTTCTTTCATCTGTGTAAACCTAGTGACATGATAGGACCCATCCAAATCATTTGACATGTGTGAGCCTATATATTGCTTTTGGGCTTAGATACATATAGGGAGCCCATTTAAGTTTTTACTAAGTAAATGGACTAGGTTGCTAAAATAAATTCTGACATAAGGAAATTTATTTAGGCCCAATTAGATTTGGGCTTATTCAATGAATAACAATTGTTTATTTTAAGGTTAAATTCCTCTCTTTTGGGCCTTGTGTGAGAGTTGGGGGCCATAGAAGTGGGTACGACATACTGAACCCAGCTCCCCCTCACATGAACTACCCCAATTGTGAAGGCTCATTTGCCTTATTTAAATAATTGTATTAGGTTAATTATATTAGTCTAACCTAATTAAAATTGAATTAGCAACATAATTAACTTTTAAAATATATGAAATTTATTTTTCATTGTAATATTTTAAAGTTAATTTTAGAAAAACACTTAGTCAATGATATATTCTAGATAGTTATTTCTAGTACTAGTTATTATTTCTAATATTAAATAAGAAAATATCATTGATTGTGAAATTAATTGTCTCATAATTAATTTTGGTACAATCTAAGTTTAGAATATCTTCCTAGTATTAAACTAGAATTAATAATTAAGTTTCCTCTTTACTTAATTATTTATTTCTTGAATTTAATACATTTAATTAAATTGAAAATTTCAATATCTAAGTTGATTTTCATCATGATACTTTAATATTGTTATTTTCATGTTATTTAATTAAAGTTGAAAATTATTTTAAGTTTGGAATCTTATTTCAGAATAACTTAAGTTTGAATAATTTTCAAAATATATTTTATTTTATTTTATTAATCATTTCCCAAAATTTCGAAATTGCATCACCTTGATGCAGAAATTTCAAATTTTATTTGAAAAATAGATTAAAGTTGAAAATTATTTATTTAATTTTGGACCAACTTAAATCATTGATTTTTTCATTTAATGATTAATTAAAATAAATGAACTAAAATATATTATAATTAGAAATTGGATTAATTAGTCTATGAAAATCTAGATAGATATTATCTATTTTGCTTGAAGTATTTTTCTAGTGTATTTAATTAAATAGAAAATTAATATTTAAGTTGATTTTTTAATCATGATACTTAAATATTTGAAATTTTTCTAAGATATTTAATTAAATAGGGAAATTATATTTTTGTTGAAAATTAATTTTATTAATTTTGGGCCAACATAAAATTAGAGTAATTTTCCAGGATTTATTTTTATTTTATTTTAAAGCATTTTCGAAATGCAATATATATTTATAGAAAATTAAATTTGAGTTGTAAATTAATTCAAATTAATTTTGAAACAACTTAAATTGAATGATTTTCTAAATATTTATGGAAATTATTACTAAGATGGAAATAATTCACGTTATTTATCCATCTAAGTATAATTTATAAATATTAAATTAAAATTTATATTTGGAATTTTTCATTCTAAATTGGAAATTTTAATTAAATAAATATATATTTAAAATAAATTGATTAAAATAAATATTAGAAGAAAATACAACCCTTCATTAAATAATGAGCTTTATTATTATAAGGATATTCGATCTCCATTGTTAGTTTTACATAGCTATTGTTTTAGTGAGTAATCCTCCCTAATGGAGGAACGTTCATTAGCAAGTTAGCACCGTTTAATCTCGAAAGATAAGTAATCTTGTAAGTTTTTTTATATATAGTTTATGACCACCCTAATGGTGGCGACTGTATAAGACTTGCAAGAATATGAAACAATGGTGGAAGCTCATAAGATAGAATAGCCTTGACTCTCGCCTAAACGGGACAACGCGGATTTCAATCTTGATCGAATAAAAGGTTGCTAGAATGTTGATCATTTTAGATGAGCTGACAACTCTATTCAATGAATGATAGCTTTGACTCTCGCCTAAACAGGACACTGATATCAGTTTGTTGAAAACCTTGGAAATTATTTAGGATTGTATGTTTTAGTATTTTCACTTGTCATTCCTACTTGCTATGTGCTTCATAATTTTTGAATTGTGTATGAATTTGTATTGAACCATGTTATTTTCTGTTATTAAATTGTAGTTTAATTTCGAATCTTCATTGTTGGTCTAACTTGATTTGTTTTTCTAATGAGATAAATCCCTAATGGATTTTCACCATTAGACTAACATAATAGTGTTAGATCTCGAAAGATAAATATTGTGAATGCAACATCTAGCTGTTCATCAATTGATGACACCCTAGACTAGTATTTTACAATATGAAACAAGAAGATTGTATAAATAAGATTACTTTGACTCTCGCTAATCGGAGCATCGTTGGATTCTTATTTAAAACGAAATTATCCTAATTCCTCTTAGCTTATTCATTTCGAATTAGCTTAATGACATATCATTGGATGAATGGTCTATAAATCATATAAAGTCTTATTTTCTCTTAAGAAATTAGATGACGCATATGATTATATTCCCGGAATACTATCTCTAAATGATATAAATCCTCAATCTTAGATATCTCCTACTTGTATAGGCAAATCATAGAGTTAGATTAGTAGTGGTGGTCCAAGAAAGAATGACTAATTATACAGTTACACTTTCACAAGTGTTTCATAACCATTTTCTTTCAATGGATTCAAACTGTATGAGTTTAGTATTCTGTGACCAGAATCCACTTGCACTATTCTAAGAACTCTTTGATGTTGATGTAACCTAAGTCATCAAAAGATACAACCACATATTTTATAAATCTAAGGCATTTGTATCTTGTTCATAGTGGTTTTGACAAGATCATTCTCTGCAAAGAGTTAATATGCCTATATCCACTGAAAGTAATTTTATCTCATTCGCAGATGGATGTACATTCAGGGGTGGATATGAGTTTTCGTTGTATTCTTAAAACGATCACTCTAAATTTTACCTTATGCAAAAGAAATTTGAAATGTTTGAAAAATTTCATGAATTTCTAGCAGTGGTGAAGGTAAGTGGTTAAAGATCTTGCGAACTAATAGGGGTGGAGAAAAAGTTAGTAGATATGCAGTTCAAAGATCATTAATTTGTTTTTTGAATTATATCCAAACTTACCTCCCCAGAAATTCGAGTTGCATATTGATGATTAGTTACTAGTCGTTGCCTAAATCCTTCTATGGAAATAAATTTCAGAATGATGCAATGGTTGTATACTTTATATAAATCATTACTAGATTCATGGATGACCTAATTGAAATCTTAAGAAAATCTAGAACTGCTAACCTTTGTTTGCATGTTTGTTAGCTATTCTAAGTGATTAGGGGTGGAGAATCCCATAGTCATTAGATAAGAAAGTGTTTGTTTAAACAAATACTGCCTTTCTAAGAAAATGACTAAGTCTGAAAATAAAGTAGCAAATAAAGGAGATATTTTTTCTTGATTCCATAAGTGTTCTATCATCTTATTCGTAACAAGATGATCCCACTGCCTCTGTTGTCTTAACACAACTGAAGAGGTCTATACCATTTAGTTTTCTTTGACATAGTTCACGGTACCTTGTTGTAGTGGGAGAGTTTCTAGGAACTCACCTTCTTATAACTTGGAAGACACTAGTGATTAAAATCCATTGTGAGTTTAAACAAGTAATGGATTGTCAAGATAAGAAACTAAGAAGAAAGTCAAGAGAACTATAGTTTGATCCATTCACATGGAGTAACCTAAAGTTTTCTGTTACAAGGACATGAAAGGAAATTTTCGTTCATAAGTCTATTCAATGGACTTAACAAAACTTCCTGTTCCTAGTATTATAGGTTTGAGTTTATCTAAACCTATGGCTTGTGGTATACCTGGTAATTACTTACTCTAATGCAAGCAACTTACTTTAGTAAGATGTTGGAGCATTTTTCTTTCCAATAGAAATCTATAGAAGCTTCACAACTTCTTAGATATAGATTTTATTTATCTAAGGAAAAGTTTCAACTATTCCAGAGAAGATAAAGCCATGAAAGAATTTCTTAAATCAACAGTGAGAGGTCTCAGATATGCTTTTGTATGCCTTAGACCAGACACCTGCTGTTGAGTGGGAGTAATGAGTAGGTATCAGATTAATCCAGGAGAGCAACATTGGAAGACAATCAAGTAAATCTTAAGATTAAGAAGAGGAACTATATGTTAGTCAATAAGGGGGGTTTTGAAACTCTTAGACTACACCACATCAGATTTCAAGACTTGCCTTTGTGCTAGAAAGTTTGCTGATGAGATGGTGATTACTTTGGGGGTGGAGTAGTGATTTTGGAGAAGTGTAAAAACCTATCTGAAATCTCTTGGTCTACCAGAAAGAGACTGAATGTTAAAAGTTGCAGGAAAGATACTTTTTCAGTCTAAGGAAAGTTCTATACATTTGTGGCAGTGTTCCAACTTGCCTTAACTACTAGGGTTACTTCCTGAATAACGAAAGAGTAGTTGCCCAAAAGTATAGAATCCAGTATCCCAAAAGAGTAGACATATAGAGAGGAATTTCACATTATCAAGGATTTTGTGATTAAGGAAGAGTAATGGTGGAGAAGAGGTTGTGTTTAATTCAACCTATCAGATCCTATTACGAGGAGTATACTACTATTACACTTGATTGGTATATCAAGGTGTTAATGATTATTTGAAATGCACTTTTTGTTTTATATTAGTGCAAGTGGGAGTTTGTTGGGTTTTATGCCCTAAATAAAACTCATTTCATATAATCAGATTTACTTATTAATAAATATCAGAAATAACATTTTATGTTGCATGGTTCACATGATTTATTTCATGATTATATGTGTATATAATGTATGAATTCTTTTTAAGTCCAGAACATATGAGTTCGTTAAAGATTATAGTGTTGTCAGCACAGTGGAATATAATCTTTATTATATGTTCAAAAGTAGATTCCCTGATTTGTCAGAACACTGGATTTAGACTGACATGATTTCCTTCGAGCTTAACCAAACGAAGATAAATGGTGGAGATCTCATTTCACTTAGGTGAAATATCATTTATACAGGGTTAAGTGTTTTAAGGATAAAATACATTGTAGGGTGTTACGGTAATTTAATCATGTACAGTGTAAATCATCTATATAGAGGATCATTGATCACATTAGGGTTATAACAATGGATAACTAATGACGTGTCTATATCGTGGAACATATAGAGCGTTTCTATATGACTGAGAGTGGAATTCCAAGTTCTAAGTGTGGATTCAATGAGGAATTAATAAGTTAGGGAATTTACTTGGTAAATTCGGTTCGACTTATTGGAAGCTCGGTTATATAGACCCATGGTCTCCATACTAGTTGAGGCCATACTGCTTGTAAGACTCAGTTAATTGATTTTAATTAATCAATTATAATTCTAAAAGTTAGACTATGTCTACTTTATGAATTCTCACAGTTTAAGGATGAAATCGTAAAGAAAAGGGTTTCTAGGTTTAATTATTAATTAAGAGACTTTGTATGTCTAATTAATAATTATTTTAAATGACAATATTATTTAATAATCTATTTTAGTTATTAAATAATTAGTTTTGACATTTAAATGATTAGAATTGAAAAAATGGCATTTTTGGAGAAATAGAAATAAAATTGAGGAAACTGCAAAATCCAAGTGAGGCCCATATTCCCTCTATGGCCGAGCACTTCCTTTGTGTTTTCCAATTATTATTTTTATTTTTTAATTGTCATGTAATTGCTAATCAAAGCCTAGCTATAATAGGAAAGTGGTGGATCACACTAAGGGCCAGTTTGGCACAGCTGTAGCTGTGGGGAAAAGCAGCTGTAGCTGTGCTGTGGGAAAAAGCAGCTGTAGCAGAACTGTGGATAAAAGCTGAGCTGACTGTTTGGTAAATTATAATTTTTAAAGTGCTGTGAGTTGTTAAGATTCTATTACAATAATGATAATATTTTAATCTAGTTCATTATAATTACAAATATATATAAAAAATATGTTATATAAATTTTTTATTTTTTTATATATTTTTAATTATTTTTTTCTATAGTATAAATTTATATGCATTTGATAAAAATAATTTTTAATATTTTTAAATTATATTTTTATCACTTGCAAAAGATAAAATTGTAGTTGATAAGAAACATAAATTGATATTATTTGTTAATAATAAAAATATCAATATAAAATATTTTTTAAAATAAAATAAAAAATTAGAAATTTAAATATTTTTTATTTTTAAATATTTTTTCATTTAAAAAATATTTTTATTTTTTATAATATATAATAAATAATTAAATAAATTTTTAGTAAAAATAATTTATTATAAAGTCTTTTAATCAAAAGAGCTTTTTCTAAAAGTTGGGTTGTACCAGCTTTAGCTTTTAGCTGTAGCTTTTCTATAATTTCTTCAATAAGCTGTTTTTTAACAGCTTACCAAACACCTTTTTGTCACAGCTTTTTTGAAAAGCAACTTTTAGCTTTTCCAAAAGCTGTGCCAAACGGGCCCTAAATAAGGCAGTTAATTGATTACACAGTAATTAAGGAAACTGTTTTATTTGGAAAGTTGTGCTCTCCCTTTTACCTATATAAAGCAACCTTGCTCTCTTCTCTTGTATGCATGAAAAGCCACGAAATTAAGAGAGAAAAGAGAGAGAATTTTCGAAATCCTTGTGAGATGAGTAGTGCCCACACACATCAAGTGGTATCTCAATCATAGTATGGAAGACTATGGAATTTCTGCATCAAAGAAGGGAAAAGAAGATCCAGGTTCAAATCTTGGTGATGCTCTCCTACAGAAAGGAATCAAGGGCTAGAGATCTGAACGGAAGGAGTCATATTATTCCGCTGCACCCACTGTAAGGTTTTCTAACTTTATATGTGTTTATTTTCATTGTTTTAGAATTCATATTAGGTTGTTAATCCAACATACTTGTTAGTAAATCTAGATCCTGGTAAAATAATTTCCAACAGGGTTAAAATCAGATCATTGGATCTGTCAACAAGTTAACCATGGCAATTTAGATCAAGCAATAATAGGTTTTATAAAACTTACACATAAGCTAAAACACATACTCCTGCAACAAGATGAATTGAATAGTTGGATGTAGGATTTATTTAATTTTAAATAATTATTTTCGAAAATAATAAATAAATAAAAAAATACTTCGGCATTTTAAATAAAATAAAATAAAAAAATATTTAAAATTAAACCTACAATTTTTGAAAAAATAGGTTTCAACTAACCTAAATATCATTTAAAAAATAATTGTTAACCACCTTTTAAATTTTTAAATGTTATTTCATAAATAAAAATAAATATTTTTCACATTTTATAATTTAATTTAAATAAAAATAACAAAATTTAAAAAATTAGCAAAATATCTTATTTCTATTTAAAGTTACATGATTATAGTAATCTTTTTTTAAATTTAAATAAGGTCAAACTATTTAAAAAAAAAATAAATTTAAAAAATATTTAATATCTGACCTTTAAATTTTAAAAATAAGACAAAATAATCAAATTTAAAAATAAGATATAAAATCAAGCATTGGGCTTTTAACCTAATGGTCGCAGGTTCAAGTCCTGCTATACCCAAACCTACCTTACACTATACTACTATTAGTAAGGATGCGTAGTAGCGTTCAAAGAGCACTCTTTGGCCTTTAGACTCGCTTCAGCGACTTCGCCCTTTAAGTGACAAGGGGGTGAGGTAAGGAGTAGTATAAGAGTGGCTCGGTCATCAATAGGCCTCTCCTTATTCATTCTATAGGGCTCGTGCCTTCCTTCGTTCCTCTTCCTGAAGGGAAGCAAAGTCGATGGGTGGTCAAAAGGATAGATTTTTACCTGTTTTCAAATTCAAATTACACTAATATCTAAAATTAAATTTAAAAAAAAATCAAATTAATTTATTTCTGATATTAGATTTGAAAATTGAAAAGTAAAAATCAAAATACAAAACTACACAAAAAATCGGAAGTTAATTCCATGAAATAGCATGAAAAATCGAATAAAACGAAAAAATTTGCGAGTTGTACGAACAGTATGCATACTGTCCGCGCGCGTGCATGGGGTGGACTGACCGAGAAACCTCGGCGCAGGAGGCTGCTAGCAGCCTCTCCGCGCGCGCAAGGGAGGTTTTCAGACACAAAATCGTGTCTGTGCGCGTGTTGTCCGAGGGAAGCCCCTCATCCGCGCGCGTAGGGTAGTTGCATCATCCCGATATTTTTTCGATTTTCAAAAATTCATAACTAATTCAAATAAAATCGAAATTGAGTTCTGTAAAAAAGTAAATTGCTTAATTTTTTCCAAGATATCTAATAAAAATAATTCCTGGAACAGATTTTCAATTATTTTTCACGAAAATTTACAAACATCAATCAATCATCATACAACACACAAAACAACATGATACCATTCAAATGACAAACAAATCGTTTTAAGTCCAAATTTCTTGCAAGAAAATCAATTACCATGGCTCTGAGGCCAGTTGTTGGAAATTTTTTACCAGGATCTTAGATCTACTCACAAGTATGTTGATTAACACCCTAAATATGAACTTTTAAAACGATTATAAATAAACACATATAAAGTATGAGAAACCTTACATTGGGTGCAGCGGAATAATATGTCTCCTTCCACTCAGATCTCTAACCCTTGTATCCTTTCTGGCGCAGAGTATTATCAAGATCTGAGCCCGAATATCCTTCTTGTTGAATGTCTTTCTTCACGAGCTTCCTCACTATGATTGAGGTACTACTTGTTGTGTGTCATGTGAGGGGGAGCTGGGTTCAGTATGTCGTACCCACTTCTATTGGCCCCCAACTCTCACACAAGGCCCAAAAGAGAGGAATTTAACCTTAAAATGAACAACTGTTATTAATTGAATAGGCCCAAAAACTAAATGGGCCTAAATAAAATCTATCAAAATCTATGACATTTTAATTAGCAACAACAACCTATATGCATCTATAACAAAAGTAAACATATAGGCTCTCACAGGCACACATTTGGATGGATCCTATCATGTTACTAGGTCATACACAAATGAAAGAAGAATGTAAAATTTACCTGTTACAAATTATTTACTTGACCTATTGACAATTGAACCATGGGTTAAAATCAGATCATTGGATCTGTCAACAAGTTAACCATGGCAATTTAGATCAAGCAATAATAGGTTTTATAAAACTTACACATAAGCTAAAACACATACTCCTACAACAAGATGAATTGGATAGTTGGATGTAGGATTTATATAATTTTAAATAATTATTTTCGAAAATAATAAATAAATAAAAAAATACTTCGGCATTTTAAATAAAATAAAATAAAAAAATATTTAAAATTAAACCTACAATTTTTGAAAAAATAGGTTTCAACTAACCTAAATATCATTTCAAAAATAATTGCTAACCACCTTTTAAATTTTTAAAAGTTATTATATAAATAAAAATAAATATTTTTCACATTTTATAATTTTATTTAAATAAAAATAACAAAATTTAAAAAATTAGCAAAATATCTTGTTTCTATTTAAAGTTACATGATTATAGTAATCTTATTTTAAATTTAAATAAGGTCAAATTATTTAAAAAAAATTAAATTTAAAAAATATTTAATATCTGACCTTTAAATTTTAAAAATAAGACAAAATAATCAAATTTAAAAATAAGATATAAAATCAAGCAAAAAGATAGATTTTTACCTGTTTTCAAATTCAAATTACACTAATATCTAAAATTAAATTTTTTAAAAAAAATCAAATTAATTTATTTCTGATATTAGATTTGAAAATTGAAAAGTAAAAATCAAAATACAAAACTACACAAAAAATTGGAAGTTAATTCCATGAAATAGCATGAAAAATCGGAGAAAACGAAAAAATTTACGAGCTGTACGAATAGTATGCATACTGTTCGCGCGCGTGCATGGGGTGGACTGACCGAGAAACCTCGGCGCAGGAGGCTGCTAGCAGCCTCTCCGCGCGCGCAAGGGAAGTTTTCAGACACAAAATCGTGTCTGTGCGCGTGTTGACCGAGGGAAGCCCCTCATCCGTGCGCGTAGGGTAGTTGCATCATCCCGATATTTTTTCGATTTTCAAAAATTCATAACTAATTCAAATAAAATCGAAATTGAGTTCTGTAAAAAAGTAAATTGCTTAATTTTTTCCAAGATATCCAATAAAAATAATTCCTGGAGCAGATTTTCAATTATTTTTCACGAAAATTCACAAACATCAATCAATCATCATACAACACACAAAACAACATGATACCATCCAAATGACAAACAAATCGTTTTAAGTCCAAATTTCTTGCAAGAAAATCAATTACCATGGCTCTGAGGCCAGTTGTTGGAAATTTTTTACCAGGATCTTAGATCTACTCACAAGTATGTTGATTAACACCCTAAATATGAACTTTTAAAACGATTATAAATAAACACATATAAAGTATGAGAAACCTTACATTGGGTGCAGCGGAATAATATGTCTCCTTCCACTCAGATCTCTAACCCTTGTATCCTTTCTGGCGCAGAGTATTATCAAGATCTGAGCCCGAATATCCTTCTTGTTGAATGTCTTTCTTCACGAGCTTCCTCACTATGATTGAGGTACTACTTGTTGTGTGTGGGCACTACTCTATCAGTAAGAGGTTCGAAACAAAACCATAGCATTGGTTAAAATACTCTGGAGGAATAGTAATGTGGAAGAGCCCACTTGGGAGCTGGAGTCTGACATGAGGAATCAATATCCAAGGCTAGTCAGGTTAGATTTCGAGGAAGAAATCCTTTTAACAGTGGGATAATTGTAAAGACCGCCTAATTTTAATATGTTATATTATTAAATAATTAGGGTTTAGTTATGAAATTAAAATATTAATTATCATTTACATATTCGTGGAGATATATATGAATTTAGATTATGTTATTTATGTTATATATGTAAATTTCTTGTTTTCCGTGTTTTAGTCTGGTAGCAGTGGAAAGCGACGTTGGGCCATTAGAGAGTCACGTTTTACATGGTTTGGAATTTTATTATTAACGGGGCATCATTGTTAGACACGAGTAGTGTCGGGAAATTTTTAGGGTTTGGAATTTACCAAATTACCCCTAGGTAGCACGTGAGCTTTGTTTTGTGTTAGGGGTAAAATGGTCATTCCTTTTAGAATCCTTATTTCGTCCTTTTGTGGACATTAGTGATATGATTTTGTTGGAAATTATTTTACCAGGATCTTAGATCTACTCACAAGTATGATGATTAACACCATAAATATGAACTTCTAAAACTATTTAAATAAACACATATAAAGTATGAGAAATCTTACATTGGGTGCAGCAGAATAATATGTCTCCTTCCACTCAGATCTCTAACCCAGGCATCCGAGCCTTCCTCCAATCCCAGTAACCATTCTTGCTCACCGATCTGTTATTTGTTTATTTATGATTATTGTTTTTTGAATTTTAGATTTGATTTATAAATGTTTTTTCATGGATACGCAGGGAGGTATATATATACTATTATTTGAGGGAAACTTGTTGAGAAAATTTCGATTTGATTAATGGCTGATCCATCACCTAGGGCTCGGGCTGATTATGATTAACTTAGTAATCTTCTGTTGATCGGCGACAGAGGTATGTACTCCTTATGTATTAATCTGTTTTATTTTATGCTATTTTTACTATCAAATTTAGGGTCAATTTCTGTTTCTAAAGATTCTTCACTTTATTTCTAATCAAAATAAATAATTGTTGTGATAATATAATTGTATTGAATTTTAAGGAAATGTTGTAATCTGTAGATAAACGCATTGGAATCAAATGATGTGTCCGTATAATATACAATCATAGATCTCTTTTATGGGTGTTTTGTCTCATTTCCTACTCTGTCAATTCATACAGTAGTATTAGTAGCATATGATACACTAACTTATCTATGTAGTGAGTATATTTGTTTGTTTACTGTAATTCATTTATCTCATAAAAATTATAGAATTGAAAACATAGATTTATAGTTTATTTATTTATCATGTGCATAATCTGAATCTCTCTCTGTTAGTTCCAAAATTTTCAACGACCCTTTCAGTTATCTATCTAATATATATGAATAAGTTTGGTGGGCTGCGGTCTTCTTATCATTGTGATTGTGAGTGTACATTCTTATTGATAAAGTATTATCAAGATCTGAGCCTGAATGTCCTTCTTGTTGAATGTCTTTTTTCACGATCTTCCTCACTATAATTAAGGTACTACTTGCTGTGTTCACTAAGAGGTTCGAAATTTACAATGAAGAAGAAGGAGAAGAAGGTGGCGGTTAGGTATAGAGAGAAGGCTCAGGTTTTTTTTGAAGGAAACAAGATGTGAAAGTCACTTTTTCCTGAAGCCATCACTATCTATTTATAGCATGCCACATAGGGTTAGGTTTGAATTATTTGGAATTAAAATAATGAAAATATTAAATGATAAATCCTACAAAGGTGGCCGGCCATGGCTGGTGGATTCGGGCCTCACTTTTGCAATTTTGCTGTTTTATCATTTTTGCATCTCATTTTCTCAAGAACGCCAATTTTCAAATTCAACCATTTAAATGTCAATTCTAACTATTTAATAACTATAAATAATTATTAAATAATATTGTCATTTATCATATTTATTAATTGGACCATACAAAGTATCTTAATTAACAAATATGCCCTAAAAACTCTTTCTTTACAATTTCTCCCCTGTTTAGTGAAAAATTCACAAATAGACATAGTCTAATTTGAGAATTATAATTGATTAATCAAAACCAATTAAATGAGTCTTACAAGTAATATTGCCTCAACTAGTGGGGGGACCATGGGTCTATATATCCGAGCTTCCAATAAGCAGATCAAGAATTTACAACCTAAATTCACTCTCAGTATATAGAATGCTCTATATGTTCCACAATATAGACACGTCATTATTTATCCATTGTTATAATCCTAATTTGATCAATGATCCTCTATATAGATGATCTACACTGTAAAGGGATTAGATTACTGTGACACCCTACAATGTATTTTATCCTTAAAACACTTAACCCCGTATAAATGATATTTCAGCTAAGTGAAATGAGTACTCCACCATTTATTTTTGTTTGGTCAAGCTCGAAGGAAATCATCCTTTACTTTCTATTTGCCAGATAGAAGCTATAGATTCCATATTTATGTTAGCGCTCCCACTCAATTGCACTACCGTGTTCCCAAAATGTACGTATCACCCTGACCCAAAAGTAGGCTTAACTAACAAATCAAAGAACAGGAATAACACTCTTGAGATTGAACGTAATCATATCAGGATTAAGATCATTTGATCTAGGATCAACTAGGCGATATTGACTTGAATAGATATTACAGTAAGTTTAATAAATCTATGTCAAAGTACAATATCGGTCCCTTCCGATGCATACTCCATGCACCCAACTAGAGATGGAAATTGGGCGGTTAATGTACGGGGAATGCAATCTCCGCCCCCATCCCCGCTACCTATTTATACCCGCATCCCCGTCTAATAACCAACGGATTCGGGGTAGGGGAATACCCGTCGGTTATGGAGAACCCATCGGATATCCATTAAGGTAAAATGAAAAAAAAAATTAATTTAAATAATTAAAAAAAAATAAATTAAACCAATATTCTGACAAATATTTATTATGCATTCATAGAAGATAAAAGATTAACCTACCTAAAAAAAGCATAACCTAATAGAAAATAAAAACTAAATATGTCTCAAAGTTTGAAAAAAAAAAATCATAACCCAAGTATAGAATCATAGTCTCATACCTCTCAAGCCTCCCAACAAATTAAAAAGTAAACAAAGATGAAATTAAGAATCGAGAAGAAAATATCTTTACACATGTAATCCACAATGATCATCAATTCACTATCGTCATTAGATCTTCATAATTTAAGCATATGATATATAATTTTGATTATCAATCATATATATACTATAAATATGTTAAAAATAAAAAGGAAATTATATATATCTATATCGGGGTCGGATATGGTGCAGATAGTATTATCCCCGCCCCCGTCCCATCCCCGCTTCGGGTATTGAAATTGTCCCCCACCACCGCCCCATTAACCACAAAGACGGGGAATCCCCACCCCATTAGGGGCGGGTCCCCGCGGTTACCCATCCCCACGGTATAAATTTTCATCTCTACACCCAACCCAAGCTTTACTTTAACCAATGCTCTGGAAAGAACATAGCATTTCTCCAAATGCAAGTAAACTCTGTTGTAGATTGTCATATCAGTAAAACCCCAGTGTTATTATAAATCTAGGAATCTTTACTCACATAGTCATGTTTACTTTCCACTGTGTTGACAACACAATAAACAGGATCAAGTATGTGAAAAGGGTTTGGATGAATTTATAAATCAAATAGACAAGCAATTGATAATATGAACCAAAACATACAAATGAATTAAAAATACTTCTGTTTCTTTATTGATATTGAATAAAATGGAATACATTGAAATGGAGTTTTATTTAGCGCATAAAACCCAACAAATTTTAGGGTTTGATTTATTAAAAGTTAAGTTTATATTGATTATTCTCAAAAATTAAGTTAGAAGCAAAATTGAGAAATTCCCTCTCTTAACACTCTCCCTCTCTTTCAAACCACTTAGAACCAGCAAGAAGAAAGGGTTGTTCAACTACAATTGAAGTGTTTCTAGCAAGATTTAGGTGCCTCGATTCAAGGTATAATTCTTTAGCTTTCTTTTCATTGATCTTCCTAAGCTCAAGATAGGTTGTAGTGTATGATTTTGTGAGTTAAGTTTTTGTGCATTTTAGGGTTGTTTTGATTTTGAGTTCTGGTGTTAGATTGAAGTTATTTGCGTTGTTTTAAGCTTTATTGGTTGATTGTTGAGGCGTTTGTGCTAAATTGGAGCTTGAGAAGTCTAGTTTGGTCCTTTAATGTTGTTTTGAAATTCTAAATTTATTATTAAGTTTGTTGCTGGAATTTGGTCTATTATGTTATATACATATGTTCTGGAGGTTATTGGAAAGTTTAGAGTTGAATTAGAGTGTTGGGGATATTTTTGGGTTTTCCTGCACTGAACCGGTCAAACGGTTTAGGGGGACCTATAGGAACCGGGCGACCGGTTTAGGGGTACGTGTAGGAATTGGTCGATCGATTGGTCCCCAAGAAACCCCACCAAATGAACTTCTAGTTGGGGAACTAGTCTGCCGGTTGGGATAATTTTTTGAACCCTAGTTTTCCCATTTTTGTGATATTTAGGGTATTATCATGTTATCCATCGATACGGATATTTCTAGTTTTAATTTTAAGTCCCCAGGAAGTGGTTTAGCGTGTCTCTCATCAGAATTTCGAATATTTATGTTTAGGGCCCTGTAAAGCGTCGAGCTATTGTTCCGCTCAGGCTAACCGGCACACCTGAGCATGGAAACGAGGTAAGATTGGCATAAAATATATTATATATGCATGGTGTATTTGTGATTGTATTTATTTTGGGTGATATCATATTGGCACAACTATTGTGTCGGTTCGACAGTATAGGTACCGTACTGGTTAAGAATGATCTTCACCCCAGCTAATCCCAAGAAGCTTCTGATCTCTGTCACTGTCTTCGGTCTCGGCCAATCCCTGACGGATTCAATCTTCCCGGGATCCACCTTGATCCCATCTTTACTCACAATGTGCCCTAGGAAGGACACCTGAGACAACCAGAACTCACATTTCTTGAACTTGGCGTAGAGCTTATGTTCTCGAAGTCGTTGCAGTACCATCTGAAGATGTAACTCATGCTCCTCTTCTGATTGAGAGTACACGAGGATGTCGTCGATAAACACAATCACACAGATATCGAGGAAATCCTTGAATACTCTATTCATCAGGTCCATGAATGCTGCAGGAGCATTGGTTAGTCCGAATGACATAACCAGAAACTCGTAATGTCCATACCTAGTGCGGAAAGCCGTCTTTGGAATGTCCTCCTCTCGGATTCTCAACTGATGATAACCCGAACGGAGATCAATCTTAGAAAAGACCGTCTTCCCCTGAAGCTGATCGAACAAGTCATCGATCCTAGGTAATGGGTATTTATTCTTCACCGTCAGCTTGTTCAATTCCCTGTAGTCGATGCACATCCTCATAGATCCATCCTTCTTCTTGACGAACAAAACCGGGGCTCCCCAGGGTGACACACTGGGCCGAATGAACCCTATGTCAAGCAACCCTTGGAGCTGAATCTTTAATTCCTTAAGTTCAGCTGGAGCCATCCTATACGGGGCTTTGGAAACCGGATCCACCCCTGGTGCCAAGTCAATCACAAAATCAATCTCCCGCTGAGGTGGTAACCCTGGAAGTTCTTCGGGAAAAACGTCCAAAAATTCCCGAACCACTCTGATGTCCTCTGGCCGAATGGTATCTGGCCGAGTGGTGTCCACCACCACGGCCAGAAACCCTAAGCACCCGCCGTGCAATAATTCTCTCGCTGACATAGCCGAGATCACCGGGATCCGAGATCCCTGAACTGAACCCACGAACACAAACGGTTCTTCACTTTCCGGTTGGAAGACCACCATCTTCCTTTTACAGTCAATGCTCGCCGAATATTTAGATAGGAAATCCATTCCTAAAATAATATCGAATTCGACTAAGCTCATCTCTATCAGATCAGCGCTTAACTCTCTACCATCTATCCTGATCGGCATAGACCTAATCCACCTATTGGAGATAACCAATTCTCCGCCAGGTAACAGGGTTCCAAACCCTGATTCATATCTATCAAAGGGTCTACCCAACTTACTAAAGACCCTGGCCGCTACATACGAATGTGTAGCCCCAGAATCAAACAGCACTGAATATAGCGAGTTGTTAATAAAAAGCTGACCTGTGACAACTGATGGGCTGGCATCTGCATCAGCCTGCGTGATAGCGAACACCCTGGCTGGAGTGGGTATCGCTGGAGCTCGCGGTGCCTCTGGTCGGAGCTGGGGACATTCCCTCTTGAAGTGTCCGGGCATGCCACAATGAAAGCATCCCTGACCTTTGCACTCACCCCGATGGTGCCTCTTGCAGCTAGGGCACTCGGGATAGGAGAATCGGGTCTCATTACCACCAGGACGACTCCCTCTGTTCTGGTTCCCCCGGAACCTCTTGTTCTGACTCGAACCGCCGGAAGCAGTGGGTGCTCTCTTCCTTTGATCAATGGCCGAACCACTACTCCCCCTGCTATAGCCTGATGCAGGAGGGGTAGGAGCCCCGCCACCAACCGGAGTACTGGCTGATTCTGACATGCACCCCACTGCGCCCTCAGCTCGCAGTGCCTTCTCCACCATCTGAGCATAGGTGGTGCTGTCGTCTGTGGTAATCATCAGATCATGCCTGATCTTGGGATTCAACCCGTCCAGATACTTCTCCTTCTTGCTGAAGTCGGTCGGCACAATTCCCGAGGCTAACCTCGCCAACCGATCAAACTGAGTAGTATACTCAGTGACGCTCATGTTCTCCCGCTGGGTCAGGTGAACGAACTCTTTCCTCTTGGCGCTTCTGACCGCCTCATTGTAGTATTTCGCATTAAAGAGTTCCTGGAACCTTTCCCAGGTCATGGTGGTGACATCATGAATCTGAGACACCATGTCCCACCATACCAATGCGTCTTCCTGGAACTGAAACGTGGCGCACACCACTCTGTCGTTACCGGTGACACCCATAAAATTCAGGATTCTGGTAATCACCGTCAGCCACTGCTCGGCTTTCATTACATCCGGACCTCCCAGGAATACCGGAGGTGCTTGCTTCCGGAACCGCTCATACAATGGTTCCAATCTATGGGCCGCCACCACTATCTCGGCCTGGGCAGCAGGGGCAGGTGCCACTGGAACTATAGGCACTGGAACTGCAGGAGCACCCTGCTGTCTCAACCTCTGAATCTCGAGGTCTTGCTCTTCGATCCGGGCTTGCATCTCCGCAAACCGCAACTCCCAATTCGGGGCTCACGATCGGCTGGGGAGCACAGGGCAGCCTGTGGCGGGTTCTCATCACCCCGGCCACGAGCCCTGCCTCGGGGACCTCTACCTCGGCCCCTGGCAGGTGGGGGAAACTGGGCTCCCTGTCCTTGATTCGACCCTACGGAGTTGCCCTGACTCCTGGTAGTCCGCCTGGCGTCCATCTAGTTAGAACCGCCTGCGAAACCAAGAGTTGGCATATCAGGTCGTATTCAAGGCGAGCTTACTAATGCCGCTTAATTTGGAAATTAGAAATGAAACATGCGCCTATTCTACTATCAGGCTACTAACATGCTTCCTAACAGGCTTTTCTTTTTCATAACTGAATAAAATAAACTACTAAAGCAATAAAGGCTTGCGAACCGTGAACCGGAGCTAGCTGCCGATGATGATTGTACATGTCGTGACGATCTTCGGAAGACAACACAGCGGCTACGATACCAAATTGTAACACCCTAACTAACTTAGGCGTATTACGTGATTTTTAAACGTCCTGTGCAGCTCGTTGCTAATCAACGAGGTTTATGGAAAAACGTGATTAATTAAAATTTTGCTTTTTAATTAAACTTATAAACCATATTACAAAAGACTCGGGATCCCGATTTATAAAATCATTTACAAAAGTTTTAACTGTTTAACTATTACATCAAAATAAAAGTCGTCTAACGACCGATTACAAAAATTCGGCCTCGTCGTCCCGAGGATCGTACGCTCCAGGCCTAACCGCCCCGAGCATGTACAATCTCATAAGCTCGCTCACGGTCCATCGGCTATAGCCTTGCCTTTACCTACACATGAACATAAGCGTGAGTCGACGGACTCGATAAGAAAAGCATAATAATATCATACATAATACTAGCTGCCGTGTCCAACACGATGCCGAGTCCCGCTGCGCCATGTCCAACATGGTGCGAGCCACTTCCGCCATGTCCAACATGGTACCGAGTTTTGAACGTTCATAGGGACGGTACTATTGACAAGTATCCTCCCGATCGGTCGAGCCGGTCATACTCCATTTGCGGTCATACTCCCGCTGTACCGACGAGCGGGATAGGTCAATAGAACCGAACCACCAACCAAATGTCGACTGATCGGTCAAACCGGTCATACTCCGGCTGCTGGTCATACTCCAGCCTGTACCGACGTGACAGGGTTGGATGGTTCGAAGCCTAAATACATAACTAATGTAATCTAGCAGGCTTCCTACATGCACGCTAAACATGTAATCTACATATGCATACTGTTATACTAATCTTACCTGGATTCCGATTTCGGGTGTGCGGTCAACTTGACCGGAACCGAAGCCGAGTGGCGGACATCGGCTCCTAAACCATAAAAATCACAACGCTATAAGTGACACGCTAAATCACTTCCCGGGGACTAAAACTTGGAACTAAAAGTTTCCCTATCGATAAAAAGCATGGCAATACCCCTAAAAACATAAAAACGAGGAAAACTAGGGTCCCTGAATTTTCCCCAACCGGTAGACCGGTTGCCCAACCGGAATTCCGGTTCTGGAAAATTCAGAACCCTCATCCGGAATTCCGGATGAGCAACCGGAATTCCGGTTCCTCGCAGGCAGCCAACTAAAATTTTCATAACTCGACCAATTCAACCCCAATTGGTACCAAACTTTCCAGACCTGCTCTAAACACCCCAAAGAACAAATCTAAGGCCTCAAAACCACCCAGAAAACACATATACAAAAATCACCATTAAAGACCAAGCTTTGAGTTCCAAAACTCAAACTTGGTTAAATCCACTAACATGCATCCAAACCTAGTTAATTCTACTCAAATAAGCTTGAAATAGCTTCTGAAAACACACAAGAACATCCAGCAACTTCACAGAAACGAAAAGAACCATTTCACTCAAAAATTCATATTTTAACATAGAAACTAAAAGCTTTGAACAACCTAACTAACATGCTTCAAACAACTCAATTAACATCAATTAAACATGCTTTGAATCACAGAAAACATCAACAAAACACAGCAGCAACAACCTCAATTAATCATGCATGCATCATCATTTTTCATCATTTTTTTTCAAGAAATTAAAGAAGGAGAGACAAGAACCAACCTAGCTTGCAATGGACCTTAAGAGATGATGAATTAACAAGCCAAAATCAAAGGAGAAAACCCACTCCTTGCTGCTCAAAGCTTGGCCGAAAATGGAAGGGAAAGAAAGAGAGAGTTTCTTTTTTTGAAAATTCTATTTTTGCTAAGTGTGTGAAAAATGAAATAAAAGCCATAAAATTCCATTTTATTCAGCCAACAATTAAACAATTAAACATTTCTTTTTCATTAATAATTTCACTAGAAGACAAAATACTAATGGGGCAAAAAGACCATTTTGCCCCTCCACCATAAAATCACATAAATCATACTAAAGGGGTATTTTTGGGAAATTCTAAATTCCCGGCCATTCCCGACATTCCCAATGTCTAAAACCCGTCCCCAAATTACCAACATACTAAGTTGTGATTTCTACTGAGCCAAACGCCGAGTTCCAAAATACCGGACACCGGAAATGCAAAATATAAAAACTACTGATGACATAATCATGCATTTCTGAATTCCATAAATAACAGTAATAAATTATTTAAATAGCTATAAATAATTTCATAATTAAACATAAACAACTGCTAATTTCCAAATTAACTAAGCGGGCTTTACAGTGTAGGTAAGAGTAAAGCTAAGCTGGAGGAGCACTGTGTAGGGGCTCAGCAAGGATTGTACATATCGCAGCAGTGCATTCTGGAGGGTTTCGGTCTTACTATATTTTGGGTTATATTTTTTAGCTGGATGTAGTTTGTAAAAAAACAAAATATATATTATGTAATTATATTCTTGGTATAAGTAATTTTTAACTGTGGTTTTAAAACTCAGGAGCCTGACCTACGAGGTTTTATAAATTTAATTTAATAATATTAATATGATTAACAATTTTTCGAATACAGGCATTACAATTATTATGAATGCGTACATGGTACTGAGAATGTGTGATATAGACACAATATGAGTCGATGTATATTGTGGTTTGTATATTTTGTACATTTTATGTTATATATTGTATGTTGTATGCTAATATCTCAAGTACAAATGAGGGGTACTCATGGTGGGGTATGATACGGGATAAGGTCATTGAATGTAATTATACCCTACCATGTATTTATCTTATTCGTGTATGATATTGTTATGGTAAGGTGTAATATGACGATAGTGCTATTGAATGTAGAGATATTTTATTTCATAGCAATGGTATGGCTAAATGTGGCAAGGTTATTGTAGTGCTAGTATATGCACAGATTATGTATGTAATGGCCATGATATGATAAATGGTATGATATGGTTAAGATATGATTATTTTATAATATTATAGTTATTCTATGAGTATAATATAAGAGTTATGATCTATACATATGATGTTATGACCATAGTATTATATTACTAATACATATGTCATGATTTATATTGTAAATAAACATGTTACTTTCTTCATAAACTCTTATATAACTCAACAAAATTCAATTAGTAAGGTAGCAAGTTACTTCTATTATTTACAACTTAACTCGTTAACTTCAAAAATTAAGTAGATAATTATAGTTAGCATTTTTATTATGCTTCATAAAACTAGCATTCTCAACCAAATTCAATTTACAAGGTAACAACTCATATTAGGTTATTTCTACACAAATTCAACATTGATTGTACCAGGTTACTTTATAAAGTGGAATGTAATGTCAAAATAATACATATATTAGGTTACTTTTCTAAATAACCAGACTACTTTATAAAGCATAACAGACATAGCAAGATACTTTTTTTTTATCAAATTCTCAAGATTATGTAGTGAACAGTTATCTAGAACATGTACACCAACAACTTTGTAATTTGAGTTGCTGTTATTTTCATTCAACTCTCCTCCATAATGAATTAATGCTTTAATGAAACCCATTCTTCAAGAAAATTACGGGTCCCAAGTTGCTTCCTGGAGCAAAAAGCAAGAATAAATTCATTTAACAAGTTACTTCAAGCAAAAAAAAATAGTAGGGTTTCTTTGTTAAAAATTGATGTCACCACACTCAACCTTATCTAAAAGTGAAAGTACCTAATTACTTTCAGAAGCACAATAAAAGCCTAAAATTGAACTACTATATGACTTTTTCAAAATATAAAGGTTCTATAAGAATATTTTATTTAAGGAAATATATTTCTATTTAAGAAAATAAATAAATAATTGATTTTCTGATAAATGAATATTTTATATTCATTGAATTTGGACAAAATCAATTATGTAATATTCTATATATGGTCAGATTTCTATATTCATTACCGGATTTGATTTCCTGAATTAATTGTCAAAATATTCTGACAATTAATGTGGCGCAGATATTGATGGAGTATCTCACCTATAAATATAGGGTCTCGATCCCTGAGCTCCTCACTCATTCTGTTCATAACGGCAAATTCCATCTAAAGAGAGTTGAGAGAGCGAGGAAGCCCGATTACCCACATCAATCAGTTTTCTTCGTAGATCAAAGCTTGTGTGGGATTGAAGCTCAAAATCAATGGCCGGAGGTATTTCGATCCTTATTCATAGTGTATATATGTTTGATTAATTCCGCACTTTATACTTAATCATATATGTTTCAGTTTATATATATAAATGTCTAATAGTTGGTATCAGAGCGGATTATATATCTCTGCCTTGATTTATTTTAAGTTTTATACATATATACTTTTACGGGGTTCTTCATTTATAATATAAATTATATATATTTATACTTTCATATTATATAATCCTGATTATATATATACATTCATACTCAATTCTTTTTTATACATATATATATATTCATATTCATCTTCATATATATATATAAATATATATATATATTTATATTCATATACATCTTCATATATAAATATATATACGTATATGATCGGTTCTTAATTTATATATATTTATATTCATATAATTCCGATCATATATATACATTTTAATTCAATCTACGTATATACATATATATATTCATATTTTAATTTTGTTTATATATATTATATATATACGTAAGTATTGTTGTATATATATACGCATATATATATTTTTTATATATACTTTTATTGCATGAAATTGTCTGTAATACTCTCTTCCATACATTAATGATGATTTTATGCAGTATATATTGTATACGAATATATATATACATGAAAGTTTTATGCTTCGGTCCGTATTTTTTTCCGTTTTCATTTTTGGTATTTATTTTGAATTCTATATGCATTACTCTATTCATAAGATATTATAGATTGATTTTGTGCATCAAAATAATTTTAATACCTTAAAATCTGAAAACTTTACTTGAAAAATCTATTCGGACTCGAGAACACCTTTTGAAATTAAAGTATACATTTTGCGTGTTTTCGATGCTTGAAATCAATATAAATCTCTTAATTTTTTCATTTAGATCATTTTGGAATTGATTTCATGATTTCTGGAAGTTTAAGGATAATTTATTATGTCGTTTTTCAGGGCAGATTTTTCAAAAAAAAAAAAAGGAAAATTAAGAAAAATTTAAGAAAATTCCGAAATTTTATTATTTTGATTTATTTTTGGAATTTTATTTTATTTCCTTATTTTGTTTATTTAGTCAATTAAATTACATTTGTTCAAACTTTCCATTCTTATTTAATATATATCTTCATATATTATATGTTATTTAGTAATAAATTATTATGGAAAGTTTTTAATTTGGTAAATTAATTACATGCTTTATTTTTTACATGTAATTACAATAATTGTGATATTTTAAGAATGTGAATATTTAATTATTCTACAATTAAGTGCGCAATTATTATATTTATTTACCAATTAAGTAATTTATTGATTAAATTAATTGATAATCTGCCATTAAGTATATTCTTTAATTTTGCATTTAATTCATTTCATATAATTAATTGTACTAATTTTTATATTTACCTTATTTATACAAATTAATTATTAGTACAAATATTTAAGATATTATATGGTTATAAATGCATAATTAATTACGATATCGTGGAACTAAGCATTTAATTTATTATCATACAATAATTGTTTTAATTTGTATTTATTTGGAAAATTTATTTTTAATAACTTATATAGAAAACTTTTATCATCATTTGCAAGTAACATATTGTTTACGTATAAAACAAATATTACTCCCACTAACCTTCTGGTATATAATTATTTCCATAATTCTCTTTTCAAACCTAAAGGAAAAGATGATATAATACCAATTTGTGAGATGTTTGTTTTAATCTATAGGTAGACACTTTAAGCTTGCATATGTTCACCACTTATTAGAGAAAAAATTTTATGGCAGTCTGTATACCTTCTCCTCTAGTTCACTGTTTGAAATTGATTAATGAATTGAAACGAGCAACAAATGCCAAGGTCTATAATAGAATCATTTATAAAAACAAGTGAGAATGTAAATCTCCTTTGTTATTGATTCTTATTTCAAAATGAACTTCTTAGCAATGAATATTCTTTTATATATTTATATTTCTCAATGTTGCCTAATGAGTATTTATTGGTGAAAAACCTATGCTTAATTAATGTTAATTAATTAGAGAGTAGCCACAGCATCTCTGATTAAATAAAATTATGTATTATTCATCTGATATAACTTTTATCTTTAAGTGTGATAAATTCAGCTCAAACCATCATCTGAAAAATGATCTGGAGTGAGAATAAATTAAGAACATTCATTCGCTTCTATTTTAGAAACCTAATGTATGCCTAAGAGTCTGAATAAGACTTTGCATTACATTTGTTTCAGGATCGTTAAGCAGTATCAGAATAACTAAAGTTAAGACCACTTTATTCTTCATACAAAGTGATGAGGTGTCTTTAAGATACTAAAAATTATATTCATACATATTTTGTTAAGACGAATTGACCATCTGGAAATATAGTTAACCAATTAGATTCTTCCACACTTCACTGGTTATATTGATTCACGTAAGTCAATATTTTATTACGTCCTTAAGATTACCAGTAAGTTATATTGTAGAGAATCTTGATTGTTATTTCCACTACAGAAGTCAAATTCATTTATTGTTTTGAGGATACATCTCGTATGATGTATTATAGAGTTTCATAGTAGGCCTAGAGTTCAGAATTACAGTTTCATTAGGCCATTAAGAAAATTTTGCGATAAATTCAGCTACAATATTTATGGCTAATAACTATAAGAGTACTGGTCGAAGCTAGCATATCGACATTAAGTATTAAGCCATAAAAAGGCGTGATACGTGGTCATTAATCACACAAACTGAATTGGTGATCGCATATCCTTGACTAAAGGCATGCCGTAATACAAATTCAAGGATCATAAAGTAAATATGGGATTCAGTTAACCCATATACAGTTTTTTATTTGTACAACTAAAAATTATTTAATGAAACTCTAATTTCGATATTTTTTCATATTTATGTGCACCTTAATTTCATCAGAGAAAATTATCGTAAGAGGACTTGAATAAACATAAGGGTTAGGGTTTATTCACTTAAGTACATTGCCACATTAAGTACATTATTATATCATAAATATATCGTAATACATGGAAGATAATATTCAACTTATAATGAGGACATGTCGCTATGATTCGTATGTTTATTATATAATGAGGAACGTTTGGGTTTGACTGTTTTAGTCTAAATGCTGACCAAGTGGGAGAATATAAGAATATTTTTATTTAAGGAAATATATTTCTATTTAAAGAAATAAATTTCTATTTAAGGAAATAAATAAATAATTGATTTTCTAATAAATGAATATTTTATATTCATTGAATTTGGACAAAATCAATTATGTAATATTCTGTATATGGTCAGATTTCTATATTCATTACCGGATTTGATTTTCTGAATTAATTGTCAAAATATTCTGACAATTAATGTGGCGCAGATACTGATGGAGTATCTCACCTATAAATATAGGGTCTCGGTCCCCGAGCTCCTCACTCATTCTGTTCATAACAGCAAATTCCATCTAAAGAGAGTTGAGAGAGTGAGGAAGCCTGATTACCCACATCAATCAGTTTTCTTCGCAGATCAAAGCTTGTGTGGGATTGAAGCTCAAAATCAATGGCAGGAGGTATTTCGATCCTTATTCATAGTGTATATATGTTTGATTAATTCCGCACTTTATACTTAATCATATATGTTTTAGTTTATATATATAAATGTCTAACAGGTTCTTCATTAAAAAATACAGTCACAACTCAATATACTCAGCTTTATTTAAAAATGAAAGTACCAAGTTACTTTCAAAACCATAAGAAAAGCCTAAAATTTAACTACCAGTTGACTTTTTCAAATATAATGGTTCTTCATTAAAAATTACAATCACAACTCAACACACTCAGCCATATTTAAAAGTGAAGGTACCATGTTACTTTTTTAGAAGCACAATAAATGCATACAATTGAACTACTAAGTGACTTTTTCAAGATATGAGGTGTTCTTCATTAATAAATGCAATCACAATTCAATACACTCAGCCTTATTCAAAAGTTAAAGTATCAAGTTACTTTGAGAAGTAAAATAAAAGCCTAAAATTGACTATCAGGTGACTTTTTCAAGATATGAAGGTTCTTCATTAATTAACCACTTGAAGCTAGCTCAAGTGGCCATAGGTGGGTGTGTGAGTGTTGGAGGTCCTGGGTTCGAGTCTCAGGTAAAACATGTTGTAATATATAAACGCTTAAATAAAAAAAAAATAAAAAAAGAAGGTTCTTCATTAAAAAATACAATCACAGCTCAACATACTCAGTCTTATTCAAAAGTAAAAGTATCAGGTGACGTGCAAAAGAAAAATAAAAGCCTAAAAATAAACTAACAGGTGACTTTTTTAACATATTAGTGTTCTTTATTAAAAAATACAGTCACAACTCAACACACTCAATCATATTAAAAAGTAAAAGTACCAAGTTACTTTTAGAAGTAAAGGAAAAACCTAAAATTGAAATACTAGGTGACTTTTCAAAATATTAGGGTTCTTCATTAAAAAAATATTGTCACAGCTCAATATACTCAACCATATTCAAAAGTGACGTACCAGGTTACTTTTAAAAGCAAATCAAACGCCTGAAATTAAACTATCAAGTAACTTTTTCAAAATAATTGTTATTAAAAAAAAATGCAATCACAACTCAAACATACTCATGTGAAGGTACCAGATTACTTTAAAAAGCTAAATAAAAGCTTAAAATTAAAATAACTTATCATTTTTCCAAATAACATGTTAATTAACTCCAGAATATAATAAAAATATATGTATGAGTGTCAATAGTAGAAATAATAATAGAATGTAAAATTACAATTCGTCGAAGAAATCAATCAATAAATTACCTTTCTCTACTTTTCAATTTGATTAAATAAATATTTATTGATTTGCTTCATCACGCAAAAAGAACATGAAGATCAAGGAGAAGAATGAACAACAACACCAAAGAAAATTAGAGGACAATGATAATCGCACCAAAAAATTTGAGGAGAATGCCTATTGCACCAAAGAAAATTAGAAGAGAAGTGAGAAAATAATCGTAGAAGAAGAGAGAAAATTGTGAGCTGTTAGGGTTAATTTGGATTATTGAAATCTAAATATGGAAAAAGTATATTATTTTTTCCATTGTTTAAGTTTTTTTTTCCAACTTTTAAGTTATTTACTTAAATATCTATATTTTCCTAATTCACTTTTAAAAAAAAAACTAGATTTATAAAAAAAAAATCCTTAGGGTTTTATAAATTATTTAGTTGGTTTTAATTCATTGTATCACTGTTATCAAATAACATTATTATGGAATTAATGTTAAAAATTCATAGGTTTTAATAAATTCGCAGGATTAAAAATTATTTTACTAAAACGATCATATCTAGAGTTCTATAGCTCAGATTGAGGTGATTCTAGTGGCGTTAAAAAGATAATTCAAAGATCTATAAATTAGGTAGAAATAAATTTATCGTAATTTGAACTTTATTGGGGTCAAAATTAAGCTATACGACCGATTAAGCTTAGTATAGAAATCCTAAGTTTTGAATTTCAAATTTAAAACTTATACCTAACAAATAAGATTATTATTTAATTATTCTATTTAAAGTTAAATTAACATCAGACTATGATGATTATTTTATTATTTTCTCTTACACGATTATTAGATTTGATTAGATTATAAAACCTAAATCTCTCTTACTCTTGCTACGTAATATGCAGAGAGCCTATAACCGTAAGAAAAAAAATCAATCTCTATCTCTTTCTTTCAGCCTAAAGCACAATTTTTTTAAAGAAGACACTTATAAAAATTTTATAGCCTACAAGCTATTCATCTCGTTATCTATCAAACAGTTATTGTTTTCTTCTTATTTCATTCTCTTTGCCAAAAACACCACTCATGCTTCTCATCAACATAAGATGGAGATCATCATAATTGAGATTCAAGATCTAGAATTTTATTAAGAAGTTTCATCAAGATGTAAGAGGATTTCTTCCACTTATTGGTGTCAAATTTTAGGTTAAATTATTGAAATCTCATTTTCATTTTTTCTAAAAATTACTGTGTTAGTAAATAGTCACATCTCTCTCAATATTTATCCAATTCATGTAACCTTAGTATCTATATTCTTCATAATTTTTATGAAGAAATATTTACTAATTTGAAATTTTTATGTATCAAAACTAGAATATCTATTTTGTTAGTCGTAAATCGTTTTCTCATATTTCCTATAAAAGTTGTCTCCACTAAATTAGAATCTCTCTCTAAATACTGATCTGTTTCCAAAGATCTTTGTATAGTTAGAAAGCTTATTAGAATTTTCATGAGTTTTATAAAGAAACCTTTTATTAATTTTGAGTCATACTATGTCAAAAAGTTAATTGTTTTCTATATCATGTAATTCATATCTTGAATATTGTGCTTTAAAAACCGTTTTAGTAAAACTTCAATAGCTCTCTGAATATAATTTTAATTTTAAAGATTTTTTGTGTCATTGGAAAGGGAATGAAATTTTCTAAAACTTTCATGAAAATATTATTCTCTAGTTCTGAGTATTTCCACGTCAAAAGCTTGTATTTTTGATTAGTCATGTAATTTGTTACTTCATATTCCTTCTTAGATTTTGTTTGAATAAAACTATGAGAACTCCCTCAGTTTTAATCCATTTTCAATGAACTACATATCATTAGAAAATTAATTAAATTGTCTATAATTTTTATCAAGGAAACTTTCACTGAATTTATATAGTTGTTGGTCAAAAATAATATTCTTTTTGCTATACTGTAAGAGTATGAATTTAAATATTAGGGCCTTGACTTATGTCTTATTATATGGAGTAGTGACAAGATAATAAGTCTTAAGTAGTAAGATTCGAGGTAAGTAAATTAGGTAATTTTATATGTTTTAAACTGCATAATTTAAACTATTTGTGTGGAATATGATTTGTGATGTATTATTATAAATGTGTGTATGGTACTGAGAATGTGTGGTATGGACACAATATGAGTTTGTGAATCGATGTATTGTATAATTTGTATATGTTGTATATTGTATGTTGTATGTGTTGGGTTTTATGCCCTAAATAAAACTCATTTCAATATAATCAGATTTACTTATTAATATAGATCAGAAATAACATTTAATGTTGCATGGTTCACATGATTTATTTCATGATTATGTCTACATAATGTATGAATTCATCTGAAACCCTTTTCACATACTTGATCCTGTTTATTGTGTCGTCAACACTTTGGAAAGTAAACATGACTATGTGAATAAAGTTTCCTAGATTTATCAGACACAGGGTTTTACTGATATGATAATCTACAACAGAGTTTACTTGCATTTGGAGAAATGCTATGTTCTTTCCACGACATTGGTTAAAGTAAAGCTCAGGTTGGATGGATGGAGTATGCATCGGAAGGGACCGATATTGAACTTTGACTTAGATTTATTAAACTTACCGTAATATCTATTCAAGTCAATATCGCCTAGTTGATCCTAGATCAAATGATCTTAATCATGTTAAGATTAGGCTCAATCTCAAGAGGCTATTCGTGTTCTTTGATTTGTTAGTTAAGCCTACTTTTAGGTTAGGGTGATACGTACATTTTGGGAACACGGTAGTGCAATTGAATGGGAGTGCTAACATAAACATGGAATCTATAGCTTCTATTTGGCGAATAGTAAGTAAAGGATGATCTCCTTCGAGCTTCACCAAACGAAAATAAATGGTGGAGTACTCATTTCACATAAGCTGAAATATCATATATACGGGGTTAAGTGTTTTAAGGATAAAATACATTGTAGGGTGTAACGGTAATCTAATCCCTTTACAGTGTAGATCATTCATATAGAGGATCATTGATCAAATTAGGATCATAACAATGGATAACTGATGATGTATCTATATGGTGGAACATATAGAGCATTCTATATACTGAGAGTGCAATTCTAAGTTCTATGCGTGGATTCAACGAAGAATTAATAAGTCAGTGAATTTACGTTATAAATTCTTGATCTGCTTATTGGAAGCTCGGTTATATAGACCCATGGTCCCCCCACTAGTTGAGATAATATTGCTTGTAAGACTCATATAATTGGTTTTGATTAATCAATTATAATTCTCAAATTAGACTATGTCTATTTGTGAATTTTTCACTAAGTAAGGGCGAAATTATAAAGAAAGAGTTATAGGAGCATATTTGTTAATTATGATACTTTGTATGGTTCAATTAATAAATATGATAAATGACAATATTATTGAATAATTATTTATAGTTATTAAATAGTTAGAATTGGCATTTAAATGGTTGAATTTGAAAATTGGCGTTTTTGAGAAAATGAGATGCAGAAATGATAAAACTGCAAAATTGCAAAAAGTGAGGCCCAAATCAATATTGTATAGGGCCAGCCACTTTTATACGGTTTTTCATCTGATATTTTCATTATTTTAATGTCAAATAATTCAAACCTAACCCTAGTGGAATGCTATAAATAGATAGTGAAGGCTTCAGGAAATTAACACTTTACTTTTGGCTTTCCTTCAGAGAAAAACCTGAGCCTTCTCTCTCTATACCTAGCCGCCACCTTCTCTCTCTTTCTTCTTCCTTGAAATTTCGAAATCACTTAGTGAATAGAGTAGTGCCCACACACAGCAAGCGATACCTCAATCATAGTGAGGAAGATCGTGAAGAAAGACATTCAACAAGAAGGAGTTTCAGCACTAAAGAAGGAGAGAAAGAGATTCAGGTTCAGATATTGATAATGCTCTGCTACAGAAAGGAATCAAGGGCTAGATATCTGAACGGAATGAGTCATTATATTCCGCTGCACCCAATGTAAGGTTTCTAATACTTTATATGTGTTTATTTCATAATCGTTTTAGAAAGTTCATATTCAGGGAGTTAAACAACATACTTGTGAGTAGATCTAAGATCCTGGTAAAATAATTTTCAACAACTGGTATCAGAGCGATGGTAATTGATTTGCTTGCAAGAAATTTGGACTTAAAACGATTTGTTTGATATTTTGGATGGTATCATGTTATTTTGAGTGTTGTTTGATGATTGATTGATGTTTGTGAATTTTCGTGAAAAATAATTGAATATCTGTTTCTGGAATTATTTTTATTGGATAGTATGGAAAACATTAAGCAATTTACTTTTTTATAGAACTCAATTTCGATTTAATTTGAATTAGTTATGATTTTTTGAAGTTTCGAAAAATATCGGGATGGTGTCACTACACCACGCGCGCGCGGAAATCATGCACCACCCTTGCTGCGCCGTGTTTCCTCGCCCAAGCACTCCCATTCGCGCCCATGGACAGTATGCAATGCATGCTGTCCGTACAGCTCGCAATTTTTTCGTTTTTCTTCGATTTTTCATGCTATTTCATCGATTTAACTTCCGATTTTTTGTGTAGTTTTGTATTTAGACGTTTACTATTCCAAATTCAATTCTAAATATCATAATTAAATTAATTAATTTGTTTAAAAATTAATTCATGATATTAGTGTAATTTGAATTTGAAAATAGCAAATATCTATCTTTTTTGCTTAATTATCTATATTATTTTTAAATTTGATTATATCTTATCTTATTTTTAAATTTAAGGTCAGATATTAAATTTTTAAATTAAATATTTTTTTTTAAATAATTTGACCTTATTTAAATTTAAAATAAGATAACTATAATCATGATATTTTAAATAAGAGTAAGATATTTTGCTAACTTTTAAATTTTGTTATTTTATTTATTTAAATTAAATTCTAAAATCTGAAAAAGATATTCATTTATCTTTTTTTTAATTTTTTATTTAATTTTTATTTGTAAAATAACATTAAATTTTTAAAAGTAGTTAGCAAATTTTGAAATGATATTTAGGTTAGTTGAAATCTAATTTTTCAAAATTGTAGGTTTAATTTTAAATATATTTTTTTATAAATTTCGAAAATATATATATTTTATTTTTTTAATTGGAAAATATTATATTTTTATTATTTTTCGAAATTTATTTATTTAAAATTAAATAAATCCTACATCCAACTATCCAGCTAACCTTGTTGTAGGAGTATGTGTTTTAGCTTCTTTGTAAGTTTTTAAAACCTATTATTGCTTGATTTCAAATAGCCATTGTTAACTTGTTGACAGATCCAATGATCTGATTTTAACTCATGGCTCCCTTGGTCAAGTAAATAATTTGTAACAGGTAATTTTCACAATCTTCTTTCATCTGTGTATGACCTAGCAACATGATAGGATCCATCCAAATTGTATGCCTGTGTGAGCCTATATGTTTAATTTTGTTATAGATGCATATAGGTTGTTGTTGCTAAATAAAATATCATAGTTTTTTGATAGATTTTATTTAGGCCCATTTAGTTTTTGAGCCTATTCAATTAATAACAGTTGTTCATTTTAAGGTTAAATTCCTCTCTTTTGGGCCTTGTGTGAGAGTTGGGAGCCATAGTAGTGGGTACGACATACTGAACCCAGCACCCCCTCACATGAACTACCCCAATTGTGAAGGCCCATTTGCCTGATTTGAATAACTGTACTAGGTTAATTAAATTAGTTTAACCTAATAAAATTGATTGGCAACATATTTAATTTCATTTATTTTGAAATTAATTTAAGAAAACTATAGTTTAAAGAATTTTATTATAAGCTAAACTATATGTATTTTCTTGTATTTAATTAAATATAGAATGATAACCATCTAGATTCTTTCTGACGCTTAATTTAAATTTTTCATTAAATATTCCTATTTATGTTGATATTTAGTTATCTATAACTAATCAGCTTAAATCTGAATATCTTTTGGATTTAAAATTTCAAAATTAAGTTGAGAAATTTTAAGAATTTGTTATTAAGATTCTTTAGATATTTTTTAAGTTGATATTTTTTCAAATATTAACTTAAAATGGAATATTTTCAAATTAAGTGGTTACAATTTAATTTTTGATATTTAGTTAAATTTAAATTTGAAAATATTTAAGTTCTATTTTTTTTTTAATACAACTTAAATTAGATATTTTTTCAAATTTTGTGGAAAAGATACTTAGTCAAATAAGATATTTTCTAGATAGTTATTTCTAGACTACTTATTATTTCTAATATTAAATAGGAAAATATTATACATTGTGAAATTAATTATTTAAATAATTAATTTTGGTACAATTTATTTTAAGTATATTTTTTTCTAGTATTAAACTAGATATTAATAATTAAGCCTTCTCTAAAATTAATTATTTATTTCTTGAATTTAATACATTTCATTAAATTGAAAATTAAATATCTAAGTTGATTTTCATCATAATACTTAAATATTTCTTTTTCATGACACTTAATTAAATAGAAAATTATTTTTAGTTGAAATTTATTTTTTCAACTAAATTTAAATAATTTTCAAAATATATATTTTTTTTTCTTTATTTTATTAATCAATTTTCGAAACTGCATTTCTTAAATGCAAAATTTCGAACTTTATTTGAAAAATAGATTAAAGTTGTAAATTATTTTTGGACCAACTTAAATCAATAATTTTTTAATTTAATGATTAATTAAAATAAATGAAGTAAAATATATTTAATTAGAAAATGAATTAATTAGTCAATGAAAATCTAGATAGATATTATCTGTTTTGCTTGAAGTATTTTTCTAGTGTATTTAATTAAATAGAAAATTAATATTTAAGTTGATTTTCGTCATGATACTTAAATATTTTAAATTTTTCTTATATATTTAATTAAATAGGGAAATTATATTTTTTGTTGTAAATTAATTTTATTAATTAATTTTGGGCCAACATTAAATTAGAATAATTTTTCCAGAATTTATTTTTATTTTATTTTAATAAGCAATTTCGAAAATTGTATTATTAAATACTTCAATTTTTCGAAATGCAATATATATTTATAGAAAATTAAATTTGAGTTGTAAATTAATTTAAATTAATTTTGTAACAACTTAAATTGAATATTTTTCTAAATATTTATTGGAAATTATTACTAAGATGGAAATAATTCATGTTATTTTCTTATCCATCTAAGTAAAATTTATAAATATTAAATTAAAATTTCTAATTTAGAATGAAACATTCTAAATTAGAAATTTTAATTAAATAAATATATATTTAAAATAAATAGATTAAAATAAGTATCAAAGAAAATACAACTCTCTTTAAATAATGAGCTTAATTATTATTAGGATATTCGATCTCCATTGTTGGTCTTACAATAGTTAAATGTTTTCAATATAACCTCGAGACGCTAGACTTCGTCCCCCTTATGGATGGTTATTCGTTGAACACATTTAACACCGTAAGATCTCATTTGATAAGTGTTTTGTAAGTTTTCGTCTCTATTAGACTCTCCCCTACGGTGACTACTTAGAGATAAACTTATAAAACATGAAACAATGGTGGAAGCTCATAAAATGAGAATAACCTTGACTCTGGCCTATCGGGACAACATTGGATTCTTATTTTGATCGAATAAAAGGTCGCTAGAATGGTTTGTATTTTAGATGAGCTGACAACTGTATTCAATGAATGATACTTTGACTCTCGTCTATCGGGACACTGTATCAGTTTGTTGGAAACCTTGGAAATTATTTAGGATTGTATGTTTTAGTATTTTCACTTGTCATTCCTACTTGCTATATGTTTAATAATTTCTGAATTGTGTATGAATTTACATTGAACAATGTTATTTTCTGTTCTTAAATTGTAGTTTAATTTCGAATCTTCATTGTTGGTCTAACTTGGTTTGTTTATATAATGAGATAAATCCCTAATGGATATTCACCATTAAACATACATAATAGTGTTAGATCTCGAAAGATAAATATTGTATATGCAACAGCTAGCTGTTCATCAATTGATGACACCTTAGACTAGTATTTTTACAATATGAAACAAGAAGATTGTATAAATAAGATTACTTTGACTCTCGTTAATCGAAGCATCGTTGGATTCTTATTTATAAACGAAATTATCCTAATTCCTCTTAGCTTATTCATTTCGAATTAGCTTAATAACATATCATTGGATGAATGGTCTATAAATCATTTAATGTCATTCTATTTTCTTTTAAGAGATTAAATGACACTTTTGATTATATTCCCGAAATTCTATCCCAAAATGATATAAATCCTCAATCTTAGAAATCTCCTACTTGTATGGGCAAATCAAAGTTAGAATTAAATTAGTAGTGGTGGTCCAAGATAGAATTACTCATTATATTTGGTATAAATTTAAGTCTTTGACTTTAATTTTAGATTCCAAACAGAAATTTTCTTATATTTCTAATTCCAGGATACAATACAGTTACACTTTCACAAGTGTTTAATATGCATCTTCTATCAATGGATTCAAACTGTATGGAATATAAGTTTAGTATTCTGTGACCAGGATCCACTTGCACTATTCTAAGAACTCTTTGATGTAACTAAACATAAGTCATCAAAAAGACACAACCACACATTTTTAATCTATGGCATTTGTATCTTGATCATAGTGGTATTGACAAGATCAATCTCTGCAAAGAGTTAATATGCCTATATCCACTGAAAGTAAGTTCATCTCATTCGCAGATGGATGTACATTCAGGGGTGGATATGAGTTTTTCGTTGTATTCTTAAAACGATCACTCTAGATTATACCTTAAGCAAAGAAATTTGAAATGTTTGAAAAATTTCTGAATTTCTAGCAATGGTGATAAACCATTAAGGTAAGTGGTTAAAGATCTTGTGAAGTGATAGGGGTGGAGAAATAGTTAGTAGATATGCAGTTCAAAGATCATTAAATTGATTTTTGAATTATATCCAAACTTACCTCCCCAAAAATTTCGATTTGCATATTGATGATTAGTTACTAATCGTTGCCTAAGTCCTTCTATGGTAATACAATTTCAGAATGATGCAATGGTTGTATAGTTAATGTAAATCATTACTAGACTCATGGATGACCTAATCAAAATCTTAAGAAAGCTAGAACTGTTAACCATGGTTTGTTAGCTATTCTAAGTGATTAGGGGTGGACCATCCCATAGTCAATAGATAAGAAAGTGTTTGTTTAAACAAATACTAGTTTTCTAAGAAAATGACTAAGTCTGAAAATAAAGTAGCAAATAAAGGAGATATTTATTTCTTGATTCCAAAAGTGTTCTATCATCTTATTTGACATATGATGATCCCACTGCCTCTGTTGTCTTGTCACAACCAAAGAGGTTAATACCATTTAGTTTTCTTAGACATAATTCACGGTACCTTGTTGTAGTGGGAGAGTTTCTAGGAACTTCACTTCTTATGACTTGGAAGACACTAGTGATGAAAATCCATTGTGAGTTTAAACAAGTAATGGATTGTCAAGATAAGAAGCTAAGAAGAAAAGCCAATAGAACTATGGTTTAATCCATTCATATGGAATAACCTAAAGTTTTCTATTACAAGGACATAAAAGGAAGTTTCGTGTATAAATCTATTCAATGGACTTAACAAAACTTCCTGCTCCTAGTATTATAGGTTTGAGTTTATCTAAACATATGACTTGTGGTATACCTGGTTAATTACTTACTCTAATGCAAGCAACTTACTTTAGTAAGATGCTGAAGCATTTTCTTTCTAATGGCAATCTATAGAAGCTTCTCGACTTCTAGACATAGATTTTATTTATATAAGGAAAAGTCTCAACTATTCCAGAAAAGATAAAGCCATTCTTATATCAACAGTGAGAGGTCTCAGATATGCTTTAGTATGCCTTAGACCAGACACCTGCTGTTGAGTGGGAGTAATGAGTAAGTATCATATTAATCCAGGAGAGGAACATTGGAAGACAATCAAGTAAATCTTAAGATTAAGAAGAGGAACTATATGTTAGTCAATAAGGGTGTGTTTAAAACTCTTAGACTACACCACATAAGATTTCTAGATTTGCCTTTGTGCTAGAAAATCTTTCTGATAAGATGGTGATTACTCTAGGGGTGGAATAGTGATTTTGGAGAAGTGTAAAAACCTATCTGAAGTCTCTAGGTCTACCAGAAAGGGACTGAATGTTAAAGTTGCATGAAAGGTACTTATTCAGTCTAAGGAAAGTTCTATACATCTTTGGCACCATTCTAAATTGCCTAAACTACTAGTGTTATTTCCTTATTAACCAAAAGTAGTTGCCAAAGGTATAGAATCCAGTATCCCAAAAAGAGTAGACATATAGAGAGGATTCACATTATCAATGATTTTGTGATTAAGGAAGAGTAATGGTGGAGAAAAGGTTGTGTTTAATTCAACCTTTCAGATCCTATTACGAGGAGTTTACTACTACTACACTTGATTTGTATATCAAGGTGTTTAGATTATTTGAAATGCACTTTTTGTTTTATATTAGTGCAAGTGGGAGTTTGTTGAGTTTTATGCCCTAAATAAAACTCATTTCAATATAATCAGATTTACTTATTAATATAGATCAGAAATAACATTTAATGTTGCATGGTTCACATGATTTATTTCATGATTATGTCTACATAATGTATGAATTCATCTGAAACCCTTTTTACATACTTGATCCTGTTTATTGTGTCGTCAACACTTTGGAAAGTAAACATGACTATGTGAATAAAGTTTCCTAGATTTATCAGACACAAGGTTTTACTGATATGATAATCTACAACAGAGTTTACTTGTATTTGGAGAAATGCTATGTTCTTTCTAGAGCATTGGTTAAAGTAAAGCTCAGGTTGGATGCATGGAGTATGCATCGGAAGGGACCGATATTGAACTTTGACTTAGATTTATTAAACTTACCGTAATATCTATTCAAGTCAATATCGCCTAGTTGATCCTAGATCAAATGATCTTAATCATGTTATGATTAGGCTCAATCTCAAGAGGCTATTCGTGTTCTTTGATTTGTTAGTTAAGCCTACTTTTAGGTTAGGGTGATAAGTACATTTTGGGAACACGGTAGTGCAATTGAATGGGAGTGCTAACATAAACATGGAATCTATAGCTTCTATCTGGCGAATACTAAGTAAAGGATGATCTCCTTCGAGCTTCACCAAACGAAAATAAATGGTGGAGTACTCATTTCACATAAGCTGAAATATCATTTATACGGGGTTAAGTGTTTTAAGGATAAAATACATTGTAGGGTGTAACGGTAATCTAATCCCTTTACAGTGTAGATCATTCATATAGAGGATCATTGATCAAATTAGGATCATAACAATGGATAACTGATGATGTATCTATATGGTGGAACATATAGAGCATTCTATATACTGAGAGTGCAATTCTAAGTTCTATGCGTGGATTCAACGAAGAATTAATAAGTCAGTGAATTTACGTTATAAATTCTTGATCTGCTTATTGGAAGCTCGGTTATATAGACCCATGGTCTCCCCACTAGTTGAGATAATATTGCTTGTAAAACTTATATAATTGGTTTTGATAAATCAATTATAATTCTCAAATAAGACTATGTCTATTTGTGAATTTTTCACTAAGTAAGGGCGAAATTGTAAAGAAAGAGTTTTAGGGGCATATTTGTTAATTATGATACTTTGTATGGTTCAATTAATAAATATGATAAATGACAATATTATTTAATAATTATTTATAGTTATTAAATAGTTAGAATTGGCATTTAAATGGTTGAATTTGAAAATTAGCGTTTTTGAGAAAATGAGATGCAGAAATGATAAAACTGCAAAATTGCAAAAAGTGAGGCCCAAATTCGTATTGTATAGGGGCGGCCACTTTTATAGGGTTTTTCATCTGATATTTTCATTATTTTAATGCCAAATAATTCAAACCTAACCCTAGTGGAATGCTATAAATAGATAGTGAAGGCTTCAGGAAATTAACACTTAACTTTCTGATTTCCTTCAGAGAAAAACCTGAGCCTTCTCTCTCTATACCTAGCTGCCACCTTCTCTCTCTTTCTTCTTCCTTGAAATTTCGAAATCACTTAGTGAATAGAGTAGTGCCCACACACAGCAAGTGATACCTCAATCATAGTGAGGAAGATCGTGAAGAAAGACATTTAACAAGAAGGAGTTTCAGCACTAAAGAAGGAGAGAAAGAGATCCAAGTTCAGATATTGATAATGCTCTGCTACAGAAAGGAATCAAGGGCTAGATATCTGAACGGAAGGAGTCATTATATTCCGCTGCACCCAATGTAAGGTTTCTAATACTTTATATGTGTTTATTTCATAATCGTTTTAGAAAGTTCATATTTAGGGTGTTAAACAACATACTTGTGAGTAGATCTAAGATCCTGGTAAAATAATTTCCAACAGTATGTTGTATGCTAACGTCTCAAGTACAAATGAGGGGCCATGGTGGAGTATCATACAGGGTAAGGTCGTTGAATGTAGAGATATCCTACTGTGAATTTGTCTGATTCGTGTATGACATTGTTATGGTAAGGTATGATATGATGATAGTGTTATTGTAATGACCGCTCTAGTATATGGATTAGTAAAGGCAATTAGCACTAATTTTTATTATTTTGCTATTATTTGTGAATTAATTTATTTGTGGACCCCAATATTTAGAAATAAATATTAGAGTTATAATTTCTCAATTCCGGAGATTTTATTAAACTCTAGGGGTATTATCTAGTTTATATGTTTAATATGTTATTTTTGTAATTTATGTTCGGCGACAACGGAAAATGCGATGGATGGCTAGATTGATCACATGGGTAAGTTTAGAACCTTATTTCATAGTGAGAAATATTTTAGAGAGAATAAAATATCGGGATTGAGCGGGGTTATGGAATTTGACCATTTTACCCCTAGTTGTGAAAGTATCTATGTTTTAAGTCTAAGGGTAATTTAGTCTTTTTGTAAAGAGGGGGTTGAGGTGGCTGCCTAGTCTTGTGACACCTTGCAAAGCTAAGTTTCAGCCAAGGTTATCACATTAAGTCTTTATCCATTTGGTGAATTAATAAAAAACAAAATAAAAGAAAACCAAAATTTGAAGGAACCTTTTCTTCCTTCCTCTCTCTCTCTTCGAAACCATCAAGAACAAGGGGGATAGCTTCTGTTTGATTGTGATTTCAACAAGAAAACCTTGGGAAATTCAAGCTAAGGTAAGCCCTAGAAACACCCTTCTTTAGTTTTTAAGCTTTTACTTGATTTGAAATTGTGATTTTAGAAATTAGTGGCTGTTAGGTTTGGTTATGCATAGGGTTCGAATTCTAGGCTTAATTTGAGTTGGTATTAACCTCTTGTAGCTGGTTTTGATGATTTGATTTGGTGTTGTTCAAGTTTGAGCTTTGAGTTCAAAGCTTTGATCTCTAATGGCATATTTGTTTACACTGAGTTTTTCTGTGAAATACTGGCTGGGTTATATTGTTTATGCATTGTATAGGAGCTCTGGAAGGTTTCATTGCATTTGGTAGAGAATTGAGCAAGGAATGAAAAGCTTAGGGAAACCTGGTGCAAACCGGCTAGCCGGTTTGCAGGGCCACAAAAACCGGCTAGCCGGTTTTGGCAGGGTTCCCCGGGCCTTTCATTTTCTCAATTTTTGCCTTTTCGATGCCTCGGTTGGGTGTTTCCCCATTTTCAGAGTTAGAATAACCCCTTTAGAGTACAGCAGAACCTAGGGTTTTGGTTTTGGGTTTCTCGGGATTAGGGTTTTAATCATGTGACTTACCCGGTTTCAAAATGTGATTAGGGCATCCATCTAGCACAGAAATTCCGTTCAGCCTCGGCCAAAGACACTTGAATTCGGAAAACAGGTAAGAACTGTGTATAATGTATGATGTGATTATCTGAATGTATGTATGTGTTAATATGTATACATGCTCATTTGCTGTGATTCTTACATCACCAACACTTGTATGGTTGAGGTACAAAGTGCATTGGTAAGGTGTAGGATGTTTGAAAGTACATCATAGTGTAACCAGCACTTGTACGGGAAGGTACAAGGTGTCTGTGGTACAACACTAGATAGTACTCAAGGTGCGGTCATACCTTACCTACACTAATACGAAGGTATACTGAGTGCATGTGGTACATGGTACATGGTCGTATCCTAGTTAGAACGTTCATACTCATCTGTTAAGCTCTGTAAATAGGTGTATGGGCGCCTATTTACAGGTCGGAAATTATATGATATGTTATATGCATTTCTTACTGAGTCTGTTGACTCACAGTTTCTGCTTCCATGTGTAGGTAAAGGAAAGGCGAAGGCTGAACAGGAGTGAACCTGAGCTCGGGTGAGATTGTACATGTCAAGCAGCGCGACCTGGAGTGTTCGGTCTCGGGACATCTGGGAGTTGTATTTTGAAAGTCGCTGTGCGACCTGTAAATCTGTATATTTTGGATTGTATGTTTGAAAAGTAAAGTTTGTAAAGTTTTAAAAATCGGGATCCCGACACTTGTATATATTTTATTAAATTACAAAGTTTAGTATTTAATGCAAAAGTTTTAATTTGACACGTTTTTAGAGAAATTTCTTTGATTAGCAAAGATTGCACCATTATTGAAAAAGCACTGTAGCGTGCCTTAGCATTAGGGCGTTACAATTTTGGTATCAGAGCCGCCAGGTTTGCCTACCGAAGCTTGCTAAGACATGTACAATCTTCATCAGAGAAAGCTCGGTTTACTGTTCAGTAAGCCTGTACTTGTTTAGTATTTTAAATAATTGGGAATGTGAGAGCATGTTAGGAAGCATATTAGATTTTAATTGATTATTTTAGAGTGCGTTACCTTAGAATCCATAAGTGCGGTAGAAAGTTTGTAATGGGGTTGTTGCCTGATGAGACTGACTTACTAATTGGCAGGTTTGTCCTATAGTATGGACACCTGGTGCAATATGGGGAGTCAGGATAGTGTGGTCAGGGCTAGTAACGGTTGGAGAGAATGGAGTCTAAGTTCTCCGCGCAACCAAGGTGAAAGCTTTTGGAGGGCTTCTGATGGGAGTGATGGTCGTCCGTCACAGGCTCCGTGGGAGTTGGAGCAAAGATTCGCAGAAATGGAAGCTATGATTCAACGACACGATGAGGAGATTCAGAGGTTGAAACAACAAAGGTTTCCTGTACTACCTTTATCTCGTATGCCAGTCATTCTCAATTCGGTATTACCAGCAGAGCATAGTATGGTTGATAACCAAGTGGGATCATTGCATGAGAAAATTTGGATAGATGAACCTACAGTCCTTCAGGGAGATTCAGATATGAAGAATGCTCTCTGGACTGGAAGCCCTAAAGAATGTATTTTAGGACCTCAAGAGGTTATGCCACGAAATTGGGATACGGATACCGCTTGCCATATTTCTAGTTATGGCAGAGGTGGTAGGGGCTCCATGGTTGAGCAGAAGAGTAAACCTACGTCGTCAGTGGTGGGTTTAAAACGGAACAAGAGGTTCCGAGGAAATCAAGGCAAGGGTGTACGCAAGGATTATTCTTACCCTGAGTGCCCGCGATGCAAGAAACATCATCCCGGAGAGTGCAACCGAAAAGCATGCTTCCTGTGTGGCATGGTTGGGCACTTTAAGAGAAATTGCCCTCATGCAAAGAAAGATAAGCAGAAGCGGGAAGCAAAGCCTGTACTTGCTCAGATATTTGTTATCACCCAGGCTGATGTTGCATCCAGTCCTTCTATGGTGAAAGGTTAGCTTCTTATCAACAACTCCCATTTTAATGTACTATTTGACTTTGAGACTATATACTCGTATGTGATATCGAGAGTATTTAATCTTTTGGATAGACTTTATGATTTTCCTGTAAGAGGATTTGTAACCCTAAAGCCTACTGGGGAATTGGTTATCTCTTATAGACGCATTAAGTCTATGCCGGTTAAGATCGGAGATAGGGAGTTGAGCGCTGACCTTATAGAACTGGAATTAATTGAGTTTGATATTATACTGGGAATGGATTTCTTATCCAAGTATTCAGCCAGTATAGATTGTAGGCGTAAAATGGTGACTTTTCAGCGGGAAGGTGAAGATCCATTTGTTTATGTTGGATCGGTTCAGGGGTCTCGGATCCCGGTTATTTCTGTGTTGAGAGCTAGGGATTTACTATGCAATGGTTGTGTAGGATTTCTAGCGGTAGTATTTGACTCCAGCAGACCTGAAACATTTGGGCCTGAGGTAGTTCGGGTAGTGAAAGATTTTCTTGATGTGTTTCCCGAGGAGTTGCCGGGATTGCCGCCACAGCGAGAGATTGATTTTGTTATTGATTTGGCACCTGGAGTCGAACCTGTTTCTAAAGCTCCATATAGGATGGCTCCAGCAGAACTCAAGGAGCTTAAGTTGCAACTTAAGGGAATGCTGGACATTGGGTTTATTCGACCCAGTGTATCACCCTGGGGAGCTCCGGTTCTCTTTGTGAAAAAGAAAGATGGTTCCCTCAGAATGTGTATTGATTATCGGGAACTTAACAAGCTGACGATTAAGAATAAGTACCCGTTGCCCAGAATCGACGATTTGTTCGATCAGCTTCAGGGAAAGACTGTGTTTTCAAAGATTGATTTACGGTCGGGTTAACACCAACTCAGAATTCGGGAGGAGGACATACCGAAAACTGCTTTTAGAACCAGATATGGGCACTATGAGTTTCTGGTAATGTCATTTGGATTGACTAATGCTCCTGCGGCCTTTATGGATCTTATGAATAGAGTATTCAAGGATTTCCTCCATAACTGCGTTATAGTGTTTATCGATGACATTCTTGTATACTCTCGGTCAGAAGAGGAGCACGAGCATCATCTTCGAATGGTGTTACAGCGACTTAGGGATCACAAGCTGTATGCCAAGTTCAAAAAGTGTGAATTTTGGTTGTCCGAGGTATCCTTTCTGGGTCATATTGTGGGGAAGAATGGAATTATGGTCGATCCAAACAAGGTGGAATCAGTGAAGAATTGGCCGAGGCCTAAGTCTGTGACGGAAATTCGAAGTTTTCTCGGGTTAGCAGGGTATTATCGACGTTTCGTCGAAGGATTTTCTAAACTTTCTATGCCCCTAACCGAATTGACTAAGAAAAATCAGAAATTTGTGTGGTCAGATAAGTGTGAAACAAGCTTTTAGGAGTTGAAGCAACGTTTGATAACAGCTCCGGTGTTAGCTTTGCCATCAGATCAAGAGAAATTCGTGGTTATTGTGATACGTCCAGACAGGGTCTGGGATGTGTTCTGATGCAAGCCGACAGAGTTATAGCCTATTCCTCTCGTCAACTGAAGGATTATGAGCAGCGCTATCCAACTCTTGATTTAGAGCTTGCTGTCGTGGTTTTTGCTTTGAAGATTTGGCGACATTATCTTTACGGTGAAAAATGTGAGATTTATACTGATCATAAGAGTCTTAAATATTTTTTCACCCAGAAAGATCTGAATATGAGGCAGAGAAGGTGGTTGGAGTTAGTTAAAGATTACGATTGTGAAATACTGTATCACCCCGGGAAAGCCAATGTCGTGGCCGATGCTCTAAGCAGAAAAGGTCCCGGTCAAGTGTGTACTACGGTTATGATAGCTCCTCAACTAGCCTCGGAAATGGTTAGTGCAGGAATTGAGTTCGTGGTCGGGAAATTACATAATTTAACACTCCAATCTGATCTGTTGGAGAGAATCAGAAAGGCACAACTGGAAGATCCCGAACTAGTTAAAGTTCGAGATGAAGTAGTGGCTGGTCGGCCTAGAGGTTTTTCAGTCTCGAGCAGTGGAATGTTGTTATATAAAGCTCGAGTTTGTGTTCCTAATGTTGATGAGCTTAAGAAAGAGATACTTGATGAAGCTCACACCACACCTTATTCGTTGCATCCGGGAACCACCAAGATGTATCAGGATTTGAAACCCTACTTCTGGTGGTATGGGATGAAAAGAGATGTGATGGACTATGTGTCCAAGTGTTTAACCTGCCAGCAGATTAAAGCTGAACATCAGAGGCCGGCAGGGTTATTACAACCTTTAGCCCTTCCTGAATGGAAGTGGGAGGACATTGCAATGAATTTTGTAATTGGTTTACCTAGAACTACAGGGATGTATGATTCAGTATGGGTCATCGTGGAAAGATTCACAAAGTCAGCTCACTTTCTACCAGTGGAAGTTACATATTCAGTGGATCAATACACTGATTGTATGTGAAGGAGATAGTTTGTCTCCATGGAGTCCCTAAATCTATTGTGTCAGATAGGGATCCAAAGTTTACATCGAAGTTTTGGGTGAGTCTTCACAAGGCTATGGGTACCAAGTTAAGATTCAGTACAGCCTATCACCCTCAGACTGATGGTCAATCAGAAAGAACTATTCAAATTTTGGAAGACTTACTACGAGCCTGTGTTATGAACTTTGAGGGTTTTTAAAGTAAGTACTTGCCTTTAATTGAATTCTCCCACAACAATAGCTACCAGAGTACAATAGGGATGGCTCCCTACGAGATGTTATGTGGTAGAAAATGTCGTTCTCCTATTCATTGGGACGAGACAGGAGAAAGGAAGTACTTGGGTCCTGAGTTAGTGCAGAGGACCAATGAAGCTATTGATAAGATCAAGGCTCGGATGCTTGCTGCTCAAAGCAGGCAGAAAAGTTATGCTGATCCGAAGCGTAGAGATGTTACAAAAAAAGGCAGGAGAACATGTTTTCCTGCGGGTTTCACCAATGAAGGGTATTAGACGCTTCGAGAAGAAGGGTAAGTTAAGCCCTAGGTTCATTGGGCCATTTCAGATACTCGAGAAGGTCGGGCAGGTAGCATATCGGCTAGCAGCGTTATTGGCTGTTCATAACGTATTTCACATATCTATGCTGAGGAAATACGTATCAGACCCGACCATGTCTTGAGTTATGAAGCCCTTGAACTTCAACCAGATTTATCCTATGAAGAGCAACCTGTTCAGATTTTGGATAGAAAAGAAAAAGTTCTTCAGAATAAGACTATTGCACTAATTAAGGTGCTCTGGAGGAATAGTAAAGTGGAAGAAGCCACCTGGGAATTGGAGTCGGATATGAGGACTCAGCATCCAGAGCTATTCGAGTTAGATTTCGAGGACGAAATCCTATTAACGGGGGGATAATTGTAATGACCGCTCTAGTATATGGATTAGTAAAGGCAATTAGCACTAATTTTTATTATTTTGCTATTATTTGTGAATTAATTTATTTGTGGACCCCAATATTTAGAAATAAATATTAGAGTTATAATTTCTCAATTCCGGAGATTTTATTAAACTCTAGGGGTATTATCTAGTTTATATGTTTAATATGTTATTTTTGTAATTTATGTTCGGCGACAACGGAAAATGCGATGGATGGCTAGATTGATCACATGGGTAAGTTTAGAACCTTATTTCATAGTGAGAAATATTTTAGAGAGAATAAAATATCGGGATTGAGCGGGGTTATGGAATTTGACCATTTTACCCCTAGTTATGAAAGTATCTATGTTTTAAGTCTAAGGGTAATTTAGTCTTTTTGATTAAGAGGGGGTTGAGGTGGCTGCCTAGTCTTGTGACACCTTGCAAAGCTAAGTTTCAGCCAAGGTTATCACATTAAGTCTTTATCCATTTGGTGAATTAATAAAAACAAAATAAAAGAAAACCAAAATTTGAAGGAACCTTTTCTTCCTTCCTCTCTCTCTCTTCGAAACCATCAAGAACAAGGGGGATAGCTTCTGTTTGATTGTGATTTCAACAAGAAAACCTTGGGAAATTCAAGCTAAGGTAAGCCTTAGAAACACCCTTCTTTAGTTTTTAAGCTTTTACTTGGTTTGAAATTGTGATTTTAGGAATTAGTGGCTGTTAGGTTTGGTTATGCATAGGGTTCGAATTCTAGGCTTAATTTGAGTTGGTATTAACCTCTTGTAGCTGGTTTTGATGATTTGATTTGGTGTTGTTCAAGTTTGAGCTTTGAGTTCAAAGCTTTGATCTCTAATGGCATATTTGTTTACACTGAGTTTTTCTGTGAAATACTGGCTGGGTTATATTGTTTATGCATTGTATAGGAGCTCTGGAAGGTTTCATTGCATTTGGTAGAGAATTGAGCAAGGAATGAAAAGCTTAGGGAAACCTGGTGCAAACCGGCTAGCCGGTTTGCAGGGCCACAAAAACCGGCTAGCCGGTTTTGGCAGGGTTCCCCGGGCCTTTCATTTTCTCAATTTTTGCCTTTTCGATGCCTCGGTTGGGTGTTTCCCCATTTTCAGAGTTAGAATAACCCCTTTAGAGTATAGCAGAACCTAGGGTTTTGGTTTTGGGTTTCTCGGGATTAGGGTTTTAATCATGTGACTTACCCGGTTTCAAAATGTGATTAGGGCATCCATCTAGCACAGAAATTCCGTTCAGGTCGGCCAGCACACTTGAATTCGGAAAACAGGTAAGAACTGTGTATAATGTATGATGTGATTATCTGAATGTATGTATGTGTTAATATGTATACATGCTCATTTGCTGTGATTCTTACATCACCAACACTTGTATGGTTGAGGTACAAAGTGCATTGGTAAGGTGTAGGATGTTTGAAAGTACATCATAGTGTAACCAGCACTTGTACGGGAAGGTACAAGGTGTCTGTGGTACAACACTAGATAGTACTCAAGGTGCGGTCATACCTTACCTACACTAATACGAAGGTATACTGAGTGCATGTGGTACATGGTACATGGTCGTATCCTAGTTAGAACGTTCATACTCATCTGTTAAGCTCTGTAAATAGGTGTATGGGCGCCTATTTACAGGTCGGAAATTATATGATATGTTATATGCATTTCTTACTGAGTCTGTTGACTCACAGTTTCTGCTTCCATGTGTAGGTAAAGGAAAGGCGAAGGCTGAACAGGAGTGAACCTGAGCTCGGGTGAGATTGTACATGTCAAGCAGCGCGACCTGGAGTGTTCGGTCTCGGGACATCTGGGAGTTGTATTTTGAAAGTCGCTGTGCGACCTGTAAATCTGTATATTTTGGATTGTATGTTTGAAAAGTAAAGTTTGTAAAGTTTTAAAAATCGGGATCCCGACACTTGTATATATTTTATTAAATTACAAAGTTTAGTATTTAATGCAAAAGTTTTAATTTGACACGTTTTTAGAGAAATTTCTTTGATTAGCAAAGATTGCACCATTATTGAAAAAGCACTGTAGCGTGCCTTAGCATTAGGGCGTTACAGTTATTGAATGTAAAGATACCTTATTCTATAGCAATGGTAGGGCTAAATGTACCCAGTGTATTGTAGGGCTAGTATAGACCTAGGTTATGTATGTAATGGCCATGATATGATAAATAGTATGAAATAGTTGTTATATGGTTATTTCATAGTATTATGGCTATTCTATGAGTATGATTATAGAGTTATAATCTCTACGTGTGACAGTCAGTAGTCCTGGGATCCGTAAAGCGAAATACCGGGTAAGCTGTGCAATCCCACATCACCTGGGGAAGGTCAAGTGGGATGATTCTGAAACTAACTATGTAGGTATGAGACTACACAGTTGAAGAGAGCTTAAATGGATTGATTGGTACTACCTATATCAACAAGGTGCATCTTGTTTTTCGGTAGCCCATCACGAAAGAACTCCATAGTTAAGCGTGCTTGACTTGGAGCAATTTCAGGATGGGTGACCTCCTGAGAATTTTTCCCAAGAAGCGTGCGAGTGAGGACAAAGCATGCTGGAAACGCTTGTGTTCGTCTGTAGGGTCAGTCATCAGTCCATGAAGCAGCCAGAGTGACGAACTCGTGTATAAGAGCCATTAGTCCGTGGATGTAAGGGCCCAATAGAGACTTGAAGCGGGGACGTTACACTACGTATGATGTTATAGTTTTAAATTAGCATGGATGCATGTAATATAATTTTCCATATATACAATTAATTACTTATTGTTATCAATTAAAGTATGATATTGAAATATGTAATACATTAAGAATATGATGGTATTGCATATAATTGTATTGTTGTGAATTTAAGACATGTATGATGTATTGAATGTAAATGTGTGTTAAAGTATTTTCTTATTGAGTTTTTAGCTCACCCCGTTACTTTCTCCTGCAGGAAATAGACATGGAATATTGGATATAAGCGTGATGAGTTAGGTCAGTTCTAGTATGCATATTCCGAGGGGCTATGGATGAACAAATAGTCTAGAACGCCGGTGGAGCCTTGGTTTTGTTTTCAGATAATAAAGTAATCCAAGCTTAGTGGGATGTTGTAAATTTATTTTAAAACTACACTCAATTTTTTATTTTATTTTTAAATATGAATAATCATTAACTTTTTGCATACTTATTGTAAAACCTGTTGTGTATTTCTAAATAGTTTTGAGTGTTTTCAGTTAATGCTTCAAAAATACTATTTTGTAAAATAAAATAAAATATTGCGGCGTTACAATTTTTTTCTTATATCAGAATTTGAAGGACAATGCACTTGATCTTAGTTATCATGTCAACCCTGTGTTTGTCTTGCACTACTCTTATGAATAATTAATATTTATGTACTTTATGATTATAACAGTTGAGAAGTTTATGGAAGAGTAAAAGCCAACAATGAAGGTTTAAAATTCTCACATTTTAGCTATGTGGCTACTTTATACCGCTAACACTATTTTGTGCATTCCTATTTTCTTTTAATAGTATTTTATTTAGATAATAATGGTTTCAAAACTTTGTTCTTATTTGACTTCCATTCTCAAGCAAATTTCTTGGTGAAATTAGTTGAATATGAATATGAATCTGAATCTGCTAAGATGGGTTGTTTTAAGAGAAACATGCTAGAAGACAAATTTGAGCTATTTCAAGTTGCGTTGCTTCTCAATTACAGGAGTAATGATTTTCAAACTAATAAACTACAATTTATTATTATTATTGATTCTTTTATTCTTAGTAAATGACGCCTTAATAGGTCCCACCTTTTAATTTTTTCATTGTAATTTGAGTAAAGTTCTTTTTCCTTTTGGTGGAATTCGTAATATTCCAATATTTATTATTTATGTACATGTACAGTTATCACAAGACAATGGATAGAGCTTATTAACAAGACTAAGACTATTTTCCCTTCATTCTGCTCCTTTGATCAATTAGATTAGTTGACTATTATTACAGTTAATATTGTTGGTTATTGGACTGTTATTACAGTTGGTTTATTCCTGGTTTTGTAGTGGTTAGTTACTATCCTTGTACTCTGCTACTTGCCTATTTAAGGCTTCATTTCTTTGTACAGGTTTTCTTTCAATCAATAAAATACTTTTCTTGTTTTTCATTTCTTCCACAATATGGTATCAGAGCAAGGAAGATATGTTTCCTTTCGATCCTGATTCTCTCTGTTCTTCCCCGCCGTGTTCTACTTCTTCTTCTCCGGCGACGATTAGTGTCAGCATTTGAAGAATTCATCTCTTCATCGACACTCTTCTTTCTTTCTACCTTCTTCTCTCTAAGGATTCTCAGACGCACGACTCTCATCTTCCAATTCCCATCATGTCAAATGATCAAGAAACAGAGCACGTCAACGATGTTCCAGCTCAAATAAACAATGGAAACAATCAAAATCAAGTGCCTGAAATCGGAGCAAATACACAAATAGTAAGATCAAGAAATTCGATCGAGGATCCTTCAGACCCCTACTATCTGTACCACGGTGATAATCCTGGAAATGTTCTAGTATCTCAATTTCTCACTAGACAGGATAATTACATTACTTGGTGTCGAGCAGTGGAGTTGGCCATTTCAGTCAAGAACAAATTGGGCTTCTTGAACGGTTCCATACCTAAACCTCCCATTATTGATCATGTTATCTATAATTCTTGGATTCGTAATAACAACATAGTGATTTCTTGGATTATTAATTCTATTTCCAAAGAGATTTCGTCTAGCTTTCTGTACGATGAATCAACTGCTCCAATTTGGAATGATCTCAGGGTCAGATTTCAGCATAGGAATGGTGGACATATCTACAATCTTAGAAAGATTTTGATGAATCTTAAACAAGAAACCCAGACGGTAAGCATGTATTTTACCAATCTCAAAACTCTGTGGGAACAATTGTCCAACTTCAGACCAAATTGCACATGTAATGGCTTCACATGTGGAGGAGTCAAGAAGTTGCAAGAACATCACAACATGGAGTACATCATGTCTTTGCTCATGGGATTGTCCGATCTTTATGCACAAGTGAGAGGTAACATTCTTGTCATGGACCCTTTACCTGAGATTAATAGAGTTTTTCATTTAGTCACACACGAAGAAAATCAGAGAGGAGGACAAAGTGTGTCGACAGACCCTAACTCCAACATAACATTTTCCTTTCAAAGAGAAAGAAGCTCGAGGAAACTAGAACCTCCCAAGAATCAAACCCAGAAATGAGGCAGACCCTTTTGCATACACTGCAACATGCACGGACACACAATTGAGAAGTGCTACAAAATACATGGTATCCACCAGGATACAACAAGGCTAGGAAATCTAAAAAGGCTGCAGCAAATCAGTTTCAGACTTCTAATGAAACTTAACCAAATCCTAATGAAATCAACACTCGGATGCCTCTATTGACACCAAACCAGTACCAGTTGCTTCTCAATATCCTTGCAACACAAACCACAAACCTGTCTCCTACTGATCCAGGACCCTCGATAGGTAATCCAGGTATTGTCTTGACCAATTGCTATTTTTTGCCTAAAAACAAGCCTTGGATAGTTGACTCAGGGGCCACTAGGCATATTTGTTCAGACTTGAATCTTTTCCAAAGTATCCATCCCATTGGTCCAAATAAATTAATTCTACCAAATAACAATCACATAATGGTTCACAAAAGTGGTAATGTTCATGTGACAGTCAGTAATCCCGTGATCCGTAAGGGGAAACACCGAGTAAGCTGTGCAATCCCACACCGCCTGGGGAAGGTCAAGTGGGATGATTCTGAGACTGTGTAGGTATGGGACTACACAGCTGAAGATGGCTTAAATGGATTGATTGGTACTACCTATATCAACAAGGTGCATCTTGTTTTTCAGTAGCCCATCTCGAAAGAACTCCACAGTTAAGCGTGCTTAGCCTGGAGCAATTTCAAGGATGGGTGACCTCCTGGGAAGTTTTCCCAGGATGCGTGTGAGTGAGGACAAAGCACGCTGAAAACACTCGTGTTGGTCTGTAGGGTCAGTCATCGATCCAGGAAGTAGCCAGAGTGTGGCGTACTTGTGTATAAGAGCCAATTATTCTGTGGGTGTAAGGGCCCAACGGAGGCTTGAAGCGGGGACGTTACAAATGGTATCAGAGCCTTCACCCAGCCGGAAGTGTGGTCGACGAGGACGTCGGACCCCGTAAGGGGGGTGATTGTGAAAGTCAGTAGTCCCGTGATCCGTAAGGGGAAACACCGGGTAAGCTGTGCAATCCCACACCGCCTGGGGAAGGTCAAGTGGGATGATTCTGAGACTGTGTATGTATAGGACTACACAGTTGAAGATGGCTTAAATGGATTGATTGGTACTACCTATATCAACAAGGTGCATCTTGTTTTTCAGTAGCCCATCTCGAAAGAACTCCACAGTTAAGCGTGCTTAGCCTGGAGCAATTTCAAGGATGGGTGACCTCCTGGGAAGTTTTCCCAGGATGCGTGTGAGTGAGGACAAAGCACGCTGAAAACACTCGTGTTGGTTTGTAGGGTCAGTCATCGATCCAGGAAGCATCCAGAGTGTGGCGTACTCTTTTATAAGAGCCATTAGTCCGTGGGTTTAAGGGCCCAACGGAGGCTTGTAGCGGGGACGTTACAGTTCACATTAACAGTAAGCTTATTTTACATGATCTTTATGTTCCTACATTCCAATATAATATAGTTTCTGTCAGTTGTTTGACAAAAGAGAATAACCACATCTTGAAATTCTTTGCTAATGAGTTTCACATACAGGAAACACACACCAAGAAGACGATTGGAAGAGGTGAATTGGCTAATGGTCTCTACATTTTGGACACCACAACTGTTTCCATCAATGCCTTCTGCTGAAATTTGGCATAGAAGATTAGGTCATTTTTCAAATAAATGCTTAGATTTACTTCGAGATTCTTTACATTGTAAAACTAAAAATTTGCACAATATTGAACCATGCTACATATGCCCTTTAGCTAAGCAAAGAAAGTTTCCTTTCCCAAATAATAAAACCTTTAATACTCATTGCTTTAATCTTATACATTGTGATAGATGGGGGCCTTATCATGTTACTTCCCATTCTAATCACAAATACTTTCTTACCTTAGTTGATGATCAATCACAATTTACTTACATTTATCTTCTTAAACAAAAATCTGATGTTCTCTTGATTATACCAGAATTTATTTCTTATATACAAACTCAATACAACTGTGTTTTGAAACGATTTAGGTCTGACAATGCACCTAAACTTACTTTCAAAGAATTGTTTTCTAAGCATGGTATTGTGCATGACTTTTCTTCCATCAAAACACTTGAGAAAAATGTTGTTACTGAAAGAAAGCATCAGCACCTTCTAAACGTTGCTAGGGCCTTGCTTTTTCAATCCAAAATTCCTATAGAGTACTGGACAGAATTCGTTCTCACTTCTGTGTTTTTAATCAATCGCGCACCTACACCAAATCTGAAGAACAAAACAACTTATGAAATCCTATTTGAAAAACAGCCTGATAATTTAAGATGTTTTGGGTGCGGGGGAAGGATAGTGTTAGCATGGATTCCTAATAGCTTCACAGTTAATATTCTTATATGTGGAACTCAATTCATTCATAGCTTGGTGACAACGGTAGATGGGAAGAACAGGTTCTTTGTTACTTATATATATATATGCTGTGAATGATAAAGATGGAAGGAATTAATGGACCTGGCAATACAAGACCCCTAGTTAGTTTTGGGGGATTTCAATGAGATTCTCTCTAGAGAAGAAAGAGTGGGAGATAGACTAAAGTTTCATAAGGCTAGGGGTGAGCAACGGTCGGTTTGGTTGGTTTTTTACACAAAAAAAATCAAAAATTCGGCTTTCAGTTTTTATGGTTATAATCCGAAAACCGACCGACCATTATAAAAATATAAAAAAACCGACCGTTTTAATCCACCGCTTGGTCGGTTTAAACCGACCAAACCGAACTTCATTTTTTTAAAAAAAAAAATAAGTTTTTAAATTTTTTATAATTATTTGAAAACTAAAAAATTAAAGTATTATATCAAATATCATATAATTTAAAAATAAAACTTTCTTAGTTAAATAAATAATGTAAAATAAACCTTTTTAAATTTGTTCAAATTATTTGTGCTACTAATATGGTAATGAGTTATACTAAAAAACTAATATTATTTTATAAATGTGTGTATATAATACGTAAATGCATCAAATTATAATAAAATAAAATAATGAATAATTGAGACTTTAAATAAAAAAGATATAAGTAAACTTAGATTAATAAAATTGTATATTAAATATGTACAAAAATAATATATATTATATATAATATAAATATGTTCGGTCGGTTCTCGGTTTAATCGGTTGGTTTGCGATTGACACTAAAACGACCATGTTAAGGTAGTTTTAACCGAAGGCGGTTTTTTCGGTTTTCTGTTTTTTCGGTGTTGATTTTTTTGGTGTTCGGACGGTCGGTTTACTCGGTTTGGTCGGTTTCTTAGATTTTTTGCTCACCCCTACATAAGGTTGCTGAATTTATTGAATGTATTGAGAAAGGTCAACTGGAAGATGTAAAAGCAAGTTGTAATTTCTTCACGTGGAACAACAAATAACCTGGAGGGGGTAGGATCTATTCAAAAATTGATAGAATCCTTGCTAATCCAAGTTGGATCACCAAATTTCCGCCTACTCAAACACATTTTCTAAACGAAGGAATTTTTGACCATTCTCTGGGGTTGCTTACAATACATCCTGCAATACCCAATGGGAGGAAACCTTTCAAGTATTTTAGAATGTGGAGTAATCACCCGGATTATGATAAAAAGATTAGAGAGGGTTGGGCTCAGCAAATTAAAGGAACCAAGATGTACCAGATTACTTTGAAGCTTAAAGCATTGAAAGGAGTCCTGAAGGAGATTAACAAGAGTGGTTTTTCTAATCTACATGCTGCAGAAGCCACGGCTAAGGATTTTCTAGCTGACTGCCAGACCCGAGAAATCAGGTGCTGCAATCTGCAGAAATGGAGGCTAGACATCAGTTTTTAAAGTCCCACAGCGATTTAATATCGATGTTGCAGCAAAAGGCGAAAGTCTCCTGGGTGCAAAAAGGGCATGATAACACTTCTATTTTCCATGCAAGCCTTAGAGTTAGAAGGAGGAAAAATAGAATTTGGTCCATAGAGCAACAAGATAGCACTCAAATTGAGCAACCAGAGCAGGTAATAGATGCTTTTCTTAGTTATTATAAGACTCTGTTTGGGTGCTAAAATGGATCATAGAAGGAAAGTGATGAAACAAGTAGTTAACATGGGACCAAAAGTATCCAATCAGCAAGCGCAAATGCTGTTGGAGAAGTTCACAAAAGAAGATGTTAAAGCTGCCTTATTTGCAATACCTGGAATTAAAGCGCCAAGCTCTGATGGTTTCTCTAGTTATTTTTCCAGGACAATTGGGAGCTAATAGGGAATGATATATATGAAGCAGTGGATTCTTTTTTGACTACAGGGAATATTTTGAAAGAGATAAATTCCACTGTGCTTACTCTTATCCCTAAAGTCAAGTGCCCGAACACTGTAAAGGACTACAGACCCATTGCATGTTGCAATGTCATATACAAAATTGCTACCAAGATATTATGCTCTCGGCTAAAGAACATCCTTCCTGGCCTTATTGCTCGCTTCCAAAGTGAATTTGTAAAAGGGAGATTCATTGCTCACAATGTCATGATATGTCAGGACACAATAAGGCACTATGGGAGGAGGAATACTAAGGCAAACTGTATGATTAAGCTGGACCTGCAGAAGGCATATGACACAATTGAGTGGGACTTCATAGAAGAAATGTTGGAGGCCTTTCAGTTTCCTAGCCAGCTCATCAGCTTAATCATGAACTGTTTTAGGACTCCAAGGTTCTCCCTCATGTTTAATGGTACTCTACATGGATTTTTTGAATCCAGAAGAGGTCTGAGACAGGGAGATCCCATATCACCATTGCTCTTTGTTATGAGAATGGAGTATTTGTCTAGAATAATGCAAAAGATTGGAGCTAGGGAAGATTTCCAATTCCATGAAAGATGTGGTGGAATCAAACTCAATCACTTGAGCTTTGCAGATGATGTGCTACTTTTCAGCAAAGGAGATTTTAAAAGTGTCTATCTCATGTTACAAGGATTGAAGTTATTCTCTTGCACTTCAAGTTTGCATCCTAACCCTACAAAATCTGCTGCCTATTTCAGTGGTATGCAAGATGGAGAAATTAAAAGAATACTGGATATGTATGGGATTAATAGGCAGGATGTACCTTTCAAATACTTGGGGGTTTTGATATGTGCTAAAAGAATATCAGGGCAGGATTGCATATTGTTGAGTGAGAAGATGACTTCCCGAAGCAAGACCTGGAGTTCCAAGAACCTCTCCTTTGCAGGTAGGGCAGTCCTTGTGAATTCGGTGTTGATGGCGATCCACTCATATTGGAGCCAAATAATGATTTTACCCAAGAAGGTAGTTAATGAGATTGAAGAAATTTGCCGAGCTTTCTTGTCAAAGGGACAGAACACCCTGAATGGTTCGGGTCTAATTGCATGGGAATCTGTTTGTCAAACAAAATCAGAGGGTGGTATTGGTTTCAAAAGGGTAGCTGAATGTTCAAGTATGTTTGGGCAATTGTTAATAAAGAATAAAATATGTGGGTTAAATGGGTTCATAGTGTGTACATTCGGGAAGAAGATTTGTGGGGCTACATGGCCCCATCACAAGGGTGTTGGTACTGGAACAAGGTAGTGGAGGCCAAGAACCCAATCCAAGCACTACATCTCCCTCGGGTATAAGTTACTTGTTCCTCCCCAACATAGAGTCCATTGGAGTAAGGAAGTATGGGGGAGGTTCAACACTCCTAAAACCAGTTTCATCATGCGGATTGCAATTCAAGGAAGAATGAGGACAAAAGAGAGACTTCATATGTTCGAAATTATTGATGACCTCGTGTGTGTACTGTTTAAACTCATGTTGAAACTTGTGAGCATCTCTTCTTTTCTTATTCGTTTTGAAGGCAGGGACTTCAAAGAATCAAAGAATGGTTAGGGTGGAATGCATCCACTTTGGATATCACAAGACTCACCCGATGGATTGAAAGAAGCAAAGGCAGCAAATTCAGGAAGAAAGTGCTCTCGACTGCATTGTCAAGATTAGTCTACCATGCTTGGAAGACTAGGAATGATCAAATATGGAACTCGAAACTAGGTAATGTAGGCAGAGTTGTATGTACAGTTAAAGAAATGGTAAAACAAAGAATATATAGTATTTTGCCTAAGAAAGTTGGGCATCAAGAGTTGGAATGGTTTAGATCCTTGTAAGTTGGTAGAGTTATACTCATATTGTGTATTACATACAAAGTTTTGAGGTCCCTCGATTGGGATGCTCTTAGGTTGTAAATTGATTTACTGGAGTAATGAAAACACTGCTCATTCATCGAAAAAAAAAAGATGTTTTGGGTGCCTTACTTTTGCCTCTACCATTACTTCTCACACAACTAAGTTTAAGCCTCGGGCAAGGGCTTGCGTGTTCTTAGGTTACCCTAGAGGAGTAAAAGGCTACAACTTGTATGATCTTAATTCCAAACAAATTTTCATTTTTTGCAATGTTATATTTTACGAACATGTTTTCCCTTTTCACAAACTTAATACTGTTAATAATGTTGTTGATCCTTTCTTACCTATTGTTCTCCCTAATAAACATGTAACTAACACACATATTGATGATTATCCAAAGCAAGATATTTGTTTTGTTCCCCCTAATCTTGTTTTGAAGGATAATGCTAAAGAAACATCAGTAGCAAATAGTGCAAAGCAATCTGAATGTCCAGATCAGCTCGATTCATCACCACCACCTGCTACTATTCCTAGAAGAACTACTCGAGTCTCACGGCCACCTAGTTACCTACAGGACTTTGAGTGTTATAACTTGTTATAGGATAAAACTTCCACATCTTATCCCATCTCAAAATATCTTTCTTATTCCAAACTTTGAAAAGCTTACAAAGCATTTGTTTAAGCAATAACGATTAACCACAAAGCTACAAGTAGGCTATTCTATTCAAGAAATGGCTTCAAGCTATGGATAATAAGATCTTGAGTCTCATCACCAACAACACATGGACTGTGGTGCCTCTCCCCCCAAACAAACGGGCAATAAGGTGTTGTTGGGTATACAAGATTAAATACAACAGTGACGGTATAGTGTAGAGCAACTCAAAGCTCGCCTTGTTGGTACACACAGCAAGAAGGATTGGATTTTCTTTGACACTTTCTCACCAGTGGCAAAGATGGTTACTTTCAAGCTCCTATTGGCCATTGTCACTATCAAATAATGGCACACATTGTAACTCGACATCAAAAGCTCCTATTGGCCATTGTCACTATCAAACAATGGCACACATTGCAACTCAACATCAATAATGCTTTTCTAAATGGCGATTTAGAAGAAGAAGTTTACATAAAAATTCCATAAGGTCTCAAGCTTCCTTCCACTGTCACATGCGAAAATCTTGTGTGTAAACTTCATAAATCAATCTATGGACTTCGACAATCTTCACAACAGTGGTACAAGAAACTCATTGATGCTCTTTTAGAAGAAGGATTCACTCAATCTCAGGCTGACTACACCCTTTTTACTCTAGGAACACACAACACATTTGTGGTCCTTCTCGTCTATGTCGACGACATCATACTTGCTGGACCCAACATTCAGGTTCTACATCAATTACAAGATGCTCTTCAGACCAAATTCAAGGTCAAAACTCTAGGTCCTCTCAAGTATTTTCTTTCACAACGCAAGTATACTCTATAATTTCTTGCTGACACAGGATACACCAGCAGCAAACTAGCCAAAGCTCCTATGGACCCCAGAAAACGCCTCAATGATCAAGAAGGTGACATTCTCGACAACCTTTCTCACTATAGACAGCTCATTGGCCGCCATCTCTACTTGACCCTCTCACGGCCAGACATCACATTTGCCGTCAACACTCTCAGGCAGTTTATGTCTTGCCCTCGAACACCTCACTTGACAGCTCTACATCACCTCCTCCGTTATTTGAAACGGTCATCAGGACAGGGCATACTCTACTCACCAACATCCTCTCTTCATCTCCGCAAATTCTCTGACTCTGATTGGGCTACTTGTCCAATAACTCGTCGATCAACAACAAGTTTTTGCATTTTTATTGGTGACTGCCTCATCTCCTGGAAGACAAAGAAGCAGCTGACTGTCTCCAAAAGCTCTGCTGAAGCAGAGTATTGTGCTTTAGCTGCCACCACGAGTGAAATCACCTGGATACAATATTTACTCACTGATCTTCACATAGATCAACCAACTCCTGCTTTCATATACTGTGACAACCTATTAGCCATTCACATAGCCAACAATCTTACTTTTCACGAACGAACCAAACATATCGAATTAGACTGTCACTTCATTCGTGAAAAAATTGCTAATTCGACAATACGACTCATCCCAGTCAGCAGCACACTTTAGCTAGCAGATGTTTTCACCAAGCCTCTCCCCTCCACCACACAACTTCACATTTGTCCAAGATGGCCATACATGACATATATGGTCCATCTTGAGGGGGGCGTAACAAGACTAAGACTATTTTCCTTTCATTTTGCTCTTTTGATTAGTTAGATTAGTTGACTGTTATTACAGTTTATATTGTTGGTTATTAGTCTGTTATTACAATTTGTTTATTCTTGATTTTGTGGTGGTTAGTTACTATCTTGCCTATATAACGCTTCATTTCTTTGTACAAATTTTTATTCAATCAATAAAATACTTTTTTTGTTTTTCATTTCTTCCGCAATACTTATTTTGAAATTCTACGAGCTTCCTTTATTTTTTTCTTTTTTTTGTTAATCTATTTAGTTTAAAAGATCTGAACATTCATATTATGAGGCTTTGTTTTCTTAAATATTGCTGGAACAGTTTGCCAATTTATTAAATTTTCAACGTTGTTAGGCCCATAATTTAGCAAAGTTTGGTGTCAAGTTCTGTTGGACTGGGTCTATTGCCAATTGTGTGCATCTTCTTGTGTTAAACAATAGGCCACATTTTTATTTTTTAAAAATTGCTTTCAAATTTAAACTTATTACCAATGGTTTCTGTTATATGTTTTGGAGTTCCAACTTAATTATTAATTGATATTGTTTCTTTGTATAAAAAATAAAAACTAGCTGTTATAAATATCTTTTCTACTATATTGTTGGAGTTTATATACAACTAAAAGTAAACCCAGTGCAACGCATTACATCTAAACTGGTACGTATATAGGTATGTTACTTGTAATATACAATAATTATTTTTAAAAGGTATAAATAGTCTCTAGTACTTTTTTATATAACTTTTAGGTTAATTAGTAATTTTTTTCCGAACTTTGATATGTATTAAATTATGCTCTCTGAACTTTTTTGGTCATTAAAAATTCCCCCTAAACTATTAGGATTGTTAAATTTAAGGACTTTTATCTAATTTTAGTAAAAAAAATTCTAACATGGATGAAAGTTCAGGAGGCATGATTTAATACATATAAAAGTTTGAGGGACATGATTTTGTAGATATTAAAGTCTGGGGAGCATGATTTAGTACCTGAAACAGTAAAATTGAATGAAATTAGACAAAAGTCCTTAAATTTAACAATCTCAATAGTTCAGTGAGAATTTTTAACGGCCAAAAAAGTTCAGGGGGCATGATTTGGCATATGTCAAAGTTCGGGGGCAAAAATTGCTATATTGCCTAATTTTTATATTATACATTAATATTAAGAGGAATTACAAAATATATTAATTTTTTATTTTTTTTTTTAAATTTACGGTTTGGGTTTCTAAAATGGTTGCAGTGCTAGTTGCAGTAGGGGTTTCCGTACGATTTTTATTGAATTTAGATTGCAGCGCTAGTTGCAATGGGGATTTCTATGCTTAATTCCGTAAAACTACAAAAAAAAAATTATTTTGAAGTGTAAAAATGAAAAAACCCTTAATATTAATATAATTAACTTATATAATTTAATTTAATATTTTTAAAAAGAGAAATGTTAAAGGGCACTAGTAGTGCCTAATACCCTTCTACGTGTCAATATCGTTATTGGTCCAATTACAAATCGAGTCCTATATAATTTAATATATTAGTTTTTAGAAAGTATCGTTAATCAATCACAACACGACATGTCGAGAACGTATTAGACACCACTATTGCTTAATAGCAATACTTTTTTACAAAATATAACTAGTAAATGGGAAACCCGGCACTTATAGTAGGTACAGTAGTCAATATCAATGCACTCACTTATATATTAATATGGTTGACTAAAAAATATTGTATATGGGTGGCAAAGTTTGACTAAGTTAAGTATACACTATATATGACTGAAATACTAATTTAATTATTGACTACGAATTCACAACGACTCAATGAGTATGAAACATCGTGTGCTGACTGGCATATAGCGATATACAAAATTTGAATGATAGGTAGCATTACATTATTATAAAATCATGATTCATATTGTCCAATATGCACTTACACATATATATAAACTATCCCTCCTATAAATCTACCTAGTATATTTTATTAAAAAGAATTGTTGTATATACATTATATTTTACGTATATGATATATATATGGATGGGGTAAATTATATAGTAATTTATAGTTTTTAGTTTAATTTAATAGTTCAATTTAATTTTTAAAAATTACACTATAATTAATATATTTATTTATTTATAACTAACTAAAAAGTAAATCGCTCATTGCGGGCTATTTAAATTTTATTTTTATTTTTTTAAAAAATATACTTTATAGAATTTTTTTTTAACAAATACCAAGCACCCATAATTAAGCTAGAAATACCCATTTTTTGAATTCCCAACCGATAACAATTAATTGGAGATCATTTCTTGAGCTTGAAGTTTTGTTTCTGTATTTGGTAGAAGTCTAAAAAAATCTTTTCAAGCACATCTAGAGATATACATATCTCAAGTATATTCTCTGTTTTATTAACAATCCCTTGGTATGAACTACTATGCCAACTTATAGTGAGTCCCCCATTGATGATGCTAATCCATCAACATTTAAGACCCTCGTATACTTTTCCCGTCATTACCATTAAGGTTTTACTCCCTATTTCATACGCCACCATTGTTCCCTTGAAATCATCACTATCTTCATACTTGGTTAGCCACTCTAAAACTTATTTTACACTCAATTATATTGTTCATTGTTTAATAAACAACTTCTTTTGTGATCCAACATTCACCAATCACTCAAATACATCTCCATTAAATTGCATCTCAATTCATAAGCTTTTCCCCATTTTGAGTGAGTATGCCTTTCCATAATTGCTTAAAAAAGTAATCTTTTCCTGAAATTTCAATGGTCTCCTTATATACAATATTGACTATCCATCCAATTATAAAGTACTCTCCATTATTACCGTGTCACCTTAAGTAATTCAGGTAATCTTTTTTACCTTAGGGATACCACTACTCTTCCCAATGTTCTTTTAACCGCTACCCCGGTAATGTCCCCACTACAAGCCTGCATCCGACCCTTACTCCCACGGAATGATGGCTCTTATACACGAGTGCATCACTCTAGCTGCTTCTCGGACTGACGACTGGCCCCACAGACCAATCCAAGTGTTTTCAACGTGCTTTGCTCTGACTCGCACGCTTCATGGGAAAATTTCCTAAATGAAATCACCCTAAGTCAAGGACACTTAACCATGGAGTTCCTTCATGGTGGGGTACCAAAACAAGATGCTTCTTTCTAACATAGGTAGTCCCACACCTACATAATCTCAAAATTACTAAACAATCGCCGCCTTTAATTTACCTAGGATTCTAGACAATACTCATAAATTGTCCTACCTTTGCAAACGTTAGATCACTTCTAAACAAAAGATTTGTTATTGGAATCAGTTAGATCAATGCCTCCATTAACTACTCATGTCCTATATTTCACTAAGGAATACCAACAAATTTAACTCATATTATTATTTCTCTAATTTGTCTACCCCGTCAAATGGGTTACTACTAAAAAACATACATACACAGTCCATTCAAATTTCTTGATGTCTCTAACTAAATGTACAATATTTAATATTGATATCAATTGAAACAAAAATTGTAATATTGCCCATAAAATTTTAATTTGAGTCAGTCGAAGGACCGATACTCGAGTCTCTTTGAGTCATAACAACCAGCACTTGGGCAGGACCCATACACTTTTCTCCTTTAACATATCAGTCTTTCTTAACTACGGGGAGGTTCTTTTCAGATTACCCACTACCCCACAATAAAATAAGATCTGGCTCTACATCAAATGGCGTCTTTTTGTATCTTGAACACTCAGAATAAGGTCACCATTTCTTATTCTCACCTCGACCACTATTTTGGTCACCCTGGAACCTTTTTGTTCTGCCCCATAATTGGTGATTCATTTAGTTTTCGCTCCCTGATCTGCTGGTAAGTTGGCTTCACATATATCACCACATCCAGTGGAACAACAGGAAGTGTAGATAGTACAAGAATAGACACAAGACGAGCATGTTGTTCTCTTAGATCTCGGATCTATTTTCCTTTATTGTCTAATCATATCCTGCCTAGCAGAATTTACATGTTCCTAGTATTGTCGCGATAAAGGATTTTCTTCTTTACCGTTTTCCCCAAGCCTAGACAGCTCGCTAATCAGACTATTCAATTGCCCTTACACTTTCTCCATAACTTATCACACATTTAGTTCGCATCTTCCAAGTATTTAGAACTCAAACAGATATCAACATAATTATGCATACACCATACACATATTCTTATCATAAGCATCACTATACTACTTTTTCCAACATACTCTATAATAGTCTAGGCAGGTAATTCAATAGCAAATAATATAAGTACTTACTATACCATTAGTCGACCTATCTTCGTAGCAAATGTAAATGTTCGACCAATCTTTAGGACCTTTGAAACCATGGCTACTCTGATATCAAGTTGTAATGCCCTAATCTATAGGGACGCCACATGTGTGATTTTATAAACTAGTTTAATACTAACAGATTAATTAGTTATTAAAAACTTGACTAAAATAAAACACTAAAGCAGACATCATAACAGTAGTAAAAAGGTGTACCAAGGATCCCTATTATAAAAGATTTACACAAAATACTATATACAATACCTACGCCAGGTACTTATCATATGTCACTGACGCCCGTACCTACGCCTGATACGTTGCAAGAAAGAAACCCAACAATGGTTTCAATCTGTGCCATATCCTGGCAATGGGGAAACCGTACACGGCTCCATTCTGTCACTGACGCCCGTACCTACACTCGATACGTTGCCAAGAAGAAACCTTACAATGGTTTCATTTTGTGCCATAACCTGGCAATGGAAAAACCCTACACGGTTCCACTCTATCACTGATGCCCGTACCTACACCCGATACGTCGACAGGAAGAAATGCTACAACAGTTTCATTCTATCACTGAGGCCCGTACCTACGCCCGATACATCGCAAGGAATATCGCATCACCTAATCAGGTGAGCACGTACATCATCTCCATAGTATCATCACATTATGATTGCCTAATCAGATAATTGATAATTTTAGGACCTGGCAAATAGCGGTTTCGATTCATAGTCATGACTTTATAACGGTTGCCCCACAGGTACAACCTAAATGCCAATACACATATATCACATTACCTACTCAAGCAAGATTATGCCACGGCCTTACAGTAATCATATATATTCGTATATTGCATTTTGTAATCAGGAAAGCTCATATCATAACCTAACATTCGTATATCGCATTGCCTTATTAGGCTAGCTAAACCTATGTCATAACTTAGCACCATATCACCTAATCAGGCGTGCTTATATATCATATTGCCTAATCAGGCCAACCCATGTCATAATCTAAAATTCATATATCATATCACCTAATCAGGTAAAATCGTATGTCACATATTACTGTCTAATCAGACAGTCAATGATGACAAAACCTGTCATGTCATGTGGTACATTATAATTTTCTTACCTTGAATCTAGATTCATGCACGTTGGCCAAACCAAATGGAGAAACTTCCCCGATGAACTCGGCCCTATGTCACACCAATGGTAAACCAATCAGTGTTTATCCCAAAACACTGTTTTATAGTTGCAAAAGACAACTTAAGGTTTTCTACCAAACACTGTAGTAAAAATATACTAAAATAAAACTTATATTTTAGCTCTAAAGTATATACCATATTTTAGATCTCATTGCAAGCTTCGAAAGAGTATATAGAACGTCCAAAATGGACACCCGTGTAAAAAGTTATGACAAAAATACAATTTCTGATGTCCTAGGAATTTTCAAAAATGGTGAAATATGAAAATACCAAATTTCTCACTCACCGAAACACTACCAAAACTTATCCAAATCACTCCAAATATAACAGGGCACATATATACCATAAATATTACTATCTTTGCGTAACAAAAATTAAAATTGAGCCCTTAAATAAAAAAATGCCATTAACGTTGAGACTAAGCTTTAAAAATTTCTAAACTCGATTTCTAACTCAAAATCACCTCAAATTCAACAAGTAAACATCGAAACTAGTTCCATAGCTACCAAAGAACAATTCTATAAGTCAGCATCTCCATAACTATTCGAATTCACGAAACCCTTATATAAAACAAATTGTTCTAAACTTAAAATGAAATTCGACCATACCTTAAGCTTTTCCTCTTAAAGATTTGCTATTCCGCTACTACTAGAGCTTAGATCCCTAGGTTTCGGGTTGAGAATCAAAGAAAATGGATCAAAAAAGATTAGGGTTTCGTTGAACGAAAAAACAAGAGAGAGTTTCATAATTCTTCTATTCTTCCGTTTATAACTTAACATATATATATAACTTATACGTTTTTAATATATATAATATATTTTAAATTGATAATAATATAATAATATTAATAGTAATATTAATAAAATTTTATTATTAATAGTTATCTTATTATTTTTTAGCCACTAAAAAATTTCAAATTCTAAGCTATTTGGTCAATTTTGAGTACCCCAAAATATCTCGATATTTTTAAAATCAACTTACCTCAATAATTCTATCAATATTTCTTACTAATAATGTTGTGACATTTTGGCCTCTAATCGGGTCTCCAAGGTCGCTGAACTTAAAAATAATATTATTTCACAAATAATTCATATTATATCTACGTATTTGAAATAAATCTCTGTAATTGACAAATTACACTTATTTATCCACTTATCGAGTCTTCATGGTCGCCAAACTTAAAAATATTTTTATTCTACGTACAGCTCATATTATATTCACACATGCTATATAAATCTCCATACTTTATAAATTACGCTTATTTATTCACTTATAGAAAATTCAAATTTTATGTTGAAATAGATTAGTAGAATCATAATCCCACTTATTACATAATTAACCCATAATATAAATATAAATCCTAATTATTTATCATTAAGCTTATCGAGATATTACAATTTTTGTTTTGCTGTATGGTATATTATTGTTCTTAGATGATATTTACTTTTTATTTTGCTATGTATAATAGTGGTCTATAATTTTCTTAACATAATACAAACATTTTAATGTATGTATATAATTTTATTAACATTCTACATATATTTAATTATTATTTTTATATATTTTAATTGTATAATATATTATTTATTTTATATAATGCTAAAATAATTTCTATTTTATTAATATAATGGTGGTATGTAATTTTATTTTCATAGTATATATTTTAATTGTGGTATATGATTTTGTTAGTATAGTATTCACATATATATTATATATTAGTAATATATATTTGTTAACGCATATTTTCGTTAACCAGATATAAGTCTAACAGTGACAAACTTGCACAGAAAAACTAAAGACAGTAAAGAAAAAAGTATGAACACAAAAGATTTTTTACGTGGTTTTGCAGTTAAAATTCTGCATAGTCCACGAGTCAATCTTATTAGATTTCTGATATTATTCTAGGGCCTTTTCTCTTATGAATGTTTCGTCCCTTTTTCAGTCTTATGTGCCTCTATTTATAATTGCATAGTCAGACAGTTAATTACAAGGGTTGACTGAAATCTTTACAACAATTATCTCCTCAAATCGTGGGGTTTAATTACATATCACGTAAGATAGATGCGGTTAATATTTGAATATCACACAGCTTGATTAGTTTGCTTTTACTGGGTCAAAATAATCATGCATTAAACACGTTATAAATCATATCGTTCTGGGATGCCTCAATAAGAACCCAGTACTAATGTAAAGACCGCCTATGAATAGTACTTTGTATTATTAATTATTTAAGGTTTATGTATTAATAATTATGGAATGCATATTTTAGAAATATATTTTATATATCATATATGTTTTTATGCTATTTTATATTTAATTACCTAATTTCTGTGATTGTGCTCGGAAGCTGTGGAAAGCGACGTTGGGCCTAGAGAGTTGCATTTTATAATTTAGTTTATAATCGAGGTATTATTGTTAATAGTAGAAGCGTTAGAATTTTCGGGGATTAGTAGTTGACCATTTTGCCCTTGAGTTGTTTAATTATTTATTTTTTTTTATTTATTTATTTGGGGGGCAAGGAGGTCTTTTGGTGAGACTTTTCTTTTGTCTTTAGTGGCTAAGTTTTGGCTGAGAATGGATTTTACTAAGTAATTTTATTAAAAAGAAAAAGAAAAGAAGAAAAAGGAAGCAAGGAGAAGTTGCTTAAGTTTGAAGGAAAAACAAAGGAAAATAGTTCTTTCTCTTTCTCTCTCTTTCGATTCTTTTGGAAATTTTGTAGTTGGGGGTGAGAATTTGTGTTGAATCAAGGGAATTCTAGTGGTATTGAAGCTTTGTTCAAGGTAATCTTTTCCTTTATCTTTTACTTGAAGTTGTTGTAGTTAAATTAGGTTTTGATATGAATTTTGGGAAATTGGTGGCTGTTTGATTTGGGAATTGTTTAGATTAGTTTCTGGTGTTGATTAGAGGTTGTTATCCTGATTATAAGCTAAGCTAAGTGAGTATTTTAATGTTTGGATTGAATTTAAAGTTGTGAGTTCAAATTGGAGCTTTAATGGTGAAATGGGATTTTGTTTGATTTGTTGAGATTTGTTGATTGGAACGGTATATTTTAGTGTATACAGGTATTCGGAAAGTATTGGAAAATTTGGGGATAAATTGAGGTTGTGGGGTTGGAATTTTGGTTCCCAGACCATAACCGGAATTCCGGTTCACGGGAGCTCGTGTCAACCTGGCCGACCGGTTGGTCCCAGGAACCGGACTTCCGGTTGGGAACCGGCCTGCCGGTTGGGACTTTTTCCCGAACCCTATTTTTTTCTCATTTTTAGATATTTTAGGGCTTTGTCATCCTTTTCATCGATAGGGTTAAGCTTAGTTTACATTTTATATTCCCGATAAGTGTTTTAGCGAGTCTCTCATCGGTTTTTGAACATAATGGTTTAGTGGCCCCGTTATACGTCGAGCCGCACTTCCACTCAGCCGACCGCAAGACACTTGAGCAATTTTAACGAGGTAAGATAGCGTAAGAATATATATATGAATGTTTATGCCTGTTTTGGATGTTATTATAAGTACGGTGTTACCAACACGAGTACCCAGGGTACGTCGTGTTCGTGGTACAACACTTAGTAATTCTCGGGAGTACAATCAGGGCTCTACCAACACAAGTACGGAGTTGGTACTTTAGTGCATTTGGTATAGTAGTCGTACTACCCTTAAGAACGTTCTTAATCATTTTGTGAGCTTCGTTGTTAAGCTCAGGGCAGCTTGATCATAAAGCTGGCGACGTGCTACTTTTATATGTCTTGCATATCTTACTGAGTCTGTTGACTCATCAGTTTGCTACCTTGTGTAGGTAAAGGAAAGGCAAAGCTGGAGGAGCAGTGAGGTGGAACTCGGCATGATTGTACATATCGCGGCAGTGCAACCCGGAGGGTTTCGATCTTATATTATTTTGAGTCTATATTTTGGAAATGCATGTCCGCTAAACTTTTAAAAAAAAAAAATGTATATGTACATATTAGTAAAATATTTTAAACTAGTATTTTGATACTCGGGATCCCGATCCGCATGTTTATTAATATATAAATTATTAAAATTAATTTCCGAGTTTATTATTATAAAATGCGGGCGTTACAGTTTGGTATCAGAGCCACTGGGTTGTCCACTGAAGACCGTCAAGATATGTACAATCAAGGCCAGTGTCGAGTTCAACTCACGGTTCCGTAAGCTTTATTCCTTTTTGCAAACTATTTTAAGATATGTTGTGTTATATATATTTATGATTAAATAAGATATTTTAAATTTTAAATTGCGGTCTTGAAAGTATTTTGACCACTGTCTGACCTACGTGCCTTGTGGGTTCGCAGGCTAAGTCCTAAATAATGGACGACCAGCGAAACGTTAGAAGGCAGGGTGAATTGGTTGAGACCGGAGGTGGTCGGGGTGGTAGAAATCCCCAAAACCCCCGTGGACGCGGTAGAGGCCGCGGTCGAATTCCGAGAGGTGGACAGGAGAATCCACCTCAGGCCCCTGTTGATTGGGAACAAAGGTTTGCTGAAATGCAAACTAGAATTGAGCAACAAGAAGAAGAGATCCGGCGACTCAGGCAACGGGATGCCCCTGTTGAGCCTCCCCTGCAACCGGCTGTTGCAGTTCCTGCAGCCCCTGCGGTGCCAGCTGAGCAACATGTTGCTGGTAACCGCATGGAACCTTTATATGAAAGGTTCAGAAAGCAAGCGCCTCCAGTATTTCTGGGAGGCCCTGATGTGGTAAAAGCTGAGCAGTGGTTGACCGTTATTGAGAAAATATTGAACTTTATGGGAGTAGCTGGAAATGATAGGGTGGCGTGTGCCACATTTCAATTTCAAGAAGATGCCCTGATCTGGTGGGAAATGGTATCCCTCACCAGAGATGTAACTAGAATGACCTGGGAAGAGTTTCGAGAATTGTTTAATGCCAAGTATTACAATGAGGCAGTCCGCAGTGCAAAGCGGAAGGAATTTATTGAGTTGGTACAAGGTGAGAATATGTCAGTGACCGAATATACCACCAAGTTTGATCGCTTGGCCAAGTTGGCCTCCGGAATTGTACCAACAGATTTCAGCAAGAAAGAAAAATATTTGGCTGGGCTGAATGCCAAAATCAGACATGACTTGGTTATTACAACAAGTGATACCACAACCTATGCAGAAATGGTTGATAAGGCTCTTCGAGCTGAAGGAGCAGTCAAATTTTTACAAGAAACCCGAGAGTCTTCTGGTGTTGGTGGGGCTACTACTCTCCCTATGTCGGGTCCTGAGAAAGAGAGTGGGGGTTCTACCTTTGAACAGAAGAAAAGAACTTTTCCATCTTCGGGAAGTTCAGGGCAAGGTAAAAGGTTTCGAGGAAACCAGAATAGAGGAGGACGTCAGACTTATTCTTATCCTGAGTGCCCGCGTTGCAAGAAGCATCATCCCGGGGCTTGTAACCGGAGAGCCTGTTTTCAGTGTGGTTCGGTGGGACATCTCAGGAAAGACTGTCCTCAGTTGAAGAAAGAGGAACCAAAGCCCGAGGTCAAACCTGTACCTGCACCTGCTCGTGTCTTTGCTATAACTCAGGCAGATGCTGCTGCCAGTCCTTCAGTAGTTGCAGGTCAGCTTCTAATCAATGGTTTTGTTTATACTGTTTTATTTGATTCGGGTGCTACTCGGTCTTATGTATCATCAAGACTTTTTGATCAATTTGATAGACCTAGTGAGATTCTCGAGACGGGGTTTGGAACCCTGTTGCCTAATGGGGAATTAATTATTTCAAGAAAGTGGATTAGATCCGTAATAATTAGAATTGAAGATAGAGAATTGAGTGCTGATCTCGTGGAGTTGCCATTGGCCGAATTTGACATTATACTTGGTATGGACTTTTTGTCTAAATACTCTGCTAGTATTGATTGTAAACGGAAAATGGTGACTTTTGAACCGGAAAATGAGGAACCTTTTGTTTTTGTTGGCTCGGTCCAAGGTTCTCGTATCCCAAGAATCTCAGCGTTGAAAGCTAGAGATTTATTACGAGACGGATGTGTTGGTTTTCTGGCAGTGGTAGTGGATTCCAGTAAACCTGTGTTACTTGGACCAGAAGAGGTTAAAGTGGTTAAGGAATTCCTGGATGTATTTCCAGAGGAATTGCCGGGATTACCACCTCAGCGGGAGATAGATTTCATCATCGACTTAATTCCTGGAGCAGAACCTGTTTCAAAGGCACCCTATCGAATGGCACCTGCTGAATTAAAAGAACTAAAGATACAACTCCAAGGGATGTTGGATCTAGGGTTTACTCGACCTAGTGTGTCACCTTGGGGAGCCCCTGTGCTATTTGTGAAGAAGAAAGATGGAACTCTTCGGATGTGTATTGATTATCGGGAGCTGAATAAGTTAACCATTAAGAATAAATATCCTCTGCCCAGAATTGACGATTTGTTTGACCAACTTCAGGGCAAGACTGTATTCTCTAAAATTGACTTAAGGTCTGGGTATCATCAATTGAGAATTCGAGAAGAGGATATCCCGAAGACAGCTTTTCGAACCAGGTATGGTCACTATGAATTCCTGGTTATGTCTTTTGGGTTAACAAATGCACCTAAGAAATTTTTATGGATCTCATGAATAGGGTATTCAAGGATTTCCTCGATAATTTTGTAATTGTATTTATCGATGGTATTCTTGTGTACTCTCGGTCAGAAGCAGAGCATGAGCAACATCTTCGAATGGTTCTGCAGCGACTTAGAGATCATAAACTCTATGCAAAGTTCAAAAAGTGTGAGTTTTGGCTGTCGCAAGTGTCTTTTCTGGGGCATATTGTTGGAAAAGATGGAATTATGGTTGATCCAGGAAAGATTGAAGCAGTGAAGAATTGGCCTAGACCTAAAACAGTCACTGAAATTCGAAGTTTTCTCGGTTTAGCGGGTTATTATCGACGTTTTGTGGAAGGATTTTCCAAAATTGCGATGCCGTTATCCGAGTTAACTAGGAAGAATCAGCGATTTATATGGTCAGATAAGTGTGAAAAGAGTTTTCAAGAGCTGAAGCAACGATTGATTACAGCTCCTGTTCTAGCCTTGCCTTCTGATCAAGAAAAGTTTGTGGTGTATTGTGATGCTTCTAGGCAGGGTTTAGGCTGTGTGTTGATGCAAGCAGATAAAGTCATAGCTTATGCTTCTCGGCAACTGAAAGATTATGAGCAGCGTTACCCAACTCACGACCTAGAACTTGCAGCAGTGGTGTTCGCCTTAAAAATTTGGCGACACTACTTATATGGTGAAAGGTGTGAGATCTATACTGACCACAAGAGTCTCAAGTATTTCTTCACTCAGAAGGATTTGAATATGAGACAGAGAAGGTGGTTAGAATTAGTAAAAGACTATGACTGTGAAATCTTGTATCATCCTGGAAAGGCAAATGTTGTGGCTGATGCCTTAAGTAGAAAAGGACCTGATCAAATAGCCAACATGGTTATGTTTTCCTCACAGCTAGCCTCGGAAATGACTAGAGCAAACATTGAGTTGGGGAGTGAGGAATTATTTAATCTGACACTTCAGTCAGATTTGTTGGAAAGAATCAGAATGGCTCAGTTAGAAGATTCAGAATTGACTAAGATTCGAGAAGATGTCTTAGCGGGCAAAGCTAAGGACTTCTCCATTGCTGACAATGGAATGCTGTTGTTTAAGGCACGGGTGTGTGTCCCTGATTTCATTGAGCTTAAGAAAGAAATTTTAGAAGAAGCTCATACTACCCCTTACTCATTACATCCGGGAACCACCAAAATGTATCAAGATCTGAAGCCCTATTTCTGGTGGTACGGGATGAAGAGGGATGTAGTGGACTATGTCACTAAATGCCTAACCTGTCAGCAAATCAAAGCCGAGCATCAGCGACCGGCAGGGTTACTTCAACCGTTAACGCTTCCGGAATGGAAGTGGGAAGACATTGCGATGGACTTTGTGGTTGGCTTGCCTAGAACCACAGGAATGTACGACTCAGTTTGGGTTGTGGTGGATCGTTTTACAAAGTCAGCACATTTCTTACCTGTTAAGGTAACCTATTCAGTGGATCAGTATGCTGATTTGTATGTGAAAGAAATTGTTCGTCTTCATGGGGTACCGAAGTCAATTGTTTCAGATAGGGACCCCAAATTTACCTCGAAGTTTTGGATGAGTTTGCAGAAGGCTATGGGAACTAATTTGAAGTTCAGCACAGCCTTTCATCCTCAAACAGATGGTCAATCTGAACGAACCATCCAGATACTTGAAGACTTGCTACGAGCTTGTGTTATTAGATTTCTGCATAGTCCACGAGTCAATCTTATTAGATTTCTGATATTGTTCGAGGGCCTTTTCTCTTAAGAATGTTTCGTCCCTTTTTTAGTCTTACTTGTCTCTATTTATAATTGCATAGTCAGACAGTTAATTATAGGGTTGACTGAAATCTTTACAACAATTATCCCCTGAAATTGTGGGGTGTAATTACGTAACACGTAAGATAGATGCGGTTAATATTTGAATATCACACAGCTTGATTAGTTTGCTTTTACTGGGTCAAAATAATCATGCATTAAACACGTTATAAATCATATCGTTCTGGGATGCCTCAATAAGAACCCAGTACTAATGTAAAGACCGCCTATGAATAGTACTTTGTATTATTAATTATTTAAGGTTTATGTATTAATAATTATGGAATGCATATTTTAGAAATATATTTTATATATCATATATGTTTTTATGCTATTTTATATTTAATTACCTAATTTCTGTGATTGTGCTCGGAAGCTGTGGAAAGCGACGTTGGGCCTAGAGAGTTGCATTTTATAATTTAGTTTATAATCGAGGTATTATTGTTAATAGTAGAAGCGTTAGAATTTTCGGGGATTAGTAGTTGACCATTTTGCCCTTGAGTTGTTTAATTATTTATTTATTTTTATTTATTTATTTGGGGGGCAAGGAGGTCTTTTGGTGAGACTTTTCTTTTGTCTTTAGTGGCTAAGTTTTGGCTGAGAATGGATTTTACTAAGTAATTTTATTAAAAAGAAAAAGAAAAGAAGAAAAAGGAAGCAAGGAGAAGTTGCTTAAGTTTGAAGGAAAAACAAAGGAAAATAGTTCTTTCTCTTTCTCTCTCTTTCGATTCTTTTGGGCTGTAGTTGGGGGTGAGAATTTGTGTTGAATCAAGGGAATTCTAGTGGTATTGAAGCTTTGTTCAAGGTAATCTTTTCCTTTATCTTTTACTTGAAGTTGTTGTAGTTAAATTAGGTTTTGATATGAATTTTGGGAAATTGGTGGCTGTTTGATTTGGGAATTGTTTAGATTAGTTTCTGGTGTTGATTAGAGGTTGTTATCCTGATTATAAGCTAAGCTAAGTGAGTATTTTAATGTTTGGATTGAATTTAAAGTTGTGAGTTCAAATTGGAGCTTTAATGGTGAAATGGGATTTTGTTTGATTTGTTGAGATTTGTTGATTGGAACTGGTATATTTTAGTGTATACAGGTATTCTGGAAAGTATTGGAAAATTTGGGGATAAATTGAGGTTGTGGGGTTGGAATTTTGGTTCCCAGACCAGAACCGGAATTCCGGTTCCTGGGAGCCTGTGTCAACCGGTCGACCGGTTGGTCCCAGGAACCGGACTTCCGGTTGGGAACCGGCCTGCCGGTTGGGACTTTTTCCCGAACCCTATTTTTTTCTCATTTTTAGATATTTTAGGGCATTGTCATCCTTTTCATCGATAGGGTTAAGCTTAGTTTACATTTTATATTCCCGATAAGTGTTTTAGCGAGTCTCTCATCGGTTTTCGAATATATTGGTTTAGGGCCCTGTTATACGTCGAGCTGCACTTCCACTCAGGCTGACCGGCACACTTGAGCACGGAACGAGGTAAGATAGCGTAAGAATATATATATGAATGTTTATGCTTGTTTTGGATGTTATTATAAGTACGGTGTTACCAACACGAGTACCCAGGGTACGTCGTGTTCGTGGTACAACACTTAGTAATTCTCGGGAGTACAATCAGGGCTCTACCAACACAAGTACGGAGTTGGTACTTTAGTGCATTTGGTATAGTAGTCGTACTACCCTTAAGAACGTTCTTAATCATTTGGTGAGCTTCGTTGTTAAGCTCAGGGCAGCTTGATCATAAAGCTGGCGACGTGCTACTTTTATATGTCTTGCATATCTTACTGAGTCTGTTGACTCATCAGTTTGCTACCTTGTGTAGGTAAAGGAAAGGCAAAGCTGGAGGAGCAGTGAGGTGGAACTCGGCATGATTGTACATATCGCGGCAGTGCAACCCGGAGGGTTTCGATCTTATATTATTTTGAGTCTATATTTTGGAAATGCATGTCCGCTAAACTTTTAAAAAAAAAATGTATATGTACATATTAGTAAAATATTTTAAACTAGTATTTTGATACTCGGGATCCCGATCCGCATGTTTATTAATATATAAATTATTAAAATTAATTTCCGAGTTTATTATTATAAAATGCGGGCGTTACAACTAATGACCTTGATAGCGAGCTGGAGCTTTTCCTGTATCTTTCTGAGGTTGATAATATAAATCTCGTCGCTCCTGTGCTGAAGACATAACACTCCATCTGACAATCACAATTCTTGGCAACAAGGTGAACTTCTACAGTCATGTGCATGTCTTCCTATGACGAGATGGACGCCTCGCTATCAGTTGCTTGGGTTTACCCGTCTGTTATACTTAGTCTGTATACTGTATATTATACACTAAGTGTCTTCACATTCATTATATTTTGCTTACGTCTACTCATGCTTAACGAGGTTGATACCTCGCCTTGCATATTCCTTGACGTATGGTTTCTCGCTAATGTATAAGGCAACAGTTTGTATATGCTTATCTCGCGTAAGACCTTATAGTCAACAATTTGTAAATATACTCTGTCACTTTCGCATTTACTGAGTTATTCTATTTTTAAATATAATTACTGTTTCATGCATTGATCCCTACTCCTTCCAATCTGACACATGTCCTCCAATAAAATAGTAGCTGAATTTCGGGTATAACAATTGCCCTTTAAAAAGTTTTTTTAATAAGAAAAGTACTTTTTAAATGCTTACAGTGGGTATATTCGTCACAACCCCTTTCTTCAAGACCACGCATGGCCTCAATTTTAAAGACTCCACGGTTTCAAGGGACATTATTAGCATTAATGAATAGCCTTTTCATCTTCTTCCTCATTTCCAACCGTTAGATTTTCCAACCTTTAGCCTTATCGTTACTGAGTTCTAAGTATAAAATGGTGGCTCAGCCTACCGATATTCCATAAACTCCTGGTTTTTGGTAAATTTCATCCAGGAATTGGATTGTCACTCTCCTGTGGAGATGTCCCATCCAGGTTCAGAAATATATCCTTCAAAACTTGTAACGCTGGAATATACCAACTGTTTTTCCTCTCCATATGTTCCTAAAAACTTCAAACCTCAGTTTAAATTGGAAACGACGGATTCCAAGACTAAAGATCGTCTGATTAATCCAAATCAAGTAGATACAGTTGATCATTACAGGTGATCCCCACAAGAAATTTCAGAGGGTAAGCATCATCCTATGCGAATGGTGGTCTGATTTGAATTCGTCATTTTTATTACCACTGTTGCTTCATTGATCTTTTATATTTGTCTCTACGGGAATGGGCAGAGATTTTGAGAGCAAGTTCAGAGGTCCTCCTCAGGCTGACAAGGAATTTAGGAAGAAGGTAATCCTAGTTGGCGAGGTCATGGATTCTACTAAAGAACCCAAATCGCTCAAGACCAAGGCTTGCACAAGAAAATCTCCAAACCAGCCAATCACTGGTGTTTATAAATTTCCCGAGGCTGGGAATGAGGTCTTAGCCACAGGGAATGAGATCTCTGCTGCAGGAAATGGGATCTTCTGATGCGAGAAATGGAGGTCTTATGCTGCAGAGAATGAGGTCTATGCAGAGGTCGAGTCCTTTTACATGCAGACAGTCTTTCTCGAGCTACGTGTAGACAATCTTTCTCGAGCTCTCCTGTCCTCTATAAATAACCTTGTAGTCTTTGTTCAGGAAAATGGCTTAATGGTTTGCCCCTAGTGGCATTTTCGTACAGACAAGTTTGTAAACCAACTTATCTTAAATGCCTTGTACTTTTTCATTTGAACTTAATATATTTGTGTTGGCTTGCGTTTTTATTCACAATAAAAACAATTATATTTTGATCAAATGCAAAGTACCTTTGGTCTTTCCATTGCTCATAATTTTCCTATTTAAGTAGTTAGTAATCTACTAGACTTTTGAGTTTTGAGCAGTTATCAACTCTGCCTCGCAATGACAGTTACAATCTGTCTTAAGCAAACTTAAATATACGTTTAATTATTTTCTCATTTGTGTACATTTTTTATTGCTTATATGAATAGTTAGATTATCTATCTATATACTAGGTTTAAGTACTTTTATCAAGACATCTCGATGTCTCGTTTAATATTCCTATCTTGTGCGAACCGTTAATATTCAGTTTTGTACGCAAGTTTTGAGTTATATCTCATTTATAACTTTTAATTTTCCTTTTTCGTCAGACAGGTTTAAATCAAAAAGTTATGATGGTTTGATCGCCTTCTCGTCAGAAAGGTTCGACCAAAAACTTTAAAAAAAATAAAAGTTGTGGGTTTGCATTATATCATGTATTTCCAGATAAATTCTTGTTAATCATACACAGATGCCCCTTAAGTAATTTTAAAGAGTAAGGCTTTATAATTGCTTAAATAAAAGAATTGATTCTCTTTATTCATAACTGAAGTTAAAATATTACATCAGCATTGTGAGTTACATCATTAATTTACTGGTAATAGGGTCGCAAATGTTCCACGTTCCAGTAGTTCTTTATTAGCGAGCCATTTAGCCGAGCCAATTTGTAAACTCCGATTCCTACTATTGTTTTGATTACATATGGACCCTCCCAATTTAGGTTGAACACTCCTACAGACGCATCTCTCGTGTTTGCAAATACTCGCCTCAGCACCAAGTCTCCAACATTGAATAGCCTTTTCTTGACTCTTTTGTTGAAGTATCTTGTAACTCGGTGCTGATACATTGCATTAGTGACTTGCGACTCAGTTTGTTTTTCATCAAGCAGATCCAAAGATAACTTTAGGAGTTCTTGGTTTTCTTCTTGATTATAAAACTCTTGTCTATGAGTCGATATGTTCAGTTCAACAGGTAGCATTGCTTCCGAACCGAATGCTACCGAGAAGGGAGTGTGTCCCATTGTTGTCTTCTCTGTAGTTCTTTGAGCCCAATGTACTTGTGGTAGCTCGTCGACCCACCTTCCTTTGGTAGCATCTAGCTTCTTCTTGATAGTATCCTTCAAGGTTTTATTAACAACTTCCACTTGTCCATTCGCCTGAGGCTTGGATACTGACGAGAAGCTCTTAATTATTTTGTTCCTCTCGCAGAACTCAGTGAACAAGTCGCCATCAAGCTAGGTTCCATTATCGGATACTATCTTCATGGGAATTCCAAACCTACAGACAATGTTCTTGACAACGAATTCGAGGACTTTCTTGCAGGTTATGGAAACAAGAGGCTCGGCCTCAGTCCATTTAGTGAAGAAGTCAACTGCTACCACTACGTCCTTGGCTCCTCCTCGCCTGGTGGATATTGCCCCAATTAGATCAATCTCTCATATAGCAAATGGATAAGGCAAGGCCATCATCCTTAATTCTGTTGGAAGTACGCGAGGTATCTGTGAAAACCTCTGACACTTATCACACTTTTTGACAAACTCATGGGTGTCCTTATTAATCGTTTGCTAGTAATATCCTTGTCTAATGATCTTTTTAGATAGGCTCTGCCAACCTACATGATCCCCATAAAAGCCTTCATGAATTTCTCGAATGATCCCGTTTGCTTCTGTAGGGTGAACACACCGAAGTAAAGGCATCGAATAACCTCTTCTGCATAGTTTGCCTTCAATTATTGTGCATCGCCACTCATTTTTGTCAATTGGAAGTTGCCCGTCAAGTAGATAGTTGACAATAGGGGTCATCCATGTGGGTGAACTGTCTATCATCTCCACGTCTTCCCTTTCACATATACTTGGCTCGCTCAGCATCTCCACCGGAACCAAGTTCAATTCATCCAAGTCGTTCTGCGAGGCCAGTTTTGCCAAGGCATCAACATTAGAGTTTTGCTCTCTTGGAATTTGTTCCATTTTAAAGTAATCAGATTTTTTCAAGTTCTTCCGAACCTTCTCTAGATACTTAGCCATTTTTAGGCCCTTGGCCTGGTATTCCCCGAGAACCTGATTTACAATCAGTTGCGAGTCACTATGGCAGATGAGATTCTTGACTTTCAACGCCTCAGCTATCTTTAAGTTAGCAATTAAGGCTTCATATTCAACCTCATTGTTTGATGCGTCAAATTGAAATCTCAAAGGATAGTGAAACTTAAGGCCCTCTAGTGAAATTAATATTACCCCGCCACCCGAGCCCTGTGTTGGGTTTTGTGCCCTAAATAAAACCCATTTCAATATAATCAGATTTACTTATTAATAAAGATCAGAAATAATATTTTATGTTGCATGGTTCACATGATTTATTTCATGATTATATGTACATAATGTATGAATTCTATTTAAGTCTAGAACATATCAATTTGTTAATGATTATAGTGTTGTCAACACAGTGGAATATAATCTTAATTATATGTTCGAAAGTTTATTCCCTGATTTGTCAGTACACTGGATTTAGACTGACATGATAATCAGCGATAGGTATTCTTACACCTTGGATAAGTGTTATGTCCTTTTCTATGTTGTAGCTCTATGTGATAGCAATCGCGAGCTAGCATCTAATCGCCTCGTACCACTCCCACACCTTCTGGTGTTTGAAACTTCAGGGATAGGTGCTTAATCGAACTAACTGCCCCTAGTCTGATTAATGTTGGACGACCCAATAATTTATTGTAAGCCGATGGCAGGTCGACAACTAGAAGGTCTTGCATAACTGTGGCGGATAGGGGTGCCTCTCCCAAGGTTAGCGCGAGCTCGATTATGCCCTGACTGGCGATACTGTTGCCAGTGAAGTCGTAAAGATTTACCATGCAAGGCTTCAATTTGGCCTTTTCAAGCCCTGTTTTCTTCAGCGTTTCTTTGTAAAGGATGTTCACTGAGCTCTCGTTATCTATCAACACCCTCTTTATCCTTTTATTGGAGAGCAGGATAGTAATCACTAATGGATCGACATGAGGATACCTCACGTTCTTCTCATCTTCCTCCAAAAATATGATTTGAGGTTCTTCAGTTTTTACGTTCTTGGAAGGTTTAGGAGCAAATACTGACTGCTCATTTTTTATTTCTTTCACATATCTCTTTTGGGCGTTATTACTCTCTACAGCAATATGCGGCCCTCCCGAGATAACAAGGATGTCCTCTCCTTCAACAGGAAGAGGTTCTAATCCCTGGTTGTTTGAGTTGTTGGGCAGACTGGGCTGGTTATGTCCATTGCCCTTTCTTTTCACATACTGCTTGAAGTGGCCCCGAGCGATGAGACTTTTGATCTCATCTTTCAACTGATGGCACTCGTCTGTTGTGTGCCCAATGTCCTTATGGTATTTGCAATACCTAGTTGGATCACTTTTGTGCCTCGCATGCCTCATGGGCTCGGGTTTGCTGAAGGCAACCTTGTGCTCATGTGCGAGGTAAATATTTTCCTGAGTTTCATTAAGCTTGGTATAAATAGTATAAACTGGCACGTACTTATCGTGCTTCTTTTGTTTCTTTTTGTCTTTTGACAACTCCTTAGAATCGTACTTTCTCTTTTAGCCAGAGGCCCCTGAGTTATCAACTCTAGTTGAGACAGTACTTGTTGAAACATTACTAGGTTTGCCTCCCTAGCATGTTTTCAATAAGTTTATCTCTTTTTGAGCTTCCTCTTTTCAGACGAACAAATGAGCCCTTTCGTTGAACTCAGTGATGTTCTTCACTGGACGACCCTGTAAGTCGTCCCACAGTTTGCCCCCAATGGTTGATAGATCAGTAGTGATTCCCGCCTGAAGGGCAGTAAGTTGCGTACTATCATCCAGATTTCTAACCCTTGCAGTAGCCGTGCCAAAACGACTTAAGTACGCCTTAAGTGTTTTGCCTGGTTGCTCCTTGATGTTGGTTAGCAAGGACGCCTCGGGTCGTCTATCCCTTGTGGCCTGGAACTATTTTTTGAAGTCCTTTGACAGCTGTTCCCATGAAACAAAATACAACGTAAATTGTTTGTAACATTACTAGCTCGCATTATTGTATTAAAGCTATTCAAATGCGAGATCATATCGGTGGTACCACCATACAATGAGACATGAGGATTTTTAAATCCCTAGGGAAAAGGAGTATTCATGATATCTGAATGGTATGGCTCGAGCTCCTCGTTTGATTCGTATCCAGATTGTTTCCCTAATTCCCCCACTTGATATCTCCTGAACTTATCCTCCATCTCGTCTATTCGCAATTGGATAGGATCCTCTTGCTTTGGACCGAGTTGTTGGCGAAGATCATGTTTTTTCTGATTCAAGTGCTCTTGCTGTTGGAAATTATTTTACCAGGATCTTAGATCTACTCACAAGTATGTTGATTAACACCCTAAATATGAACTTTCTAAAACGATGAAATAAACACGTATAAAGTTTAAGAAACCTTACATTGGGTGCAGCGGAACATAATGACTCCTTCCGTTCAGATATCTAGCCCTTGATTCCTTTCTTTAGCAGAGCATTATCAATATCTGAACCTGGATCTCTTTCTCTGAATCTTTGATGCTGAAAGTCTTTCTTCACAATCTTCCTCACTATGATTGAGGTATTTCTTGCTGTGTGTGGGCACTACTCTAATCACTAAGGTAATTTCGAAATTCTAAGGAAGAAGAGAGAGAGAGGGTGGCGGCCAAGGAAGAGAGAGAAGGCTCAGGTTTTTCTGATATCGAAAGTGTAATTTTCCTGAAGCCTTCACTATCTATTTATAGCATTCCACTAGGGTTAGGTTTGAATTATTTGGCATTAAAATAATGAAAATATCAGTTTAAATTTCCTACAAAAGTGGCCGGCCCTATACTAGTGGATTTGGGCCTCACTTTTTGCAATTTTACAGTTTTACCTTTTCTGCATCTGATTTTCTCAAAAATGCCAATTTTCAAATTCAACCATTTAAATGCCAATTCTAACTATTTAATAACTATAAATAATTATTAAATAATATTGTCATTTATCATATTTATTAACTGAACCATACAAAGTATCATAATTAACAAATATGCCCCTAAAACTCTTTCTTTATAATTTCGCCCTTACTTAGTGAAAAATTCACAAATAGACATAGACTAATTTAAGAATTATAATTAATTAATCAAAACTAATTATATGAGTCTTACAAGCAATATTATCTCAACTAGTGCGGGGACCATGGGTCTATATAACCAAGCTTCCAGTAAGTAGAGCAAGAATTTAGCACTAAAATTCCCTAACTTATTAATTCTTTGTTGAATCCACGCATAGAACTTAGAATTGCACTCTCAGTTATATAGAATGCTCTATATGTTCCACCATATAGACACATCATTAGTTATTCATTGTTATAATCCTAATGTGATCAATGATCCTCTATATGAATGATCTACACTGTAAAGGGATTAGATTACCGTAACACCCTACTATGTATTTTATCCTTATTACACTTAACCCCGTATAAATGATATTTCAGCTTATGTGAAATGAGTACTCCATCATTTATGTTCGTTTGGCCAAGCTCGAAGGAGATCATCCTTTGCTTCCTATTCGCCAGATAGAAGCTATAAATTCCATGTTTATGATAGCGCTCCCACTCAATTGCACTACCGTGTTCCCAAAATGTACGTATCACCCTGACCTAAAAGTAGGCTTAACTAACAAATCAAAGAACACGTATAGCCTTTCAAGATTGAGCCTAATCATAACAGGATTAAGATCATTTGATCTAGGATCAACTAGGCGATATTGACTTGAATAGATATTACGGTAAGTTTAATAAATCTAAGTCAAAGTTCAATATCGGTCCTTTCCGATGCATACTCCATGCATCCAACCTGAGCTTTACTTTAACCAATGCCCTGGAAAGAACATAGCACTTCTCCAAATGCAAGTAAACTCTGTTGTAGATTATCATATCAGTAAAACCCTCTGTCTGATAAATCTAGGAAACTTTATTCACATAGTCATGTTTACTTTCCAATGTGTTGACGGCACAATAAACAGGATCAAGTATGTGAAAAGGGTTTCAGATGAATTCATACATTATGTACATATAATCATGAAATAAATCATGTGAACTATGCAACATTAAATATTATTTCTGATCTATATTAATAAGTAAATCTGATTATATTGAAATGAGTTTTATTTAGAGCATAAAACCCAACAAACTCCCACTTGCACTAATATAAAATAAAAAGTGTGTTTCAAATAATCTCAACACCTTGATATACAAATCAAGTGTAGTAGTAGTAAACTCCTCGTAATAGGATCTGAAAGGTTAAATTAAACACAACCTTTTCTCCACCATTACTCTTCCTTTAATCACAAAATCATTGATAATGTGAAATTCCTCTCTATATGTCTACTCTCTTGGGATACTGGATTCTATATCTTTGGCAACTACTTTTGGTTAATCAGGAAATAACACTAGTAGTTTAGGAAATTTGGAATGGTGCCAAAAATGTATAGAACTTTCCTTAGACTGAATAAGTACCTTTCCTGCAACTTTAACATTCAGTCCCTATCTGGTAGAGCTAGAGACTTCAGATAGGTTTTTACACTTCTCCAAAATCACTATTCCACCCCCAGAGTAATCACCATCTTATCAGAAAGATTTACTAGCACAAAGGCAAATTTTGAAATCTTATATGGTGTAGTCTAAGAGTTTTAAACACACCCTTATAGACTAACATATAGTTCCTCTTCTTTATCTTAAGATTTACTTGATTGTCTTCCAATGTTCTTCTCCTGGATTAATCTGATACCTACTCATTACTCCCACTCAACAGCAGGTGTCTGGTCTAAGGCATACAAAAGCATATCTAAGACCTCTCACTGTTGATATAAGAAATTCTTTCATGGCTTTATCTTTTCTGGAATAGTTGAGACTTTTCCTTAGATAAATAAAATCTATGTCGAAGAAGTTGTGAAGCTTCTATAGATTGCCATTAGAAAGAAAATGCTTCAGCATCTTACTAAAGTAAGTTGCTTGCATTAGAGTAAGTAATTACAAGGTATACCACAAGCCATAGGTTTAGATAAACTCAAACCTATAATACTAGGAACAGGAAGTTTTGTTAAGTCCATTGAATGGACTTATAAACGAAAATTTCCTTTTATGTCCTTGTAATAGAAAATTTTAGGTTATTCCATGTGAATGGATTAAACCATAGTTCTTTTGGCTTTCTTCTTAGTTTCTTATCTTGACAATCCATTACTTGTTTAAACTCACAATGGATTTTAATCACTAGTGTCTCCCAAGTCATAAGAAGGTGAGTTCCTAGAAACTCTCCCACTACGACAAGGTACCGTGAATTATGTCTAAGAAAATAGTATTAACCTCTTTGGTTGTGACTAGACAACAGAGGCAGTGGGATCATCATATGTCAAATAAGATGATAGAACACTTTTGGAATCAAGAAAATATATCTCCTTTATTTGCTACTTGTAATCAGACTTAGTAATTATCTTAGAAAAGTAGTATTTGTTTGAACAAACACTTTCTTATCTATTGACAATGGGATGGTCCACCCCTAATCACTTAGAATAGCTAACAAACCATGGTTAATATTTCTAGCTTTTCTTAAGATTTTGATTAGGTCATCCATGAATCTAGTAATGATTTACATTAAGTATACAACCATTACATCATTCTGAAATTGTATTACCATAGAAGGAATTAGGCAACGACTAATAACTAATCATCAACATGCAACTCGAAATTTCTGGGGAGGTAAGTTTGGATATAATTCAAAAATCAAATTAATGATCTTTGAACTGCATATCTACTAACTATTTCTCCACCCCTATCAGTTCGCAAGATCTCTAACCACTTACCTTAATGGTTTTAACCATTGCTAGAAATTAATGAAAATTTTCAAACATTTCAAATTTCTTGCTAAAAGGTATGTCTAGAGTTATCGTTTTAAGAATACAACGAAAAACTCATATCCACCCCTGAATGTACATCCATCTGCGAATGAGTTGAACTACTTTCAGTGGATATAGGCATATTAACTCTTTGCAGAGATTGATCTTGTCAAATCCAATATGAACAAGATACAAATGCCATAGATTAAAAAAATGTGGTAGTGTCTTTTGATGACTTAGGTTTATAAAAGAATTCTTAGAATAGTGCAAGTGGATTCTGGTCACAGAATACCTAACTCATATTCCATACAGTTTGAATCCATTAATAAAAGATGGATATTAAACACTTGAGAAAGTGTAACTGTATTGTATCTAGAATTAGAAATATAAGAAAATTTCTATTTGGAATCTAAAATTAAAGTCAAAGACTTAAATTTATACCAAATATAATGAGTAATTCTATCTTGGACCACCACTACTAATTTAATTCTAAGTCTGATTTGCCCATACAAGTAGGAGATTTCAATTGAGGATTCATATCAATTGGGAATAGAATTTCGGGATTATAATCATATGTGTCATTTAATTTCTTAAGAGAAAATATAATGACAGGAAATGATTTATAGACCATTCATCCAATGATATGTTTTGAAGCTAATTCGAAATGAATAAGCTAAGAGGAATTAGGATAATTTTGTTTATAAATAAGAATCCAACGATGCTTCGATTAGCGAATGTCAAAGTAATCTTATTTATACAATCTTCTTGTTTCATATCGTAAAAATACTAGTCTAAGGTGTCATCAATTGATGAACAGCTAGATGTCGCATATACAATATTTATCTTTCGAGATCTAACACTATTATGTATGTCTAATTGTGAAAATCCACTAGGGATTTATCTCATTAGATAAACAAGCCAAGTTAGACCAACAATGAAGATTCGAAATTAAACTACAACTTAATAACAAAAAATAACATGATTCAATATAAATTCATACACAATTCAGAAATTATAAGCATATAGCAAGTAGGAATGACAAGTGAAAATACTAAAACATACAATCCTAAATAATTTCCAAGGTTTTTAACAAACTGATATCAGTGTCTTGTTTAGGCGAGAGTCAAAGCTACCATCCATTGAATAGAGTTGTCAGCTCCTCTAAAATGTTAAACATTCTAGCAACCTTTTATTCGATCAAGATTGGAATTCAGCATTGTCCCGTTTAGGCGAGAGTCAAGGCAATTCTATCTTATGAGCTTCCACCATTGTTTCATAATTTGCAAGTCAAGTATGGTCGCCACTATTAGGGTGATCCATACCATACAAAACAGTTACAAACTACTTATCATGCGAGGTTAAACGGTGCGAAATTGCTAATGAACGTTCCTCCATTAGGGAGGATTACTCACTAAAACAAACGCGGTGTAAAACCCACAATGAAGATCGAATATCTTAATAATAAAGCTCATTATTTAAAGAGAGTTGTATTTTCTTTGATTCTCTTTATTTAATCTATTTATTTTAAATATAGATTTATTTAATTAAAATTTCCAATTTAGAATAAAAAATTCTAAATATAAATTTTAATTTAATATTTATAAATTTTACTTAGATGAAAATAACATGAATTATTTCCATCTTAGTAATAATTTTGAATAATATTTAGAAAAATATTCAAATTAAGTTGTTACAAAATTAATTTAAATTAATTTAAAAATCAAATTTAATTTTCTATAAATATATATTGCATTTCGAAAAATTAAAGTATTCAAGGACACAATTTTCGAAAATGCATGTTAAAATAAAAAATTAATCCTGGAAAAATTATTCTAATTTAACGTTGGCCCAAAATTAATTAATAAAATTAATTTACAACAAAAAATATAATTTTCCTATTTAATTAAATATATAAGAAAATTTCAAATATTTAAGTATGATGATGAAAATCAACTTAAATATTAATTTTCTATTTAATTAAATACACTAGAAAAATACTTCAAGCAAAAATATCATCTATCTAGATTTTCCTTTGACTAATTAATTCAATTTCTAATAATATACTTTAATTCAATTTATTTTAAATTAATCATTAAATGAAAAAATCATTGATTTAAGTTGGTCCAAAATTAAAATAAATAATTTACAACTTTAATCTATTTTTCAAATAAAATTCGAAATTCCAGCATTTAAGAAATGCAATTTCGAAATTTGATTAATAAAATAAGGGAAAAATATATTTTGAAAATTATTTAAATTTAGTTGGAAAAATAAATTTCAACTAAAAATAATTTTCTATTTAATTAAGTGTCATGAAAAAGAAATATTTAAGTATCATGATGAAATTCAACTTAGATATTTAATTTTCAAATTAATTAAATGTATTAAATTCAAGAAATAAATAATTAAGTGTAGAGAAGGCTTAATTATTAATCTCTAGTTTAATACTAGGAAAAAATATACTTAAAATAAATTGTACCAAAATTAATTATTTAAATAATTAATTTCACAATGTATAGTATTTTCCTATTTAATTTAGAAATAATAAGTAGTCTAGAAATAACTATCTAGAAAATATCTTATTTGACTAAGTATCTTTTCCACAAAATTTGAAAAAATATCTAATTTAAGTTGTATTAGAAAAAATTTAGAACTTAAATATTTTCAAATTTAAATTTAATTAAATATCAAAAATTAAGTTGTAACCATTTAATTTAAAAAATATTCCATTTTAAGTTAATATTCGAAAAGATATTAACCTAAAAAAAATATCTAAAATATTCTATTTTAAGTTAATATTCGAAAAGATATTAACTTAAAAAAAATATCTTAAAGAATCTTAATAACCAATGCCTAAAATTCCTCAACTTAATTTTGAAATTTTAAATCCAAAAGATATTCAGATTTAAGTTGGTTAGTTATAGATAACTAAATATCAACTTAAATAGGAATATTTAATGAAAAATTTAAATTAAGCTTCAGAAAGAATCTAGATGGTTATAATTCTATATTTAATTAAATACAAGAAAATACATATAGTTTAGCTTAGAATAAAAAATTCTTTAAACTATAATTTTCTTAAATTAATTTCAAAAAAAAATGAAATTAATTATGTTGCTAATCAATTTTATTAGGTTAAACTAGTGTAATTAACCTAGTACAGTTATTCAAATCAGGCAAATGGGCCTTCACAATTGGGGTGGTTCATGTGAGGGGGTGCTGGGTTCAGTACGTCGTACCCACTACTATGGCTCCCAACTCTCACACAAGGTCCAAAAGAGAGGAATTTAACCTTAATAAGAACAACTGTTATTAATTGAATAGGCCTAAAAACTAAATGGGCCTAAATAAATTCTATCAAGAACTATGATAATTTATTTTAGCAACAACAACCTATATGCATCTATAATAAAATTAAACACATAGGCTCACACAGGCACACTTTGGATGGGTCCTATCATGTTGCTAGATCATACCCAGATGAAAGAAGATTGTAAATATACCTGTTACAAATTATTATCTTGACCAAGGGAGCCATCAGATCAATAGATCTAGCAAAATGTAACCATGGCTATTTGCAATCAAGTAATAATAGGTTTTGAAAACTTACACACAAGCTAAAACACATACTCCTGCAACAAGGTTAGCTGGATAGTTGGATGTAGGATTTATTTAATTTTAAATTAAATTATTAATTTCGAAATAATTAAATTAAATAAAAAATAATTTTTCGAAATTTTTTAAAAAAATTTGAAAAAATTCGAAATGTTTTAAAAAAAATTAAATTTAAAATTAAACCTACAATTTTGAAAAATTAGGTTTCAACCAACCTAAATATCATTTCAAAATTTGCTAACTACTTTTAAAATTTAAATGTTATTTTATAAATAAAATTAAATAAAAAATTAAAAAAAAAAGATAAATGAATATCTTTTTCAGATTTTAAATGTAATTTAAATAAATAAAAGAACAAAATTTAAAAGTTAGCAAAATATCTTACATCTTTTTAAAATTACATGATTATAGTTATCTTATTTTAAATTTAAATAAGGTCAAATTATTTAAAAAAAAATAAATTTAAAATATTTCAAATCTGACCTTAAATTTAAAAATAAGATAAGATATAATCAAATTTAAAAATAAGATAGATTATTAATCAAAGAAGATAGATACTAACTATTTTAAATTCAAATTACACTAATATCTTGAATTAAATTTAAAAAAATATTAAATTAATTCATAATGATAATTAGAATTGAATTAGGAATAGTAATAGTATTGTAACACCCTAACTAACTTAGGCGTATTACGTGATTTTTAAACGTACTGTGCAGCTCGTTGCTAATCAACGAGGTTTATGGAAAAACGTGATTAATTAAAATTTTGCTTTTTCATTAAACTTATAAACCATTTTGCAAAAAGTCTCGGGATCCCGATTTATAAAAAATATTTACAAACGTTTTCACTGTTCAACTTTTACATCAAAATAAAGTCGTCTAACGACAATTACAAAATCTCAGCCGTGCTGTCCCGAGGATCGTACGCTCCAGGCCTAACCGCCCCGACATGTACAATCCCATAAGCTCGCTCACGGTCCATCAGCAACTGCCTTGCCTTTACCTACACATGCAACGTAAACTGTGAGTCGACAGACTCAGTAAGAAAAGCATAATAATATCATACATAAAACTGACTGCCGTGTCCAACACGATACTGAGTCCCGCTACTGCCATGTCCAACATGGTACTGAGCACTACTGCCATGTCCAACATGGTACTGAGTTTTGAACGTTCAGGGGACGGCACTATTGACAAGTATCCTCCCGATCTGGCCGAACCTGGCCATACTCCGCCGCTGGTCATACTCCAGCTCGTACCGACGGGATAGGTCAATAAGATCGAACCACCAACCAAAGGTCACTGATCGGCCGAACCGGCCATACTCCGCCGTCGGTCATACTCCATCGTGTACCGACGTGACAGGGTTGGGTGGTTCGAAGCCTAAATACATATCTAATGTAAACTAACAGGCTTCCTACATGCACGCTAAACATGTAAACTACATATGCATACTGTTATACTAATCTTACCTGGATTCCGATTTCAGGTGCTTGGCCAACCCGATCGGAACTGAAGCTGAACGGCGGATTACTGGCTCCTAAACCATAAAAATCACAACGCTATAAGCGACATGCTAAATCACTTCCCGGGGACTAAAACTTGAAACTAAAAGTTTCCCTATCGATAAAAAGCATGGCAATACCCCTAAAAACCCAAAAACGAGGAAAACTAGGGTTCTGAAAAATCCCCCATCCGGAAGTCCGGTTGCCCAACCGAATTCCGGTTCGGGAAAATCGAACCCCCATCCGAATTCCGGATGCTCAACCTAATTCCGGTTCCTCGCGAAAGAAGCAAAAATTCACATATCTTGACCAATTCGAACCCAATTGATCCCAAACTTTCCAGACCTCCTCAATAGGTCCCAAATAACAATTCTAGAGCATCAAACCTACCCAGAAATCCCACATGCAAAATTCACCATTAAAGCTCAAGCTTTGAGTTTCAAACTCAAGCTTGAGCAAAACCAACTAACTAAGCAATCCACTAGCTTAATTCACCTTAAACTAGCATAGAATTACCTCAGAAAACAAACAACAACATCCAGTAATTACACAGAAACTAAACATAGCATTTCTCACAAAAATCATCAATTTTCACATATAATTTAAAAGCTTGAACAACCTAGCTACTCATGCTTCAAATAACTCAATTATTCAACACATAAACATGCTTTGATCCTCAAAAATCAATCAACAAAAGCAGCAGCAACAACATTCAAAATTAACATGCATTATCATCCATTTTCATCATTTTTTCTTGAATAAAACACAAAGGAAAAAAAAAGGAATCAAACCTACTTGAATTACACTTAGAGGAGGAGAAAATCACAAGCTTGAAGAGGAAAAATCTCTGCCCTAGCAGCCCAACACCAAACCGAAAAGAGGGAGGAAGAGAGAGCTTTGAGTGATTTTTTTTCTAATTTCTTTAAAATGACTAAGTGATGAAATTTGAGAAAAGGGAAATATAAATCACATAAATCATCTATTTCAGCCAAATAAACATTTAATTAATTATTCATTTTCCATTTAATAAATCATATAAGACGAAACACTAATGGGGCAAAAAGACCATTTTGCCCCTCCACCATAAAATCACTAAAATCATACTAAAGGGGTATTTTTGGGACATTCTAAATTCCCGGCCATTCCCGACATTCCCAATGCCTAAAACCCGTCCCCAAAATATTAACATACTAAGTTGTGATTTCTACTGAGCCAAACGGCGCGTTCCAAAATACCGGACACCGGAAATGCGAAATATAAAAACTGCTGATAACATAATTATGCATATCTGAATTCCATAAATAACAATGATAAATTATTTAAATAGCTATAAATAATTTCCTGATTAACATAAATAACTGCTAATTTCCAAATTAACTAAGCGGGCTTTACAACTATCCCCCCCTTAAAAGGATTTCGTCCCCGAAATCTAACTCCGAATAACTCGGATATTGAGCTCGCATATCCGATTCTAGCTCCCAAGTGGCTTCTTCCACCTTATCGTTTCTCCGAGAGAACCTTGACCAACGCTATGGTCTTATTCCGAAGGACTTTATCCTTTCTATCCGGGATCCGCACCGGCCGTTCCTCATAGGACATATCCGATCGAAAGCCGAAGGCTCTCATAATCGATTATATGAGAGGGGTCTGAAACGTATTTTCTCAACATTGAGACATGAAATACGTTGTGCACTGCTGATAAAGCTGGAGGCAATGCTAACCGATATGCCACTTGACCTATCTTCTCGAGAATCTCGAAAGGTCCTGTAAATCTAGGGCATAACTTGCCTCTTTTCCCGAAACGTTTAATCCCCTTCATCGGAGATACTCGCAAAAACACATGGTCCCCTACTCGGAACTCAACATCTCGACGTTTCTGGACCGCGTAACTCTTTTGTCTCGCTCCGGGAGGCAAGCATTCTAGCTTTAATCTTCTCTATTGCCTCATTGGTCCGCTGAACTGACTCCGGACCTAGATATTTCCTCTCCCCGTCTCATCCCAAAGTGGATAGGGGATCTACATTTCCTACCGTACAACGGTTCATAGGGTGCCATCCCTATCGTACTCGATAACCGTTGTTATATGAGAACTCTACTAACGGTAGGTATTTATTCCATGAACCCTCAAAGTCCATAACACGTGCTCTCGGCATGTCCTCCAATATCCGAATTGTCCTTTCTGACCGACCATCCGTCCGAGGATGGAATGCCGTACCGAATTTTAGCTTTGTACCCATTGCCCGTTGCAAACTTTGCCAAAATTTGGAGGTGAATTTCGGATCCCTGTCCGAAACTATAGACTTCGGTACCCCGTGAAGTCTCACTATCTCCCTGACATATAACTCTGCCAACTGATCCACTGTAAACGTCGTTCTGACCGGCAGAAAATGAGCAGATTTCGTAAATCGGTCCACCACTACCCAGATGGAATCATACATACCCGTGGTCCTAGGTAACCCGACCACAAAATCCATAGTAATATCCTCCCATTTCCATTCTGGTAGGGTTAGAGGCTGCAACAACCCCGTCGGTCTCGATGTTCAGCCTTGATCCGCCGACATGTGAGGCATCTCGATACGAATTCTACCAAATTCTTCTTCATACCGTTCCACCGAAGTACGGCTTTCAAGTCTTGGTACATCTTGGTGGTGCTTAGGGATGCAGAGAATACGGGGTAGAATGAGCCTCCTCAAAGATCTCGTTCCTCAAGTCCACACTGTTCGGGACGCAAACCCTGGCTTTATACAAAAGCATCCCACTATCTGACACTGAAAAGTCCTTGGCTTGACCAGCCAATACCTCATCTCGGATCTTCACTAACTCCGGATCTGTCGTCTGAGCAACTTTTATTCTTTCTAACAGATCAGATTGCGGCGTTAAGTTGTGTAGCCGACCTACCACAAACTCAATCTTGGACTCGACCATATCCTCTCGCTAGCTGAGGTGAGATCTGAACCATGCTAGCTACCTGCCCGGGCCCCTTTCTACTCAGGGCATCGGCCACTACATTGGCTTTTCCGGGATGATAGAGGATCTCGCAATCATAATCCTTCACTAACTCCAACCAACGCCTCTGTCTCATGTTCAAATCTTTCTGAGTAAAGAAATACTTGAGACTTTTATGGTCGGTATAGATCTCGCACTTCTCACCATATAAGTAATGCCGCCAAATCTTCAGTGCAAAAACCACTGCGGCCAATTCTAAATCATGAGTCGGGTATCGCTGTTCATAATCCTTTAACTGACGGGAGGCGTAAGCGATAACCCGATCGGCTTGCATCAATACGCACCCCAAACCCTGTTTGGATGCGTCACAATAGACCACGAACTTCTCCTCGTCCGAAGGCAAAGCTAGTACCGGAGCAGTAATCAACCTCTGTTTCAGCTCCTGAAAACTAGCTTCGCATTTATCTGACCAGATAAATCGCTGATTCTTCTTTGTAAGCTCGGTTAGGGGCATTGAAATTTTGGAGAACCCCTCCACGAACCTACGGTAATACCCAGCTAATCCCAAAAAGCTTCTGATCTCTGTCACTGTCTTCGGTCTCGGCCAATCCCTGACGGATTCGATCTTCCCGGGATCCACCTTGATCCCATCTTTACTCACTATGTGCCCTAGGAAGGACACCTGAGACAACCAGAACTCACATTTCTTGAACTTGGCGTAGAGTCTATGTTCTCGAAGTCGTTGCAGTACCATCTGAAGATGTAACTCATGCTCCTCTTCTGACTGAGAGTACACGAGGATGTCGTCGATAAACACAATAACACAGATATCGAGGAAATCCTTGAATACTCTATTCATCAGGTCCATGAATGCTGCAGGAGCATTGGTTAGTCCAAATGACATAACCAGGAACTCGTAGTGTCCATACCTAGTACGGAAAGCCGTCTTTGGAATGTCCTCCTCTCGGATCCTCAACTGATGATAACCCGAACGGAGATCAATCTTAGAGAAGACCGTCTTCCCCTGAAGCTGATCGAACAAGTCATCGATCCTAGGTAGTGGATATTTATTCTTCACCGTCAGCTTGTTCAACTCTCTGTAGTCGATGCACATTCTCATAGATCCATCCTTCTTCTTCACGAACAAAACCGGGCTCCCGGGGTGACACACTGGGCCGAATGAACCCTATGTCAAGCAACCCCTGGAGCCGAATCTTTAACTCCTTAAGTTCAATCGGAGCCATCCTGTACGGGGCTTTAGAAACCGGATCCACCCCTGGTGCCAAGTCAATCACGAAGTCAATCTCCCGCTGAGGTGGTAACCCTGGAAGTTCTTCGGGAAAAACGTCCAAAAATTCCCGAACCACGCTGATGTCCTCTGGCCGAATGGTGTCTGGCCGAGTGGTGTCCACCACCACGGCCAGAAACCCTAAGCACCCACCGTGCAATAATTCTCTCGCTGACATAGCCGAGATCATCGGGATCCGAGATCCCTGAACCGAACCCACAAATACGAACGGTTCTTCACTTTCCGGTTGGAAGACCACCATCTTCCTCTTGCAATCAATGCTCGCCGAATATTTAGATAGGAAATCCATTCCTAAAATAATATCAAATTCGACTAAGCTCATCTCTATCAGATCAGCGCTCAACTCTCTACCATCTATCCTGATCGGCATAGACCTAATCCACCTATTGGAGATAACCAATTCTCCGCTGGTAACGGGGTTCCAAACTCGACTCATATCTATCAAAGGGTCTACCCAACTTACTAAAGACTCGGCCGCCACATAAGAACGTGTAGCCCCGTAATCAAACAAGACGAATAAAACGAGTCGTTAATAAGAATCGACTGTAACAACCGATGGTGGCATCCGCATCGGCTGCGTGATCGCGAATACCCCGGCCGGAGTGGGCATCGCCGGAGCTCTCGGTGCCTCCGGCCGGGCCGGGGACATTCCCTCTTGAAGTGCCGGGCATGCCACAATGAAAGCATCCACCGCCCTTTGCACTCTCCCCGATGATGCCTCTTGCAGCTAGGGCACTCTGGATAGGAGAAGCGAGTCTCATTACCACCAGGACGACTCCCTGCGTTCGGTTCCCCGAACCTCTTGTTCGGCTCGAGCCGCCGGAAGCAGTGGGTGCCCTCTTCCTCTGATCAATGGCCGAACCACTACTCCCCCTGCTGAAGCCTGATGCAGGAGGGGTAGGAGCTCCGCCACCAACCGGAGTACTAGCTGACTCTGACATGCACCCCACTGCGCCCTCAGCTCGCAGTGCCTTCTCCACCATCTGAGCGTAGGTGGTGCGTCGTCGGTGGTAATCATCGTGTCATGCACGATCTTGGGATTCAACCCGTCCGAGATACTTCTCCTTTCTCGCCGAAGTCGGCCTAAGACAATACCCGAGGCTAACCTCGCCAACCGGTCAAACCGAGTTGTATACTCGGTGACACTCATGTTCTCCCGTGGGTCGTGTGAACGAATTCCTTTCTCTTGGCGCTTTAACCGCCTCGTTGTAGTACTTCGCGTTGAAAAGTTCCCGGAACCTCTCCCGAGTCATGGTGGTGACATCGTGAATCCGAGACACCATGTCCCACCATACCGGGGCATCCTCCACAGGCCCGAAATGTGGCGCACACCACTACGTCGTTGCCGGTGACACCCATAAAGTTCAAGATTCGGTGATCACCGTAAGCCACCGCTCGGCTTTCGACACATCCGGACCTCCCGGGAATACGGAGGTGCTTGCTTCGAACCGTTCATATAAAGGTTCCAATGCGTGGGCCGCCACTACCATCTCGGCACAGGCGGCGAGGGCGGTGCCGCCGGAACTACCTAAGATCGGAACCGGCAGGAGCACCCCGCCGTCTCAACCTCGAATCTCGAGGTCTTGTTCTTCGATCCGGGCTTGCATCTCCGCAAACCGTAACTCCCAATTCGGGGCTCCCCGATCGCCTGGGGGAGCACAGGGCGGCCCGTGGCGGGTTCTCATCACCCCGACCACGAGCCCCGCCTCGGGGACCTCTACCTCGGCCCCTAGCAGTGGGGGAAACCGAGCTCCCTCTCCCTGATTCGACCCCACTGAGTTGCCTCGACTCCTGGTAGTCCGCCTGGCGTCCATCTAGTTAGAACCGCCTGCGAAACCAAGAGTTGGCATATCAGGTCGTATTCAAGGCGAGCTTACTAATGCCGCTTAATTTGGAAATTAGAAATGAAACATGCGCCTATTCTACTATCGTGCTACTAACATGCTTCCTAATGTGCTTTTCTTTTTCATAACCGAATAAAATAAACTACTAAAGCAATAAAAGCTTGCCGAACCGTGAACCGAGCTAGCTCGCGATGATGATTGTACATGTCGTGACGATCTTCGGAAGACAACACAGCGGCTACGATACCAAATTGTAACACCCTAACTAACTTAGGCGTATTACGTGATTTTTAAACGTCTTTGTGCAGCTCGTTGCTAATCAACGAGGTTTATGGAAAAACGTGATTAATTAAAATTTTGCTTTTTCATTAAACTTATAAACCATTTTGCAAAAAGTCTCGGGATCCCGATTTATAAAAAATATTTACAAACGTTTTCACTGTTCAACTTTTACATCAAAATAAAGTCGTCTAACGACAATTACAAAATCTCAGCCGTGCTGTCCCGAGGATCGTACGCTCCAGGCCTAACCGCCCCGACATGTACAATCCCATAAGCTCGCTCACGGTCCATCAGCAACTGCCTTGCCTTTACCTACACATGCAACGTAAACTGTGAGTCGACGGACTCGACAAGAAAAGCATAATAATATCATACATAAAACCCATTGCCGTGTCCAACACGATGCCGAGTCCCGCTACTGCCATGTCCAACATGGTACTGAGCACTACTGCCATGTCCAACATGGTACTGAGTTTTGAACGTTCAGGGGACGGCACTATTGACAAGTATCCTCCTGATCGGTCGAACCGGTCATACTCCGGCTGCTGGTCATACTCCAGCCTGTACCGACGGGATAGGTCAATAAGATCGAACCACCAACCAGTGTCAGCCTGATCGGTCGAACCGGTCATACTCCGGCTGCTGGTCATACTCCAGCCTGTACCGACGTGACAGGGTTGGGTGGTTCGAAGCCTAAATACATATCTAATGTAAACTAACAGGCTTCCTACATGCACGCTAAACATGTAAACTACATATGCATACTGTTATACTAATCTTACCTGGATTCCGATTTCAGGTGTGCGGCCAACTCGACCGGAATCGAAGCCGAACTACGGACATCGGCTCCTAAACCATAAAAATCACAACGCTATAAGCGACATGCTAAATCACTTCCCGGGGACTAAAACTTGAAACTAAAAGTTTCCCTATCGATAAAAAGCATGGCAATACCCCTAAAAACCCAAAAACGAGGAAAACTAGGGTTCTGAAAAATCCCCCATCCGGAAGTCCGGTTGCCCAACCGGAATTCCGGTTCTGGGAAAATTCAGGACCCCATCCGGAATTCCGGATGCTCAACCGGAATTCCGGTTCCTCGCAGGCAGCAAGCAAAAATTCACATATCTTGACCAATTCGAACCCAATTGATCCCAAACTTTCCAGACCTCCTCAATAGGTCCCAAATAACAATTCTAGGGCATCAAACCTACCCAGAAATCCCACATGCAAAATTCACCATTAAAGCTCAAGCTTTGAGTTTCAAACTCAAGCTTGAGCAAAACCAACTAACTAAGCAATCCACTAGCTTAATTCACCTTAAACTAGCATAGAATTACCTCAGAAAACAAACAACAACATCCAGTAATTACACAGAAACTAAACATAGCATTTCTCACAAAAATCATCAATTTTCACATATAATTTAAAAGCTTGAACAACCTAGCTACTCATGCTTCAAATAACTCAATTATTCAACACATAAACATGCTTTGATCCTCAAAAATCAATCAACAAAAGCAGCAGCAACAACATTCAAAATTAACATGCATTATCATCCATTTTCATCATTTTTTCTTGAATAAAACACAAAGGAAAAAAAAAGGAATCAAACCTACTTGAATTACACTTAGAGGAGGAGAAAATCACAAGCTTGAAGAGGAAAAATCTCTGCCCTAGCAGCCCAACACCAAACCGAAAAGAGGGAGGAAGAGAGAGCTTTGAGTGATTTTTTTTCTAATTTCTTTAAAATGACTAAGTGATGAAATTTGAGAAAAGGGAAATATAAATCACATAAATCATCTATTTCAGCCAAATAAACATTTAATTAATTATTCATTTTCCATTTAATAAATCATATAAGACGAAACACTAATGGGGCAAAAAGACCATTTTGCCCCTCCACCATAAAATCACTAAAATCATACTAAAGGGGTATTTTTGGGACATTCTAAATTCCCGGCCATTCCCGACATTCCCAATGCCTAAAACCCGTCCCCAAAATATTAACATACTAAGTTGTGATTTCTACTGAGCCAAACGGCGCGTTCCAAAATACCGGACACCGGAAATGCGAAATATAAAAACTGCTGATAACATAATTATGCATATCTGAATTCCATAAATAACAATGATAAATTATTTAAATAGCTATAAATAATTTCCTGATTAACATAAATAACTGCTAATTTCCAAATTAACTAAGCGGGCTTTACAAGTATAAAGGCTAATTAGTAATTATTCCCCCCGAACTTTGACATGTACTAAATCGTGCCCCCTGAACTTTTTTGGCCGTTAAAAATTCCCCACGAACTATTGAAATTGTTAAATTTAAGGACTTTTGTCTAATTTTAGTAAAAATATTCTAACATGGATGAAAGTTCAAGGGGCATTACTTAGTACATATCAAAGTTTGAGGGGCATGATTTGGTAAATATCAAATTTTGGGGAGCATGATTTAGTACATAAACAATCATTGAAACAGTAAATTGAATGAAATTAGACAAACGTCCTTAAATTTAACAATCTCAATAGTTCGAGGGGAATTTTTAACGGCCAAAAAAGTTCAGGGGGCACAACTTAGTACATGTCAAAGTTCAGGGGGAAAAATTACTAAGCCTAGTATAAATATAGAACTACACAAAAAAAATCGGAAGTTAATTCCATGAAAAAGCATGAAAAATCGAAGAAAAATGAAAAAATTGTGAGTTGTACGGACAGTTTTCGCGATTGCAGGAAAATTTCAGCACAACTCCGATTTTTTCGAATCTTCAAAAAATCATAACTAATTCAAATTAAATCGAAATTGAGTTCAGTAAAAAAGTAACTTGCTTAATTTTTTCCATACTATCCAATAAAAATAATTACAGAAACATATATTCAATTATCTTTCACGAAAAATTCACAAACACCAATCAATCAACAAATAACACTCAATACAACATGATACCATCCAAAAACAAACAAACAATCATTTTAAAGTCCAAATTTCTTGCAAGTAAATCAATTACCATGGCTCTGAGGCCAGTTGTTGGAAATTATTTTACCAGGATCTTAGATCTACTCACAAGTATGTTGATTAACACCCTAAATATGAACTTTCTAAAACGATGAAATAAACACGTATAAAGTTTAAGAAACCTTACATTGGGTGCAGCGGAACATAATGACTCCTTCCGTTCAGATATCTAGCCCTTCATTCCTTTCTGTAGCAGAGCATTATCAATATCTGAACCTGGATCTCTTTCTCTGAACCTTTGATGCTGAAACTCCTTCTTGCTGAAAGTCTTTCTTCACGATCTTCCTCACTATGATTGAGGTATTGCTTGCTGTGTGTGGGCACTACTCTAATCACTAAGGTAATTTCGAAATTCTAAGGAAGAAGAGAGAGAGAGGGTGGCGGCCAAGGAAGAGAGAGAAGGCTCAGGTTTTTCTGATTCAGAAAGTGTAATTTTCCTCAAGCCTTCACTATCTATTTATAGCATTCCACTAGGGTTAGGTTGGAATTATTTGGCATTAAAATAATGAAAATATCAGTTTAAATTTCCTACAAAAGTGGCCGGCCCTATACTAGTGGATTTGGGCCTCACTTTTTGCAATTTTGCAGTTTTACCTTTTCTGCATCTGATTTTCTCAAAAACGCCAATTTTCAAATTCAACCATTTAAATGCCAATTCTCACTATTTAATAACTATAAATAATTATTAAATAATGTTGTCATTTATCATATTTATTAACTGAACCATACAAAGTATCATAATTAACAAATATGCCCCTAAAACTCTTTCTTTACAATTTCGCCCTTACTTAGTGAAAAATTCACAAATAGACATAGTCTAATTTGAGAATTATAATTGATTAATCAAAACCAATTATATGAGTCTTACAAGCAATATTATCTCAGCTAGTGCGGGAACCATGGGTCTATATAACCGAGCTTCCAATAAGTAGATCAAGAATTTAGCACTAAAATTCACTAACTTATTAATTCTTCGTTGAATCCACGCATAGAACTTAGAATTGCACTTTCAGTTATATAGAATGCTCTATATGTTCAACCATATAGACACATCATTAGTTATCCATTGTTATAATTCTAATGTGATCAATGATCCTCTATATGAATGATCTACACTGTAAAGGGATTAGATTACCGTAACACCCTGCTATGTATTTTATCCTTAAAACACTTAACCCTGTATAAATGATATTTCAGCTTATGTGAAATGAGTACTCCACCATTTATGTTCGTTTGGCCAAGCTCGAAGGAGATCATCCTTTGCTTACTATTAGCCAGATAGAAATAATAGATTCCATGTTTATGATAGCGCTCCCACTCAATTGCACTACCGTGTTCCCAAAATGTACGTATCACCCTGACCTAAAAGTAGGCTTAACTAACAAATCAAAGAACACGTATAGCCCTTCAAGATTGAGCCTTAAGATCATTTGATCTAGGATCAACTAGGCGATATTGACTTGAATAGATATTACGGTAAGTTTAATAAATCTAAGTCAAAGTTCAATATCGGTCCCTTCCGATGCATACTCCATGCATCCAACCTGAGCTTTACTTTAACCAATGGTCTGGAAAGAACATAGCACTTCTCCAAATGCAAGTAAACTCTGTTGTAGATTATCATATCAGTAAAACCCTATGTCTGATAAATCTAGGAAACTTTATTCACATAGTCATGTTTACTTTCCAATGTGTTGACGGCACAATAAACAGGATCAAGTATGTGAAAAGGGTTTCAGATGAATTCTTACATTATGTACATATAATCATGAAATAAATCATGTGAACCATGCAACATTAAATGTTATTTCTGATCTATATTAATAAGTAAATCTGATTATATTGAAATGAGTTTTATTTAGGGCATAAAACCCAACACTTGCAGATTCGGTTGGGAGTAATTACTAATAGACCTTGTTTGTAAAGCCCGCTTAGTTAATTTGGAAATTATCAGTTGATTATGATTAATTATGAAATTATTTATAGCTATTTAAATAATTTATTATACTGTTATTTATATTATTCAGTATCTTGCATATTTTGCATTTCCGGTGTCCGGTATTTTGGAACTCGGCGTTTGGCTCAGTAGAAATCACAACTTAGTATGTTAGTAGTTTCGGGACAGGTTTTATACATTGGGAATGTCGGGAATGGCCGGGAATTTAGAATTTCCCAAAATACCCCTTTAGTATGACTTATGTGATTTTATGGTGGAGGGGCAATTTGGTCTTTTTGCCCCATTAATGCTTTGTCTTATATGAGTTTATTAAATGAATTTAAATGGTTATTTTATTTTAATTAGTGGCTGAAATAAATGGTTTAAGTGGCTTTATTCATTTACTCTTCTCATTTTCCACACTTAGCAAAATTTAGAAAAAAGCTTTGAAAAAGAAAATTCTCTCAACTCTTCTCTCTATTTCGGCTGAGGCATTAGGGTGCATAAAGCTGATTTTCTCTTTGATTTCCAAGCAAACTCTCATCCTTTCAAAGCATTCTTCAAGCTAGGTTAGCTTCTCTTGATTTTTCTTCTTTGAAATTATGAAAAAATGGTGAAATTTTGAGTATATGCATGCTTCTTGTGGCTGTGGTTATTGCTGTGTTTTGTTGTTGATTTCTGAAGTGTAAAGCATGTCTAATTGAAGTTAATTAAGTGATTTTGAAAGCATGTTAGATAGGTTGTGCAAAGCTTTAAGTTTCTATGCAAAAGTTATAATTTTTGGTGAAAATATTGTGAATCTGTTGCTGGGTTGTTGTGTATGATTTTATTTGATTTCAGAGGCTTATTCATGCATATTTGAGTAGAATTAACTAGGTTTGAATGCATGTTTGTGGGAATTGCTCAAGCTTGAGTTTAGAACTCAAAGCTTGAGCTTTAATGGCAAGTTGTGTATCTGTGAATTCTGGGTTAGTTTGATGCCTTAGATTTGTTCTTTGGGGTATTTAGAGCAGGTCTGGAAGGTTTGGAACCAATTGGGTTTGATTTGGTTGAGTTAGGAATTTTTGAAAAATTCCTGCGAGGAACCGGAATTCCGGTTGTGCAACCGGAATTCCGGATGGGTGTCCAGTAATTCCCAGAACCGGAATTCCGGTTGGGCAACCGGTCTACCGGTTGGGGAATTTTCAGAAACCCTAGTTTTCCCCGTTTTTATGTTTTAGGGGGTATTGCCATGCTTTTTATCGATAGGGAAACTTTTAGTTCCTAGTTTTAGTCCCCGGGAAGTGATTTAGCGTGTCACTTATAGCGTTGTGATTTTTATGGTTTAGGAGCCAATAATCCGCTGCTCAGCTTCAGTTCCAGTCAGGTTGACCGGCACACCTGAAATCGGAATCCATGTAAGATTAGTATAACAGTATGCATATGTAGATTACATGTTTAGCTTGCATGTAGGAAGCCTATTAGATTACATTAGTTGTATGTTGGCTTCGAACCATCCAACCCTGTCACGTCGGTACAATTTGGAGTATGACAGCAGCTGGAGTATGACCGGTTTGACCGATCAGCCGACACTTGGTTGGTGGTTCCGTGCTATTGACGTATCCCGTCGGTACAGCCGGAGTATGACCAGCGGCGGAGTATGACCGGCTCGACCGATCGGGAGGATATAGTAACACGTCGGTACAGGCTGGAGTATGACCAGGCGGAGTATGACCGGTTCGACCGTCAGTTGTTACGTGTCAATAGTACCGTCCCTATGAACGTTCAGTAACTCGGTACCATGTTGGACATGGCAAGAAGTGGCTCGGTACCATGTTGGACATGGCGATGGCGGGACTCGGTATCGTGTTGGACACGGCAGTTAGAATTATGTATGATATTATTATGCTTTTCTTGCGAGTCCGTCGACTCACGGTTTACGTTTATGTGTAGGTAAAGGCAAGGCTATACCGATGGACCGTGAGCGAGCTTATGAGATTGTACATGTCGGGGCGGTTAGGCCTGGAGCGTACGATCCTCGGGACAGCAAGGCTGAATTTTTGTAACTGGTCGTTAGACGACTTTTATTTTTATGTAATGGTTAAACAGTTAAATCTTTTTGTAAATGATTTTATAATCGGGATCCCGAGTCTTTTGTAATATGGTTTATAAGTTTAATTAAAAAGCAAAATTTTAATTAATCACGTTTTTCCATAAACCTCGTTGATTAGCAACGAGCTGCACAGTACGTTTAAAAATCACGTAATTCGCCTAAGTTAGTTAGGGTGTTACAATTTGGTATCAGAGCCGCCAGGTTGTCTTCCGAAGATCGTCACGACATGTACAATCATCATCAGCAGTTAGCTCGGTTCACGGTTCAGTAAGCCTTTATTGCTTTAGTAGTTTGTTTTATTCAGTTATGAAAAAGAAAAGCCTGTTAGGAAGCATGTTAGTAGCCTGATAGTAGAATAGGCGCATATTTCGTTTTTAATTTCCAAATTAAGCGGCATTAGTAAGCTCTCCTTGAATACGACCTGATATGCCAACTCTTGGTTTCGCAGGCGGTTCTAACTAGATGGACGCCAGGCGGACTACTAGGAGTCAGGGCAACTCCGTAGGGTCGAATCAAGGTCAGGGAGCTCAGTTTCCCCCACCTGCTAGGGGCCGAGGTAGAGGTCCCCGAGGCAGGGCTCGTGGCCGGGGTGATGAGAACCCGCCACAGGCTGCCCAGGCTCCCCCAGCCGATCAGGGAGCCCCGAACTGGGAGTTGCGGTTTGCGGAAATGCAAGCCCGGATCGAAGAACAAGACCTCGAGATTCAGAGGTTGAGACAGCAGGGTGCTCCTGCAGCCTCGTGCCCATAGTTCCGGTGGCACCCGCCCCCGCCGCCTGTGCCGAGATAGTGGTGGCGGCCCATAGATTGGAACCATTGTATGAGCGGTTCCGGAAGCAAGCACCTCCGGTATTCCTGGGAGGTCCGGATGTAATGAAAGCCGAGCAATGGCTGACGGTGATCACCAAGATACTGAATTTCATGGGTGTCACCGGTAACGATAGAGTGGTGTGCGCCACGTTTCAGTTCCAGGAGGACGCCCTGGTATGGTGGGACATGGTGTCTCAGATCCATGACGTCACCACCATGACCTGGGAAAGGTTCCAGGAACTCTTTAATGCGAAATACTACAATGAGGCGGTCAGAAGCGCCAAGAGGAAAGAGTTCGTTCACCTGACCCAGCGGGAGAACATGAGCGTCACTGAGTATACTACTCGGTTTGATCGGTTGGCGAGGTTAGCCTCGGGAATTGTGCCGAACGATTTCAGCAAGAAGGAGAAGTATCTTGACGGGTTGAATCCCAAGATCAGGCATGATCTGATGATTACCACAGACGACAGCACCACCTATGCTCAGATGGTGGAGAAGGCACTGCGAGCTGAGGGCGCAGTGGGGTGTATGTCAGAATCAGCCAGTACTCCGGTGAGTGGCGGAGCTCCTACCCCTCCTGCATCAGGCTATAGCAGGGGGAGTAGTGGTTCGGCCATTGATCAGAGGAAGAGGGCACCCACTGCTTCCGGTGGCTCGAGTCAGAACAAGAGGTTCCGGGGGAACCAGAACAGAGGGAGTCGTCCTGGTGGTACTGAGACCCGATTCTCCTATCCCGAGTGCCCTAGCTGCAAGAGGCACCATCGGGGTGAGTGCAAAGGTCAGGGATGCTTTCATTGTGGCATGCCCAGACACTTCAAGAGGGAATGTCCCCAGCTCCGACCAGAGGCACCGAGAGCTCCTGCGATACCCACTCCAGCCAGGGTATTCGCTATCACGCAGGCTGATGCAGATGCCAGCCCATCAGTTGTCACAGGTCAGCTTTTTATTAACAACTCGCTATATTCAGTGCTGTTTGATTCTGGGGCTACACATTCCTATGTGGCGGCCAGAGTCTTTAGTAAATTGGGTAGACCCTATGATAGATATGAATCAGGGTTTGGAACCCTGTTACCTGGCGGAGAATTGGTTATCTCCAATAGGTGGATTAGGTCTATGCCGATCAGGATAGATGGTAGAGAGTTAAGCGCTGATCTGATAGAGATGAGCTTAGTCGAATTTGATATTATTTTAGGAATGGATTTCCTATCTAAATATTCGGCGAGCATTGACTGTAAAAGGAAAATGGTGGTCTTCCAACCGGAAAGTGAAGAACTGTTTGTATTTGTGGGTTCAGTTCAGGGATCTCGGATCCCGGTGATCTCGGCTATGTCAGCGAGAGAATTGTTGCACGGCGGGTGCTTAGGGTTTCTGGCCGTGGTGGTGGACACCACTCGGCCAGACACCATTCGGCCAGAGGACATCAGAGTGGTTCGGGAATTTTTGGACGTTTTTCCCGAAGAACTTCCAGGGTTACCACCTCAGCGGGAGATTGATTTCGTGATTGACTTGGCACCAGGGGTGGAACCGGTTTCCAAAGCCCCGTATAGGATGGCTCCAGCTGAACTTAAGGAATTAAAGATTCAGCTCCAAGGGTTGCTTGACATAGGGTTCATTCGGCCCAGTGTGTCACCCTGGGGAGCCCCGGTTTTGTTCGTTAAGAAGAAGGATGGATCTATGAGGATGTGCATCGACTACAGGGAGTTGAACAAGCTGACGGTGAAGAATAAGTATCCATTACCTAGGATCGATGACTTGTTCGATCAGCTTCAGGGGAAGACGGTCTTTTCTAAGATTGATCTCCGTTCGGGTTATCATCAGTTGAGAATCCGAGAGGAGGACATTCCGAAGACGGCTTTCCGCACTAGGTATGGACATTATGAGTTTCTGGTTATGTCATTCGAACTAACCAATGCTCCTGCAGCATTCATGGACCTGATGAATAGAGTATTCAAGGATTTCCTCGATATCTGTGTGATTGTGTTTATCGACGACATCCTCGTGTACTCTCAATCAGAAGAGGAGCATGAGTTACATCTTCAGATGGTACTGCAACGACTTCGAGAACATAAGCTTTACGCCAAGTTCAAGAAATGTGAGTTCTGGCTATCTCAGGTGTCCTTCCTAGGGCACATTGTGAGTAAAGATGGGATCAAGGTGGATCCCGGGAAGATTGAATCCGTCAGGGATTGGCCGAGACCGAAGACAGTGACAGAGATCAGAAGCTTCTTGGGATTAGCTGGGTACTACCGTAGGTTCGTGGAGGGGTTCTCCAAAATTTCAATGCCCCTAACCGAGCTTACAAAGAAGAATCAGCAGTTTATTTGGTCAGATAGGTGCGAAGCTAGCTTTCAGGAGCTGAAGCAGAGGTTGATTACTGCTCCGGTGCTAGCTTTGCCTTCGGACAAGGAGAAGTTCGTAGTCTACTGTGACGCATCCAAACAGGGTTTGGGGTGTGTATTGATGCAAGCCGACCGGGTTATCGCTTATGCCTCCCGTCAGTTAAAGGATTATGAACAGCGATACCCGACTCATGATTTAGAATTGGCCGCAGTGGTTTTTGCACTGAAGATTTGGCGGCATTACCTTTATGGGGAGAAGTGTGAGATCTATACCGACCATAAAAGTCTCAAGTATTTCTTTACTCAGAAAGATTTGAACATGAGACAAAGGCGTTGGTTGGAATTAGTGAAGGATTATGATTGTGAGATCCTCTATCATCCCGGAAAAGCCAATGTAGTGGCTGATGCCCTGAGCAGAAAGGGTCCCGGGCAAGTAGCTAATATGATTCAGATCTCACCTCAGCTAGCAGAGGATATGGTTAGATCCAGCATTGAGTTTGTGGTAGGTCAGCTTCACAACTTAACGCTGCAATCTGATCTATTGGAAAGAATAAAAGTCGCTCAGATGACAGATCCAGAGTTAGTGAAGATCCGAGATGAGGTATTGGCTGGTCAAGCCAAAGACTTTTCGGTGTCAGATAGTGGGATGCTTTTGTATAAAGCCAGGGTTTGTGTTCCGAGCAGTGTGGAACTGAGAAATGAGATCTTTGAGGAGGCTCATTCTACCCCATATTCTCTACATCCCGGCACCACCAAGATGTACCAAGATTTGAAACCGTACTTCTGGTGGAGCGGTATGAAGAAGAATTTGGTAGAATTCGTGTCGAGATGCCTCACTTGTCAGCAGATTAAGGCTGAACATCAGAGACCAGCAGGGTTGTTGCAGCCTCTAACCCTACCAGAATGGAAATGGGAGGATATTACGATGGATTTTGTGGTCGGGTTACCTAGGACCACGGGTTTGTATGATTCCATCTGGGTAGTGGTGGATCGATTTACGAAATCTGCTCATTTTCTGCCTGTTAGAACAACGTTCACAGTGGATCAGTTGGCAGAACTGTACGTCAGAGAGATAGTAAGACTTCACGGGGTACCAAAGTCTATAGTTTCGGACAGGGATCCGAAATTCACCTCCAAATTTTGGCAAAGTTTGCAACGGGCAATGGGTACAAAGCTAAAATTCAGTACAGCATTCCATCCTCAGACAGATGGTCAGTCCGAAAGGACAATTCAGATATTGGAGGATATGTTGAGAGCCTGTGTTATGGACTTTGAAGGCTCATGGAGTAAATATCTACCGTTGATAGAATTCTCTTACAACAACAGTTATCAGAGTACGATAGGGATGGCTCCCTATGAACTGTTGTACGGTAGGAAATGTAGATCCCCTATCCACTGGGATGAGACAGGGGAGAGGAAATACCTGGGTCCAGAGTCAGTTCAGCGGACCAACGAGGCAATAGAGAAAATAAAAGCTAGAATGCTTGCCTCACAGAGCAGACAGAAGAGTTACGCAGATCCGAAACGCAGAGATGTTGAGTTCCGAGTAGGGGACCATGTGTTTTTACGAGTATCTCCGATGAAGGGGATTAAATGTTTCGGGAAAAGAGGCAAGTTATGCCCTAGATTTACAGGACCTTTTGAGATTCTCGAGAAGATAGGTCAAGTGGCATATCGGTTAGCATTGCCTCCAGCCTTATCAGCAGTGCACAACGTATTCCATGTCTCGATGTTGAGAAAATACGTTTCAGACCCCTCTCATATACTCAGTTATGAGAGTCTTCAGCTTCAGCAAGATATGACATATGAGGAACAACCAGTGCAGATCCTGGATAGAAAGGATAAAGTCCTTCGGAATAAGACCATAGCATTGGTCAAGGTACTCTGGAGAAACAGCAAGGTGGAGGAAGCCACCTGGGAGCTAGAGTCAGATATGAGAGCTCAATATCCAGAGTTATTCAGGTTAGATTTCGGGGACGAAATCCTTTTAAGGGGGGGATAGTTGTAAAGCCCGCTTAGTTAATTTGGAAATTATCAGTTGATTATGATTAATTATGAAATTATTTATAGCTATTTAAATAATTTATTATACTGTTATTTATGTTATTCAGTATCTTGCATATTTTGCATTTCCGGTGTCCGGTATTTTGGAACTCGGCGTTTGGCTCAGTAGAAATCACAACTTAGTATGTTAGTAGTTTGGGGACGGGTTTTGGACATTGGGAATGTCGTGAATGGCCGGGAATTTAGAATTTCCCAAAATACCCCTTTAGTATGACTTATGTGATTTTATGGTGGAGGGGCAATTTGGTCTTTTTGCCCCATTAATGCTTTGTCTTATATGAGTTTATTAAATGAATTTAAATGGTTATTTTATTTTAATTAGTGGCTGAAATAAATGGTTTAAGTGGCTTTATTCATTTACTCTTCTCATTTTCCACACTTAGCAAAATTTAGAAAAAAGCTTTGAAAAAGAAAATTCTCTCAACTCTTCTCTCTATTTCAGCTGAGGCATTAGGGTGCATGAAGCTGATTTTCTCTTTGATTTCCAAGCAAACTCTCATCCTTTCAAAGCATTCTTCAAGCTAGGTTAGCTTCTCTTGATTTTTCTTCTTTGAAATTATGAAAAAATGGTGAAATTTTGAGTATATGCATGCTTCTTGTGGCTGTGGTTATTGCTGTGTTTTGTTGTTGATTTCTGAAGTGTAAAGCATGTCTAATTGAAGTTAATTAAGTGATTTTGAAAGCATGTTAGATAGGTTGTGCAAAGCTTTAAGTTTCTATGCAAAAGTTATGATTTTTGGTGAAAATATTGTGAATCTGTTGCTGGGTTGTTGTGTATGATTTTATTTGATTTCAGAGGCTTATTCATGCATATTTGAGTAGAATTAACTAGGTTTGAATGCATGTTTGTGGGAATTGCTCAAGCTTGAGTTTAGAACTCAAAGCTTGAGCTTTAATGGCAAGTTGTGTATCTGTGAATTCTGGGTTAGTTTGATGCCTTAGATTTGTTCTTTGGGGTATTTAGAGCAGGTCTGGAAGGTTTGGAACCAATTGGGTTTGATTTGGTTGAGTTAGGAATTTTTGAAAAATTCCTGCGAGGAACCGGAATTCCGGTTGTGCAACCGGAATTCCGGATGGGTGTCCGGTAATTCCCGAACCGGAATTTGGGCAACCTGGTCTAGGTTGGGGAATTTTCAGAAACCCTAGTTTTCCCCGTTTTTATGTTTTAGGGGGTATTGCCATGCTTTTTATCGATAGGGAAACTTTTAGTTCCTAGTTTTAGTCCCCGGGAAGTGATTTAGCGTGTCACTTATAGCGTTGTGATTTTTATGGTTTAGGAGCCAGTAATCCGCCGCTCAGCTTCAGTTCGGTCGGGTTGACGGCACACTGAAATCGGAATCCAAGTAAGATTAGTATAACAGTATGCATATGTAGATTACATGTTTAGCGTGCATGTAGGAAGCCTATTAGATTACATTAGTTGTATGTTGGCTTCGAACCATCCAACCCTGTCACGTCGGTACAGGCTGGAGTATGACCAGCAGCCGGAGTATGACCGGTTTGACCGATCAGGCTGACACTTGGTTGGTGGTTCCGTGCTATTGACGTATCCCGTCGGTACAGGCTGGAGTATGACCAGCAGTCGGAGTATGACCGGTTCGACCGATCAGGGGGACATAGTAACACGTCGGTACAGGCTGGAGTATGACCAGCAGCCGGAGTATGACCGGTTCGACCGATCAGGTTGTTACGTGTCAATAGTACCGTCCCTATGAACGTTCAGAACTCAGTACCATGTTGGACATGGCAGTAGTGGCTCAGTACCATGTTGGACATGGCAGTAGCGGGACTCAGTATCGTGTTGGACACGGCAGTTAGAATTATGTATGATATTATTATGCTTTTCTTACTGAGTCTGTCGACTCACAGTTTACGTTTGTGTGTAGGTAAAGGCAAGGCTATAGCTGATGGACCGTGAGCGAGCTTATGAGATTGTACATGTCGGGGCGGTTAGGCCTGGAGCGTACGATCCTCGGGACAGCAAGGCTGAATTTTTGTAACTGGTCGTTAGACGACTTTTATTTTTATGTAATGGTTAAACAGTTAAATCTTTTTGTAAATGATTTTATAATCGGGATCCCGAGTCTTTTGTAATATGGTTTATAAGTTTAATTAAAAAGCAAAATTTTAATTAATCACGTTTTTCCATAAACCTCGTTGATTAGCAACGAGCTGCACAGTACGTTTAAAAATCACGTAATTCGCCTAAGTTAGTTAGGGTGTTACATTGTTCTACTCACAGATTGTGTCCTACTTACGGACCTCGTCTTACTCATGGACCTCATCCTTGAGTGACTTGCAGATTTACTGGTTCCCGTGCTTTCTCGATCATTAGCACGACGAGTACTCTCTCTTCCTCGAGATGATCGACTGTTGGTCCTTGAGCGCCCCGAGGTCACACATGCTTCTTCATGTCCTGTTCTTCCCCCCTAAGCGTGGTTTGTCGTATTTCCCCCACTAGGGTTCGTACTATCCCTCTCTATGGGTTCAGGAAGAACGCTGGTGATTCCTCGCTGGTGACCTACGTTCCCCTGGTTGTGTCACAGGATCTTCCTCATTTCCACGAGGAATTTCTTGCTCGTTAGTTTTTGGTTGCCTCCCATTCTTATTTCTATGAGAGGGTTCTAGCTGATCATTTAGATTTTCAGGGGGAATCTCATTTTCCCCAGGTTGTTCTTCCTGAGCATTTTCCTGTCTCCTGATTCGTGAGCCACGAGGTCTGCCTCGTGGTCTTCTCACTCCAGGTTCAGGTTGATTTTGAGTGTTATTCCCCTGTGTCGCCCTAGCTGCGGCTGCATCACACTCTAATTCAGCGTTCCGCTGGTTTGCCTCCTCCAAGCGGCGCCTAAGATGGCAGTTTACCCTCACCTGTGGGTTGAGCACCTCTACGATGGGGCCCTTCATCTCTCACTCTGGGATTCTGGCCATTCCATTGCTGAGTCCTCCTCAAACATGTCGTTCATGTACTAGGGCCAACCTCAGGTTGGGTCCTCTTGGAGCGTGTGGTCCGTTTAGACTGTAAGTTGGAAGGCCTTCTGGAGCCCATGGACTCCTTTCCAGGAAGGTGATGAGTTTCTTCATGTGGTGTGTTAGCGTTTTCTGGATTGTCAGCCATGAAGGAGATTGTTTCGTATATGTAAGGAGGATTTTTTCTGAGCTTTTTCACGAAGGCTCTCAATGAAAGCACCAAACTGTTAATGACGTTAAATAGATATGAGCCTTATAGTGAAAAACTTGCACATAAAAACTATAGACTGTAAAAAAAAAGTATGAACACAATGGATTTTTTACGTGGTTTTGCAGTTAAAATTCTGCATAGTCCACGAGTCAATCTTATTAGATTTTTGATATTGTTCTAGGGTCTTTTCTCTTATGAATTTTTCGTCCCTTTTTCAGTCTTACTTGCCTCTATTTATAATTGCATAGTCAGGCAGTTAATTATAGGGTTGACTGAAATCTTTACAACAATTATCCCCTGATATCGTGGGGTTTAATTACATATCACGTAAGATAAATGCAATTAATATTTGAATATCACAAAGCTGTGATTAGTTCACTTTTACTGGGTCAAAATAATCGTGTATTAAATCGTTATAAATCATAGCGTTCTAGGATGTCTCAATAAGAACCCAGTACCAATGACCTTGATAGCAAGCTGGAGCTTTTCCCGTATCTTTCCATGGTTGATAATGTAAATCTCGTCGCTCCTGCGCTGAAGACATAACACTCCATCTGACAATCGCAATTCTTGGCGACAAGGTGAACTTCTACAGTCATGCGCATGTCTTCCTATGACGAGATGGATGCCTCGCTATCAGTTGCTTCGGTTTACCCGTCTGTTATACTTAGTCTGTATACTGTATATTATACGCTAAGTGTCTTCACGGTCATTATATCTCACTTACGTCTACTCATGCTTAACGAGGTTGAAGCCTCGCCTTGCGTATTCGTTGACGTATGCTTTCTCGCTAATGTATGAGGCAACAGTTTGTATATCCTTATCTCGCGTAAGACCTTATAGTCAGCAAATTGTAAATATACCCTGTCACTTACGCATTTATTGAGTTATTTCATTTTCAAATATAGTTAACATTTCATGCATTGATCCCTACTCCTTCCAATCTGACATGTGTCCAATGGTAGCGAATTTTGGGTATAACAATATTTTTATTATTATTGTTAGTATATATATTTTGGTGAATGGTATATGTATTTTTTATTATACGGTATTTTTTAAAAAAAAATAATATTTAACTTCTATTTTCTATTGTAATTTTGTTGACATGATATATAATTTTATTTGCATCTTATATATTTTTTTATTTTAATTTGTTGTTATTCTATATATATTTCTATTGTAAGGTATATATTTTTTGTTATATATAAGTTTTATTGTATAGTATATTATTTTATTTTAGATCATGCATGGTTAATTTTTATTTTTTTATGTATAAAGGTGATATACAATTTTGTTAATAAGGAATATATAATTCTTTTAATAATATTACATTATTTTGTTTTATTTTTTATTGTAGGTATATATGTTTTGTTGTATGGTATATAATTTTTGGTGTCTATAGTATATTATTTATTTAAGATGATATTTAGTTTCTATTTTATTATATATAAATTTTTTTGTGTGTATACATATTTTAATAGTGATATATATAATTTTGTTAGCTTGATATATATTTTAGGAATATTAATTTAGTATTGTTATAATTTTTTTGTGTTATATAATTTTATTACTACATTATATTAATTTTTAATGATACGATATATCAAATACAGTTGCATATATTTAAGGCTAATTAGGATTTTTTTCCCCTGAACTTTGACATGTACCAAATTATGCTCTCTGAACTTTTAAGATTTTTAAAAATTCTTCCTGAACTATTGAGATTATTAGATTTAAGGTCTTTTGTCTAATTTCATTTAATTTTATTATTCCAGTGATTGTTTATGTACTAAACCATGCTGAACTTTGACATGTACCAAATTATGCTCTCTGAACTTAAATCTAATTTCATTCTTCCTGAACTTTGACATGTACCAAATTATGCTCTCTGAACTTTTAAGATTTTTAAAAATTCTTCCTGAACTATTGAGATTATTAGATTTAAGGTCTTTTGTCTAATTTCATTTAATTTTATTATTCCAGTGATTGTTTATGTACTAAACCATGCTCCTCAGACTTTGATATGTACCAAATCATGACCCTTGAACTTTGACATGTACTAAATCATGCCCCTGAACTTTTATCCACGTTAGAATTTTTTTACTAAAATTGGACAAAAGTCTTTAAATTCAACAATCTCAATAGTTCAGGGGGCATTTTTAACGACCTTAAAAGTTCAAGGGGGCATGATTTGATACATGTAAAAGTTCGGGAGGAAAAAAATCCTAATCCTATATCTAATGATCTAATATATTTATTCATTTTTGTTACAATATAGTAATATGTAATATTAAAAAATATATATATATAATTTAATTTAATTATTGTATATATTTTAAAAAATAATACGTAGTAAATATATTTTTATAATTTTTATTAGCTAATTTATTATATTTTGTCATTTTCTTAATTTTTTTTAAGGAGGGACATTTACTAAATTAGTTTCTAAATTTAAGGTCATTTTGCATCTCAGTTCTTTATTATATTTGGGGTAAATTGAAAAATACCTCTTTTATTTATCAATTAACCACATTTACCTCTAATTTATATATTTAATTGAAACATGCCTCTTTTTATATGTATTGTATGCAAAATACCTTCACATAAGAGAGTTACATGGAGAATATCTTGAAATGATTAGGGATAAAATTGGTACAGTGTTTAAAAAAAGAGATAAAAATAATAGACTTTAAGAAAAAGAAGGTAAAAATAAAAGTGAACTATATAAAAAGAGTATAGAGTCTAATTTCCTCATTATATTTAGTCATTTTCTTAATTTTCTTTTTTAAAATGACATTTGGTAAATACAAAATTTCCATCCTAATAAATATTTTATGTGTATATTTATCATTTTTATTATTTTTTAACTATATTTAATTATACTATTAAATAATATATGTATTTTTTTATAATAATAAAATAACTTTTTCTATTAAAACAATAATTAAATATTAAATTTATTTTGAATGTGTATAATGCTTATACAAACAAACAAATACAGATTTATCATAAAACTTGTTTTTATATATCTCCAATGACCAATAGGTGATATCAAACGTGATCTGGACATATAATGTATATACATATCAATATATATTGAATCATATATAGAATGAATATAAAGAATAATGAAATAGACTTATTAGGTTCCATATATGACTTTATTGTGATTTGTACCAACCTCATTTGTATGGCTATTGACCTATATATTATTTATATATATAGTTAGGGTACGTTTTGCGATGAGTTAAGTCAATATGCATATTTGATCCGATCAACGATCAACGTTGGCATACTACGCTCATAATCTTCCACTTAACTATATACAAAAGGATCTATAATTTATATATTTACTTAATCATATATTCATTTGAGTTGTACTGGTTTAATTTCAAGGAACCTTACCTGGTTGGAAATCTATATTAAAAGACAATATCTTAAATCTCTATCTCTCTCTCTCTATATATATTGCTTCCAAAAAGCAACTTTAACCAACACGTCTACTAAAACTATATAGTGTGATATTATGAAAAATTGAAAAAGACATTTGCTTATTTATACAACTTATTTGACATTTTAAAATACTTAATAGTATATTGATATATTGATTTGATCATATTTTATAGTTTATTATCAATTTTCTATATTATGAATATATATTTATAGATTTATAGCGCTTGGCACCACTTCTTGAAATTAAATTTTGGTATAATTGTAGAAAATATTTATGTATTTTTAAATATTTTATATGATGTTTTAAAATATATAACACGTACACTAAAAATATGAACTATCCTTTTAAAAAATAGAAAGAAAAAAATATATTTTATATAATCACAATGAATTATTATATATACTTTTTATATTATGATAATTATATTACAAAGTATGTGCTAGATTATGTACGTATTTTTTTCTTGCATGTGAAGTACTAATTAATTCAGCATTCAACAACTCTGATTTATTGTCAAATAATTTCAACAATAAATGTGAACTTGTTTCTAGCTTGTTCAATCATATTTATTGTTTGTCTCAAGTAATAATACGTGTAATTTTTTTAATAAACTAATTATTTTGTGTAGATATTGTAAGTGATTCTCTCGACCCATCAATAATACTTTATCAATAAATTAAATTAATTTATAAACTTTGAAAGAACTTTTAAGAAGATATGATTTAATAGCAACCTATTATTATTTAAACTCTATCTCAAGATTAATAATATGAGAAAAAATTAGAGTTTCTTATTCTTAAATTTATTATATTTATTACAGGTTATTTTTTTTTTCTGGTCAGGCCCACTGACCTTTTTTGGGCTTAGGTGTGGCTTGGCCGGAGCTGTATTTTATTACTGCGATTAGTCTTGTCTCTGTGACATGATTTTGAGTGTTTTAATCTTATTTGTATGACATAGTTTTGAGCATTTTCGTCTTATCATTGTGATATAATTTTGAGTGTCTTATTCTTGTCTGTGTGACATCGTTTTATTTTGTTTGTTTCGTTGTTAATCCTTCTTTATTTTTCGATGGCTCATCATCAAATTGTTGTTAGTAGTTGTGAATAGAAACTATTTGCAATTGAAAGAATTATTGGTAGTGCAGTTATGTACCTTACACAATAGTTGAGTGCTCAAAATATGAGGTTGAATGAACATGCTGGAACAGTTTCTACTGTTGTGTCTTCTGAGCGGTGGATAAAATGAAATATAGGAGTTTTTAAGGTTAAATGGATGCTGCAATTTTTCATCTGATTTTATTTTAGTTTTTTTTTTTTTTTTGTCAAACAATCTAGGAATTAGGCAACTAATTATTTGGCCCATTTTTCTAATTCTAGTCGTGTCTCCAACGAGGAGATGTCCTGGGTTAATTGCAGACTATTATTTTAGTTGATTGTCATTAATAAAATTCCATTACTTATTCAAAAAAAAAAAACAACCTATTATTTAAGATATCATTCACAACCAAAAAAAAAAAATATTTTAGCCATATTAAATTTTATGTCTACAATTGTTAAAAAAAAATTCTAAATCTACATGAATGTAAAAATTGTTTCCATATTTTAGTCATATGATAGTATTGTTTTCATCAAAGTTAATGTGAAAGAGTGCATGTGCTTTAAGATCTTATTGAAGTATTCAACTACTACTGACCAAGTGGTCAACTTTACCAAATATTAATTGTGTTCCACTAGCTGGGTTCATCAATCTGCCCATGGTTTGTCGGCTAATATTTTTGTTACGAGGTGACTCCAAATTTTGACAGATACTTGGGTATGCTTGGGTTTGTGGGAAGGATGAAAAAAGCTTGGGTTTAAATACATGAAGGATCACATTTGGAACAAGTTAAAGGGCTAGAAACGTTCTTTGTTCTTTGTGATTGGTAAAGAAGTATTGATTAAAGTAGTGGTTCAGACGATGCTAAATTATGCTATGAGTTATTTTTTATTCCCTAAAAATACGATTAATAGTATCAATAGTATGGCTTCTAAATTTTGGTTGGCTTAAACTGAGTGCAACCAAAAAACTCATTGGTGTGAGTGAGAAATTCTATGCAAAACAAAGGAACAAGAAGGTTGGGTTTCAAAGATTTGGAGTTGTAGAATAAAGCCTTAGTTCCAAGCAAGTTTGGAGGCTGATTTACAATTCAGATTCATCGGTGTCTAAGGTGCACTATCACAGCTATCTTTATAATGGTAATTTTCTTACCACAAAATTGGAGAACTCGCCTTCATTTATTTGGAAAAACTTGTTGAGAGGAAGAGAAATAATCTTACAAAGGTATAGGAGAAGGCTGGGTTCGGGAGATACAGTTAGAATTCTAGGTGATCTTTGGGTCCAAAAGCCTAAATCAGTTTCTTTCTATAACAAGTCATGTCTTCGTGCTGAAGTATGTGAGATTGATCTTCGACTTGCATTAAGTGAGTGGGATGAACTATTTATTAAGGCTATTTTCAATGAAGATGATGTTAGGATTTATGTCTTGAAAGCCAATAGACATTTCTGATTATCAATAAAGAGTTGAACATTTTGATATATGTATAAATATTAAATTATTAATATTTATTATTGAATAATTTATATATAAATATTGAAAAATTCTCTACTCATATATGTGGTTGTGACTTGTAGCTGTACAAAGAACTAAGATCGCTTAGCCATGAATAAAAAAATCATCAATATAAAAAAGTTTGGAAATCTTTAATTAATAGTTTCTAGTACGATTCACTAATGCTCGTTCTTCAGTGCAAATAATCTCAGTTTGGATTATGGATATAGTATGACATCAAAGTGAATATGTTGTATACAATAGAGATTATATATGACAAGGACCGGTATGAATGAAGTTTTCTTTATCTAATATGTCGTTTACTATAAAGACCTAATTCATATCATAACGATGATCAATGGTAGATCAGCCTAAATGCTAAGTAATCATGAATTCTTGTTCGTGTTATTAGTTTCTTTGATTCACTCATTAAAGTTTCTCAGAGAATATGATTCTTACAATTTCTATTTTGGGAAGCTAATAATGTTGATGGCTAGGAACATGATCTATAATTATAGAATTCTGACTTGCCTAATAGATCGAATGCTAGTTCCCTTTAAGTGTTAATTCTAGAACTACAAAGTTGTGCACAAATTTAGATGTCTTCGAACAAAACAAAGCCAAAGCCTGTGTATACAAATACATTAAAGGTAATATAGTGGTATTCCTTGTTCTTTATGTTAATGACATTCTACTTATTGGAAACAATGTAAAAAGGTTGTTAGATGTAAAGAAATGGTTAGCTGATAAATTCCAAATGAAGGATTTGGGAGAAGCAAGCTATGTTCTCAAGATCAAAAACTATAGACACGACAAGAAAAAGGTGTTTTGCCGGCAACTAAGCTCGTCGGCAAATGTAAGAGCAACTCACCGGCATAGTTTTGCCGGTGACATTTTGTGCCAGCAAAAGATGCCAGGAATTGTTATTTCGGCATATCACCTTTTGCCAGCAACTTTAGAGCCGACAAAAGTGTTTACACAGATGAATTAAGTTGTCGGCATAAGTTCGTCACCAGTAATTTGGTGCCAGCTGAGGAGTCCTTATCGATGTTTTGCCAGCAAGTTAATTGTAACGCCCTAATGCTAAGGCACGCTACAGTGCTTTTTCAATTACAGTGCAATCTTTGCTAATCAAAGAATTTTCTTGAAAAACGTGTCAAATTAAAACTTTTATATTAATTATTAAACTTTATAATATATTAAAATATTTACAAGTGTCGGGATCCCATTTTCAAACTTTTTAAAGTTAACATTCCAAAATACATATATTACAGGTCGCACAACGACTACAAAATACAATCCCCAGATGTCCTGAGACCAAACACTCCAGGTCGCGCTGCTCTGACATGTACAATCTCACCCTAGCTCAGGTTCACTCCTATTCAGCTTTCGCCTTTCCTTTACCTACACATGGAAGCAGAACTGTGAGTCGACAGACTCAGTAAGAAATGCATATAACATATCATAGAATTTTCGACCTGTAAATAGGCGCCCATACATCTACTTACAATGCTTAACAGATGAGTAAGAACGTTCAATACTTGGGTACAGCCACTATACCACATACACAACGTACCTCACTGTACGAGTGTTGGTAGGGTTTATTTCGTACCCTGAGTACTACTGAGTGATATACCACACACCTTAGCACTTTCCCGTACTTGTGTTGGTATCAATGTACTGTACTCACAACAATATTCTCTATACCAATGCACTCTGTGCCATAACCATACAAGTGTTGGTAGTGCAATTAACAACTTAAGCATGCATACACACATAACATATACATACACTCAAATATTCATATCACACATTATATTCAGTTCTTACCTTCTTTTCGAATTCAAGTGTGTTGGCCGACCTGAACAGAAGTCTCGTGCTAGATGGATGACCTAATCACATTTTGAAACCGGGTAAGTTACATGATTAAAACCCTAATCCCGGGAAACCCAAAACCTTAACCCTAGGTTCTGTTATACTTTCTATAGGTTATTCTAACTCTGAAAATGGGAAAACTCCCAACCAAGGCACCGCAAAGACGAATATTGAGAAAATGAAAGGCCCGAGGAACCCTGCCAAAACCGGCTAGCTGGTTTGCACCAGAGTTCCCAAAACCTTTCATTCTTTGCTCAATTCTCCACCAAATGCAATGAAACCTTCCAGAGTACCTAATAAGGGTATACACAATATATTCCAGCCAGAAAATCACAGAACAAACCATTGAAACTCAACTTTCCATTAAAGACCAAAGCTTTGAACTCAAAGCTTAAACTTGCACAAAACTTACAACAAACCTCAAAATCAGCTACTAGGAACTAAAATCAATCCAAACTAACCCTAAAATTCGAACTAAACAAGAATCAAACCCTAATAGCCCCCAATTTACAATATCACAAGTTCAAACTAAGTAAAATGCTTAAAAACACATAATCAAGAGTTCTAGGGTTTTACCTTTGCTCTAGTCTCACAAACCCTTGCTGAATACTCAGAAAATACCAGCTTGAAGATGATTTTTCCCCTGGTTTTTGCCCCAGCCGAAAGAGAATAGAGAGAGAGTTCTATTTTTAATTTTCTTCTTTTTCTTAATTTTTCCTCAAATGGAAAAGGATTTTCCCCAATTAATCCTTACTAAATATTACTTGCTATGTGTCAAATAATAAGGCAGCCACCTAACTCACCATTTAACCAAATGACCAAAATGCCCTTAACCCAAAACTAAGGTTTTTCTAAAGCTAGGGTTAAAATGGTCAAATTTCATAATCCCGCTCAATCCAGATATTTAATTTTCTCAAAAATATTTCCCACTAAGAAATAAGGTTCTAAACTTACCCATGTGATCAAACTAGCCATCCATCGCATTTTCCGTTGTCGTCGAGCAAAAATTACAAAAATTGCATATTTCACATATAAGTCAAATAATACCCCTAGAGTTTAATAAAATCTTCGGAAGTGAGAAATCATAACTCTAATATTTATTTCTAAATATTGGGGTCCACAATTAAATAAATTCATAAATAATTATAAAATAACAGAAATTAGTGCTAATTGCCTTTACTAATCCAAATTACTAAAGCAGTCATTACATTAATGCCCCGCAAAAACTTTGGCAGTAAATTAACACTTTACCGCCAAAGTTTTGTCTATGCATTAACTCGTCGACAAAATATTTAATATTAAAAAATTAATTATCTTTGTCAGCGAGTTAATGTGCACCAGCAAAAGTATTTTTTAAAAAAGCATTAAATATTTATAATATATAATTAAAATTAAAGTTAAAATTAAAATAATAAATAAATAAATATCAAATATATTATAATACTTAAATTTATATTGTAATTACAAAACTACATAAAATTTCATAAACTAAAGAAAAGTATTTTTAGTCCATAAACAATAATATATTGTACATTGTAAACTAAAAAAACTACAGATCCACAGCAGTATCATCGTTATCGTCATCACCGGGATGGGCAGTCTGTGAGGAGGACCCAGCAACATGGCTAGGAGGCTAAAATGTGGAATCGGTGAAATCAGAGGCATCTCGGGCATGTTAAATCTTGGAATAGTGCTAGCCAATTGGATCATTTATTGCTGAAACACACTCATGATTTGACTCTGAATCTGCATTATTTGTTGTTGCCACTTGTTGTGTGCTTTCTGCTCTTCCACCCTTTGCTTCAGTGTCTCATATTCCTCTTGAGTGATAGTGGGCTGCCCGGAGGGACCTGCCCTGGGAGTTGCTCTTTTTGCCCCTGTGTTAAGTCTCGGCAACTGGCCCAGTCCTCTTAAGTGGCGTGATCGCTCACGCAGCACCTGTGTTGTAACAGATATATCTGCATGAAATTGAGCGGGATCGACATTGTACTAGAATGAGACATTGGTTGGCGCTGGTTGAGTTTCACAAATCTCAACCATTTTGGCCTACAAAAATTTCCATCAAATGTTAGAGTTAAATATAAATTAAAATATACAACGAGTTTATTAAAAATATAAAATTACTTACATGCAGCTGTTGTGTGTGCTCATCGCGTCATTTGTTGTCCTTGCAGTGGAGCTTTGCAAAATTATCCACAGCACTAGGAAGTTCCCCTGTCTGTGGATCAGCCTATTTTTATACAATATAAAAAATTAGAAAATATTATTAAAAAATTATTACTAGTTTGAAAATATCATACCCCACTCACAATGTGACCAATTATGGTCTTAGATCCCCATCCACCTTGAATCTTCATCTATCCTCAATTTTTTGTATTTTGTTCGACTCTTGCCTATAATTTAAAGTAAATTTATTGTTAGCAAATTGAGAAAAAAAAAATCATAAGTTAATGGAAGTTTTACAACTTTCAATTAATACCTGTTGTTTTGGGTCTTTCCAGTAGGCGATAACCTCTACTAGCACCTCCGGTGTCACCATATTTGGACGTGATATCCTAGTCGCTTCTTCCTCCCCATATTTTTTAATATTCTCCTTCCATGCCTTTTTCGTATATGCTCTCTAGTCACGTAATCCTTTTGACGTTGATTTAATGACGTAATCTGCGAACATAGAATTATTTGTTGGAAACTCAAACTTGGTCTAGAAAAGAAATAAACATTAAAGTCATATATATTATTTTTTTGTATAACAATTTTGTTTGATCTATTACAATAAAAATTAGAATGTTACCGCTATTCTGTCCCATATAGTCTGAATGACCATATCCTCAACGTCCTCGAAGTCAAACTTGTTCAAAGGAATGGTGTTGCGAATAAGAAACTTGATATAATTATTAAACTTGTTGCCATAGTCGTCTACTGAGGCCCCGATCACCATATGAAATCTAAATTTCAATTTCTGGCTTGCAAGCAGCTTGGCCAATTCTTGTTCAATATTTTTCCCCTTCTACTTTCCCTTAACTCCCTTTTTCTTACTTCCGCTTGCACCTGCATCAGCCATTCTACACATACAAGCTACGAATAATTAATTAATCAAACTATTAACAAAAGAGACATGTATTTGATTTAATTAACGATGGGTTTAAATATTACAATACTTTAAAGTCTACAAGTAATCATCATCATTAACATGTATATTATTTTCATTCTCACTATCACTAGTGTCTTCATCATCACTTTTATAATGAAACCATCTAAATCTTTACGGTTAGGCTGCTCACGGTCCCTGTTGGTCACTTTAATCAGGTTAACATCATCACGGACATATTTAACATCGTCCAGTTGTGCAAGTTGAATGACTAACAAGATTCCCGAAGAGTTTCTTTCTTGTATAGTCGTGGTCTCATCATCATCCTCATCTGAGAAATTCCAGATATTGCGAGGGGTGTAAACATTGACAAGCTTCCAATCAACTCCATTCTTCAGGTCAAGAATGTAATATATCAAATTTTCTTAGAATGCAAGTATGAATGGTTCATTTTGGTACCATTCACGGCAACTGAGAAACTAGTGAAAAAACCATCACTTTTTGTCCTGTTACCGTTTGTGTCCCACCACTTTCACCTAAAGATAATAACATTGCAATCCTTCAAGTAAGTGAACTCGTACACTTGTTTGAGTACACCATAAAAATTGTTACCATCCTCTCCAGACACCAAAATACCATTGTTTTAGGTGTTACAATTATGATCCTGATCCTCAACTGAGAATTTAACACTGTTAACAATACATATTGGATAACAATAACATGTTGGATTAGAGGGATTTGCGATGGCGTACAACTCATCTGATACTTTTGCAGGATTATCGGCTTTGAGTTGATTGATCTATCATTGAGTAAAAAATTCTAATCAATACTAGAACAATAAACCGCATTTGAATGACAAAATTAGTAGAAAGCAATACTTACTCGAGACTTGAACCAACTAGGAAACTCATTCTCTTGAATTGTGTTAAGATTTTGATCACCTCTAAGTTGTAGCTTGTTCCTATGCTAACTACACACAAATATAATCACGTTAGAGAATGTCATCATTGAAGACAGCTAAATTTAGAATGTAAAAAGTATCTTACCTGATATACTTCTCCGCTTCATTACAATTATTCAGAATGTACCACTCTGCCTTTAGTTTCTCTTACATTTGTAAAGAAACGATGGTCCTCTTACCAATTGGTCGCTCAACATGCTTAAATACAGAGAATTCCCTTTCAAGTTTATTTGGGAGGACATCACTATTTTGATCTTGTCAGTTGAATCGAGTTTCAACTTCCCAAAAGTACATTGAACAAAAGCTTAAGGCTTTGTTAACTGCATAAGCTTCACAAATAGATCCTTCTGGTCGAGATTAATTTTTTACATATTATTTATACACAGACATGGCTCGTTCAATTGGATAGACCCACCTGAAGTGCATTGGTCCCTCAAGCATTGCTTCTTTAGGTAAATGCATCACCAAGTGAACCATTATCTCAAAAAATATTGATAGGAAAATGGTTTCCAATTTGCAAAGAATGTCCAAAATACTTTTTTGCATGATCTAAAAGTCTTAAACATTCAATGTTTTAGAGCACAAAATTTGAAAGATTACACACAATTCAAGTATACCAGACTCCTTTCTTGAAAAACTTTTGAATGCCCCAGCATCAAGCTTTGTAATAACACATGGTAATCGTGAGACTTCAGGCCAAAAATCTTGTATTCAGTCTGATTCACATTCTTCTTTAAATTTGAATCAAAATTGTTTGGGAACTGAAGAGACTTAATAAATCCGTAAAATTCACGACGTTCAGGAAGACTAAGCGTGTGACTAGCAGGCGGTTTCCTCCAATTTCCATTGTGGTCTTTAAATAACCACAACTCATGATGTATTTTAAGGTCCTCCAAATCCAATCTTGCTTTGTCTGTATCCTTAGACTTGCCCTCAATACTTAAAAGAGTTCCAAGTACATTGTCGCACATATTTTTCTTGATATCCATTACATCGAGATTATGTCTGAGACACAGGTTCTTCCAATACTCTAGTTCAAAAAATATACTCTTCTTTGACCAATTTAACTCAACTATAGAATATTTACGTTTGACTCCACCAAATTTCTTGTGTTTTCCAGTCAAACGATATTGTATCTGGTCCACCTGAGCTAAAACATTGTCCCCCAACAATTCTAGAGGCAGTGGTCTTTTCTATATTTTTCTATCGTATTTTTTACTTCTCTGCCTTGGATCGTCCATTTCAAGAAATCGTTTGTGTCCAACATAACCAATCTTGCTACGCAAACCAATGGAAGGGGTGAGTTCGTTACAGGTGGGGCACGCCTTGTACCCTTTGGTGCTCCAACCAGACGCCTTGTACCCTTTGGTGCTCCAACCAGACATCATTGCATACGCCGGAAAGTCATTAATGGTTCACAAAATAGCAGCACGCATTGTAAACATAGTCCTATTGTAAGCATCTCGACCTTGGGCACCGGACTCCCACAACTCTTTCAATTCATCAATCAATGGTCTCATGAAAATATCCATAACTTTTCCAGGGGCAGTGTGCACTGAAATCAACAGAGACAACATCAATGACTCAGCTTTCATGGACTTCAAAGGGGGTAAGTTATACGGGACTAAGATAACAGGCCACCTACTGTAAGAGTTACCCATGTTACCATATGGATTGAACCCGTCAATTGCCAAACCCAACCTCACATTTTTTGGTACAAGTTCAAAGGATGGATGGCGTTTGTAAATTGCTTCCACTATTCTGCATCTGCAGGGTGCCTAAGCATGCCATCCTCTTTGGGTCTTTTAAAGTAGTGTCATCACATGTCCTCAGTCGAGTGTTTTGCACTATATAACCTCTCCAGTCTTGGAATTAAGGAAAAGTACTGCAAAACTTTTCAAGCAACTTTTTTTTCTGTCTCCCTTTTTCCAACGACTCTCGCCACAAATAGGACAAAAATATTTTTTCTCATTCTCTTTCCAAAACAAGACACAGTGATACTTTCATACATCAAAGGATTCATAACCTAAACTAAGGTTACGCAACTTCATCTTCGACTCGTAATGGGACTTAGGTAATTTTGTACCCTCCAAAAATAACTCATTCAATATGGAGAGTAACATATCAAAAGAATGGTTACTCCACTTATTGTGAACTTTACAATGCATTAGCTTCACCAAAGCTGAGCACTGATTTTTTGCAACCCAGGTACAATTCAGTTTTCATATCCATGAAAAAATCCTCGTACTTACCACCACCATTCAGAGGGGGCTCGCGGAAGGAAGTAGTGGTAGAACTTGTATCATCAAAACTAGGTTCTTCTTTTAAAATATCAGACATTACATCCGCCATTTCTTCTTCATCGTTGAACATTTTTAGATACGATGAATATTAAATTATTAATATTTATTATTGAATAATTTATATATAAATATTGAAAAATTATTTACTCATGTATGTGTAGTTGTACAAAGAACTAAGATCACTTAGCCATAAATAAAATAGTCAGCAACATATTAAAGTTTGGGAATCTTTAATCAATGGTTGCTAGTACGGTTCACTGATGCTCGTTCTTCGGTGTAAGTAATCTAGGTTCAGATTATGGATGTAGTATGACATCAAAGTGAAGGTATTGTATATAATAGAGATTATATATGACAAGGAAAGATATGAATGAAGTTGTCTTTATCTAACATGACATTTACTATAAAGACCTAATTCATATCATAACGATAATCAATGGTAGATTGGCCTAAATCTTGAGTAATCATGAGCTCCTATTCATGTTATTAGTTTCTTTAATACACTCGTTAAAGTTTATCAGAGAAGATGATTCTTACAAATTTGTTTGGGAAACTAATAATGTGGATGGTTGGGGACATGATCTACAATTATAGAATTTCGACTTTCTTGACGGATCGAAAGCTGGTTCCCTTTAGGTGTTAATTCTAGAACTCGAAAGTTGTGCACAAATTTAGATGGGATCGAAATTATACTTACACTAGTTAATTTATGGTACTAAAGGATAAATAACTAATTAGAAGGGTAAAACAGTAATTTAATCAAAACTAATTACGAATCAACACATGGAGGGCTAATCACTGGAATTGATTATATCAATGGACATTACAGTAAAATTCAGTAAACATAATTCTATAATTATTAAGAGTTCAATTCTATATTTTTAGTGGAGTAATCATGGAATTAATAAACAAAGATTATTTGGTTGAGACTCAATAAATAATCTAGTTTATTAGAGCTTAGAATTATAGGTACATGGTCCTCGAATTACCACCTTAAAATACTGTCAAGGGAAGTGATAAAGAGCATTATAATGTCGTTGGAGAAAAATGTATTTTGAATTGTTAAAATAATAATTAATTAAATAGGAAAAAGATAAAAATTATTAAGACAATATTTATTGAGACAAAAGTTGTCATGACAAAAGACACCGTCCTTATCTTAAATAAGACATAGTAGGGTGCATACCCCTATTGCAGGGTTCCCTATGGTTTTATATTTTCGGGTTAATTAATTCATTAATTCAATCAAATAAATATTTGAATTTGAAAAGTTATTATAGATATTTCAAAGTTGTTGAGATATTCTCTCAAGTAGTTGAGAGATTCTCTAATAAATATCAATACTTGAATTCAGTTATAGATATTAATTTATTCAAATAATTAAATATAATTTGATTAATAAGGTTTTAACTACTATAAATAGAAGCCTGATTTGAGAAATCAGTAACACACTTATGTTATCCGAAATTTTATTCACCTAACGTAGCATGTCAACGTAAGCCAAGATAGAGTACATGTGGAGTACAACCTTGCCAATAGCAAGACAAGGTCTCCATACAAGGTCTGGCAAAATCATCAAGAAGCAAGCAAAAGGAGTGAAGCGAGCCATCAAGGAATTGTACCAACATGTTTAGACGGCCAAGGGAAGCATATAGGCTGGCCAGGGTGAGCTTGTATGGTTGGACAAGATCTAGGCACAAGTTGGCCGACCAAAAGGTCACTTTCAGACAAAGGGAGCTTTCGTTCAACCAAGGGTACCTAACCTCTACAAGGAAAAGGTGTACAAAGTTGGCCTCTACTTGCCAAAGGCTAGCGTACACATCTAAAAGTTGACCTCCTCTTGGTAAAGCTGACAAAAATATGACCTGCAAGATCCTGGCAGGCACATGACCTGCCAAGTACTAGTAGGAGCATGGCCGGCCATACCTCAACATGCAGACCTTGCATGGTCGGCCAAACCTTATCCTGCAAGTGTATGGCTGACCAGCTTCTCCCTGGCAAGACAATAATGCACAACCTTGTTCAATGGACAGCAAGCCAGGCTGGGAGTTAAGCCTTGACAGCCCATTAAGAGGCTACAAAAATATCTTCTTTTAAGGGGAAATTTGGTCAAAAAATTGTTTTTAGAAATGAGAATAAAAAATAGTTTTTGAAATTTTTAAAAACAAGTCATGTTTGGTTAGTGTTTTATAAAAACAATATTAACTAAAAGTGAATTGGTTTTTAAAACAGAAAACAACATTTTGTTGTTTTCAAAATTCTTGTTTTTTGTAACTTTGTTTTCTGAAAACTGTTTTAAAAAAACAAGGCCAAACAAGCCAAATTGTTTTCAAAAAACATTTTTCTGTTTTTAAAAACAAAAAACAGTTTTTTAGTTATGATGCCAAACATGCGCTTAGTCACTCTAAGTCTACATGAAGCCTCTAAGTCTGAAACCCTCGTCTCTCTCTCTATCTCTCTTATACACGCACAAGTGGCTCTCTCTTCCTCTTTCTCACACGCCTCCAAGGCTTCATCTCTCTTTCATTAAAGATCTGCCTACTGATTCATACATTGTAATTTGAAGAGAACTATATCAGATCTCACCTATAGTGATTTGAATAGTATTATCTCTCGGTATCAATACAACTAAAAAGGGAGTAGGTCATTACCCGCTAACAAAGGGGGCCAAACTTCTATAAAAATCCTTGTGTTCTTTTACTTTATAGTTCTAATTGTGTAACATGTGGCAAGCATCAATATTAATATGACTCCGCTATCGGTTGGCCACTTTTTGAGGTTAATAGTTTGGTGCTTCCATTGAGAGCGAGCGGATATCATATTTGATCAAATGCCATGGTTAACACAAGGAGAACCCCAGTTGTACCATCTGCATCATTGGGTCTTCTTCAAGATCCTCTAACTACAGATCCTAATATCCATGTTCCAGCCACGACTGGAACTCCCATGAACACTACAAATGTCGTCAATCCTGCCATCTCACCAGGCACCACGAATCTGGCCACTACCGCTGGCCAGGATGACACAAACATCCTGGTAGATCTGAACAATCGGCCCCTGCCTCCAAAGGAGGACCCTCTACAGGCGCCTCCTACTGAAGGAAGGACCCTTGAGGAACAGCCCCATGGAACCAGATCTCGTCCCTGATACTATGTAGGAGAGATAGGACCAAGAATTGGTGAGCCTACTACTGGCAAGGCCAATGTGGACGGGAGAAGATCTCGAGTTAGCCAGACTATGAGAGGCTGTTTGTCAGGTCAGCCTTACTGAAGAACCACACGCTACTAATTGCGATGCATTTGCTGAGTAAAGACAAATTATTGAGATGGATGGATGACCAATAGTACATCCTTCAATCTCACCAGGCAGAGCTGGATCGCTACAAAAGAGAGGCCGACGACTTAATAAGGTGGTTCAATCAGAGAACCAATGGAAGAGGCCAGGACTCATTAGAGATCCACTCTATAAGCAAGCTAACCAACCTGGTTCTTGAGGAACAAGGACAGAATTTCCCTTACCTGAAGGAAGACAGGCCTTCCCACGAAGGTCTAATGGCGAGAATAGCCAGATCCCTGCAACCAGTGACATGGGGGGCAAGTCAGGGATCTCAGGCTCAATAATAGCCCCCATCTACAAACCTTGGGCCGGCCAGCCACCTGCAGGAGTGCCTCTGGCTGGCTAGGGGAGTACAACCCCCCCAAGGGGAGCGAGCCACTGAAAGGCCAATCTTCAACCGATCAGGCCCAAGGACAGGTGAAAACACCCAAGACAACAACTTGAGGAGTGAATACAATCACTTCAGACATTTAAATCCACTAAACTCCAACAATTGGTATGATCTACCCCATGCCAATGCACAGACTCCACCTGTAAAAATCTTATAAATTTATTATATTATTTTATGTGAGAGGATAAAATTATCATTTTGCATAAAGAAGATTAGACATAGAGGAGGAAGGACCTCTTACTTTCTCTATTACCAAACAAATAAATTTTGCTCTCATCAGACTATTCTCGACTAGTGTTGTAAGTTTGTGTGTGTCGTGCTGGTCTTACCCATATTTATTTGTACTTTTTAAAAAACGGGTTGTGTCGTGCCGTGCTATAGAAAAATATGGGTCGTGTCGTGTCGTGCTAATATTTTTAAAGGGTAGACCCGGCACGACCCATAGACCTTGCACGACCCATAGGCCCGGCACGGCCCGTAGACTCGGTATTTTCATGTCATGCTCAGATTCATGTTGTGTTATGCTTGTGTCAGCCCATATTTCTTTAACAGGCCAACCTATTTTTCATCTTTGGGTTTGAATTCCTGATTTAATTTTGTATATATTTTTTCTTACAATTACTAACATATATAGTTTTAGTATATATTTATATAACTTTTCAACAATAATTTACAAATAATCATATAAAAAATTATTAGCATTATTAATTTGAATATTTAATTATAAATACTCAAATTTTATATCACATCCTATAAATAAATTAATCTATAATCTTAGTTTCACATGTTTTAATAATTTTAATTATAAAATTATAATATTTAGTATTATATTTAAGTTTTATCATTAGTTTAACTTATTTATAATTGGTAAATGCATATCTTATTATTATTATTATTGTTAATAAATCATAATATTTTTCATATTTCGTTTCATGTTTTTCGACCTTGTTGTGTGTCGTGCATTTTCGACTAGTTTTTTTGTGTTTACGTATCGTGTCTTTCATGCTTTTTGTATCATGTCGTGTTTAAAGAAATATTTTTTATGTCGTATTGTGTCAATTTATAGTATCGTGTTGAGTCGTGTTTAAACTTGTATTTTTTCATCCTTAGTCGTACTTGTGTTTTTCGAATCTATAACGATTTCATGTTGTATTAAAAAATTTAACATGTATTTACAGCACTATTCTCGACCTCCTCCATATATTTTCAAAATATTATATAATAATAAAAAAAACAAATAGACTATTCTCCACTCTACTTCTAAAATTCCAAACAAGTCATCAGATTGAAACTATTATTATTATTATTATTTTCAATGCAAAGAATATGACAGTTAATGAATCAACAAACTCCTTTCAACTCATCTAAATAAATATTCCAATTCGACATCATTTCATTTCTCATTTTCTTTTAATAAAATAAAAAGCAACCAGTCAAGTATGGTTGTCCATCATCATAGTAATTAGTCGTGAAAAAAGTTGCTAAGATTTTTTAATTGGGACTCAGCCTCGTGATGATCGTATCTGACAAGTACAGAATCCAACGGTTGATAGCCCTCCAACTACATTCAATTAATTAATTTAAACGGTGGATTAAATAACTTAAGGGTAACATTAGTGGAGTGGACCCCCTCCCAATTCTATGGGAACAGTCTTTATTTTTTACAACTTTATTTAATGCACGTGAGAGGTTATGATCCAACGGTGGTTATACATCCGCCACACCGGATCATGGTTGTTAGGTAACTTCATTTCACGATTTGGAGGCCAATAAATGAAATTTCTTTTATGTCAAAACTCGTATATCTCCTAATTGGAAAAAAAAAAATACCTTTTAAATTATTTACGGAAAAGCTGAGCATTATATTAATATTAAAAATGATGAAGCTGAAAATGAATCTTTTTAATTATTTTGTACAGACATATATTTGAAGGAGTGCATAAATTAAATAATAAATATTAAATATTCATTTATAATTAAATTAGATGTTATTTTTTAATATCTAATTGGATAGGATATTTAATAGAATGTCCAAAAATTAAATACAGTCTCATATCAATTAAACTAATTAGTAGAATAAATAATTAAATTTTATGTTATTATACTTAATATATACATATGGGTACATTCTTAATGGGTATTACCCATGAATAGGTAAAATTAAAAAATCTTGAGCTTTTATGCTTAATTTTTCTATCTAATTAAAAAAAATCTCTCATTTTTGTATCATATGGGTTGAGATTGTTCCATCGGTAAAAAAAAATTAAAAAAAAAATTAGCAAACAAAATAAAAAAAGAAAAGGTTGAGTTAAATATTTTTATATGAACATATTTTTGATGTAGTGTAAAAAGAAATATTTTTTGATATTTTTTTAATTAAGTAGTTAAATTAATAAGCATAAAAATTCTCCACCAAATGCCCTGCAAACCGGCTACCCGGTTTGCACCAGGTTTCCCAAAGCCCTTCATTTGTTGCTTAATTCTCCACCAAATGCCATGAAACCTTCCAGAGTACCTAATAAGGGCATACACAATATAATACAGCCAGTATTTCACAGAACAAACCACTAAAACCCAAGTTGCCATTAAAGCTCAAAGTTGCATAAAACTAACAATAAACCTCAAAACCAGCTGCTATGAACTAAAATCAATCCATACTAACCCTAGAATTCGAACTATGCAAGCATCAAACCCTAACAGCCCCCAATTTACAATTTCACAAGTTCAAACTAAGTTTTAAAGCTTCCAAAATATGAAACTATGGTTCTAGGTTTACCTTTGATTGATCCTCTTGAATCCCTTGTTGCAAACACCAAAAATCCACAACAAAACCCCCTAATTTTGGCTGCTTCGAAGAGAGAGAGAGGAAGGAAAGAGTTGTTGTTCTTCTTTTTTTTTTTTTTAAGTTTCACAAAATGAAACAAATTAGGGAAAACCAATTTCCCTTGGCTGAAGCTATTGGCCACGTGACACACACCTAGGAAGCCACCCAATCCCCTAATTAAAATTACTATTTTGCCCTTTAGGTTATAACTTAGGTATTTCTAAAGCTAGGGATAAAATGGTCAAAATCCATAACCCCACTCAATCCTGATATTTTATTTTCTCTAAAATATTTCCCACTAAGAAATAAGATTCTAAACTTACCCATGTGATCAAACTAGCCATCCATCGCATTTTCCGTTGTCGCCGAGCAAAAATTACAAAAATTGCATATTTCACATATAAGCTAAATAATACCCCTAGAGTTTAGTAAAATCTCCGGAATTGAGAAATTATAACTCTAATATCTATTTCCAAATATTGGGGTCCACAATTAAATAAATTCATAAATAATAATAAAATAATAAAAATTAGTGCTAATTGCCTTTACTAATCTAAATTACTAAAGCGGTCATTACAATATATATATTTTTTGAGTATTTAATTAGTATTGTTATAATTTCTTTGTGGTGTATAATTTTTTTACTACGGTATATTAATTTTCAGTGCTACAATATATCAAATACTGTTGTATATGTAATGATCTAATATATTTATTTGTTTTTATTACAATATAATAATATGAAATTCTAAAAAAAGTATATAACTTAATTTAATTATTATATATATTTTTAAAAAATAATATATAGTAAATGTATTTTTTTAATTTTTATTAGCTAATTTATTATATTTGGTCATTTTCTTAATTTTTTTAAAAATGACATAATCTAACTTAGCTAATTTATTATTTGTTGTATGCTTTTCCTACTGAGTCTTTTGGCTCACAAATTCTACTATCATGTGTAGGTAAAGGAAAGGTGGAAGCTGAACAAGAGTGAGTTCTGAGCTTGGGTGATGATTGTACATGTCAAGACGGCACGACCTGGAGTGTTCGATCTCGGGACATCTTGGGCTATATTTTGTGTGCGACAAGTTATAAAAAATATTTTGCTAATATTTGTAAAACTTTAATTATGGGATCCCGGTTTATATAGATAAATTAATATATGTTTATAAAGTTTATTAAATTAAATTAAAAAATTTAACTTGACACGATTTTTGAGAAAAAAAATCTTTGGTTAGCAAAGGAGGCACATCAATTAGAAAATCACTGTAGCGCGCTTAAGTATCGAGGCGTTACATTATGCATCAAGCAAGGATACTAGGAGGTCTACTACCTCTTATGTGTTTCAAAATAATGGAGATTGTATTAGTTAGAAATCACAGCTCCAATCCGTAGTAGCACTTTCAACTATAGAGGCAAAATTCATGGCGACCACAGAGGCATTCAAAGAAGCAATATGGCTACAAGGAATTCTGAAAGAGTTGAAGCTTCTAGTTGGAAAGGCAAGGGTATATTTTGACAGCCAATCCTCGATTCATTTGTGCAAGAATCCAATTTACCATGAGAAGACAAAACACATTGATATTCGATTGTTTTGGATAAGGGAAAAGATAAAAGAAGAAGTAATCGAGTTGGAGAAAGTGAAGTCAGAAAAGAACCCGATTGATATTGGCACTAAGGTGTTACCTATTAGTAAGTTCAAGCATTGCTTGGACTTACTCAATTTTAGTTGCTAAGTAGCTACACATGAAAGCATTACAACATCCATTGGACAAATATGCTTAGTGTTGGAAATTATTTTACCAGGATCTAGATTTACTAACAAGTATGTTGGATTAACAACCTAATATGAATTCTAAAACAATGAAAATAAACACATATAAAGTTAGAAAACCTTACAGTGGGTGCAGCGGAATAATATGACTCCTTCCGTTCAGATCTCTAGCCCTTGATTCCTTTCTGTAGCAGAGCATCACCAAGATCTGAAACTGGATCTTCTTTTCTCCTTCTTTGATGAAGTAATTCCATAGTCTTCCATACTATGATTGAGATACCACTTGATGTGTGTGGGCACTACTCATCACTCAAGGGAATTCGAAATACAGAGAAGGAAGAAAGAAAGAAAGAGAGAGAGTGGCGGTTTCATAGTGTTTGAGAGAATAAACTGTAAAGTGTCTGTCTCAAAACTGAAGCCTTTACCTTCTATTTATAGAATACCACATAGGGTTAAAGTTGTATTATTTGGCATTTAAAAAATGAAAAATAAAATGAGAAATAGGGGCAAAGGTGGCCGGCCATGTGTTAAGGAAACACAAATCATTCCACTTTTCCAACTTTCCTATTTCATCATTTCTAGTTTCCCATTTTCTCAAAATTACCAATTCTCTCTTTCAACTTCATGAATGTCAAATCTAATTATTTAATAACTATAAATAATTATTAAATAATATATTGTCATTTATTTTATTTATTAATAAAAACTAATCAAAGTTTCCCAATTAATAAATATACCCTTTAAACTCTCTATTTACTGTTTTACCCTTGCTTAGTGAAAATTCATAAAGTAGACATAGCCTAACTTTTAGAATTATAATTGATTAATTAAAATCAATTAACTGAGTCTTACAAGCAGTATGGCCTCAACTAGTATGGGGACCATGGGTCTATATAACCGAGCTTCCAATAAGTCGAACCGAATTTACCAAGTAAATTCCCTAACTTATTAATTCCTCATTGAATCCACACTTAGAACTTGGAATTGTACTCTCAGTCATATAGAAACGCTCTATATGTTCCACGATATAGACACGTCATCAGTTATCCATTGTTATAACCCTAATGTGATCAATGATCCTCTATATAGATGATTTACACTGTACAGGATTAAATTACCGTAACACCCTACAGTGTATTTTATCCTTAAAACACTTAACCCTGTATAAATGATATTTCACCTAAGTGAAATGAGATCTCCACCATTTATCTTCGTTTGGTTAAGCTCGAAGGAAATCATCCTTTACTTCTATTTGCCAAATCGAAGCTATAGATTCCATATTTATGTTAGCGCTCCCCCATTCAATTGTATTACCGTGTTCCCAAAATGTACGTATCACCCTGATACAGAAAAAGGCTTAACTAACAAATCAAAGAACATGAATAACACTCTTGAAATTGAGCCTAACCATATCAGGATTTCGATCATGTGATCTAGGATCAACAGGTGATATTGAATTGAATAGATATTACGGTAAGTTTCAAAATCTAATTCAAAGTTCAATATCGGTCCATTCCAATGCATACTCCATGCATCCGATACTGGTAAACTTTGCCAATGTCCTGGAAAGGACATAACACTTTTCCAAGGTGTAAGAATACCTATCGCTGATTATACCAAGTCAGTCTAAATCCAGTGTTCTGACAAATCAGGGAATCTACTTTTGAACATATAATAAAGATTATATTCCACTGTGCTGACAACACTATAATCTTTAACCAACTCATATGTTCTGGACTTAAAAAGAATTCATACATTATATACATATAATCATGAAATAAATCATGTGAACCATGCAACATAAAATGTTATTTCTGATCTTTATTAATAAGTAAATCTGATTATATGAAATGAGTTTTATTTAGGGCATAAAACCCAACAAACTCCCACTTGCACTAATATAAAACAAAAAGTGCATTTCAAATAATCATTAACACCTTGATATACCAATCAAGTGTAATAGTAGTAAACTCCTCGTAATGGGATCTGACAGGTTGAATTAAACACAACCTCTTCTCCACCATTACTCTTCCTTAATCACAAAATCCTTGATAATGTGAAATTCCTCTCTATATGTTTACTCTTTTGGGATACTGGATTCTATACTTTTGGGCAACTACTCTTTTGTTATACAGGAAGTAACCCTAGTAGTTAAGGCAAGTTGGAACACTGCCACAAATGTATAGAACTTTCCTTAGACGGAAAAAGTATCTTTCCTGCAACTTTTAACATTCAGTCTCTCTCTAGTAGATCAAGAGATTTCAGATAGGTTTTTACACTTCTCCAAAATCACTACTCCACCCCCAAAGTAATCACCATCTCATCAGCAGACTTTCTAGCACACAGGCAAGTCTCGAAATCTGATGTGGTGTAGTCTAAGAGTTTCAAACAAACACCCTTATTGACTAACATATAGTTCCTCTTCTTAATCTTAAGATTTACTTGATTGTCTTCCAATGTTCCTCTCCTGGATTAATCTGATACCTACTCATTTCTCCCACTCAACAGCAGGTGTCTGGTCTAAGGCATACTAAAGCATATCTGAGACCTCTCACTGTTGATTTAAGAAATTCTTTCATGGCTTTATCTTCTCTGGAATAGTTGGCACTTTTCCTTAGATAAATAAAATCTATATCTAAGAAGTTGTGAAGCTTCTATAGATTGCCATTGGAAAGAAAATGCATCAGCATCTCATGCTTGCATTAGAGTAAGTAATTACCAGGTATACCACAAGCCATAGGTTTAGATAAACTCATACCTATAATACTAGGAACAGGAATTTTTGTTAAGTCCATTGAATAGACTTATGAACGACAATTTCCTTTCATGTCCTTGTAATAGAAAACTTTAGGTTACTCCATGTGAATGGATCAAACCATAGTTCTCTTGGCTTTCTTCTTAGTTTCTTATCTTGACAATCCATTACTTGTTTAAACTCACAATGGATTTTAATCACTAGTGTCTTCCAAGTCATAAGAAGGTGAGTTCCTACAAACTCTCCCACTACAACAAGGTACCGTGAACTATGTCAAAGAAAACTAAATGGTATAGACCTCTTCAGTTGTGTTAAGACAACAGAGGCAGTGGGATCATCTTGTAAAATAAGATGAGAGAACACTTTTGGAATCAAGAAAAAATATCTCCTTTATTTGCTATTTTATTTTCAGACTTAGTCATTTTCTTAGAAAGTAGTATTTGTTTAAACAAACACTTTCTTGTCTAATGACTATGGGATGCTCCACCCCTAATCACTTAGAATAGCTAACAAACATGCAAACCAGGGTTAGCAGTTCTAGCTTTTCTTAAGATTTCGATTAGGTCATCCATGAATCTAGTAATGATTTACATTAAGTATACAACCATTACATCATTCTGAAATTTTATTACCATAGAAGGATTTAGGCAACGACTAGTAACTAATCATCAATATGCAACTCGAATTTCTAGGGAGGTAAGTTTGGATATAATTCAAAATCAAATTAATGATCTTTGAACTGCATATCTACTAACTTTTTCTCCACCCCTATCAGTTCGCAAGATCTTTAACCACTTACCTTCACCATTGCTAGAAATTCATGAAATTTTTCAAACATTTCAAATTTCTTTTGCATAAGGTAAAATCTAGAGTGATCGTTTTAAGAACACAACGAAAACTCATATCCACCCTTGAATGTACATCCATCTGCGAATGAGATGAAATTACTTTCAGTGGATATAGGAATATTAACTCTTTGCAGAGAATGATCTTGTCAAAACCACTATGAACAAGATACAAATGTCATAGATTTATAAAATATGTGGTTGTATCTTTTGATGACTTACTTTAGTTACATCAAAGAGTTCTTAGAATAGTGCAAGTGGATTCTGGTCACAGAATACTAAACTCATACAGTTTAAATCCATTGATAGAAAATGGTTATGAAACACTTGTGAAAGTGTAACTGTATAATTAGTAACTCTTTCTTGGACCACCACTACTAATCTAACTCTATGATTTGCCTATACAAGTAGGAGATATCTAAGATTGAGGATTTATATCATTTAAGGATAGAATTCCGGGAATATAATCATATGCGTCATCTAATTTCTTAAGAGAAAATATGACTTTATATGATTTATAGACCATTCATCCAATGATATGTCTTTAAGCTAATTCGAAATGAATAAGCTAAGAGGAATTAGGATAATTTCGTTTTAAATAAGAATCCAACGATGCTCCGATTAGCGAGAGTCAAAGTAATCTTATTTATACAATCTTCTTCTTTCATATTGTAAAACACTAGTCTGAGGTGTCATCAATTGATGAACAGCTAGATGTTGCATATACAATATTTATCTTTCGAGATCTAACACTATTATGTTAGTCTAATGGTGAAAATCCATTAGGGATTTATCTCATTAGAAAAACAAATCAAGTTAGACCAACAATGAAGATTCGAAATTAAACTACAATTTAATAACAGAAAATAACATGGTTCAATACAAATTCATACACAATTCATAAATTATGAAGCACATAGCAAGTAGGAATGACAAGTGAAAATACTAAAACATACAATCCTAAATAATTTCCAAGGTTTTCAACAACCGATATCGTTGTCCCGTTTAGGCGAGAGTCAAAGCTATCATTCATTGAATAGAGTTGTCAGCTCATCTAAAATGTCAAACATTCTAGCAACCTTTTATTCGATCAAGATGTGAATCCGCGTTGTCCCGTTTAGGCGAGAGTCAAGGCTATTCTATCTTATGAGCTTCCACCATTGTTTCATATTCTTGCAAGTCTTATATAGTCGCCACCATTAGGGTGGTCATAAACTATATAAAAAACTTACAAGATTACTTATCTTTCGAGATTAAACGGTGCTAACTTGCTAATGAACGTTCCTCCATTAGGGAGGATTACTCACTAAAACAATAGCTATGTAAAACCAACAATGGAGATCGAATATCCTTATAATAATAAAGCTCATTATTTAATGAAGGGTTGTATTTTCTTCTAATATTTATTTTAATCCATTTATTTTAAATATATATTTATTTAATTAAAATTTCCAATTTAGAATGAAAAATTCCAAATATAAATTTTAATTTAATATTTATAAATTATACTTAGATGGATATGAAAATAACGTGAATTATTTCCATCTTAGTAATAATTTCCATAAATATTTAGAAAATCATTCAATTTAAGTTGTTTCAAAATTAATTTGAATTAATTTACAACTCAAATTTAATTTTCTATAAATATATATTGCATTTTCGAAAATGCTTTAAAATAAAATAAAATAAATCCTGGAAAATTATTCTAATTTTATGTTGGCCCAAAATTAATAAAAAATTAATTTTCAACAAAAAAATTATAATTCTCCTATTTAATTAAATATCTAAGAAAAAATTTCAAATATTTAAGTATCATGATTAAAAAATCAACTTAAATATTAATTTTCTATTTAATTAAATACACTTAGAAAAATACTTCAAGCAAAACAGATAATATCTATCTAGACTTTCATAGACTAATTAATCCAATTTCTAATTATAATATATTTTAGTTCATTTATTTAATTAACCATTAAATGAAAAAGTCATTGATTTAAGTTGGTCCAAAATTAAATAAATAATTTTCAACTTTAATCTATCTTTCAAATAAAATTCGAAATTTCTACATTAAAGAAATGTAATTTCGAAATTTTGGGAAATGATTAATAAAATAAAATAAAATATATTCTGAAAATTATTCAAACTTAAGTTATTCTGAAATAAGATTCCAAACTTAAAATAATTTTCAACTTTAATTAAATAACATGAAAATAACAATATTAAAGTATCATGATGAAAATCAACTTAGATACTGAAATTTTCAATTTAATTAAATGTATTAAATTCAAGAAACAAATAATTAAGTAAAGAGGAAACTTAATTATTAATTCTAGTTTAATACTAGGAAAATATTCTAAACTTAGATTGTACCAAAATTAATTATGAGACAATTAATTTCACAATCAATGATATTTTCCTATTTAATATTAGAAATAATAACTAGTACTAGAAATAACTATCTAGAATATATCATTGACTAAGTGTTTTTCTAAAATTAACTTTAAAATATTACAATGAAAAATAAATTTCATATATTTTAAATGTTAATTATGTTGCTAATTCAATTTTAATTAGGTTAGACTAATATAATTAACCTAATACAATTATTTAAATAAGGCAAATGGGCCTTCACAATTGGGGTAGTTCATGTGAGGGGGAGCTGGGTCCAGTATGTCGTACCCACTTCTATGGCCCCCAACTCTCACACAAGGCCCAAAAGAGAGGAATTTAACCTTAAAATAAATAATTGTTATTCATTGAATAAGCCCAAATCTAATTGGGCCTAAATAAATTTCCTTATTTCAAAATTTATTTTAGCAACCTAGTCCATTTACTTAGTAAAAACTTAAATGGGCTCCCTATATGTATCTAAGCCCAAAAGCAAACATATAGGCTCACACAGGTCAAATGATTTGGATGGACCCTATCATGTTACTAGGTTTACACAGATGAAAGAAGTACAAAATTTACCTGTTACAAATTATTTATAAGATCTATCGCCAATTGGACTATGATTAAAATCAAATCATTGGATCATGATATGTCAACAAGTTAATCATAGCAATTTAGATCAGATAAATAATAGGTTTGTTAAAAAGTTTTGAATAAACAATATAAATAAACATTGTCCATGTAACAGATGTGAAAATAAGATATTAATATAATTAAATTATTATTCTTAAACTAACCAAATAAAGGAAACTAATTTTAAAATATATAGGTTTATTTGAATCAAATTAAATATCTAATAAGATCAATGATTTAAAAGGAAAGAATCTTCAATATCACTTTCAGATCTTATAATTTAATAAAATAAACCAATTTTAAAATAGATTTGGTTAAATAATAATTACCATAATTATATGTCAAAATATCTCAAATTAAGCAATATTCAAATCTCTACAAAAATATCTATGTTATTTAAATATTTAAGATATGATTTATAAATTTCTAATAAGGAAAAAAATGATATATATAGAAAAAATATCATTTTTATACTTATAATTTATAAATAATTAAATATTTAATAAAATAACAAATTTTTGAATTTGAAAACATTATGGTAAGTATATCTATAAAAATATCTATGTTAATTTCAAATTTATTAATTATTTAATTTACCATATAAGATAATTTAATATAATATTTTAAATAAAAAGACAAAATTATCTTTTAATTTAAAATATCTTAAATATCAAAATATCTAATCTTATAATTAAATAATAAATAAATATTAAAGAACTTAACAAATTTTTAAATCTGACCATAATAGGAAATATTTAAAAATTGGAAACAATCCAAAATAGAAATATTTAAAATTGGAAAAATTCCAAATTGAAAATATTTAAAATTGGAAACATTTCAATTTAGAAATATTTAAAATTGGAAAAATGAATTTTTGGGAAACAATCCCATGAAAAATTGGATTTTTGGGGAAAAAAACCTCAAAAAATCGCAACTTTGGGAAACTGGCTGCATGCAGCAGCCCAGGAGGCTGCCAGCAGCCTCAAACGCGCGCGCAACAAGGGCACCCAGCCAAGAAACCTCGGCAGATGCAGGGTGCATGGGCGGGTAACCTCGGCGTCTGCAGGATTCTCGTGGGCGGACTCAACGTGTGTGCGGACAAGGGATTTCCCTTGTCCCGCGCGCGGATCCTGAGTGCACGAGCACCCATTCGACCCCATGAAATCCCGATTTTTCAAAATTCATAACTTCCTCAATTTTTATCGGAATCGAGTTCCGTAAAAAACAAAATTGCTTAATTTTTCACAAGGAATCCAAATAAAATATTTTCAAAAATTGAAAAAATATTTTTCATGGAAAACGAAACTGTACAACATCAACATTCATCATACAACACATAAACCAACATGAAGCCATCCAAATCAACACAGAAACATGCAATCATCGTTTTAATTTATATTACATGAAAGTAAATCATTACCATGGCTCTGGTGCCAGTTGTTGGAAATTATTTTACCAGGATCTAGATTTACTAACAAGTATGTTGGATTAACAACCTAATATGAATTCTAAAACAATGAAAATAAACACATATAAAGTTAGAAAACCTTACAGTGGGTGCAGCGGAATAATATGACTCCTTCCGTTTAGATCTCTAGCCCTTGATTCCTTTCTGTAGCAGAGCATCACCAAGATCTGAACCTGGATCTTCTTTTCTCCTTCTTTGATGCAGAAATTCCATAGTCTTCCATACTATGATTGAGATACCACTTGATGTGTGTGGGCACTACTCATCACTCAAGGGAATTCGAAATACAGAGAAGGAAGAAAGAAAGAGAGAGAGTGGCGGTTTCATAGTGTTTGAGAGAATAAACTGTAAAGTGTCTGTCTCAAAACTGAAGCCTTTACCTTCTATTTATAGAATACCACATAGGGTTAAAGTTGTATTATTTGGCATTTAAAAAATGAAAAATAAAATGAGAAATAGGGGCAAAGGTGGCCGGCCATGTGTTAAGGAAACACAAATCATTCCACTTTTCCAACTTTCCTATTTCATCATTTCTAGTTTCCCATTTTCTCAAAATTACCAATTCTCTCTTTCAGCTTCATAAATGTCAAATCTAATTATTTAATAACTATAAATAATTATTAAATAATATATTGTCATTTATTTTATTTATTAATAAAAACTAATCAAAGTTTCCCAATTAATAAATATACCCTTTAAACTCTCTATTTACTGTTTTACCCTTGCTTAGTGAAAATTCATAAAGTAGACATAGTCTAACTTTTAGAATTATAATTGATTAATTAAAATCAATTAACTGAGTCTTACAAGCAGTATGGCCTCAACTAGTATGGGGACCATGGGTCTATATAACCGAGCTTCCAATAAGTCGAACCGAATTTACCAAGTAAATTCCCTAACTTATTAATTCCTCATTGAATCCACACTTAGAACTTGGAATTGTACTCTCAGTCATATAGAAACGCTCTATATGTTCCACGATATAGACACGTCATCAGTTATCCATTGTTATAACCCTAATGTGATCAATGATCCTCTATATAGATGATTTACACTGTACAGGATTAAATTACCGTAACACCCTACAGTGTATTTTATCCTTAAAAAACTTAACCCTGTATAAATGATATTTCACCTAAGTGAAATGAGATCTCCACCATTTATCTTCGTTTGGTTAAGCTCGAAGGAAATCATCCTTTACTTCTATTTGCCAAATAGAAGCTATAGATTCCATATTTATGTTAGCGCTCCCCCATTCAATTGTATTACCGTGTTCCCAAAATGTACGTATCACCCTGATACAGAAGAAGGCTTAACTAACAAATCAAAGAACACGAATAACACTCTTGAAATTGAGCCTAACCATATCAGGATTTCGATCATGTGATCTAGGATCAACAGGTGATATTGAATTGAATAGATATTACGGTAAGTTTCAAAATCTAATTCAAAGTTCAATATCGGTCCATTCCAATGTATACTCCATGCATCCGATACTGGTAAACTTTGCCAATGTCCTGGAAAGGACATAACACTTTTCTAAGGTGTAAGAATACCTATCGCTGATTATACCATGTCAGTCTAAATCCAGTGTTCTGACAAATCAGGGAATCTACTTTTGAACATATAATAAAGATTATATGAAATGAGTTTTCTTTAGGGCATAAAACCCAACACTTAGCTAGTTGGGGCTTGAAGAAATAAGGTATAATTTGTAGTATTATTCCTTAAACCCCCAACTTGCATCCGATTAGTTAGTTAGTCTTTAACTAACCTAACTCTCAAATATGACATCAACTCTATTTGGTTCCTTGGCCTATATAGAGAGCTACTCCTCTCATTTCCATAAGGTGAACAAACACAAGAGTGAAGGCCAGAGATAGAGAGACACAACTGTTGGAAATTATTTTACCAGGATCTTAGATCTACTCACAAGTATGTTGATTAACACCCTAAATATGAACTTCTAAAACGATTATGAAATAAACACATATAAAGTTTAGGAAACCTTACATTGGGTGCAGCGAAATTAAATGTCTCCTTCCGTTTGATTCCTTTCTGTAGCAGAGCATTATCAATATCTGAACCTGGATCTCTTTCTCTCCTTCTTTAGTGCTGAAACTCCTTCTTGTTGAATGTCTTTCTTCACGATCTTCCTGAGGTATCCCTTGCTGTGTGTGGGCACTACTCTAATCACTAAGAGATTTCGAAATTTCAAGGAAGAAGAAAGAGAAGAAGGTGGCGGCTACGAAAAGAGAGATAATAAGTTTTTCTCTGAAGGAAATCAGAAAGTTAAGTGTAAATTTCCTGAAGTCTTCACTATCTATTTATAGCATTCCACTAGGGTTAGGTTTGAATTATTTGGCATCAAAATAATGAAAATATCAGATGATAAATGCTATAAAAGTGGCCGGCCCTATACAATATGGATTTGGGCCTCACTTTTTGCAATTTTGCAGTTTTATCAATTCTGCATCTAATTTTCTCAAAAACGCCAATTTTCAAATTCAACCATTTAAATGCCAATTCTAACTATTTAATAACTATAAATAATTATTAAATAATATTGTCATTTATCATATTTATTAATTGAACCATACAAAATATCATAATTAACAAATATGCCCCTAAAACTCTTTCTTTACAATTTCGCCCTTAGTGAAAAAAATTCACAAATAGACATAGTCTAATTTGAGAATTATAATTGATTAATCAAAACTAATTATATGAGTCTTACAAGCAATATTATCTCAACTAGTGGGGGGACCATGGGTCTATATAACCGAGCTTCCAATAAGCAGATCAAGAATTTATAACCTAAATTCACTGACTTATTAATTCTTCGTTGAATCCACGCATAGAGCTTAGAATTGCACTCTCAGTATATAGAATGCTCTATATGTTCCACCATATAGACACATCATTAGTTATCCATTGTTATAATCCTAATTTGATCAATGATCCTCTATATGAATGATCTACACTGTAAAGGGATTAGATTACCGTTACACCCTACAATGTATTTAATCCTTAAAACACTTAACCCCGTATAAATGATATTTCAGCTTATGTGAAATGAGTATTCTACCATTTATTTTCGTTTGGTCAAGCTCGAAGGAGATCATCCTTTACTTACTATTCGCCAGATAGAAGCTATAGATTCCATGTTTATGTTAGCGCTCCCACTCAATTGCACTACCGTGTTCCCAAAATGTACGTATCACCCTGACCTAAAAGTAGGCTTAACTAACAAATCAAAGAACACAAATAGCCTCATGAGATTGAGCCTAATCATAACAGGATTAAGATCATTTGATCTAGGATCAACTAGGCGATATTGACTTGAATAGATATTACGGTAAGTTTAATAAATCTAAGTCAAAGTTCAATATCGGTCCCTTCCGATGCATACTCCATGCATCCAACCTGAGCTTTACTTTAACCAATGCTCTGGAAAGAACATAGCATTTCTCCAAATACAAGTAAACTCTGTTGTAGATTATCATATCAGTAAAACCACGTGTCTGATAAATCTAGGAAATTTTATTCACATAGTCATGTTTACTTTCCAAAGTGTTGACAACACAGTAAACAGGATCAAGTATGTGAAAAGGGTTTCAGATGAATTTATACATTATGTACATATAATCATGAAATAAATCATGTGAACCATGCAACATTAAATATTATTTCTGATCTATATTAATAAGTGAATCTGATTATATTGAAATGAGTTTATTTAGGGCATAAAACCCAACAACAACACAGTAGAGAGAGAAGTTAAAGTGAGAAATGGAAAGAGATATCTGAGAGAGAGAGCTGGGATTGAGAAATTGTATTGAGCAACATTATTGATTATGTTTGCTCGGATTAGTGAGTTAATGAGTGTTGAGGGATAACACCATGCATGACTTGCTAATTATTTCCTTGTAGCTCCTGAGATTGATATCTCTTATTCTCATTATCAATAAAAATTCGTGACAATGCTTTCAAACTGGAGTATAGTTAAGTTCACATTGAACTTAGAATCAGAACCAATATAAATCTCCTCTGTTATTGTATCTGACAGTCATTTAGATTCATCTATGTTATATTTTCTAGTTTAGTGTGTTTGCTGGTTTTTGTTCTTGATTTGTTTGTTTTGATTTAACTTTTGTTTGTTTAAGGGTGATCTTGAAGCTGAAATTACAGAGATTAATTCCTATGTATCATAGCTAAATTTCTTATAATTTGTTACTAATCTAAACAATACAAAATTAATGATGTTTGGCTAGAGTGAGTGACCTCACATATGAGGAAGTTTCTCCAAGTTTATGTCATTTCTGACAAAAATAACATTAGTATGATATTGTGTATGACTTTTATAATTATTCATTTTGCCATTTTGGTATGATAGTTTCATTTGAACAATTAAATTTTATTAGGTATGCAATCCCTACTTTTCTACATCTATTACACATTTATAAAATTAGACTATATTTTTATCTTTTTAATAAAACCTAATACTAACTTTAGAAGTAAATTTTATATAGTACAGAAAAGCACTCAATCCCTAGTCTCTTTCTAGTTTCGTGCCAACTTTTCTCAAACATTTTGAGATAATCTTTTCATGGCAAGGAATAATTTCATTCAAAATAAATATTTTGGGGTATTATTATTTAGCAAATATGTGAGATTTAATTTGGTACAGTATAATAGTAATGGTATTAGTAATGATATTATAATAAAATAAGAATAATAATGAGAATAAGAATTAATTAAAATATTTAATTTGGGCTTACATTATATTTTATTGGTTTTATTAAAACTTGGGTTGATTGGATAGTTCTTTGCTGTGTTAGCCCATGTTGTTGGTGATCAATTGTTAATGGGCTTAGCATCTGTGAGTAAAGTCTAGGTGGAGCAGAAGTGTGGGCTTTTCTAGTTGACTGAAGCCTTTGATGAGCGGTGCCCAAATTTCAACTAGGGTTTTGTAGCTAAGTCCCCTCCCTAACTCTATAAATACATATTGTCTCATCACAATTGTATACCTTTTGATAATCAGAGAAAACAAACTGCTTCTGATTTAGAGATCTAGGGAGGAAGACTTAGTTGATAGTATTGCACTATCAAATTGGAGTAACTGCTGTGGATCAATCAGAGATAATTGCTATGGATCAATCAGGTACACATACCTAATTATTATATCTTATTATTGTGTTCTATGTTATATACAAATAGATCTTGGGTTAATTGTTAATTTATCTAACATGTGGTATCAGATTGCCTATTGTATATGATTTAGAACCTATAATTAGTATAATTAATTTGTATATGTTAATTATCCATAATTTCATATTAATTTCGTTATTATTTTATGTGTAATTTTTTGTTTATAAATCTTAAAACTTTAGGGATTTTATTGACCTTTAAATTCTCTTTCAATTGATATATTATGTGTTTGAATTCATAGTCTATATTAAGAGAATTTTAATTTTAAAGTTTTAGGGTTTATATAATTATAATATGAAATTATAAATTGTGTGTTTTGATTTTATGGTTTTTGATCTAAAATTGATGATAGATTTCTCATTATCAATTGTTTATCAATATTCTTACACAATTTATTTCGTGTTCCAACCGAGAATTCATAACACAATCAATTTTTTTTAAGTTTTCAATTTTCGGATTCAAATTCTTGATCTACCATTATTTTGGATGTTTTATCCCAAATTGAATACTTAGATTGATTAGAAATCTATTCCCGAACAAAACCCATTGATTTCCCGGTGTTTTCGTCGATTATTTGGCCGGAAAAACGAGCAGACCCGACTGGAGGAGATCCGGGTCGCGTACCCGGTTTCAGACCCGCTGGAGGAAGAAGACAGCTCCCAGCCGCGAAGCCCACTCGCGCAGGCGGCGCGTGGGGGCGCGTGGGGCCGGCTGGGAGGTCCGTTTTCGACGATTTTTTTTTCCAGCGTGCTTAAAATTCAATTTCTGATTTTTCTATGATTTTTAATTAATTTTTTGACTCCGTTTAATAATTATTATTATTTTAATGATAATTATGCAGTTAAAAAATTATTAAAAATATTTTTTGATAATTTTTCGAAATTTGTCAATCATAGAAAATTTTTTAAGTTTCTTCTCGTTCCATAAAACATAGTCACTCTCTTATTTAATTTATTTTGACTATGTAGTCTCCACCAATATTCTTTATTTCACATTTTTCCATTAATTGTTGTTCTAAAGTTATAAAACTTGATTATTTGATACAAAAATAATGTGTTATGGTGGACACTTTATTTTTTGATTATCAATATAATAAAAGCAATTATATATCTCTTTTGGAAATTTGGTTGAAAATTATTAATTTTCAATGATTGTTTTATCACCAAATTTCACATGTTGAAGAAAATATTATATCTTTTGGTTGACTATATGTGTAATTACTTGCCCAAAGGTAGTATTTACATATATTAGTTCACATTCCATGAAGTGAGTTAATATTAAATATATATATTTTAATTATTTGCCCAAAGGTAATAATTTAAATATATAAATTTATTATTATTTTTTGCTTGAATTAATACATATTTTTTAAGAAATTTATTTGCCCAAAGGTAATAAAATTCTTAAATGATATGTATTTTTTCTTTGTTGTTAACTTCATGAAGGTAGATCATGTGTGTGTTATATTCTCACCCCAAAGGGGAGTTTATAATGACCAGTTGATTCTACAATATTTTCTAATACATTGCTCATATTGCTTATTCAAGTTTTAATTTTTGAATTTTTCAGTCTCCTTTTCTGTGAACAACAATAATGCTTCCATCCATATTTTGAATGCTTCCAACTACAAGACATGGAAACGAGATGTGGAATTTACTTTAGGCATAATGGATTTGGACTTGTGCCTACGAGAAGAAAAACCTGCTGAACTTATCGACTCAAAGATACGGTACCGAGAGAACTCATCATGCACAATGGGAAAAGTCAAGTCGTCTCAGTCTTCTTACTATGAAAAGATCCATTCCTGAACATCTATTGAGTGGTTTGCCAGACACTACAAATGCCAAAGAGTTTTTCAATGCTGTAGAAAAATTATACGACACTGGTGAAAACGCTGAAGCTGGACATCTTATGGATGAAATGACAACCATTAAGTATGATGAATTAAAAGGAGTGCGAGATTTTATTCGAAATTGGTGAATGTTCGGTCCAAGTTGAAAGATCATAATATTCCTCTTCCTGACTCTTTCATTATTCATCGAGCTCTTCATGCTCTTCCTGCCTCTTTCACCTTATCAAGACAAAATTTCCTACAACACTTACAATCAAACATGGACTATCAGCGACCTAATTTCTCAGTGTGTAGTGAAGAAAGCAAGCTTAAAAGGGAGAAGAATGAATCTGCTAATTATGTTTCTCACCTCAAGCCCAACAAAGGAAAAGGAAAATTCAAGAATAAAAATGATGGTGCTACAAAACAGAATGGTAATGGTAAGGAGCATAAGAATAAACAGAAGAATAACAATGGAAAGTCCAAATACTCTAATGTGAAGTGTTACTTTTGTGAAAAATTGGGGCATCGGAGAACAGACTGTCACAAATTTAAGACTTGGTTAGAAAAGAAGCAAGCACAATCAGGTAATCCATTGGCATGTGTTTGTTTTGAATCTAATCTAGTTGATGTTCCTATTGATTCTTGGTGGTTAGACGGTGGTGCTACTTGTTCATGTTTCTGCTTCCTTATAGGGGCTAAGGGATCTCAGGAAGCCAAGTGAGAGGGAGTCCAAGCTTAAAGTTGGCAATGATGTTGGAGTTGACGTTATCTATGTTGGAACATTTATTCTTGAATTACAGTCTCGTGATAAGATTATTCTGAACAATACTTTTTATGTTCCTACTTTTAAAAGGAATTTAGTTTCGCTTCCGCTTTTGGTTAAACAAGGATATTCTTTTCATTTTGCAAATGATAATGTTGACATTATGCTTGACTCTCGAATTATTGGAAATTGCTTTTATTCTGATGGTCTTTACAAGTTGTCATTGGCTCCTTTAGATTCCTCTTTTAATGTTGTGAATTCTGTGGGTAAAAGACCTCATATTAAGGAAACATCCTTATTGTTATGGCACAAAAGATTGGGTCATATTTCCAGAGAAAGGGTTGATCGTTTAATTAAATCTGAAATACTTCCTCCTCTTGATGCTTCTGATTGGGATACTTGTGTTGATTGTACTCGTGGAAAATTGACTAAAACAAGAAAGAAGACTGCAAACCGCAGTCAATCTTTATTGGAAATTATCCACACAGACATCAGTGGTCCTTATTCCACCACGTTGTGCAGAAATAAGTATTTTATCACTTTTATTGATGATTTTTCTCGTTATGGATTCACCTATTTAATTAAAGAAAAATCTGACGCCCTTGATAAACTCAAAATTTTTCGAAATGAGGTTGAGAAACAATTAGGAAGAGTCATCAAAGTTGTTCATTCTGATCGTGGAGGAGAATATTATGGTCGTTATACAGAATCTGGACAACACATGGGGCTTTTTGCAGAGTACTTACAAGAAAATGGTATAGTTGCTCAATACACTATGCCTGGTTCACCTGAGCAAAATGGCGTTGCTGAAAGGAGAAATCGCACTCTCATGGATATGGTTAGAAGTATGATGAGTAGAACAAATCTTCCAGAGTTTTTATGGGGTGAAGCACTTATGACTGCAACTTATATTTTAAATCGTGTTCCCAGTAAATCTGTTCCCAAGACCCCTTTTGAGTTGTGGACTGGGCGGAAGCCTAGTCTTAATCATCTTCGAGTATGGGGTTGTCCAGCTGAAGTAAAGATTTATGATCCTAATTTGAAAAAGTTAGATCCGAGAACAAATCGCTGTTATTTCATTGGTTATCCAATGCGCTCAAAAGGCTATCGCTTTTACTGTCCCACTCGTGGTACGCGAATTGTTGAATCTCGAATCGCTAAATTTCTGGAATTTGATGTTGCTGAAGAAATTCCTTCAACATCTCTTGAAATGGGGGAGTCATCTAAAGGAATTTGTATTCCTATGTCATTTTCAAGAGATGATTATAGTAGTCTCCATCCTACTCCAGTTGGTAATGCTCCCATTGTTAATGAATATATTGCTCCCGATATCGAAGATGATGAAGGTCCTATTATTGATGAAGGGCCTATTAATGATGAAGCTCCTATTGTTAATGAGAATCCTGTTATTGAAGAAATTCCAGTTGTGGAAGATGTTATTCAAAACAATGATCAACAAAGAGAAGTTATTCCGAAGTACCTCCTCTAAGAAGATCTCAGAGACAAAAGAAGTCAACAAAGTGTCATGATAATTTTGTTTATCTTGGAGAAGGAGAATATGATATTGATCATTTTGTGGATCCTGTCACTTTTAGTGAAGCACTTAATAGTCCACAATCTTCAAAATGGTTAGCAGCTACGGATGATGAGATCGACTCCATGAAGAAAAATGGTGTATGGGAGCTAGTTTTATTACCTGATGGTTTCAAACCAATAGGTTGTAAGTGGATTTTAAAGGCTAAAAGGGATAAAAAGGGATGATTGAAAGGTTTAAAGCGCGTTTAGTGGCTAAAGGCTTTACTCAAAGAGAAGGTATTGATTACACCGAAACTTTCTCACACTGTTTCCACTAAAGATTCATTCGAATTATTATGGCCTTAGTTGCGCATTTTGATTTAGAGTTGCATCAAATGGATGTTAAAACTGCTTTTCTGAATGGAGAATTGAATGAGGAAGTCTATATGTCTCAACCTGAAGGCTACAAGGAGAATGGAAAAGAACACTTGGTTTGCAAGTTGAAACGATCCATTTATGGTCTCAAACAGGCATCTCGCCAGTGGTACTTGAAGTTTGACCAGGTTGTGACATCGTTTGGTTTCGTAGAGAACAAGTTTGATCAGTGTATTTATATGAAGATCAGTGGGAGTCGTTATATTTTTCTTGTTCTTTATGTAGATGACATTTTACTTGCCAGCAGTGATTTGTCACTACTAAATGAGACCAAAAATTTTCTGTCTTCCAATTTTGATATGAAAGATCTTGGAGAGGCATCCTATGTTTTGGGGATTGAGATCCATCGTGACAGGAATCGAAAAGTTCTTGGCTTATCTCAAGAAGCTTACATTAATCGTGTGCTCAAAAGGTTCAACATGGATTTATGTAAAGCTGGTTCTGTTCCTATTCTGAAAGGGGACAAGTTCACTAAGCAGCAATGTCCTAAGAACGACTTGGAAAGAGGAGCAATGAAGAACATCCCTTATGCAAGTGTAGTAGGGAGTTTGATGTATGCTCAGGTTTTCACTCGACCTGACATAGCTTTCGTAGTAAATGTTCTTGGGAGATATTTATCTGATCCTGGCCTTGATCATTGGGTTGCAGCCAAGAAAGTTTTGAGATATTTGCAAAGAACGAAGAGTTTTATGCTTGTGTATAAGCATGTTGACAATCTTCGAGTTGTTGGTTATTCAGATTCAGATTTTGGTGGTTGTGTAGATGATTTAAAGTCAACTTCTGGCTATATTTTCACCTTGGCAGGTGCTGCCATTTCTTGGAAGAGTGTCAAACAGACTTTGATCACATCATCTACTATGTATGCTGAGTTTGTTGCATGTTATGGGGCATCTTTGCAAGCTTTGTGGCTCAAGAATTTTATTTCGGAGATACGAGTGGTTGATTCTATTTCCACACCTATGCTAATCTATTGTGATAATGATGCTGCTGTTTTCTTTTCAAAGAATAACAAGATTAGTAGTGCTTCTAAACACATGGAAATAAAGTATCTCACTGTCAGAGACTTGGTCAAGAAAGGAGACATTGTTATAGAAAATTGCAAGACCGAGTCGATGTTAGCTGATCCTCTAACCAAAGGGTTAAGTGCCGTCTTTGTTTAATAAACATGTTGTTAATATGGGCATTTTAGAATCTTTTGATCTTTTGGGTTAGTGGGAGTTTTGTTTTCTGGTTGTTTTTAGAAATTATTATTTATAATTTTCTGAATAAAGTTATGAACTACATTTTATGTTTCAATATTTTTTTATTATTGAATGGATATGTTTTCAATTATGTTTTGTTATATTCTCGAGAATGATTGAATTGAAAGCATGTGGTTCATATTGTTGTGATCATTGTCTTTTAAAATTATTTGCTTATTGACAATGATATGTTGTTGGCTTAATTCTTTAAGCAAGTTTAGTGACACTTACTTATTTTAAGTGGTGTATGTTTAATTTCACTGGCTTATTTATTAAGCATCACGGTATCAGTGAAATTGAGGACTGATAAGGATATTATGTTATTTTATATTGATCACATGTTGAACATAATTCCTTACCACACTACTAGACTTATTGACCATGTCGATTTAATACTTTGGTATTTGTGATTATGAATGTCTTTTGTTGAGCTAAAAAAACAATATGACTGTCATAGTTCATTATCAAAGGTTAAATTGGACCGGTATGTTGAGATGCTATCAGAGAACTATCAGTTTTAAAGTGGCCACAAATGTTTTCTTGTTGTTCAACCCATGAGTCGTTTTCAAATAAAATTATTTTGATATATAATATATATGTATTAAAATCAATGTAGCCCAAGTGGGAGAATGTTAGACTTTTATTTGGGCTTACATTATATTTTATTGGTTTTATTAAAACTTGGGTTGATTGGATAGTTCTTTGCTGTGTTAGCCCATGTTGTTGGTGATCAATTGTTAATGGGCTTAGCATCTGTGAGTAAAGTCTAGGTGGAGCAGAAGTGTGGGCTTTTCTAGTTGACTGAAGCCTTTGATGAGCAGGCCCAGCCCAACTAGGGTTTTGTAGCTAAGTCCCCTCCCTAACTCTATAAATACATATTGTCTCATCACAATTGTATACCTTTTGATAATCAGAGAAAACAAACTGCTTCTGATTTAGAGATCTAGGGAGGAAGACTTAGTTGATAGTATTGCACTATCAAATTGGAGTAACTGCTGTGGATCAATCAGAGATAATTGCTATGGATCAATCAGGTACACATACCTAATTATTATATCTTATTATTGTGTTCTATGTTATATACAAATAGATCTTGGGTTAATTGTTAATTTATCTAACAATTATTATTTAGCAAATATGTGAGATTTAATTTGGTACAGTATAATAGTAATGGTATTAGTAATGATATTATAATAAAATAAGAATAATAATGAGAATAAGAATTAATTAAAATATTTAATTTGTTGTTGTGATGAATATTAGAACATTTTTTGGACAACCCCGTTTCATCTATCATTTTGGGACAAATATTTATTTGTCTCTGTGCCATTTCATTAAAGATTGGAAATTAATTGGATTGAGAAAAATATATGCATCACTAGTGAAGATGTATCTAGCCATTCACTTCCATAATTATGTATTTATTAATTGAAAAAAAAATTCATAAAAAAAAGAAGAACAAAAATACTCATAAATAATGCACAGTATAAAGCTATAACAAGTTGTAAATAAAGAATATAAGTAGGACAAGCTGTCGTTTTTCAGTATGTAAGTAATGAGAATAATTACATTTAGATACCTTTTCATTTTTTCTTAAATTATACTTAGAAATTTATATTATAGAGGAACTCTCTAAAGGATCCTTCAAGTAGGTTTTTTTTATGGACCATTTGTAAATTTTTAAAAAATTTCAAATAGTTTAAATTGCTGAAAATAAAATTTAAATAATTATATAAAAAAAAAATAGTAGCACATACAAATAAAATATATAAATATTATTTTTGTAAATTACTTTATTTTTTTTAAAAGAAAAATTTACACATCCTTAAATAACTATATATATATGATGATAAAAAAAATATGACTAATTTTTTTTGTAATACCAAAAATATAACTTATACGTATACATGTGTACATGTTTGATGTTGGGTGAGATAATAAATATTAAATATAAACATGATACGTTTTCTTTTAGGAAAAAATAGGATACCATAGATGATAATTTATGGATAATTTTAATATAGGACCCTTAGTTTGTACGACATAGTATGGGGTAATTTTTTTGCCCAATAAACTTAAACTTAAATAGAGGTTACCCAGTATGATAACGTGTACGTATACACATAATTTATTTTTTTTTTAGTTAAAAAAAGTAGCTGCTTTACATAAAAAAAAAATATATATATTATTAAGAAAAAAAATACAAGGTTACTTTATGTTTGTAGTGCGTATGTATACATTAATGAACTTGTTTTTTTTATTTTTCTTTTTTTTTTCAGTTTTAAGTTAATTTGCTTTATTATTATTATTTTTTTGTTATTGAAAAAAATATGTTTTAAAAAAATACATATATAATTTTAAAATTTTTTTAAAAATATATTAGAATATATCATAAAAGTTATATTATGTTCATAAGAATATGTTAACAAGTGTAATTTATGACATTTGACTAAACTAAAATTTATGTATAAATTAGAAAAAGTGTATGAATTCGAATTGTATAGATAATAACATTTAAAAAAAATTCAAAAGTGGACTTAATCTTGCGAGTGTTGCTCACTTAGCTCAAGTTTTACTCGTAGATTGAACTCGGGCTCTAGATTCAACATTTAATCCTACGGCTGAATTCCTTACTGATATCGATAGTGCTGAAACTTGGGCAAAACCAGCTGAAAACACCTTGAAAATTAATGTAGATGTTGTCATTTTTTCAGGAACTGCAACTTATAGCTTTGCATGGGTGATTAGGGATGAAACTGGCGCATTGGTGGAAGCTTTTACCAACTGTCGGTCAGGGGTGTTGCAACCCGAAATGGTGGAAGCTTTGGGTGTTGAGGAGGCACTGAGTTGGGTTAAACGGAAAGATTTGAGGAAGGTTGTCATTGAAACTGATAGTCTTACTATGGTGCAAGCGTTACGTAGCTCTATTCCTATGGTTTCATACTTTGGGAGTATTATTTCTGATTGCAAGATGTAGTTAAATGACTTGCAAGATGTTTATGTCAATTTTATTAGACGTTCTGCAAATAGTGTTGCTCATTTCTTAGCTCGAGCATCCTATTTAGTTGTTGATCGTGTTATCAGGAGTAGTGATGTTACTCCAGATTTTAATCATGTAATCACTATAGATTGCAATTAATAAAGATGATGAATTTTTTCAAAAAAAAAATAAATAAAAAATTTCAAAAGTGAACTTAATCTTGTATAAAAAAAAAATTGTCTAGCATAGATAAAATTATTCTTAATGATATAAAAGAGTTGTAAGTTTCTATTTTGAAAGATGTAATTAACTCACTTTAATTAATAGAAATTGTCTTTTTTTATTAAACATAATGGCAAGAAGGTAAATATAATGAAAGTAGCGGTCAAAGTTGGGAAAACGTCTTATTTCGTTGGCTTGTTGTGCCACGAAGTTCACGAAGTCTGCATTTGGGTGCCAGAGTGTGAGAGAGCTCGCGCTCGCTCGCTTCTCTCTCTAAAATAGTCACTTTCTCTCTCTAAACTCTCTTCTATATATAGCGAGTGTACCCACCCCAACATGTGATCATCTGCCCACTTCTTCTGCGATTTTGCAGCACTCTCTCTCTCTCTCTCTAACAATCATTTTCTTCTCTCTCTCTTTCTCTCTCTAATACTTTGAGCAAGACGAGAGCTCCTGCCTCTGCGTCGATACCGTATTTGGATCTTTGAGTGACAAGGAGAAAAGAGAAAATGGCCAAGAATGTTGGAATTCTCGCTATGGACATTTACTTCCCCCCTAGCTGCGTTCAACAGGTGATCAATCTACTTATACGTACATATATGTTTTTGTTAAAGATTTGAATCTTCCTCTTTAGTTACTGACGGAAAATATGGAACTTTGATTCATTTTTCTCTACGAAGATTCGTATATGTATATGTGTGTGTGTGCGTGCATATTTGATATTGTAGGATAGGAGACAGAAATAGCTCGGGTTATGTATTACTTGAAACTTGAAATTGAGCTTCTAGTGATAATTTTGTATTTTTTGTGTAAAAATATTTTGGTTCTAAATGATAATTGAAGTTTTTGTCGTTGTACTTTTCTTTTCTGTTAGTTGTTACTATTAGATCTGAAATTGCCGTGAGATTCTATTAGTACTAGGTAGTAGGGATGCTTTATTTTGTTTATTTTATTATGATTAATAGATTCAATTTCATTTTTTACTCGAAAATAAATTTTTTTGGAGTATTAATAATTATGGTTTATTTTGACCATAATCATTTTGCTTTCGAATAAAACCTTGATATATTATTTAAGCAGAGAATGGGAAGCTTAGATTCATGATTTATCCTCTATATTTTTTTTTATTATTTTTTTTAAAAATGAAATGTTAGGTTCTTTGAATTACCAAATGTATGTGTGGTGGACTATCTGATAAACCAAAGTATTTGATTGTTGAACGGATTTTCATTATCGTTTTCTTGCTTTTTGCTAAACAGGAAGCATTGGAGGCTCATGATGGAGCAAGCAAAGGGAAATACACTATTGGGCTCGGACAAGATTGCATGGCCTTTTGTTCTGAAGTTGAAGATGTCATCTCAATGAGGTAGGAGTATGTTTTTGTATGAGCAGTCAACGGTGTCCAGTTGGCTTGAGAATAGGAGAGAGAACTGATCCTTTTTTATTCAGATCAAACACCATACTTTTTTATTGTGTGCATCAGTCCCCTCTATGGGCACACCTACATGCGAATAAATTTGTGCTGTTGTATTTATTATTAACGTTTTCAATTTGTCTTCTCAGTTTGACAGTGGTTGAGAGCCTACTTGACAAGTATGAAATTGACCCAAAACAAATTGGTCGGTTGGAAGTTGGCAGTGAAACTGTGATAGACAAGAGCAAATCGATTAAAACGTTCCTGATGCAAATCTTTGAGGTATTCTTTCAAAATAAATTATTTTTCTTCCCTTTTGGGTGGAAATGATATTCTTAGGTTTGTGGCCCTAAGATTTATAATTTGGAAGGCATGCTATAGCATTTGAACACATGTAAAAGTGTGAATTTTTTAATATTTTCTTTTCTGAAATGAAAGTTGTTGGTTCAAAGGTTCTTTTTACTCAATTGTACTTTCAGAAACTCAACTGCCTTGTAACAATCTAGTTTATCAACTTGTTATCAAATAAAAGAGATATGTTTATCAGCTAGTGTGAGTGGCTCAAAAGGTTAAGTAGCTCTAACTAAATTGGGTGTTTTAGGCCACTGATCCCTATCTGAATATCCTGGCTATTTTATCTTTCACTAATTTAAGATTGTTCTGCATTTTTCTAGGTATAGTAGTCTTTTTCAGTTGGTTTCTGCACTTTGCATTGTTCTCAGTTCTGTAGAACATTTCATCTTTCTTCCTGTTCTTTGGGCCCTTTACTAAAAGCTGTTTTCTCATGCTAAACGAACAGGCACATGGCAATACAGATATTGAGGGTGTGGACTCATCTAATGCATGCTATGGGGGAACTGCGGCTTTATTCAATTGTGTCAATTGGGTGGAGAGTAGCTCATGGGATGGACGCTATGCAATTGTTGTGTGCACAGACAGCGCGGTACACCCTTCTTCTTTAATATTGCCATATTGGATCTACTTTGATTAGTATATAAGATATAACTGTCAAATTTTTCACACTTTAATATTAGTCATGGTTCTTGGTCAAACTGAGAAGGTTGTAGAGAAAAGACAATATCTAAGTTATAGGTTTTGATACTTTTAGTTACAAGTTTCTGTTGCATGTTTTAGTTTGGATGCATATGAAGATGGTTTCTTATCTTTTTCAATTAGAAGTTAGACAAATCCTTTTTTTTAACTTATTGGATGCTTACCAGGTGTATGCAGAAGGGCCAGCACGGCCAACGGGTGGAGCAGCAGCGATTGCTTTGCTGATAGGTCCTGATGCTCCAATTGCTTTTGAAAGCAAATACAGAGCTAGCCATATGTCTCATGTCTATGATTTTTACAAGCCTGACCTTGCAAGTGAATATCCGGTAATTATTCTTTATCCAATTTGGGTCCATTTGTCTCAGATATAGAGCAGGCACATTTTCAGATGTTGATTACTTCTCATTCAGTTTGTGTTATTCTATCAGTATGGTCTAATAATTCCGTCAATCATTTAACACGGGTTTAATATGGCGAGATTTCTTATTTATTGTATGTTTTTTTTTTTGGTAGGTTGTTGACGGAAAGCTTTCACAAACTTGTTATCTTGTGGCCCTTGATTCTTGCTACAAACAGCTGTGCAAGAAGTCAGTTCTGTTTGCCAAACTAAATTAACTTAGTTGATCTCATTTTAAAGACTGCTGTTAGTCATATTATGTAGATATCTTACTATCTCACTTTTGTAGGTACGAGAAATTGGAGGGCAAACCCTTCACAATCTCTGATGCTGAGTATTTTGTTTTTCATTCTCCGTATAACAAGGTAAGGCACATTACGAAATGAAGCTATGGTATCAAAATTTTTATCTCATTTCAAATCATACCAAAAATTCCAAAATGTTTGAGCTAATAGTATGTATTCATCTGCTATATAAACTTTGCAGCTTGTACAAAAAAGTTTTGCTCGTTTGGTATACAACGATTCCGTGAGAAATGTCAGGTAACTTGTTTGCTTCGTCACGTGAAACATTGTAGCCTTTTACGAGCATATTATTTTAATTTTAGATTTTCCAGGTGATTGATTTTACTTGTTTCTGGTTACAGCTCCATTGATGAAGCTGGTAAAGACAAGCTAGCACCATTTGCAACCCTATCGAGTGATGAGAGCTACCAAAGTCGTGATCTTGAAAAGGTCCATTGACAAAACTATAAGAATGAAATTTACCAATTTATTATAAATCGTTAATTTTCTTCAGTGTGCTGATGATTCTCTTAACAAAATTAATTGACAGGCATCCCAGCAAGTCGCAAAGCCCCTATATGATGCGAAGGTGCAACCAACTACTTTGATACCCAAGCAAGTTGGAAATATGTACACTGCATCTCTTTACGCAGCATTTGCATCTCTTATTCACAACAAAAGCAGTGAATTGGTAAGTCTTGAAACTATGACTCTGTTCGGCTAAATTTATAAGTAGAATTTTTGACTTATTTTCATTGTTTAGATAACTATTATATGATCTTTTTTTTTTTTTTTTATGAAAAGTGAGCGTTTAGATATCATTTAAAAAAGATCTTTACAAACTATCTTTCAATAACTTGTAGGACGGGAAACGAGTTATGATGTTTTCATACGGGAGTGGCTTAACCTCTACAATGTTCTCATTGCAATTCCGTGAAGGTCAACATCCCTTTAGCTTGACAAACATTGCCACTGTCATGAATGTTGGAGGGAAGTTGAAGTCAAGACATGAGGTACTTGTTTCGTTATTTAATTTTCTTCATTTTTTGCCATGATCAAATGCAGGGCCCGGAAAATCTATTAAAAAGCAAGAAATCAAACAAAACTTTAATGAACATATGTACTGTTATTGCAGGTGGAGCCAGAGAAATTCATTGAAACTTTGAAGCTGATGGAGCACAGGTACGGAGGCAAGGACTTTGTTACTAACAAGGACTGCAGTCTTCTTGAACCCGGCACATACTATCTCACAGAAGTCGATTCCAAGTACCGGAGGTTCTATGCCAAGAAGCCTGTGGAAGTTTCTGGTGGTGCCACCACCGTGGCTAATGGCCATTAAGCTCGTGGTATAGGGCCCTGTGTTTAAGTAGTGTCAGGCATGTAATGAATGACATTTGTTTTGTGGTGTTAGATGTGTGTAGTTTCCCAAATAACTTTGCTTATCTTCGATTTCACATATTTAAGGGTGGGGGGATTTTATTGGTTTTAATTTTTCAATTTAGAATGATATTGTCAAGAAAACTTTTACCTTTTCATGAAGCAAAGAAAAGAGTATATTATCTTGTGTTACCTACCATACAAATATTTATTATGATTGAAGATTATATTTCCCTCAAAATATGTATAAATAATTTGGGATTAACAAGCAGTAAGGAACATTGTGTATATTTTTGAGTAAATCGTGGCAAAATTCTCAATAATTTTGTTTTTGCTAGCAATCAACTCTCAAAACTTCAAAACTACGATACTTTTAGCAATTTATAATTTTTATTCAAATTTTATTGTCAACTGTTATATTGGATTGTCTACATGAGCACACTATACTCGTGACAAAATTTATTAATTCACATAAAATTTTATTATTTAATTATTTAAATATTATAAAATTTTTCAAAAATCATTCTAAATTAAAAAATTAAGATTTTAGTAAATAGAAAAAATTAAAATAAAAACTAAACAATCCTATATTCTCTTAAAAAAAGAAGAGAATGAGATTGAGCTACTTGAGCACAAAGAAGAAAAAAAAATTACAGAGAGAAAGGTTGCACCGCCGCTTAGAGAGAGAGACGGCTGGAAGGGAATGAGATGTGTAAATGAAACCCTAAAATCTAATGTTCTTTTTATATGTATAAAGGCCCAACAACATTAAAAGGCCCAGATATTGTGGGACTTTATATCCCAGTTTTTACATAAAAAATTGGGATAAAAAGGTCTACTTAAAAACTAAAGCTGGGTTTGGCAAATACATAAAATTAGCCCTTTCAACAATGTTTTTTTATCCATTTGCTAAACAAGGACTTTATTCCAATTTTTTTAAGGCTCCAAATGTAAAAGTGAGATCAAAAGTTTTTATTCTACTTTTTATTTTTTTCATTTGTAAAAACTGGGATAAAAAGTCCCTTTTATTATAATGAATGTCTGATTCCTGCAAATATTTATTAGTCAATGATAAAAATTCATATAATTTAGTTTGTAATTCAAATACATAGCAGTGACAAAAAAAAATGTTAATACCTAGTAATCCTTTTTTATTTTTGCCAATAAAACTATAGCGGTTTCCTTAATTGCTCCAAGTGCTTTTATAAAACTCTTCTGATATCTTCACTCCTCTCCCTCAATAACAAATTTCTTTAAAAAATGCATACCAAATTGTAAATATTTTATGTAGGAAAATATACCTAAAATAACCCTACACAACTCACACACGTTAGTCAATTTCAAGGTCAAATATGACCTTTCTTGTCTGAACAAAGCACACAAATTACACGTATTGCTTTAATGACAGATCTGGTTTTACTTTACCAAAATGTTGATATGTTATATTATTTGAATGTTTAGCAGAGATGAACAAAGCTTCGAAGACTCATACACACATTCAAGATCAAGTGATATCAACACAACATAGATCAAAAGATTCAAGAGCAATCAACCACATACAGATCAAATGAAAAATAAGAAGATAAGAGAAGAGAAGAATAAACACAGAAATTTTGCGAGGTTCACCCCAAAGATTGGGTTACATCCTCGGTGAACTTCCCCAGAGAAGCTCGAGTCAAATCCACTATGATCAACCTTTGATTACAACAGTTTTGAGAAGATTCCAGTCACAGATCGACCTGGTAATCCCTCCAAGAACAATCAGGTATTTCCTGACCTTATTTCTTTTACAGAGTTACTTTCTTTTTCTCTCTTCTCTATCAATTCCTCACCTATTTCTTACACTCTACTCACTTTAGTTCTTCTTCTCTCTTTTCTGAGAGTTTTCTCTTCTTAGGATTTGTGTTCGTCTATCTTCGAAGGATGGAGATAGCCTTTTTATATATATATAATCTTGGTAAGTCCACTTGCACTACGGGTAGACAATGATTCTGTTATAGTTTGTTGTAGACCGTTAAGGTTGTTAGGTTGTATTGGCTCTTGTTGACTGAAATTTTGTGGCTCTGGTATGACAGGTCAGCTTTTATGGGAATTTATTCAACAATTTCCACCTAAATTTCCATAAAAGTTGATCTGTTATAGCAGATAGTAGTAGATTAGCTCCTTCTGGGGGTCCTAGCTCTTAGTCTCCTTAGGTTCATCCTCTTGTGTCAACCCCTAGCAAACTCATGCAAAGCCTGAATTTGTTTAGGGTGATAATCTTAGTACCCATGTCAGCTGGGTTTTCCTCAGTTGGTATTTTCTGGATACTAACTTCTTCTTTAGTTACCTTTGTTGGGAATTATTTTACCAGGATCTTAGATCTACTCACAAGTATGTTGTTTAAACATCCTAAATATGAACTTTCTAAAACGATAAAATAAACACATATAAAGTTAAGAAAACCTTACATTGATGCAGCGGAATAAATGTCTCCTTCCACTCAGATCTCTAACCCTTGATTCCTTTCTGTAGCAGAGTATAATCAAGATCTGAGCCCGAATGTCCTTCTTCTTCAAGCTTTGATCCTTCACAGTCTTCCAATCTATGATTGAGTTACTGCTTGCTGTGTGTGGGCACTTACTCTTTCACTAGGGTCACGAAAAAGATGAAGGGAAAAAAGAGAGAGGTATTTCGGCCAAGGTAGAGAGTGAGGAAGGCTCAGTTTTCTGAAGAGAGAAATTTATGTCAGAAAAGGTTATTGAAACTTGTGATTTGACTGAGCCATCACTTTCTATTTATAGGCAACTACTAGGTCTAGGTTAGGATTTATTTGGCATTAAAATAATGAAAATAATAATTTGAAAAATCAACATTAAGTGGCCGGCCATATGGTGTTATTGGGCCTCACTTAATTTTGCAATTTTATCAAATTTTATCTCTATTTTCTCAAAAATGCCAATTTTCCAATTCTAACCTTTTAAATGCCAAAACTAATTATTTAATAACTAAAATAGATTATTAAATAATATTGTCATTTAATTTAATTATTAATTAGACATATAAAGTCTATTAATAAATAAATAAACCTAGAAAACTCTTTTCCTTACAATTTCACCCCTGAATAGTGAAAATTCATAAAATTAGACATAGTCTAACTTTAGAATTATAATTGATCAATCACGAATCAATTAATGAGTCTTACAAGCAGAATGTTCTCAACTAGAATGGGGACCATGGATCTATATGCTGAGCTTCCAATAAGTGAACCAAATTTACCAAGTAAATTCCTACTTATTAATTCTTCGTTGAATCCACTCTTAGAACTTAGAATTGCACTCTCAGACTTATATAGAGCATATTGTATGCTTCACGATACCAATATACTATCTCATTTAACCATTGTTATAATCTTATTGTGATTTAAAGATCCTCTATATAGATGATTTACATCGAGATGGGATTTCTTTACCGTTCTCACCCCTCAATGTATTTTGCCCCTTAAAACACTTAGCTACCTGTAAATGGTGTTTAGTGATCTAATAATTAGTTAGTTAAACAAGAGCTCATCCATTTACTTCTATTTGCTAAGCTCGAAGGGAATCATCACTTAACTTCTATACACCAGTAGAAGCTATAGATTCCATATTTATGTTCAGCACTCCCACTCAATCATACTATCATGTTCCCAAAATATACGTATCACCCTGACCCAAAAGTAGGCTTAACTAATAAATCAAAGAACATGAATAGCACTCCTGAGTTGAGCCCAAGCATATCAGGATTTAGATTCTTTTAATCTTAAGATCAACTACTGATATTGACTTGGAAAGATATGTATAACGGTAGGTTTGTAATATCTTAACTTAGTTGCAATATCGGTCCAGTCCAATGTATACTCCATACATTCGAAACTAGTATACTTTACTAATGTCCTGGAAAGAACATAACACTTACTCCAAGTGTAAGTACACATCATCACTGATTATCACATTAGTGTAAATCCAATAACACTGATGAAACAGGGACCATAACTTTTGATTCATATGATCACAATCACATTCCACCGTGTTGACGATACTGTAATTGTGAATAAACATATGATCTGGATTTAACTGATTTTGTGTGTATGAATGTAATAAACATATTAAGCCATTAGCATGTAAAATTCATGCAAACATCAATCACTTCAAATTTCTTATATTGATAACTAATCAGATTGTAAAGAGTTTTATTTAGGGCATAAAACCTAACAAACTCCCACTTGCACTAATATAAAACAAACTGTGCAAATAGGTCAATCTGATGTCTTGATCTTCAGATCAAGTGTAGTATATTTGAATCCACCCAAACTTCTGGAAACTAGTTCATAAATACTCTTATGAAACATTCTTTACTATATGCTTTACTCATCAAGGGATACTGAAATCTTTACTGTTTTAAAAGTACATCTGAATAAACAGAAGACATATCTCTCATATTTTAAAATATGTAATTGAGATAATACAGTGTAGACTTTTCTTCAGTGATATAACTTTCTGGTATTTTCGAATAGACCAAGTTATAATTCTTTTCTGGTAGAGCTTGAATTATTATACAATAATTTCTCCACCCCCAAAGTAAGCACCATCTCATATAAATCGAAATTAGATGGTGAGATACAAGGAAAACTGATACACAGTTCCTTAATATCTAACATATAGGTCACTTTCATAAATCCTTCTTGAATATCTTCTAATGTTCCCTATTTGATTACATCTCAGATAGCTCCCACTCAATAGCAGATGTCTGGTTAAATAATACTTTTAACCTCTGATTGTTTAGAGAGTTACCTAGTTGTGACTTTTGTATTAGTCTGAAACTTTAAGTTTAAGACTAAGTCATCAACATAGCAGACTAGTATTTGAAGTGAAAAATACATGCCAGAGATAAAGTAATCAAAATTAAGATACCATCAAATTTTTATGAGGATTAAGAATTCCTTGTTCAAGTCATTCGAATGGACTGAACTAGAGTTCTTTATCTTATTCCCATAATTCTGATAAGCTATACCTATCCATGTGAATGGTTAGATTTGCTTTTCAGTGATGTTCTTAAGTATCTATCACAAGTATCAACCTAATGAAGATGGGTATAGAATTTTAAAATTCTCCCACTCAATTAACGTAGTGTGAAACTTTAACAAAGAACTTTCAAAGGTATCAGACTTTTACTTACAACAGTAAAATCGAAATGGAACATACAATCAAGATCAAGAATTTATATTGACAATAGCTGACTCATTATATTACTTCTATGTTTAAACAAGATATGTGTTTCATAGGGAATTGTGGAATAGACTCCACCCCTAAGAATATACATATAGGGTACTATGGATAACCTCCACCCCTAAGTATATAGAGATTATGATCCACCCCTAAAGGTTGTAAAGATCATGATTCTCTTAGTGTGATAGAGTTTATGTGGAGTTGAATACTATCTTGAGTTCATTAGATATAAAAGATTGTTGAACTACATAGTTTTCTTAACTTTTCTCCACCCCTATCAGATCATAAGATCCTTTTATTAAACAAATTCTTAATAATTGTATGAGAATGAACAATTATTGATAAACATAGAAATAATTTCTAATGTTTATATAATATAACTCTATGAAGAGTTGTAAATATTATAGAATTTGCATCAATAATAAAAACACTTACACATACAAACATACAAATATAATGTGGTAATAATTGATGAAGATAAAATTAAATGAAGCTCAATCTCATAAGTTGCAATGGTGATTTCGAAAATAAAACTTTATTAATAATAAAAAAAATGTATTGCAACAATATGAGAAAAACAGGGATAAATATCCCTAACTAAAATTTGAAATCCAAATTGTCTTTAAACAATTAATTCAAATTGAAGAGCTTCATCTTCATCTGGACGATTTCACCCTTGGTCCAGCTTTCTGATCCAACTCAATTGAGTTCAAGTAGCTTGGCCTATAAGAAGAAGATAACAAATAAACAAAGTTAGTCCAGAATCATAAATCCAGTTGGATAACAATTCACTAAACTCTTAAAGTTTATTAATGGAAATACCTTGTTTCTTTGCAAGAAGTTTAGGACACTGGGGTTTCCAATGACCTTTCTCATTGCAGTAGAAACACTTTCCTTTAAGTGTAGCATCACCAGAAGGAGCAGCCTTTTTCATGGCTTTTGTTCGCTTCTTGGTGTTCTTCCACTTCTTCTTCGATTTGGGCTTTGAAGCAGAGGCAACATTTGCTTCAGGTTTTATCGTCCCATTACCATTACCAGGATTATGAGGTTTACTCCCTTTCTTCTTGGGTCCTCCAATCAAATTTTCATAAGTTTGAAGGTCATTGACTAATTCATGAAAGTCAATTTCTTTCTTATTCATGACATAATTTGATGTATATGGTAGAAATGCTGGAGTCAGGCTATTCAAGATAAGACTTACTCGAGTAGCACTGTCCATTTCTGCACCATGATCCTGGGCTTCTTGGAAATAACTGGACATGAGGAGAACATGATCACGCACGTTTTGATGAGGTTCCATCCGTGCGTTAATGTACTTCTTAGTCGCGTCAAAGCGTGACTGAAGTGGTGCCTTACCGAATAGCTCATTCAACTTCGTCATAACTTCAGCAGCCTTCTCGGTTTTAGAAAACCGAGTTTTGAGGGTGTCAACCATGCTAGAAAGCATAAAGTATAGAGCTTTGTCATTTGCCTTCTGCCAACGCTCATACTTTTCTTTCACAGCTTTGGATGCATTATCCCCAGGCACTTCAGGTGACGGCTCAGTTAAAACAAACAAGGCACTTTCTCCTATGAGAGCAATATTAATGTTCTCATTCCATTTATTAAAGCTAGATCCATTCAGCTCGTTTTCAGTCAACAATGATAACATCGGATTCATTTTGGTAAAAAGGATACTACAAAATAATAGAAATCAACAAATAGAAATTAAATAATGGTTTAACACAAAATCTATTCAAAAATTATAAGCACATAGCAAGTAGGAATGATATGAGAAAATACTTAAAAAATTCATTCCTAAATAATTTCCAAGGTTTTCAACAAACTGATATCAGTGTCCCGTTTAGGCGAGAGTCAAAGCTACCATCCATTGAATAGAATTGTCAGCTCATCTAAAATGTTAAACATTCTAGCAACCTTTTATTCGATCAAGATCAGAATCCAGCGTTGTCCCGTTTAGGCGAGAGTCAAGGCTATTCTATCTCATGAGCTTCTACCATTGTTTCGCAATTTGCAAGTCAAATATGGTCGCCACCATTAGGGTGATCTATACCATATAAAACACTTACAAACCACTTATCATGCGAGATTAAACGGTGCGAAATTGCTAATGAACGTTCCTCCATTAGGGAGGATTACTCACTAAAACAAACGCGATGTAAAACCCACAATGGAGATCGAATATCTTAATAATAATAAAGCTCATTATTTAAAATGTATTTTCTTTATTATTCTAATAAATAAATCTCATTAAATTCTAAATCAAGAATTAAAATTCAAAAATAAGAATTTAATATAATATTTATAAAATTATACTTAGATGGTGATTGAAATAAAATTAATTATTTCCATCTTAGTAATAATCTTAAATATAAATATTAAGGAAATTAATTTAAGTTGAATTAAATAAAATAATTAGCAACTTAAAAATTTCCTTTGAGAATATATTTATTGGGTTCGAAAATTTAAAGTATATAAAAATACAATTTTCGAAAATAATAAAATAGAAAAGAAATACTTCAAGCAAAAATATCACCTATCTAGATTTTCTTTTGACTAGTTAATTCAATTTCTAATAATATATATATTTTTAAATTCATTTATTTTAAATTAATCAATTAAATGAAAAAATCATTGACTTGAGTTGGTCCAAGAATTAATTAAAATAAATAATTAATTTACAACTCAATCTATTTTTCAAGAAAAATTCGAAAATATTGCATCAATAAAATGCAAATTTCGAAATTGATTAATAAAATAAAAAAATATATATTGAAAATTATTTAAATTTAAGTTGAAAAATTAGATTTCAACCTAAAAATAATTTTCTATTTAATTAAGTGTTATGAAAAAATCAATAAATATTTAAGTATCATGATGAAAATCAACTTAGATATTTAGATTTTTCAAGTTAATTAAATGTATTAAATTTAAGAAATAATAATTAAGTGTAGGGAAGGCTTAATTATTAATTTCTATTTAATACTAGGAAAAATATACTTAATAAAATTGTACCAAAATTAATTATTTAAATAATTAATTTCACAAAGTATAATTTTCCTATTTAAATATTAGAAATAATAAGAAGTCTAGAAATTACTATCTAGAAAATGTCTTATTTGACTAAGTATCTTTTCAAAAATTTGAAAAATATCTAATTTAAGTTAGATAGAAAAAAAAATCTAAAACTTAAGTAATTTCAAATTTAGATTTAATTAAATATCAAAATTAAGTTGTAACCACTTAATTTGAAGATATCTTTTTAAAGTTAATAGTTGAAAAGATATTAACCAAAAAAATATCTAAGATATTCCATTTTAAGTTAATATTTGAAAAGATATTAACTTAAAAAATATCTTAAGAATCTTTAATAACTAATGCCTAAGATTCCTCAACTTGATTTAAAATTTAAATCAAATATTCAAATTTAAGTTAGTTAAGAAAAATCAGTTGATACAACTAATTTATAACTTAAATAGGAATATTTAATTAAATAAGTTCCAGAAAGAATCTTAGTTAGTTAAAATTCTATATTTAATTAAATACAAGAAAAATACAAATAGTTTGTCTAGAAATAATATCTAAACTAAAAGTGTTTTTCTTAAAATTAACTTTAAAATATTAAAATGAAAATAAATTTCATATATTTTAAAAGTTAATTATGTTGCTAATTCAATTTTATTAGGTCAAACTAATATAATTAACCTAGTACAGTTATTCAAATCAGGCAAATGAGCCTTCACAATTGGGGTAGTTCATGTGAGGGGGTGCTGGGTTCAGTATGTCGTACCCACTTCTATGGCTCCCAACTCTCACACAAGGCCCAAAAGAGAGGAATTTAACCTTAAAATGAATAACTGTTATTAATTGAATAGGTCCAAAAAACTAAATGGACCTAAATAAAATCTATCAAATTTTAGTTAGGGATATTTATCCCTGTTTTTCTCATATTGTTGCAATACATTTTTTTTATTATTAATAAAGTTTTATTTTCGAAATCACCATTGCAACTTATGAGATTGAGCTTCATTTAATTTTATCTTCATCAATTATTACCACATTATATTTGTATGTTTGTATGTGTAAGTGTTTTTATTATTGATGCAAATTCTATAATATTTACAACTCTTCATAGAGTTATATTATATAAACATTAGAAATTATTTCTATGTTTATCAATAATTGTTCATTCTCATACAATTATTAAGAATTTGTTTAATAAAAGGATCTTATGATCTGATAGGGGTGGAGAAAAGTTAAGAAAACTATGCAGTTCAACGATCTTTTATATCTAATGAACTCAGGATAGTATTCAACTCCACATAAACTCTATCACACTAAGAGAATCATGATCTTTACAACCTTTAGGGGTGGATCATAATCTCTATATACTTAGGGGTGGAGGTTATCCATAGTACCCTATATGTATATTCTTAGGGGTGGAGTCTATTCCACAATTCCCTATGAAACACATATCTTGTTTAAACATAGAAGTAATATAATGAGTCAGCTATTGTCAATATAAATTCTTGATCTTGATTGTATGTTCCATTTCAATTTTACTGTTGTAAGTAAAAGTCTGATACCTTTGAAAGTTCTTTGTTAAAGTTTCACACTACCTTAATTGAGTGGGAGAATTTTAAAATTCTATACCCATCTTCATTAGGTTGATACTTGTGATAGATACTTAAGAACATCACTGAAAAGCAAATCTAACCATTCGCATGGATAGGTATAGCTTATCAGAATTATGGGAATAAGATAAAGAACTCTAGTTCAGTCCATTCGAATGACTTGAACAAGGAATTCTTAATCCTCATAAAAATTTGATGGTATCTTAATTTTGATTACTTTATCTCTGGCATGTATTTTTCACTTCAAATACTAGTCTGCTATGTTGATGACTTAGTCTTAAACTTAAAGTTTCAGACTAATACAAAAGTCACAACTAGGTAACTCTCTAAACAATCAGAGGTTAAAAGTATTATTTAAGGCATAAAACCTAACAACCTTATCCCGTATGAAGTGATACTTCACTTCTATATGTTTAGTTCTGTCGTGAAAAACTGGGTTCTTGCAAAGGTGTATACAGCTTTGGCTGTCTGAATACACAATTGGGATCTGATCTTTTTGGGTAACTTCTTTTAGGAGACCTTGAAGCCAAAGGGCTTCTTTAATTGCTTCTGTGACAACAATATATTCAGATTCAGTGGTTGATAAAGCAACCACTTGTTGAAGTTGCACTTTCTAGCTAATGCAACTTCTTCCAATAGTAAAGTAGTATGCAGTAGTGGATTTTCTATTGTCTCTATCTCCTGCAAAGTCTGCATCACTGTAGCCTTCAATTAGGAGTTTTGCATTTAGTCTTCTGAATACCAATCCAACTTTTGATGTCCCAAGGAGATATTTGAATGTCCATTTCATTGCCTTCCAGTGTTCTTTCCCAGGATTAGCCATGTATTTGCTTAGGATGCTCATAACATAGGCCAAGTCTGGCCTTGTGCAGACCATTAGGTACATGACAGAACCTACTGCATTGGAGTATGGTACCTCTTTCATTTTATCAATTTCTTTAGGATTGGTAGGACATTGGGCCTTTGATAGTTGATGCTGAGATGTAATTGGCTGTTTGGTCACCTTAGCATCCTTCATTGAGAACTTTTTCAGTAGTTTGTTGATGTAGTCTTCTTGACTTAGCACTAGTTTCCCTTTCTGTTTGTCTCTCTTTACGTACATCCCAAGGATCTTGGTGGCCTCACCTAAGTCTTTCATTTCAAACTCTAATTTCAACATATCCTTTAGATTTTCTATCTTAGCCTTCTCCTTGCTTATAATCAGCATATCATCCACATATAATAACAAGTAGGTGGCAGTGTCAATCTGTGTGCCTTTGTAGTATAGACATGTGTCATAAACACTTCTATTGAATCCTTGTTTAGTCATGAAAAAATCAAACCTTTTATTCCACTGTCTTGGTGACTGCTTTAGTCCATACAGTGATCTTTCCAGCTTACACACCATTTCTTCTTGTCCTTTCTTTATGTAGCCTTTGGGTTGCTCCATACAGATCTCCTCTTCCAATTCTCCATTAAGAAAGGCAGTTGTAACATCCATTTGTTGCACCTCTAAGTCAAACTGTGTTGCAATTGCTAACATGATTCTGATAGTTTTATATTTTACCACAGGGGAAAATATCTCTGTAAAATCTATTCCCTCTTTCTGGCTAAACCCTTTTGCCACTAGTCTGGCTTTAAACCTAATTGGTTCACCTGGTCTGGCACCCTCCTTATGTTTAAACAACCACTTGCATGCTATAATGTTCTTTCCCTTTGGTTTCTTTACCACTTTCCATGTCTTGTTCTTTCGTAATGAGATCATCTCCTCATCCATGGCATTTGACCATTTTTTAGAGTCCTTGCTCTGCATGGCTTCTTCATAGGTTTTAGGTTCTATATTTGCAATCTCCACAGCAGCTAGGAAAGCATAGGCCAGAACTTCATTCCATGCATTGAAACTGAATCTCTGTGTAGGCTTAGAAACTCTCTTGCTTCTATCTCTTGTAAGTTGATACTCCCTTAGATCTTGATCCCCCTGTTCCTCAGCATGTTCTTGTGTGTCTTGAATTGCCTGATTATGTTCGGGTTCCACCTAAACTGGTTCTACAGGTTTTGCCTCTGTCTGAACTTGTTCCACCTGATTCACATCAGGTTCTGCATCAGGATTTTCCTGAATGTTTGGTTGTAACTCAAAGTCTGACATGCCTGCAGGGTTAGTCACAGTATCTGCACTAAAAGTTTTGTTAGATAAACAGGGAAAAATATTCTCTTTGAAAATTACATCTCTACTTGTAATAGTTTTCAACCCCCCTTGATCTCTTAACCAGATCCTACATCCTTTGATTCCCTCGGGGTAGCCTAGAAAAACTCCTTTAATTGCCCTTTGTTCTAACTTCCCAATACTTTGGTGTGCATATGCTGCACAACGAAAGACTCTAAGATTAGACAAGTCTGGTGGTTTTCCAGACCAAACTTCCTCAGGTGTTTTTAAGTTTATTGCACTAGAAGGGCACCTGTTTATCAAATAGACAGCAGTAACTACTGCCCCACCCCAAAAACCTTTAGACAAACTTGCACTAAACAACATACACCTAGACTTATTTAGCAAAGTTCTATTCATCCTTTCTGCCACTCCATTCTGTTGGGGTGTGTGTCTAACAGACTTGTGTCTCATGATACCATGTTCTTTACAGTAGTGATTAAACAAGTCATTACAAAATTCTAGGCCATTATCAATTCTTAACACCTTAACTTTTCTATCAGTTTGATTTTCCATTAGGGTTTTCCAATGCACAAATTTTTGAAAAGCATCATTCTTATTTTTAAGCAAATAAACCCACACTTTCCTTGAAAAATCATCAACAATATATAGAAAATAAGAGCAGCCACCAGGAGTATTAACTTTCTCAGGTCCCCATAAATCAGAATGTATATATTCCATTATATGTTTTGATTTATGGGTACCAGTATTGAACTTTAATCTGTGATGCTTTCCTAAAATACAATGTTCACAGAAATCTACCTTAGATACCTTATCTTTGCCAAGTAGTTTCTGATTGTTGACTATTTGTAGCCCTTTTTCACTGATGTGACCTAGCCTCCTATGCCATAGAGTAGCTTTGTCATCTTCAGGTGCTGGAACAACATTGTTGCAACTTATTATAGGCTCCCCACATAGGTAGTAGAGACCATCTTCCTTCACTCCTTTCATAATCACCATAGATCCTTTGCATAGCTTTATTTGTCCATCCTTGATTTTACTTTCAATCTGCAAGTCATCAAGCACACTTAGTGAAATTAAATTTCTGGCTAGGTTAGGCACATACCTCACACCTCTAAGTGATTTGATTACACCATCAAACATCTTGAAGCTCACTGTCCCTATGCCTTCAATTCCACATGTTTGATTATTCCCCAATATGACTTTTCCTCCTCTGACATCCCTGTAACCAGATAGTAATTCCTTGCTGTTTGTCATATGAAATGTACAGCCAGAATCTAGGATCCAATTATTCTTCAGATTAGTTGCAACCACATAGACTTCCCCACTATCATAGCCATCACTGTAGTTAGCTTCTTGATGTTCCCTATGCTTGTAACTCTCTGATTTTTGTGAGTTATTGTCATTACCATCAGATTTGCACTTATTACTTTTCTTCCAAAAGTAGTAATCTCTCCTAAGATGACCAGGTTTTCCACAATGATAGCAGCCATTAGGATCCTTAGGACTCTTAGGTTGAAACTTTGGTTTTCCAGAGTGATGATCTCTGTTGGAATCCTTACTTGAACTCCTTCCCTTTTTGTGCCATGGTTTCTTGTGTACAAATCTTCCTCTACTTAAGTTTAATTCACCATGAGAGCCATTGTGCTTTTCTGTTTTCATTTCAAGATCTTTAGATTTCAAGGCAGAGATAACTTCTTCCAGGGTGATCTCTGTTCGGCCATACTTTATTGCATTTTTGACTTCTCTGTATGACTCAGGTAGTGACTTAAGTATTATAATGGCCTGGTTTTCATCACTGAGAGCTTCATTTTCTCTAGAATTTGCCAGCTCAATGTGTAGTCTTAGGAATTCATCTAAGTTCTGATCAAGGGTTTTGGAATGTGACATCTTGAATCCAAACATTCTTTCTTTCAGATAAATCTTGTTGGTTAGGGACTTCTTCTGAAATTGCTCTTCTTCCAGATTTTAGCATGTGTTTCTTCCTTGTCAACTTGCCTTATTATAGCATCAAACAGGTTGAAGATGATTATTCCAGTGGATGTTTCAAGCAGTTCTTCTTGTTGAACCTTTGTGATTCCATCAGGCCATTCAACTGGTTCTTCCAATACCCTGAGTAATTTATTTTGTGCCAATAAAGACCTAATCTTTCTTCTCCATATTCTGTAATCACCAAAACCATCAAAACGATCAATATCAACCTTTATAGTACTCATGTTAGTAAAGTTTAGGAATTAACAAAATTTCAGTTTAAAGAAAATTCAGTTTCATTGTCCAAAAGGGATATCTTCAAGTTCTTCAAGTTCAAGACTTCTTTCTTGAGGATCTCCTTCCTCCAGTATTGACTTTCTTGGAATCTTTGTGAGTTAGATTTAGCTATACAACCACAGCTCTGATACCACTGTAGGAAAATATACCTAAAATAACCCTACACAACTCACACATGTTAGTTAATTTCAAGGTCAAATATGACATTTCCTTGTCTGAACAAAGCACACACAAATGACACGTATTGCTTTAATGACAGATTTGGTTTTACTTTACCAAAATGTTGATATGTTATATTATTTGAATGTTTAGCAGAGATGAACAAAGCTTCGAAGACTCATACACACATTCAAGATCAAGTGATATCAACACAACATAAATCAAAAGATTCAGAGCAATTAACCACATACAAATCAAATGAAAAATAAGAAGATAAGAGAAGAGAAGAATAAACACAAAAAATTTACGAGGTTCACCATAAAGATTGGGTTACATCCTCGGTGAGCTGCCCCAGAGAAGCTCGAGTCAAATCCACTATGATCAACCTTTGATTACAAAAGTTTTGAGAAGATTCCAGTCACAGATCGACCTAGTAATCCCTCCTAGAACAATCAGGTATTTCCTGACCTTCTCTCTTTTACAGAGTTACTTTCTTTTTCTTTCTTCTCTATCAATTCCTCCCCTATTTCTTACACTCTACTCACTCCAATTCTTCTTCTCTCTTTTCTGAGAGTTTTCTCTTCTTAGGATTTGTGTTCGTCTATCTTCGAAGGATGGAGATAGCCTTTTTATATATATAATCTGGTAAGTCCACTTGCACTATGGGTAGACAATGATTCTGTTCTAGTTTGTTGTTGACCGTTAAGGTTGTTAGGTTGTATTGGCTCTTGTTGACTAAAATTTTGTGGCTTTGGTATGACAGGTCAGCTTTTATAGGAATTTATTCAACATTTTACAATTTAGAATCAAATTTCAAAATTAACAAATTGAAATTCACATGAAATTTTAATACACAGTTACAGAATTCTATATTCTAAGTTGATAAATTAATAACATTTCATTACTAACCATAAAGTTTTAAAATTAAAAACAATTTTCTAAGCAAAAGAGTTTGAAATCTATCTTTTTTACCTACAGAAGAGTTTTGAGCTACTTCTTGTTAAAAAGATTATATTAATTATTAATTTCCCTCCTTTCTAGCAGATTTCATAACTATGTCATAGTTAAATATACTTCAATAGTTGTTTCAAAAAAAAAAAAAAATATATATACTTCAATATATAGAATTCTTTCAAGTACCCTAGAAAGCTCTGCCTATACATTCATCTTTCCTTTTCCTATGTTCTCTTCTTATGCCAACCTTAGACACTGCATCTTTCAATTTCTTTTTTGTCTTATGTGAAAGTCAACGGTTTATTTTTCATGTTTTTTCCAAGTGAAAATGAATAAAATCTGTAATTTAATTTTTTATCTTATTATTTAATAAGTTATATCAAGATTAAAGAGTTCACTCAAATGCAACCATAACATTAGCTAGACAATCAAATATTTATATAAATAAATAAAACTTAATAGTTGGAACAAAAAAAAAAAATCAATCTTTTTTCCATGTTTTATGTGAAAGTCAACAGTTCTTTTTTCATATTTTATCCCAGTGAAAAGGAATAAAATTATTGGTATAATTTAATTTTTATCTTATTATTTTATAAATTATAATCAAGATTGAAGAGTTTACTCAAATGCAACCATAACATTAGCTAGACAATCAAATATAGATTAGGATATATATATTTATATATAAAAATAAAACTTAATTGCTGGAACAAAAAAAAATAGAGAGCGAGTGTAAAGACCGCTTAGCTTTAATTTGGAAATTAACAAATAATTAGGGTTTAATTATAAAAATTATTTATTAATTCTAAATTATTAATATATGATGATTTATTTAAATTCATAATGCATTTTATTTGTTATATATAGAGATTTCATAATTTTGCATGTTTTGTGTCCGACAACATTAGAACGCGGTGTTTGGCTATTAGAATCACATCCTAATATTTTTAGTATAGAGGGGCGCTATAGTTAGACATTGAAAATGTCGAGAATAGTTGAGATTTTAGAAGTTACCAAAATACCCCTAAGTGACCATTTATGATTTTTAGTTGGGAAGGGCAAAATAGTCTTTTGCCAAGGGTTTCTTTTGTCTTTTAGCAAGATTTATTTTAAGTTTATTTTCAAATTATTCTTTAGAAAATTTAGTAGTTAATACCTAAGTTATTACATTTAACATTTTTTCTTCATAAAAATAAAAAATATCAAGAAACAAGCTCTCTTCTCTCTCTTCACTCCTTTCTCTCGAGCCCTAGAAGAACCAGCAGCTTAGTGGAGTTCTTCAGCTGGTTTTGTGAATAGAAATTAGCTTTTGGTGTTTCCATTGAAGGTAACCCTCTTTTAGCACTTTGTTTCCCATAGTTTTCTTAGGCTTTAAGTAATTAATTATTGCATGGATTGAGTATTAGGGTTTTGAGTTGTGGATTATGTTTTCTTTAGTTGAATTAAGTTTTACATGTTAGTTTAAGCATGTTTTGATTGTTTGGTTTGGAGTTTAGACAAGGTTTGAGTTAGAACTCAAACTTTGGTCTCTAATGGTGAATATTTATTTTGAGGTTCTCTAGTTGTTTTATTGCTTGGGATTTGTTCTTTATGGTCTAAATAACAGGTCTGGAAAGTTTGGTAGAGTTTGGGGGTGAATTGAAGTTGTTATGGAATTTTTGGTGATTCCTGTACTGAACTGGAATTCCAGTTCAGAGGGAGCTGTAGGAACTGGAATTCCGGTTGGTCCCTAGGAAACCCCACAGAACCGGAATTTCGGTTGGGGAACCGGTCTACCGGTTGGGACAATTTTGGGAACCCTAGTTTTTTCCCATTTTTTGAGATGTTTAGGGTAGTGTCATGTTATTTATTGATAGGGAAACTTTTAGTTTCAAGTTTAGATCCCCGAAAAGTGATTTAGCGGGTCACTTATCTATGTTATGGTTGATGTGATTTAGGAGCCTGTAATTGGTCGAGCAGTTGTTCCACTCAGGTTGGTCGGCACACCTGAATTCGGAATCGACGTGAGATTAGTATAATGTCATGCATATGTTATTACATGTTTAGCGTACATGTTGTTTATGCCTGTTAGATTACATTGATAGCAGTAATAGTATACATAGAGTTGTACTGATTACTGATAAATGTATGTTGGCTGAAATACTGATCGATGCTGTCACATCAATATGGCTAGAGTATGACTAGCATATTGAGTATAGGCTGACATTATGGTCGATAGTATTGTCGTATGAACGTTCTAGACTCAGTACCGTGTGGGAGACGGGGATTAGGGTTATGATCGGGTGTATGGGCGCCAGGTTATAACCCGGGTTCTTGTATGTTATATGTTCTGCTTTTCTTACTGAGTCTGTCGACTCACAATGCTATTGTAATGTGTAGATAAGGGCAAAGCTAAAGTTGAGGAGCCGTGAGAGCGAGCGGGTGAAGATTGTACATGTCGGGGCATTTAGACCTGAAGTGTACAATCCTCGAGACATCAGGGCTTTCGCTATTTAGTCGCTAGGCGACAAGTATTTTGTATATTAATAGTAAACTTTTGTAACTGTATTTCGTAAACGGGATCCCGAAATTTTATAAATGTAATATATTATGTTTTAAATAATTAAGCAAAATTTTAATTATTCACGATTTCTAATAATCTCGTTGATTAGCAACGAGCTGCATAGTATGTTAAAAATCACGCTAACACGCCTATAACAGTTAGGGTGTTACAATTTGGTATCAGAGCCGCCAGGTTGTCCTTCGAAGATCGTCACGACATGTACAATCATCATCAACAGTCAAATTTTTCCCCGGTTCATTAAAGTTTTATTGCTTTAGTAGTTTATTTTAATAGTATGATTTAAGAAAAACTTTTTAGGAAGCATGTTAGTAGCTTGATAGTAGAATAGGCGCATGTTTATAATTTCCAAATAAGCGGCATTAGTAAGTTTTTCTTTGACCACGATTTGACCAGAATAGCTCTTGGTTACGCCGGCTGTTCAGATTAGTATGGACGCTAGGCGAAACACCAGGAGCCAGGGCAATTCGGTTTGATCAAGTGGTGGTCAGGGAGCTCAGATTCCCCTTAATATCTGTGGTCAAGGTAGATGTCTCAGGGGTAGGGCACGTGGTCAGGGTGATGCTAACCCGCCGCAGGCTACCCAAGCTGCCCAAGAATGGGAAAATAGGTTTGCAGAAATGCAAGCCAGAATCAATGAACAAGATGAAGAGATTCAGCGATTAAGACAGCAGGATGCTCCCGCAGTCCCTGCTCTAGAGATACCAGTAGCTTCTGCCCCTGCTGTGCAGGCAGAACCTGTTGTTGCAATGAACTGGATGGAACCCCCGTATGAAAGGTGCCGTAAGCAGGCACCTCCAGTTTTCCTAGGAGGTCCCGATGTTATGAAAGTCGAGCAATGGCTAACTGTGATCACCAGGATCTTGAACTTTATGGGCGTCACTTGTAATGATAGGGTGGCCCGTGCCACTTTTCAATTTCAAGAAGACGCTCTGGTATGGTGGGACATGGCATCCATGATTCATGATGTAACCACAATGACCTAGGGGAAATTCTAGGAGCTGTTTAATGCCAAGTACTATAACGAGGCAGTCAGAAGTGCCAAAAGAAAAGAATTCACTCAGCTGACTGAGAAAGAGAACATGAGTGTTACTGAATACACGACTCAGTTTGATTGCTTGGCAAGGTTGGCCTCGGGAATTGTGCCAACCAATTTCAGTAAGAAAGAGAAGTACCTGGACGGGTTAAATGCAAAAATTAGACATGACCTAATGATTACTACCGATGACAATACCACCTATGTTGATATGGTGGATAAGGCATTGCGAGTTGAGAATGCAGTGAAGTGCACCTTAGAATCTCGAGAGATTCCGGTTGTTGGCGGGGCTACTACCCTCCCTACATCAGGCTTTAGCAGGGGAGGTAGTGGTTCGGCCATTGATCAGAAAAGAAAGGCACCTACTGCATCCAGCGGCTCGGGTCAAAACAAGAGGTTCCGAGGGAACCAGGGTCGAGGCAATCGACAGGGTAGCTCTGAAACCAGATACACTTACCCAGAGTACCCCAGTTGTAAGAAGCATCATCTGGGGGTGTGTAGAGGACAGGGGTGTTTTCAGTGCGGTATGTCAGGGCATTATAAAAGGGATTGTCCCCAACTCAAGACTGAAGCACCAAAGGCTGCAGCGAAACCCACTCCAGCAAGGGTGTTCACGATAACTCAGGCTGATGCAGAAGCCAACCCTTCAGTGGTAGCAGGTCAGCTCTCGGTCAACAACTCTTATTTTTCTGTGTTGTTTGACTCTGGCGCCACTCATTCCTATGTGGCGGCCAGAATTTTTAGTTAATTGGATAGACCGCATGATAGCTATGAATCAGGGTTTGGAACCCTATTACCTGGCGAAGAGTTAGTTATCTCTAAAAGGTGGATTAGGTCTATGCCGATCAGAATCGAGGATAGAGAGTTGAGTGCTGACTTGATAGAAATGAGTTTTGTAGATTTTGATATTATACTCGGAATGCATTTCTTGTCCAAGTACTCAGCTAGTATAGATTGTACGAGGAAGATGGTAATCTTCCAACCAGAAGGCGAAGAACCATTTGTTTTTGTCGGATCGGTTCAGGGATCTCGGATCCCGGTAATTTCGGTACAAACAGCTAAAGAATTGTTACGTGATGGATGTCTAAGGTTTCTGGCAGTGGTATTGGATACCACTTGGCCTGACTCTGTTCGGGCAGAAGACATCAAGGTGGTTCGGGAATTTCTAGATGTTTTTCCTGATGAACTTCAGGGTTTACCACCTCAGAGAGAAATTGATTTTGTTATTGATTTGGCGCCTGGAGCAGAAACGGTTTCTAAGGCCCCTTATAGAATGGTTCTAGCAGAGCTTAAAGAATTGAAAATTCAACTCCAAGGGTTGCTTGGCATAGGGTTTTCACAGCCTAGTGTATCACCCTGGGGAGCTCCGGTACTATTTGTCAAGAAGAAAGTGTTGGAAATTATTTTACCAGGATCTTAGATCTACTCACAAGTATGTTTATTAACACCCTAAATATGAACTTTCTAAAACGATGAAATAAACACGTATAAAGTTTAGGAAACCTTACATTGGTTGCAGCGGAATAATATGACTCCTTCCGTTCAGATATCTAGCCCTTGATTCCTTTCTGTAGCAGAGCATTATCAATATCTAAACCTGGATCTCTTTATCTTAATCTTTGATGCTGAAACTCCTTCTTGCTGAAAGTCTTTCTTCACGATCTTCCTCACTATGGTTGAGGTATCACTTGCTGTGTGTGGGCACTACTCATACACTAAGAATTTCGAAATTTGAGAGGGAAGAAAGAGAGAGGGAGTGGTCGGCCAGATAGGGGGAGAGAAGGCTCAGGTTTTTCTGAATCAGAAGTGTCAGAAGAAAAGTGTAATTTTCCTGAAGCCTTCACTATCTATTTATAGCATTCCACCAGGGTTAGGTTTAAATTATTTGGCATTAAAATACTGAAAATATCAGAGGTGAAATCCTATAAAAGTGGTCGGCCCTATACTAGTGGATTTGGGCCTCACTTTTTGCAATTTTGAAGTTTTTATCTTTTCTGCATCTGATTTTCTCAAAAACGCCAATTTTCTAATTCAACCATTTAAATGCCAATTCTAACTATTTAATAACTATAAATAATTATTTAATAATATTGTCATTTATCATATTTATTAATTGAACAATACAAAGTATCATAATTAACAAATATGCCCCTATTAACTCTTTCTTTACAATTTCGCCCTTACTTAGTAAAAAATTCACAAATAGACATAGTCTAATTTGAGAATTATAATTGATTAATCAAAACCAATTATATGAGTCTTACAAGAAATATTATCTCAACTAGTGCGGGGACCATGGGTCTATATAACCGAGCTTCCAATAAGTAGATCAAGAATTTAGCACTAAAATTCACTAACTTATTAATTCTTCGTTGAATCCACGCATAGAACTCAGAATTGCACTCTCAGTATATAGAATGCTTTATATGTTCCACCATATAGACGCATCATTAGTTATCCATTGTTATAATCCTAATGTGATCAATGATCCTCTATATGAATGAGCTACACTGTAAAGGGATTAGATTACCGTTACACCCTACAATGTATTTATTCCTTAAAACACTTGACCCCGTATAAATGATATTTCAGCTTATGTGAAATGAGTACTCCACCATTTATGTCCGTTTGGTCAAGCTCGAAGGAGATCATCCTTTGCTTAATATTCGCCAGATAGAAGCTATAGATTCCATGTTTATGCTAGCGCTCCCACTCAATTGCACTACTGTCTTCCCAAAATGTACGTATCACCCTGACCTAAAAGTAGGCTTAACTAACAAATCAAAGAACACGAATAGCTTTTCAAGATTGAGCCTAATCATAACAGGATTAAGAACATTTGATCTAGGATCAACTAGGCGATATTGACTTGAATAGATATTACGGTAAGTTTAATAAATCTAAGTCAAAGTTCAATATCGGTCCCTTCCGATGCATACTCCATGCATCCAACCTGAGCTTTACTTTAACCAATACTCTGGAAAGAACATAGCACTTCTCCAAATGCAAGTAAACTCTGTTGTAGATTATCATATCAGTAAAACCCTATGTCTGATAAATCTAGGAAACTTTATTCACATAGTCATGTTTACTTTCCAATGTGTTGACGGCACAATAAATAGGATCAAGTATGTGAAAAGGGTTTCAGATGAATTTATACATTATGTACATATAATCATGAAATAAATCATGTGAACCATGCAACATTAAATGTTATTTCTGATCTATATTAATAAGTAAATCTGATTATATTGAAATGAGTTTTATTTAGGGCATAAAACCCAACAGAAAGATGGGTCTCTGCGAATGTGCATTGACTACCAGGAATTGAACAAGCTAACAATCAAGAATAAATATCCTTTACCTAGGATCGATGATCTTTTTGATCAACTTCAGGGGAAGACAGTCTTTTCAAAAATTGATCTCCAATCGGGCTATCATCAGTTGAGAATCCGGGAGGAGGACATTCCAAAGACAGCTTTCTGCACTAGGTATGGACATTATGAATAACTGGTTATGTCTTTTGGACTAACCAATGCTCCCGCATCTTTCATGGATCTGATGAATAGGGTATTTTAGGATTTTCTCGATATCTATGTTATTGTGTTTATCGATGACATCCTTGTGTATTCTCAATTAGAAGAGGAGCATGAGCAACATCTCCGAAGGGTTCTGAAATGGCTTCGGGAACATAAGTTGTACGCCAAATTCAAGAAGTGCAAATTTTGGCTATCTCAGGTGCCCTTCCTTGGGCACATTGTTAGCAAAGATGGAATCAAGGTGGATCATGGAAAGATAGAATCCGTCAGGGATTGGCCAAGACCGAAAACAGTGACTGAAGTTAGAAGTTTCTTGGGTTTGGCTGGATATTATCGTCGCTTTGTAGAAGGGTTCTCTAAAATTTTAACACCCTTAACCGAGCTTACTAAAATGAATCTGCGTTTCGTGTGGATAGACAAGTGTGAGGCTAGCTTCCAGGAGCTGAAACAGAGACTAATTACAGCTCCAGTATTAGCCCTACCCCCTGACAAGGAGAAATTCGCGGTGTATTGTGATGCATCCAGATAAGGTCTGGGGTGTGTACTGATGCAGGCCGATCGAGTTATTGCCTATGCCTCCTATCAATTGAAAGAGTATGAGCAGTGGTACCCGGCTCATGACTTAGAACTTGCAGCGGTAGTTTTTGCTTTGAAAATTTGGCGGCATTATCTCTACGGATAGAGATGTGAAATTTATATTGACCATAAAAGTCTCAAATATTTCTTTACTCAGAAAGATTTGAATATGAGACAGAGACGTTGGTTAGAGTTGGTTAAGGATTACGATTGTGAGATCCTTTACCATCCTGGGAAGGCCAATGTAGTGGTCGATGCCTTGAGCAGGAAGGGTCTCGGGCAGGTAGCTAGTATGGTTCAGATTTCACCTCAGTTAGCAGAAGACATGGTTAGATCAAGCATCGAGTTTGTTGTAGGCAAACTTCATAACTTGACGCTGCAATCTGATCTGTTAGAATGAATTAAAGCTGCCTAGTTAATTGATCCATAGTTAGTAAAGATCAGAGAAGAGGTGTTAGCTGGTCAAGCCAGGAATTTTACAGTGTCAGAAAATGGGATGTTGTTGTTCAAAACCAAGGTTTGTGTTCCTAATAGTGTGGAACTCAAAAATTAAATTCTCGAAGAAGCGCATACTACTCCATATTCCCTACATCCCGGTACCAACAAAATGTATCAAGATCTTGAACCTTACTTCTTGTGGAGCGGAATGAAGAAAAATGTGGTAGAATTTGTATCGAGATGCCTAACCTGTTAGCAGATCAAGGCTAAACATCAGAGACCGGTAGGGTTGTTATAGCCTTTAACCCTACCTGAGTGGAAGTGGAAAGATATCACGATGGACTTTGTGGTTGGAGTACCTAGAACCACGGGTTTGTTTGATTCTATTTGGGTTGTGGTAGACCGATTCATGGAGTCTGCACATTTTCTACCAGTTAAAACAACCTTTTCAGTGGATCAGTACGCGGATTTGTACGTCAAAGAAATAGTAAGATTGCATGGTGTACCCAAGTCCATAGTTTTAGATAGAGATCTGAAATTTACCTCTAAGTTTTGGCAGAGTTTGCAACGGGCTATGGGTACTAAACTGAAATTCAGTACACCTTTCCATCCTCAGATTGATGGACAGTCCGAAAGGACAATTCAGATACTGGAAGATATGTTGCGAGCCTGTGTTATGGATTTCGAGGGTGTTAGGTTATAATTAGCCTATGTTTCGAGTCTTTAAAGTTAGCAATATCTCATCTATTGGTGTCTTTTGGAGCAGTTTTACGCTTGATTTTCATGATTTCAGGTTCCCGGGGTGTTAAAGTTCGAATTCAGTCAAATGGCGATAAACTGGGACAAACTTGGAAAAAATTGGAAAATTCGGCTCCAGACGCATCAGTAGTCGCGACCTCCAGAGAGCCAGGTCGCGACCCTTTTTTCTGGTCGCGACCCTGGTCACGACTTCGAGAATTGGCAGAAACTTGGTTTTTCGAGTTTTGCCTGTAGTCGCGACCAGCTTAAATGCTAGTCGCGACTAGGTACGGAAATCGCAGATTTGACCTAATTTTGATTTTTCTCTCAATTGGAGGCACACCACTCATCCCTATATAAGGAATACGACATTGAAGGTCAGAGGTAAGCAAAAACAGACCTAATAGTGGAGGCAAGTGGAGAGGAAGCTATCTTGAAGACCCGGAGCGATACCACGTTCTAGTTTCTTTCTTTTACCCTTTTAATTCTTCTTTATGTTTGTTTTTATTTCTGAATTAATCATGGATGTTTTTAGAGTTATTATGAACTAAATTTCCCAATAAGGGAGGATGATGAATGTTGTTTAAGTTTATGCCTAGTTAATAAATAATTGTAATTCCTTCATCTTATGTGTGAATACTATCTAGATTTGTGTTTAATTCCATGTGCAAGCTTGATCACCTTTTACATGTTTAATGATCTCAATTTGAAATCTGAAAAGTGAGAATTGAGAATGCTAAAATTTGGATAGTCTAGGTTTTGATGTGAAACGAAAGTATTTACATAGCCTCAGTGACGAAAAGATTATTGCTTAATGCTGATTTTGTGTTGATTTAATTAAGAAGTTAATTAAAGAACATATTATTTAGAACCTAAAAGATCTGAAAAGAGTTAGGTTAATTTATAATCTGTCATTCACATTGAGATAAGGATAGCAATTAGTATTAACATAGGTAGCTTATCAACAGGATTCACCTCCCTAATCTCTCATCTTGATTAATCTTCGTTTATTTCCTCTTTAATTTCTGAGTTATTTACTTTTAAATTGAAATCTTATTATTTTACCGAATAGAATCATAAGTATAGTTTAGTAGTACTTAATCCAATTCCCTGTGGTTTGACCTCACTTGCGTGAGATACTACTTGATTGCGTATACTTGCGTAGTAAATATAAAATTCGTAACAAGTTTTTGGCGCCGTTGCCGGGGAATTGTTTAAAGATTAATATTACACAAAATTATACTAACTTCTACTTTGGTATATTTTCTCTTGCTGATTTTTCTAACCTTTTTCTTGCAATATTTTCGGGAACTATTTCAGGAATCATAAGTGTATGCGCCGTCAAGGACAAGCTGTGATATTACCAGTTGATCCTGAAATCGAGAAAACTTGTAGGAGAAACCGAAAGAACAAGAGGCAAGAGGGAGTTTCAGCAACTGCTGAAACTTCAGAAATCATGGCTGCTAATGCTGCAAACAATGGAGGCAATAACGGTAATAATGGTGGCGCAGTAGAAGATCAAGCTAATGGCCGCAGCTTGAGAGATTACATTCTCCCTACTCTGACGGGAGTGCAGTCGTGTATCAGGCCACCGGCAGTGGATGCAAATAACTTTGAGATCAAACCTGCCATACTTCAAATGGTGCAGTCTTCAGTTCAGTTTGGTGGCCTCCCTTCTGAAGATCCTAACCTGCATCTCTCTAACTTCATGGAACTTTGTGAAACTTTTAAAGTTAATGGAGTTAGTGATGATGCTATTCGACTGAGACTGTTCCCATTCTCTCTTAGAGAATGAGCCAAGAGTTGGCTAAACTCCTTACCACCCAACTCTATTGCCACCTAGAATGATCTGGCAACGAAATTCTTGTCAAAGTTCTTTCCTCCAGCCAAGTCTGCAAAGCTGAGGGGAGAAATCAATAACTTCTGCCAACAAGATAATGAATCTCTCCATGAGGCTTGGGAGAGGTTTAAAGATCTGATCAGAAGGTGCCCTCATCATGGTATAGAGAAGTGGATGCTGGTCCACAACTTCTACAATGGGTTGGTAGGAAACACTAGAACTTTAATAGATGCAGCAGCTGGAGGAGCCTTTATGAGAAAGAGTGCTAATGAGGCTTATGATCTATTGGAGGAGATGACTCTAAACAATCAGTAGTGGCCAACTGAAAGGAGTCAATCAAAGAAGGTAGCTGGTGTGTTAGAGGTTGATGCCATCACAAAGTTGACAGCACAGGTTGAGGCATTGACAAAGTTAATTGCAGGGCAAGCTAAACAAGCCCAAGTTGTGTGTGAGTTATGTGGGGGAAGCAGAATGTCAAGCAGATGTGGATGATTTGCCAATGGATGAAGCTAAAGCCATTGGAAACTATTCACAGAACAACAACAACAACTATGGGTTCAACCAGGGTAATAACCGAAGAAACAGTGGGTTCTATCAGCAATGAAATCAGAACCAGAATCAGAATCAACAGTTTAATCAGCAACAAACCTCTGGTGGAAATTCTAGTTTGCAGACAGATTTATCGCTTCAATTCATGACTGAAACTAGATCTTCAATCAAAGACCTGCAGACACAAATGGGCCAACTAGCAACTCAAGTAGCAACTCGTCCTCAAGGGAATTTGCCTAGTACAACTGAAATTAATCCTAAGGAAAACTGCAATTCAATTACCCTGAGGAGCGGTAAGAAGTATGATGGGCCTGAATTGACACAACCAATTGATGTAAATAAGGAGATTAAAGTTCAACCAGTGCCAACCCCAACACCAACAGTAGAGAAGGCTACTGATAGCTCAACCCAGCCACAATAGTCCCCACCAATCAGTATTGAGCATCATGAAAATATACCTTATCCTCAGAGACTCCGTAAGACCAATCTAGACAAGCAGTTCACAAAATTTCTAGAGGTCTTCAAAAGACTACACATCAACATTCCTTTTGCTGAAGCCTTGGAACAAATGCCCCGTTATGTGAAGTTCATGAAGGAGATACTGTCAAAGAAGAGAAAATTGGAGGACTATGAAACAGTGGCATTAACTGAGGAGTGTAGCGCCATTTTGCAAAAGAAACTACCGCCCAAGCTTAAAGATCCGGGTAGTTTCAATATTCCATGCTCTATAGGGGGTTCGGTGGAAACCAAAGCTCTGTGTGATTTGGGAGCAAGCATTAATCTAGTGCCATTGTCTGTCTTCAAAAGGCTAGGATTGGGAAAAGCAAAGCCTACAACAGTGACTTTACAACTGGCAGATCGTTCTTTGACTCATCCTCGTGGGATAATTGAAGATGTACTGGTGAAGGTTGGTAAGTTTATCTTCCCTGCTGATTTCCTAATTCTTGATATGGAGGAAGATTCAACTATTCCCATTATTTTGGGAAGACCATTCTTAGCCACGGGCCGAGCAGTAATAGATGTTCAAAAGGGAGAGTTAAAGTTGAGAGTGCAAGATGAAGAGGTCAATTTTAATGTTTTTGCCCCAACTGACATTCCTACCTGTTGCAAGATTGAGATGGTGAAGGGTTCTTTTGTTAAATCTGATAAGAAGAAATCAAAGCCTAAAGAGCGACTTCGAACGATTCAGCGTCGTTGGAAAAGATTGATGTGTGGTAGTTTTGAAGGTGAGCTTACTCTTGTGCAAAAATCTGAAATCAACACTATTGGTGGTCAATTTTCTTCATTTAGTACGAGGGCTCTTTTGGATGAAAAGGGTCCACCCAACCCTTTTTGAGAGGGTCTCAGGTAAGTTTCTTCTCTCTGCATATTACTGTATACATTGGGGACAATGTAATATTTAGTTTGGGGGGAGAGACTTAAAAAAAAAATTAATTTTAAATTTTGCACTTTAATTTCTGCATTTTAATTTTCTGTTTTAGTTTTTTTTTGTTTTCGTTAAGGAATGGCAATAAGCTTGACGATAGTTGTATATTGCTGATTAGTGTGATGTGATCTAAAACTGTAAAATAACTGTGTGCTTGATTTTGTTAACTCTTTGGATTAGTTTGGATGCTTAGCAACCTGTGTTTTTCTGCAAATACTCAATTTGTGAAAATTGTTATAATTGTTTTATTATGGTTTGTGGTAAGATTGATAGGATAGCTTAGAACTTGCATGTTTATTCTTTTGAGGCGAAATCCTTGATAGTGTTCAATTGGAATATGACTTAGGCATTTGTTGGATAGTTTGAGCCTTTCAAGCCTACCGTAATAATGTGTATCCCTAGTTACCCTTTTGAGCCTAAACCCGTTATGTTTTTCACCCATTGACCCAAAATTTTTTAACCATACTATTGATTTTTCTTCACCATTATATGCATGATATCATAAGCTAAATAATTAGTTTGGGGGAGAGAAATATTTAGTGTGAGGAAATAGTGAGAGGGAGAAAAATTTGTAAGATTGAGAAGAAAAAAACTGTGCAATTCAATGTCACTGAAAAAAAAAGAAAAAAGAAAATATGAAAAAAAAAACACGATGAAAAAAGTAAAAATATGTGTTCAAAAAAAAAAGTAAAGTATATGATTTCAGTGATGTTGGAAGATAATAAGTTTATCTTCTCTCAATCTTGGTAAATGTGGGAACACTATGGGGTATTGAAAAAGAAAAAGTAAGAAGCTTGTGGGTTCTGTTTGTGTGCTTATGATATCTTGAGCCAGAATTGTCTTTTGCCTATCCCTGAATATCTGAGCCATACTACCTAAGCCTTGAAAAGACCTAATGATTCCGAAGAACACTGTTAACATTAGTGGAAAAAGGTAAGCATGCAAGCTTATGAGTTATCGGATTGTGGAATTAATGGAAAGAGTAAAACTCTTATAACAATGTTTCACATTTGAGTAGATTGTTGCAGTTGTACATAGTGTTATTAATTGAGCATCCGAGTTAATTGTTACAGTTAGTAGGATCAAAATTCTAGTTTATGCAAGGAAGAAAACAGAGCATGAGTCAGCAGCGTAGTAATTATCTGATAGTGTAGTTAGTTTTTTTTATCTTACTCGGGGGCGAGTAAGAATCTAGTTTGGGGGATTTTGTTAAGTTATAATTAGCCTATGTTTCGGGTCTTTAAAGTTAGCAATATCTCGTCTATTGGTGTCTTTTGGAGCAGTTTTACGCTTGATTTTCATGATTTCAGGTTCCCGGGGTGTTAAAGTTCGAATTCAGTCAAATGGCGAAAAACTGGGACAAACTTGGAAAAAATTGGAAAATTCGGCTCCTGACGCATCAGTAGTCGCGACCTCCAGAGAGCCAGGTCGCGACCCTTTTTTCTGGTCGCGACCCTGGTCGCGACTTCAAGAATTGGCAGAAACTCGGTTTTTCGAGTTTTGCCTGTAGTCGCGACCAGCTTAAATGCTAGTCGCGACTAGGTACGGAAATCGCAGATTTACCTCTAAGTTTTGGCAGAGTTTGCAACGGGCTATGGGTACTAAACTGAAATTCAGTACACCTTTCCATCCTCAGATTGATGGACAGTCTGAAAGGACAATTCAGATACTGGAAGATATGTTGCGAGCCTGTGTTATGGATTTCGAGGGCTCCTAGAGTAAGTACCTACCATTGATAGAGTTCTCGTACACTAATAGTTATCGAAGTACGATAGGGATGGCTCCCTATGAGTTGTTATATGGCCGAAAGTCTAGATCTCCCATCCACTGGGATGAGACAAGGGAGAAGAAATACCTAGGTCCAGAATCAGTATAGCGGACCAATGAGGCAATTGAGAAGATTAAAGCTAGAATGCTTGCCGCTCAGAGTAGGCAAAAGAGTTATGCAGATCCGAAACGCAGAAATGTTGAGTTTCAAGTAGGGGATCACGTGTTCTAATGAGTATCTCCAATGAAGGGGATCAAGCGTTTTGGGAAAAGAGGCAAGTTATGCCCTAGATTTATAGGACCTTTTGAGATTCTCGAGAAGGTTGGACAAGTGGCATATCGATTAGCTTTGCCTCCAGCTCTTTCAGCAGTTCACAACGTATTCCATGTCTCTATGTTGAGAAAATACGTTTCAGACCCTTCTCAAGTACTTACCTATGAAAATCTTGAGCTGCAGCCAGACATGTCATATGAAGAACAGCCAGTGCAGATCCTTGACAGAAAGGATAAAGTCCTTCGGAATAAGACCATAGCCTTGGTCAAAGTGCTCTGGAGGATAAGTAAGGTGGAGGAAGTCACCTGGGAGTTAGAATCAGACATGAGAGCCCACTATCCAGAGTTATTCAGGTTAGATTTCGAAGACGATATCCTTTTAAGGGGGGATAGTTGTAAAGATCGCTTAGTTTTAATTTGGAAATTATCAGATGATTAGAGTTTAATTATGAAAATTATTTATTGATTTTAAATTATTAATTTATGATGATTTATTTAAATTCAAAATGCATTTTATATGTTATATATAGAGATTTCATAATTTTGCATGTTTTGTGTCTGGCAACATTGGAACACGGTGTTTGGCTATTAGAATCACATCCTAGTATTTTTAGTATAGAGGGGCGCTATAGTTAGACATTGGAAATGTCGAGAATAGTTGAGATTTTAGAAGTTACTAAAATACCCCATGTGACCATTTATGATTTTTAGTTGGGAAGGGCAAAATAGTCTTTTGCCAAGGGTTTCTTTTGTCTTTTAGCAAGATTTATTTTAAGTTTATTTTCAAATTATTCTTTAGAAAATTTAGTTGTTAATACCTAAGTTATTACATTTATCATTTTTTCTTCATAAAAATCAAAAATATCAAGAAACAAGCTCTCTTCTCTCTCTTCACTCCTTTCTCTCGAGCCCTAGAAGAACCAGCAGCTTAGTGGAGTTCTTCAGCTGGTTTTGTGAATAGAAATTAGCTTTTGGTGTTTTGATTGAGTATTAGGGTTCTGAGTTGTGGATTATGTTTTCTTTAGTTGAATTAAGTTTTACATGTTAGTTTAAGCATGTTTTGATTGTTTGGTTTGGAGTTTAGACAAGGTTTGAGTTAGAACTCAAACTTTGGTCTCCAATGGTGAAAATTTATTTTGAGGTTCTCTAGTTGTTTTATTGCTTGGGATTTGTTCTTTATGGTCTAAATAACAGGTCTAGAAAGTTTGGTAGAGTTTGGGGGTGAATTGAAGTTGTTATGGAATTTTTGGTGATTCCTGTATTGAACCGGAATTCTGGTTCAGAGGGACCTGTAGGAACCGGAATTCCGGTTGGTCCCTAGGAAACCCCACAGAATCGAAATTCTGGTTGGGGAACCGGTCTACCGGTTGGGGCAATTTTGGGAACCCTAGTTTTGCCCATTTTTTAAAGATATTTAGGGTAATGCCATGTTATTTATCGATAGGGAAACTTTTAGTTTCAAGTTTAGATCCCCGAAAAGTGATTTAGCGGGTCACTTATCTATGTTATAGTTGATGTGATTTAGGAGCCTGTAATTCGCCGAGCAGTTATTCCACTTAGGTTGGCCGGCACACCTTAATTCGGAATCGAGGTAAGATTAGTATAATGTCATACATATGTTATTACATGTTTAGCATACATGTTGTTTATGCCTGTTAGATTACATTGATAACAGTAATAGTATACATAGAGTTGTACTGATTACTGATAAATGTATGTTGGCTGAAATACTGATCGATGTTATAAATATGGCTAGAGTATGACTAGCATATTGAGTATAGGCTGACATTATGGTCGATAGTATTGTCATATGAACGTTCTAGACTCAGTACCGTGTGGGACACGGGGATTAGGGTTATGATCGGGTGTATGGGCACCAGGTTATAACCCGGGTTATTGTATGTTATATGTTATGCTTTTCTCACTGCGTCTGTCGACTCACAGTGCTATTGCTATGTGTAGGTAAGGGCAAAGCTAAAGTTGAGGAGCCGTGAGAGCGAGCGGGTGAAGATTGTACATGTCGGGGCGTTTAGGCCTCGAGTGTACGATCCTCGAGACATCAGGGCTTTTGCTGTTTAGTCGCTAGGCGACAAGTATTTTGTATATGAATAGTAAACTTTTGTAACTGTATTTTGTAAACGGGATCCCGAAATTTTATAAATGTAATATATTATGTTTTAAATAATTAAACAAAATTTTAATTATTTACGATTTCCAATAATCTCGTTGATTAGCAACGAGCTGCACAGTATGTTAAAAATCACGCTAACACACCTATAATAGTTAGGGTGTTACAGCGAAAGATCTACCTTTAATGTGTAATTCTATGGCAGTGTGTTCAACATGATTTGTGGCATTGATTATAGCAATATGTTTAATTTCTGAAAAATATTATTACTCGATAATAAAAATTCATTGTAATTTAGTTTGTCACACAAACAAATAATACTACCAAATAAAATAATTTATCAAGAATTCATATTTTTCAAAAGATCTCACAAATATAAATAAAACATAAAATTTCAACTTAAAGAGAAGAAAAATAATATAATTGCTTAATCATCTATATAGTACGTGTGGAAGGCAGAATCGTTCAAGAATCCAAAGAAAGATGATCTTCCAAAGGAAAAAAAATATCCATTTTTTAAACAAATGATCATTATGTGAAATTTTATTTTATTGTTTAACTAGGGAATAGATCCGCGCTTCGCACTGTTTTCATAATTTTTAACGAATAAAATTTCAAATTTAATATTTTTTAAACTTTTTTCTTATGAATAATATAAATTATATAATATATTTATGTAAAATCTTTTTTATATTTGTGATTAGCATAAATATTAATCATAATACAATAAAAATAAAAATGCATCTCGGATAAAGTTATTTATAATAATTAAAAGCTATTGAAAATATAAATTCTTTTTAAATGAGTGAGATATTATAATATAATAGATTTTCATTCATTTATAGCAAAACTTTTATTCATGTATATTTAAATTAAATATTTTTATAGAGTTAATAAGTATAATACTCACATAGTTTATAAATAATGTTGGACTCTTACAAAAATTAAAAATATACGTCACTTAGAAGACATATTATAAAACAGATAAATAGTACAAATATAATTATAAGATGACATCTCATTTGATTTGTATATTTCCTTATTTATAGAAAAAATAAAATTGATCTAGTTTCACTTAAAATAATTTAGTTTGAACACTTTTTTGAGCTAACAAAAATATAGAATAGTATATGTAAAATTTTTAAAAGAAAATCAATTCATAATAAATTGTATATTCTTATGTATTACATAATAGATTGTATATTAGATAAAAAATAAAAAAAAAATTATAGAGTAAAACATTAAAATTAAAAAAATAAATAAAAATTTACAGGGTAAGAAATTAATCAACCACCCATAAAAATAAATCTTGGATGAATCAATATGGCATAGTAAGAATATTAATATTTATAACCTATATGAATAATACCTACATAATTTATAAATAATGTGAGATATTTAGTTCTAATATATTTGAAGAAGAAATTTTGTGCATAGTTTTTGTTTGTGTAGTTATTTTTTAAACAAAATAAAAAAATTTCACAAAATTTTAAAAATAGAATAAAAAAATCTAAGATGCCACCTATACTTATTTTGTGCTTTCTTTTATAATATATATATTAATATATTGATTGATTAGGATGAAGTAAAATAGTTATTGCTAATAATAATAATAATAATAATGTTATTTATATAGCGCTTACAAAAACTACAATTCTCACATATAATAGTTAGTTTTTAAGTAGATTAAATGTAATAAAAAATAAAATTGAATTATATTAATTATAATTATGTGTAGTAAATTTATTCTACAAAAAAGTAGTGTAGTAATTAATTCTGTTTTATTTGAATTTTTATGACAATAATACTAATTATTAAGTAACACTTCTAATTTTTCCTATATATATGTATATTTTTTTACAAAAATTTTATACATATAAATTAAAAAAGTAGATCAATGTTTTCAATATTTTGAGTAATATTCACCCCATTAATATGATTTGATGATGAATTATTTTTTTTACACATTTTACAATATGTATGCGTATTTTTTAATTGTGATATTTATCAGAAGATGAAAAGACATTATTGATCCCATTAATGAATAATTTGATGATAATTTTTTTTTTTTGCATTAATATTAATGGTGATAAATATTAAAAAAAATGAAAAGACATGATTGGAAAGTTTTAAGGAGGTTGATGTGGCAACTTAGATGAGTTTTCTTATCTCTTTTCTATTTTTTCTAATTTTCATAGTTATTTATTAATTTTAATTATTTTTTATTCAATAATAATATAAATAATAGATATAAAATGGGAAATTTGATTTTTTATGCTTACATTTGGTTAAATTTTTTTTCTAAACAAATAATAACTAATATTTGTAAGATATGACAACTTTTATGATATCCCTAAAATACCTCCATTTACATCACCCCATTTATACCATCGGACCACCCATCGGGCCACCCCATCGGGCTACCATCGGACCACCCATCAGGCCACCCATCGGACCCATCGGACCACCCATCGGACTACCATCGGACCAAATCTGCTACCAATTTTTTTTTTTTATGTTTTTGTACATACAAAAGTAGCATCAGGTGACCATTGGACCACCATCGGACCCTATCGGACTATCAATTTTTATTTTTTATTTTTTATGTTTTTGCACTAAAAAAAAGTATGGAAAATTTGAGAGGGGTATTTTTGGGTTTTAAATAAAGTGGGTGATATGTATTAGTTTAGAAATAAAATATTAGATATATGTAGATATAGAAAATCAAATTTCCCTATAAAATTTATAACATCAATTATCATTCAATAGGCATGTGAAACGTTTATGACATAATTCAAAAACGGTTACTAAATTTTTATAAAAGACTTTTTCGTATGTCTATTATTATTATACCAAATATATATGCAATTTATTAAACAACCATAAAAAAAAAAGAAAGTAATACATATAAATAGAGGTTTTCACATCTCTTTTCATTGGAGATAATGAGTGGATATATGTAATTTATATTCTTTTGGCACTAATCTCAAAGCTTCTCTCACACCAAGGTGGCGTTTGGTTGGAGGTAATGAAATGGAATGGAATGGAAAGGAAACAATTTTCATTTTATTCTTGTGTTTGGTTGCATTTTAAAGTATTGGAATGACATTCTAATGGAATGCTCTTTCCACCATTTTGGTGGAATGGCTATTCCATTTTAAAAAGAAAGGAATGACCATTCCAATGTAACAAGAAAAAAAATTTAATTATTTTTTTATTATTTTTTTTTATGCATTTTAAATTTTATTCCATTCCATTCCTATTCCTATTCCCTTTCCCATTCCTATTTCTATATTTTCATTCCTCCCAACCAAACGCCTCCTCAAAATCTTAATTCAATTTATTCTTTGATCATCATGTAAGTGTCTCTAAGGTATGTATAAGAATTATTATTTATTTATTTATTTTTCCTTCTAATTAATCTCATGAATATAAATATATGCATTATTATTCATTTTCTTTGTTCTTCTAACAAATTTTATTAGTATTGATATAAAATTTGTATTAGGATTAAACTTTTTAGAAAAAAATTTCATGAAATGTTCTTACTCTAAAATTTGAAGAAAAGTAAATGTATATATTTATATATCTAATTGTTTGCCTTTTAATACTTTTTATTTTTTTATTTATTAATTTAGTTTAGTTGCTGTTGTAAATTATTTATATAATTTTTTAATATGTCAAGCTTATTTAAAATAACTAATATAAAAACGTAGTGAAAAGAAGAGCTCATGTTTGACCTTTAAATAAAAGTCAAAATATATAAATTTGATTATTATTCAAGGGGATTTCTTTCTAATATTATTATTATTATATTTCATAATATTTAGTCTAATTAATATTTTTTTTTATTTAAAAAAGATTTAATAATAATTTAATATTGTACATATAAATCTTCTAATTTTGAAATGATGTAATTCTAAGATAATTATCTAAACTACTTTTATCAGTTTTGAAAGAAATTAAAACCATTTTTTGGCCAATAAAGTAAAATTAAAATACAAATTCAATAAAAAAATAAAAATAAAAAAAGTATAACTCATCGATTCAAATGTAATTCTAATAATACACCTTCTTATGAAATATATAAAAATGTGAATCTTTATCTCTCTATATATAAACATATATATATATTCATGTATAATATTAAAAACAACTATATACTATATATGACAGTATTATATTTGAGATTTTCTCAAATAGAAAAATTCAAATGAAAAAAAAAATTATCGTCAAATTATTTTTTGATAGATATGTGGTGTCTTTTTATATTTTTATAATCTTATCACCATCATTAATTATATTGTTATTATTATTAAAATGGACATATGTACTGTAAATCATGTAAAATAAATTACCATTAAATCATTCATTATTAAGGGCATATTTTCATTGTTATATCTCCCACCATTATTATTAGGGATTTTTTTAAACATATACGTAGTTAACGAAATATTTATAAAAATAACAATAAGTAATTTATTCATTAAAATAGGGGTTTTTTTTTTTTTGTGTGTGAGTGCCAACTTCTAATATTTTTCTTTTCTTTATTTTGTTTGTGTTAACACAAACCTGATCTTTTTTTTTAAAAAAAAAAAAAATCTAGCTACAGAATCATTGCAATTTATTTTCTAATTAATCATTGTAAGAAGTGTGAAACAAAATACATAAAATATTCAAAATCAAAAATAATTTTTTATTTCATTTCATATCTTGTTAACAAATATATATTTATAAATTATTATATTTTAGAAAGATAAATTATTAAATAAAATACTAATTGGTTTATGAATATCTCATATATATTTTTATTACTTGTTTCAGTAAAACTATAATTTTATTTTCAAATTATATAATGTTGTTGATCAAGTTATATTTATGTGACATTTTTATTTACTTATTTATATATCAACTCTACATTATTTTTAATATATTTTAAATTTAATAATTTACAATAAAATAAAATATATATATATATATACCAAATAGCTTATATTAGCACATGAGTATATATTTTTTTTAAAAAAATATAATCCTTGTTTGATGTTATTTATGATGTTATTGATAATAACTCTGTAAAATAAGTTCATATAGAATATGTACTATATGGTAACTTTTAGATATAAAATTATAAATAATTTGTAATTAGTAACCTATAAAATTAGTTGAAATGCACATTGAATTCTGTTTATGTTGGTTGCTTTTTCTTTTTTCATTAACAAAACATAAAAGAAACTATAAGGTTACTTTTGATTCCGAACAATCCAGCAAAAAGTGAAAAAACTTATATGTTTCTCATATATCAAAATAATTATTTCGAAAGAAAAAAATAGTTCACAATAGTACTACTCTTGAGATCAAACGATAACGATATAGCTAGAATTATTTTTTACGGGTTAATTTCCTTCTAAATTATTTAGAAGTCTATTAATTTTTTTTTTCTAGAAAATAAATTTATGAAAATACAATTTAGTAACTTTTAAATTTGAAATATAAATAAAAATACTTTTCAGTAAACTATAAATTTAGTTAGTATAATTTATTTTCGCTTTTTGGGAGTTTTGAAAAAAGTAACTATTTAATTGCTTTTGATGTGAATAAGATATTAATTGGTTACTTTTCCATTAAAATTTTATTTCATAATTTTAGACATATGTAAATAATAAAATAACTATTTTAATATGTGATAAATATATAATTTAAGAAAAAAATACTATTTGGTTACTTAATATAAAAAAAAAAAAAAACATATTAAAATAGCTTTATTAAATAGATTTCTTCAAAGTATATCTTTTAGTGACTTTTAAACATGAAATAACAAAAATTAGTGTAATGTATGATGTTGGTTGTCGTCTTGAATTATAAGATATTACGTGGTTTCTTTAAGTTATTTTAGAAATTTAGCAAAATTGTTATAAAATAAACTTAGGTATAATATAATCTATAAAAAATTTTAAATATGAAATATCAAACTATTTTTTAGTAACTAATAAAATTGATTGACATATTAAATTTTGTTAACTAAATAGAAAATAAACTTTTAAAATATATATTTTTCATATGTTAAAATAATTACCTTGAAAAATAAATTAGAAAAAGTATAATTCTTGAGCTCAGGTGATAAATAGTTCGGCCAAATTTTTCTTTGAACCTTTGAAGAAAAAAAAAAGTGAATCCTCATAAAAAAAATAAAAAAAAAAAAAGAGAGAGAGAAAATGAGAGAGAGAATTACATCTAAATTTATTAAAGAAAACAAAAACAGAGAAAAAAAGTAAAAGGTGCCTAAGAAAAATTAAAGTGAATGGCTAATAGTATCACTTAAAAAAAATTGAGAACGTGCAAAAATATATAAACTTGATTGAATAGTAATGAGCATAGGAGTTTAACATCGGTACACGTTTCAAAACTATTTTTAACATTTCATCAATAAAATTAGCAGCGGTAATTATACAAATAATTTAATAATTACGTTGTGGAGCGTAATTTTCTCTTATTATTATACCAATCTCTTAGTATTCCACCAATATTATTCATAACTTTTCATTAATACATAATTAATCTCATGCCAACAATATATATGGTTCTACAATAGAATCTCTATCCAAGAATACACTTGGGACCAAGTAAATTATATTCTAATTGAGAGGTTATAACTAAATAGAGTTACTCTAGAAAAAAAAAATTAAAAAACTAAAAAATATCAATGTAATAATAATAACAATAAATAATTATTAATACTATATTATATTAAAATTATTTTAGAGTAAATATAATGTTCATACATGTATTATAATTTGAAAAAATTATTAATTTTACATAAATAAATTTACAAAATATATGTATATATTTTATTAAGATGTAATTATTCTTATATAGAGGTATACTTTGTTAATACGGGACTTAGAAAATGTATAACTAATTACAATTTAGAGGTTATTCTTATTTATAACTGGCCCAAATTGGGACTTGATTTTTTTTATAATAAATTAGAGGTTATTCTTGAATAGAGTATTCTTAAATAGAGGTTCTACTGTATTAAGAGTTCTCAGTCTTTTATATTAATTTGATGATATTTCTTTTCATCAAATTAAATGAATAGTTTCATTTTTAGTTCATTTCAATTTAAAAACAAATTGCACTTATTTTTGCAATATTTTTACATAATTATTTATTAAATAAAAATACAAAATTACGAACAATCAATAATTTTTTTATAAAAAAATAATTGATGCCTATTATATTTTAGAATTAAATCATGAATCCAGTTTTAAACTTATAATAATTATTTTTTATATTTATTTTATTATAAAAATATATGTACTTTCTTTATAAATTCTACTATTTTTAATATTCGTCACAAAATTTCTATTTTTTTACATTACAAAACAATACATAGAAAATTATGTTTCTACTCTTAAAATTTTACTCTTTTTTATAATATATTACACACATTAAAAAATTATATTTTAAATTACATTACTCAATAAGTAAAAAAATTAATTGAAATATAAAAATATTATAAAAATTGGACAACACCGCGCGAAGTGCAGTTTTGTTCCCTAGTTATAATGAATAAGTTGATGATAATATTTTTTTTTATTAATTTGATGATAATTTTTTATAGATAGTTTACAATATGTATGTGTATTTTTCTGAGAGGAACAAATGTAAAAACTCTTGTAAAATAATAAAAAATAGATTGAAAACTTTGTGGTTTTTTTTGTTAATAAATTCTATGTCCATCCATATTATTGATGTCGCTTTGCATTGAAATTATTTGTTTTGATTTTCTTTAACAAATTAAAAGTTAGAATTAAAATGAGTAAGCATGTAGAAATAATATCTTCAAAGGAAAGTTTGATAAATATTAAAAGTTAGAATAATATAAAATAAATTAAAAAATTAGAATATACACAAATTAAATAATGTAGAATGATAGAAAGTTTTTTAATTAATTGGTTGTAATGTTATGTTCTTGATAAATGTTAAAAGTTAGAATAATATAAATTAAAAAAAAAAATAACCACAACAATTTATATAAAGTTAAAATTATAGAAAGACATAATGCTACCTTATTTTAAAATTAAATAAATCAAATAAAGAAGAAGTATGTAACAAAAAAATCTTTAGAAAAAGTGTAAGAATAAAATTAAAATATATATTTTTAAATTATAAATTATAAATTAAAATATACATAAAATAATTCTAATATCAATAAAAAATGTAATGTACATGATAAATATTAATTTGTTTAATTTTTTATTATTAAAGCATATACTTTCTTTTTACAAAATATAAAACTCTCACAAAATAGTAAAATTATTGTTGCTATATTTATCATAAAATTATATAATTAATTAGATACTATAAAATATACAAATCATATTATGTAGGTAATATAAAAATACACAAATTTAAAAAAGTAGATAGAATACTAATAATTTTAACAGTAACAAAATTAATATGTGTATTTTTTTACTTTAACCTAGAAAGATAATTAATCAAAACTATAGATAAAAAGTTCATTAATAATTGAAAAAGAAGAAGAAGAAGACGACGTTGATTAAGAACACCCAAACCCTTTTTCCTTCAAATAGTACAACTACAAACCCAAACATATATAAATATATAATAAGTAAAATATACAAATTTACAATAAGCATATCTATATTTTCAGTAGTTTCATGGTAATAATTTTTCATAAAAAACCAACTTGATCAACATCATGAAGATTTGGGTTGAACATGTGGTGATGAAGGAGACTGCAACAGATCGAGTTTAGAGGCAGCAATAAATGTGAGAAACATATCATAATAGCCTTTAGATTCACTTAGCAAAAGAAAAAAAAAAGAGCCTTTGGATTATTAATTTTTTTAGTAGAAAACTCTCTCCAAAATAGTTGGCATATAATGCTTTGGTTGTTCAAGTAATTTGACATTAGCTAGTATATATATACATATACATGAATAATATTAAGAGTCCAACATTTAACTTATATTTTAAGCAAAAGAGTTATGAGAATATAAAGAGATTATAATAATAAATATCTAATAATGCATATATTTATGTGTAAGAGCATCTCCAACGACACACTAAATTTAGTGTTGCACGATCACTAAATTTAGTGTCAAAAAATATTTTTACTCCAACCACAACACCAAAAATTACACTAAAAAATATTTCTTATTATTATATTAATTTTTTAATAAAATAAAAAAAATTAATAACACATTAATTAACAAAAATTACAACAATTATTATATTTAATTAATAATTTAAATAAATTAACTAATTAAATTAAAGATAATAATACGGTAAAATTGGCAAAATTCTATAAACTAAAATATCATATTGCAATAATATAAATATTAATTAGAGAATAAACATTATATTCGAAAAAAATTAAATCAAATTAAATCAAACCAATAATTACAAAAAAAAAAATATATTATAATATGCTTTTATAATGCATCCCTCTAAATAAAAGAGTCACGTGAGAGAAAGTTTGAATTTTATTTTCGGTGTGTTAAATTTTTCTAAATTTTTTAAAGTTTTGGAGGATGACTTAAATAACTTTAATGTACACGACCATAAAAATCTAGAATTTTAAAAATTATAAATATAAGATTAAAATTCAAAATAACTATAAAATAGATAAATTAGAAAAAAAAAAAAGATAGAGAACATGTCACATAAATTCTAGAATGCTTTCTTTTATATATATATATATATATATATATATATATATATATATTGATATTGATATTGATATTAATTAATGAATATATATAAGTGGTAGAAATGATAGTTTTTTATTTTAGAATGTCACAGGTCATATTTTGTGATTTTTTAGTATAAAAAAGAAATAAAAAATAGAAAATTTATTTTTCTTAACTATATATTATGATTGATAATAAATAACCTTAAAGATGATATAAGAAGTAATATATCATTGTTGTGAAAATAAAAATTATTAGCAATAAGTATAGTATTGATATGATACATATATGACTTTTGGTCTACATATAGAAAAATTCAAAATTATTAAAAAATTAGAAAAAAAGAAAAATAGGTATGGAAGGTTATAAGAATCTTAAGCATGCCACATCAACTCTCTAAAACCTTCCTTTATATATATACTAGTTAACAACCCGCGCTTCGCTGCAGATATTTTAAAACAATTAACATTACTAATTTTCATATTATTTTTCTATGAATAATATGAGAAGTTAGATATACAAATAGGTCAGCTTGACATGTAATTACAAAATCTCTTTTTTATAATAGAAGTCCGATATGGTTCATATAACACTCTTCCGTAGCGATCATTTAAAATTATTTTCATCATTGTATATCACCTGTTGGAAAATTATCCCACATACTATTTTTTAATTCTTTTTTAAATTTACGCTTGCTATCGGGGTTTCTATATGAAATTCTGTAAAAATGTAAAAAAAAATGTTTTAAAGTTTAAAAATGAAAAAAAAAACTCTTATATTTTATATGAATTAATATTTATAAAGATAATAAAAAATAAAAAAAATACCGCAAATTAGCGTGACCATATAATTTAATTAGCTTACTTTCCATTAACGACAATTGCAGTACCATTGGCCCCGAGGTTGAACCCGATGGTTATTGAAGCGAGGTAAAGACCGTTATGCACGTCGAAGGCGATCAATAGGCGACATCAATATGATTAGAGTCAACAGAAGAAATTTGTGAGATTTGTAATGGGTTAAAAAGAACTCCTAAGCAAAACCTGATATGACTCGACACAGATAGTTCCATATGCTGACTAAGGAAACGAACGTGCTTATGTTATGCTCCGTTTCGGGTACCCGAGTGATGACCCAATTTGTCCGAGATTGTCTATGGTTGTTAGAGTACCCCCGACGCCGCTGATGCAAGCCATGAAGAGAATGGGCATGTCAACACTGAAAAGGGCTTGAAGTATTGTGTAATGTTAAGAGCCAAATTCATTCTTGATTTACACGTATATGTCATCCCCTTGTTGAATTGACTTTGTTTGGGAAAGAAGAAACTGTCAAGAAAGAGGTTGAGCTATATGGTTTAGTTTAAGGTTATATCATTAGCTTTCGTAGAGCTAATATTATATGGTTTAATTTAGGGTTATATATATAATAAGTTACGAAAGAAAAATAATATTAAATATATAGTTATTTTAATAATAATTAATAAAATACTAATTTAATGATTTATGCTCTGATAAAAAATTAAAGAAAAGAGAGAATTAAGAAGAGAACAAATAATGCTAATTAGAGAGATTTTAGACCGCCATATCACCGCCTCATACTTCTCTTTTATATATATATACAGTTTAACCTCTATTTAAGAATACTCTATTTAAGAATAACCTCTAATTTGTTATAAAAATATGAAATCCCAATTTGGGCCACTTATAAATAAGAATAACATCTATATTGTACTTAGTTATAAATTTTTTAATTCCCGTATTAATAAAATGTAACGCCCTAATGCTAAGGCACGCTACAGTGCTTTTTCAATTATTGTGCAATCTTTGCTAATCAAAGAAATTTCTCGAAAAACGTGTCAAATTAAAACTTTTGCATTAAATACTAAACTTTGTAATTTAATAAAATATTTACAAGTGTCGGGATCCCGATTTTTAAAACTTTACAAACTTTACTTTTCAAACATACATTCCAAAATATACAGATTTACAGGTCGCACAGCGACTTTCAAAATACAACTCCCAGATGTCCCGAGACCGAACACCTGTGTCGCGCCGCTTGACATGTACAATCTCAACCGAGCTCAGGTTCACTCCTGTTCAGCCTTCGCCTTTCCTTTACCTACACATGGAAGCGTAAACCGTGAGTCACCGTACTCGCAAGAAATGCATATAACATATCATATAATTTCCGACCTGTAAATAGGCGCCCATACACCTATTTACAGAGCTTAACAGATGAGTATGAACGTTCAAACTACTTGTGCTATTGACCATGATATCACTCCTACCAGCTTTATAATTGAGCTGTAGGACCGGCACTATGTTCGTGCCGCTATGATAGCGTCAACAACACCCAAAAGTATAATTGGCCATGATATCACTCTTAACCAGTACGATGCCTGTACTGCTGAACCGACACGATGGTTGTGTCGCTATGATAGTACCAATTCATACTTTCAAGGGAGAATATCACTCTTAACCAGTACGATGCCTGTACTGCTGAACCGACACAATGATTGTGTCGCTATGATATCACCCGAACACATATAATGATACAAACAGCATGCATATATATCATACATATACATACACCCAGATAATCACATCACACATTATACACAGTTCTTACCTGTTTTCCGAATTCAAGTGTGCTGGCCGACCTGAACGGAATTTCTGTGCTAGATGGATGCCCTAATCACATATTGAAACCGGGTAAGTCACATGATTAAAACCCTAATCCCGGGAAACCCAAAACCAAAACCCTAGGTTCTGCTATACTCTAAAGGGGTTATTCTAACTCTGGAAATGGGGAAACACCCAACCGAGGCACCGAAATGGCAAAAATTGAGAAAATGAAAGGCCCGGGAACCCTGCCAAAACCGGCTAGCCGGTTTTTGTGGCACTGCAAACCGGCTAGCCGGTTTGCACCAGTATTCCCCAAGCTTTTCATTTGTTGCTCAATTCTTCACCAATTGCCATGAAACCTTCCAGAGCTCCTATTCAATGTACAAACAATATAATCCAGCCAGTAATTCACAGAATAAAACAATAAATGTCAACTTGCCATTAAAGCTTAAAGCTTGAACTCAAAGCTTAGAATTTGCACAAAACTTACAACCAACCTCAAAACCAGCTGCTAGGATTGTAAAACAACTCAAACTAATCATAAAATTCGAACTCCAAATAACCCTAACCCTAACAGCTCCTAAAACTCAAAATCAACACTTGAAACTAAATAAAACTTGAGAAAAACCATAACTAAAGAGCAACTAGGGTTTACCTTGATTAATTCCTCCTTCAATCTCTGCTGAAAACACAAAATCCAGCAATGAATTCACCCTTGGTTGGCTGGTACGAAAAGAGAGAAGAGAAGGAAAGGGTTTTCTCTTTTTTTTTTTTAACTTTTTTCTTATTTTCTCTAAATAGCATAAAGACTAGGAAAATTCCTTTTTCCTTTGCTGAATATTACTTGGCTAGGTGTCAATTAATTAGAAAGCCACCTATCTATGACTTAACAAAAAGTCCAATTTGCCCTTTAACTCAAACTTAGGGTATTCACCAAAACTAGGGGTAAAATGGTCAAATTCCATAACCCCGCTCAATCCCGATAAAATATTTTCTCTAAAATATTTCCCACTATGAAATAAGGTTCTAAACTTACCCATGTGATCAATCTAGCCATCCATAGCATTTTCCGTTGTCGCCGAACAAAAATTACAAAAATAACATATTACACATATAAGCTAGATAATACCCCTAGAGTTTAATAAAATCTCCGGAATTGAGAAATTATAACTCTAATATTTATTCTAAATATTGGGGTCCACATTTAAATTTAATTCACAAATAATAATAATATAATAAAAATTAGTGCTAATTGCCTTTACTAATCCTTATACTAGAGCGGTCATTACATAAAATATACCTCTATATAAGAATAATTACATCTTAAAAAAATATATACATATATTTTATAAATTTATTTATGTAGAATTAATAATTTTATTTCAAATTATAGTACATATATAAAAATTATATGTACTCAAAAATAATTTTTAATATAATATAGTATTAAGAATTGTTTATTAGTATTTTTGTTACATTGATATTTTTTGATATTTTGATTTTTTTCGAGTGTAACTCTATTTAGTTATAACCTCTCAATTAGAATATTATTTTCTTGGTCCCAAGTGTATTCTTAGATAGAGATTCTACTGTATATAGATTGATTGATTTGACTCGATCTAAACAAAATTCAAAAAAGCTATAAAACAAAATCGTCATAAAGGAAAATTAGTATGTCAATAAACTTTTTAATTTAACATGTGGGGCTGTTTGGAATAGGTTAATCCTAGTAAGGGATTGGTAATGTTAAACATTACCTTGTTTGTTTGGAGGGTTTAGCCTTGGAATGTTATTCCCCTAGTAATATAACTACCCTTGAGGAGGGTAATGTTCATACCTTAAAAAGGGTAGGATTGAATTATTACCTTCCATCATATTAATTTGAATAATATTTTTGAATTAATAAATAAATTTAAATACCAATAATATTATTATTTATTATAAATAAAATATTATGATATATAAATTTAGTCTGTGAGATCACTTTTTTTTTAACTGAATTATTTTATATTATTAGCAATAACATATATATATATATTTATTATACAAAAATTTTATACGGATAGTGTATATAAATAACATATCGAACAAAAAAAAATAACATAGTGATAAAATATATAGAAATGTTCATTTTAATTAATAAAAAATACAATAAAATTTAATGCTTTTACTAATTAATAAATATATAAATAATTATTTTATTTTTATATGTAATTAACATTAAATAGATATAATAAAAAAATAATTTTATTTTAATTTTTCAAAATAATATATATAAGATTCCTGTACTCAATCAAACAGTGTAATTTAATTAACAGTAATACACAGCCAAATACAGTTTACACATTTCCCTATAATCATATCTCCTTCATAATATTCCCTATAATCAAATTATTTTGAAGACCTCATACGTAGAGTAACAATGCATGTACATAAACCTACTTTTTTTTACAAAATAATCTATGCATTAATATAAAGACATAAACTAATGAATTACTTTCTCACCAACCAAACAATCAAAAAGTTTTGAGTTTAAATTAAGACAGAAGACAATAAAATAGAAAACTTAATTAAGATTAATAGCGACAATAACTCACATAAAAATCTCTTTTCAATGGCAACACATCATCGTCTCCCGTAACTATTCATGGTTGTAGGGTAAGGTTTCCATCTTATGAAATTAATGTACATATATAATAAATGAGATAAAAGCTTCCAATCATTAACATAACATTCGAACAAATAAAAAAAGTACTAATATTTGTCTCTTAATAATAACATGAAGAACACTCAAACTACCTTTGAAATAGAAAAACCGACATTGACCCATTAGCCCCAAATGCGGAATATTTTATTCTCCTTGATCACTCTTTTCCAGTTAGGGATTGTCATTCTTGAGTCGAGAACCCATCTTTTTCTACATATCTGAAAAATATAAAATGAGAAATTAAAATTTTACAAATTGATACAATAAGAAGAAGACAAAATAATAGTAACAAAAAAAAGAAGAAAGAGTAAGTGAGAGGGAGAGACCGAGATATGAAATATACCATTTTATTTCCACTTTGTTCTAGATGAGAAAATGAACTACAACTTCATATATTTATTACACTATAAATAAATTGAAAGAAATTGAAAAGTAAGTGATCATGTTTTAAAAAGTTGAAAAAGAAAATTGATAAAATGTTAGAAATTGATTGATCGATAAACTTGAAAGAGGGAGGAAAAAATAAAAAATAAAAAGGAAGAGGAAGGGTTTTTGTCTTTACTGCTGTTAATTAAATACTATTGGTTAATGGGTATTACCCATAAATAGGTAATATTAAAAAAAAAATAAGTTTTTATGATTAATTTTTCTATTTAATTAAAAAAATTTCTCATTTTTACATTATATGGGCTGAGATTGATCCATCAGCTGAAAAAAAATAAAATAAAATAAATTTTTTTTGACAAAAAAGTGATAAGAAAAGTTGAATTCAACTTAAATATTTTACATATAAACATATTTTTTATATAGTGTAAAAAAGAGGTATTTTTTGATATTTTTTTTAATTAAGTAGTTAAATTAAGCATAGAAATTCAAATTTTCTCTTTTATTATTCGCTATCGAACCAAGATATAATGGTTTAATATTTATAGTTAAATTTGTTTGGAAAATTTACACTACATACTTATTTTTTCTATTTTATTTCAATTTTACTGTTAGAAGGAAAATATTACATTTTTACTGTATTTTTTATACTGTTTATGTGTACAGTTTTTTTATTTATTTTTTATTTTTAACTTTTTTTACTTGTTACAATCTGTTATATTATTTGATATAATACAATACAGATTAAAATATTTAAATGTGACAAATTATATATTAATAGGAGATTAATATATATTATGTGTTGAAGGTTATATTATATCATATATAGTATAATAATACACATAAAATTGTAACATATGAGGAGTTACAAATCTGAAAATAGATTGTAACATAAGGATCAAAATTGATAAATATGCAATTATGTGAGTTGTTACATATGTGAGTTATGAAATTAATGAGATAAGTTTCTAGCTGTTAGAAACTGTTACAATACTCAATTATATCATTTAAATGGGTATTGGGACGTTGGGAAATGATTTAACTCGGAGAGGAGTTACATTCTGAGTTCTAAGGAAACAGTTGTTTAATAGTTGTTTGTATGTTGTTTTATAGTTGTTTTCGAACATCTGGAACCAGATTTTAAAAACGTTCATAAATGTATATAAATTAATTGAGCTTGTTTCCAGCTCTCTTGTCCAACGTTTTTATCCCATTAAACACAAATTAATGTGTTGGTAACAGCCATGTGATGAAAGAATTTGATTTTCAAATGTGATCCTCAAAACACTATAAATAGAGGTCTTGAGTTTACTTTGAAAACAAAAAAAAGAAGTTTCTATCAAAAGAGCACATTGCTAGAAACATTATAGGGTTGATAAATCCAGAAAGCTATTTCCATTCTTTTCTTTTCCCTAAGTGCTTGTGGTAGGGGGAAATAAGCTTTTGGACAAAGGTGTAAGACCTTGTTCAAGTTTTGTGATTCCCCTATTATACACTTGTGGTGTATGTGGTGTTGAGATTGCTCTCACATCTCTTTTATATATATAATATATATATTGTGATTCATGTGTAACATTATTTAATCTATATTTTTGTCCTTTGTATTATTTGTCATAGAGTTGTAATCTTGTTGGTTCGGTATTTCTATTGGAGCACAACAATTTTCCAACAGTCAAAAGCTTATCCTTTCCTACCTTGCTTCAATGGAAGGTAAGAATTCAACATGTGATAATACAAGGGTAAGAATTGTGATATTTTGTGATTTATTATTTTTTATAATAGTAAAATTTATATTAACATATTTTCTATATTGAGATATGGATTGAGATATATGTATATATATGAGTTATATATGTATGGGTGTATATATCAATAGAGTGATATATAATATGATATTTGAATATGTTACATGTTAATATGTATATGTGAGATATACATAATATATAACATGTATATGAATTATATATATTATATATGTTGAGCATATGATAATATATATTTATAATGAGAATATTTCTGTATGTGATACATATATAATATATATTATGTGGAGATAATATATTATGATGAGTATATGTTATTAATGAGATGATAGCAACATACATAATATATTACTTAGCATAAAACTTGGGAGATAGTTTTATGCATGAGAGCTATATATATTATTAATATATATAAATTATAATATAAAGAGTTTTGGAATTAATTTTCCATTAGTGATTTTATCTCATTTTATGAGATGAGAAAATGAACTATGAGAGTTACTCTTTTTTGGGCTTATCTTGCCAAAGAGTAAATAGATCAAAGTGGATCTAAACTTGTAAAATGAGTCATAATTGGAAGAGCAATTTTAGACTCAAATCAAAGTGAATTATGGTGGATTCAAAAATTGTGAAAAGATAACAAAATTGGAGAAGCAATTTTGAATCTTAAATAATCAAAGTAGTGAACAAAATTGATGAGAATTTTGTCAATTTTGATATAATTTTGGGCTAATCTCAATAAGGAGATAACCTTAAAATTATGAGTAAAAATAATCACATTATTTTTAAATGGTGATGTGAGTTTGATATTTTAGTTTTGTTGAGAAAACTAAAAATGTTAAATGATATACAAAAGTGATATTTTATATACACTTTATGGTAGAAATGTGGGGTGAGCCACAAACTTAATCAAAATGTGATGAGACATTGTTGATTAGTTATTTGATTTGGAATTCAAATTCTAAATCAATTTTGGCTATGTGCCTATGCGAAAGTTTTGACATATTTTGGTGTCAAAATTTTAGTGAAAATAATTTCAAGAATGAAATTAAAGAGAAATTATAAAGACAAAGAGGTCTTCTATATTTTGAAATCAAGATATTATCTTGATAGTGAAATGTGAGAAAATGTGGGGGTGATATCCAATATTTATCAAGCAATTTGGTAAAAGGATGGATGATATCTGAAATTTAGGCATGCTTGGTGCCTAAGACTTGAGTATAACTTAGACATGTTTGGTGTCTAAAGTTAGTGTATAAATTTTGATATGCTTGGTATCAAAATGTGTGAGAAATTAAGTATGTGTGAAAATTAATCTTCTGTGATTAAATTTTCAAAGCTTAAGTACTTAAGGAGAAAAGTGGCCATGTAATAATGGACACTAATATTGGCTAGCAAGATTCGCTTGGAATCGAAAAGTGTGTGGTTATAACAAATTGCTTAATCTATGTAAGATTAAAGCATGAAATTTTGAGGGATGGGACCTAAACTCCCTTAGAGTTTTACTCATTGATGGTAACCTATCTTAACACTAGTGAAAATCTAGTCTTAAGTTCAATAGGTAATAACAAGTCAATAAAGTGAAAAAGTAGTACTCAACGAGTCCCATCTATGAAAGAGTACTAATGGTAAATTTGGAGGGTTAAAACTGAAATGTTTTTTAATGGAATGATGTGTCTAAAGAGAAGTTGTGAGACACTAATTTCCACCTATATGGACTAGAGGTGGTGCCGCCTCTTATGAAAATTAGGAATTATTCTCTAGAGAGTCCATGAAATGGATGTTGCACGTGGCCATTAACGGTGCATAAGAGAGATATAATGAGGTCTCAGGTGAACTCTAGCAAAGATGTGTGTGTTATCACCGGTTTGTATTAAAGGAATAGTGGTTCAATGCTTCGCCAACCAAAATTTCAACAAACTTTGTGGTAACTACACTAAGGTAAAATTCAAGTCGAAAGACATTTTACTTTATGCTTCTAAGCAAGATCTCTATAATAGTGTTTGATTTATTCAATCAAAGTGGGGGATATATGTAATATTTGATTGATTAAATAATGTTACAATGGTGTGTCACAAATTTTAATCTAGTGGGGGAATGTTATATTATTTGATATGATATAATACAGATTAAAATATTTAAATGTGACAAATTATATATTAATAAGATATTAATATATATTATGTGTTGTAGGTTATATTATATCATATATAGTATAATAATACACATAAAATTGTAACATATGAGGAGTTACAAATCTGAAAAATAGATTGTAACATAAGGATCAAAATTGATAAATATGCAATTATGTGAGTTGTTACATATGTGAGTTATGGAATTAATGGGATAAGTTTCTAGCTGTTAGAAACTGTTACAATACTCAATTATATCATTTAAATGGGTATTGAGACGTTGGGAAATGATTTAACTCGGAGAGGAGTTACATTTTGAGTTCTAAGGAAACAATTGTTTAATATTTGTTTGTATGTTGTTTTATGGATATTTTCGAACATCTGGAACATTTTGAGTTCGAGTGAATTTCGCAACACCAAATTTTATAATATTATTAGTAACAAGAAGAAATTTACGTGGAAAGACAAATGCGAGTATTCAACCTAGAACGGCGAGTACTCGACTGGGAATGAGGAATAATCAACGAAAGCTGGAAAATAACAATAAGACAGAGAATTATATTGGTTCAGTCAGATTATGATCTGCTTAGTCCACTGTAGCAAGGGATTCGTAGGTGCCATTTCATGGTGGATCACCCCTTTATATACAAAGCAGGTGTCCAATCGGTTACACAAGGATCACATTTATTGTTAATCCATTATTTACATATTGAATTGCAATAATTAAACCCAAGCAACGTTAACATTAATAAATGAATGACAGTTACTAAGTCCATTAACGGATGCGTCTTCCGCATCTGGGAGTTGACTGTTCATGTTCCGTTGTTGAGCTCGCAGGGTTATCATTACGTTTGGGATGTCTGCGTCCTTAGGTAATCGCCTCTTGTAGACATCGCATGTCGAGCTGATAGAACCTAGACATGCGAGTCTATATCGGTTTATCAAGGCTATTGGGTCGTCGGGATCAAATCGCATTATAGAGAGTTGATTTCTATGCTTTCACAGAAGTATAGAGAGGATACTCGCATATGTCCCGACACATGCGAGTTGGATCCATCCTCTCATCTTACATAATGCGAGTTACAGTTATGCGATTCGATTTTGGTCGTACTCGCAGTATCTCGCTGGCTTTATCCTGGACGAGGTTTAAACTTCGAGGAGTCTCTCATGGACATTTCAGCTTCCATTGGAAATCTAAATATACGTGTCGTCTAAATAAGAGTCTTGTCTCGAGTTTCTAGGTGAGAGAAATCTCACTATAACACATGCCCCTAGTTTCGCGATGTGACAGGTGCGGTCACAGAGGGAAACTATTACTCGAGAGACAGGTGAAAGGTTGTCATGAGGAGGTGACCTTTTGGTTGTCCCATCGAGGGTTTCGAGAAAATGACGGCTGTAATTATTACTTTTTATTGCATTTCTGGTGCCACGTCACAAAACTCCTCGGTTTTCGTGTAGGCGTGGCTATCGTTGGCCATTAGATTGGGCGACCTTAGGCATTCTGGTTGCCACGTGTCGTAATCCCAATTAATAAAGGATATGGGTATTTAAACCCTTTGATACGAATCAAATCCTCCATTTTTCCCTCTTGTTCTTAACTTCCTCCTTCCCTCCTTTATAGAAATTTCAAACCCACTTTCGTACTTTGCCCAGATTTCTACCGCTCTTTCTAAAATATCCTCAATCTCAGAAGTGATCGAGAGCAATCCCAGGAACAACTTGTCAAAACTAAAGGTTAGTTTCGAGTTTCATTGTATTTTCGTTTTCTGTTTTGAGAAAGAATGCTTTTTTCTGGGTTTTGGTATTTTGAGGCTTTTTAGGAATGCATGCTTGTAAGGGGTATGTATGAGGTTACGTTTTTTAGGTAAAAAACTGGGTAATCTCATGAAAAATGACCTGTAAATTGGAATAACCGCATACTGTATAAGAAATACTTGAATAGGCACTGTTTCATGCTTTGAATACTCGCGGGTTTTCGGACGAACACTTTGAATACTCGCACATTGATAAAACTTATTTACTTCTTATCATTGGCTAGATCTTTTAGGATTTTGTATGCTGTGAATTGAGTCGCGAGAGTATTAATCGATTTTCAAAATGGTGGGTGTGTCACAGTATTCTAATGGTCATATACGCGGTTATATGCCCCTTGAGATACTGTGATACACCCAGCCATTTGCGACATGCGTTAATATTCAAATGAGCGTACTCCTTGGCTGACAGATTTTCTCGGAACGGTGGGAGTAACTCAGTAACTTCAGGGTCATGCTTGAGAACGCATGCTCCTTGAGTAACTGAGTTTCTCCCAACCGTTTCTGGAGGTATATCGCTTGGCCCAGGATGCGTGACTTATTCGCATCTCTACTCACATATTGATGGGGTGGTCAGCATTCGCAAGGATGCTGACCATTCTATCAAGTGCGACTTTATAGTTTTAATGCGGGTGAGATCACTTATTTTGCTTTCACACATTCATCACGCTGAAAAGATCTTCTATCTTTCAGATGAGCGACTTGTCGGATAGTCAACTGCTCGGCTCGGGAGGCCACGCATTCGATGGTGATGAGGACCAGGAGGAAGATAGTTTTCTCCCAGCTTCGATTTCAGAAGAGGAGGTCGCACCTATAGAGCTAGGCCCGATGTCTTCTGCGGACATCGAGAGAATGGTGCAGGACCTCGCTGAACCTGGGACCATCGATATTCGAGACAGCGAGTCTACGGTGTCAGCCCGCGACTACCTTATCAATTCGAGGCATGCTCCTGACGTCGAGGTCGAGGAGATGGACGACGACTGGACGGCCCCAGCTCGCAAATCAGGCGAGGATGAAGAAGAGGCTGAAGGGAGCGGGACTGACTCGGTCGATGACGCCCAGCTGAACGAGCCTTTCTCATGCGAGGATCTGATTTCGAGAGTTACCAAATCAGACTTCACTACCTTTACGAGGCTAAACCTGCTGCGAGTTGCTTTTTTGCGACCTAAACCGACCCAGAGGGCGCACCTTCCTTTTACCAATCCTGCGATTATTCCCATAGAGGATGTGGTAATCTCAATACCCATTCTCCGATGTCGGGTATCAGTCCCTTTCCATCCCTTCATCGCGGCCATCCTTAAACGATATGATGCATCACCTTTCCAACTAACTCCCAATAGTTATCGCACCACCCTGGCCTTTTACGCGATGAATATGGAGTACGTTCATAGGGCTCCCTCGGTAGAAGAGTTTAGCTACTTCTACGATATAAAAAGCGTAGGCCTTCATAACGGTTTCTACTGCTTTAGCAAATGGGCGACTTCTGAAATTAATGGGGTAGAAGAGATGGTGTCGAATATGGGAGACTGGAAATCAAAGTGGTTCTACATCTTTAAAGTCCCAGGGATTAGAACTGATTTTAATCGCAGACCTAGTACGTCGCATGTTTTCTAACTTAGACATTTTCTGAATTACTTTGAGATCTCATGCTAACTCGCTCTTTTTTGTTTTCGCAGATAGACCAGCTCGTCCTGCCCTCGACGCCACTCACAGAGAGACAGCTGAAATTCTCGGGAGCATTTCGGTACAAGATCGCGACTGGCGATTATTGTGTGCGACTGCTAAGCTGCGAGAACACAAGCTGATTCCAGAGAACGCAAGTCTTCAAAGAGAGCCAGTATACAAGGAACCATCTGAGAAACAACAAGAGTGGATAGACAAACGCCTCTCCAAACAAACCTCACGACTAGCCTCAGGTAACATATCCCACGTTATAAACTAGTGCCTTGAAATTTATTCATACTTATCTTTTATTTGTCCTCGCAGAGATGACTTTTTTGAAGTCTGCGCCCATCCTCAATCGCAAGCGAAAGAGTGGAACAGCGACGACATCGCCCGTCGTTGCCCAGAAGAGGAAGAGCGATGTTATAACTACCCTCGTCGCGGATTCTTCCAAGAAGCTGGCTAAAATCACGCAGGACAAAGGGAAGAAAGTCATGATCGAGCCAACTATCCGAGCCCGTGATTTTCTGGCTATGCAAGAGAAGTTTTTGGGTGAGGAATTCATATCCAAGGCGGAGAAGATCCCTTCTGAGGAGCTGGTTCCGCGCTCTGTGGAGTTGGCTTCGCAATCGATGACTTTGTTCATGAAAGCCGTTGCCGCTGGTTCTAAAGAAGCTGACTCGTTGAAGAGGCAAAATGCCCAGTTCCAGGAGAACATAAAGAGACTGAAACAAGAGGCGGCTGGTAAGGACAAAGAGCTTGAAGACCTTCGCAAGTCTAAGGAGCAGGTTGAGCTCGAGGCCAAGAACTCCCAGATGAAGATCGAGGAGATGGCTCGCGACTTAGAGGTCGAGAAGGAGAATGGGAAGAAACAGTATGATCAGGCAGTTTCTGATTATATTTACACCATTCTGTCCAAAATCCTAGACTTTGACTTCTCAATCCTTGGAGCAGAATTCGCTGAAATGGCTGAGGCTTTTCACGCCATGTCGCCCACACAAACTCAAGGCAGTGGAGGGAATCTTCCCGAGGAGGCTGAGGCTGCGGATGCTGAAGAAGTCGAGAATGAAGCCGTCAGCAAAGTCGCAGATGGATCTGCTCCTGCTGCTCCCAATGCTTGACTTTTTCTCTTCCTATGTTTAAACTATTTTTTGAATTTGCTAGTTACTTTTTAATGCGGTACAGGGGTACTCGCTCTCTGTACTTAGACATATTTGAAATTTATTTTGGACAAATTTATATCCTCGCGGGGATAATTAACCTTTAACATTTCCGCAGTACACGGGTACTCGCGTTTTTTAATATATATATATTCGACTTTAATTACAGCTTGGTGTAATAAGTAGAAAAGCTTACAAGACTTGACAAAATTTGTTTAAATTTGAAAAATTAACAAACATGAGGCATTTTCTTTATATAATCAATAGTACATTATGGCATATATACCCCCTTATACTTAGGATTTTTTTTATAAAAAATGTCTAAGTATAAGTACAAGAGTGAACATAGTTTAATAATGCGAGTACTATTGATAATATAATTTTAAACTTTCACCATTCCAAGCTCGTGGAATCGCAGTACCATCGAGTGCTGCGAGTCGGTATGTGGCGTCACCTATTTTTTTCGCGATGAGATATGGTCCTTCCCAATTATCTCCAAAGACCCCATGCGTTGGGTTCCTGGTATTTGGCATTACCCTTCTAAGGACCAAGTCTCCTGCTCGCAGGACCTTTAGTTTTACCTTAGAGTTAAAGTATCTTGTAGTTCACTGCTGGTAAGCCGCATTTTTTAAGTGCGCTTGATCACGTAGAGTAATTGCTTCTCCTCGTTCTGTGAGATGTTGAAAACATCTCTGCGTAGGGAGCCTGCCCCAATTTCAACTGGCACCATGGCCTCGCACCCGTAAGAAAACGAGAAGGGTGTTTCGCCAGTTGTGGATCGAGGAGTTGTATTATAAGACCACAGGACTTGCGGTAACTCGTCTGGCTAAGTCCCTTTGCGATCTTCTAGTCTCCCTTTAATGGTGTGTTTTATTATTTTGTTAACAGCTTCAGTCTGTCCGTTGCTTTGCGGGTAAGCAACTGCGGAGAACACCTTTTTGATTCCTAGATCGTCACATAGTTGTCGCATTTCTTTACAATCGAACTGTTTTCCATTGTCTGAAATGAGTTTGTATGGAATACCAAATCGACAAATTATGGAGTTATAGACAAACTCGCGCAATTTAGTTGCTGTGATGGTTGCGAGTGCTTTGGCTTCGGCCCATTTCGTGAAGTAATCTACTGCGATTACCGCATATTTGACTCCACCTTTCCCTTTAGGAGCTCGCCTATTAAGTCAATCCCCCATACTGCAAAGGGCCATAGACTTGTGATAGAATGGAGGTTACTCGGAGGTTGGTGGGTATATGTGGCTATTCGCTGGCACCTGTCATACTTCTTCGGAAATGCGAGAGCATCTTGTCGCAAGGTTGGCCAGTATTACCCTTGTCGCATGATTTTTAATGCAAGGGAGTTACCTCCGGTATGATTGCCCCAAATCCCCCCGTGTACCTCGCGAAGTATATAATCACAATCTTCCCCGCTGATGCACTTGAGTAGAGGTTGACTAAAACTTCTGCGATACAACCTTTGGTCATATATTACATAACGGGCGGCTCGCTGTCGCAGCTTTCTTGCTTCTATTTTGTCATCGGGCAAGAGACCCTTTTCCGAATATGCGACGATAGGAGTCATCCAGGTGACCTCCTGAACGGTATCTATTTCCATGATCACTTCTCGATTTATAGTTGGGTGAGCCAATACATCTACCGGAATTACATCGAGCAATTCGCCAGTGCGTCTGCGTGTGAATTTTGAGCACGCGGTACTCGAGACACAGCTACTTTTTTGAATTTCTGTATTAGTTCGCATACAATGGCTAAATATTTAACCAATCTCCCGCCTCTTGCCAGATATTCTCCATTCACCTGGCATACCACGATTTGGGAGTCGCTAAAAGCCTGAAGGTACTCAACTTTCATCTTGAGAGCGAGTTTCAATCCTGCGATTAATGCTTCATACTCGGCTTCATTGTTAGATGCAGAAAATTCAAAACGTAAAGCAGCATGTACCTTAAAATTACTAGGACTGATTAATAAGATCCCGCTACCAGAGCCCTCGCTATTTGAGGCTCCATCGACGTACAATGTCCACATCTCTCTATTCGCTATAGCAATGTCACTTTTGTCTTCTATGAGTGCTACCTCGGTGCTGGGGAATTCAAGGATAAAATCTGCCAAGGCTTGCCCCTTGATCGCAGTTCTTGGTTTATACTTGATGTCGAACTGACTCAACTCCATCGCCCACTTTAATAACCTCCCCGATGCTTCTGGTTTTGCCAGAACTTGCCTTAAGGGGTAGTTTGTCAAAACTTCAATACTGTGAGCTTGGAAATAAGGTCGCAATTTTCTTGACGATGTTATCAAGGCAAATGCCAACTTTTCCATTTGGGGATAGCGCGTCTCGGCATCCAGTAATCGCTTAATGACATAATACACCGGGTATTGCCGTCCTTGGTCCTCGCGTACTAGTACCGAACTAATCGCATATTCCGACACTGCTAAATAGATGGACAGGACTTCACCGGTCATTGGCTTTGATAAGATCGGAGGTTGCCCCAAGTGTCTTTTTAAGGTTTGAAAAGCCTGCTCGCATTTTTCGGTCCAATGGAACCTTTTGTTGCCTTTTAAAATCTGAAAAAACTCCTTGCACTTATCAGAAAATCTTGATATAAAGCGGTTTAAGGCTGCGACTTTACCTGTGAGGCTTTGAACTTCCTTTGGCTTGGTTGGTGATGGCATTTCGACCAATGCCCTGATCTTTGTAGGATTGGCCTCTATTCCTCGCTGATTAACCATGAACCCAAGGAATTTCCCAGAGCCAACTCCAAAGACACATTTCAGAGGGTTTAGCCGCATCTTATACCGTCGTAATATATCAAACATGGCCTGTAAGTGGGCAATATGATCCTTCGCATGTTGAGATTTTACGAGCATATCGTCGACATATACCTCCATGGTTTTTCCAATGAGATCTGCGAACATCATGTTCACTAGCCTCTGATAAGTCGCACATGCGTTTATTAAACCAAAAGGCATCACTTTGTAGCAGTATAGTCCTCGATCAGTAATGAACGAGGTGTGTTCCTGGTCTGGTTCATACATCGGGATTTGATTATATCCCGAGTATGCGTCCATGAAACTCAAGAGTTCATGACCTGCAGTGGCATCAACAAGCTGGTCAATGCTAGGAAGGGGAAAGCTGTCTTTGGGACAGGCTTTGTTTAGGTCTGTAAAGTCAACACATGTGCGCCATGAGCCATTAGGCTTAGGCACGAGTACGGGGTTCGCTAACCAGTTGGGGTAAAACGACTCCCATATGAAGCCGCAGGCAAGGAGGCGGTCGACTTCTTCTTTTAGCGCTTGGTACCTCGCGGGGTCCATTTTGCGGCGCTTTTATCGGACACCTCGCACCTCGGGGTCAATGTTCAAGCGATGACACATGACTTGCGGAGATATCCCGACCATATCTTAGTGTTTCCAAGCAAAAACATCAAGATTTTGCTTTAAAAAGGTCGTTAATTGTTCTCGCAGCTGAAAATTTAATTTAGAACCAATTTTCAAAACTTTATTATTATCTACAGGATCTATAGGTACCTCAATAGTGTCTTCCGCGGCTTGGGCTGCGGCGGTGTGATCGAGGATTCTCGGATCCAAGTCTGGTTCATCTATGTGCGGCAGCTCCTCGATTCTGAGGATCTCTTGGCGAGGAGGTGGTGCCTCCAACAGGTAGATAACATTTACTGTCTTTTTCTCTACGAGTTTAACTGCTGTGTTGTAGCATTCCCGCGAATCTGCTTGGACTCCCCGCACAGAACCTACTCCTGCGGAAGTAGGGAACTTCATTGTCAGATGATAGATCGAAGTTATGATCTTCATCTCCTTTAGGATCGGTCGACCAATCACGGCGTTATATGCAGAGTACTGGTCGATTACTGCGAAGTCAGCCATTGACTTGGTTGTCACCGGGGCGGTTCCCAAAGTGATTGGGAGTTTGATCATTCCTTTTATTGTTATGACGTCGCTTGTAAAACCATAGATGCTCAATGTCACAGGTCGCAGGTCCTTCTCCTGCAACCCCATTTGTTTAAATGCTTGGAAGTTCAACAGATTCACTGAACTCCCATTTTCGACGAGTATGCGATGGACATTATCCCCGCCAATATTGGCGATTATGACTAGTGCATCGGAATGCGGGTGATGGACCCATCTCGCATCACTCTCCATAAAGGTGATGTCATCGCATTCCTTCTTGAATAGTTTCTCGAGCCGCTCACTAAGATTGTTGACATTGGTGAACGGCTTTTCTTTAGCTTCTCTAGCATACCGCTCTTGTGACTTGCGAGAGTCTCCTGCGATATGGGGTCCTCCAATAATAGTTAGGATGTTGCGAGGTGTTCTGGAGCCACTCGCATTTTGGTTTTCTCCTTTGTCATCCGCTTGGGGATGACTTTCCTCGCTCTTCTTATACTTGTCGAACTTTCCTCTCCGAATTAGCTCGTCGATTTCATCCTGCAAGACCCAACATTCTAAGGTAGTATGACCAATGTCCTTGTGGTACTTACTGAATTTTTTGGGGTCTCTTCTATCGCGATTTCCCCTGATGGGGGCGGCTTCTTGAAGACTCCGTTTCTTTCTTTGATTGCGTAGATATGGTCTCGGGGGACTGCGAGTTCAGTATAGTTGACGAAACGAGATCCACCTTTCCTTTTCGGCGAGGATTCCTTCTTTGGAGGAGACTTGGCCAACTTTGGACTTCGTTGTCTCTGCGGGCTACGTCTCGTTGGGCTTCGGCCCCTGGAGTTCTTCCCTTGGGGACTGCGAGATCGTGAACGCAGTATTGGTGATTGGTGTTTGTCTTTTCCCTTCTCTAACTCTGCCAGAGAATTCTCGATTCTCTTGTGGGGTTCGGCCATGGCGAAGAATTCGACTAAGGATTCGGGCCTTTGAGCTTGTAACTCTTTCCAAAAGTCGGTCCTCGGCAAGATACCTGTTATCAGCATGCAAACAAGCGAAGACTCGGGAGCCTTCTCGACTTTTATTACTTCTGCATTAAACCGTTTAAAATAGTCTTGTAAAGACTCACCAGGTTCTTGTTTGATGTTGGCCAAAGTCGTATAAGGTGGCCTATAGGTCATTGTGGCCTGGAAATGTGTGAGGAATAAGTCGACGAAGGTTTCCCATGTCGATATCGACACCTCAGGCAATTGGGTAAACCAATCGTGGGCGTTCTCTTCGAGTGTTGCCGCAAGAATGCGGCATTTTGCGAGCTGTGGTACCTGATCCACTTCCATTATAGTATTGAATTTTTCAAGATAATCTATTGGGTTAGAAGTACCTTTATACTTGAGGGATTCGGATAGACGAAACCCCTTTGAAAGTTGAGCTTGTCGCACTTCTGTAGTGAAGGGTGAGGTACCATGCAACTTGTATATGGGCTTCCGTTGCTGCTCAAGCATTTTCAAAGCCTGCAGAAGCATGCTCTGGTCGATCCCTCCAGTCGCAGGAGTCGGGGCTGCTACGACCGCGGGAGTTGCAACTACTTGCGGCGAGATTTGCTGGGACATTGATCCCAGTGGTCGCGATCGGCGCGGTAGGCAAGTTATTGTAAGTGTTGACACCCTGATCGTCCGCATGGGGATCACGGAGTGTCTCCGTATTATGAGGGGCGCGAGAACGCGCTCTAAAAACTGCGTTGAGGTGATCACACAGATCACCCCGATGTACCTGGTAATGTCCTCCCAGTTGCGTCTGTACAGAGCCGAACCTTGTATATCTACTTGGTGTACGACCGTGCGATGACAAAGAGGTTGATTCTGCGTCGTTGTCTCTTGATGGTCGACTGCGAGGATTGCGTCGTTCAGGGTCTTCATCAACCTGTGTGCTTTGGTTTAGATACCTTGCAAATTGATCCCTCGATGTTGGATGGTTCAGGTCCAAACCTTCAAGGTTGGTTCTCCGTTCCCTGCGTACACGATTAGTATGACGTTTAGAATTTGTTACCTGAGGGTTATCCGCGCGAGTAGCAGGAACTCGAGGGGGCGCCGGGCCCAGTTTTGTCCATCTACTTCGGCCTGTAGCACGCGCAGTTGATCCTGAATCGCAGTGTATTGATCGGTGGTGAGTTGGATGATTCCCTCGGATACCACTGCAGGAGTGACAGGGGGAAAATGCATGGTTGGTGGTGGTGTGGATGTGTCCCCGACTTGAGGGTCAGTCGTTTCTGGGAACAAGTTGAGAGGTCTGATATTGCCTCTCCCAACTCCGCCGTTAATGACGTCCACAGGTGGCATTCTAGTTCCAAATAACGGTACGTTCATCGTCCAAATGTTGATGGACCCGTTGTTAGCTCCTCCGTTTGTGTGATTTCCAGCCATGATGGTATTTTTTCTTAGAAATGAATAAAATCTTAGTCGTTCCCACAGACGGGGCCAAATGTTGTCGAGTGAATTTCGCAACACCAAATTTTATAATATTATTAGTAACAAGAAGAAATTTACGTGGAAAGACAAATGCGAGTATTCAACCTAGAACGACGAGTACTCGACTGGGAATGAGGAATAATCAACGAAAGCTGGAAAATAACAATAAGACAGAGAATTATAGTGGTTCAGTCAGATTATGATCTGCTTAATCCACTGTAGCAAGGGATTCGTAGGTGCCATTTCATGGTGGATCACCCCTTTATATACAAAGCAAGTGTCCAATCGGTTACACAAGGATCACATTCATTGTTAATCCATTACTTACATATTGAATTGCAATAATTAAACCCAAGCAACGTTAACATTAATAAATGAATGACAGTTACTAAGTCCATTAACGGATGTGTCTTCCGCATCTGTGAGTTGACTGTTCATGTTCCGTTTTTGAGCTCGCAGGGTTATCATTACGTTTGGGATGTCTGCGTCCTTAGGTAATCGCCTCTTTTAGACATCGCATGTCGAGCTGATAGAACCTAGACATGTGAGTCTATATCGGTTTATCAAGGCTATTGGGTCGTCGGGATCAAATCGCATTATAGAGAGTTGATCTCTATGCTTTCACAGAAGTGTAGAGAGGATACTCGCATATGTCCCGACACATGCGAGTTGGATCCATCCTCTCATCTTACATAATGCGAGTTACAGTTATGCGATTCGATTTTGGTCGTACTCGCAGTATCTCGCTGGCTTTATCCTGGGCGAGGTTTAAACTTCGAGGAGTCTCTCATGGACATTTCAGCTTCCATTGGAAATCTGAATATACGTGTCCTCTAAATAGGAGTCTTGTCTCGAGTTTCTAGGTGAGAGAAATCTCACTATAACAGTGCACAAGCGAGATATAATGAGGTCTCAGGTGAACTCTAGCAAAGATGTGTGTGTAATCACCGGTTTGTATTAAAGGAATAGTGGTTCAATGCTTCGGCAACCAAAATTTCAACAAACTTTGTGGTAACTACACTAAGGTAAAATTCAAGTCGAAAGACATTTTACTTTATGCTTCTAAGCAAGATCTCTATAATAGTGTTTGATTTATTCAATCAAAGTGGGGGATATATGTAATATTTGATTGATTAAATAATGTTACAATGGTGTGTCACAAATTTTAATCTAGTGGGGGAATGTTATATTATTTGATATAATATAATACAGATTAAAATATTTAAATGTGACAAATTATATATTAATAAGATATTAATATATATTATGTGTTGAAGGTTATATTATATCATATATATAGTATAATAATACACATAAAATTGTAACATATGAGGAGTTACAAATCTGAAAAATAGATTGTAACATAAGGATCAAAATTGATAAATATGCAATTATGTGAGTTGTTACATATGTGAGTTATGGAATTAATGGGATAAGTTTCTAGCTGTTAGAAACTGTTACAATACTCAATTATATCATTTAAATGGGTATTGGGACGTTGGGAAATGATTTAACTCGGAGAGGAGTTACATTTTGAGTTCTAAGGAAACAATTGTTTAATAGTTGTTTGTATGTTGTTTTATGGTTGTTTTCGAACATCTGGAACCAGATTTTAAAAACGTTCATAAATGTATAGAAATTAATTGAGCTTGTTTTCAGCTCTCTTGTCCAACGTTTTTATCCCATTAAACACAAATTAAAGTGTTGGTAACAGCCATGTGATGAAAGGATTTGATTTTCAAATGTGATCCTCAAAACACTATAAATAGAGGTCTTGAGTTTACTTTGAAAAAGAAGAAGTTTCTATCAAGAGAGCACATTGCTAGAAACACTATAGGCTCGATAAATCCAGAAAACTATTTCCATTCTTTTCTTTTCCCTAAGTGCTTGTGGTAGGGGGAAATAAGCTTTTGGACAAAGGTGTAAGACCTTGTTCAAGTTTTGTGATTCTCCTATTATACACTTGTGGTGTATGTGGTGTTGAGATTGCTCTCACATCTCTTTTATATATATAATATATATATATATTGTGATTCATGTGTAACATTATTTAATCTATATTTTTGTCCTTTGTATTATTTGTCATAGAGTTGTAATCTTGTTGGTTCGGTATTTCTATTGGAGCACGACAATTTTCCAACACAATCTACCTATCACATTATATATATATATATATTATAAACTGTACAAAACGTGTGGGAGTGGGTTTCTTTTTTTTTTTTAATTTTCTTTTTTTTTTAATTAAAATTATATTATATTTTAAATAATATAAAAGTGTGATGTGAGTTGTGTTGTCACTGACATATATATATTTTCTTAATTAAAATTGATGATAAAAATATATTACCCTAAATATATAATACTCATTTCTTTCACTTTAATCTCACTTCATCATTAATCTCTCTTACTATTCATCATCTTCTTCATTTTTTTCACTCTCTACTTCTTCAAGTTCTTTCTATTTTGCTCCATCAACATATAAATTTTTTATTTTTTTTCTTGTTCAGTTCTTCTACTTCATCTTCTTTTCCTCTTTTATTTTAATTTTTTGAAGTTCTTATTTACGTTTTTGGAAAATATAAGAGTTAGTGTGTTTTTTTTGTTCTAATTTTCCAGAACTTTCTTGCAAATATAGTGGATTTAGTATTGAGGATGTGCACAAGATATTTAATTTTTAATCATTTTTTTCTTTTATTTTTTTATTTGTTTTAGTGTTGTTTTTCATGATTTATTTATTTGATGCCGATTTCACTGCTCTTGCTCTATCTCGCTAGAATTAATAGTTATTTTCTGGGTGTTCTCGTGTTGTTGTGGTGGTTCCGTTCCTGGGTGTGGAAGATGGAGGCTATAAATACATTTCTTCTTCGTTTTCTTTGGCTATTTCTGTGGTTTTTTTATTCTGGTTCTCCTATAAATACATTTGACAAGCTCACTCACAAGAGAGTTTTGAGGTGTGTGTTTCTTTTATATTTTTCTAAGTAGTTATATTTGCTTCATTTGTTTTTGTGTTGTTTCAGTAGTTTTTTTTATTATAAATTTCTAGGAATAAACTTGCAAATATAGTTGATTTTGCATCTGGTGTTCAGGTTGTGCGGCAGATTATTTGTTTTTTTCTAATCATTTTTTTCTTTTATTTTGTTTGATTGTTTTAGTGTTGTTTTACCGTTGTTTTGCCATGATTATTTATTGACGTCGATTTGACTGCTTTTGCTCAATCTTGTCGGAATTAATGGTTATTTTTTGGTTGTCCTGGTGTTGTTGTGGTGGTGCTGTCTGTGATTGTGAAAGATGGAGGCCTCATACTTTTGTTTTGGTATTGACAGTATAAAAGGAAAAAAAAAAAAAAGGGGGGGGGGGGGGAGGACAGTATTGTTAGCCCAAGATATGTTTCCAAGAGGGGGGGTGAATTGGAAATTTATACTAATTTCGGTAAATCAAAACTTTTAACACAAAATTAAGCAATTAGCCACTTAATCAAATAAAAGCAAGTAATATGGCAAGCAATATATTATGACAAATAATCAAACTTGTAAAATAAAGAGTTTAAGGATTAGAAGATGCAAACTCTCGATTTTTACAAGGTTCGGTAGAACTATGCCACCTACGTCCTTGGTCTTCAAAGCTATGGACCTAGCTTTGAGTTCCAATATCGAGCCAAGTTAACGGGCTTGACTAACCCTTACAACCGGGGAATTTTTCACCAAGGTTTTTCCCAAACCTCTCACAATAGTTTTCTTCCAAGGACTATCAACCTCGCCGGATTGTTGAAGTGCCAATCTCACTTTTCTCGGGTTGTTTACAAAATCGGTGTCAACCTCACCTACAACCGAGTTGTTTTTCTACCGGTGCCAACCTCACCTCTCAATACAATGAATATGTAATTTTGAAATACAAAGCAAACTCTCTCTAATAAGATGGAAAACAAAGTAAAATCCTAGAGAGAATTGCAAGCACACTAGAGAAGATAAGAACAAGTTTGGCTCAAGTGTGTGTGGTTGGTGTGTTTATGAAAAGATGATAATTCTTTAGTTTAGAACACTTAGAATGATATTATATGATGAATAGAAGCTCAACCAACCTGCATTTTTGAGTGAAAAACGAGTTTATATAGTGTAGGAATGAAAACTAGCCGTTTATAGCCGTTAGCACATTTTTCGAGGCCACTTCAGCCATGATCCGGAATTCCGGATTGGTTACAACCGGAATTCCAGATGCAAAAGGTTCATTTTTTCGAACTAAAACATGCATAACTTTTTACTCGTTTATCCGATTTCAAAAATTCCAGTTGCGTTCTCTTAGTTAAATAATATGTGATCTTAAAAATCAATTTAGAAAATTTAGATATCATTTTTTGTGAAATAACTTGTCGCACAAGTTAGTGAGCCAAACTTTTGAACTTATAAATCCTAGTGTACTATGCAAATCACTTTAACAAGACTAAAGCAAATTTATACCATTTGATTGTTTGTAGTCTTGATGTAGATGAGCTTCCTAGCTTGATTTGCATGTTTTGATCCCATGTTGACTTTTCCCGAGAGTTGACTTTTGACTTTGACTTTGACTTTGACTTTCGGGTTGACTTTTGACTTTGAGCTTTTTGAAGACCTCTTTTGAATAGGGTCTTGACTTGTTGATCCCTTGATGAATCTTTTGCTCTTATGAAGTACGAAGTAGTTTATATACTTGTTGAATCTACTTCTTTGATTATGTTTGACTTTACCGAGCAAATATGGATACTTTGTGAACTTGCTTGCAAAATGATCAAGAAAAGATTAGTAACAAATAATAATCAAATATTTGTTTATCATCAAAATAAATGAGTGATGGGCTTTTGGTCAACATTCTCCCCCTTTTTGATGATATCAAAATATTTGATTATTTTAAAGGAAAGAAAAAGTAAATTGAAACATGTGGAGTTTAGCTCCCCCTTAATATATGCATATATTGTTTATACCGTTTTACCTTTGCATATTTATTGTTAACTTTTCTTAACATGACAAAGCTCCCCCTTAATCATATACTCAATAAACTTGTTAATACTTGAATACATAATATGATTAATGCCAAAATAATCAATTCTAATATTTCTCCCCCTTTTGATTTCATCAAAAAGGGTAGGATAGGAAGCAAGGTCAAGCTATTTCTCCCCCTTAATCATACAAGATATGACTTGTATCAATGAAGCACAATAGGTAAAGAGAAATTTCAAATGCATAAAAAGATGAAAGTTCATATAGTCAAAACAAGTTTAAACATTCATCTACCAAAAAAAAAAATATGTCAAAAACCTTGAAAATAAGAGATGCAGGTAAATAATTGCATGGTTATGACTCAAGTATGATAAAACTAACGTGTTCATGCACTTAAATCACTAAGATGACAAGAATTGAGACTTTTTGGTAAGTTTTTCAAAAATTTAATCAAAAACAACATATGTACCAAAAATTAGTTTCATGCATCCTTTTTGAAAAATTCTTTTTGTATCAGCTTAAACATGATTAATATGAAGTGTACAAGCTGGAAAAATAGAAAAAGCTTCAAAAATGAGAGATTTTGGCAAGTTTTACTCATTTTGGTCATATAAGGTCATTTTAAGCAACTTACTTACTAAAAATTGATTTTATGCAAAATTTTCATGCAAAATCTTTTTTGACAGCTGATATATGATAAAACAAACATGCGCAAACAAGAAAATCAGAAAAAAGTCAAAAATCCTAACTTTTCGGTAAGCTTTTCGATTTGCTTAAAAACTAGAAATCTACCAAAAATGAGTTCTATGCAACCAAATTGAAAAATCTTTTTCCAGTAGGTCAAAAATATCAAATGTGAGGTGTACAAACTTACGGAATTGAAGAATAATAAAAATTGAGCACGTTTGGAGAAAAACACTCTTTTAGGTCTCAAAAAGTCAAAATTATGCAAGATAGTACCAAAATCAAGATTTGAGCATTATTTTTGAAAAATTCATTTTGAGACAGTTTATATATGAGTATTTAGAGATGTACAAGCTTTCAAAACAACAATTTTCTCAACAATATGAAATTTTGGCTAATTTCACCCATTATGGCCTTAAAAAGTTAAAAATAAGCAAATGACATACCAAAATTTTGTTCAAAGTATATTTCAATCAAGAAAAACCTTTAGGCATGCTAAATACACTCATTTGGACATGTTCAAACATATAAACACATATACTAGCCAAATATGTAAAAATTCACATATTCACTAGTTCAAAGGTATGTCCAAAGTTCACCAAAAATTTGCATAATGACCTATAATGTGAATTTTTCACCATGTATAGTTCAAGAATGTCAAAACTCAACTAATCAAAACTTTTATTCATAGAAATAGTATGTGACATACCAATTAAGCATGTATGCATAAGAGAGTGAACAAGAAGGATCAAAAGCAAGTCAATTAGCCAAACACTTCAAATTTCATTTTATTTTTATCTAGGCATCTTAATCTCATCAAAATAAGTAGAATGAATAAGAATGATATTACCGATTCCCAAATTTGTTAATTTAGGTTGTGTTCAAGAATTGACACACTCTTTTTCTATGCTTTTTGAGACTTGTTGGTAATGTAGGAAATTGGCATTCTTCTTTAAGCATCAACACCCAAGAGCCAACTTTGGTTCCTCTTTATTGATACCTACAAAACAAACTTATATCTTTCTTTTTGGTACCCACATGACTTTGGGTCCTTTGATGTTAGTCTTTAAAACCTTTGGTATCCAAATAGCCTTACCAAAATAGGCATTCTTTTTCACATGACAATAGGATTTAGTATGACCATCTTGGTTACAATAAGTGCAAGTTAAGTTCAAATTACTAGATGATTTGACAAAGAAATTCCTAAGAAATTTTTGTTTCACACTAGTGTTATATCCTATACCACTTTTTGAAAAAGCACATTTTTGACTCCCAAGCATCATTTCAAAATTCTCTTTTCCTTTTGTAAAATTGTAAACCACCTTGTTTAAATCATCAATTTTAGCTTTCAAGTTTACAACATCTTTTTCAAATAAGGAACACTTTTTGCATTGGGTTTCAATCAAAAACTCATTTTCTTTGACTTTCAAAGCCTCAACTTCTTCAAGCAATAAATTTATTTTCTTTCTTTGAGTTGAGTTCTTAGCAAGCAATTTTTCAAAATCAACAAGCAAATCATTGAAGGATTTTGATAATTCATCATAAGACATATCAAGTGCATCATCATCACTTTCACTTTCAAAATCACTTGTATGGTTAGGATTACTTACCTTATCATCAATGGCCATAAAGCAAGTGTTGGTTATCTCATGTTGTTCATCTTCGGAACTTTCTTTCTCGCTTTCACTCCAAGTAGCCACCATTGCCCTTCTTCTATTCCTCTTTCTCAAGGGACAATCCGTTTTCATATGACCGGGCTTTTTGCATTCATAGCAAGTAATTTGATCATCTTTTCTTGAGCTCTCCCTTGAGTTACTCCCTTTGTAAAATCTATTTGCATTCTTCTTGAACTTCAAAAACTTCTTAAAGTTCTTTGTGAGTAGGGTTATATCCTCCATATCACTATCACCATGCTCACTAGCTTCACTATCATCATGTGAAGTAGATTTGAATGCAATGGTGTTCTTCTTCTTTTTATCGACTTCCTCTTCTTCTTGAGCATTCATGAAAATCTCATGATTCATGAGAGAACCAATGAGCTCTTCCAATGGTAGAGTTGAGAGGTCCTTGGCTTCTTGGATGGCAACTACTTTGCCTTGGTAGGCTTTGGTGAGACTTCTCAAAATCTTGGTGACCATATCTTTTTGTGTAAGTACCTTGCCAAGAGAGTTCAAACCATTAGTAATAGTTGTGAAACGAGTATACATGTTAGCAATGGTATCATGTTGTAACATCTTGAAATTTTCATATTGAGTAACTAAAAGTTGAATTTTTGTTTCTTTCATGGCACTAGTTCCTTGATGAGTTACTTCTAACATTTTCCACATATCATGAGCCGAGGAGGCTTGCTCAATATTTTTAAATATATCTCTATCTAATCCACATATTAAAGCATACTTAGCCTTAGCATTCTTAGACATCATCTTTTTATCATTTTCATTGTATGCATCATATTTCTTTACAGTTTCTACACCATCTACAACATGCATAGGAATGTAAGGACCATAACATACAATATGCCACAAATCATAATCAATGGATTGAAGATACGTTTATTCTAATTTTCCAATAAGGAAAGTCTACCCCATCAAAGAATGGTGCTCTACTTGTGCTTAAACCTTCTAGCATGTTATTGTGTGAATTACTTGGAAACGTCATGCTCTAGATTGTGAAATCTAATCAAATAATTTGAGCCCTTGCTCTGATACCAATTGTTAGCCCAAGATATGTTTCCAAGAGGGGGGGTGAATTGGAAATTTATACTAATTTCGGTAAATCAAAACTTTTAACACAAAATTAAGCAATTAGCCACTTAATCAAATAAAAGCAAGTAATATGGCAAGCAATATATTATGACAAATAATCAAACTTGTAAAATAAAGAGTTTAAGGATTAGAAGATGCAAACTCTCGATTTTTACAAGGTTCGGTAGAACTATGCCACCTACGTCCTTGGTCTTCAAAGCTATGGACCTAGCTTTGAGTTCCAATATCGAGCCAAGTTAACGGGCTTGACTAACCCTTACAACCGGGGAATTTTTCACCAAGGTTTTTCCCAAACCTCTCACAATAGTTTTCTTCCAAGGACTATCAACCTCGCCGGATTGTTGAAGTGCCAATCTCACTTTTCTCGGGTTGTTTACAAAATCGGTGTCAACCTCACCTACAACCGAGTTGTTTTTCTACCGGTGCCAACCTCACCTCTCAATACAATGAATATGTAATTTTGAAATACAAAGCAAACTCTCTCTAATAAGATGGAAAAGAAAGTAAAATCCTAGAGAGAATTGCAAGCACACTAGAGAAGATAAGAACAAGTTTGGCTCAAGTGTGTGTGGTTGGTGTGTTTATGAAAAGATGATAATTCTTTAGTTTAGAACACTTAGAATGATATTATATGATGAATAAAAGCTCAACCAACCTGCATTTTTGAGTGAAAAACGAGTTTATATAGTGTAGGAATGAAAACTAGCCGTTTATAGCCGTTAGCACATTTTTCGAGGCCACTTCAGCCATGATCCGGAATTCCGGATTGGTTACAACCGGAATTCCGGTTGGCAACCGGAATTCCGGATGGGAACCGGAATTCCAGATGCAAAAGGTTCATTTTTTCGAACTAAAACGTGCATAACTTTTTACTCGTTTATCCGATTTCAAAAATTCCAGTTGCGTTCTCTTAGTTAAATAATATGTGATCTTAAAAATCAATTTAGAAAATTTAGATATCATTTTTTGTGAAATAACTTGTCGCACAAGTTAGTGAGCCAAACTTTTGAACTTATAAATCCTAGTGTACTATGCAAATCACTTTAACAAGACTAAAGCAAATTTATACCATTTGATTGTTTGTAGTCTTGATGTAGATGAGCTTCCTAGCTTGATTTGCATGTTTTGATCCCATGTTGACTTTTCCCGAGAGTTGACTTTTGACTTTGACTTTGACTTTGACTTTCGGGTTGACTTTTGACTTTGAGCTTTTTGAAGACCTCTTTTGAATAGGGTCTTGACTTGTTGATCCCTTGATGAATCTTTTGCTCTTATGAAGTACGAAGTAGTTTATATACTTGTTGAATCTACTTCTTTGATTATGTTTGACTTTACCGAGCAAATATGGATACTTTGTGAACTTGCTTGCAAAATGATCAAGAAAAGATTAGTAACAAATAATAATCAAATATTTGTTTATCATCAAAATAAATGAGTGATGGACTTTTGGTCAACAAGTATAAATGTAAATTCTGCCGTGTGGCCGTAAAATTGAAAAGTATTACCCCAAATCCAGTATTTTTGTAAAATGCCCAATTTGTTTAGAGGAAATTATACTCTATACCTTTTTTTATATTGTTCTCTTTTATTTTTACCTTCTTTTTTAAAATCTATCATTTTTACCTCTTTTATAAAACTTTGTACCAATTTTGCCCCTAGCACTTCAAGATACTCTCCATGTGATGCTCTTATGTCAGGGTATTTTAGGTATAATACATATAAAAGAGGTATGTTTCAATTAAATATAAAATTAGAGGTAAATTTGATTAATTGATTAATAAAAGTGGCATTTTTCAACTTACCCCATTCGTTTATTACCTATGAATGGGTAATACCCATTAAGAAGTATTCCATATATATAGACATTACTATAGGGCGATTTAATTTGAAATAAATAGAGATTATTGAGTTGTAAAAACGTATATATAAGTGTTGGGATTTATGCCCTTAATAAAACCCCATTTCAATGTAATCCAGATTATTCAATATCAATAAAGTAACAGAAGTATTTTTCATTCATTTTGTGTATGTCTTGGTTCACCTTATCAATTGTTTGTCTATTTGATTTATAAATTCATTCAAACCCTTTTCACATACTTGATCATGTTTATTGTGCTGTCAACACAGTGGAAAGTAAACATGAGTATGTGAATAAAGGATTCCTAGATTTATCAAAACACTGGGTTTTACTGATATGACAATCTACAACAGAGTTTACTTGAATTTGAAGAAATGCTATGTTCTTTCCAAAACATTGGTTAAAGTAAAGCTCGGGTTGGATGCATGGAGTATGCATTGGAATGGACTGATATTGAACTTTGAAATAGATTTATAAAACTTACCGTAATATCTATTCAATTCAATATCACTAAGTTGATCCTAGATGAAGTGATCTAAATCCTGATATGGTTAGGTTCAATCTCAAGAGTATTATTCGTGTTGTTTGATTTGGTAGTTAAGCCTACTTTTGGGTCAGGGTGATACGTACATTTTGGGAACACGGTAGTGCAATTGAGTGGGAGCACTAACATAAACATGGAATCTATAGCTTCTATCTGGCGAATAGTAAGCAAAGGATGATTTCCTTCGAGCTTAACCAAACGAAGATAAATGGTGGAGTACTCATTTCACTTAGCTGAAATATCATTTATATAGGGTTAAGTGTTTTAAGGATAAAATACATTGTAGGGTGTTACGGTAATTAAGTCCCTTTACAATGTAAATAATCCACATAGAGGATCATTGATCAAATTAGGATTATAACAATGGATAACTAAAGATGTGTCTATATGGTGGAACATATAGAGCATTCTATATAACTGAGAGTGCAATTCTAAGTTCTATGCGTGGATTCAACGAAGAATTAATAAGTCAGTGAATTTAAGTAGTAAATTCTTGATCTGCTTATTGGAAGCTCGGATATATAGACCCATGGTCCCCTCACTAGTTGAGACAATATTACTTGTAAGACTCATTTAATTGATTTTAATTAATCAAATATAATTCTCAAGTTAGACTGTGTCTATTTGAGAATTTATCACTTATTAAGGGCAAAACAGTAAATTGAGAATTTGAAAGGTATATTTATTAATTAGGAAATTTTAATTAGTTTTATTATTAATAAATAAATGACAATATATTATTTGATAATTAATTTTAATTATTAAATAATTAGATTTGACATTTATGTGGTTGAATAAAGGAATTGACAGTTTTGACAAAATAGGAAACTAGCAATGTAGGAAAAAGAAAGTTGGAAAAGTGGAAAGCCTTGTTTCCACAATGCCTAGGCCGGCCACTTTGCTTCCCTTTTCCCATTGATTTTTCAATTTTTTAATGCCAATTAATTCAACCATAACCCTAGGTGGTCTTCTATAAATAAAAGGTAAAGGCTTCAGTTTTTGTAACACATTTGACAAAATTTTCTCTCACACAAAAACTCTGCTCAAGCCGCCACTCTCTCTCTCTCTCTACCTTCTCTGTTTTCGAAATTCTCTAAGTGATAGAGTAGTGCCCACACACATCAAGTAATACCTCAATCATAGTGAGGAAGGCTGTGTAGAATTCAGATTCAACAAAGAAGGACATTCGGGCTCAGATCTTGATTATACTCTGCGACAGAAAGGAATCAAGGGTTAGAGATCTGAGTGGGAGGAGACATATATTCTGCTGCACCCAATGTAAGATTTCTCTTACTTTTATGTGTTTAATTTTTCATCGTTTTAGAAGTTCATATTTAGGTTGTTAAATCAACATACTTGTGAGTAGATCTAAGATCCTGGTAAAATAATTCCAACAACTGGCACCAGAGCCATGGTAATTGATTTGCTTGCAAGAAATTTGGACTTAAAACGATTTGTTTGTGTTTTGGATGGTATCTTGTTAATTTGTGTGTCATATTGATGTTTGATTGTTGTTTGTGAATTCTGGAAAAAATAGTTACTTTTCTGTCTCTGTAATTATTTTTATTGGATAGTTTGGAAATTTCTAAGCAATTTACTTTTTTACAGAACTCGATCTCGATTTAATTTGAATTAGTTATGAATTTTTGAAAATTGAAAAAATCGGGATGATGAGCACCTTCCCACGCGCGCGGAATGGCTGCATGCAGCCTCCCTGCGCCGTGATAGCTCGGCCAGCATCCCAGGGGCGCGCGCGGATGGGTATGCTATGCATACCATCCGTACTGTTCATCATTTTTTTCATTTTTTTTATTTTTCTTGCTATTTCATGGAATTAACTTCTGATTTTTTGTGTAGTTTTGTATGTTGATTTTTGCTTTTCAAATTTCAAATCTAATTATCAGAAATAAATTAATTTGATTTTTCAAAATTAATTTTAGATATTAGTGTTATTTTGAATTTGAAAATAGATTAAAATCAAGTTTTGCTTACTTTTTTTTTTCTTATTTCCTTTAAAATTTGATTATTTTATTTTTGTTTAAGGTCAGATATTAAATTTTTGGTAACTTGACCTTATTTAAAATAAGATTACTATAATCATGGTATTTTAAAAAGGGAAATAAGATATTTTTGTTAACTTTTAAATTTTGTTATTCTTACTTAAATTAAATTGTAAAATCAGAAAAGGGTATGTATTTACCATTTCTATTTTATTGAATATTTAATTTATTAAATAACATGAAATTTAAAAGGTAAGTTAACAATTTTATTTTGAAATGATATTTAGGTTACTTAAAACCTAATTTTTCAAAATTGTAGGTTTAATTTTTAAATCTTTTAAAAACTGAAATTTTTTTTATTTTCGAAATATATTTAAAAATAAATAAATCCTACATCCAACTATTTAAATCTAACTTGTTGCAGGAGTATGTGTTTTAGATTGTTTGTAAGTTTTCTAAAACCTATTATTGCTTGATCTAAATTGCCATGGTTAACTTGTTGACAGATCCAATGATCTGATTTTAACTCATGGTTCAATTGTCAATAGGTCAAGTAAATAATTTGTAACAGGTAATTTTTACATTCTTCTTTCATCTGTGTATGACCTAGTAACATGATAGGATCCATCCAAATCTGTGTGCCTGTGTGAGCCTATATGTTTAATTTCTGTTATAGATACATATAGGTTGTTGTTGCTAAATAAAATGTCATAACTTGATAGATTTTATTTAGGCTCATTTAGTAATGAGCCTATTCAATTAATAACAGTTGTTCATTTTAAGGTTAAATTCCTCTCTTTTGGGCCTTGTGTGAGAGTTGGGAGCCTTAGAAGTGGGTACGACATACTGAACCCAGCCCCCCCTCACATGAACAACCCCAATTGTGAAGGCCCATTTGCCTGATTTGGATAACTGTGCTAGGTTAATTATATTAGTTTGACCTGATAAAATTGATTAGCAACATAATTAATTTCATTCTTCTTTGAAATTAATTTAAGAAAAACATAGTTTGATGAATATTATTCTAGAAAACTATATGTATTTTTCTTGTGTTTAATTAAATATAGAATTATAATCATCTAAATTCTTTCTGAAGCTTAAATTCATAATTTCATTAAATATTCCTATTTAAGTTGAGATTTTGTTATATCTAACAAATCAACTGAGAATTGAATATCTTTTGAATTTCCTATTATAAAATTAAGTTGAGGAATTTTAGGAATTGGTTATTAAGATTCTTTGGATATTTTTTTAAGTTGATATTTTATAAATATGGAAAACTTAAAAGGGAATATCTTTTAAATTAAGTGGTTACCACTTAATTGTTAATATTTAATTAAGTCATTGATTGAAGAATGTTTAAGTTGGATATTTTAGATTTCTCTAAACAACTTAAATAAGATATTTTTTAAATTTATTCCATTTTAAAATTTAATTAAAGTTTTTTTTTAACTTTAATTTGTAATGTTTTATTATTGAGATATGGAATATAAATGATTAAATAAAATACATATTTTAAATAATGAGTTATAATCAAGAGAAATTCGATCTCCATTGTTGGTTTTACATAGCTATTGTTTTAGTGAGTAATCCTCCCTAATGGAGGAACGTTCATTAGCAAGTTAGCACCGTTTAATCTCGAAAGATAAGTTTTCTTGTAAGTTTTTTATATTAGTTTTGACCACCCTAGTGGTGGCGACTATATAAGACTTACAAGAGTATGAAACAATGGTGGAAGCTCATAAGATAGAATTGCATTGACTCTCGCCTAAACGGGACAACACTGAATTCCAATCTTGATCGAATAAAAGGTTGCTAGAATGTTTATCATTTTAGATGAATTGACAACTCTATTCAATGGATGATGCTTTGACTCTCGCCTAAACGGGACACTGTATCAGTTTGTTGGAAACCTTATAAAATAAACAATGTTAGATTTAGTATTTTTATAACATATGTGATTATTTGTTATCAGTATGTATGTATAGAACCAAAACCTTACTTCTGTTTATTGATATGTTGTAGTGCCAATATGAATAACCCTCACCCCGATCCACTCCTTGTTAGTATCTTGGCAAAAGAACTCAATAGTGTGAAAATACATCCTGGTAGTTGCATTAACTCGCACCTATTGTTGATGAATCTGAAATTCCAAAAGGCAAATCTACTTGGAATTGATTTATCAAAGGAACAATGGGTACGACTCATCCTTAATAGTCTTCCTCCGGAGTATGATGGCTTTGTTCTATCTTACTTGTTGAACAATTCTCACTCCTCCGACATGGACAAACTCGAGACTGAGTTGAGAGACCATGAGCGGAATTTGATTGCAATGGGACCTCTTGGTATTGAAAACTTTAATCAGAGGAAGAGGATTAAGCATGAGGGCTCTAACAAAGCTGCTTCTTCAAATACAATTATCAGACATCATGTTCTATGTGCGAATTGTAATGGAAAGGGACATAAAGAAGAATAATGTCCCAGGCTTCTAGACAATTCAAACGAAGGTGATGCTTTTGTCTTTGAATCATGTGTTTTAGAGAATGACAAATCCACCTGGATTGTTGATTCTAGATCTACTAACCATGTATGTTCTTCATTGCAGCTACTTGAAACTTGGGAGAATCTTCACCCAGATGAGTTAAAGCTAAAAGTTGGAAATGGCGAGTTAGTATCAGTTAAAGCTAGAGGAACAGCCCGTATCAAGTTTCATTCAAAAAGATTTTTACTTTTACAAAATGTTTTATATATTCCAAACTTTAGTAGAAACTTGATTAGTGTTTCATGTTTACAAACACAATTTTATATATTGAATTTTTCGAGTTCAAATTGTTCAATTTCTCGTAATGGATTTCATATATGTGTTGCTAACATGGAACAAGGGCTTTATGTTCTAAGACCTGATACGCAAATCTCACTAAATACTGAACTTTTCAATGTAGCTAAACCTAGAAGCCTTAAGAGAAAAGAAATTGATAATGATGATCAAACTTATCTATGGCATTTACGTTTAGGTCATATAGGTTTTGATAGACTCAATAGGCTAACCAAGGACGGTCCATTGAAAAATGTCGTCTTAGGTGAACTGCCAGTATGCAAGTCATGCCTAGAAGGAAAAATGACCAAACGTTCTTTCTCTGCAAAGGGAGAGCGTGCCAAACAACCCCTAGGGTTAGTGCATTCAAATGTCTGCGGACCTCTGAATGTAAAAGCCCGAGGCGGTTATGAGTATTTCGCCACTTTCATTGACGATTTCTTTAGATATAGTTTTCTTTACCTAATGCAAAAGAAATCTGAAACGTTTGAAAAGTTTCAGGAATTTCATGCTTTGGCTCAAAACCAATTAGGTAAAACATTAAAGATCTTGCGAACTGATAGGGGTGGAGAATATATGGATATGTAGTTCAAAGATCATTTAATTGAACTTGGAATTGAATCCCAATATACTGCCCCAAGCACTCCACAACAAAATGGAGTTGCAGAAAGAAGAAATCGCACTCTCTTGGAAATGGTTAGGTCCATACTGAGTTATTCAACTCTGTCTACGTCCTTCTGGGGATATGCTATTCAAATGGCAAACGACATTTTAAATGTTGTTCCATCTAAAGCAGTCCCTAAGACACCCGTCGAACTATGGAATGGCCGTACACCTAGTTTACGCCATTATAGGATTTGGGGGTGCCCTGCTCACATCTTGAGAAAGAAAAAAGGCAAACTGGAATCGCGAACTGAAGTTTGCATGTTTGTCGGAAATTCTAAAGAGACTATGGGTGGACTATTTTATAGTCACAAGGATAACAAAGTGTTTGTTTCTACAAATGCTACTTTTCTTGAAGATAGCTATATTAAATACAACAAACCGAAAAGTAAAGTTGTATTAGAGGAAATGCTTACAGACATAGTTCCTTCAAATGTTCCATCCTCTTCTACTAAAGAAGAGGACAATCTCACTCCCTCAGTTGTAGCAACTGAGAAAACTACTACCAAAGCTCCTGTTCAGAAGATCACCGCTCCTTGTCGTAGTGGGAGGGTTTCTACAAAACCATCTCGTTATGGCTTGGATGGTGAAATCAATATAGTCGTTGGTGACGGTATTGATGACGACCCATTAACCTATAAACAGGCAATGGCAAGTCCTCAACGAAAGCGATGGTCAGCCGGCATGGATTCAGAAATGGATTCCATGAAAAAGAACAAAGTCTGGAAATATGTAGATCCACCCGATGACTATCGTCCAATCGGATGCAAATGGGTCTACAAGAAGAAAAGAGGCGCTGGAGGCGAAGTCGAAACTTTTAAAGCTAGAATGGTCGCCAAGGGTTATACCCAAAGAGAAGGTGTGGACTATGAGAAAACTTTTAGTCCTGTCGCCATGCTCAAATCCATCCGAATTCTTCTCTCCATCGCGGCCGCTTTCGATTATGAAATCTGGCAAATGGATGTCAAGACAGCCTTCCTTAATGGGCTTCTTGAAGAAACCATCTATATGGAGCAACCAGAAGGCTATGTTCTTCCTGGGCAGGAAAATAAAGCTTGCAAATTAAATAGGTCCATTGATGGACTTAAGCAAGCCTCTCGCTCATGGAATAAAAGGTTTGATGAGATCATTGAAACCTACGGCTTTAATCAGAATGAAGATGAACCTTGTGTTTACCAACTCAAGGAAGACCAAGTAGTAGTATTCCTGGTCCTTTATGTTGATGACATTTTGATCATTTGCCACAATGTCAAGAAATGACTCACATCAAGGAATGGCTTGACACTCAATTCGACATGAAAGACTTGGGTGAGGCAGCCTATGTTCTCGGTATTCAGATTATCAAAAACTGGAAGAACAGATCCCTTGCTCTCTCTCAAACAACTTACATTGACAAAGTTCTAGAGAGATTCTCCATGACTAATACCAATGGGGCGAATATGCCTTCTAGATATGGTATCCGTCTATCTAAGAAACAGTGTCCTACTGATCCTCAAGAGATAGAAGACATGGCAAAAGTTCCCTATGCTTCTGCAGTTGGAAGTCTAATGTATGCTATGTTATGCACTAGACCTGACATCTGCTATGCAGTTGGAATCGTGAGCAGGTATGAGTCAAATCCAGGACAGGAACATTGGAATGTTGTTAAGTATATTTTGAAATACTTAAAGAGTACAAGAAATTATGTATTAGTATACAAGGGTTGTGCTTTAAATCCCATAGGCTATACAGACTTAGATTTCAGGGCATGTCTTGAAGACAGGAAATCTACATCTGGGATGGTGTTTACTCTTGGGGGTGGAGCAGTGGTTTGGAGAAGTGTGAAATAAACCGCGATTTCGGATTCTACCATGGAGGCAGAATACATAGCTGCGGCTGAAGCAGCTAAAGAGGTTGTCTGGCTTAGAAAGTTCTTCACCAGTCTTGGTGTAGTACCTGAAATGGAAAAGCCTCTAGTCCTGCTTTGTGATAACAATGGAGCTATAGCCAACAGTAAGGAACCTCGGAGCCACAAGAGAAGTAAACATATAGAAAGAAAATATCATATTATCAGAGAATATGTGGCAAGGGGATGTACTAGTGGAGACAGTGGACACACAGGACAACTTAGCTGATCCATTCACCAAAGTCTTGGCAATGACTGCATTCGAAAAGCACCGTTAGAATTTAGGGTTAATTGAAATGTACTGATTAGTTTTATATTAGTGCAAGTGGGAGTTTGTTGGGTTTTATGCCCTAAATAAAACCCCATTTCAATGTAATCCAGATTATTCAATATCAATAAAGTAGCAGAAGTATTTTTCATTCATTTGTGTATGTTTTGGTTCACCTTATCAATTGTTTGTCTATTTGATTTATAAATTCATTCAAACCCTTTTCACATACTTGATCATGTTTATTGTGTTGTCAACATAGTGGAAAGTAAACATGACTATGTGAATAAAGGATTCCTAGATTTATCGGAACACTGGATTTTACTGATATGACAATCTACAACAGAGTTTACTTGCATTTGGAGAAATGCTATGTTTTTTCCAGAACATTGGTTAATGTAAAGCTCGGGTTGGATGCATGGATTATGCATTGGAATGGACCGATATTGAACTTTGAAATAGATTTATAAAACTTACCGTAATATATATTCAATTCAATATCACTAAGTTGATCCTAGATCAAGTGATCTAAATCCTGATATGGTTAGGTTCAATCTCAAGAGTATTATTCGTGTTCTTTGATTTGTTAGTTAAGCCTACTTTTGGGTCAGGGTGATACGTACATTTTGGGAACACGGTAGTGCAATTGAGTGGGAGCGCTAACATAAACATGGAATCTATAGCTTCTATCTGGCGAATAGTAAGCAAAAGATGATTTCCTTAGAGCTTAACCAAACGAAGATAAATGGTGGAGTACTCATTTCACTTAGCTGAAATATCATTTATACAGGGTTAAGTGTTTTAAGGATAAAATACATTGTAGGGTGTTACGGTAATTAAGTCCCTTTACAATGTAAATCATCCACATAGAGGATCATTGATCAAATTAGGATTATAACAATGGATAACTAATGATGTGTCTATATGGTGGAACATATAGAGCATTCTATATAACTGAGAGTACAATTCTAAGTTCTATGCGTGGATTCAACGAAGAATTAATAAGTCAGTGAATTTAAGTAGTAAATTCTTGATCTGCTTATTGGAAGCTCGGATATATAGACCCATGGTCCCCTCACTAGTTGAGACAATATTACTTGTAAGACTCATTTAAATGATTTTAATTAATCAATTATAATTCTCAAGTTAGATTGTGTCTATTTGAGAATTTATCACTTATTAAGGGTGAAACAGTAAATAGAGAATTTGAAGGGTATATTTATTAATTGGGAAACTTTAATTAGTTTTATTATTAATAAATAAATGAAAATATATTATTTGATAATTAATTTTAATTATTAAATAATTAGATTTGACATTTATGTGGTTGAATAAAGGAATTGGCGGTTTTGACAAAATAGGAAACTAGCAATGTAGGAAAAGGAAAGTTGGAAAAGTGGAAAGCCTTGTTTCCACAATGCCTAGGCCGGCCACTTTGCTTCCCTTTTCCCATTGATTTTTCAATTTTTTAATGCCAATTAATTCAACCATAACTCTAGGTGGTCTTCTATAAATAAAAGGTAAAGGCTTCAGTTTTTGTAACACATTTGACAAAATTTTCTCTCACACAAAAACTCTGCTCAAGCCGCCACTTTCTCTCTCTCTCTACCTTCTCTGTTTTCGAAATTCTCTAAGTGATAGAGTAGTGCCCACACACATCAAGTAATACCTCAATCATAGTGAGGAAGGCTGTGTAGAATTCAGATTCAACAAAGAAGGACATTCGGGCTCAGATCTTGATTACACTCTACGACAGAAAGGAATCAAGGGTTAGAGATCTGAGTGGGAGGAGACATATATTTCGCTGCACCCAATGTAAGATTTCTCTTACTTTTATGTGTTTAATTTTTCATCGTTTTAGAAGTTCATATTTAGGTTGTTAAATCAACATACTTGTGAGTAGATCTAAGATCTTGGTAAAATAATTCCAACAATAAGAACATAAAATTTGTGCTAAATTTGGCACAAAAAATAAATTTGTGTTATATTTAGTCCACTATTTACAATTATGCTCCAATGTACAAGATGTAAAATAAGTAAATAAATAATTAATTATATTAATAGTCATTTGATATTTTATTGAGAAATTATTATTTTTAATTTTTATTATTTAAATGATAGTAATATAGTATATAAAGAATGTAAAGTTTAATAAAAGAATGAATTATAATAATTAGTGGCATTATAGTAAATAAATATGTAGCATTTATTGTGGGCCAAATTTAGCACAATGCTATATCTTGTGCCAAATTTGGCACAACTTTTAGTATGTGCCAAATTTAGCACACTTTTTAGAAGACCATTGGAGCAATAATTTTTGTTAAGCTTATTTTTTTACTTGAAAACTTTATGAAACATAGTTTGATGAATCATATTCTAGAAAACTATATGTATTTTTCTTGTGTTTAATTAAATATAGAATTATAAACATCTAGATTCTTTCTGAAACTTAATTTCATAATTTCATTAAATATTCTTATTTTTTAGCACTCTATTGAAAATACTCTAAATAGACATTATTGATTTGTAGTCTTATTTTTTTACTTGAAAACTTTATGAATGCAAGGTATTAGTAGAGAAGATTAAAAAATATGAAAAAACTAAAAAAAAAACTTAAAAAATTTAGAAAAATCACAAATTAGAAAAATTAGATTATTAAGATAATAAACTACCACATCATCACCTTAAACAGTAGCATTATATAAATATATAGACAGAGAATGAATAATCAAATCTCCAATGTTTACTTGAAAATAATGGAATTAATTGTATGATATTGACCACATTTATTTGTTTACTAAATTTATGATAAATAAGTAGGATCTACTAAAGGAAGGGAAAGAAAGAAAGCAAGTTATTCTCCTATTTTCTTTTTAAGGAATTACATTCTCCTTCCTTTCTTTTATGGGATATTAAGGTGTTATGAGATAGTGTTTTATAATTAGTTAGAGGTTCACTATAATTTTCTATTAAATTAGAATAAATAGAATCTGATATTGAATTGCACCAATAATGATATTAATATTATAGGAATATTAGACACCATAATTCATATTAAAAAGCATCCCTAATGAGAGACAACATTTATAGTTTCCAAATACTCTATTAGGCAGCTTCAATGCTCTATTCATTTTCATTGCTCAACAAAAAAATGATTGGACACCTATAGTAGCTTCATAGGAGCAACGGTCATGTCTCACTTTTTTTATTTTTTATTCTTTTCTAAATAAAAGTTATTAATTCAAAAAAATTAAACAATAAATAGTAAAATAAAATATTATAATTAATAGTGTGTAAAACATTTATAGTGATAACTTTCAGAGTTACTTAGCATTGATATATTTAATGAAAAATGACCAAAAATAATGTGCATAAGATAAAAAAATATATATATTTATATGATGTGACCATTATACATATTAAGCAACACTTTCCATTAAATAAGCCTCGAGAATTAAACCAATATGCACAATATGTGCAACCCATTGGGGATGCTCTAATATTTCTCAATTTATTTTCCTTGTTTGTATTTTGTTTAGGTTCTCAGATCTACACGTGTAACTGCTCATTCAGTCTTTGTTCTGTACTAGGACAGCTGTCAATTCTAGCTTCATCTCCTTTTAGCTTTGGGAAGAAGTTCAAGTTATCCTGTGGTGACCAAGATTTCGGCTGATAGCCTTAACAAACGTCCACATTACAGCCCAAACATCTACATAAAATACAACACACTACTACTCGGGAACATAAACTTGTCATTGTGTACACAAATAAGAGTCCATCGATAAAAAAAATATGTTATTAAAACTAAAAGACTATAAAGTACACAAGCCAAGCCAGTTAATGAAAAAGGGCCTAAAAGATCACAATTCACAACAATAATGTAAAACATGATACCCGTACAACACCACCACCACCATCACCACCCCTTACATAATCTAGAATTGATGAAAGATTTTCAAGTTCGCACTGCTCTTTTTTTTTTATTATTATTATTATTCGTTTGATTAAATCAAGACATTCAAATACAAATAAAGGGTACCCACTACTTGTACCTTAAGGGAAAGATAGGTGGTATTATAGCGGAGAAATCATAACGACCACTTTGAACTGAATCAAATAAATAGCAATAAGAGAAACACGAAAAGTTCAAACCTAAACAAAGGTTTTCAAGCCTTGCCAGTCTTCTGGTTGGGCTTGAAGACATACTTGATGAGGGATTCCTTGATGGGCAACATTTCAGGGAATTCTTTGCTCAATTTTGTGGTATCAAGCTCGTTGTTGCTCCTTGGGGCAACAATTACCTTGGCCTGCTCCTCAAGATCAAAGTTTTTCCATGTGTAGTTGGGGTCGATGTATTCACGGTACAATTCCAAGACCTCATTGTGGCTGACCACACCAGGGTTTGTGAAGTTCCATATTCCAGTGAGATTTCTCTTCGCCATCTCAACCGAAATGGGAAGGAGTTCATCCAAGATTGTCATGGAGTTAGGGATATTGACAACCTTCTCGTATCGAGAGATCTTTGTAATGAAGTTGCGAGGGTTTGATAAATCTGATGAGATGGGCATTCTTACACGCAAAATGCAGACATTCTCATAGTTCTTGAGCAGTTCCTCAACCTTCACAATTACCATAAAGAGTATCCAAAGTCAGTAACTTTAGTCCATTGAGTGTTCCAAAAAGCATATAAAAGTACTGAAAATAGACAAACACCCCATAAGTTCTCTATACCAGAAGGCAGAAACACATCATTTATGATAACAGGGAGAAAACATAAAAGGAAGAATGGTAGCAACCTTGACTTTTAAAACTCAACTGTACCCCCCAAAAAAACATTACAATCACCCTGAATCACTAAAGTCAGCTTAACAGATTCATGGTAAGTCAACCATTGGAACTTAAATCTTGCTTCACAGATCAATCATTGAAGTTAGACCCATGGGCCATGACTTGAGTTAGCCTTATCCTAGCCATAAATGGGTAAAGTTAGATCTCTTGGCCACTCAAGTAACAAAACGCAAATAGTAGCAGTCCCACTCAACTCTAGAATCTTTGTGACTCTAGCATCACATTTCTAGGTAAGTGCCTTTGAAGAATCTAAACGCTCCAACCGTATTGAGAACAAACTACTTACACAAAACAGGGAACATCCCAAAATTTACAAAACACACCCTTTGACCTTTCGAAGTCAACGGCACTCTTACTTTCTTCACACCAAATTTAACAGATTTTATTTATATACATACTATAACAGATTTAATATGAGTCAGCTATATATGAACTTGAATCATAAAATCAAGTACAACAAAACTAAAAATCACATATTTAATCCAAAAATTGAGACGATGTCATAGATCCAAAAGAACAAATGCCAGATCTAATACATGCCTATAAGCAAAATAGTATTAAAACAATAATCAAAAGTTGATAAATGACAGTGCTCACCATGGCCTTGGTATTTGAATAGAAGGATCCGATGAAGTTAGGCTTATCCTCCTCCTTGAATCCGATACCCGACCCGAGCGGGTGAGCCGAATCGTACTCAAATATACATCCAGTGGCATAGTTGAGAAGAAGAAGTCCTCGCTCCCGGCAAATGTCGGCGAGGTTCAAGGTCCCGACGACGTTAGTACGGATGGTCTCGACCTTATGTGACTCACACCAATCGACGTTGGGACGGCCTGTAACGCCGGCGGCGTTCAAAACATGAGTGGGCTTAACGGAGCCGATATCAGCTTCGATCGCAGCTCGGTCCTCGAGGCGGCCAGAACCGTACTCGAATGTGATCCCTTGCTCTTTACAGATCTTACCGAGGAGGCCACCAATCCAGCCGGTACGGCCGTAGATCAAGAACTTGATTGGCTTATCTTGACCGTCCACAGCTGGAAACCCCATCGATCGCCGAGGGTGAGTGAGGTTCAGACAGTTCGAGCAAGAGAAGTGGAAAATGTGGGCGAGATTTGAGATTTGGATCTGAATTTATTTATCACTTATTTATAACTGAGGAGGACAAAATCTGATACATGTGGATTCATTCCAACTGCCCTGGGTTTCTCATCATTATGCCACGTGTCATTTCATTTCATTGATTATGTTCTTACGTAAAATACCATAAACATTTTCACCTTAATTCTCATTTATTAAGAAATATTTATGTAATGCATATATACATTCTTTTGTAACCTTTTTTATGATTTATTATGTTACTGTCTGAAACAAGAAATTATAATATTGATTATTTACGTATGTCGGTGATGGCGTTTTGAATTTTGAGTTAAGCTGTAAATATGATTTTTTTTATTTTGACACGAAATCGGCATGAAAGAATGATTACATAAGGAGGGAAGATTTATATGGGAGGGTAAATTATAAAGAAAAAAAAATTATAGGAGGCAAATTAATGATAATCATATATACTTTTGTTTTTCACACATAATAAATACATATCAAAACATAACAAAAATAAAATTATATGTGATTTTTTTTATATATTAAATTAAGCATATAAGTTATAAACTTATAACGGCATAATCTATAGAAATTATTACATTGAAAATATAAATTGATACTTTATTTACAAAAATATTTCCATAAGGTGTGGACAATATTTATACCTTTTATTTGATTTTAATTACCAAAATACTACCTTACACTATCACTTACACAATTAGACGATAGTTGGAGAGTGGTTGTTGCGTAGTTGCGCTGTAATTGCATCAAACAAAGTTTTAATCAGACGAAATAACTATTAGCAAAATATTTATGCAACTGTTGTGAAACATTAAAGGGTAAATACCATTTTAGACCCTGTGTTTTGCAAAAGTTACAGATTGGACCCCGTGTTTTGTTAAATGACAAAATGGACCCTGCATTTTCTAAAATAGTAAAAATATGACCCTGAGCTTAATTTTTGACAACTTTTTTTTTAATACAACCAACTTGAAGACAATGCTTAATACGAATAAATACAAAAAATGTAAACAGTTTTATCACAGCACTTTTAGATCGGATTATAATTAAACTTTATTTTGACAAAAAAATCAATTCAGGATCCTATTTGTACCATTTTAGAAAATACAGGGTCCATTTTGTCATTTAACAAAACACAGGGTCCAATTGGTAACTTTTGCAAAACAGAGGGTCCAAAATGGTATTTACCCAACATTAAAAATCAGAACAGTATTTCCACGTACGTAACTCTATCTACATGTCTTTTTATGATTTAATATGAACAAATTCAACATTAGAAATTTGGGAAAATAAAAAAACAAAAATACACCACAATAAACATTTTACTATAGTATTGATGTAATTTTTTTTGGATAATACTTGAGTTGGATTGTTTGGGAACTCCAGTTCAACTTTTTGAGATCTGCCTTTCATGGATCTGAAAATTGAAGTCAGGACATTAATTATATGCAAATTAAAATGGATTTCCAATTAAATTTTAGTTTCGTAGTAGTTTTTCAACACTTTTTTTTTATGAATTCGAAACAGCTCATGTTTTGACTGATTCTAGTCGTCTTCTCAGGTGAAGTCGTCGAAATTAATGGTGGTTCTCTTTCTAGTTGAATTTTCGTTTCAGTTGCATTAGGTTGCTGCGTGGTTGCGTGATAGTTGCGCGATAGTTACCCAGGTTGCATGGATCCTGGGTTGAAGGTGTGTGTAAGTGGTATTTGTGTAAATTTTTTTATTTGGGCTGTATATTTGTTTATTTGGCCAGCTGGAAGTATTTTTGTAATATTGTTATTTTTTTAGTTAAAACTGAAAAAAAAGCCCTAATCTATATTCGTTAGATTAAAATAAAATAAAAAATGCATTAATTTCAAATCTAAAACACAAAAGTCAAGTTCCAAACTATATATAATATATTATATATTGTTATTTTTAATATATTATCTGTAGTGGCCAAAAATTGCTCTAAGCCTAACGAAAAAGGCCCAACGATCGAAGTACTTACGAAGCCCACTTATAAGTCAGAAACACGGAACCCGTAAGCCCAATGGCTCACATGGGCCACGCCCAATCCATGCCTTTTGGGTCATACCCATATTCGAATGTCCAATCCACGATAAAGCTTGATTCTAAAGTGTAATGTTAGGGTTGACGCGTGGGGGAAGAAGAACGTTAAGTTTCCCAACTAACCCACGAAAATAGCGATCTTCCCTAGCATAGCAGAGCAAGAATATCAACCCTCTAAGTGATACACTAAGGGGAGGACGCTGATCGAGGAACGAACCAAAAAGATGACGCTCATCCCTGGAGAAGTGGGGCAAGACCGTTTCTCTAGGGACGGACCACGTTTCAAGAGGTAGCCGTTTTCCTAAGATAATAAATAGGCCCACACTGGGACTGAAAAAGGAAGGAAGCATAGACGAATATTCACTCTCTCTCTCTCTCTCTCTCTCTCTCTCTCTCTCTCTCTCTCTCTCTCTCTCTCTCTCTCTCTCTCTCTCTCTCTCTCTCTCTCTCTCTCTCTCTCTCTCTCTCTCTCTCTCTCTCTCTATAGTTTTACTACTAAACTTATCATTTCTCTACGATTTGACGTACTCTTTCTCATTCCGGTGAGCGAGGTTTGACCGTGGATCACCACATAACCATAAACACAGGAAGTATTTATTTACATTTCTTGTTTTCTTTTCTACTTCGCACTATAAATTTACTGACTTGACCGTCGGAGTGCCTTCGGCCGGCACCACCCCGGTGTCCCAAGGTTTCACGGTCATCCTTTGTCTTTGTTCCGCAGGTTGTCGGTGCCTACAAACGCTCATTCCGATCATTGTAGATTTTAGCATCTACAATTTGGCGCCCACCGTGGGGCCCTGACAAACTGACTGTGAGCAAGGCGATCTATCATTACCACACTTCAAATGGCAGAAGAAGGAGAGTTTGTTGCCCAGGAACAACCCAATGTCAATGAATAGCTTGCCACAATAATGGCCCAGATGCGCGAGATGGCTAAGCGAACTGGAGTTCTGAAGCGAGAAAATGCAACCTTTAAGGAGGAGAACGCAGCATTTAGGAGTGAAAATGCCACAATAAAATCACAAATGGAGTCACTGAAGGCTACCATGACGACTCCCAGTGTTGCTCAAAGTCGGTTCCGAGTTCCAATTGCACCAATGGCATCGCTAGACTCAACTCCTATAAGAACAGAGACCCAAGTCTCTGATCAACAAACACTCGGAGGGGCATCAACTCCAACATTAGGAAGTCATTCTGTCGTAGGAGGTTCTCAACCTCAACAATCTGAACATACTGATATTCAAACAGATGGGACAAACACTGGAGGTCTAACGACCAACAATGTGGCCTCCGACCTGCCTACGGCCAGCCTTCCTGCAACTGGACTGCCTACGGTCAGCCTTCCTGCAACTGGCCTGCCTACGGTCAGCCTTCCTGCAACTGGCCTACCTACGGTCAGCCTTCCTGCAACTGGCCTGCCTATAGTCAGCCCCCCATCGACTAGTAATTTGGGGGTTGGCACTACAACATCTGATCCTCCAAAAACGTCTCCTCTTGAAGGACTCCCACCATCACAGGTAACTGCCACACAGGCTATGCTAAACTCTAACCTGAATCCATCTTCTGTTGATGCAGGTCATACCACCATTCATACTCTAACTCAGGAGGATTTGATTGAACGAGCGATCGCTCGGAGGTTCGAAGGGATGGAAGCAATGATCCAACGTATCCCAGGGGTTCCAACACCAATAAAGAAAAGTTTGCCTAGCAGTTTTGCTGACTCACCTTTTGTTGACACCATTGCATTGGTCGAGATGCCGAAGAAGTTTGTGTTCCCATTAATGAGGATGTACGACGGAACAAGCGATCCAAACGATCATATAGCCAGTTATAAACAAAGGATGTTCACTGCCACCATCCCTCGCGAGTTGCGCGAGGCATGCATGTGTAAGGGGTTTGGGTCTAGCTTGGCTGGCCCAGCCCTCCAATGGTACACGAATTTACCCAATAATTCGATTTCTTCTTTTGCTCAGTTAACGGATGATTTTGTAGAACAATTTGCGAGCAGCAGGAAATTGGAGAAACTCTCAGATGACCTATACCGCATCAAAAAAAGGAGAGGTGAATCCTTACGAGACTATGTGGCAAGATTCAATGCTAAAAAAGTTTCCATCACAGCATGCAACGTGGACACAACCATTACCGCCTTCCGTAAAGGCCTGCAGGTAGAATCTGACCTTTACAAAGAACTCACAAAATATCCATGTAGGATAATGGAGGATGTGCTTGCCAAAGCTTGGGCGCAGATCAAGTGGGAGGAAGACGAATCCAATAGACAATCGACAACATCCTACTCTTACTCTCACGACAGTAGAGTACCGAAGAGGGTAGAGCGACGGCAGTCCTACCATTATTCAGAACTTTATCCAACCAACAGATCACGGTCATACAGAGATAGCGAGAACTCCACCCAATCACACAGACCAAGAGATTACATTGCAAAGACAACACTACCTCGACGGATGAGGGAATCAGACAAGGGACCGATTCCTGAATACAACCTGAACATTAGCCCTGTCGAAATAGTTGCAATAATGAAAGGAATGGGAAACCAAGTCAAGTGGCCTGAAAAGATTAAAAAACCAGCAGCAATGCGCGACACGACAAAGTGGTGTGAATTTCATAATGACCACGGACATACCACTCCAGAATGCATAGCATTAAGATATGAAGTGGCTGGACTCTTGCGCAAAGGTCAATTGCGATATTTTTTATCAAACAAGGGGAAGATGACCGTGACGGAAGCAGACAAGAGGCCAACAACACCACCAGAACCACCTCAGCACACCCGGACATGTAATGTCATCTCCGGAGGGTCAAAGGTCAGCGGTGTAACATACTCAGCCGCTAAGAGGCATGCACGTGAAATAGTCGGGACAGAGGGTAGACCAAAGAAACAACCAGTAGTCTATAACGGCCAGATCATCAGCTTCGTGGACGACGAAGCTTCAGATTTGCTCAATCCTCACCATGATGCTTTAGTCATTTCTTTATTCATTTCGAATTGTTTTACTAAACGTATACTGATCGATAACGGTAGCTCTGCTAACATCTTATTTTTGAATGCTCTTAGGGAGATGGGGATCGACGAGGCCACCATCATCCGCAAATCCACAGTATTGGTTGGGTTCAGTGGAGAGCAGATACACTCAGTCAGCGAGGTCACACTCCACGTTTATGCGGAAGGAGTCAACCTACAGACGAAGTTCATTGTAGTTGACTCTCCATCAGCTTATAATGCAATCTTAGGCCGACCGTGGATCCATTCCATGAAAGCTGTGCCATCCACATACCACCAAGTGATCAGGTTCCCAACCAAGTGGGGAGTGAAAGAAATATGGGGAGCCCAAAAAACTGCTCGAGATTGTTATCAAAACTCGCTAAAAGAGAAATCGACAACATTATAGCAACTACAGCAGTCTAGTCCGACCTTTGCACCGGATGAACCTAGTATGGAAGACCTAGATGATGTGTGCATTAGCAAGGAGTTCCCAGACCATAAAGTCCAGATTGGAACAAAGCTTACACCTGAGTTTCGAGCCAGGCTGATCGAATTCTTAATCAAACGCCATCACTGCTTTGCATGGTCCCATGAGGACATGACAGGTATTGATTCTAACATTATTGTTCACAAGTTGCAGGTTGACCCTGATTACCCACCGGTCAGGCAAAAAAGACGTAAATTTGCACCCGATCGCAACAAGGTGATAAATGAAGAGATACAAAAACTAATCGACGTGGGATCAGTCAGAGAGGTTGATTATCCTAACTGGTTAGCAAACGTAGTAGTTGTGAAGAAGAAGAATGGAAAATGCAGGGTATGTATCGACTTTACTGATCTCAACAAGGCATGTCCGAAGGATTCGTTTCCACTTCCTCACATTGACATGATGGTAGACGCAACAGCCGGACATGAATTTTTGAGTTTCATGGATGCCTTCTCTGGTTATAACCAAATCTTAATTCATCCCAATGATCAAGAAAAAACATCATTCATAACTGAGCGAGGGACTTTTTGCTACAAAGTCATGCCGTTCGGACTAAAGAATGCAGGGGCCACGTACCAAAGGCTGGTAAATCGAATGTTTGCCGACATGCTTGGAAAGAGGATGGAAGTTTACATTGACGACATGCTTGTCAAATCTTTAGCAGCACTCAGCCGTTTCATTTCAAAGTCATCCGACCGCTGCCACTTATTCTTTTCAACTCTTAAAAAGACCAAAGACTTTGTGTGGGCGGAGGAATGCGAAGAAGCGCTAAGACAACTCAAGAGCTATCTCAGCTCCCCTCCACTCCTAGCAAAGCCTAAGGATGGAGAAACGTTGTTCATGTATCTGGCAGTTTCAGTAGCAGCGGTCAGCGCTGCACTAGTTCGAGGAGATGAAGGAAAGCAACAACCGATTTACTATGTTTCGAAGACATTGCTAGATGCTGAAACAAGATACACTAAATTGGAAAAATTGGCCTTAGCGCTTGTCACAGCAGGATGCAAGCTCAGGCCCTATTTCCAGTGTCATCCTATAGTGGTGCTAACCCAATACCCACTCCGTAGCATTCTACACAAACCAGAACTTTGTGGACGCATGACCAAATGGGCTGTTGAGCTCAGTGAATACGACATAACATATCAACCGAGGACAACCATCAAGTCACAGGTATTGGCAGATTTTATCGCTGACTTTTCTTGTGTTGGACAGGTACAAGCAGAAAAGGAATTATTATGCTTAAACGAGCAAACCAACTCGACATGGATGGTAGCAGTAGATGGATCAAGCAATAGTAAGGGGAGTGGCCTAGGAATCGTCCTTACCTCCCCTCAAGGAGATGTTATCCAGCAGGCGATCAGATGTGACTTCAAACTTACCATCAATGAGGCTGAATACGAGGCGTTGATCGCTGGGCTAGATCTATCCATTGAGTTGAATGCCAAAACCATTGAAGTCATGTCAGATTCTCAACTTATCGTAAACCAACTCAACGGGTCATACCAGGCCAAAGATTCAAAAATGGCATCCTATCTCCAGATTGTTCAAGATCAGATTTCAAGATTCACAAAATTCACCATTAACCAAGTGCCGAGACTAGAGAACAACCACGCCGACGCTCTTGCTAATCTCGGCTCATCCATTCAAATCAAAGATGGAGTCACCATTCCTGTGGTGATAATGCAATGGCCAGCGACATGGAAACCCAACGAAGATGTAAAAAGTCTGAATGAACAAGACAACTGGATGAAGCCAATAATGCAGTACCTAGAGGATGGAACCTTACCGCATGACAAGAACGAGTCAAGAAAACTAAGAGCTAAAGCGGCCAGATTTACACTATACAATAGGAAACTCTATAGAAGATCATTCTCAGGGCCATTACTCAGATGTCTATTACCAGCTGAATCCAATTACATTCTCCAAGAGCTACATCAAGGTGCATGCAGAAACCACTCAGGTCATCAGAGTTTATGCAACAAAGCTCTAACAATAGGCTACTATTGGCCAACCATGCGAGCGGACTCCTATAATTTTGTTCAACAATGCGACAAGTGTCAAAGGTTTGCTCAAATATCTCATTTACCTCCAGAGAAGCTCCACTCTTCACTTACACCATGGCCATTTATGAGATGGGGGATCACATTGTAGGCAAGATGCCAACTGCTCCAAGGCAGAGGGTATTCATGCTAGCCTTAACTGACTACTTCACCAAATGGGTAGAAGCTGAAGCCTTCGCTCAAGTTAGAGATCGAGAGGTAAAAAACTTTATCTGGAAAAATATAATATGCAGGTTCGGAATTCCAAAGGAGATAGTTACGGACAACGGTTCACTGTTCATAAGCCAAGACTTCCAAAGCTTTTGTGCAGAATGGGGGATACAATTATCATTCTCAACACCACGATACCCTCAAGCAAACGGACAAGCAGAATCAACCAACAAGACAATAGTCAACACACTCAAGAAACGTCTAGAGAAAGCCAAAGGGAGATGGGCAGATGAATTACCAGGGGTACTGTGGTCTTACCGGACAACAGCAAAGACCTCGACTAGAGAGACCCCATTTGCATTGACATATGGAACTGAAGCGGTCATCCCAGCAGAAATCGAAATACCAACCATCAGATATGAACACTCCACGGATGATCTAAATCAACAGACCATGAACACAGAACTTGATTTGTTAGACGAAAAGAGAGAACAAGCACTTATCAGAATAGCAGCATACCAGCAAAAGGTGGCCCAACATTTCAATAAGAACATTAGGGTCCGACAATTCAAGGAAGGAGAATGGGTACTACGACGAGTGTTCCAAAACACGAAGGAAGAAGGAGCAGGCAAGTTAGGACCCAATTGGGAGGGGCCTTACCAAATTACAAAGATAGTTGGCCAAGGAGCATACAAACTCCGAGCAGCAGATGGAAGAAACAAAGGAAATAGCTGGAATGCCATACACCTTAAGAAATACCATTTCTAATCACATGTATGGAAAAACAATGCCCCCCTTGTACACTGTCATTTTACATAGTGGATTTTCGCATGCTCCGCCCGTGGTTTTTTCCCGAAAGGGTTTCCACGTAAATACCTGTGTCAATTATTTTAAGTGTTTGTTATATTTTGGAGCTCAAAAACGTAAAGTAAAAGTAATAACAAGTGAGCCACGCTCAACCACAATATTCACTTACAAAGTAAGTAATAGGAGCTACGCTCAACCCAAATATTCATTTATAAAATAAGTGATATGAGCTACGCTCAACCCAAATATTCATTTATAAAATAAGTGACATAAGCTACGCTCAACCCAACTATTCACTTACAAAGTAAGTAATAGGAGCTACGCTCAACCCAACTTTTCACTTGTACAATAAGTGATATGAGCTACGCTCAACCCAAATATTCATTTATAAAATAAGTTATATGAGCTACGCTCAATCAAACTATTCACTTACAAAGTAAGTAATAGGAGCTACGCTCAACCCAAATAGTCATTTATAAAATAAGTGATATGAGCTACGCTCAACCCAACTTTTCACTTATAAAATAAGTGACATGAGCTACGCTCAACCCAACTATTCACTTACAAAGTAAGTAATAGGAGCTATGCTCAACCCAAATATTCATTTATAAAATAAGTGATATGAGCTACGCTCAACCCAAATTTTCACTTATAAAATAAGTGACATGAGCTACGCTCAACCCAACTATTCACTTACAAAGTAAGTAATAGGAGCTACGCTCAACCCAAATTTTCACTTATAAAATAAATGATAAGAGCTACGCTCAACCCAACTTTTCACTTATAAAATAAGTGAGATGAGCTACGCTCGTCCCAAATATTCACTTATAAAATAAGTGACATGAGCTACGCTCAACCCAACTATTCACTTACAAAGTAAGTAATAGGAGCTACGCTCAACCCAACTTTTCACTTGTACAATAAGTGATATGAGCTACGCTCAACCCAAATATTCATTTATAAAATAAGTGATATGAGCTACGCTCAATCAAACTATTCACTTACAAAGTAAGTAATAGGAGCTACGCTCAACCCAAATATTCATTTATAAAATAAGTGATATGAGCTACGCTCAACCCAACTTTTCACTTATAAAATAAGTGATATGAGCTACGCTCGTCTCAAATATTCACTTATAAAATAAGTGACATGAGCTACGCTCAACCCAACTATTCACTTACAAAGTAAGTAATAGGAGCTACGCTCAACCCAACTTTTCACTTATAAAATAAGTGATAAGAGCTACGCTCAACCTAACTTTTCACTTATAAAATAAGTGATATGAGCTACGCTCATCCCAAATATTCACTTATAAAATAAGTGACATGAGCTACGCTCAACCCAACTATTCACTTACAAAGTAAGTAATAGGAGCTACGCTCAACCTAACTTTTCACTTATAAAATAAGTGACATGAGCTACGCTCAACCCAACTATTGACTTACAAAGTAAGTAACAGGAGCTACGCTCAACCCAACTTTTCACTTATAAAATAAGTGATAAGAGTTACGCTCAATCCAACTTTTCACTTATAAAATAAGTGATATGAGCTACGCTCATCCCAAATATTCACTTATAAAATAAGTGACATGAGCTACGCTCAACCCAACTATTCACTTACAAAGTAAGTAATAGGAGCTACGCTCAACCCAACTTTTCACTTATAAAATAAGTGACATGAGCTACGCTCAACCCAACTATTCACTTACAAAGTAAGTAATAGGAGCTACGCTCAACCCAACTAATCACTTATAAAATAAGTGATATGAGCCACGCTCAACCCAACTATTCACTTATAAAGTAAGTGATAGGAGTTACACTCAACCCAAGTATTCACTCACAAATTAAGCGATAAGCGCTGCGACCAACCCACCTATTCATCTATAAACTCAAGTCTTTAGAATTGCGTTCAATCGTAACCCACCTATGCAAGTCTTCAGAATTGCATAGCAACGGTCAGCCAAGTTCGATGTACTCAGTTAAGCTGTTCCAAAGTCTAAGTTTTAGTGACCCTCACTAAGACTTAGACTAGGGGATATAGTACATGGATCAATGCAAAATTTACATCAACCGAATAACATAAAACATCAACAAAATGAAAAATGAAGAATATTAATACCAAATTAAGATAATAAGTCACACCACCGCAAAAGTAACGTCCATACATCAAAGCGTCATAAAATTCAAAAGGGTCATCATTAAGAGGATGTCCGCACATCAAAAGGATCGTTAAGCATACATACTTAATGCCACAATGGCGATGTTCATGCTTTAAACAAAAGAGACCTAAAGTTTAAATCAATTGTCACTTGTAAACAAAAGGGAGAACTTAAAAGACCCACTATGGAGCAATGGTACCATCTTCAGCAATGGAGAACATCACATCGTCAATGCCACTCCCGCCAGAAACAGAAGTATGAGCGTCGACACCCATACTAGGGACGGAGGTATGAGCATCAACGCGCTCATCAAACACAGAGATATGAGCGTCAACATCCATCTCATTCTCTTGCTCAAGAGCCAAATATTCTTCATGAAGTGCAATAGCACCATCGACGTCCCATCCACGATGGAGCCCTTTCTTATACTGTATCATCAACTCCCCCCTTGTCTTGATGGCAGTCTTGAGTGAAATATCATCAACCTCCTGGTACAATGCGATACTTAGCCTCCTCCTCCTTGAGTTTGGCACTCCAACTCAGTATTCAACGAGGAATAATCCTGTTTTAGCTTGTCATATGATGATTTGGTAGTCTCTCCTTCCAGTTTCAAGTTCTCCACTTCCTTTCTAAGTCTAGAATGCTCCTTGTTCAAAGCTCTGTTCTTTTGATCAAGCGAAATTGTGTCACGCCTCAAGTAGAGGACTGCTTGAATAGCCTACAAAAAACAAGTTGAATTACCACGAGTAACACACAAAAATAACTACATATGCGTACATACAAATTCTTTCCAAACTTACTTGGTAAATCGTAGAAACACCGTAATTCGCTCACCCCGCAACTCCGATGCCCCTCAAACGCTCTTCATCTCTCGGATGGAGAAGAGCCTCAACATGACCTTCGATAGAAGCAGGGTCAGAGTAGGCCGAAATGTTGGAAGAGATGGACAGGTTGATCATACTCTCCTCAATAGACAACTCGTTGTCACCCCTCAGTGGTGAAGCCGCAACCACACCATCAGCTGGCAACTGAGAGCTACCTCCTCCATTTTCCTTAGCAGGAACTCGAGATTTCACAACATGACTTGTGGTCTTCTTAGACCTCTTTCCAAGTAAATTAGTCTTACCCCTAGCAACAGCATCATCCGCTCCACAAACCTTGAAAGTCATCCTCTTATAATAACGGTCTGCAAGAAAACATTCTTCTTCCGTTAAATGACGAATCAAAGAGAAGGGACCACTAACCTTCTCTAAAGCTCGGGTCAACAAAAAGATGGGGGCGCGCTTGACAACGTTGAGTGAAAAAATACTACCTTCTTGACGTTGCGCACCTCTCCACAAATTTCCAACACAAGATTTATCCAAAATAAGAAGCTTGTTATGGGCTCTTTGATCGGAAGGAATAGAGAGCAAGTCGTTAACTCGAGCTTCAGACCAACACACCCTACGAGGACATCGAGTGAGCCCCTTACCTACAATGACAAAGAGAAGTAATTAGTATTCATAGACAAATCAAGTATCAAATAAAAAATGACAAAGAAACCAACACTCCTCACTCACTTAAGGTTCTCCATGAAGTAGGAACCACATAATCACTCGTTCCAAACAGGTCACCTTTGACAAAACAATATTTCCTCCTCCAACCCCTCTTGTTGCTAGGAACCAACTCCGTTACCCAAGCTTTTTTGTTCGCTCTAAGAGTGAATAGAAATCGACCTTTATCTGTATCGTGTTGTTTAAGATAATAACTTGACTTGAAATCTACAAGGTCAACCCTCTTCCCCTTTACTCTAACTATGACTTCTATACCCAACAATAACCTCCAAGCATTTGGCATGAGTTGGCTAGGAGCTACCCCATAATAGTCCAACACTTCTTGTACAAATGGAGGGAAAGGGAATCGAAAGCCAATCCTAAAAGGAAGTTCATACATACAAACCCAATCGCCACTATCCCAATCAGGACGCTCAGCGATACTTGGAAGTCGCATTTGTATAGAACAATGAATCTCATATTGATGTCGCATGCGTAGGATATCACCCTTAGTCATACTAGACCTCGGGTTGTCCCTCAAAAAGTGAATGGACTGCCCGACATTTTCATTCTTGTCACCCTCATAATCATGTACCATTATCGCATACTCAAGAGCTCGAGGCTCTCCATCAATCTTACATACATTCTCATCAAAAACTTCCCCCTCATCATCACTGTCAATCAAAGTGACTTGAGGTAATGGTTGAGCATTAGGGATATCTTCATCACTATCCAACATTGAATGAGCACCTCCTTCTGTAGAAGAAGGGACCCCAATCATTAATGGTGAAGTCACACTTTCCCAAGATCCCATCTCACCACTCAACAAGAGTATGGTCACAAACACTAGATAAAATTTAATGATCTATGAAAATTCAAAATATATATATCCTGTGATATCTAACAATCATACTACGCATCATATAAAAATATTACATCCATGCTACGCATCATGCTTGCATTAAAATTTTAGTGGACGTATTATGCATCAAGCTCATACAAAATTCTACGGTCATACCACACCCACTATGCTTATCAAAAAATTCTTGTTACTTCTATACGAAAATTCTATGGTCATACTATGCAAGCCATGGATAAGTTCAAAACACAAAAACTCTACTATTTGTTACAAATTCGAATCAAAGCATACAAACACTACACACCTAAGATTATGAATAATACATTATTCCATGAACACCAAAAATACCAAGAACACCAAGAATAAAATAATATTCTAAATAGTGAAGGAAAGACTAGAAATACTTACCAACAAGAGAAACTTCTTAGCCTTTCACCACACAAAGCTCTCCTCCACACCACTTGAAAATGAAAGATGACAAATGACAAATAAAAATTAGTGGTCCTACTTATATAGTACAATAACAAAGGAAGGAAAATAAGTAATACATTTCCTAAACCCACAATCAGCCCTATCCACGGGTTGCATTGGTTTTTTGATGAATGTATATATGCACACACTCATGTGATCTTGCAAATCACTACAAATATAAATTGTCTACATCAACAAAAGTCACTTCAAGTGAAATGCAAAAAGAAAAGGCATTACATTGTTGGGTTTTATGCCCTAAATAAAACTCATTTCAATATAATCAGATTTACTTATTAATATAGATCAGAAATAACATTTAATGTTGCATGGTTCACATGATTTATTTCATGATTATATGTAGATAATGTATAGATTCATCTGAAACCCTTTTCACATACTTGATCCTGTTTATTGTGCCGTCAACACACTGGAAAGTAAACATGACTATGTGAATAAAGTTTCCTAGATTTATCAGACATAGGGTTTTACTGATATGATAATCTACAACAGAGTTTACTTGCATTTAGAGAAGTGCTATGTTCTTTCCAGAGCATTGGTTAAAGTAAAGCTCAGGTTGGATGCATAGAGTATGCATCGGAAGGGACCGATATTGAACTTTGACTTAGATTTATTAAACTTACCGTAATATCTATTCAAGTCAATATCGCCTAGTTGATCCTAGATCAAATGTTCTTAATCCTGATATGATTAGGCTCAATCTCGAGAGGCTATTCGTGTTCTTTGATTTGTTAGTTAAGCCTACTTTTAGGTCAGGGTGATACGTACATTTTGGGAACACGGTAGTGCAATTGAGTGGGAGTGCTATCATAAACATGGAATCTATAGCTTCTATCTGGCGAATAGTAAGAAAAGGATGATCTTCTTCGAGCTTGACCAAACGAACATAAATGGTGGAGTACTCATTTCACATAAGCTGAAATATCATTTATACGGGGTCAAGTGTTTTAAGGAATAAATACATTGTAGGGTGTAACGGTAATTTAATCCCTTTACAGTGTAGATCATTCATATAGAGGATCATTGATCACATTAGGATTATAACAATGGATAACTAATGATGTGTCTATATGGTGGAACATATAGAGCATTCTATATACTGAGAGTGCAATTCTAAGTTCTATGCGTGGATTCAACGAAGAATTAATAAGTTAGTGAACTTTAGTGCTAAATTCTTGATCTACTTATTGGAAGCTCGGTTATATAGACCCATGGTCCCCCCACTAGTTGAGATAATATTGCTTGTAAGACTCATGTAATTGGTTTTGATTAATCAATTATAATTCTCAAATTAGACTATGTCTTTTTTGTGAATTTTTCACTAAGTAAGGGCGAAATTGTAAAGAAAGAGTTTATAGGGGCATATTTGTTAATTATGATACTTTGTATGGTTCAATTAATAAATATGAAAATGACAATATTATTTAATAATTATTTATAGTTATTAAATAGTTAGAATTGGCATTTAAATGGTTGAATTAGAAAATTGGCGTTTTTGAGAAAATCAGATGCAGAAAAGATAAAATTGCAAAATTGCAACAAGTGAGGCCCAAATCCACTAAGCATGGCCAGCCACTTTTGTAGGCAATTTAAACTGATATTTTCATTATTTTAATGCCAAATAATTCAAACCTAACCCTAGTGGAATGCTATAAATAGATAGTGAAGGCTTCAGAAAAATTACACTTAAATTTTCTATTTTTCCTTCAGAGAAAAACCTGAGCCTTTCTCTCTCCCTATCTTTAGCTGCCACTTCTTCTTTCTCTTCCCTCTTGATAATTTCGAAATCCTTAGTGTATGAGTAGTGCCCACACACATCAAGTGATACCTCAATCATAGTGAGGAAGATCGTGAAGAAAGATCATCAGCAAAGGAGTTTCAACATCAAAGATTCAGAGAAAGAGATCCAGGTTCAGATATTGATAATGCTCTGCTACAGAAAGGAATCAAGGGCTAGATATCTGAACGGAAGGAGTCATATTATTCTGCTGCACCCAATGTAAGGTTTCCTAAACTTTATATGTGTTTAATTTATCGTTTTAGAAAGTTCTTATTTAGGATGTTAATAAACATACTTGTGAGTAAATCTAAGATCCTGGTAAAATAATTTCTAACAACTGGCCTCAGAGCCATGGTAATTGATTTACTTGCAAGAAATTTGGACTTTAAAACGATTGTTTGTATGTTCTTTGGATGGTATCATGTTGTATTGAGTGTTATTTGATGATTGATTGATGTTTGTGAAATTTTCGTGAAAAATAATTGCGATTTCATCTCTGGAATTATTTTTATTGGATAGTATGGAAAAAATTAAGCAAGTTAGCCTTTTATCGAACTTAATATGGATTTTATTTGAATTAGTTATGATTTTTTGAAGATTTGAAAAAATCGGGGCTATGCTGATATTTTCCTGCGATCGCAAATCTGTCCGTACAGTTTCGAATTTTTTTGTTTTTCTTCGATTTTTCATGCTTTTTCATGGAATTAACTTCCAATTTTTTGTATAGTTTTGTATTTATACTATTACTATTCCTAATTCAATTCTAATTATCTTTTTGAATTAATTTAATATATTTTTTTTAATTTAATTCAAGATATTAGTGTAATTTGAATTTGAATAGAATTAGTATCTATCTTCTTGCTTAAAAATCTATCTTATTTTTAAATTTGATTATATCTTATTTTTTTTTTAAATTTAAGGTCAGATTTTATAAGATATTTATAAAATCTTTTAAGATATTTTTAAGATATCTTATCTTTTAAGATATTTTTAATTATATCTTATCTTTTAAGATTTTTTTTTTAAATTTAATCTTTTTAGATATTTTGACCTTATTTAAATTTATAATAAGATATTTATAATCATGTAATTTTAAATAGATGTAAGATATTTTGCTAACTTTTAAATTTTGTTATTTTATTTATTTAAATTAAATTTAAAATCTGAAAAGATATTTCATTTATCTTTTCTAATTTTTATTTAATTTTTATTTTTAAATAACATTTAATTTTTAAAAGTAGTTAGCAAATTTTGAAATGATATTTAGGTTGGTTGAAACCTAATTTTTCAAAAAGTAGGTTTAATTTTAAATATTTTTTTTAAATTTCGAAATTTAAATTTTATTTCCGAAATTAAATTTTTTTTTAAATTTATTTTATTTTTCGAATATTAAAATATTTTTTTTTTATTATTTATTTTTCGAAATTATTTATTTAAAATTAAATAAATCCTACTTCCAACTATCCAGCTAACCTTGTTGCAGGAGTATGTGGTTTTAGCTTGTATGTAAGTTTTTAAAACCTATTATTACTTGATTGCAAATAGCCATGGTTACCTTTTGCCAGATCTAATGATCTGATGGCTCCCTTGGTCAAGATAATAATTTGTAACAGGTATATTTACAATCTTCTTTCATCTGTGTATGACCTAGCAACATGATAGGACCCATCCAAAGTGTGCCTGTGTGAGCCTATGTGTTTAATTTTATTATAGATGCATATAGGTTAATGTTGCTAAAATAAATTATCATAGTTATTGATAGAATTTATTTAGGCCCATTTAGTTTTTGGGCCTATTCAATTAATAACAGTTGTTCTTATTAAGGTTAAATTCCTCTCTTTTGGGCCTTGTGTGAGAGTTGGGAGCCATAGAAGTGGGTACGACATACTGAACCCAGCACCCCCTCACACAAACTACCCCAATTGTGAAGGCCCATTTGCCTGATTTGAACAACTGTACTAGGTTAATTACACTAGTTTAACCTAATAAAATTGATTAGCAACATAATTAATTTCATTTATTTTGAAATTAATTTAAGAAAATTATAGTTTAAAGAATTTTTTATTCTAAGCTAAACTATATGTATTTTCTTGTATTTAATTAAATATAGAATTATAACCATCTAGATTCTTTTTGGAACTTAATTTAAATTTTTCATTAAATATTCTTATTTAAGTTGATATTTAGTTATCTACAACTAACCAACTTAAATCTGAATATCTTTTGAATTTCAAATTTCAAAATTAAGTTGAGGAATTTTAGGCATTGGTTATTAAGATTCTTTAGATATTTTTTAAGTTAACATCTTTTCGAATATTAACTTAAAATGGAATATTTTCAAATTAAGTGGTTACAACTTAATTTTTGATATTTAATTAAATTTAAATTTGAAAAATATTTAAGTTCTAGATTTTTTCTAATACAACTTAAATTAGATATTTTTCAAATTTTGTGGAAAAGATACTTAGTCAAATAAGATATTTTCTAGATAGTTATTTCTAGACTACTTATTATTTCTAATATTAAATAGGAAAATATTATAAATTGTGAAATTAATTATTTAATTAATTTTGGTACAATTTATTTTAAGTATATTTTTCCTAGTATTAAACTAGAAATTAATAATTAAGCCTTCTCTACACTTAATTATTTATTTCTTGAATTTAATACATTTAATTAATTTGAAAATTAAATATCTAAGTTGATTTTTATCATCATACTTAAATATTTCTTTTTCATGACATTTAATTAAATAGAAAATTATTTTTAGTTGAAATTTATTTTTTCAACTAAATTTAAATAATTTTCAAATTATATTTTTTCTTTATTTTATTAATCAATTTTCGAAATTGCATTTCTTAAATGCTAGAATTTCGAATTTTATCTTGAAAAATAGATTAAGTTGTAAATTAATTATTTATTTTAATTAATTCTTGGATCAACTTAAATCAATGATTTTTTTCATTTATTGATTAATTTAAAATAAATTGAATTAAAGTATATTATTAGAAATTGAATTAATTAGTCAAAGGAAAATCTAGAGAGATGATATTTTTGCTTGAAGTTTTTTTCTAGTGTACTTAATTAAATAGAAAATTAATATTTAAGTTGATTTTCATCATCATACTTAAATATTTGAAATTTTTCTTATATATTTAATTAAATAGGAAAATTATATTTTTTGTTGTAAATTAATTTTATTAATTAATTTTGGGCCAACATTAAATTAGAATAATTTTTTCAGGATTAATTTTTTATTTTAACATGCATTTTCGAAAATTGTATTCTTAAATACTTTAATTTTTCGAAATGCAATATATATTTATAGAAAATTAAATTTGAGTTGTAAATTAATTTATATTAATTTTGTAACAACTTAAATTGAATATTTTTCTAAATATTTATTGGAAATTATTACTAAGATGGAAATAATTCATGTTATTTTCATATCCATCTAAGTAAAATTTATAAATATTAAATTAAAATTTATATTTAGAATTTTTCATTCTAAATTGGAAATTTTAAATAAATATATATTTAAAATAAATAAATTAAATAAAAGAATCAAAGAAAATACAACTCACTTTAAATAATGAGCTTGATTATTATTAAGATATTCGATCTCCATTGTTGGTCTTACAAAAGTTAAATGTTTTCAATATAACCTCGAGACACTAGACTTCGTCCCCCTATGGATGGTTATTCGTTGAACGCATTTAACACCGTAAGATTTCATTTGATAAGTGTTTTGTGAGTTTTCGTCTCTATTTAGACTCTCCCCTACGGTGACTACTTAGAGATAAACTCATAAAACATGAAACAATGGTGGAAGCTCATAAAATGAGAATAACCTTGACTCTCGCCTACCGGGACAACGTTGGATTCTTATTTTGATCGAATAAAAGGTTGCTAGAATGGTTTCTATTTTAGATGAGCTGACAACTCTATTCAATAAATTATGCTTTGACTCTCGCCTACCGGGACACTGTATCAGTTTGTTGAAAACCTTGGAAATTATTTAGGATTGTATGTTTTAGTATTTTCACTAGTCATTCCTACTTGCTATATGTTTATAATTTCTGAATTGTGTATGAATTTATATTGAACCATGTTATTTTCTGTTATTAAGTTGTAGTTTAATTTCGAATCTTCATTGTTGGTCTAACATGTTTGTTTTTCTAATGAGATAAATCCCTAATGGATTTTCACCATTAGACATACATAATAGTGTAAGATCTCGAAAGATAAATATTGTATATGCAACATCTAGCTGTTCATCAATTGATGACACCTTAGACTAGTATTTTTACAATATGAAACAAGAAGATTACATAAATAAGATTACTTTGTCTTTCGCTAATCGAAGCATCGTTGGATTCTTATTTATAAACGAAATTATCCTAATTCCTCTTAGCTTATTCATTTCGAATTAGCTTCAAAACATATCATTGGATGAATGGTCTATAAATCATTTCATGTCATTATATTTTCTCTTAAGAAATTAAATGACGCATATGATTATAATCCTGAAATTCTATTCCCAATTGATATAAATCCTCAATCTTAGAAATCTCCTACTTGTATGGGCAAATCTGACTTAGAGTTTGTATTAGTAGTGGTGGTCCAAGAAAGAATTACTCATTATATTTGGTTGAATTTAAGTCTTTGACTTTAATTTTAGAATCCAAATAGAAATTTTCTTATATTTCTAATTCCAGATACAATACAGTTACACTTTCTTAAGTGTTTAATATCCATCTTCTATTAATGGATTAAAACTGTATGGAATATGAGTTAGGTATTCTGTGACCAGGATCCACTTGCAGTATTCTAAGAACTCTTTGATGTAACTAAACCTATGTCATCATAGACACTACCACATTTTTTTAATCTATGGCATTTGTATCTTGTTCATAGTGGATCTGACAAGATCGATCTCTGCAAAGAGTTAATATGCCTATATCCACTGAAAGTAGTTCATCTCATTCGCAGATGGATGTACATTCAGGGGTGGATATGAGTTTTTCGTTGTATTCTTAAAACGATAACTCTAGATTATACCTTTTAGCAAAGAAATTTGAAATGTTTGAAAAATTTCATTAATTTCTAGCAATGGTTACAACCATTAAGGTAAGTGGTTAAAGATCTTGCGAACTGATAGGGGTGGAGAAATAGTTAGTAGATATGCAGTTCAAAGATCATTAAATTGATTTTTTGAATTATATCCAAACTTACCTCCCCAGAAATTTCAAGTTGCATATTGATGATTAGTTACTAGTCGTTTCCTAAATCCTTCTATGGTAATACAATTTTCAGAATGATGTAATGGTTGGGTACTTAATGTAAATCATTACTAGATTCACGGATGACCTAATCAAAATCTTAAGAAAAACTAGAACTGTTAACCATGGTTTGTTAGCTTTTCTAAGTGATTAGGGGTGGACCATCCCATTGTCAATAGATAAGAAAGTGTTTGTTCAAACAAATACTACTTTTCTAAGAAAATGACTAAGTCTGAAAACAAGTAGCAAATAAAGGAGATATTTTTCTTGACTCCAAAAGTGTTCTATCATCTTATATAACATATGATGATCCCACTGCCTCTGTTGTCTTGTCACAACCGAAGAGATCAATACCATTTATTTTTTTTTTAGACATAATTCACGGTGCCTTGTCGTAGTGGGAGAGTTTCTAGGAACTCACCTTCTTATGACTTGGGAGACACTAGTGATTAAAATCCATTGTGAGTTTAAACAAGTAATGGATTGTCAAGATAAGAAACTAAGAAGAAAGCCAATAAAACTATGGTTTAATCCATTCACATGGAATAACCTAAAGTTTTCTATTACAAGGACATAAAAGGAAATTTTAGTTAATAAGTCTATTCTATGGACTTAACAAACTTCCTGTTCCTAGTATTATAGGTTTGAGTTTATCTAAACCTATGGCTTGTGGTATACCTGGTAATTACTTACTCTAATGCAAGCAACTTACTTTAGTAAGATGCTGAAGCATTTTCTTTCTAATGGCAATCTATAGAAGCTTCACAACTTCTTAGGTATAGATTTTTTTTATCTAAGGAAAAGTCTTAACTATTCCAGAAAAGATAAAGCCATGAAAGAATTTCTTATATCAACAGTGAGAGGTCTTAGATATGCTTTTGTATGCCTTAGACCAGACACCTGCTGTTGAGTGGGAGTAATGAGTAGGTATCAGATTAATCCAGGAAAAGAACATTGGAAGACAATCAAGTAAATCCTAAGATTAAGAAGAGGAACTATATGTTAGTCTATAAGGGTGTGTTTAAAACTCTTAGACTACACCATATCAGATTTCGAAATTTGCCTATGTGCTAGTAAATATTTCTGATAAGATGGTGGTTACTCTGGGGGTGGAATAGTGATTTTGGAGAAGTGTAAAAACCTATCTGAAGTCTCTAGGTCTACCAGAGAGGGACTGAATGTTAAGGTTGCAGGAAAGGTACTTATTCAGTCTAAGGAAAGTTCTATACATTTTTGGCATCATTCCAAATTGCCTTAAACTACTAGTGTTAATTTCCTGATTAACCAAAAGTAGTTGCCAAAGATATAGAATCCAGTATCCCAAGAGAGTAGACATATAGAGAGGAAATTCACATTATCAATGATTTTGTGATTAAAGGAAGAGTAATAGTGGAGAAAAGGTTGTGTTTAATTCAACCTTTCAGATCCTATTACGAGGAGTTTACTACTACTACACTTGATTTGTATATCAAGGTGTTGAGATTATTTGAAACACACTTTTTGTTTTATATTAGTGCAAGTGGGAGTTTGTTGGGTTTTATGCCCTAAATAAAACTCATTTCAATATAATCAGATTTACTTATTAATATAGATCAGAAATAACATTTAATGTTGCATGGTTCACATGATTTATTTCATGATTATATGTACATAATGTATAGATTCATCTGAAACCCTTTTCACATACTTGATCCTGTTTATTGTGCCGTCAACACATTGGAAAGTAAACATGACTATGTGAATAAAGTTTCCTAGATTTATCAGACATAGGGTTTTACTGATATGATAATCTACAACAGAGTTTACTTGCATTTGGAGAAGTGCTATGTTCTTTCCAGAGCATTGGTTAAAGTAAAGCTCAGGTTGGATGCATGGAGTATGCATCGGAAGGGACCGATATTGAACTTTGACTTAGATTTATTAAACTTACCGTAATATCTATTCAAGTCAATATCGCCTAGTTGATCCTAGATCAAATGTTCTTAATCCTGATATGATTAGGCTCAATCTCGAGAGGCTATTCGTGTTCTTTGATTTGTTAGTTAAGCCTACTTTTAGGTCAGGGTGATACGTACATTTTGGGAACACGGTAGTGCAATTGAGTGGGAGTGCTATCATAAACATGGAATCTATAGCTTCTATACGGCGAATAGTAAGAAAGGATGATCTCCTTCGAGCTTGACCAAACGAACATAAATGGTGGAGTACTCATTTCACATAAGTTGAAATATCATTTATACGGGGTCAAGTGTTTTAAGGAATAAATACATTGTAGGGTGTAACGGTAATTTAATCCCTTTACAGTGTAGATCATTCATATAGAGGATCATTGATCACTTTAGGATTATAACAATGGATAACTAATGATGTGTCTATATGGTGGAACATATAGAGCATTCTATATACTGAGAGTGCAATTCTAAGTTCTATGCGTGGATTCAACGAAGAATTAATAAGTTAGTGAATTTTAGTGCTAAATTCTTGATCTACTTATTGGAAGCTCGGTTATATAGACCCATGGTCCCCCCACTAGTTGAGATAATATTGCTTGTAAGACTCATGTAATTGGTTTTGATTAATCAATTATAATTCTCAAATTAGACTATGTCTTTTTTGTGAATTTTTCACTAAGTAAGGGCGAAATTGTAAAGAAAGAGTTTATAGGGGCATATTTGTTAATTATGATACTTTGTATGGTTCAATTAATAAATATGATAAATGACAATATTATTTAATAATTATTTATAGTTATTAAATAGTTAGAATTGGCATTTAAATGGTTGAATTAGAAAATTGGCGTTTTTGAGAAAATCAGATGCAGAAAAGATAAAACTGCAAAATTGCAACAAGTGAGGCCCAAATCCACTAAGCATGGCCAGCCACTTTTGTAGGCAATTTAAACTGATATTTTCATTATTTTAATGCCAAATAATTCAAACCTAACCCTAGTGGAATGCTATAAATAGATAGTGAAGGCTTCAGAAAAATTACACTTAAATTTTCTATTTTTCCTTCAGAGAAAAACCTGAGCCTTTCTCTCTCCCTATCTTTAGCTGCCACTTCTTCTTTCTCTTCCCTCTTGATAATTTCGAAATCCTTAGTGTATGAGTAGTGCCCACACACATCAAGTGATACCTCAATCATAGTGAGGAAGATCGTGAAGAAAGATCATCAGCAAAGGAGTTTCAGCATCAAAGATTCAGAGAAAGAGATCCAGGTTCAGATATTGATAATGCTCTGCTACAGAAAGGAATCAAGGGCTAGATATCTGAACGGAAGGAGTCATATTATTCCGCTGCACCTAATGTAAGGTTTCCTAAACTTTATATGTGTTTAATTTATCGTTTTAGAAAGTTCTTATTTAGGATGTTAATAAACATACTTGTGAGTAGATCTAAGATCCTGGTAAAATAATTTCCAACATACATTACCTAATATTGGTACTATTAACATAAAATAAATATATATATGTGGAATGGTCAACTCAAGACTAGTGTAATAAACATTCACTCCCACATATACACATATATGTATATATGTAGTACTTATTTAGACCACCACACACTCATACGGTGGTGTTTTTCAATCACCAAAATATATTGTTTATTCACATTTCACATCAAGTTTATGTTAGGTTTTATGCCCTAAATAAAACTCTTTACAATCTGATTAGTTATCAATATAAGAAATTTGAAGTGATTGATGTTTGCATGAATTTTACATGCTAATGGTTTAATATGTTTAATATGTTTATTACATTCATACACACAAAATCAGTTAAATCCAGATCATATGTTTATTCACAATTACAGTATCGTCAACACAGTGGAATGTGATTGTGATCATATGAATCAAAAGTTTTGGTCCCTGTTTCATCAGTGTTATTGGATTTACACTAATGTGATAATCAGCGATGATGTGTACTTACACTTGGAGTAAGTGTTATGTTCTTTCCAGGACATTAGTAAAGTATACTAGTTTCGAATGTATGGAGTATACATTGGACTGGACCGATATTGCAACTAAGTTAAGATATTACAAACTTACCGTTATACATATCTTTCCAAGTCAATATCAGTAGTTGATCTTAAGATTGAAAAGAATCTAAATCCTGATTTGCTTGGGCTCAACTCAGGAGTGCTATTCATGCTCTTTGATTTATTAGTTAAGCCTACTTTTGGGTCAGGGTGATACGTATATTTTGGGAACATGATAGTATGATTGAGTGGGAGTGCTGAACATAAATATGGAATCTATAGCTTCTACTGGTGTATAGAAGTTAAGTGATGATTCCCTTCGAGCTTAGCAAATAGAAGTAAATGGATGAGCTCTTGTTTAACTGACTAATTATTAGATCACTAAACACCATTTACAGGTAGCTAAGTGTTTTAAGGGGCAAAATACATTGAGGGGTGAGAACGGTAAAGAAATCCCATCTCGATGTAAATCATCTATATAGAGGATCTTTAAATCACAATAAGATTATAACAATGGTTAAATGAGATAGTATATTGGTATCGTGAAACATACAATATGCTCTATATAAGTCTGAGAGTGCAATTCTAAGTTCTAAGAGTGGATTCAACGAAGAATTAATAAGTAGGAATTTACTTGGTAAATTTGGTTCACTTATTGGAAGCTCAGCATATAGATCCATGGTCCCCATTCTAGTTGAGAACATTCTGCTTGTAAGACTCATTAATTGATTCGTGATTGATCAATTATAATTCTAAAGTTAGACTATGTCGATTTTATGAATTTTCAACTAGCAGGGGTGAAATTGTAAGGAAAAGAGTTTTCTAGGTTTATTTATTTATTAATAGACTTTATATGTCTAATTAATAATTAAATTAAATGACAATATTATTTAATAATGTATTTTAATTATTAAATAATTAGTTTTGGCATTTAAAAGGTTAGAATTGGAAAATTGGCATTTTTGAGAAAATAGAGATAAAATTTGATAAAATTGCAAAATTAAGTGGGGCCCATTACAACACCTATGGCCGACCACTTATAAGGCTTTTTCAAATTATTATTTTCATTATTTTAATGCCAAATAATTCTAAACTTAAACCTAGTAAGTTGCCTATAAATAGAAAGTGATGGCTCAGTCAAAACACAAGTTTTCAATAAGCCTTTCTGACAGAAATTTCTCTCTTCAGAAAACTGAGCCTTCCTCACTCTCTACCTTGGCCGAAACCTCTCTCCCTCTTTTCCTTCATCTTTTTCGTGACCCTAGTGAAAGAGTAAGTGCCCACACACAGCAAGCAGTAACTCAATCATAGATTGGAAGACTGTGAAGGATCAAAGCTTGAAGAAGAAGGAGATTCGGGCTCAGATCTTGATTATACTCTGCTACAGAAAGGAATCAAGGGTTAGAGATCTGAGTGGAAGGAGACATTTATTCCGCTGCATCAATGTAAGGTTTTCTTAACTTTATATGTGTTTATTTTATCGTTTTAGAAAGTTCATATTTAGGATGTTAATAAACATACTTGTGAGTAGATCTAAGATCCTGGTAAAATAATTCCCAACAGTTTAAGACATGAAGTGACAATGCACACTCATTTCATGTTTGTTGTGTGCTTTTTACTCCTTCCACTACACAATGATCTCGTATCCTTATAAACCTTCTTCATAGCCTATAAAGGACGTGAATGACCACACTAGGTACCATTCTAAAATATAATTTTATATTTGTGTGTACATCTTTCATGATATATATATATATATATTCTTATATATGTGATATACTAACCCAACATTATTTTTATTAGTAGTATAGAAACTACCACCTCACACTTAAATCCATACATGGGAACAACCTAAAACTAATTAAACTAAACATAGTACCTGCTCTACTACAAGATAGAGCCCATACCAATGAACAACTCCTTTACAAAACAAATTTAGTTGAATCTATTATGAGTCATGGAGTAGAAACACTTATTCATACTATGTATATACATATAGCCTCTTATTACTTGTCCACCCATATACTAAGTTTATACTCAACATATATTATCCAATCACACAGATCGTAAACATTAAAGAAAACTACTCTCTATGTACAATATGAATATATATACATGTGATTAAATTTACAAATTATTTAAAACTAACATTGCTTCACACTCATAAAATCACAAGGGACAAAATCTCATATGAACCACTCAATCTATTGGCGCTCAACCATACGCAAGGCATCGAACAAGAGTTTTTTTAATGTTTTGCTCATTGGAAAACTAGATTCAATACTCATTCACTTATCTCCATTCATTCCCTTGCTCGAATTGCCTCCAACTCTAATTAGCTACAATTTCACATTGAACAAGATGAGGCACCAACAAATTGAAGATAAACAACTACACACTTGCCTTGAAAGTCACTGATGTAACAAGCCCTCATCAAAACAAAATTACTTATAGATATATTCAGTCTAACTACTTCAACTTATGCCGGCCCAATCATTCTCGATCTAAAATCACGCTACAGGCACTCTGAGTCAATCATGCACACCTACGAGTAATGCTCTTTAACTTGAGTAAAACTCAACTTAAAGAGCAAGGGACAAACTGTAGTGGCCAAAAATTGCTCTAAGCCCATCGAAAAAGGCCCAACGATCGAAGTACTTACGAAGCCCACTTATAAGTCAGAAACAAGGAACCCGTAAGCCCAATGGCTCACATGGGCCACGCCCAATCCATGCCTTTTGGGTCATACCCATATTCGAATGTCCAACCCACAATAAAGCTTGATTCTAAAGTGTAATGTTAGGGTTGACGCGTGGGGGAAGAAGAACGTTAAGTTTCCCAACTAACCCACGAAAATAGCGATCTTCCCTAGCATAGCGGAGCAAGAATATCAACCCTCTAAGTGATACACTAAGGGGAGGACGCTGATCGAGGAGCGAACCAAAAAGATGACGCTCATCCCTGGAGAAGTGGGGGAAGACCGTTTCTCTAGGGACGGACCACGTTTCAAGAGGTAGCCGTTTTCCTAAGATAATAAATAGGCCCACACTGGGACTGAAAAAGGGAGGAAGCATAGACAAATATTCTCTCTCTCTCTCTCTCTATATATATATATATATATATAGTTTTACTACTAAACTTATCATTTCTCTACGATCTGACGTACTCTTTCTCATTCCGGTGAGCGAGGTTTGACCGTGGATCACCACATAACCATAAACACAGGAAGTATTTATTTACATTTCTTGTTTTCTTTTCTACTTCGCACTATAAATTTACTGACTTGACCGTCGGAGTGCCTTCGGCCGGCACCACCCCGGTGTCCCAAGGTTTCACGGTCATCCTTTGTCTTTGTTCTGCAGGTTGTCGGTGCCCACAAACGCTCATTTCGATCATTGTAGATTTTAGCATCTACATTATCTATGTAATAAAAATAAAATGATAAGATTTTAGAGTTTTTTTTTTTAATTTTTTTTAATATATTATATATGTAATAAAAATAAAAAATACAAAAATATAAAGTGATCGGGTTGGCGGGCGGGTTCGGGTTCAACCCAAAACCCGGTGACCATAAAAAAACAACCCTCGAACTCGTTCGATGGTGTACCGGGTTGAACCCGACCCGACTGAATATAACAGATTTTTTAAAATTTTTGGGTTGAGCGGGTCAGGTCCGGACAGGTTGGTTGGGTCTAGGTCAAACTCGGTCAAAATGTTCAATCCTGCTATTAAGGAAGGCTATATCCCCATCCATAGCAAGCACAATATTATAAATTAGTACAACACAGTATAAAAAATATAATTATTATAACACGATACGACACAAAAAGTTTGAAAAACACAGCATGTAAGCATGCATAATCTACTTCGAAAAAACAACACGTTAAAAATCTTATAATTTGATAATAGTACTAACAATAATTTGTAAATTATTATTGAAGAATTATATAAAAATAATTAAAGCTATAAAAATTACATATAATTTAGTAATTATCTCACTAATTATAAAAATAATATATTAAAAAATAGAACATAGATTTTTGAGTCCATATAAGAAAAAAGGTCAACTTGAGTAAAGCATGACATGAATCCTAAAAATATTGGGCCTACAAATCGTATCGGGCTTACCTTCAAAAATATTGACACGATAGGACACAATGTATTTTTTTTATGGTACGTCACGACACGGTCCATATTTTTATTTTGGCATGACACCTATTTAGATCACTAATTACACACATGTGTGTTTCAATGTCTTTAGTGAGTGTTTTAATACAAAAGACTGCTAGTTTTAGTGACGACTTTTTAGTCACAACATAATTTTTTTGTGACTAAATGTAACTTTTAGTCACAATAAAATATTATTTGTGACTAAAACATAGTATTTAGTTACAAGTTGTGACTAATTTAGTTTTAGTTACAACAAGTATTGTGACTAAAAATACATTTAGTCACAACAAATTGTAATTTTTTTGACTAATACTTTTAGCCACGGACCTTTTAGTCACAACATATGAATAATAATTTATAATTAGTCACAATATTTTTACTTTTAGTCACAAGTTTTGTTGTGACTAAAAGTAAGATTTTTTGTAATGAGGTATTCAAAAAAGAATAAATAAGATTGGATAAATATAATTTTTGACCCTGAGCTTTTTAAAAGTTACTGATTAGACCCTCCATTATGTTAAATACTAATTTAGACTTTGTATTTTTTAAAATTGCACAAAATAGACCCCGAACTCAATTTTCGTCAATTTTGTTTTCTAAAAAAAGATCAACATGAAGCCAATTTCTAGCATGAATAAGTACAAAAATATATGATCAATCTTGTCATAATACCTCTAAGTCAGACAGTGACGAAGTTAGAAATTTGACTGAGTGAGGACTTGAATAAATATTAAGTCAAAACTAATAAAAATAATTGATAAATGTATGTTTTTAAATTTTTATCTTCAACAAAATAAAATAAAACATTGTCAATATTATTATTTTTATTTTTTAATAAAGTGTTATTTTTTTATTATTTGTATTGGGCTACTTTTAAAATGAGCTTGATTAGAATGAGGGTAGGCTCATGAATCACGATTAAGATATTGAGTGAGGGCTTTTGTGAATTGAGCTTTAATAAATTGAGTGAAATGAATTATTATATGTATATATCTAGAGGAAATTACACTCTATACCCTTTTTATATTACCCTCTTTTATTTTTATCATCTTTTTTAAAGTCTATCACTTTTACCTCTTTTTTTAAACATTGTACCAATTTTGCCCTTGTCACTTCAAGATACTCTCCATGCGAGTCTCTTATGTCAGTGTATTTTGGATACAATACATATAAAAAAAGATATGTTTTAATTAAATACAAAACTAGATGTAAATTTGATTAATTGATTAATTAAAGTGGTATTTTTCAATTTATCTCATATATCTACATGTGAAAAATTTGATGTATATATTTGAGTGAGAGCTTAAGCCTACATATAAGCTTACGTCCCTCCGTCCCTGAAGTCAAACTATTATTAAATTTAAATTTGACAAAAATTAAACAGAGGTTTTATTTTGTACTATTTTTAAAAATATAGGGTCTGAATTATCATTTAATAAAACAGATGGTCTAATCTGCAATTTGTGTAAAACAAAAGGTCTAAAATAGTATTTACTCATAATTTTTTTTTTACTCTTTAAACTTTGACACTAATATAATTTAGTCATCTTAATTATTATTTTTTTATATATAAAAATGTCCCTCCAAGTTTAGAAATAGTTATATATTTTTTTTATTTGGTTGTATTGTGCTCATTTTTACAAGCAATTTTCTGATGTAAGACTGGTCCATGGTTAATATACTGTATTGGATACTACGGTGACGATAAAATTTGAGATAGATTTGTAATTTTTAAGTTAATATTTGAATCCTCTCTCGTCTTTTTTTCCGATTTCTTTTTCTCTCACTTTGATTTTTTATAGTAAGGTTTTACACTCTCTCTTCAATTTCAAATATGAGAATTAAGAATTGAGATAACAAATTGGTTCTTACAGAGAAATTTTTTCTGGGGTTCTCAACTAAGTTTGAGGGGAAAAGCCTATAAAAAAAATGACTATTTAAAAAAAGCTCTCTATGGGAGAGGATTGGAGTGTTCCAATATACAGAGTGCTGTAGGGATTCTAGAGTCCTTCCACTAGTTCCCCAAGGTTAAAAGTTCCTGTTCAATTGTTTTCTTTCTACGAGGTTCATAGTTTATTTATTTTTCAACAGTCAAAGCGGTGGAAACATCCTTTTTTCACCTTTACTGCGGTCTAGTCGGTGGAAACTTCCCCTTTTTCACTTTCACTGTGGTATATTCTTAAAGAAGGTTGGTGAACTGTTCCATTGAATTTAATGGGGGATCCAATAGAAGCATCAGAAAGGAATAGCAGTGCATTCAATGTCATTCAAGAAGGAGACGAGAGGGGCATTTATGAGGAGAATACGCAGGCCATTAATGAAAACATTCAAGCAGAAGCTGGTAACACGGAAAAAATCATAGCCCCTGGGATTAATCGGGCAGAACAACCCACAAATAATGGAGGAGAAGTTGAAGATCTACGCAAGGAGTTTCTGGATTCTATGACTCTAGATCTAGAGCCGGACTTTGAAATCAACGAGGAACTCACTCGAACAGGTGTGCTGGCTTATTTTTTCGAAGGTAAAGGGGTTCCGAGGTCACGACTGAAAGTGATTCTAGAACAGAGATGGAAGTTGCAGGGGCACTGGAGATTCAAGACCCTAAAGTACGGATTATGGGGCATCTTTTTTGACAAAGAAGAAGACTGTGTTTCTATACTGGAGAACAGACCATGGATGATTAATGGGCGCCTCCTCATCATCCAGGAATGGCCAGAACATGGGGATTGGAACAATGTTGATTTGAACAAAGCGATCTTCTGGGCAAAGGCAACGGGACTTCCCACTCCTTATTTGAATAGCAACAATATTCCTACTATTGCTGCTAAAGCAGGAGAATACAAAGGGTGCGATATAGTGAATCAGAAAGCTTTGGCTAGGAGAGGGTTCCTTAAATTTCAAGTGGAATATCCACCAATCACAAGATCACTCCGGGGTTCTTTTTGGATATCTACAGAGGCCGCAAAGAATGGATTCAGTTCCAGTACTTCAAACTTCCAAAACTTTGCTACAATTGCGGATACCTTGGCCATGAGAAGAAAACTTGTATAAGGGAAACAGTTTATGCCTATCCTCCTGAGGGAGCGGCAGTCCCGGCGTATGGACCGTGGATCAAGGCGGAATCGGCGGTAATAAGCTGCTTCAACACAAGAAACCAGCTAAACTTGTTAAGAGAGGCGTCTAGCAATCAGCTGCCGACGGTGAGAATGATGCCGAAGGGGGATCAAGGAAGAACTCCGATGAACCAGGACAAAGGAAAGCGACCTGTCGAGGATACACAAGGAAAGAGGAATGCAGAGACCGTTGCAAAGGAGAGACCACAGAGGAAAGTCATCAGAACACAGGAGAGGAATGCAGAAGGCAATTTGGGAAAGATTTTGAAAGTTGTTGACAAGTTTGGAAAGAAACCAGTGGATACTCTTTACGAAACTGCCTGCCCACAACCTCTCAGCTCAATGAAAACGAGAACGGAAAGAACGACAAGGTCAGCCTCGCCTCGTATAGTGAGGAATCATACTCTGGGCAAAATTCATTCTGTCGAAAGTGAAAATGAAATATTGAAGAAATACTCTTCCCGCCCAATTCCAAATGAACGAGATAATAGGGTTATTACCACAATTATGGCCCGTTCAGGGCCCACTTACAAACAAATGATAGAGGAGCCTCATGTGGATTTATGCAAGTCTAGACAGGCCCATAAACATCCTGAACCAACTCATTTTCCATGGCCCACTGATGCTGATAAAGATGGCCTAACAGAAGAGCTAATGGGCCCAGCCCCTATTGATAAGTTTGAGCCCATGCTGACTATTTTCCATGATCCAGTGGACCTATCTAACCAAATCCATGAATGCAATCAACCCCGAAAAAGGAAGGCTAGTCTCAACCTTATTCCTTATGTGCAACGTACTGCAGAAAACACAAGGGAATTCTCTCAAGAGATGCCATCTCTGCCTCCCTTTTCTCCTGGCCCTCTCTCAACTCCTTTCAAGCTTGGATCAGGTGCCTCATCATCAGCTTCTGGTGGGGACAAAAAAAGGAAGAAAGCCATGGAATCCAGAAGCCTTTCTAGGAGAAGGAAGTCTGCAAGGCAAGAGAATGTCAATAAGAAGTTGGAAGATGATCTTAACTTGGTAGAAGTAAGAATTGAAACTACACCAAATTTTCCAGTGGGCGAGGAGGCGGCCCTTATCAAGCCCCCCCCGCCACAATGAAAATCCTTTCGTGGAATTGCCGGGGTCTAGCCCGAGACCCGGCATTCCAAGCCTTAATGGCTTGGGTGAGAAAATACAAGCCGGAGTGTATTTTTCTCATGGAGACAAAAACACAAGGACAACATATGGAAATGATAGCGAGACGATTGGGATTCTGTAATTCAAGAATAGTCCCAGCTAGAGGCTTAGCGGGGGGGTTCTGCTTAATGTGGAACCGAGATGTTATACTTAGTGACATTCAGTTTGATAACAACATTTTTGAAGCAGAGGTGAAAGACTCCAGCTCTTTATGTTCATGGAGATTGTTTGCAACATATGGTGTTCCGTATGCTAATGAAAAAGATGAGTTCTGGGACAGTATCACAGGAAAAGTTCTCTCATGCAAGTCCCCTTGGTTAGTAGTAGGAGATCTTAATTGCATCCTGAATGAAGAAGAAAAAATGGGAGGCAGAGTTTTATCTAGCAAGGACACAAGCTGGTTAAAAGATTTCCTATACTATTCAGGGGGGATTGATTTGCGATACAACGGTTGCCAATTTACATGGCAAAACAAAAGATTCGACGGAGATTTGATCAGAGAAAGGTTGGATAGAGGTATTGGATCCCCAGATTGGATTGCTCTGTTCCCTGACGCAGGGATTAGAAATTTCCCCATCACAATATCCGATCACGCTCCAATTATCCTAGATACGAAGATGCACTCAAGACGGTCCCGAATTCCTTTCAGATTTTATGAAGCATGGTCAATGGAAGACTCCTGCAGGGAAGCGATCAAAGAGGTCTGGGATACGGATTCTATTAATAGTACCAAGGCTATGTTGAAAAAGTTTGACCAGACTAGGAGGACTCTGCAGCGATGGAAAAAGGACAATATTGGTGATCTAGATAAAGAAATCTATTATTTGGAACAACGACTTGAATGGATCCAAATGAAACAAATCACAAATGAGTTGAAACTGGAAGAACAAGAGATTCATAACAAGCTTCACAACCTCTGGTGTAAAAAAGAAAGTGTGTGGCGCCAGAAATCAAGGGAACTCTGGTTGAAGCTGGGGGATAGAAGCACAAGTTTTTTTCATGCTGCGGCTGCAATCCGAAGACGTAGAAATCAGATTTGGTCAATCTCGGAACATTAATGGCACTATCGTGGAAAGTAGAAGGGACATAGCAGGTACCATCAACCAGTATTTTTCTAATCTTTTTTCCTCAAACTGCCCGAATATATCCCCTGATTTTGAGGATCTGTTTGAGACAAAGTTGGATGATTTAGCAAATGAGGAACTGGTTAAGATTCCTACTCAGCAGGAAATCAGAGAAGTTGTATTTAGCATGCACCCTCTGAAATCTCCCCGGACCAGATGGTCTCCCTAGGATGTTTCTTTCGAGAAGTATTGGGATCTTGTTGGCAAGAATATATGCGCGGCCGTTTCAAGAATGCTTCATCCATGGAGAAGTTCATGAGAATCTTAATTACACGTATATTTGCCTCATTCCCAAATTAGACAACCCAAAGGAGAATGGAGCAGCTTTGTGCCTATTAGTTTATGCAATTTTTCCTATAAAATCATTGCAAAACTTTTAGCTAATAGACTTAGACCGCTCATGGAGGATCTCGTTTCCCCTCTTCAATCGCGTTCATACCGTGAAGATGGATAGCGGAATCCTCGATCCTAGCCCAGGAAATAATTCACAAGATACGTGTTCAAAAAGGGAAAGGGAGGCCTTATGGCCATCAAGCTAGATATGCACAAAGCATATGACAAAATGGAGTGGGGGTTCATTCAAAAGGTTCGAGGCAAACGGTTTCAAGATCAAAAGTCAAAGAATGATCATGTCTTGTGTCCGCAAGGTAGACATATTCAGTACTTCTAAATGGATCTCCTTTGAAGAAGATAACCCCCCAAAGGGGCCTCAGACAAGGGGACCCCTTATCCCCTTTCCTTTTCCTTCTTTGCCAAGAAGTACTCTCAAAGATCATATTGAAAAGGGAAAGAGAAAGTATGATTCATGGGATCAAGATATCTAGGAATGCGCCTCCGATCTCTCATTTGATGTTCGCGGATGACACAATTCTTTTCGCAAGGGCAAACACTAGAGAGGCGGAAAACCTTCTACTCTGTCTCAATACTTATGAAGCGTGGTCTGGACAACAATGCAGCAAGCCAAAATCAAGTGTGCTTATTTCAAACAACATTCCAGCTGAGAAGAAAAAAGAAATCCTGCAAGCTCTCTCAATTGACGAAGTGAATGGAGAAGAAAAACATCTTGGGAATCCGTTTATTTTCAAGAGACGCAAAAGGGAAAACTATGTAAAATTGAAGGAGAGTATGCTTCAAAAACTTGAAGGCTGGAAAATGAAGCTGTTGTCGTATGCAGGAAGGCTTACACTCATCAAATCGGTGGCGGCTGCTATGCCGATTTATATGATGTCAACTAACAAAGTACCAATCTCCACTTGTAGAGGCTTGGATGCAATCCTAAGAAAGTACTGGTGGTGTGGTAACATGGAAAAAAAAAGATACCTTGCCTTAAAGTCTTGGGACAAGATATGCCAGCCAAAATCGGCCGGGGGACTCGGGATTAGACGCTTTGAAGACATGAATAGAGCACTTATCACAAAGTTGGCTTGGTGTATAGCAAAGAAGGATGACAAGCCTTGGGTTAAGGCTTTAATGCACAAGTATTGTTCGACTGATAACTTCTGGCAGGTACAAAAAAAACCAAGTGATTCTTACCTTTGGAATTGCATTCTAGAGGTGAGAAACATAATCTTAAAGGGGTCCATGACGTTGGCTGCGGATGGGAGTTCGATTGATTTTTGGAATCAACCCTGGATTCCCTGGCTGGATCATACTGAGTTCAAGGAACTCATGGACAGACTTAAGCTTGAGAGATACACGGTCAGAACAATTGCTGATATTTCTATCGGCAATGAGTGGAATAAGGAAATGGTAATTCCTATCTTTGGGGAGGAGCTTGGCAACAAAATTATGAATATCCCCAGATTGCCTCTTCCCTACAGAGATAGGATAATCTGGAAGGATTCTCAGGATGGGGTCTTCTCAGTCAAGAGAGCTTATGGTGTAGATCAAGGAGCAAGATTTGAAAGCAAAAAAGAAGTGTGGCAGTGGATTTGGAAGGCGGACATACATCCTAGAATCACTATTATTATGTGGAGAGTACTCAACGATGCACTACCCACAAAAGAGCGCCTGAAGTTTGTTACGGAAAAGGAATGCCCATTGTGCTATGGGGACATCGAGACTAGTCTACATTTGTTCAAAGAATGCAGTTTTGCAAAGGCCTTATGGTTCTCAGGTCCTTTCCCTATGAGAATTGAGGAATATCCAGGGGAAAACATGATAGATTTTCTCTGCCATTTGATCAAGAGTTTCCCGAACTGTAAAAGATCCGAGATGATTACTTATAGCGGATGCATTCTCGATCAGATTTGGAGGCAGAGAAACAATTGTCTCCTTAGCACTGATAATGCCAATATTGATCAGGCTCGGTACAAGGTGTTGAAAGCTTTCTCAGAAATGTCGGATGCATGCCTTAAAGAAGGGATAATCGAATGGGATAGAAGACCCTTACAGTGTTCCGAGGGCTTAATAACCCAGATGGAGACCCCAGTGCAAGAGCTGAAAGCGAACCATGTAATTTTCACTGACGCCTCGTGGAAACAAGGGAAGGCCGGATTAGCAGCTATAATGGTTAATCGAAGTGTTGGTAATTGGTTCTTTAGAACTCAAAGTATTCCTGCAACGACTGCTATGGAAGCGGAACTCCGGGCAATTCTAATGGCACTAGAATGGGCGATCGAAAACAATTGGATGGAAATCCAGATTCTTTCTGATTCTCAGAGTATCACGCAAGCTTTGTCAAAGGGAGTATGTCCTCCTGACTGGAAAAATTTTAATGTTTCTTTAAAGATTATTAGTCTTTCAAAACTTTTAATTAGCTGTAGATTTACTTATATCAATCGTAGTGGTAATTCTTATGCGGACAATTTAGCTAAAAATGCTAGAATCTCTAGCAATTCGGTTGACTTATGTCAAGGGGAGGGTGATCCCCCTGTGATCCCCATTTTCCTTCCTGTTCAATGAATTTAGTATTCTTCCAAAAAAAAAAAAGTTAATATTTGAATATTTAAGGTCATTATTATTGGTTCTAGCTAGCTTAAGTTAGTTAAATAGACTCTTGTATACGGGTAGTTTTGTGGCCACACCAATAAACTGATTCAAAAAATGAATAAAATATAACCGAAAGAACAAATTACAAAGGAACATTTTTTTTTTTGAAAAAAATGTATTCGATGGAAGAATCATATAAGTATGAAAATTCAAGGGTAAAAATTATATTTATTCATCAAAATATTCTTATTAATTAGAATATTAAGGCATGAAATATAATTATTTATAATTTTTTATCTATCTTTGTTGTGCATGACAATACTTAGATTATTATTTATTGAATTATATGTATGAATTATTTGTCAATGGGTAAAACTTATAAATGGGAACTTTTAAAATATAATTATAATTAAATGTTAATTTTAAAAATATTAATTTTTAAAAATGAGATTTTAATCTAATAACAGATAATAAAAGAAAAAATAAAGTTTAAGTGCTTAATTTTAGTATGTAAATAAAAAAAATCTCTCTCTCTCTTCTTTTACACAAGATAAAAAATATGTTTATATTTAGCATTACTTTTATCCTTCTCTATAACCCAAACTTAATACTTTTTTTATTTTTCTCTTAACCCAATAGAACAACTTCAGCTATATAATGCAAAAATAAAGAATTTCTTTTAACTAATTAATAGCAAAATTAAGCATAAAAATTCAAATTCTCTTAATAATACCTATTAATTATTAATACACATTAATAATACACTCAAATATATATACATGGAATACTTTTTAAAGGGTATGACACATTAATGGATAATAAACAAATTTAACAATAAATATTAATTTTAAAAATATTAAACCATTAGATTTTGGTCCGATAGCAAATAATAAAAGAGAAATTTGAATTTCTATGTTTAATTTAGCTACTTAATTAAAAAAAAATAAAAAAATACCTCTTTTTACACTATATCAAAAATATGTTTATATGAAAAAATAAGTCAAATTCAACTTTTTTTAACACTTTTTTGCTGAAAAACTTTTTTTTTATCATTCTTTTTTTAGCTGATGGACGAATCCCAACTCATATAATGTAAGAATGAGAAATTTTTCTAATTAAATTAAAAAATTAATCATAAAAACTCAAAATGTTCTAATATTACCCATTCATGGGTAATACCCATTAAGAGTGCACCCATTATGGTAGGGATTTGGTATTTTACCTATCAATAGGGATATTGATTTATAGCCCTTGATTTAATCTAGTGGTTCAAATCAACTCTAGAAAACTACACCAAAATTAATATATTTTTTTTTATTTATAATTAACTTTTAATATTATCAATGGTAGGTTCAATTAACAAACTCCAAACCTAATGTTTTTATCTTTTTATTTTATTTCTATTCAAAATTTAGTTTTAATTACATATTTTTTTTTATTTCAAATTATCATAAAAAAATATTTTAATTAAATTTTTTTTAAAACAATAATTATACTTATAAAAACCTATAACATATTCAACTTATAATAATTTTATAATAATCACTCTTAAAATAATTAAAATGTCATGAGTTCAATACTTTAGAAGTAATATTTTCTTTTATTTTCTTTACTTATATTTAATTTAAGATTTCAATTAATTTAATAGTTTTAAAATTCTATCATATTATATTCATTAATTTTATTTTTCAAGATTATAATGTTCAATGTATTTAAAATTTTTAGATATAAAATTAATTATTTACATCAATTACATTATTTATAAAATCATGCATGAATTAGTAAATAATATACATTCATAGTATGCTTATTCTTCAACTTAGTTTAAGGTAAATGTTCAATGTATTTAAAATTTCTAGATATTGAATTAATTATTTATTTTAATTACACTATCTATATAAAGCATCCATGAACTAGTTAGCAGTACACATTTTTAACATAATTATATTTTCTTCTCAATAAAAAAAAATATTTTTTTTTTGGATCACACCATCAACATTAGCAATGTATGTATTTTTTATTCATATATGTATATAATATTATTGTATCATTATTATATATATTTTATTTATTTTGTGTACAACTTATTTTTCTTTTGATTTTTCTATTTTTTTAAATGTCTTCTGATGAAGATTGGATGGCTACACCAAATAAATCATTTGATCTTAATGAAGCAATACAACGTATTGAGAACAAAAAAGAGACACACTAAACACTTATTGGGGACCTAAAATCAAAACTACGAATAACTATATCGATAATAGGATGGTAATGTTCCAAACAACACAAAAATGAGAAAAACTAGGGTTTTAAAAGAGGCCCAACCGGCAGACCGGTTCCCAACCGGAAGATCGGTTCCTAACTGGAAGACCGGTTCCTAGGGACCAACCGGTCGACCGGTTGTTACAGGCTCCCCTGAACCGGTCGACCGGTTCAGTACAGGGAACCCTAAAAATATCCCCCACAATTCAAATCGAGCCCAAACTCTACCATACTCTCTAGAACACTTGCATATACTATACTAAATTCATTTTAAGCAACAGAACACATCAATTAATAGCTCAGAAATTAAAAACACCATTAGAGAGCCAACTTATGCTCTCTAACTTCAAGTTTGAGTAATCTGTAGCACAACTAGCTATCTCAGCACAAAATCAACTAAAATAAACCTATCTTAACCCCAGAATTCAAACCCAAACTAGCTGCACACTACAGAACCTCAAATCACTAAAATCATGCAATTAACCTATCTTGAGCTAAAGAAAACCATAAAGAAGAAGGATAAGCATTATACCTTGAATTGGACCTACTATTTCTGATTGAAAACTCTTTAATTGCAACAAGGGTAGTTTAGTCATTTACCACTCCCGAAAAATCCCCAATATCTCCAATGCCTAACAATAATACCCCGCTATTGACATTCTAAATCATACAAAACGTGACTCTCTAATGGCCCACGTCACTTTGCACCGTTACTGAACACAAGCATAGAAAACGCGAAATTCACATATATAGCATAATTAATACATTTTGAATTTAAATAAATCTCCATAAACATGTAAATCATAATTAATAACTCAATATTGCAATTAACGCTAATCATTTAATAATCCAAAATATTGATCTTAAGCGGTCATTACAGTTATCATATACTATCTAATTTGAATGAGATCAACGGTAATCAAGATCATTTAAAAAAAAAATTAGTGCAAAACTTTTTATCTATTTATTATGCATAATTTTCTTTGATAAAGAGCCATAACTTTTCATTTGAATATTATTTATTAATGCATGTATTATTTTATTGTTCACTATTATAATTACAACCTTAAAATTTTTATAGTGTATTCCATACATTATTGTTTAAAACAAAAATTTTAAATTATTAAATTAATTTAAAAGTTTTAAAAGTTAAATTAATAATAAATAATAAAAAATCATGTCTTTACAAGGGTAGCAATTCGATCGTTTATAGTACGTTTGAAACACCTTATAATTAAAGTTGTCATAAACTATAAAACTTCGATGAGATCGACGATAAATCGAAATCGTTCAGATATTTTTTTAGTACAAATTTTTTTATCTTTTTATAATGTTTTTTTTTATTTGACAAAATTTATTAGTCAATTTTTATTTGACAAATTTTTTATTTGATTATTATTATTATTATTGCATGTGTTATTTTATTGTTCACTATTATACTTTATGTAATCCAACCATCAACATATATTAACAAATAAAAGTTTAAGACTTTTCACCAAAATAATTACAAACTTTAAAATTTTTATAGTATAAGAATTGTTCCATATTAGTAAATATTAAAAAAATGAACTATTGTTTAGAAAAAAAAAAATAAAGAAATTCAAATTATTAATTTAATTTAAAATCTCAAATAATTGTACTTGATATACAATAATTGTACTACTTACACCATTATTATATTATTGGTTGTATTGATTATTGTACGATTAAAGAACTTGAATATTTTGTACTTTTTTAGCTACAATTATTATGTTAAGTAGAAAATAAAATTAATTAAAAATAAATATATAAATTTCAAATTAAAAAAATAATTAATTGAAAATTATAACTAGTCATAAGATAAATAAGTAAAAAAAAAAATTAGGTTTGGAGTTAGGTTTGAAATTTGTTAGTTGAATATGTAATTAATAATATTCAAAATTAATTATGAATAAAAAAAATATGTTAATGATGGTTTACTTTTCAAGGGTTAATTTGAGCCATTTGATTAAATCAAAGGTTACAAATTACTATCCCTATTGATAGGTAAAAATTACAATACCTACTGTATTAGCCCCCTTACATAATAAAGTAATATAAATAATCATATTTGTGTTGATGAAATAGTATGCATATATTATAATTTATCTATAAAAATATTACCATTAACAATAAAAAATTATTAAAATATTCTTCTAATTACTCTCTATGAATAATCTATAATCTATAACTATATAAAAAATGTTAATAGTTTTTAGGCTTTTACATCTTAAATTACTTAACTCTATCTTTTTTCTTCCATTAAAATCTTTTATAATTTAATATAAATTAAATTATTTTGATAACTATTATACTTTTACAAGTAAGAAATTTTATGAGTGATATTTTTAATTTTTAATCATATATTAGCTAATAATCATACAACGAATAAATATAAATAATCATTATTATGAAATACTATACATACATTATAGTTTATCTATAAACATTATAATTAACAACAAAAAATTGTTAAAATATTCTAATCTCTTATATAAGTATAATAATATATTGTTTTAATCACTCTTTATGAATAATTATATATTAGATAATAATCAAATAACAAATTATTTTAATAATTATGTTTGTATTGATGAATAAAAATTATTTGCAAGCATATATTATAATTTAAGTATAAACTTGATCAACAATTAAAAAATATTAGTAAAATAATTTGATTTTTTTTATTAATTATCATAATAATATAATTATTTATCATATATAATTTAATATACAAAATAATTATTTACAATATATATATATAATAAAAATATTATTTTTAATTTTATAAGTATAATTCACGAGCACGTATAATTTTACTAGTAAATCCAAAAATAACTAATCAAAATCCCAAAACTAAACAACAAAAGAATATTATATAATGAAATCAGCAGCATTAATGAATGATATTATTATATTGTAGTTGTAGCTTGGTACTTCTACTACGCACTCCAATTTGACAATGTTCAAAGTCTTCTTCAACTTTTCATTAGACACTTTCTTCATCTCATTCAAGAATTTGACCACTTCCTCCTTCAGTGGAATATTATTACTTTCATTGTCAAACACTCCTGATTCCATCTGCAGTACATAATACATATATACATATATATATATACCATATATTATTTTCATATATATATATATATACTATGTATACAAGATTTAATTTCAGAATAATTAAAGTATACCATCTTAGTTACTGAAAGGTCGATTTCATTGTGGAATTTGTCCCAAACCTGAAATTAACAAAAAAATAAATTAATAGGGGAACTGTTACGTACATTTAAATAATATAAAGCAAAATCAATAATAATAATTGGAATTATAACATACCATGTCACAGAATTTGGCTTTGCAAATATCAACCAATAAAGGTTTGAAAATCCCTAAACTACCCTTTACCATTTTCTCAGGATGTAAAAATATAATATGGAGATTTCTTCTGTATTCATCCACTTGTGACCATTGCTTAGCAACTTCAGTCATAAACAATAATTCTTCCCCAAACTTATGATTTTCCAATGAAGGAATCACCTGTACCAAATTAATTTAACAATAATAATTTAACTAAATCTAAAGATGAATTCATTTAATAATAATTAAAAAAAAAAATCAAATTATAATTAAGCTTACATAGTTTGAAATCCTTTGCATCAGCGTCCTCTCAAATTTTCCATAATACTCATCTATTGCGAAAGAATGAAAGCCTTGTACCTCATTCGAGCTGAGAATGGTGTAAACCATTCTATACGTACAACATATAAAACAAATTATTAAAGGAAAAAGATAATTTATACTAATAATATTTTAAAAATGAAAACAAAATTAATATTATGAGATAGATTTACTTACGTGTACATCTTCATTTTTTCCTCTACATTCCAAGATTGTGCTCTAACATCAACAGGGTTATTAGGATTCAATTTCACATTTATTTTTTCAATCGAATCATCTATAGCATCCATTGATTCAATTATCATTCTTGTAAGCTCTAGAAAACGTAAATTCTTCTGTTGCTCATCAGGGAACAACCCAAAATTATTCACCATGATTAATTCTTGATTTTGGTTGTAATAAGTACAATAACACAATACTTCTTGCTAAGAAAATCACCCAAGATCATATACAAAAAATCAGATTGAAAATTCAAGACTATATGTACATTAATACATTTCTTGAGAAAATTAATAAAAAGAAGATTAATTCAAGATTACGTATGATATGTATAGTTAATGGCCTAATTAATTAAGAGATTAATTATTAGATATATGTAAATATGAATGAGTTAATTAATAGAAGATGTGTGGAAAATTGAAGAACTAAAAATTAAGAGATGGGAAGAGAAGAAAGGGTACGTACCTATGCAGTAAGAACAACCTTTGCTCAAAATCTTTAAGTTAGAAGAGACACCATAGTCGATGACTTACTAAGCTATATATATAGTGGACATACATATATGCTAGTAACCCTAAAATACCATGATCTTGCAAATAATCAAGAAATTTTTACACAAAATGACTATTTTGACCAATTTTTAACATTTATATTATCCTTTCTAATTTTTAACATCTTTACTTTTTGAAATTTTCTTTAATACTTTTTAAAGTTTTATAATTACTGTTAGAGATTTTATAACAATGGAAGAAAATCAAGATTTATTACAACTCTATTGTAAAATAATACAAGGACTAAAATAAGAGATTGATTAAATATATGTTACAATACATATATATACACTATATATATCACATATATATATGAAAGGTAGAAGAGAAGATTACAACACATGTAATATAATATATATATATATAACAAGAGAATAATATATGTATATATATATAAATACTCACTCACAACCTTGAGTGTAGATTAGTGGGGATCACCATGACTTGAACAAGGTATTACACCTTTGTCCAAAAGCTTATTTCCCCCTATCTCTAAGCACTAAGGGAACTCTCTAAGAAATAGCTTTAGGAATTATCAAGCCTTAGGGTTGTCTAGCAATGTGCTTTTTTGATAGAAAACTTCATCTCTCAATGAGCACATTAGACTCCTTTATATAGTGTTTAGGTGATCACTCTTAGGATTCAAACACACCATCTCATTTCTCTCATAAAATGAGCATTAATATAGTTTGTAACAACTATATTTCAAACCATTTGAATCCTATCATCAAATTGTGTAACATCTCTTTTATTACACAATATTATGATCAACCAAAAGAAGTTACAAAAGCAATTAACTTTGTAACTCTTCTCCATGTTATAAAGTGTAGGTTACAATTTTAGGTTAAATAAATTATATGTTACACAATTTATTTACCAAACACCTAATACATATTATTCACATAATAATATATATTACTACATTTTAATCTACACTTATTATATTATAAAATAATATAACAATCCCCCACTAGATTAAAATGTGTAACACACTTGTAACATTTATTTAATCAATCAAAATATTATATCAAAATATAACATTCCCCCACTTTGATTGAATAAATGCACACTTTCAAAGAAGTCTTGCTTAGGTGCATTAGGTAAAATGTCTTTCGACTTGAATTTTACCTTAGTGTAGTTACCACAAAGTTTGATGAAATTTTGGTTGCCGTAGCATTGAACAACTATTTCTTTAGTACAAACCGGTGATAACACACACACCCTCGCTAATGCTCACTTGAGACCGCTTGTCTCGCTCTTGCACCGTTAATGGCCATGTGCAAAATTCCAATTCATGGACTCTCTAGAGAAGACTCCCAATTCTCATAAGAGGCGGCACCACCTCTAGCCCATATAGGTGGAGTTTTAGTGTCTCACCACTCTTTAGACACTTCTTAAGCTTAAGTGAGTTTTCTTAAGCTTAAGCTCCATTAAAAAACCTTTCGATTTTAACCCTCAATTTTCACAACATGTACTCATCCATAGATGGGACAATTGAGTACCATATTCACTCTATTGACTTGTTATTACCTATTGAACTTAAGACTAGATTTTTACTAGTGTTAAGATAGGTTACCATCAATGAGCAAAACACTAAGGGAGTTTAGGTCCCATCCCTCGAAAATTCATGCTTTAATCTTGTACGGAGATTAAGCGATTTGTTATAACCTCTCACTATTGATTCCATGTGAATCATGCATGCCAAAATATAGTGTTCACTTTGTGACCACTTTTCTCCTTAAGTACTTAAGCTTTGAAAATTCAATCATAAAAGATTAATTTTCACACAACTCAAATTCTCAATAATTTTGATACCAAACATATCAAAAATACACCAATTTAGACACCAAACATGTCTAAATTCTCATATTTTATTTTTAGACACCAAGTATGTCTAAACTTTCTCATATTAGAGTATACACCCCCACACTTTCACATTTCATTATCAAGACAATATCTTGATTTTAAAATATAGAAGACCACTTTGTCTCTATAACTCTTTTAATTAATTTCCTTCTTGAAATTATTTTCACTTAACTTTGACACCAAAATATGTCAAAATTTTACATATACACATAGCCAAATTTGATTTAGAATTTGAATTCAAAATCAAAAATATCAACAATGTCTCATCACATTTTGATTAAATTTGTGGTACACCCCCACATTTTTACCATAAAGTGTATATTAAATATCACCTTTTTGTGTATTTCCTTGAAATGACTTTTTAAGGTCACTTTAAAAATACCATTTGACATTTTTAGTTTTCTCAACAAAACTAAAATATCAAACTCACATTACTACTCATAAAATAATGTGATTATTTTTACTCATAATTTTAAGGTTATCTCCTTATTGAGATTAGCCCAAAATTATACCAAAGTTAACAAAATTCTCATCAATTTTGTTCACAACTTTGATCATTTAAGATTCAAAATTGCTTCTCCAATTTTGTTATCTTTTCACTATTTTTGAATCCACATTGATTCACTTTATTTTGAGTCCAAAATTGCTCTTCCAATTTATAGCTCATTTCACAAGTTTGGATCCACTATGATCTTAATTGTTCTTGCTTATGATCACAATGCAAGTCCAATAAAAGTGTAACTCTCATAGTCCACTTTTCCTTATCTCATAATATGAGATGATTATCTCTTATAATCCAATAAAAGATGTAACTTCTCAAAATCCATCTTTTATTATCTCATAAAGTGAGATGTTCACCACCAAATTGAATAAGAATTCAAATCTATTCTTTATTCACAAAATAGATGATAATAATTTTCACATCAATAGTAATAAACACTATTATATTACTATCAACATTATTATCATACTATATAACTCATACATTAATATAATATGTATGTTACTAATCAACATCTTATATGTAACATACACATAATGTCAATATTAAATTCACAAATATATATGTTACATATCTCATATACATGTAACATATATACATATATATCATATACACATAATATATATATACATTAATTACACAATTATATATATATATGTATTACATACCTCACATATATATAACATATATATATACATTAATATGCATGATATATATTATATACACATATCTCATATAAATACATAGAAATAATTATTTCTACATATTTAATCTCACTAATATATATTATATCACATGCTCTACATATATATAATATATATTACTCATACATACATATTATATATTATATATCTCACATATATACATATAATAACATGATATAAAATTTAAATATCATATTATATACTACTATATATATTAATATGATACAAATACATAATCACATATATGTCACATATATATAACTCATATATATATATTATATATTACTATCATATAAAATAGTAAATCACATAATATTCACCATCATGCTCACCCATGAATGGCTTTCACATAAAATCTCTTATCCTTGTATTCTCACAATCTTGATTTATCACCTCTTCCATTGAAAAGGGATAAGCTTTTGATTGTTAGAGATTTTATAACAATGGAAGAAAATCAAGATTTATTACAACTCTATTGTAAAATAATACAAGGACTAAAATAAGAGATTGATTAAATATATGTTACAATACATATATATACACTATATATATCACATATATATATGAAAGGTAGAAGAGAAGATTACAACACATGTAATATAATATATATATATATATATATAACAAGAGAATAATATATGTATATATATATAAATACTCACTCACAACCTTGAGTGTAGATTAGTGGGGATCACCATGACTTGAACAAGGTATTACACCTTTGTCCAAAAGCTTATTTCCCCCTATCTCTAAGCACTAAGGGAACTCTCTAAGAAATAGCTTTAGGAATTATCAAGCCTTAGGGTTGTCTAGCAATGTGCTTTTTTGATAGAAAACTTCATCTCTCAATGAGCACATTAGACTCCTTTATATAGTGTTTAGGTGATCACTCTTAGGATTCAAACACACCATCTCATTTCTCTCATAAAATGAGCATTAATATAGTTTGTAACAACTATATTTCAAACCATTTGAATCCTATCATCAAATTGTGTAACATCTCTTTTATTACACAATATTATGATCAACCAAAAGAAGTTACAAAAGCAATTAACTTTGTAACTCTTCTCCATGTTATAAAGTGTAGGTTACAATTTTAGGTTAAATAAATTATATGTTACACAATTTATTTACCAAACACCTAATACATATTATTCACATAATAATATATATTACTACATTTTAATCTACACTTATTATATTATAAAATAATATAACAATTACATATTTACCTTTTGTTCTCCTTTCTCATATCTAACCTCATTCAAATCTGGATTCAACATGTCATCTCTCACTCTCTCATCAAGCTTATCAAACTTTCACACTCGTCTTCGCACAATCACCATATGTAGCCTCTCTTCATCACGCAAAGCCTCTTCTCAAGCCACCATTGTCGTTCAATTGATGCTTGTATAAGGTCTTCTTCTTCTTCTTCTTCTTCTTCTTCTTCTTCTTCTTCTTCTTCTTCTTCTTCTTCTTCTTCTTCTTCTTCTTCTTCTTCTTCTTCTTCTTCTTCTTCTTCTTCTTCTTCTTCTTGCTAAAATTATAAAAATAAAGTTTAGATTTGATAGTTTTTATAAGAGTTTGTTGTTTATTTGCTTATTTATTATTGAATTTTCTATTTTTCTTACAGATTTTAGGAATTTTGTTCTTAGTATTCTGTAAGTTGAGTTCTCATATATATACATATAAAAGTACACTTGCTAAGTGTTTGGTGAAATGCCTAAGAGAATTCTTCACTAGCTTAAAGGAATAGGGCATATTCAAATGTGATTTTATTTCAACTTTAAGTTAGCATTTTCGTGGTATTGTTTAGATATTACTTTTGTTGATCTATATTTTATCTTTTTTATGAATTAGAAATCGTATCTAAATATTTTAATGGTTACGTTGATTTAACGTTGTTTATAAGTTGTTTTATAGTTGTTTTATCTTTTAATTTTTTTTATTGTTGTTATTTCACCAAGTCATCCATTGAAGAGGCTTTTCAGGAAACAATGTGAGATAATGATGATGAGGTTACAACTTTAAAGATTAATGTATTAGTTTTTGTTGTCTTTATCTAGTTTCAAATACTTGTTTTATTATGTTTATATTTTTTTGATGTATTTAGTTAGAAGAATTGCTCAACCTTAAATGATCTATGTCTCTCATTTTTTTTTTCTGTTTCTAATTAATTATTTTTTAGTTTTAATTTAGTTATTATACGATTCTTATTCTAAGGTTATTAAGTTTTTTTTTTAAAAAAAACTAGATCATTAGGTTAAGTCTTACATTTATCAATTGTATTTGAGTTTTAATTAGAATTGTTTTAGTTGCATATTTATTAGATTTTATAAATTATGTTATATTTTAGTTGTTATATTGTTGTTTTAATGTTGTTCATCAGTACGTGATATACTTGCAGTATTGTATAACTAGTAATCGTATTTTATTTGGTTCATTGTTTTATTATTTTTGTCATCCTAATATTTTTAGGTGCGTGATAAGACCTCTGACGTTGTTGACAAGTTGAAGCTTCCAAAGAAAAATATTGTCAAGGTTTATAATTTGCTTTTTTGATTTGTCTTGTTTGAAATGTTCTCTGATTGTTGTTCATTCATTTGAAAAAGAAATCATAGCAGAAAGTTGTTTTATAGTTTGTTTAATGTTGTTTTAACTGCTGCAGGACTTGATTTCTAGTGATAATGAATTTCAAAGTTGATCAGAATAGACTTGTTGTTCATTTCTATTCTTTTGGTAGAATGAAGTCATGAGTTGCAAACATTAAAAGTATACAAGAAAATATTTCAAAGTCTTTTAAGAAAGTTGTAGCTACTGTACATGAATTAATAATTGAGCTATTTGGTTTTGGTTGTATGTGCTGAAGAGCAATATTTTTTAAGAAACTTTGTTTTTATAATTTTTTAAATATTTTTCTATTTAATTTCACATGTATCTTGCATAGGATATTGAAAATTATAATTTTTTTTATTTGTTTATATTTTTTAGTACAATGAGAAACAACTATTATTATATTTTTAATTTCTACATCAAGTATTGGTATAATATTTTTTTTAAAAAAAACAATAGCTGTTAGTAGCTTTTTAAAATTGTTAACAACCATTTAACAACGATATAAAAACATAAAAACAACTGTATATATAATTTAAAGAATCTACAAATTTTAATAACTAAAACTCAACGTACAAACAAGGTGAAAGCAACATGCTCAAAAAGCAACAAAGTCAAACAACGTATTTACAACTTTAAAATAACGGTAAAATAACGAACAATGTTATTACTAAATATAAGTAATTTTTCTTCATATTTACATTCTCTTCCTATCAATCCCCCCACTTTATTGAAAATCAATATAATGTGTGATCTCTTATTATTTTACATGTCTTAATGTAAGAGATAAGATACATTTTTGTTTTGACATGTAAAATTCTATTTTTTTACATGTTGAACAACTAGTGTAGTGTATAGTAATTCATAACAAACTTTAAAATAACACGAAAACAACTTAATTTTATGTAATATTTTCATGTTGCAAAAACAACACAAAAAAAAAAAAAAACTTCACAATAATATGATAACAACTTAATTATTTTTTTGTAGATATTGTGTAGTTTTTGTTGCTTTCAACCAAAACAATATCGATTGATGAACAAATAATTATAGCAAACACACAAAACAACTACTAATGTTGTTATTGCATCAGTATACATAAATTTTCTACATATTTGCAATATCTTCTTGTCACATTCAGTTATATTTGTGTTATTATTGTATTGCATGTACATTTAACTTTCAATTTTGGGAAGATGAAAAAATAACGTAAATAAAACTTAAAAACAACGTAAACGCAACATATTTTTATATTGAAATTTTAACACACACTCACTGTTCTTTTTATATTTCCCAGAAATTAAATGCGTATATGATTTTCTTCAGCATTTTCGAAAATCATAAAAAAATAGTAAAAATATATGTAAATCAACCAAACAACAACAAATAATTATCATAATAATTAAGAAAACACACTAAACAACATAAATTTTTTTATTAAAAAAAAATCAGATTTTTTTTTTTTAAAAGAAAACCCAAAATGTGTGGGTATATGAAAATCCAAGGAGATCTCCCTCAATCGTTGATATTCAATGATTTCATTAGATCTCCTCCTCGATTGTTGATCCTTTCTTGTCGGCTTCATGGAGATCTCCCCACGGTGTTCTGACTGCCATGGCAGAATATCGAAGAAAAGCTTATCGCCGGCGTTAATGGAGATCAACCCAAAGTTCCTAGTGGGCATTCATGGAGATCACAAAAAACTTTTACATCTTTGGTGGCTGTTAATTTTAGATTTCCATCACTTGATTGTTTGGGTGGAGTGTTGCCTCCAATGAAGAACAACTCACTTTATTTTGCTCTTTTAAGAAGGAGAAGTTTTTTGGGGAAGAAGACTCCCGTATTTTTGAAAAAAAAAACTTTAGTTTTTCTAATTTGGTTTACTTTCTCTTAGGGCCCGTTTGGTAAGCAGGATTGGACTGGATTGGATTGAAAAAGATTGGACTGGACTGGACAAGATTGGATTATGCTGAAAGTAATCTTGTGTTTGGTTTAAGAATGGACTGGACTATTTTATTTATTTCTTTTTTAAAAAAATTAAATTTAAATTAAATAAAAATATATAATAATAAATTAAAATTAAAATATTTAATAATAAATAAATAAAAATAAATAATTTGTAGCAAAAAAAAATAATACATCATATATAATTAAGAATATATCATAAATATATAATAAAATAGTAAAGTAAAAATACTTGAATAATATAAAATTGTTTATCTTAAACACTAATTTAATATAAATATTAATTTTTTAAAATATTTATATAAATTTTTTAGTAATTTAAAAATAATATATAATTTTATTGTCATATTTTTTTTTTTCTTAGAATCAATTTAAGTAACTATTATTTAATTAATAATATTCTAAATTTTAAAAACTTATGTATAATAATTCAAAATTATACATTTTCACTAATTTTAATGAATAAGTTTTTGATAAAGAAAATGTATAAATAAATGTGTGATAATTATTTCCTTTAAATAATAGTTAAATTTAAAATATATTAATAAAATTAAAATTAAAAAAAACGATAAAAAAAATCTCACCTGCATGGGATTATTTATCCCACCCTGCTGGATGGGATAAATAATCCCAGACAGATGAGGTTAACTGGATTAGTTATCCAGACTTCTAACATGCCCAAACACTGGATTGGACAAATTAGCCTGTCTAATCCAATCAAGTCCTGCGTACCCAATGGGCCCTTATAGTAATAAAAATGTAAAATTTGACCCTAATAAGGCTATATATGAAAAAATCCCAATAACCAACTAGTCCTATGTAAAGCCCGCTTAGTTAATTTGGAAATTAACAGTGTTTATGATTAAATATGAAAATTATTTATAGCTATTTAAATAATTTAGTATACTGTTATTTATGGAATTCAGAAATGCATGGTTATGTTATTCAGTAGTTTTCATATTTTGCATTTCCGGTGCCCGGTATTTTGGAACTCGGCGTTTGGCTCAGTAGAAATCACAACTTAGCATGTTTTTAGTTTGGGACGGTTTTAGACATTGGGAATGTCGGGAATGGCCGGGAATTTAGAATTTCCCAAAAATACCCCTTTTGTATGATTTTTGTGGTTTTTTGGTGGAGGGGCAAAATGGTCTTTTTGCCCCATTAGTGTTTTGTCTTTTAGTGACTTGTTTATTTGAAAATAAATATTTATTTGTTGGTTTATTTGGCTGAAATGGGTTTATGCTAGGTGTCATTATTCATTTTTTCATTTTACAAAAAAATCATAAGTTAGAAAAGTTAGAAATTTTTTCAAAGAAAAGCTCTCAAGCTCTCTCTCTCTTTTCCTCTCTTGTTCTCTCGGCTGAAGGGTGTTCAAGGGCTGGAATTTTTGATTTCAAAGCTAATTTTCCTCAATCTAAGTGTTCTTCAAATTCTTGGTAAAGTTCCTAAACCTTTCTTTTTGTAATTTTAGAAAAAATGGTGAGAATATGTTGATGCATGCTTAATTGTTAGTTGCTGTGGCTGCTGTAAGTTTATCTTGATTTTTATAGTTTAAAGCTTGTTAGATTAGGGTTACTTAAGTGGTTTTGAAAGCATGTTAGATAGGTTGTGCAAAGCTTTGAGTTTTCTATGTAAAGCATGTGATTTTGAAGAAATGTTGTGTAATCTGTTACTGTGTTGTTGCTGCTGTTTTTGTTTGTTTTCAGAAGCTTAATCATGCATATTTAAGTAGAATTAACCAGGTTTGAATGCATGTTTGTGGGATTTGCTCAAGTTTGAGTTTAGAACTCAAAGCTTGAGCTTTAATGGCAAATTTTGTATCTGTGGTTTCTGGGCTATTTTGATGCTTTGAAAATGTTCTTTGGGGTATTTAGAGCAGGTCTGGAAAGTTTGGTTTGAATTGGGTTTGATTTGAGTGAGTTAGGAATTTTTGAAAAGTTCTTGCGAGGAACCGGAATTCCGGTTGTGCAACCGGAATTCCGGATGAGGGTTCAGTAATTCCCAGAACCGGAATTCCGGTTGGGCAACCGGTCTGCCGGTTGGGGAATTTTCAGAACCCGTGTTTTTCCTCGTTTTTATGTTTTAAGGGGTATTGCCATACTTTTTATCGATAGGGAAACTTTTAGTTCCTAGTTTAAGTCCCCGGGAAGTGATTTAGCGTGTCACTTATAGTGTTGTGATTTTTATGGTTTAGGAGCCTGTAATCCACCGCTCAGCTAAAGTTCCAGTCAGGTTGACCGGCACACCTGAATTCGGAATCCAGGTAAGATTAGTATAACAGTATGCATATGTAGATTACATGTTTAGCGTGCATGTAGGAAGCCTGTTAGATTACATTAGATATGTATGTTGGCTTCGAACCATCCAACCCTGTCACGTCGGTACAATTTGGAGTATGACCAAGAATGAGTATGACCGGTTTGACCGATCGTGTTGTTACGTGTCAATAGTACCGTCCCTATGAACGTTCGTAACTCGCACCATGTTGGACATGGCAGTAGTGGCTCAGTACCGTGTTGGACACGGCAGTAGCGGGACTCAGTATCGTGTTGGACGCGGCAGTTAGAATTATGTATGAGTATTATTATGCTTTTCTTACTGAGTCTGTCGACTCACAGTTCTACGTTTATGTGTAGGTAAAGGCAAGGCTAAAGCTGATGGACCGTGAGCGAGCTTGTGAAGATTGTACATGTCGGGGCGGTTAGGCCTGGAGCGTACGATCATCGGGACAGCGAGGCTGATTTTTGTAACTGGTCGTTAGACGACCTTTATTTTATGTATCAGTTAATGAGTTAAATCTTTTTGTAAATGATTTTATAATCGGGATCCCGAGTCTTTTGTAATATTGTTTTATAAGTTTAATTAAAAAGCAAAATTTTAATTAATCACGTTTTTCCATAAACCTCGTTGATTAGCAACGAGCTGCACAGTATGTTTAAAAATCACGTAATACGCCTATGTTAGTTAGGGTGTTACATCCTAGCTTTTCACTTTCACCCACACTTTAATGATCATATTAGATTTTATGCCCTAAATAAAACTTTTTCTGTAATCTCAATTATTAATTCAATAAAATCAATCAATCAATCAATATATATATATATATATATATAAAAGAGAAGTATGAGGCGGTGACATGACGCTCTAAAATTACTTAAAATAACTCTATCTATTCTCTCCTTAATTCTCTCTTTAAATTAATAAAATAACACTCTAAAATCACTCAAAATATTTCTATCTAATTATTTTTAATAATTAATTACTTAAATAAAAAATATCAATGAATCTATATCTATATATCTATATAAAAGAGAAGTATGAGGCGGTGACATGGCGCTATAAAATCTATATATCTATATAAAAGAGAAGTATGAGGCGGTGACATGACACTATAAAATTGCTTGAAAGTCATTTTTCTTTTTTCTCCTTAATTCTCTCAATTTTTAATTTTTTATTCGACTTATAATGTATATTAATTGGTTTCATCAATTAAAAATACTCATACAATTTAAAATATTTATATTTATAGCCGTATCCTAATTAATTTTTTAAAAAACTACAAAGATCGTAAACCTAATTTTAATAAAATCTTAATTACGATTGATGATTTTATCATAGTTTATATATATATTTATAAAGATAAAAACTAAACTACTACGCATTCCCATTCTCTGCTTATAAAGATCTATCTAATTATATTTTCTGTTTTTTGCTTCAACCAAATTATATATTTTAATGTGGAGGAAGCAACTTTGACAAGTATGGTCTTTTACCAAAGCGTATGTATTCTTTTCTATAGTAATCATATAGATTTTTTTAAAAAAAGTTATGGAAATAATTGTATATTTCGTGATACGATTATTGATAGATATAAATGCAAAAAAAAAAAAAAAAAATCAATCCAAATTCAATCAGTTTAAAAAAAGACACAATTTTCCTTTTTTCTTTATTATAGTTACTTCTTTTTCAAATATCACATAATTTTAAAAATAATAATTCATAAATTTTTTTGTCAATCACTTACTAATTGAACTCTGGCTCTCTCTCTATATATTTAAATTATTTTTTTTACTTCTAACTCATCATATTATTAAAAGAAAAAATTGTATAAAAATAAGTTAATAATGTTAACTCATTGCTTGATTTATTTTTTGGTAAGCCAAAATGATAGCGAGTTAGTAAGATACGGTAATGACAACAGGTGATATACAATGTTGAGAACAATTTTAAGAAGAGTGTTATATGAACCATATCGGGCTTTCATTATAAAAAAGAGATTTTGTACTTACATGTCAAGCTGACCCGTTTGTACACTTACCTTCTCATATTATTCATATAAAAATCATATAAAAATTAGTAATATTAAATTTTTTTACACTTCCGCCGCGAAGCGCGGATTGTTAACTAGTAAAAAATTATTTATGACATAGTTAATTATTAATATATATATCGGACTTCACCGATATTGATAAAAGAATAAATCTTACCGTTATATCTATTCTTAGCAAATATAACTTAGTTTATTTTAGATAAATTTGATCTTAATCCTGACATGATTGAGCTTAAGCAAATTGTGTTATTCGAGTTCTTTAAGTTAATCGTTACCAGCTTACCTTACAGACTAGCCCATACTTAGATCTTGGGACTCGGTAACAAAAATGAGTGGAAGTATTACTCATAGGTACAGAAATCTATAGCTTTCCATGTTATAAGTGAAATGATAATTTTCTTTGAGCTATGTTGAAGTATTTAATGATAAAGTGCTCATTTCAATAATTATATTACTGAAATATCAGTAAGTCAACTAAGTGTTTAAAAATAAACTATAATTAAAGGGTAAAACTGTAATTTAGTCCTTATTAATTATAAACTATCTATAGAGGATCATTGATTGATATGATAGAAATAATGGATAATTTAATAACATATCTGTATTTGATATATAAAGTTGTTATCTGTGTTTACAAGCGAGTGACACATGTAATTTCAAGTGTTCCTAATCAGCTTACGAGCCCATTCACTAAGCCCAAGCGAATTGATGGCATGACCCACGAACAGAGTCAGACAGAGGGTTCAGATTTGACCTCAACTCTTCCATAAATAAGCCAGATGTATAGATCCAAAAGGTTGACACTCGTTTATAGTCAACAAGTATTCAAATAAAGGAAGATAGATGCCCTCAAGAGTCATCTAGAAAGGGTAGTCGAAAAGGTGTCAGGGAGCATCGACCGTCTAGGACTAATCCTACGCGGCACGTTTGCGAAAAGAATCTCAAAGAATCAAGGGTTCGTCCCTTGTGTCAGACCTTGAAAAGGTGCACAAAAAAAAAAAAAAAAGAAACAGATAACCTTTTTTGTCCAACACCCACTACTCTGATATTCTCCAACAAACTGATGGCTCACGCCCCACCTATCACTATCAACCAAACCCGTGTATGGATGACGGTTGTCCCCAAACGTGGGCCTCCCTAAATCGACCCAATGTTAATATATCAATGTATTTTACCCCACAAATGGGATTATTTCCATTTACAAACCCTAATGGGTCTAGAGTAGGTCGATCTATTAGACTAGGAGCCTATAAATATGATATTTTCCCTTCATGCAAAGGGTTAGAAATTTTGGCAAGGCTTGTCAGAAAAATACTCTAGCTTTAGGAATAACAATATTGACTCTCAGACTAAGGTTAATTAACAACTCAATCTCGTAAAAATTCTTATCTTTCCATTTTTGATCTTATTTTCTTCAACTTATTCATTTACTAAATTAGTTTTTGAAAAACTCGGTAAATATTTCGGTACTTTCATTGAGAGTTAAAGAATGTTTCTACCATTTTTGTCATCTACAAACTGGGTAAATACCAGAACAGTGACTGAGAAACCAAGCGACCTAGCTGCTCGCAATAAAGATATAGCTAATTCAATGAGGAACAGTTATTTTTTGAATTTAAATTTAAATAAATGATTATTTATCTTTATTTTATTAGGTTAAATAAAAGGTTATATATACCATTATAGGTTTGACCTATGATAGTAGTAATATATGTGTTAACTCAGAATTTTGTTAACATATATGAGGCTCTAGACAATTAATGAATCTATAATAAAATAAAGTAAGGAAATTAATTGTGTATATATAAAGAAAATGATTTTTTTTACATGATTTCACAGTTAAAATCTACATACTCCATAAGTCACTCTTATTTTTGAGTTTTCTATTTACAAGATACAACTTAGCGTATATTTTTTTTTTTTTTTGTAAGGAAGGAATTGACCATCCCTTTACAATGATTTCTTTCACTATTTATAGGGATCAACCATGGTAGTTATTCTTTCTGATCTTATCTTAATGACAATTCATGAAAGTGGACATTCCCCACATTTCATTTTATTTTAACACGTGGGATTAACAATGAGTAACTGTCTAAAATTGAATAATACATTTAATAACTGCTACTTTTGATCTTATCGTTAAACGATTATTGTCTGAGCCATCTTTCTGTTCAGTACTTAAGCTTCTCGCAAATAACATGGATGAATTGGTCCTTCTTGCTGGTTGCTGAAGAAGTGAGGTTCAACTGATAGAGTCCTCTCCTCGTAAGTAAGCATTTTTAATTGTATTTCTTGTACTTCTTGAGATGAAATCATTCCACCTCACAATCAGCTTGGTCTTCCTCTTCTCATTGGATCTCATTTACCATGAGTTATTGGAACTCATGTCTCACATTCAGTGTTTCACGAGCAGGTTATTGTGTAGGTCTTAGGCCTTGCTTACTTACCATTCTTATGATCAATATTTTTGTCTTACCCTTAAGGCCTAAGACAAGACTTAAATTCTGGATCATATATGGGTATTTTTTAAGATGCATTAAATGACACATTATTTCCTTTTATATGCGAGCCTACTTATCTTCAGGTTCCTGTTCACGTGTTGTGACTATATCTACTGCTCGAAACATAGGAATAATAATATGATATTTGATACAATCAAGGTTTTTGTTGAAAACCACCATAGCTAAATCCATCTCTCTCTCTACACCTACACATGTAGCGCTCTCTCTCTCGCTCTCTCTACCATCATAGTGTCTCATGAGTGGAGTGCAGACCATGATAGAAAATAGTCATCTTGCGATTGTATTCTACAAGCTCCCACTTATCCTGAGTGTTGAGACTGATCTGGAGGACATGTGGTGTGAGTTCTTGCCATATCATAATGCTCTGGATTGGATGATCGTTTATGTACACGAAAAGAATCAAGGAAATTCTGATAGAAATCAATAGGTATATTTTTCTCTATCTCGTAGCGTAGATTTAATGTATGTAGTAAATTTGTTGAGATCTTAGGGCTTATGGTTCATATTATGATAATCTAAAATTATTTTATAACAAACCTCTTCCGCTTTCCACTCTAATTTGGATCATAAAATCAACAAAAAATGGTGTTGCAGAACATTGAAATTTCACATTGGTGAAATGGTGAGGTCGATGATTAGTTATTCAACTCTGTCAACGTCCTTCTGGGGATATGCTATAGAAACTGTGAATGACATTCTAAATGTTGTTCCATCTAAGACACCTCTTGAATGTTGGAATGGTAAACAACCAAGTTTACGACATTTAATGTAATACGATAAGGTTTATGAAACTGGATTAGCAATCCTAACTAGTTTAATTATGTATTAATGAGAAATTATATTATTTTATAATTTAATATGTGAAACTATACTGATAAATTATATTTTAAGATCCCATTGGTGTATCAGGAGAATTTTTTTTTGTAATTTTGACCTGAGAAGGGCAAACGTAAATTTATGATATATCATGCTCATGAACTATATTATTATATAGTATGTTTATTCTATCTATCTGCAGGTATTTTCTTATAAGTCGGCGTAATATAGTCACAACCGAGTATTTTGGGCCAAACTGGGTTCGAGGCAAAAAATACATTTTTGGGATTTAATTTTGGCATTAATATGATAATTGAGGAAATTTAAAATATTGTTTTATATATCTGTGATTGGAATGAAAATTTTACCCTTGATAAATGTGTATGTCATTGTTTATGCCTTAAGGGCAATTTAGTCATTTGACCACATAATGCATTATTCAACAAAAAAAAAAAAACAAATTTTGAGAAAATTGAAAATTATTTTTTGGATTTTTCTAGCTCTAGCCATCCCCCCTCTCTCTCCTTCATCCTTTTCATTTGTAAATTCTTGTTGAATTGGCGGAGAGCTTGGTTTTGGAGTAGCTTGTGCATGTTTTTGTTTGGAGAAGCTTGAGGTAGCTATATTTATCTCTTTATTTCTGGATTTAAATGCTGAATGTTGTGATGATCATATGTGTTTTTGATGCTCTTTGTTGTTGGATTGCATGATGTTGAGATGTAGGTGATTTTAGTGTAATAGGGTTATTAAGTTCATGTATGATGCATCTTGAATGTTTTGTGTGATTTTACGGTTGTTTCACATGTTGAATTTCTGGGTTCCTTTCGAAGGTTTGAAGGCTTTGAGATTCAAGCTTGAATCATGTGTAATGTGTAGATTATGTTCATGCTCTGGGTATGTTGTGAAAGTGATTTAGAGCTTTATTTTGGCTTAGAATTGTTGTGTAAAGTTTGTGAGATATAAAATTTAAGTTTATGAATTGTTTATTTGAGTTTTGGATATGTTTTGGTTGAGGTTCGAAGATATGAAAAAGTTAGCATTTTTAGACCATCAAAATAGGTTTTTTGGGTTTTTCGAACCCAGTGGCCGCAGCCCGATTTTTGGTCGCCACGGCCAAAACCTAGCAGAGAGCCATCCCATTTTTCCAATTTTGTTTTGGCCATAACTTTCAACTCGGGACTACATTTCAGACGTTCTTTATATCATTGGAAAGCTCGTTTTGAGCTTTATATTTTATCTATAATTGGAATGCAAATTATGTGATGATGTGAAGTTGAATTTTGGGATTAACCCTATTTGTGAAATATCGGGAATGTGTGACTAGGAGTACCAGTGCTTATTTAGGAACACGCAGAGGTTTGGAATCTCCACATACTTGGGATACTAGGTAAGACAGTAGTTAGCACGTAGAATTAAGTGTTGTGGAGCTCATGTTTGATATTATGCTTATGATTAAGAGAGAAACTGGGATTAGGGTTATTATCCTAAAATGAGCAGTTATACGATCTAGGGTTATTACTCTAATGTTTAACTGATTTTGAATGCAATACTATGTTGTATATGTTGAGATAAAGAATTATGCGAGTAAGGCATAATTAGGTTAGACTCGGTAATCAGAACCGAGATAAACCAATCTAAGACCTTATTGTAAATAAATATGTGAGTGCAACACGTAAGTCTATGTTAAATAGACAATAGATGCGCATCAGTATTTATTTGAATTGAGAATATATTGCATATTGTTATTTATACTGTCTTGCTGGGGTTGGCTCACGGGTGCTCTGCTGTACAGGAAATGGTATATCAGTTTGTGATCAGCCATGAGTTCGAGGGCTTGGCAGTGGATTGTACATGTTCGGGCCACACTAGACCATGCGGGTTGGGTCTACCAGTTGATGTATTTTGTGTTCTTATTTTTTTTGCCACTTAGGTCGACATGTAAAAATGACTTGTAATGTTTTGTGAAAATTTTTATGGGATCCGAAACATGTGTAAGCTTTTGGAATGGTTTGTGAATTAAGTAGTTACAATTTATATTTTCACTCTGTACTTGATTTAAAATTTAAATTCACACTCTTATTTCTAGTAATCCCTATTTAGCGGGATTAGGTTATGTTTAATGGTTGATGGTAGTGTGCCTTTCATTAGGGCGTTACAATTTGGTATTAGAGCTCCAAGGCTTTTAAACTTCCTGTTGACCGGCTGAACATGTACAATCATCGCCAGAGACAAGCTCCACTCATGGTGCAGTAAGTATTAAGAGTAAATGCTTCACTGCCTTTGTGTTATTTATTGCTTTCTATTTTAGGTAGTATATGAGCATCTAGAAATGAATGTTATATGGAAAGTATGATTACTGTTTAAATTGATAAATGTTTATTTAATAAGAGAAACAGTAGGTATAAGTTAGGGTTAAGGCAATAAGTGCATAGTGTGAGTTTGGTGCCTGACTCGCTGGGGTTTTTGATTTCAAGGCTATTTGAAAAAGAATGGACCCTCCACAATCATCTAGACCACATGGTAAGCACGTAGAGCCTGGTAATAACCAAGCCAATCCATCGGCACTGCCTGCGCCCTCGCAAAATTCAAGGGATAATGTGGGGTTAATAATGCTAATCCACCTCCCAACTGACAGCAAAATTTTCCTTGAAATGCGAAGCATTATACTTCGTCAAGAAGATGAATTGCTTAGGTTTAGGCAACTGGCACAGGCAACTCTAGTAGAACAAGTGTTACCACCAGCTCCTGTTCCAGTAGTGGGTAACCCGAGATTTATTCTACCACATTGAGATTCAGTGTTCGAACATTTTGTTAAGTTGCAACCTCCGATGTATTTGAGAGATACTAATATCATGAAGGTTGAGTAGTGGATGAGCATCATTACTCACATCCTAGATAACATAGGGGTGACATGAATGGAACAAGTTAATTATGCTACATTAATGTTAGAAGATCATGCCCGCGTCTAGTGGGATATTGTGGGATAGACTAGAGATGTCAGTATTATGTCTTGGGAAGAGTTCAAGACCCTGTTTGGAGAAATTTTTTATAACATTGCTATAAGAACTTTGCATATGGAAGATTTTGTGAAGTTGACCCAGGGTAAGAAGACAGTGGTCGAGTATACCCTGGAATTCGATCGCTTATCCAAGTTCGTAGGTGACCTAGTACCAACGGACTTCACCCAGAAACAAAAATATGTAACGGGAGTGAATGCCCCTATCAGTCGGGACTTGAAGATTACCACCGATCACGACACCTTGTACAAGAAAGTGGTTGAGTTAGCCTTAATTGCTGAAGAGGCAGAAGAACATGTGATAAAAGAGAAAGCTGCTAAGGATGTCGTCACAACATCGAACCCTAATGTGGGTGGTAGTGTCAGTAAGGAGACCGACAGTGGCAACCCAGATCACAAACGGAAGATTGAAGCTTCTGGAATACAGAGAAGTAATAGAAAGTTTTTGGGAAACAGAGGTAGCCGTTAAGGTCGCGGGTCTACATTCAGATCTTACCCGTAGTGTCCTAAATGCAAGAAGCACCATCAGGGTGAGTGCCGGGCTAAGACATGTTTCCAGTGTGATATGGTGGGCCATTTTATCAGAGACTGTCCGTAGGCTAAGAAAGAAGAACCAAAGAAGAATAACAATCATAATCCGGGCTGTCTGTTCATTATGACTCAGGCTGACGCTGATGCTAATCCGTCAGTGGTGGCAGATCAGTTGTCCATAAATGGTTGTTCTTATTCAGTATTAGTTGATTTGGGAGCTACTCATTCTTATGTATCGAGTAGAGTAATAGAGGGTTTTCATAAACCGTGTGATGTATATGCTTCAAGGTTTGGTACCCTATTACCCTCTAGAGACCTAATTGTATCTACTCGGTGGATTAGGTCTTTATCTTTTTGGATTGATGGTGATGAATTAGCTGCCAACCTAATTGAACTACAATTGTCTGATTTTGATATAATCATGGGAATGGATTTCTTGTCTAAGTATAGGGCAACAATTGGCTGCAAGTGGAAGATGGTGGTGTTTGAACCAGATAGTGCTAATCCAATAGTGTTAGTGGGTAAGGTACAAGGATCGCACATACCTTGAATAACACTCCTAAAAGCTAAAGATCTGATGCACAGAGGTTGTCTAGAATTTCTAGTTACTACAGTGGATACTAGCCAACCTATGTCATCTGGACGTAAAAATACAAGTTTGGTGTGCAAATTTCTAGATGTATTTCGAGAGGATTTACATGGATTACCACCTTCCCGAGAGATTGAGTTCGTAAGAGAGTTAGTTCTAAGAGCGGAACCAGTATCAAAGGCACCTTACCAAATGGCTCTAGCGAAATTGAATGAGTTGAAGATCCAAATCCAGGAATTACTTAACTTGGAATTTACCAGACCAAGTTATTCTCCCTGGGGTGCTCCAGTTTTATTTGTGAAAAAGAAAGATGGGTCGCTTTGAATGTATATCGACTATCAGGAACTGAAAAAACTCACTATTAAGAATAAATATCCTCTACCCCGAATAGATGACCTGTTTGATTAGCTGAAGGGTAAGACGGTCTTTTCAAAGATCGATCTTCGCTCAGGTTACCATCAACTGAGGATTCAGGAGGAGGATATTCCGAAGACTGTGTTTCGTACTTGGTATGGACATTATGAGTTTCTGGTGATGTCTTTTAGACTCACTAATGCCCCGACTGCATTTATGGATCTTATGAACTGGGTATTTAAGGATTACCTGGAAAAGTTTGTGATAGTGTTTATTGATAATATCTTGGTTTATTCCAAATCAGAGGAAGAACATGAACTACATCTCAGATTGGTACTTCAGCGATTGCAGGATCACAAGCTTTATGCTAATTTTAAGAAATATGAATTCTGGTTATCACGTCTCTTTCTTAGGGCACATAGTTGATAAAGATGGGATCATGGTTGATCTGACCATCATTGAAGTTGTTTGGGATTGGCCAACACCAAAATCAACTACTAAGGTTAGAAGCTTTTTGGATTTAGCTGGTTACTATCGTCGGTTCGTTGAAGGTTTCTCAAAATTAGCAACACCCCTAACGAAGCTGACCTAGAAGATTGGAAGTTTGTTTAGACTGATCGATGAGAGAAAAGTTTTCAGGTGTTAAAATAACACTTGATTACCGCTCCATTATTAATTCTTCCTTCTGATAAGGAAAAGTTTGTTGTTTATTGTGATGCCTCGAGACAAGGTCTAGGCTGTGTTCTTATGAAAATTTGAAAGGTAATAGCTTATGCTTCTCAACAGTTAAAAGAGTGCGGGCAGAGGTATCCTACTCACGATCTAGAGCTTGCATCAGTAGTATTTGCGCTAAATATTTTGCAATATTATTTATATGGCAAGAAATGTGAGATATACATTGATCATCAAAGTCTGAAATACTTCTTTACCCAAAAGACCTGAACATGAGACAAAGGCATTGGCTTGAGCTGGTAAAGGATTATGACTGTGAAATCCTTTATCATCCTGGGAAGGCGAATGGTGTAGCTGATGCCCTAAGTAGGAAAGGTCATTACCAGATGAATATGATGAAGCAGATCTCCAAGCAAATGGTAGAGGAAATGACCCGAGCTAACATTGAGTTTGTTGTGGGACAGTTGGCTAACATTACCCTATAATATACTCTTCTGGAAAGAATTAAAGAAGTGCAATCGCAAGTTCTGGACTTAGTGAAATCTCGAGATCGGGTTTCGGCTGGGAAGACTACTGATTATACAGTGGATAGTACTGGGATGCTACGTTTTATGAACCATGTATGTGTTCCTATGGATGATGATTTTAAGATGGAAATTCTGAATGAGTCTCACACGACTCCTTGTTCTGTTCATCCGGGTACAACAAAGATGTATCAAGATCTTAAGGCCATGTTTTGGTGGCCTGGAATGAAGAACGATATAGCAGAGTAGGTTGCTAAGTGTTTAACTTGTCAGCAAGTGAAAGATAAACATCAAAGACCTGTAGGTTTGCTGCAACCATTGAACCTTTCAGAATGGAAATGGGAAGACATTGCTATGGACTTTGTAGTTGGATTACCTAAGACTACGGGACAGTATGACTTTGTGTGGCTCATAGCTGACAAATTTACAAAGTCAGTGTACTTTTTACTTGTTCGGACGAATTTCTCCATTGATCAGTATGCAAAACTGTATGTTAGAGAAATAGTTCGTCTTTACGATGTCCTAAAGTCCATAAATTCTGATAGGGATCCGAAGTTCACATCAAGATTCTAGGAGAACTTACATCGAGCCATGAGTACTCAACTAAAATTCAGTACAACATTCCATCCTCAAACAGATGGACAGTCTGAAAGGACCATTCAGATCTTAGAAGACATGCTACAGGCATGTGTTTTAGACTTTGAAGGATCATGGGTAAAGTACCTTTCCCTGATCGAGTTCTTGTACAACAATAGCTATCAGGAAACAATTGAGATGGCTCCTTATGAACTGCTTTATGGAAGAAAATGCAGATCACCTATTCACTGGGATGAAGTAGGTGAGAGAAAGTTCTTGGGTCCTAAAGCTATTCAGAGGACAAGTATAGTATTTGATAAAATTAGAGCGTGAATGCTCGTTGCTCAGAGTAGACATAAGAGTTATGCTGATCCAAAGTGATGGGATATTGATTTCCAGATCAGAGATATGGTTTTTCTTTGAATATCGCCTATGAAAGGTATTAAATGCTTTGGAAAGAAAAGAAAACTTAGCTCGAGGTTCATTGGACCTTTTGAGATCCTTGAGAGGATAGGGTAAGTAGAATACATGTTGGCTATGCCGCCAGCGCTGGCAGCTGTACATAATGTGTCTCATGTTTCAATGCTTTAGAAGTATGTCTCAGACCCATCCCATATCTGAGTTATGAAGCATTAGAACTTTGCCAAATCTTTCATACGAAGAGCAACTAGTGCAAGTGTTAGACAGAAGAGAAAAAGTCTTGCGGAAAAAAATAACTACACTGATTAAAGTGTTATGGGGGAACAGTAAAGTTGAAGAGGCAACCTGGGAACTCGAGATGGATATGCAGCAGAAATATCTAGAGTTGTTCAGGTAAATTTCGGGACAAAATTTCTAAAAGGAGGGGATAATTGTAATACCCTAAGGTTAATGAAACCGGATTAGCAATCCTAACTAGTTTAATTATGTATTAATGATAAATTATATTATTATATAATTTAATATGTGAAACTATACTGATAAATTACATTTTAAGACCCCATTGGTGTATCAAGTTGAGATGATAGGCAACTCGCCTACTTGGATGACACCCATAGTAAATTCTATTCTCAACGGGAAACTTTCAGCTGACAAAAATGAGGCATAAAAACTCTTATATTCGGTTCCTCGCTACACGATAATAGAAGGCAAATTGTATAGAAGGGGCTATTCAATGCCTCTCCTACGGTGTGTTCTATTGGGTTTTGTGCCATAAATAAAACCCATTTCAATATAATCATATTTACTAATAAAGATCAGAAATCGCATTTTATGTTGCATGGTTCACATGATTTATTTCATGATTATAAATTCTATTAGGTCCAAAACATATGTATTTGTTCATGATTATAGTGTTGTCAACACAGTGGAATATAATCATGATTATATGTTCAAAAGTTTATTTCCCTGACTTGTCAGTTCAATGGATTTAGACTGGCATGATAATCAGCGATAGGTATTCTTACACCTTGGATCAGCGGTATGTCCTTTCCAGGGCATTGGCAAAGCTTACCAGTATCGGATGTATGGCATATACATTGGATGGGACAGATATTGAACTTTGATTAGATATGATAAATTTACCGTAATATCTATTCAATACAATATCACCTAGTTGATCCTAGATCAAATGATCTTAATCCTGACATGGTTTAGGTTCAATCTCAAGAGTGTTATTCGTGTTCTTTGATTTGTTAGTTAAGCCTACTTTTTGGTCAGGGTGATACGTACATTTTGGGAGCATGGTTGTGCAATTGAGTGGGAGCGCTAAACATAGATATGTAATCTATAGCTTTTATATGAAGTGAAACGATGATTTTCTTCGAGCTTGCTAAATAGAGATAAATAATTGAGATCTCATTTTAGTGATTATATTAATTCACTAAAATATCATTTATAGGTGGCAAGTGTTTTAAGGATAAAATACATTGAAAGGGTGTAACGGTAATTTGATCCCTATGCAATGTAGATCATCTATAGAGGATCATTGATTATTGGAATTATAACAATGGATAATTAATAGCGTATCTATATCGTGGAACATATAGAGCATTCTATATAACTGAGAGTGCAATTCCAAGTTCTATGAGTGGATGGAATGAAGAATTAATAAGTTAGTAAATTTACTTTGTAAATTCTAGGTCTGCTTATTGGAAGCTCGGTTATATAGGCCCATGGTCCCCGAACTAGTTTGTAAGACTAAGTTAATTGATTTTAATTAATCAATTATAATTCTAAAATTAGACTATGTCTAGTTTATGAATTTTTCACTATAGTTTATGAGACCTCTTCCTTCTTCTTTCTTCTTCAATTCGAAACACTAAGCCTTTCTTCTCTAAAATATTATTCAACCATTATGTAACGCCCTTACTTATGTAAAATAAGATGCCATAAATAAACTGGCGTTAAGATACTAATGTTGCCTTTATTAAAAAAAAAAACAATTTTCAAAACATGGGTACCCAGTTGAAAATAAAGTATTACCACTTAGGGAAAAGTAATAGAAAATTTAAACGACAACATCCTCGATAAGTTTAATAAATTAAAAAAAAAAAACTTTCAGCGGAAGATGGCCAAGACCACACGCAGTTACATGATCACACGAGATACACCCCATGCTGCACAGACTCAACTTGTCACCGAAAGCTTACAGGCTTACTTATCTGCACATAGGGGGTAAATAAGGGGTGAGCTGCAAAGCCCAGTAAGGAAAAACAAAATACTATGTACCAGCATTCACACATCATAGCACAAACATATACATCAAACATACAACAAACTAATCATAAGTATAAATAGAGGCAGCCACACAAATACTGAAATACCACACACTCACACTCCAGCTTCCATACAAATCTGGAGTGTCTTACGTTCTTAACCAGAACGCAGTACCAATAACCAGTGCACCCTTACGTACACTGCCTCACTTACCACATCACCATACATGTGTGGTTTCCAGCCACTTCCAAGTACCTGGAACATGATTAAACAGCCATATACAATCCATCGACAAAACACTAATATTTCACCGAAACTATCACATTTCACAGTTTCAATACAATTTATTCAAGCAGTCATACTAGATACTCAAACCATATAAAAAGCAAGTATAAAGTATAATTATTTTTCCTTACTGGGCTTTGCAGCTCACCCCTTATTTACCCCCTATGTGCAGATAAGTAAGCCTGTAAGCTTTCGGTGACAAGTTGAGTCTGGGCAGCATGGGGTGTATCTCGTGTGATCATGTAACTGCGTGTGGTCTTGGCCATCTTCCGCTGAAAGTTTTTTTTTTTTGAATTTATTAAACTTATCGAGGATGTTGTCGTTTAAATTTTCAATTACTTTTCCCTAAGTGGTAATACTTTATTTTCAACTGTGTACCCATGTTTTGAAAATTGTTTTTTTTTAATAAAGGCAACATTAGTATCTTAACGCCAGTTTATTTATGGCATCTTATTTTACATAAGTAAGGGCATTACAAATGGTACCAGAGCCGCAATTACATTGATCTTGAATTCAGGCGACATACACACAAACGCTGCAAAGGATCAACTTGTCATCAAGTATGTATATTTATATATGTTATGTCTTATATGTTAAATTTGGTTTAGTCTTTATCTTTTTATTTTCCTTTAGTTAGCTAGAAGTTTAGGGTATGGTTAATCGAAACAATTAACTGATTCTTCGGAGTTAGAATTTGAGTATAACTCAAACAATTTTCTTATTAGTGTATTTTTTTTTATGAGTGAAGATTATTTATTTATTTATTTATTTTACACGGTGAATTGTTGCTTGATGATTTACGTTTTTTTTAAGTTTATATAATTTAGTGTATAGATATTTCTTTTTTGAGCGAGATACATCTTTGGTTATTTTTCTTACCGCTACCATCTCCTTTCTTTTGAAGAACAAGTTAAGGGATTTGATGGAAAACGATGAACCCAGAAGATCAACCCGGTTGAATGAAAGAGCGGTTGTAAGAGACCGAGCTAGAGGTCGGGGGCGAGGAGGTGCTCGCGATCGAGGCAGGGGAAACCAGCATGTCCCTGCCGAGGCGGTGATCCAGGAGAATCAAAATGCCCCTGTAAATGGACAACAACCAGGTCAAGGTGGGGGAAACCACGAAGTCCCTGCTGGGGTAGTTGGTCAAGAACACCAAAACGCCCCTGTAGTGGTGCCACCACAACAAGAAGATTTGGCGCAAGAAGTTGCTCGTCTCAGGGAAGAAATTAGGAAGCGAGATGAAGAGGCTCACAACCGTCAGGAACAACCCAATCAAGGACAACATCGATTTTTACCGGTGCAATACATGCCTGTGCCGGAGGGTCGATTGGAACCAATATATGAAAGGTTCCGCAAGCAACACCCACCAAATTTTGAAGGGGGCTCAGATCCAATGGAAGCTGAGGAATGGTTAAGAACAGTGGAAGGTATTGTTGAGTACATGCGGCTCGGTAACGGAGATAGTGTAGCTTGTGCTGCTAGTTTATTGAAAAAGGATGCCCGCATCTGGTGGGATGTTATTAAACAAACACGGGATGTGGCTGCAATGACCTGGGCTGACTTTGTACAAGTTTTTAACAAAAAATACAACAGTGAAGCAATACGCTCAGCTAGAGTTAATGAGTTCACGAACCTGAGGCAGGGTAAGTCTACAGTTACAGAGTATGCTCGCCAATTTGACAGATTAGCAAAGTTTGCCACAGATCTGGTTCCTACTGAGTTTCAGAGGATTCATCGTTTTACTGAAGGGCTCGACTCCCGAATAAGTCGGGACATAGCGATGTCAGGAGTAAGGGCAACCACGTATGCTGAGGTACTGGAAAAAGCCCTAGAAGCTGAGTTGTGTGAAAGTCGTATACAAAAAGACAATACAGCAAGGTGGGAGGCCAGAAAGGCCAGTAATGGAGGTGGTGGTAACAAAAGGAAATTGCCAAGTAACCAACACAACGAAGCCGACAAGAGAAACAGGATAGGGTCCAATAACTACAAAGGGAAGTAGCCATATGTGGAGTACCCCCTATGCCCAACATGTGGTCGTAAGCATCCGGGAGAATGTCGACTGAAAGGCAAGACTTGTTACAAGTGTGGGCAACCAGGCCACTATAAGAAGGACTGTCCGCAAAAGGGTGATCAACTCAAGGATGACAAACTTGTCCCAGCTCGAGTATTTGCGCTAACCAGAGGGGAGGCTGAGACTAGTAACACTGTGGTTGCAGGTCAGATTTCTATCTCTGGAAAACTATGTACTGTTTTATTTGATTCTGGAGCTACGCACTCATTTATTGCTTTAAAGATGATAGATAAGTTAGAACTACCGTATGTAAACTTGAGTTATAAGTTCATGACGGAGTTGCCCTCGGGCGAGGTTATGATATCATCTAGAGGAGTGCGGGATGCGCCAATAAGGATTGCAGACAAGGAACTTAGTGGAGATCTGATAGAGCTGGAGATGAGGGATTACGATCTTATCTTGGGTATGGATTGGCTATCACGACATGGAGCAACAATAGACTGCCGAAAGAGGACAGTGACTTTCACCCCTGAATCTGGAGAGGCATTCATATTTGAAGGAATCAAAGTCAAGTCAAGCTTACTGCTAGTTACAACCCTGAAGGCACAAAGGATGATACGTGCGGGATGTCAAGCATACTTGGCCAGCATAGTAGACAAGTCAAGAGAAACCACCCTCAAGCTAGAGAATGTCCACATAGTATGTGAATTCCAAGAAATTTTTCGGAAAGACCTACCAGGGCTACCCCCAGATAGAGAGATAGAATTTGTGATTGAGTTAGCACCAGGCACATCACCAATCTCGAGGGCTCCATACCGCATGGCTCCCAATGAATTGAAGGAATTGAAGGCTCAACTACAAGATCTTTTAGACAAGGGGTTCATTAGACCAAGTTACTCACCTTGGGGTGCGCCAGTGTTGTTCGTCAAGAAGAAGGACGGTAGTATGCGGATGTGTATAGACTATCGAGAGCTGAACAAAGTGACTATAAAGAACAAGTATCCCTTGCCTCGCATCGATGATTTGTTTGATCAGTTACAAGGGGCGATCGTCTTTTCAAAGATCGACTTGAGATCTGGGTACCACCAATTGAAAGTCCGAGAGGAAGATATAGCAAAGACAGAATTTCGAACACGGTATGGGCATTATGAATTTCTAGTGATGTCATTTGGGTTAACCAATGCCCCAGCAGGCTTCATGGATTTAATGAATAGAGTATTCAAGGAATATCTTGACAAGTTTGTGGTGGTATTCATTGATGACATACTCATTTATTCAATGACAATGGAAGAGCACGAGGAGCACTTAAGGCTAACTCTAAGTAGACTCAAAGAGCACCAATTGTACGCCAAATTCAAAAAGTGTGAGTTCTGGTTGGAGAAAGTGGCGTTTCTAGGCCATATAGTGTCCAAAGATGGGGTAGAGGTGGACCCTGCGAAAATTGAAGCAGTGAAGAGCTGGCCAAAACCAAAAACCGCAAGTGAGGTTCGGAGTTTTCTCGGACTAGCTGGATAGTATAGGAGATTCGTTGAAGGGTTCTCAAAAATAGCCACACCGTTGACGAATCTGACTCGAAAGCAACAAAAATTTGCATGGACAGATAAATGTGATGAAAGCTTTCAGACATTGAAAGATAAACTCATAACACCACCCGTCCTGTGTGTTCCAACTAACAAAGACAAATTTGTAGTATATTGCGACGCATCAAAGCAAGGGCTCGGTTGTGTGTTGATGCAGAATGAGAAGGTGGTAGCCTATGTCTCTAGGCAGCTAAAGGAGTATGAGACAAGGTACCCAACTCGTGACTTAGAGTTGGCAGCAGTGGTCTTTGCATTGAAAATCTGGAGGCACTACCTCTATGGAGAGAAGTGTGAAATATACACAGATCACAAAAGCCTAAAATACTTCTTTACGCAGAAAGAGCTCAACATGAGACAGAGGCGGTGGTTGGAACTGGTAAAAGATTATGATTATGAGATACTGTACCATCCTGGAAAGGCTAATGTAGTGGCGGATGCACTTAGCAGACGCAACTATGCAAGCTTATCAATGTTAAGGGCATTAAAAGTGTCGTTGCAACAGGAAATCGAGAGATCTGGAATAGAGTTAGTAACAGGAAAGCTAGCTAACCTCACAATTGAATCAAATTTATTAGAGAATATCAAAGAAGAACAAGCCCAAGATGAGTTTTTAATCAAGAAGCGGGTCGAACTACAAAATGGGAAAGCCGAGGACTTCTCAGTTAATGAAGATGGTATTCTACTATACAAGGCAAGGGTGTGTGTACCTAATAAAGCGAAGTTGCAATCAAAAATCTTGCAAGAGGCGCACACTACACCCTATTCTTTACACCCAGGATCAACCAAAATGTACAATGATCTGAAAGGTAGGTATTGGTGGCCGGGTATGAAAAATGATATAGCCGAATTTGTAGCAAAATGCCTTACATGCCAGCAAGTTAAGGCCGAACACCAGAGACCTGCAGGGTTGTTGCAATCTCTTGATATTCCTGAGTGGAAATGGGAAGATATTGCTATGGATTTTGTGACGGGGTTACCGAAGAACAGCAAACAACAGGATTCTATCTGGGTGATTATCGACAGACTCACTAAATTAGCACATTTTCTGCCTGTGCGCACTAATTACAACGCAGAGCAATATGCTGAACTGTATGTAAAAGAAATTGTAAGGCTACATGGAGTCCCAAAGACCATTGTATCTGATAGAGGTTCAGTTTTTACCTCTAAGTTTTGGGAAAGTGTGTAAAGTGCTTTGTGCACAAAACTGAAGTTGAGTACAGCATTCCATCCTCAAACTGATGGACAATCAGAACGAACTATTCAAATACTAGAAGACATGCTACGAGCTTGTGCGTTGGATTTCCCAAGTAACTGGAGTAACTATTTGCCACTAATGGAGTTCTCGTACAACAATAGCTATCAATCTACAATAGGGATGGCACCCTATGAAATGTTGTATGGGAGGAAGTGTCGATCACCACTACACTGGGATGAGGTTGGCGAAAAGCGATACTTAGGCCCAGACCTAGTAAGAGAGGCCACTGAAGCGGTAGAAAAGATTCGAAATAGAATGCTAACTGCACAAAGCCGCCAGAAAAGTTATGCCGACGCAAAGAGACGGAATGTGGAATTTGCAGTGGGTGATAAAGTGTTCCTTCGAGTGTCACCTATGAAAGGGGTTATGCGTTTTGGAAAGCGAGGAAAGCTAAGTCCAAGATTTATAGGTCCTTTTGAGATATTGGACAGAGTGGGACAGGTAGCGTATCGACTGGCATTGCCACCAGTATTAGCTGAGACGCATAATGTGTTCCATATTTCTATGCTACGAAAATACGTGTCGGATCCATCACACGTGCTGAACTATGAAAGAATGGAGCTAAAGCAGGACTTGAGTTATGAAGTGCGACCAGTTCGCATTATAGAGAGAGGAACGAAGGAGTTAAGGTCCAAAAGTATTCCTCTAGTAAAAGTTCTGTGGAGCAACCGTTCAGAAAGGGAGGCAACGTGGGAAATGGAGGGAGACATGAAAGAACAGTACCCCGAACTTTTTGGTAAGTCTAATTTCGAGGACGAAATTTCCTTTAAGGAGGGTAGAATGTAATATCCAGTTTATATACATATATTGGTATTTGGTATATTAAGTGTGATACAATTATATTGTTATTATTATTATTATTATTATTATTATTAATAATAATAATAATAATAATAATAATAATAATAATAATAATAATATTTTTATTGTTGTTGTTGTTGTTGTGCGTGTGTGACTGGGAAAAAAAAAGAAAAAAAAATGATATATATATTAAATAGTGAGATAAATAAATAGTGAAGTATTAGATTAGTTAGTTTAAAATTTAAAATTTAAATTTAAATCAGCATAATTTTATCTGATTAGTTAGATTTTTATTTTTAAATTTGAATCTATTATACGATATGTTATATACGTATATACTCTAGAACCCTAGCAGTCAGATAGTATCGTATTCCTTTATTCTCACTATCTCTCAATTTTTTTTTATCCTCTCTATTGAACTAAATCAATTGTTTTAATCTTAAGAGCTTCGGAGTTAGCAATCAACCGATCATCGTTTCGTGTCTTCGAAATCTTCAGGTAAAATTTGTAGTTGTTTTTATTTTCGTTTTCAGAGAAATAGGCTTTCATAAAACTATCATATCTCTCTCCTCATAGGTTTGTTTTCAGTGATCTAGGTACCGTTTTAAAGATAATTTAATGATCTATATTTTTTATGAAGAAACTATTTCCTAATTCTGATTATTTCGATGTCAAAAAGTTCATGTTTTACACTGACTGTTGATTTACAGTTTTTTTAAAATTTCTTTCCGATATTGCCTTAGTAAAAGTGTGATATCTCTCTCGATATCTATTATTTTATAGCGATTCTTGTACTGTTAGAAAGATAATTCAATAATCCATGTTTTCTTTGAAGAAACCTTTCCATAGTTCGGAGTTCTTACCTGTAAAAAGTTAGGATCTTTACTCGGTTATGGTATTTCGTTTTAAGTTTTGTTTCAGAAAAAGTGTCTTCAGTAAAAATTCAATATCTCTCTCACTTTTGATCCATTTTAAAAGATCTTTATCTTGTTTTAAATCTTAGGAAAATAGCTACATTTGTTATGAAGAAAGTATTGTCTAGATCGGGGTTTAACTATTTTTAAAACTTTTATTTTTGGGCTGTATTCAGAAATCGGCATGATCTAGGATTTTAAAGAAACTGTTTTGAGAAAACATGCATAACTCCTAGGTTATAGCTTCGATTTTGATGATCTTTATACCGTTAGAAAGGTTTTTCAATTAACTAAAAACTTTGTGAACAGTAGGACTTCTAATTCAAACGTTTTATAAGTCAAATTCTAGGCTAAAGTTGCTGTACAGTAAGAGTAATAAATATATTGAGTTTATCGGTGGACTAAGGGTTTCGTTAAATGTTATAGGGCCTAGAAGGTATCGTAAGAGTTTATTACAGCGGAGTTGAGGTAAGGAAAAATAATTATACTTTATACTTGCTTTTTATATGGTTTGAGTATCTAGTATGACTGCTTGAATAAATTGTATTGAAACTGTGAAATGTGATAGTTTCGGTGAAATATTAGTGTTTTGTTGATGGATTGTATATGGCTGTTTAATCATGTTCCAGGTACTTGGAAGTGGTTGGAAACCACACATGTATGGTGATGTGGTAAGTGAGGCAGTGTACGTAAGGGTGCACTGGTTATTGGTACTGCGTTCTGGTTAAGAACGTAAGACACTCCAGATTTGTATGGAAGCTGGAGTGTGAGTGTGTGGTATTTCAGTATTTGTGTGGCTGCCTCTATTTATACTTATGATTAGTTTGTTGTATGTTTGATGTATATGTTTGTGCTATGATGTGTGAATGCTGGTACATAGTATTTTGTTTTTCCTTACTGGGCTTTGCAGCTCACCCCTTATTTACCCCTATGTGCAGATAAGTAAGCCTGTAAGCTTTCAGTGACAAGTTGAGTCTGAGCAGCATGGGGTGTATCTCGTGTGATCATGTAACTGTGTGTGGTCTTGGCCATCTTCCGCTGAAAGTTTTTTTTTTTTTTAATTTATTAAACTTATCGAGGATGTTGTCGTTTAAATTTTCTATTACTTTTCCCTAAGTGGTAATACTTTATTTTCAACTGGGTACCCATGTTTTGAAAATTATTTTTTTTTAATAAAGGCAACATTAGTATCTTAACGCCAGTTTATTTATGGCATCTTATTTTACATAAGTAAGGGCGTTACACATTAGTGATTGAGTAAGTGCCCACACACATCAAGTTGGTCCTCAATCATAGTATGTAAGACTGTGAAGAATCCAATCAACAAGAAGGAGAGAAAGAGATCCAAGTTCAGATCTTGATAATGCTCTACTATAGAAAGGAATCAAGGGCTAGAGATCTGAACGGAAGGAGTCATTATATTCCGCTAAAATCAATGTAAGGTTTTCTTAAACCCTTATGTGTTTATTTCATTGTTTTAGAAATTCATATTATGATGTTAATGAAACATACTTGTTAGTAAATCTAGATCTTGGTAAAATAATTCCAACAACTGGCCTCAGAGCTATGGTAATGATTTACTTTAATGAAATATGAATTAAAACGATGTTTGTGTTGATTTGGATGGTTTCATGTTGGTTTATGTGCTTATATGATGAATGTATGTGATTTATGAAATTTTTCCACGAAAATATTTTTATTTTGTTTCTAAAAATATTTTATTTGGGTTCCTTGTGAAAAATTAAGCAATTTTTCGTTTTTACGGAACTCAATTCCGATGAAAAACGAAGAAGTTATGAAGGTTTGAAAAATTGGATGAATATGGTGTCGAATTGGTGCACGACGCACGCACCTGGCCTCGGACAAGGTCACGTGCGCACGCACTGGGGACAAATTTTGTCTGAAGATGATGCCTGCCCGTGTCCGAAGCACTCCTATCCGAAGCTGAGGCTGCAATGTAGCCCCTGCGCGCGCAGAAGAGGCTGCCAGCAGCCTCCTGCACATGCGGATGAGGCTGCACGCAGCCTTGGCACTCAGACAGTGTGCACAAACTGGGCAGCAACGAATTTTCACCCAAAAAATTCGATTTTTGTGGGGATTTTTCCCAATTTCGAATTTTTGCAATTTTCAAACCCCCCCCCCCCCCCAAAAAAAATATTTTTAATATGTTTAAACTTAAATATCATTTTTAAATTAATAATATTTATTTTTTAATAAATTATTATTAATCTTTAATATTTTGAGGTTTAAATTTAAAAATTAATTATTTTATTTTTTATATTATGGTCAGATTTAAAAATTTGTTAATTTCTTAAATATTTATATATTATTTAATTATAAGATCAGATATTTTAATGTTTGACATATTTTAAATTAAAAGATAACTTTATCTTTTTTTATTTGAAATATTATATTAAAATTATCTTATATGATAAATTAAATAATTAATAAATTTGAAATTAACCTAGATATTTTTATAGATATTTTAACCATAATATTTTCAAATTCAAAAATTTATTATTTTGTTAAATATTTAATTATTTATAAATTATAAGTTTGAAAAATGATATTTTACTATTTTATATCATTTTACTTATTAGAAATTTCTAAATTATATTTTAAAGAATTAAATAACTAAGATATTTTTGTAGAAATTTGAATAATGCTTAATTTAAGATATTTTGACATATAATTAGAAAAATTATTATTTATTTATTATTTTATTCTTAAAATAATAATTGCCTAACTATATCTATTTTAAAATTGATTTATTTTATTGTTTTAATTTTTTTAAATTATAAGATTTAAAAATGATATTGAAGATATTTTTTTTTTCAAATCATTTATCTTATTTGATATTTAATTTAATTTGATAAAATAATTTAAATGAACCTTGATATTTTAATTAGTTTCATTTTTGAATTTTAAATTTTGATGAGATTTTTAAGGTTGGTTTTAACAACCCTAAGTTTTTAAAATTTAGTTAGTTAGTTTAAAATAATAATTTAATTATATTAATATCTTATTTCACAATCTGTTACATGGACATTGCTTGTTTATTTATATTATTTATTCAAAACTTTTTTTTTAATAAACCTATTATTTATTTGATCTAAATTGCTATAATTAACTTGTTGACAGATCCAATGATCTGACTTTAATCATAGTCCAATTGTCAATAGATCCAATAAATAATTTGTAATAGGTAAATTTTGTACTTCTTTTATTTGTGTAAACATGGTAACATGATAGGGCTCATCCAAATCATTTGACCTGTGTGAGCCTATATGTTTTCTTTTGGGCTTAGATGCATATAGGAAGCCCACTTAAGTTTTACTAAGTAAATGGACTAGGTTGCTAAAATAAAATTTCACATAAGTAATTTTATTTAGGCCCAATTAGAATTGGACTTATTCAATGAATAAAAAATATTTATTTAATGGTTAAATTCCTCGCCTTTGGGCCTTGTGTGAGAGTTAATGGGCCCATAGCAGTGGGTATGACATACTGAACCCAGCCCTCCCTCACATGAACCACCCCAATTGTGAAGGCCCATTTGCCTTATTTAAATAATTGTATTAGGTTAATTATATTAGTCTAACCTAATTAAAATTGAATTAGCAACATAATTAGCTTTAAAATATATGAAATTTATTTTTCATTTAATATTTTAAAGTTCATTTTAGAAAAATACTTAGTTAATTGAGATATATTCTAGATAGTTATTTCTAGTACTAGTTATATTTTCTAATATTCAATTAGGAAAATATTTTAAGTTGAAAATTAATTATTTATTAATTAATTTTGGACAACTTAAATTTGAATATTTTTCCTAGTATTAAATTAGAATTAATAATTAAGTTTATTTTAGACTTGATTATTTAATTCTTATATTTAATACATTTAATTAAATTGAGAAATTAAATATTTAAGTTGATTTCATTCTTGATATTTAAATATTATTATTTTTCATAATATTTAATTAAATAGAAAATTATTTTAAGTTAGAAATTTTAATTTGAGAACAACTTAAATTTGAATAATTTTCAAAATATATTTTATTTTTTATTTTATTAATCATTTTATTTTGAAATTGCATTTTTTTATTTAAGTGCAAAAAATTTTGAATTTTGAAAATAGATTAAAGTTGAAAATTAATTATTTTTTTAATTAATTTTGGACCAACTTAAATCAATATATTTTTCATTTAATGATTAATTAAAATAAATAAACTAAAATATATTATAAATAGAAAATAAATTAATTAGTCAATGAAAGTCTAGATAGTTATTATCTGTTTGCTTGAAGTATTTTTCTAGTGATATTTAATTAAATAAAAAATTAATATTTAACTTGATTTTCATCATGATAATTAAATATTTGAAATTTTCTTAATATTTAATCAAATAGGAAAATTATATTTATGTTGAAAATTAATTTTTTATTAATTAATTTTGGACCAACATAAAATTAGAATAATTTTTCAGTATTTATTTTATTTTATTTTATAGCATTTTCGAAGTGCAATATATTTATAGAAAATTAAATTTGAGTTGTAAATTAATTTAAATTAATTTTTGATACAACTTAAATTGAATAATTTTCTAAATATTTATTGAAAATTATTACTAAGATGGAAAATAATTCATTTTATTTTTCATATCCATCTAAGTATAATTTTATAAATATTAAATTAAAATTTATATTTAGAATTTTATTCTAAATTGGTAATTTTAATTAAATAAATATATATTTAAAATAAATAGATTAAAATAAATATTACAATAAAATACACTTTAAATAATGAGCTTTATTATTAGAATATTCGATCTCCATTGTTGGTGCTACATAGTTCTTGTTTTAGTGAGTAATCTTCCATCATGGAAGAACGTTCATTAGCAATTTAACGCCGTAGATCTCGAAAGATAAGTATTTTTGTAAGTGTTTTATTTTTAGTATGGATCACCCTAATGGTTGCGACTATTAGTAAGACTTACAAAAGTATGAAACAATGGTGGAAGCTCATAAGATAGAATGGCCTTGACTCTTGCCTAAACAGGACAACACTGGATTCTTATCTTGATCAAATAAAAGGTTGCTAGAATGTTTATCATTTTAGATGAGCTGACAACTCTATTCAATGGATGGTATCTTTGACTCTCGCCTAAACGGGACACTGATATCAGTTTGTTGGAGACCTTGGAAATTATTTAGGATTGTATGTTTTAGTATTTTTGCTTGTCATTCCTATTTTCTAAATGCTTAATAATTTCTAAATTGAGTTTGAATTTATATTGAACCATGTTTTTTTTTTTTCTGTTATTAATTGTAGTTTAATTTCGAATCTTCATTGTTGGTCTAACTTGGCTTGTTGTTTTTAATGGGACAAATCCCTAATGGATTGTCATCCATTAGACAAACATAATAGTGTTAGATCTCGATAGATAAATATTTGTAAATGCAACATCTAGCTGTTAATCAATAGATGACACCTTAGGCTAGTATTTATAATATGAAATAATGAAAAATTTATAAAAGTAAGAATAACTTTGACTCTCGCTAATCGGGACATCGTTGGATTCTTATTTTTAATCGAAATTATCTTTTATTTTTCCTCTTAGCTTAAATAATATATCATTGGATGAATGGTTTATAAATCATATAATGTCATTCTATTTTCTCTTAAGAAATTGAATGGCGCATATGATTATATTCTTGACATTCTATCCTGAAATGATATAAATCCTCAATCTTAGAAATTTCCTACTTGCATATGCTTACTTTAGGCAAATCAAACTTAGAGTTAAATTAGTAGTGGTGGTCCAAGCTAGAATAATTACTCATGTATATTTGGTATAAATTTAAGTCTTTGAATTTAAATTTTAGATTCCAAATAGAAATTTTATATTTTTGTTTACAGAATACAATACAGTTAAACTTTCACAAGTGTTAAATATCTATTTTCTGACAATGGATTCAAACTGTATGTTAAGTATGGAATATGAGTTTAGTATTCTGTGACCAGGATTCACTTACACTATTCTAAGAAATATTTATTATAACTAGACCTAAGTCATCAAAAGACCACAACCACATATTTTGTAAATCTATGGCATTTGTATCTTGTTCATAGTGGTTTTGACAAGATCCTTCTATGCAAAGAGTCAATATGCATATATCCACTGAAAGTACAATCATCTCATTCGCAGATGGAAGTACATTCAGGAGTGGATATGAGTTTTTCGTTATATTCTTAAGACGATAACTCTAGATTTTACCTTATGCAAAAGAAATTTGAAATGTTTGAAAAATTTCATGAATTTCTAGCAATGGTGAAAAGCATTAAGGTAAGTGGTTAAAGATCTTGCGAACTGATAGGGGTAGAGAAATATTTGCTAGATATGCAGTTCAAAGATCATTAAGTTGTTTTTTTAAATTATATCCAAACTTACCTCCCCAGAAATTCGATTTGCATATTGATGATAGTATAAGGTCTATGATTAGTTACTAGCCCTTGCCTAAGTCCTTTTAGGGAAATATCCTAGTGATAGGAAAATTTCAGAATGATGGAATGGTTGTGTACTTAGTATATACCATTACTAGATTCATGGATGACCTAATCGTAATCTTAAGAAAAGCTAGAACTGTTAACTAAGATTTGCATGTTTGTTAGCTATTCTAAATGATTAGGGGTGGACCATCCTATGGTCATTAGATAAGAAAGTGTTTGTTTTCACAAATACTAATTTTCTAAGAAAATGACTAAGTCTGAAAATAAAGTACCAAATAAAGGAGATATTTTTTCTTGATTCCAAAAGTTTTCTATCATCTTATTCTGTATAAGATGATCTCACTGCCTCTGTTGTTTTTGACACAACCGAAGAGGACTATACCATTTAGTATTCTTAGACAAAATTCACGGTACCTTGTCGTAGTGGGAGGGTTTCAAGGAACTCACCCTGTTATGACTTGGAAGACACTTGTGATAAAAATCCATTGTGAGTTTAAACGAGTAATGGATTGTCAGAATAAGAAACTAAGAAGCAAAGCCAAGAGAACTATGGTTAAAACCATTCATATGGAACAACCAAAAGTTTTCTATTACAAGGACATGAAAGGAAATTTCGTTAGTCTATTCAATGGACTTAACAAAACTTCCTGTTCCTAGTATTATAGGTTTGAGATTATCTAAACCTATGGCTTGTGGTATGCCTGGTTAATTACTTACTCTAATATCAAAGAATAAATGTTGGTGAGATTCGTTATCAACTACACACACAAGACAGACGGAAGAAGACAACTCCAATAATTTTCCAAGATTATCATGGGTAAGGAGCTGGTTGTTCATAGTTTTCCAAATAATGAAACGATGTTTCCAGACACTCAATCTATGCCAAATAGCTTTTTTCATAAATCACTCTATTAGCATTAATCAAGGTGTTGTAGAATTTCTAAATTTTGAATTTTCCATTTGGACCAGCCTTTACAAGATCTTATATATCAATGGAGTTTCTAATTTTGATTAGTTTCTTGAAGTACCAACTTGAGTCAATCTTCAAAGGAACTAACCAGAAATTTCGGCCTTTCAAATAAATGGAATCTATCCATTTCACCCAGAGATTGTCTTGTTTGGACATAATCGCCCAAATATATTTGCCATCATCGTAATGTTCCATTTATGGCCTTCACAAAAACCAATACCACCAAACTTCTTGGGAAGGAAAACTTTTTCCAAAGAAGGAAGATGAAATTTACTTCTATTTCCATTAGTACCCTAAAGGAAATCTCTACATCACTTACTAATGGCAGCAAAAATCTTCTAAGGAAGAATGATGATACTCACCCTAAAAATTCCTAATGCCCAATAAAATGGAGTGAATAAGTTTAGCTCTCCCAGCAAACGAAAAATCCTTGCTCGCCTAATTATTTAGATTTCTCTAAATTTTTTCAAGAATTTTACCACAATCCATAGCTTTCCATTTCGTTGGCCTTAAGTACACTCAAAGATACTTCAAAGGAAAGGATCCCTCTTTCATGTTCATAATGTTCAAAAATTTAATCTTAATATCAGTCAATATGCCTTTAAAGAAAATATGAGATTTCAATTTGCTTAAAGAAAGACCGGTGGACTCACTAAACCTCTAAATAGTCGAATGAATAATTTGTAAGGATTTGGAATTACATTTTCAAATATAACGAGATCATAAATAAAGCAAAAGTTGATTAGTTTTAAAGTCTTGCAAAGAGAATGAAAACCAAACCCTTTAATAGTTGAGCATTGAAGGAATAATTCGGTCAATTATTCCATTACAATAACAAAGAGAAGAGGAGAGATAGGATCACCTTGACGAAGACATTTTTCTCCTTTAAATCTAATTGTGTAATCGGCTGTTGAGCATAAGAGAATAAGAGGTCCCCCTAAACAAATCAAAATCCAATAAATTAACCTTGAAGGAAAATAAAATTCCTTAAGAAGCTCTGAGACAAAGTGCCAATCAACTATGTCATAAGCTTTGCTGAGATCGATTTTCATAATACTTCTAGCCAAAATATTTTTCCTTGTATAACCCTTTAGAAAGTCTTGAAAGATGAGGATATTATGAGCAAGCAACCGATTTTTAACAAAGGCTCCTTGGTTGTTATGAATAAGAGAAGGAAGCACTTCAGAGAGTCTAGCACAAAGCATTATAGAGATGCATTTATACAAGGTATTACAATAAGCAATAGGCTTGTAATAAATCAATGTGGAATAATTATTCACCTTAGGGATAAAACAAATAGCCATTTCATTAAGACCTCTAGGGAGGATGCCATCTTGAAAAAAAATTGAGAATAGCTTCAGTAATTTCATCTCCAATCTCACACCATAAGCCCTTAAAAAAGCCAGCACCAAAGCCATCCAGTCTAGGACTTTTATTGGAATGAACACCAAAGATTGCATCCTTCACTTCAGCATGGAAAAGGTGGTAATTCTATTCTCTATTATCCCTTTTTTCATGATAGCATGAAAAAAGTGTGAATTTTCATCTCCAAATTGCAACTAATTAACATTACTAAGTTGATGAACATAACTAGCATATCTGAGTTTGGCTAAGTTAAACTCATGAAGCTTCTCTTTTTCCTCCCATTGCAGCTGAACATTAGTAGGATCATTGGCAAGCGCACCTTGAGCTAAATTAAAACTCTCTTTGGCCTCAAAGAATCTTGTAGGAATATCCCCCATCTCCTTCCAAAATTGCTTCTTAAGAACATGTTAAAATCTATAAAGTTTAGTAACTATACCTAAGAGCCCCTTCTTAGCAGTAGGTAATCTCCAATTCTCAAGAACATTCTCTTTGTAATTTTCATGGAGCATCCAGCAATTGAAAAACCTGAAAGGTTCAATCCCAACATTACTATCATCATTGTTCTTAATAACACAGTAACTATGATCAAATAAATTATCCCATTTACAAATCCCTTCTGTACTAGGAACAAAATCATACCAACTTTCATTCAAGAAGACTCTACCCAACTTATAATAGATTCTTTCCCCCCGGTTCATGCTTATTAGACCATGTATAAAATGAGCCAGAACAATTCAATTCAGTCATTTGGTCATGAGCAAGCCAATTCTGAGCATCTAAGACATCAGAAGCCATGACTTGTCTTCCATCAAATCTGTCCTGATAATCAAACATGACATTAAAATCCCCCAATACAAGCCAAAGCAGGTTAAGCTTCCCAATACCAGCAAGCTTATCCCACAAAGTCTTCTTTTCAACACTAGAATTCAATCCCTAAACAACAGTAAGATAAAATTTTGAGTCATGGCCTGAGATTTTGATCTTACAATGGGCGAGCTGAGCCTTCTCCAAGAGAACTTAAACTTTTACAAAACATTTCTGCCACATTAATAAGATTCTACCAGATAAAATAGGACTAGAATAGTAATCCCAATTGGGAAAATTATTCAAAGTTAAGTTGGAAACCTTCTCATGACAAACTTTAGTCTTAAAAAGAGCACCAAAGCCTATCTTATTCAAATGACAAATATCAAGGATAGTGTGTTGTTTACTATCTTTATTCATGCCCCGAACATTCCAACCTAACAAGTTATACTACTCTGGGATTCAAAGAACTAGAATTAAGACCTAACTCCCCATCCTCGGGCTCTTAAAGCATTGTAAAACCATTGTTAATTGAAGCTGAAACCTGTTGAGGCCCTACATTTTTTGTACCCTTCCTTCTTGGAGTAATCCAAGTATTATCCTGATCAACCAAATTACCAGATGTTGAAACCATTTTTCCCTCGTCTGATCTTAATTTTGCAATCTTGTTCTAGAAGGAACAATTTCCCTTGTATCTTCCCTCTGAATAAAACTATTACCAATCTCAGTTTTTTTCAGTTTGGATCGAGATAGAGGTCTCTGTTTTCTTCTGCTCTTGCTTCTTTTTCCTGACCCAAACTAAGCCTTGGTCGTTGGAACAATTAGCAACTATGTGCCAGAGTAAGCTACATGTTAAACACTTTGAAGGCAACCACTCATATTCAATGGATTGCTCCACCAATTGGTTCCTTTCATTGATAAATGACAGGGACTTCGGGGGATTGTTTGTAATTTTAATGTCCACAAGAACTCTAGCAAATTTAACCATGGATCTCTCCTTCGTAACTTAATAAATAATTATAGATATCCCTATAGTACTAACCATAACATTAAGACTATTTCTTCCCCAATGTTGAAGGCCAAGCCCATTCAATCTAATCCAAATAGGGACTGATATAACCATTTGAACAAAGTCCATGTCCGAAGACCAAGGGCACATCATGATAGGCTTCTTATCAAAATGAATAACACCCATTTCTAGCACAAGATCCCTTGTAAATTCATCTCGGAAGCTTACTAAAGTGAAACTAGAATGCATTCTTACAATTCTTCAACACCTAGATTCCCCATACTCGTTTAACAAAAGCCTAAAAAACCTGAAATGGAAGATTAGCTCCCAAGATAATACAGACTATAAAAGATTTCCAGCCAGAGGCTTCTTCCTCAATCTCCTCTAGATCAAGTTTAGCAACTAGTCGATCCCCAACCTTCATTGGTTCATTGAAATCAAGATGAGTTGAAGGGGTTCTCACATGATTAGCCTTGAACTTGCTCAAAGTTTCCTTAGCTGAAGATTGAAAATTAGGCTTTCCACCTCTTCAATTTCCATCTCCTCCGCCCAGTTGGAAACCTTGGACTGAGATTTGCATTCTAGTTCCACCAAACACAAAATTTCCACTTCAAGCTCATTACAGAGATCAAGAAAAGCCTCTGTCTGGTGTTCAACTGATTCTTCTTCTTGGATCGAAAGGAGTTTCAGGTCTAATTGATCTTCTCTATCGATCGATACTGCTGACTTTAGGGCTACCTTTTTCTTCCTACCCATGAAGAGAAAATGAGAGCACCACACGCCTACTGGTATTTCTTTTTCTACTATTTTTTTGGAAAATAATTGTTTGAATCTTTTTTTGGACACAATAATTTATTGATGGTCCTAAATAGTTATAATGTACGTGATCATAAAAATAAAAAAATTGAAAAAAAAAAAATTTTGAATGTCAAAACAAAGAGAGATTGTACCATAACACCCTTTTTGAGATATAATTACTCTTGTGTTTATAGTTTTTGTATTTTTCTTGCATGTGTCAATTTTTTTATCATTTGCCGATATTTTTTTTTCTCGTTATGTTAGGTTTAGATATTGTCATTTCAATAATAATGTGAATCGAGCTTATTATAAGGAGTTTATTCTAAAAATTTTTAAAGAATTATTAGGTGCAAAAATGGGCCTGAGAAAATGGATTTATATAGGCTTAATTAATTAATAAAATTTTACAAACAAATTTTTTTTGGTACATATGCGACATTACCATACATGTTTGAGCTTTAAATTGGGTTGGGTTTTAAGAACAAGCCTCGCACATCTTAGCATAAAGAAGATAATTACATAAGGGTACCATTTTTTGTAAAAAAAAATTACATTTTTACATTTAAAGAACTTTTTTTTTTTTATATTTTTACAGTTTTCCATAGAAACAACACGAAAATAACAAGAAAATTACATAAAAGTAACATGATAATAACATCTAAATAACATCAAAACAACAATAAAAAATAACATACAGAGAACAAGAAATTGACAATAAATTAACAAGAGTACAACATAAAAAGATCGTATTTTCTGTAAATAAAATAAAAAAATCGTAACAATATTTAAAATTCCATGAAACCATATTTTTGTAATTTTTTTTGTTATTTTTGTGAACTTGTGAAATAATCTCTTTAAAAGTTTAGGTGCGAAGCACATAGCCTCTTCATTAAATACTGTCTATTTTTAATAGGGATTACTTTACAACTACTCAAAAATAATAAAAAATTACAAAAATACGGTTGTACGGAATTTTAAATATTTTGACGATTTTTATAATTTTATTTATAGAAAATACGGTCTTTTAATATATTCTTATGTTGCACTCTTGTTGATTTTTTATTATTTTTTGTTGTTGTTGTTGTTGTTGTTTTGATGAGGTTTTCGACACGGGATGCTGAGTTTTCTCTTCTTCCCGGATTAAGGCCGTGGTGACCGCGTGCTCGGAGACGGCCAAGTACAGAAACAAGTCCTCTCCGAGAACGGGCTTTGACAAGATTGGAGGCTTGGCCATGTGCTCTTTTAGTTTTTTGAATGCTTCCTCGCACTCGTCAGACCATTCAAACTTCCGACACTTCTTTAAAATGTTGAAGAAGGGAATGCACTTGTCTGTGGACCGGGAGATAAAATGGCTCAGGGTAGCAACCTTTCCGGTTAGGCTCTGCACGTCTTTGTGTTTCTTTGGGGATGGAATGTTCAGGAGGGCTAGAATTTTTTCTGGATTTGCCTCAATCCCTCTCTGACTGACAATGAAGCCCAAAAACTTCCTTGACTTAACCCCGAAAGTGCATTTCTTTGGGTTGAGCTTCATTTCGTATCTCCAGACCACTTCGAAACATTCTTCTAAGTTGTCCGCGTGGCTATTGCACGCTTTTGACTTGACCAGCATATCGTCCATGTATACCTCCATATTTTGCCCCAGGAGGCCTTTGAACATCCGGTTAACCATTCTTTGATAAGTTGCTCCAGCGTTTTTTAGTCCGAAAGGCATGACTAGGTAGCAGTATACACCCTTATCAGTCCTGAAGCTAGTGCACTCTTGATCTGCTACGTGCATTTTTATTTGGTTATAACCGGCATATGCGTCCATGAAGGACAGTAGTTTGAATCCAGAGGTGGCGTCTACCATCTGGTCGATCCTAGGCAGAGGGAAACAGTCCTTTGGGTAAGCTTTGTTTAGATCAGTGAAGTCTATACAAACTCGCCAGGTCCCATTAGGCTTCGGCACCAGGACCGGATCGGCTAGCCATTCTGGGTAGTAGACATCTCGAATCATGTCGCTTGTTAATAGTTTGTCCACCTCTTTCTCTAAGGCTTCGACCTTCACTGAGTCGAGGGGACGTCGTTTCTGCTGGACCGGCAGCATTTCCGGTTTGACATTGAGGACATGGGTGATGACGTGGGGACTTATGCCGCTCATGTCTTCTTGGCACCATGCGAAAACGTCAATGGCACCCTTCAGTGTCTTTATTATCTTTTCTTTTTCCTCCAGGTCTAGGCTCTTTCCTAGCCGGAGTACTTTGGTGGCGTTGAGGTCGCACACTGATACTTCCTCGACATCCTCCATTGGTTCTACGATTTTTTCGAATCCCACACGGGGATCCAACTCGTCTTCTTCAGCCATTTCTGACTCAATAGTTTCTCAGACCATCAGTACGGGCAGGTGGGCAGCAACGTTATAGCATTGCCTCGCTTCTCCTTCATTTCCCCTCACCGTCCCTATCCCAGCATCTTGGGTTGGGAATTTCAAGCACAAGTGCCGTATTGACGTGACTGCGCCAAAGTCCACCAAGGCCGGTCGGCCGAGGATTGCGTTGTATGCTGTCGAGCAGTCCACCACCACGAACGTGCAGTACTTGAAAGTGCTCTGGGGTGTGTCCGGGCACAAGATGACCGCAAGCCTCACTTTTCCCATTGGAATAAGTGTTGTTCCATTGAACCCCGTGAGTTGGGAACCGCTTGGAGAGAGGTCTCAGTCCGTTAGGCCTATTGCAGTGAAGGCCTCTTTGAACAGCAAATTCATGGAACTCCCATTGCAATTAGGACTCTGGCCACCACCTTATTGGCAATGGGGGTCTCTATGACCAACGGATCATGGTGGGGAAAATACACTGTTTTTGCGTCTTCTTCCGTGAATGTAATGGGTTGATCCCGTAGCCGGGGCCTTTGAGCTGGGAGTTTAGTAACTTCCCACACCTCATCGTGTTTCACGGCCCCTGCATACCTTTTCAGCTCCTTGTGGAAAGTTCCTCTGATGTGGGGTCCTCCCGAGATCATAGCCACTCTCCCGTTAGATCTAGGTGGCAGGCTGGGAATATGCTGAGCATCTCTGGGGGGAACAACTGGAGCCAGTAGCCCTGCTGCACCCCCTGGTGCTACTTGTGGCAAAGTTCCAGCTGCCTGACCTGGGTTGAGGTGAGGCAACCGATTCTTGATCCACTCGTAGAGGTGTCCCAACCGGATTAAGTTTTCGATCTCGTCTTTGAGATTTTTACATTCATTGGTGCTGTGCCCAATGTCGTTATGGTACTCGCATCTCTTGTTGGGGCCCCTTCGGGAGCTGTCTTTGTACAAAGGAGGCGGTCTCCAGTAGTGCGTATTTTTCCTAGTAGCAAAGTACACACGTTCTTGGGAGTCCGTTAACTCCGTGTACTGGGTATATTGGGGAGTATACCCCCTTTTCTGTCGCTTTTCCTCCGTCCGGGTGCTGCCTTTGGAGGACCTCTTACTCCTCGAGCCCTGGGAAGGACCTGCTAGGCTTGCTGTCGGAGCAGAGTGCGAGGGGGCTTGTCCATTTATCCCTGAGGAATTTCCAAAATGGGACGATGCGGGGGCTAGGGCCTGGCCCTGGCTATATCCGGGAGTGGCAGAAAACTGTTGGAATATATTTTACCAGGATCTTAGATCTACTCACAAGTATGTTGTTTAACACCCTAAATATGAACTTTCTAAAACGATAAATTAAACACATATAAAGTTAAGAAAACCTTACATTGATGCAGCGGAATTAATGTCTCCTTCCGCTCAGATCTCTAACCCTTGTATCCTTTCTGTAGCAGAGTATAATCAAGATCTGAGCTCGAATGTCCTTCTTCTTCAAGTTTGATCCTTCACAGTCTTCCAATCTATGATTGAGTTACTGCTTGCTGTGTGTGGGCACTCACTCTTTCACTAGGGTCACAAAATTGATGAAGAGAAAAGAGAAGGATGATTTCAGCCAGGTATAGAAAGTGGGAAGGCTTAGTTTTCTAAAGAGAGAAATTTCTTTCAGAAAGGCTTGTGAAAACTTGTGTTGAAAAACTTGTATTTGACTGAGCCATCACTTTCTATTTATAGGCAACTACTAGGTTTAGGTTAGGAATTATTTGGCATTAAAATAATGAAAATATTAATTTGAAATCCCACAATAAGTGGCCGGCCATGGTGTAGTTATGGGCCAAACTTGATTTTGCAGTTTTAACAAATTTTATCTCTATTTTCTCAAAAACGCCAATTTTCCAATTCTTAACTTTCAAATGCCAAAACTAATTATTTAATAACTAAAATACATTATTAAATAATATTGTCATTTAATTTAATTATTAACTAGACATATAAAGTCTATTAATAAATAAATAAACCTAGAATCTCTTTTCTTTACAATTTCACCCCTGCTTAGTGAAAATTCATAAAATTAGACATAGTCTAACTTTAGAATTATAATTGATCAATCACGAATCAATTAATGAGTCTTACAAGCAGAATGTTCTCAACTAGAATGGGGACCATGGATCTATATGCTGAGCTTGCAATAAGTGAACCAAATTTACCAAGTAAATTCCTACTTATTAATTCTTCGTTGAATCCACTCTTAGAACTTAGAATTGCACTCTCAGACTTATATAGAGCATATTATATGTTTCACGATATCAATATGCTATCTCATTTAACCATTGTTATAATCTTATTGTGATTTAAAGATCCTCTATATAGATGATCTACATCGAGATGGGATTCCTTTACCGTTCTCACCCCTCAATGTATTTTGCCTCTTAAAACACTTAGCTACCTGTAAATAGTATTTAGTGATCTAATGATTAGTCAGTTAAACAAGAGCTCATCCATTTACTTCTATTTGCTAAGCTCGAAGGGAATCATCACTTGACTTCTATACACCAGTAGAAGCTATAGATTCCATATTTATGTTCAGCACTCCCACTCAATCATACTATCATGTTTCCAAAATATACGTATCACCCTGACCTAAAAGTAGGCTTAACTAATAAATCAAAGAACATGAATAGCACTCCTGAGTTGAGCCTAAGCATATCAGGATTTAGATTCTTTTAATCTTAAGATCAACTACTGATATTGACTTGGAAAGATATATATATAACGGTAAGTTTGTAATATCTTAACTTAGTTGCAATATCGGTCCAGTCCAATGTATACTCCATACATTCGAAACTAGTATACTTTACTAATGTCCTGGAAAGAACATAACACTCACTCCAAGTGTAAGTACACATCATCGAGATTATCACATTAGTGTAAATCCAATAACACTGATGAAACAGGGACCAAGTCTTTTGATTCATATGATCAGAATCACATTCCACTGTGTTGACGATACTGTAATTGTGAATAAACATATGATCTGGATTTAACTGATTTTGTGTATAAAAGTAATAGACATATTAAACCATTAGCATGTAAAATTCATGCAAACATAAATCACTTCAAATTTCTTATATTGATAACTAATCAGATTGTGAAGAGTTTTATTTAGGGCATAAAACCCAACAAACTCCCACTTGCACTAACATAAAACAAACTGTGCAAATAGGTCAAGCTGATGTCTTGATCTTCAGATCAAGTGTAGTATGTTTGAATCCACCTAAACTTCTGGAAACTAGTTCATAAATACACTTATGAAACATCCTTTACTATATGCTTTACTCATCAAGGGATACTGAAATCTTTACTGTTTTAAAAGTACATCTGAATTAACAGAAGACATATCTCTCATATTTTAAAATATGTAATTGAGATAATACAGTGTAGACTTTTCTTCAGTGATATAACTTTCTTGGATTTTCGAATACACAAAGTTATAACTCTTTTCTGGTAGAGCTTGAATTATTATAGAATAATTCCTCCACCCCAAAGTAAGCACCATCTCAAAGATCTCGAAATGAGTTGGTGAGATACAAGGACAACTGATACACAGTTTCTTAATATCTAACATATAGATCACTTTCATAAATCTCTCTTGAACATCTTCTAATGTTCCCTATTTGATTACATCTCAGATAGCTCCCACTCAATAGCAGATGTCTGGTTAAATAATACTTTTAACCTCTGATTGTTTGGAGAGTTATCTAGTTGTGACTTTTGTATTAGTCTGAATCATTAAGTTAAGACTAAGTCATCAACATAGCAGACTAGTATTTGAAGTGAAAAATACATGCCAAAGATAAAGTAATCAAAATTAAGATACCATAGAATTTTATGAGGATTAAGAATTCTAGGTTCAAGTCATTCGAATAGACTGAAATAGAGTTCTTTATCTTATTCTCATAATTCTGATAAGTTATACCTATCCATGTAAATGGTTAGATTTGCTTTTCAGTAGAGTTCTTAAGTATCTATCACAACTATCAACCTGATGAAGATGGGTATAGAACTTTAAAATTCTCCCACTCAATTAAGGTAGTGTGAAACTTTTCCAAAGAACTTTCATAGGTATCAAACTTTTACTTACAACAGTAAAATCGAAATGGAACATACAATCAAGATCAAGAATTTATATTGATAATAGCTAACTCATTATATTACTTCCATGTTTAAAGAGAATATGTGTTACACAGGGAATTGTGGAATAGACTCCACCCCTAAGCATATACATATAGGGTATTCTGGATAAACTCCACCCCTAAGTATATATAGAGATTATGATCCACCCCTAAAGTTTGTAAAGATCATTATTCTCTAAGTGTGATAGAGTTTATGTGGAGTTGAATACTATCCAGAGTTCATTAGATAAAAAAGATCGTTGAACTGCATAGTTTTCTTAACTTTTCTCCACCCCTATCAGATCAAAAGATCCTTTTATTAAACAAATTCTTAATAATTGTATTAGAATTAACAATTATTAATAAACATAGAATTAATTTCTAGTGTTTATTTAATATAACTCTATGAAGAGTTGTAAATATTATAGAATTTGCATCAATAATAAAAACACTTACACATACAAACATATAAATATAATGTGGTAATAGTTGATGAAGATAAAATAAATGAAGCTCATTCTCATAAATTTCAATGGTTGAATTCGAAAAAAAACTTTATTAATAATAAAAAAAATATTGCAACAATATGAGAAAAACAGGGATAAATATCCCTAACTAAAATTTGAAATCCAAATTGTCTTTAAACTAAAACAATTAATTCAAAAATAAATTGAAGAGCTTCATCTTCATCTGGACGATTTCACCCTTGGTCCAGCTTTTCGATCCAACTCATTTGAGTTCAAGTAGCTTGGCCTATAAGAAGAAGAAAACAAATAAACAAAGTTAGTCCAGAATCATAAATCCAATTGGATAATAATTCACTAAAACTCTTAAAGTTTATAAATAGAAATACCTTGTTTCTTTGCAAGAAGTTTAGGACATTGGGGTTTCCAATGACCTTTCTCATTGCATTAGAAACACTTTCCTTTAAGTGTAGCATCACCAGAAGGAGCAGCCTTTTTATTCTTCATGGCTTTTGTTCGCTTCTTGGTGTTCTTCCACTTCTTCTTCGATTTGGGCTTCGAAGCAGAGGCAACAATTGCTTCAGGTTTGTTCGTCCCATTACCATTCCTAGGATTGTGAGGTTTACTCCCTTTCTTCTTAGGTCCTCCAATCAAATTTTCATAAGTTTGAAGGTCATTGACTAATTCATGAAAGTCAATTTCCTTCTTATTCATGACATAATTTGATGTGTATGGTAGAAATGTTGGAGTCAGGCTATTCAAGATAAGACTTACTTGAGTAGCACTGTCCATTTCAGCACCATGATCCTGGGCTTCTTGGAAATAACTTGACATGAGGAGAACATGGTCACGCACGTTTCGATGAGGTTCCATCCGTGCATTAATGTACTTCTTAGTCGCGTCAAAGCGTGACTGAAGTGATGCCTTACCGAATAGCTCATTTAACTTCGTCATAACTTCAGCAGCCTTCTCGGTTTTAGAAAACCGAGTTTTGAGGGTGTCAACCATGCTAGAAAGCATAAAGTATAGAGCTTTGTCATTTGCTTCCTGCCAACGCTCATACTTTTCTTTCACAGCTTTGGATGCATTTTCCCCAGGCACTTCAGGTGACGGCTCAATTAAAACAAACAAGGCACTTTCTCCTATGAGAGCAATATTAATGTTCTCATTCCATTTTGTAAAGTTAGATCCATTCAGCTTATTTTCAGTCAACAGCGATAACATGGGATTCATTTTGATAATACAGAATACTACAAAATAATAGAAATCAATAAATAGAAATTAATAATGGTTTAACACAAAATCAATTCAGAAATTATAAGCACATTGCAAGTAGGAATGATATGAGAAAATACTTAAAAAATTCAATCCTAAATAATTTCTAAGGTTTTTCAACAAACTGCTATCAGTGTCCCGTTTAGGCGAGAGTCAAAGCTACCATCCATTGAATAGAGTTGTCAGCTCATTTAAAATATTAAACATTCTAGCAACCTTTTATTCGATCAAGATTGGAATCCAGCGTTGTCCCGTTTAGGCGAGAGTCAAGGCTATTCTATCTTATGAGCTTCTACCATTGTTTTGCAATTTGCAAGTCAAATATGGTCGCCACCATTAGGGTGATCTATATCATATAAAATACTTACAAACTACTTATCTTTCGAGATTAAACGGTGCGAAATTGCTAATGAACGTTCCTCCATTAGGGAGGATTACTCACTAAAACAAACGCGATGTAAAACCAACAATGGAGATCGAATATCTTAATAATAATAAAGCTCATTCTTTAAAATGTATTTTCTTTATTATTCTAATAAATAAATTCTCATTAAATTCGAAAATTTAGAATTAAAAAATTCAAAATAAGAATTTAATATAATATTTATAAAATTATACTTAGATGGTGATTTGAAATAAAATTAATTATTTCCATCTTAGTAGTAATCTTAAATATAAATATTAAGGAAATTAATTTAAGTTGAATTAAATTAAATTAATTAGCAACTTAAAAATTTCCTTGAGAATATATTTATTGTATTCGAAAAATAAAGTATAATAACTATACAATTTTCGAAAAATAATAAAAATTAGAAAAGAGATACTTCAAGCAAAAATATCACCTTTCTAGATTTTCTTTTGACTAGTTAATTCAATTTCTAATAATATATATATTTTAAATTCATTATTTTAAATTAATCAATTAAATGAAAAAATTATTGATTTAAGTTGGCCCAAGAATTAATTAAAATAAATAATTAATTTACAACTCAATCTATTTTCAATATAAAAAATTCAAAAAATATTGCATAATTAAAATGAAAATTTCGAAATTGATTAATAAAATAAAGAAAAATATAAATTTTGAAAATTATTTAATTTTAAGTTGAAAAATTAAATTTCAACCTAAAAATAATTTTCTATTTAATTAAGTGTCATGAAAAATAAATAAATATTTAAGTATCATGATGAAAATCAACTTAGATATTTGAATTTTTTAATTTAATTAATTGTATTAAATTCAAGAAATAAATAATTAAGTGTAGAGAAGGCTTAATTATTAATTTCTAGTTTAATACTAGGAAAAAATATACTTTAATAAAATTGTACCAAAATTAATTATTTAAATAATTAATTTCAAAATGTATAAAATTTTCCTATTTGAATATTAGAAATAATAAGTAGTCTAGAAATAACTATCTAGAAAATATCTTATTTGACTAAGTATCTTTTCAACAAAAATTTGAAAAATATCTAATTTAAGTTGTGTAGATAAAATCTAGAACTTAAATAATTTTAAATTTAGATTTAATTAGATATCAAAAATTAAGTTATAACCACTTACTTTGAAGAATATTCCATTTTAAGTTTAAAACTAACTTAAAAAATATCTTAGGAATCTTTAATAACTAATGCCTAGGATTCCTCAACTTAATGTAAAATTTAAATAAAATATTCAAATTTAAGTTAGATAAGAAAAATCAGTTGATACAACTAATTTATAACTTAAATAAGAGTATTTAATTAAATAAGTTCCAGAAAGAATCTAGTTAGTTAAAATTCTATATTTAATTAAATACAAGAAAAATACAAATAGTTTGTCTAGAAATAATATTTAAAACTAAAAGTGTTTTTCTGAAAATTAACTTTAAAATATTAAAATGAAAATAAATTTTCATATATTTTAAAAGTTAATTATGTTGCTAATTTAATTTTATTAGGTCAAACTAATATAATTAACCTAGTACAGTTATTCACATCAGGCAAATGGGCCTTCACAATTGGGGTAGTTCATGTGAGGGGGTGCTGGGTTCAGTATGTCGTACCCACTTCTATGGCTCCCAACTCTCACGCAAGGCCCAAAAGAGAGGAATTTAACCTTAAAATAAATAACTGTTATTAATTGAATAGGTCCAATAACTAAATGGACCTAAATAATGTAACACCCTAACTAACTTAGGCGTATTACGTGATTTTTGAACGTACTGTGCAGCTCGTTGCTAATCAACGAGGTTTATAGAAAAACGTGATTAATTAAAATTTTGCTTTTTAATTAAACTTATAAAACAGTATTACAAAAGACTCGGGATCCCGATTATAAAAATATTTACAAAAGTTTAACTGTTTAACTGTTACATAAAAATAAAGGTCGTCTAACGACCAGTTACAAAATCAGCCTTGCTGTCCCGAGGATCGTACGCTCCAGGCCTAACCGCCCCGACATGTACAATCTCATAAGCTCGCTCACGGTCCATCAGCTATAGCCTTGCCTTTACCTACACATAAACGTAAACTGTGAGTCGACAGACTCAGTAAGAAAAGCATAATAATATTCATACATAATTCTAACTGCCGTGTCCAACACGATACTGAGTCCCGCTACTGCCATGTCCAACATGGTACTGAGCCACTACTGCCATGTCCAACATGGTACTGAGTTTTGAACGTTCACAGGGACAGTACTATTGACAAGTATCCTCCTGATCGGTCGAACCGGTCATACTCCGGCTGCTGGTCATACTCCAGCCTGTACCGACGGGATAGGTCAATAGCACGGAACCACCAACCAAATGTCAGCCTGATCGGTCGAACCGGTCATACTCCGGCTGCTGGTCATACTCCAGCCTGTACCGACGTGACAGGGTTGGATGGTTCGAAGCCTATATACATAACTAATGTAATCTAACAAGCTTCCTACATGCACGCTAAACATGTAATCTACATATGCATACTGTTATACTAATCTTACCTGGATTCCGAATTCAGGTGTGCCGGTCAACCTGACTGGAACTGAAGCTGAGCGGCGGACATCGGCTCCTAAACCATAAAAATCACAACGCTATAAGTGACACGCTAAATCACTTCCCGGGGACTTAAACTAGGAACAAAAAGTTTCCCTATCGATAAAAAGCATGGCAATACCCCTAAAAACATAAAAACGAGGAAAACACGGGTTCTGAAAAATTCCCCAACCGTGGCCAGGTTGCCCAACCGGAATTCGGTTCGGGAAGTCGGGACCCTCATCCGAATTCCGGATGCACAACCGGAATCGGTTCCTCGCAGCAACATCAAATTCTCATAACTTGCACAATTCAACCCCAAATCACCTCAAACTTTCCAGACCTGTTCTATACCTTCCCTAGAACATTCTAAGGCCTCAAACTAACCCAGAAATCACAGAAGCAAAAATCACCATTGGAGCTCAAGCTTTGAGTTCTAAACTCAAACTTGAGCAAATCCACCTAACAAGCAATCAAACCAACTTAATTCTACATAATCAAGCTCAAAATAACCTCTGGAAACTCAAGCAAACATCCTCAACATCACAGCAACAAAATATAACCTTTTCTCTCAAAAATCACATATTTGCATAGAAAATTCAAAGCTTTGAACAACCTAACTAACATGCTTCAAACAGCTCAATTAACATCAATTAAACATGCTTAAACCTCAGAAGTCAACAACCGAACACAGCAATAACAACAGCCACAAAAGCATGCATTTTACTCAACTTTTCACCATTTTTTTCAAGAAAACAAAGGAGAACAATTAGGAAATACATACCACAATCAAGAGTACCCAAAGTTAGGAAGAATCTAGCTAGAAATTGATGGAAAAACCCAGCCTTTGAAACCCCATCCACCAGCCGAAATAGAGAGAGAGAATGAGAGAGTTCTTTTGAAATTTTTCTTTCTTTTTCTAAACTTAGTATTTTTGTGAAAAATGAAAATGAAATAAACTAACCAAGCATTATTCATTTCAGCCAAGATAATCATTTAAAATAAACATTTAATCCATTTAATAAATCACATAAGACAAAACACTAATGGGGCAAAAAGACCATTTTGCCCCTCCACCACAAAATCACATAAAAATCACTAAAGGGGTATTTTTGGGAAATTCTAAATTCCCGGCCATTCCCGACATTCCCAATGTCTAAAACCCGTCCCCAAACTACTAGCATACTAAGTTGTGATTTCTACTGAGCCAAGCCGGAGTTCCAAAATCACAAGACACCGGAATTACAAAATAGGCAAGCTACTGAATAACATAAATAACAGTATACTAAATTATTTAAATAGCTATAAATAATTTCATAATTAATCATAAACAACTGTTAATTTCCAAATTAACTGCTAATTCCACTGTGTTGACGATACTGTAATTGTGAATAAACATATGATCTGGATTTAACTGATTTTGTGTATAAAAGTAATAGACATATTAAACCATTAGCATGTAAAATTCATGCAAACATAAATCACTTCAAATTTCTTATATTGATAACTAATCAGATTGTAAAGAGTTTTATTTAGGGCATAAAACCCAACAAAAACTGTATGCCGCTCATTGGTGGAGCTGCTGCTGGCACAGTGCCGAAAAATTGGGCTCCGGGCACATATCCTGCTACCCCGGTGGGATAATATCCTCCGTAGGCCACTATTTGGGCCTCTTCGAGGTTAATATATTTTTGGACTCTCTTCTGGAAGTCCTGAAGGTTTGAAGCTCCTTCTTGTTGTAGTTCGTTCCAGAATGGAGTCCCCGTACGGATGCCTGCTTGGAGAAGGGCAAGCTGTTGTCCGTCATCTACTTTCTTGGTTTTAGAGGCTTCCTCCCAGAACCTCTTTATAAAATTCTTGAGCGTCTCCATAGGTAGCTGCTTGAGGTTAGTTAAGGCGCTGACCTCCAGGTTGACTTTCCTTGCGGCGACAAACTGTCTCCGGAAGCTGGTTTGTAACTTATTCCAGCAGCCCACGGATCCTGGTTCCAATTTCTTGAACCACTCTTCCGCGGACCCGCTTAGAGTAAGCGGGAAGCACAAACACTTAGTGTCATTGCTGACTCTCATGACCGTCATGACTCGGTTGAACCGTGACAGGTGATCACTTGGATCAGAGTTCCCGTTATAGGATGCCATTTCGGGCATCTTAAAATTTTTGGGGAGCTCTGCTTCTAGGATGTGCTTGGCACATGGCTCCCGGTCCTCACAGTCTGAGTCAGAGTCGTCGCCTTTCTATCTCCGGGAGACTCGGGCGATGTCTTTTTGAAGTATGGCGAGTTCTGCCATGATTCCTTTGTTTAACATTCCCGTGGAGACCGCAGGTCCGTATTTCTTTTTGTCAAGGTGATCCCGGAGGTCACCTTGGTTCCCGGTAATCTGATTCCTCAGATCAATGGGAAGACATTTCTGTCCCCTTCTTCCTCTCCCTCCAGGCTCTTGGTGCACGGAAACGCTTTTTCGATCCTCTCGATCCTGAGGGCCAAGACTCCCTTTTTGGAGTTTGCCCCTCTGCGGACCTTTCCCTATCGGGAAATCTGAGCGGACCTTTCGCGGATCCTGCACCTTTTTCTTTTTCTTAGGGGTAAAAGTAGGGTTTTTCTTTTGGTTCCCTTCAGCGGGATACCTTATAGGGCTTGGTTCTCTAGATTTCTGCTTTTGGGTACTTGGTGAGGATTCTTCTGGTTCCTTTCCAAGCCCAGCAGAGATGGCTTTAGGATGCACGTGGATTCCTGCTGCCTCCATGGCTTTTTGCATGGCCAGCATCACCTCTTGCATCTTTTGGTTTTGCGCTTTTTGGGCTGCGATTTCAGCTTCATGATCGACAGCCTTTTGCCTTAAGAGTACCAATTCTGAGTAACTGCCTTCAGCGTAGGCGTACTCATCGAGGTTTCCCTCGTAGTCGTCATATGGGATTCCTTCTTCTTCTTCGGAACCCACGGTTGCTCTTGAGGCCACGTCCTCGTCATTTGGATCTTGAGCATCTTGAAGAGGGCGAGGTTGACGTGTGCTTCGAGTCTCCACCATTGTTGTGTTGTTGTAACGCAGTGTTTACTTACAGACGCTTTCTTCACCTCTCAATGAAAGCACCAAAAATGTTGACCGAGGTTTTCGGCAACCAATAAAATAATAATAATTTAGAGAGCTGCAAGAAATTAAGAAGGAGATTTTTACGTGGTTGGAGCGTTAATGAGCCTTAGTCCACGAGTTTGTGTATTTATGATAGTATTTAATACAGAGAATGTTCTTGGTGAGTTTTTACTCTTCTAGCACTTGTGCAACCCAGAATTCTCGACCCCTCTTTAATGAGCTTTGGGGGATATTTATAGTGTTTTTGTGGGGTGATCCCTAGAATTAAGGTACATGCATGTCTGTAACTCTTAGTAAAGTTATACATTCCCAATGAATATATCATGGGTAATGCATGGTCTAATCCCTAGGTGCTATAAGGATTTTATGAAGGTGGTCCTTAATCCATTTTGACTGATGTGATTCCTCACAGAATAGCCGTCACTAGACTTTACTAGTCATAGCCTAGTAGGTATAGATCGGGGGTTGTGTCGTCAGACTTTATTGCGCGTGGCAGTTCCAATACGCTTCCTCCCATGCAGCATGAAATGCGAGATGCTGTTCAGAGGAAGCGTGACACCACCCGGAGATGCTTTGATGCCATCATGCTCTCCGAGAGCATATGAGGCCTTACATGCCTTCTCCGGGAGGCATGTCCAGGATAATCCCTTGCTCAAAGAAGACTTAGCTGTTTTATTTAAATGCCAACCCTTTCCTATCCACGTGTCGTCATCCGGTTGGGCCACGTATTTTGGGCAAAATTAGGGGCAACAATATTGTTTAAAAATTATTTTCTTGTTACTTTTATGTAGTTTTTTTTGTTGTTTTCGTGTTATTTTTTAAAAAACACTATAAACATGTAAAAAAAAACTTTAAATGTAAACAAATTTTTACAAAAGATAGTGCTTCATCTAATTATTCCTTTTTAATAATCTACTCAATGTAATAATGGAATAAAAACAGATTTTTCTAAAATTTCTAGTACTTTGATGCATTGTTAAAAATTCTACTCTTCTAATTTTATTATTAATATCATTGGTAAGATTCTTTTTTAATAAAAAAAATTGAAACTTGAATTGCGTTTAAGTTTGATCGCTTTAAAGAGTGTCTGATGTGTTTGCTCTGAGGTAGTTTTCGTCCATTATGGTTTCTAACTTTCAGTTATTACAACAGTTATTCACCTTCCCTCCATTAACATCCATACAATTGCTCTGTATTTCCCACTAAACTCCTCTACATTTGATCTGTCGATATCACCATGGACCCATTAACAAACAAGATGAAAGGTATCATTAATCTTGAAGATGAAGAAGAAACTGTTCTCCCTGTTGAAGATGACGATAGCAAAGAATTAAATTCCACCAACAATCATACTCTGTTTGCTCATATTCTCACTAGGAAACTAGTCAATCTAACAACACTTCATGTAACACCCTAACTAGCATAGGCGTATTACGTAATTTTTAAACGTACTGTGTAGCTCGTTACTAATCAACGAGGTTTATGGAAATCGTGATTAATTAAAATTTTTGCTTTTTAATTAAACTTATAATATATTTCATACAAAATACTATGGGATCCCATTTACAAAAAAGCTTTATAAAAGTTTACTGTCCAATACAAAATCCTTGTCGCCTAGCGACCAATTACAAAAGCACTGCTGTCCCGAGGATCGTACGCTCCAGGCCTAACTGCCCCGATATGTACAATCTTCATCGGCTCGTTCTCACGGTTCCTCAGCCTTGGCCTTGCCCTTACCTACACATGAACATAGCACTGTGAGTCGACAGACTCAGTAAGAAAAGCATAATCATAATCATACATAAATCCCGGATTATGATCAGATGCCCATACCCCTGACCATAACCCTAACTGCCGTGTCCCACACGATACTGAGTCCCAAACGTTCATAAGACGGTACTATTGACAAGTAACAGCCTATACTCGATACACTGGTCATACTCCAGCTGCTAGTCATACTCTAGCCTGTACCGATGTGTTACAGTATCAGCCTATACTTGGTACACTGGTCATACTCCAGCTGCTAGTCATACTCTAGCGTGTACCAAGGTGATACGATCAAATAGGACAGTACAACCAACCCTAGTATTAGCCTATACTCGGTTCACTGGTCATACTCCAGCTGCTAGTCATACTCTAGCCTAAACGATGTGATACAGTGTGAGCCTATACTTAGTTGACTTGTCATACTCCAGCTGCTAGTCATACTCTAGCCTGTACCGATGTGACACAGTCGGATGGTACGAAGCCAACATACATATCTAATGTAATCTAACAGGCTTCCTACATGCACGCTAAACATGTAATTCATATGCATACTGTTATAAAAATCTTACCTCAATTCCCAATTCAGGTGTGCCGGTCAACCTGAGTGGAACGAACTGCACGACGGTTTACAGGCTCCTAAACCATAATCAGACGCCCATACCCCTGACCATAACCCTAACTGCCGTGTCCCACACGATACTGAGTCCCAAATGTTCATAAGACGGTACAATTGACAAGTAACAGCCTATACTCGGTACACTGGTCATACTCCAGCTGCTAGTCATACTCGAGCCTGTACCGATGTGTTACAGTATTAGCCTATACTCGGTACACTGGTCATACTCCAGATGCTAGTCATACTCTAGGCTGTACCGATGTGATATGGTCAAATAGTACAGTACCACCAACCCTAGTATCAGCCTATACTCGGTTCACTGGTCATACTCCAGCTGCTAGTCATACTCTAGCCTAACCGATGTGATACAGTGTCAGCCTATACTCGGTACACTGGTCATACTCCAGCTGCTAGTCATACTCTAGCCTGTACCGATATGACACAGTCGGATGGTACGAAGCCAACATACATATCTAATGTAATCTAACAGGCTTCCTACATCCACGCTAAACATGTAATACATATGCATACTATTATACTAATCTTAACTCAATTCCGAATTCAGGTGTGTCGGTCAACCTGGGTGGAACGAACTGCGCGGCGGTTTACATGCTCCTAAACCATAACAATTACAACACTATTAAGTGATACGCTAAATCACTTCCCGGGGACTTAAACTAGAAACTAAAAAGTTTCCCTATCGATAAAAAGCATGGCAATACCCCGAATAACATAAAAACGAGAAAAATAAGGGTTCCAGAAAATCTCCCAACCAGTAGACTGGTTCTGCAACCGGAAATCCGGTTCTGGGAATTCCTGAACCCCATCCGGAATTCCGGTTGCACATCCAGAATTCTGGTTCCTCGCAGGATACTTTCAAAAATTCATGACTCTTTCAAATCAAACCCAAACCAAACCAAACCTTCCAGACCTGTTCTATATACCCTAAAGAACATTTCTAAAGCATCAAAACAACCCAGAACACACAGATACTAAAAATGCCATGTGAGCTCCAAGCTTTGAGTTCAAAACTCAAACTTGGCTAAAGCTCACCTACAAGCATTTAAACTTGACTTAAACTACATAAACAAGCATATAGAAACTACAGAAAACATTCTCAAACTCATGCAACAAACACAGCAACCAATTTCACATTTTCACTTTGAAAAACCATAGCTTTTGAATCAAAAATTCTCAAACTAGAACAAGGGTAACTAGCATGCATTTCAACCTATCTAATCTCATTTAATTCAGCATTTTAATCACAAAAACAGCAACACCAGCTAACAGCAGCAACAACACCAAAAACTAGCATGCAACCTATCCACTTTCCTCAAAAATTCAAGAAAATAACAAGACAAGTTTTAAGAACCATACCAACAACTTGATGATCACCAAATCTAGCCAAAATGAGCCTGAAGTCCAAGAAAAATGGTCAGCTTCTTGCTGCTCCAAGAGGGCCGAATATAGAGAGAGAGAGAGAGAGAGAGAGAGAGAGAGAGAGAGAGAGAGAGAGAGAGAGGAAAAATTGGTTTTTCTCACTTATTTTCTAACTTTGAATAAAATAAAGAGTAAATGCATATATTAAACCTTTATTTCAGCCAACAAGATGCCACATTATCACATAACACATTACACTAAGTCCACTAAAGGACAAAATATAAATGGGGCAAAATGACCATTTTGCCCCTCCACACTAAAATAACATAAAGGGGGGGTACTAAAGGGTATTTCGGGAAATTCTAAATTCCCGACCACTCCCGACATTCCCAATGTCTAATAAACCGCCCCAATATACTAACATACTAAGTTGTGATTTTACTGAGCCAAAGACCGAGTTCCATGTTACCGGGCACCGGAAATGCAAAATTATGAAATTCACTATATGACATAAAATGCATTTCAGAATTCAATAATAACAGCATAAATAATTATTTAAATATCTATAAATAATTTTCCATAATTAAACATGATTAACTGCCAATTTCCAAATTAAACTAAGCGGTCTCTACAACTATTCCCCCCTTAAAAGGATTTCGTCCTCGAAATCTAACCTGAACAACTCTGGATATTGAGCTCTCATATCTGACTCTATCTCCCAGGTGGCTTCCTCCACCTTGCTGTTTCTCCAAAGTACCTTGACCAATGCTATGGTCTTATTCCGAAGGACTTTATCCTTTCTATCCAGGATCTGCACTGGCTGTTCTTCGTATGTCATATCTGGCTGCAGTTCAAGGCTCTCATAACTAAGTATATGAGAAGGATCTGAAACGTATTTTCTCAACATAGAGACATGGAATACGTTGTGAACTGCTGATAAAGCTGGAGGCAACGCTAACCGGTATGCCACTTGACCTATCTTCTCGAGAATCTCAAAAGGTCCTGTAAACCTAGGGCATAACTTGCCTCTTTTCTCGAAACATTTGATCCCCTTCATTGGAGATACCCGTAAAAAAACATGGTCCCCTACTCAGAACTCAACGTCCCTGCGTTTCGGATCTGCGTAACTTTTTTGTCTACTCTGTGAGGCAAGCATTCTAGTTTTTATTTTCTCAATTGCCTCATTGGTCCGTTGCACTGACTACGGACCTAGGTATTTCCTCTCCCCTGTCTCATCCCAATGGATGGGAGATCTACACTTCCTAACATATAACAGTTCATATGGAGCCATCCCTATCGTACTCTGATAACTGTTGTTGTAAGAAAACTCTATCAACGGTAGATATTTATTCTAAGAGCCTTCAAAATCCATAACACAGGCTCGCAACATGTCCTCCAATATCTGAATTGTCCTTTCGGACAGCCCATCTGTCTGAGGAGGGAATGCTGTACTGAATTTCAGTCTCGTACCCATTGTTCGCTGCAAACTCTGCCAAAACTTGGAGGTGAACTTCAGATCTCTATCCGAAACTATAGACTTCGGTACCCCGTGAAGTCTTACTATTTCCTTAACGTACAATTCTGCCAACTGATCCACTGAGTAGGTTGTTCTAACGGGCAGAAAATGAGCAGACTTTGTGAATCGATCGACCACAACCCAGATGGAATCGAATAACCCGTGGTTCTAGGTAACCCAACCACGAAATCCATCGTGATATCCTCCCACTTCCATTCAGGTAGGGTTAAAGGCTGCAACAACCCTGCTGGTTTCTGATGTTCAGCCTTAATCTGCTGACAGGTGAGGCATCTCGATATGAATTCCACCAAATTCTTCTTCATACCGCTCCACCAGAAATACGGTTTAAGATCCTGGTACATCTTGGTGGTGCCGGGATGCAGAGAATAAGGGGTAGAATGAGCCTCTTCAAAGATCTCATTCCTAAGTTCCACACTACTCGGAACATAAACCCTAGCTTCATACAGAAGCATCCCGTTGTCTAACACTGAAAAATCCCTGGCTTGGCCAGCCAGAACCTCGTCTCTGATTTTTACTAACTCTGGATCAGTCATCTGAGCGGCTTTAATTCTTTCCAGCAGATCAGATTGCAGCGTCAAGTTGTGAAGCTGGCCTACCACAAACTCAATGCTGGATCTAACCATGTCCTCTGCTAACTGAGGTGAGATCTGAATCATGCTAGCTACCTGCCCGGGACCCTTCCTGCCCAGGGCATCGACCACTACATTGCCCTTTCCAGGGTGATAGAGAATCTCACAGTCGTAATCTTTCACTAACTCCAACCAACGTCTCTGTCTCATAATCAAATCTTTCTGAGTAAAGAAATATTTGAGACTTTTATGGTCGGTATAGATTTCATACCTTTCTCCGTAAAGGTAATGCTGCCAGATCTTCAATGCAAAAACTACCGCAGCCAACTCAAGGTCATGAGTCAGGTATCGCTGTTCATAATCCTTTAACTGACGGGAGGGATAAGCGATAACCCGATCGGCTTGCATCAGCACACACCCCAGACCCTATCTGGATGCATCGCAATATACTATAAATTTCTCTTTATCTGAAGGCAAAGCTAGCACTGGAGCTGTGATCAACCTCTGCTTCAGCTCTTGAAAACTAGCTTCGCACTTATATGACCAAACGAACCGCTGATTCTTCTTTGTAAGTTCAGTTAAGGGTGTTGAAATCTTAGAAAACCCTTCCACGAACCTACGATAATAACCGGCTAAACCTAAGAAGCTTCTAATTTTTGTCACTGTCTTCGGTCTTGGCCAATCCCTGACGAATTCTATTTTCCCTGGATCCACCTTGATCCCATCTTTGCTAACAATGTGGCCTAAGAAAGACACCTGAGATAGCCAAAATTCACATTTCTTGAATTTTGCATAAAGCTTGTGTTCCTGAAGCCGTTGCAAAACCATTTGAAGATGTAACTCATGCTCCTCTTCTGATTGAGAATAAACAAGGATGTCGTCCATAAACACAATTACACAGATATCGAGGAAATCCTTGAATACTCTATTCATCAAATCCATAAATGCCGTAGGAGCATTGGTTAGTCCAAACGACATAACCAAGAATTCGTAATGTCCATTCCTAGTACGGAAAGCTGTCTTCGGAATGTCCTCCTCTCGGATCTTTAACTGATGATAACCCGATCGGAGATCAATCTTGGAAAAGACTGTCTTTCCCTGAAGTTGATCAAAAAGATCATCGATCCTAGGTAATGGATATTTATTCTTCACTGTTAGCTTGTTTAACTCCCGATAGTCGATGCACATTCTCATAGTTCCATCTTTCTTCTTGACGAATAAAACCGGAGCTCCCCAGGGTGACACACTAGGCTGAATAAACCCTATGTCAAGTAACCCTTGAAGCTGAATCTTTAATTCTTTAAGCTCAGCTGGAGCCATTCTATACGGAGCCTTGGAAGCCGGTTCCACTCCGGGTGCCAAATCTATAATAAAATCAATCTCCCGCTGAGGTGGTAAACCTGGAAGTTCTTCGGGGAAAACATCTAGAAATTCCCAAACCACCTTGATGTCCTCTGTGTTGGAAATTATTTTACCAGGATCTTAGATCTACTCACAACTATGTTAATTAACACCCTAAATATGAACTTTCTAAAACGATGAAATAAACACGTATAAAGTTTAGGAAACCTTACATTGGGTGCAGCGGAATTAAATGACTCCTTCCGTTCAGATATCTAGCCCTTGATTCCTTTCTGTAGCAGAGCATTATAATTATCTGACCCTGGATCTCTTTCTCTGAATCTTTGATGCTGAAACCTCCTTCTTGCTGAAAGTCTTTCTTCACGATCTTCCTCACTATGATTGAGGTATCACTTGCTGTGTGTGGGCACTACTCATATACTAAGAATTTCGAAATCTCAATGAGGAAGAGAGAGAGAGTGGGTTCGGCCAAAGATAGGGAGAGAGAAGGCTCATTTTTTTTTGAATGAAAAAGTAGAAAATTTTAGTGTGTAATTTTTTTGAAGCCTTCACTATCTATTTATAGCATTCCACTAGGATTAAGTTTGAATTATTTGGCATTAAAATAATGAAAATATCAGTTTAAAATTTTAAACCAAGTGGCCGGCCATGTACAGTAATGGGCCTTACTTGGATTTTGCAGTTTTCTCAATTCTGCATCTGATTTTCTCAAAAACGCCAATTTTCAAATTCAACCATTTTAATGCCAATTCTAACTATTTAATAACTATAAATAATTATTAAATAATATTGTCATTTATCATATTTATTAATTGAACCATACAAAGTATCATAATTAACAAATATGCCCCTATAAACTCTTTCCTTACAATTTCGCCCTTACTTAGTGAAAATTCACAAATAGACATAGTCTAATTTGAGAATTATAATTGATTAATCAAAACCAATTATATGAGTCTTACAAGCAATATTATCTCAACTAGTGCGGGGACCATGGGTCTATATAACCGAGCTTCCAATAAGTAGATCAAGAATGTATTACTAAAATTCACTAACTTATTAATTCTTCGTTGAATCCACGCATAGAACTTACAATTGCACTCTCAGTATATAGAATGCTCTATATGTTCCACCATATAGACACATCATTAGTTATCCATTGTTATAATCCTAATTTGATCAATAATCCTCTATATGAATGATCTACACTGTAAAGGGATTAGATTACCGTTACACCCTACAATGTATTTAATCCTTAAAACACTTAACCCCGTATAAATGATATTTCAGCTTATGTGAAATGAGATCTCCACCATTTATTTTCGTTTGGTCAAGCTCGAAGGAGATCATCCTTTACTTACTATTCGCCAGATAGAAGCTATAGATTCCATGTTTATGTTAGCGCTCCCACTCAATTGCACTACCGTGTTCCCAAAATGTACGTATCACCCTGACCTAAAAGTAGGCTTAACTAACAAATCAAAGAACGCGAATAGCCTCCTGAGATTAAGCCTAATCGTAGCAGGATTAAGATCATTTCATTTAGGATCAACTAGGCGATATTGACTTGAATAGATATTACGGTAAGTTTAATAAATCTAAGTCAAAGTTCAATATCGGTCCCTTCCGATGCATACTCCATGCATCCAACCTGAGCTTTACTTTAACCAATGCTCTGGAAAGAACATAGCACTTCTCCAAATGCAAGTAAACTCTGTTGTAGATTATCATATCAGTAAAACCCTATGTCTGATAAATCTAGGAAACTTTATTCACATAGTCATGTTTACTTTCCAATGTGTTGACGGCACAATAAACAGGATCAAGTATGTGAAAAGGGTTTCAGATGAATTTATACATTATGTCCATATAATGATGAAATAAATCATGTGAACCATGCAACATTAAATGTTATTTCTGATCTATATTAATAAGTAAATCTGATTATATTGAAATGAGTTTTATTTAGGGCATAAAACCCAACACTCTGGCCGAATGGTATCTGGCCGAGTGGTGTCCATCACCACGGCCAGAAACCCTAAACACCCGCCATGCAGTTACTCCCTAGTTGACCTTGCCGAAATCATCGGGATCCGAGATCCCCAAATAGAACCAACAAACACAAATGGTTCTTCACTTTTCGGTTGGAAGATCACCATCTTCCTCTTGCAATCAATACTGGCTGAGTATTTAGATAGGAAATCCATTCCTAAAATAATATCGAAATCTACTAGGCTCATCTCTATCAAGTCAGCACTTAACTCTCTACCATCTATTCTTATCGGCATAGACCTAATCCACCTTTTGGAGATAACTAACTCTCCGTCAGGTAACAGGGTTCCAAACCCTGATTCATAACTATCATACGATCTATCCAATTTACTAAAGATTCTGGCTGCCACATAAGAATGTGTGGCCCCAAAATCAAACAGCACTGAGTAAAATGAGTTATTAACCGAGAGCTGACCTGTTACAACCGAAGGGCTGGCTTCTGCATCAGCCTGAGTAATGGCGAACACCCTAGTTGGAGAGGGTCTCGCCGGAGCCCTTGGTGCCTCCGATCTAAGCTGGGGACAATCCCTCTTGTAGTGTCCGGGCATGCCACACTGAAAGCGTCCTTGACCTCTGCACTCACCCAGATGGTGTCTTTTACAACTAGGGCACTCTAGGTAAGAAAACCGGGTCTCAGCACCACCCTAACGGCTGCCTCTACTCTGGTTCCCCCGGAACCTCTTGTTCTGCCCCGATCCACCAAATGCAGTGGATGTTTCCCTCTTCTGGTCCATGGTTGAACCACTACCTCCCCTGCTAAAGCCTGATGCAGGAGGGGTAGGAGCCCCGCCACTCACTGGAGTCCTAACCGACTCCGACATACATCCAACTGCGCCCTCAGCTCGCAGTGCTTTCTCCACCATCTCAGCATAGGTGGTCTTGTCGTCTGTGGTGATCATAAGATCATGCTTGATTTTTACATTAAGTCCATCAAGATATTTTTCCTTCTTACTGAAATCGGTTGGCACGATTCCTGAGGCCAACCTTGCCAACCGGTCAAACTGTGTAGTGTATTCCGTCACACTCATATTCTCTCTCTGGGTCAGGTGTGCGAACTCTTTTCTCTTGGCACTTCTAACGGCCTTATTATAGTATTTCGCGTTGAAGAGTTCCTGGAACCTTTCCCAAGTCATGGTGGTGACATCATGAATCTGGGACACCATGTCCCACCAGACTAACGCGTCCTCTTGAAACTGAATGGTGGTACACACCACCCTGTCATTCCCGGCGACACCCATAAAGTTCAAAATTCTTGTGATCACCGTTAGCCACTGCTCGGCTTTCATGACGTCAGGACCTCCCAGAAAAACCGGAGGTGCCTGCTTCCGGAACCTTTCCTACAGGGGTTCCATTCTATTTGCCGCTACCACTATCTCGGCCTGAGCAACAGGGGCAGGTGCCACAGGAGCTTTTGGCACCGGTACTGCAGGAGCACCCTGCTGCCTCAATCTCTGAATCTCATTGTCTTGCTCCTCTATTCTGGCTTGCATTTCAGCAAACCTAGTCTCCCAATTCTGGGCTTCCTGATTGGCTTGAGCAGCCTGTGGCAGGTTATCCTCACCCCGACCACGGGCCCTGCCCCTGGGACCTCTACCGCGGCCCCTAGCATTCGAGGGAAACTGAGCTCCTTGACCCTAATTTGACCCTACTGAGTTTCCCTGACTCCTGGTGTTCTGCCTGGCGTCCATCTAGTTTGAACAGCCTGCAAAAGCAAGAGTTGGCACATCAGGTCATGATCAACGAGAGCTTACTAATGCCGCTTAATTTGGAAATTAAAAACATGCACCTATTCTACTATCAGGCTACTAACATGCTTCCTAACAAGCTTTTCTTATTTCATAATAATTAAATAAACTACTAAAGCAATAAAAGCTTACTGAACTGTAGAACGAGCTAACTGTTGATGATGATTGTACATGTCTTGACGATCTTCGGAAGACAACCTGGCGGCTCTGATACCAAATTGTAACAACCTAACAAGCATAGGCGTATTACGTGATTTTTAAACGTACTGTGCAGCTCGTTGCTAATCAACGAGGTTTATGGAAATCGCGATTAATTAAAATTTTTGCTTTTTAATTAAACTTATAATATATTTCATAAAAAATACTATGGGATCCCATTTACAAAAAAGCTTTACAAAAGTTTACTGTCCAATACAAAATACTTGTTGCCTAGCGACTAATTACAAAAGCACTACTATCCCGAGGATCGTACGCTCCAGGCCTAACCGCCATGACATGTACAATCTTCATCGGCTCGTTCTCACGGTTCCTCAGCCTTGGCCTTGCCCTTACCTACACATGAACATAGCATTGTGAGTCGACAGACGCAGTAAGAAAAGTATAATCATAATCATACATAAATCCCGAGTTACGATCAGACGCCCATACCCCTTACCATAACCCTAACTGCCGTGTCCCACACGATACTGAGTCCCAAACGTTCATAAGATGGTACTATTGACAAGTAACAGCCTATACTCGGTACACTGGTCATACTGCAGCTGCTAGTCATATTTTAGCCTGTACCAATGTGTTACAGTATCAGCCTATACTCGGTACACTGGTCATACTCCAGCTGCTAGTCATACTCTAGCCTGTACCGATGTGATACGATCAAATAGTACAGTACAACCAACCCTAGTATCAGCCTATACTCAGTTCACTGGTCATACTCCAGCTGCTAGTCATACTCTAGCCTAAACGATGTGATACAGTGTCAGCCTATACTTAGTTGACTTGTCATACTCCAGCTACTAGTCATACTCTAGCCTGTACCGATGTGATACAGTCGGATGGTACGAAGCCAACATACATATCTAATGTAATCTAACAGGCTTCCTACATGCACGCTAAACATGTAATTCATATGCATACTGTTATAAAAATCTTACCTCAATTCCGAATTCAGGTGTGCCGGTCAACCTGAGTGGAAAGAACTGCACGACGGTTTACAGGCTCCTAAACCATAATCACAACACTATTAAGTGATACGCTAAATCACTCCCCGGGGACTTAAACTAGAAACTAAAAAGTTTCCCTATCGATAAAAAGCAAGGAAATACCCCAAATAACATAAAAACGAGAAAAACAAGGGTTCCAGAAAATCCCCCTACCGGTAGACCGGTTCTGCAACCGGAATTCCGGTTCTGGGAATTCCTGAACCCCATCCGGAATTCCGGTTGCACATCCGGAATTCCGGTTCCTCGCAAATCAAACCCAAACCAAACCAAACCTTCCAGACCCGTTCTATATACCCTAAAGAACATTTCTAAAGCATCAAAACAACCCAGAACACACAGATACTAAAAATGCCATGTGAGCTCCAAGCTTTGAGTTCAAAACTCAAACTTGGCTAAAGCTCACCTACAAGCATTTAAACTTGATTTAAACTACATAAACAAGCATATAGAAACTGCAGAAAACATTCTCAAACTCATGCAACAAACACAGCAACCAATTTCACATTTTCACTTTGAAAAAACCATATCTTTTGAATCAAAAATTCTCAAACTAGAACAAGGGTAACTAGCATGCATTTCAACCTATCTAATCTTATTTAATTCAGCATTTTAATCACAAAAACAACAACAACAATTAACAGCAGCAACAACACCAAAAACTAGCATGCGATCTATCCACTTTCCTCAAAAATTCAAGAGAATAACAAGACAAGTTTCAAGAACCATACCAACAACTTGATGATCACCAAATCTAGCTAAAATGAGCTTGAAATCCAAGAAAAATGGTCAGCTTCTTGCTGCTCCAAGAGGACCGAGAAGAGAGAGAGAGAGAGAGAGAGAGAGAGAGAGAGAGAGAGAGAGAGAGAGAGAGAGAGAGAGAGAGAGAGAGAGAGAGAGAGAGAGAGAGAGGAAAAATTAGTTTTTCTCACTTATTTTCTAACTTTGAATAAAATAAAGAGTAAATGCATATATTAAACCTTTATTTCAGCCAACAAGATGCCACATTATCACATAACACATTACACTAAGTCCACTAAAGGACAAAACATAAATGGGGCAAAATGACCATTTTGCCCCTCCACACTAAAATAACATAAAGGGGGGGTACTAAAGGGTATTTTGGGAAATTATAAATTCCCGACCACTCCCGACATTCACAATGTCTAATAAACCGTCCCAATATACCAAAATACTAAGTTGTGATTTTATTGAGCCAAACACCGAGTTGCATGTTACCGGGCACCGAAAATGCAAAATTATGAAATTCACTATATGACATAAAATGCATTTCAGAATTCAATAATAACAGCATAAATAATTATTTAAATATCTATAAATAATTTTCCATAATTAAACATGATTAACTTCCAATTTCCAAATTAAACTAAGCGGTCTTTACACTTCAAAAACAGATGAAGGTCTACTGGGATGGGCGTTTTCCTGTGTGAATTGGTGATAAACAACCTGACCTCTACACACTCTCCTTTGGTTGTGAAGGAGACAAAGAGAGAGTCCTCACTCAAGAACCATGGCACTTTTAAAACCACCCCATCATCCTCTACAAGCCAACTGCATTACAGAATGTTATGCCTACTGATCTCAAATACTTCCCATTTTCGGTACAAGTTTATAGGCTACCTTTTTTTAAGTAAAACCAGAGCATTGGCTAAAGCTTTAGCTGACATTCTTAGTGAATTTCTGAAAGTTTTTACGGACTCACTAAGTGAAAGATGGGGACCTTTCTTACGCATTCGTGTGAAACTTGATGTTACAAAGCCTTTGAGAAGAGGCCGAAACATAAAGTTGCAGCAAATCAAGGACAAATTTTGGGTGTATTTTCGTTATGAAAGACTTCCCGAGTGGTGTATGGAATGTGGATGCTTGGGTCATCCTTACCAAAAATGTGCAATCTTCATGGAACTTTTGGAAAATGTTATTGAACCTGAACTAGCCTATGGACCAGAATTGAAAGGGGCTGCTCTACCAACTTCTGCCTATGATCAATATCGAACGAATTTTTCAAAAGGAAATGCATGGCCCTTACTCACTCGATTGGAAAGAAATACTCTCAATAATACAATACCTTCTCTTCAACTTAGAAACCAACCACAGCCAAAGAAATTGATGTTTGGAGAAGCTTCAGACATTGCAGAAAACTCCCAGGGCCAATCATCAACAACAAATGCAGTACAAACTGCCACAAATCCACGAATTCATTAAAGGAATGTGCATTTGGATAACAAGGATCACTTGTTTTTGCACCAGCAAATCCGAATCATGCATCACGTCTAACAACCAACAATTCGAGGCCTTCAGATCCATGTTTAACATTTGGTTTTGGAGCAAAAAACAAGCATCAACAAGACCAACAAACCATACATCATGGAGTTCAGGATGCTGCTAAAGAAACTGCTGCAACAACAACATCTAAATCTTCATTGACAAAGACTTCTTCACCAAATGAATTTGATCTGACCAACATTTATGTGCCCACTACTGGTCACTCTTTTGGCTCTATTGCTACCTACCCACCAAACACATATTCTAAGGCTAATCGTAATCATCAATCCATGACAGTCCCATTACTCCCACATAGCACTGCTCTTATAACAGAATCGATAATTTATATGACTGCTGAAGATGCCATCAACAAGGAAAATTGCTCATCAAACTGAGTGTGTAATAGAAAACCTAAAAAACATGTCTCTAAGGAAGACAGTCAAGCGATGTAGGGGACCCAAACCTACAATTTCAACATCATATTTGTCTCTTAATGATGACTTAAAGCAGATTGCTTCTGAATCTATTGTGGATACATCTGGTAACTTTGAAAAATTTGCGGAGGCTGTTTCCCAGCCTCGCAACCAGCCATGAAAATCTTCAGTTGGAATGCACGTGGTTTGGGGAACCCACGCGCATTTTGCCATCTTCGTTTGCTTGTTAAAGAGCAAACTCCTCATGTTTTATTTATTATAGAAACTAAATTAGAATGTAATGTTGTTTCTCGTTTTCGTCAGTCTTTAAATTTCAATAATAGACTTGAAGTCCCTAGGATAGGTTTAAGTGGGGGTTTACTTTTATTATGGAAAGACAATGTTGATGTAACTCTCCTCAACTTTAATGCAAATCTTTTCGATTGTTACATTGTGTGTAACAATGGGCCTACTTGGCACTTATCTGCCTTTTATGGAGCACCTGAAATCCATAACTGAATACATACTTAGAAACTCTTGGAACGTTGTAAAGATGTTGCTCTTTTAATGCCATGGTTGGTCATCGGTGATTTCAATGAAATTTTATCAAATGACAATAAGCTTGGCGGTGCATTGCGCAATGAGAATCAAATGGATCTTTTTCGAAAAGCTCTTGATAGGTGTACCCTTATGAACAAAATTTCGAAGGTGATCTGTACACTTGGATTAAAGGAAGGCATAATGTAGATGTAGTAAAGGAGAGGCTAGAGTGGTGTTTTGTCAATGACAAATGGGATGAAACCTTTGAGCAGATTACAACACATCACCTGGACTACTTTACATCTGATCACAGGGAAATTTCAGTAGGTGTAACTGCTTTAGCTAGCCAAAATAAATTTCTCATTAGACACTCAAGATTCAGGTTTGAGAAGATGTGGTTTGATGATCCAAAAGCAACACAGTTGATACAAAATTCTTGGAATAAAGCTATCAGGTTTGGCTATTGACAACTTTTGTCATAATATTTAGGTTTGCACCAACTCTCTTCAACAATGACACAAAAAAAAAATATGGCAACATGAAGCATAAAATCTCAAAGGCTAAAAAAGATGTTGCTAGCCTAAACAATGCAACTGTCAGAACAGCTACTGCAATGGCAGAATTGAAAAAGAATGAAGACATTCTGGATAAATTGCTTGCTCAAGAGGAGACTTATTGGCAACAAAGGTCAAGGATAAATTGGCTACAATGTGGAGATGAAAATACAAAATTTTCTCATGCTTATGCCTCTTTAAGCAAGTCAAATAATACCATCAACTCCTTGCAAAACCTAGTTGGTGTGGCAGTAACATTAAAAGAAGGGTTGACTGAAATCATTTTCTATTACTTTGGTAATTTATTCACGGCTACAGGCTCAGACAAAAATGCATTAGATCAGGTTCTACTGACCATTCCAACAACAATAACAGAAGAGTTAAACCAGTATCTTTTGCTGCCATTTATAGAACATGATGTCTTCAATGCACTTAATTCGATGAGTCCAAACAAAAGCTTGGGAAATGATGGGTTGTCAGCTATGTTTTATCAACATAATTGGAAGCATATTGGTACGGATGTAACTAAGGTGGTCTTTGGTGTTTTAAATGAAGGCCATGACATGAGCATCTTGAATAAGTCTTTAATCACTCTTATCCCAAAAGTCAAAAAACCAACAACAATTAGTAAATTTAGAACTATCAGTCTTTGTAATGTCATTTACAAACTAATATCCAAGGTATTGGTCTTGCGATTCAAGGAGGTCCTCCCAATGGTTATTTTGGAAACTCGAAGCGCTTTTCTTTCAAACAGACTGATCACAGATAACATCTTGGTTGGCTTTAAGCTGGTACACCATCTTCAGCATAAAACACAAGGTAACAAAGGTTATTCAGCTCTCAAACTGGACATGAGAAAAGTATTTGATAGAGTGGAATGGGATTATTATCTGTTGTCATGACAAAAATGGGATTTGACCATCGATGGATTTCATTAATCATGCGATGTCTCTCCTCTACCAGCTTTTCTTTTCTCTTAAATGGAGAAGTTGTGGGTAATGTTTGGCCAACAAGAGGACTTAGACAAGGAGATCATTTGTCTCCTTATCTCTTCCTAATATGTTTTGAGGGTTTTTCAAGACTTCTTAATCATGAAGAAAATTTGGGACATTTGAATGGTTTGTAGCTTACTAGACATGCCCCTTCAGTCTTGCATTTGTTATTTGCTGACGATAGTCTTTTGTTCTGTCAAGAAAATTTAAATTCGGCCTTGGTTATCAAACATGTTCTTGATGTTTATCACCGAGCGTCAGGACAATTGTTAAATACGCAAAAGTCAATCAGGTCTTTTTCTCTCAACATGAAGGATGAGGCAAAGACTTTTTTCAGTCAAACATTAGATATGCCAATATGTGATTGCCATGAATCTTACCTCGGTATACCTGCTTATTCAAGCAACAATAAAAAATAATTATTCAGTAACGTCAAGGAAAAGATTTGGAAGCTACTTCATGCTTGGAATGAGAAGTTTTTTTTAGTGGGTGGTAAATAGGTGTTGTTAAAGGCGGTGGTTCAATCTATCCCCACACACGCCATGAGTTGTTTTCAATTGCCGATTGGTTTTTGTAAACAACTTGAATCAATGATGGCAAACTTTTGGTGGGGCACTAACAAAGATGGTTCCAAAATCTATTGGAAAAGGTGGAAGTTGCTATGCAAGTCAAAATTTGAAAGAGGGATGGGTTTTCGTTCGTTTGTTGATTTCAACCAAGCAATGTTAGCGAAGCAAGCCTGGAGAATATTTGAGATGTCGGACTTCTTGTTAAGTCGACTATTGAAGCATAAGTACTTTACAAGGAACTCTTTTTTAGAAGCTCACCTAGGACTGTTGGAAATTATTTTACCACGATCTTAGATCTACTCACAAGTATGTTGATTAACACCCTAAATATGAACTTCTAAAACGATTATAAATTAAACACATATAAAGTATGAGAAACCTTACATTGGGTGCAGAATATAATGTCTCCTTCCACTCAGATCTCTAACCCTTGTATCCTTTCTGTCGCAGAGTATTATCAAGATCTGAGCCCGAATGTCCTTGTTGAATGTCTTTCTTCACGATCTTCCTCACTATGATTGAGGTATCACTTGCTGTGTAAGGGCACTACTCTATCACTAAGAGGTTCGAAATTATTCAAGGAAGAAGAAGAGGGTGAAGGTGGCGGCTAGGTATAGAGAGAGAAGGCTCAGGTTTTTCTCTGAAGAAAACAAGATGTGAAAGTCTATATTTCCTGAAACCATCACTATCTATTTATAGCATACCACATAGGGTTAGGCTTGAATTATTTGGCATTAAAATAATGAAAATATCAGATGATAATTCCTATAAAAGTGGTCGGCCATGGCGTAATGGATTTGGGCCTCACTTTTGCAAATTTTGCAGTTTTATCAATTCTACATCTCATTTTCTCAAAAATGTCAATTTTCAAATTCAACCATTTAAATGCCAATTCTAACTATTTAATAACTGTAAATAATTATTAAATAATATTTTCATTTATCATATTTATTAATTGGAGCATACAAAGTATCTTAATTAACAAATATGCCCTAAAACTCTTTCTTTACAATTTCGCCCCTACTTAGTGAAAAATTTACAAATAGACATAGTCTAATTTGAGAATTATAATTGATTAATCAAAACCAATTAAATGAGTCTTACAAGTAATATTGTCTCAACTAGTAGGGGGACCATGGGTCTATATAACCGAGCTTCCAATAAGCAGATCAAGAATTTATAATCTAAATTCACTAACTTATTAATTCTTCGTTGAATCCACGCATAGAACTTAGAATTGGACTCTCAGTATATAGAACGCTCTATATGTTCCACCATAATAGACACGTCATTAGTTATCCATTGTTATAATCCTAATTTGATCAATGATCCTCCATATGAATGATCTACACTGTAAAGGGATTAGATTACCGTAACACCCTACAATGTATTTTATCCTTAAAACACTTAACCCCGTATAAATGATATTTCAGCTATGTGAAATGAGTACTCCACCATTTATTTTCGTTTGGTCAAGCTCGAAGGAAATCATCCTTTACTTTCTATTCGCTAGATAGAAGCTATAGATTCCATATTTATGTTAGCGCTCCCACTCAATTGCACTACCGCGTTCCCAAAATGTACGTATCACCCTGACCCAAAAGTAGGCTTAACTAACAAATCAAAGAACACGAATAACACTCTTGAGATTGAGCCTAATCATATCAGGATTAAGATCATTTGATCTAGGATCAACTATGCGATATTGACTTGAATAGATATTATGGTAAGTTTAATAAATCTATGTCAAAGTTCAATATCGGTCCCTTCCGATGCATACTCCATGCACCTAACCTGAGCTTTACTTTAACCAATGCTCTGGAAAGAACATCGCATTATACCAAATGCAAGTAAAATCTGTTGTAGATTATTGTTGGGTTTTATGCCCTAAATAAAACTCATTTCAATATAATCAGATTTACTTATTAATATAGATTAGAAATAACATTTAATGTTGCATGGTTCACATGATTTATTTCATGATTATATGTACATAATGTATGAATTCATCTGAAACCCTTTTCACATACTTGATCCTGTTTATTGTGTTGTCAACACTTTGGAAAGTAAACATGACTATGTGAATAAAGTTTCCTAGATTTATCAGACACAAGGTTTTACTGATATGATAATCTACAACAGAGTTTACTTGCATTTGGAGAAATGCTATGTTCTTTCCAGAGCATTGGTTAAAGTAAAGCTCAGGTTGGATGCATGGAGTATGCATTGGAAGGGACCGATATTGAACTTTGACTTAGATTTATTAAACTTACCGTAATATCTATTCAAGTCAATATCGCCTAGTTGATCCTAGATCAAATGATCTTAATCCTGTTATGATTAGGCTCAATCTCAAGAGGCTATTCGTGTTCTTTGATTTGTTAGTTAAGCCTACTTTTAGGTCAGGGTGATACGTACATTTTGGGAACACACTAGTGAAATTGAGTGGGAGCGCTAACATAAACATGGAATCTATAGCTTCTATCATGCGAATAGTAAGTAAAGGATGATCTCCTTCGAGCTTGACCAAACGAAAATAAATGGTGGAGTACTCATTTCACATAAGCTGAAATATCATTTATACGGGGTTAAGTGTTTTAAGGATAAAATACATTGTAGGGTGTAACGGTAATCTAATCCCTTTACAGTGTAGATCATTCATATAGAGGATCATTGATCAAATTAGGATTATAACAATGGATAACTAATGATGTGTCTATATGGTGGAACATATAGAGCATTCTATATACTGAGACTGTAATTCTAATTTCTATGCGTGGATTCAACGAAGAATTAATAAGTCAGTGAATTTAGGTTATAAATTCTTGATCTACTTATTGGAAGCTCGGTTATATAGACCCATGGTCCCCCCCCCCCCACTAGTTGAGATAATATTGCTTGTAAGACTTATATAATTGGTTTTGATTAATCAATTATAATTCTCAAATTAGACTATGTCTATTTGTGAATTTTTCACTAAGTAAGGGCGAAATTGTAAAGAAAGAGTTTTAGGGGCATATTTGTTAATTATGATACTTTGTATGGTTCAATTAATAAATATGATAAATGACAATATTATTTAATAATTATTTATAGTTATTAAATAGTTAGAATTGGCATTTAAATGGTTGAATTTGAAAATTGGCGTTTTTGAGAAAATGAGATGCAGAAATGATAAAACTGCAAAATTGCAAAAAGTGAGGCCCAAATCCACATTGTATAGGGCCGGCCACTTTTATAGGATTTATCAACTGATATTTTCATTATTTTAATGCCAAATAATCCAAACCTAACCCTAGTAGAATGCTATAAATAGATAGTGAAGGCTTTAGGAAATTTACACTTAACTTTCTACTTTTTCCTTCAGAGAAAAACCTGAGCCTTCTCTCTCTATACCTAGCCGCCACCTTATTCTCTTTCTTCTTCCTTGAAATTTCGAAACCACTTAGTGATTAGAGTAGTGCCCACACATAGCAAGTGATACCTCAATCATAGTGAGGAAGATCGTGAAGAAAGACTTTCAGCAAGAAGGAGTTTCAACACTAAAGAAGGAGAGAAAGAGATCCAGGTTCAGATATTGATAATGCTCTGCTACAGAAAGGAATCAAGGGCTAGATATCTGAACGGAAGGAGTCATTATATTCCGCTGCACCCAATGTAAGGTTTCTAATACTTTATATGTGTTTAATGTCATAATCGTTTTAGAAGTTCATATTTAGGGTGTTAATCAACATACTTGTGGGTAGATCTAAGATCTTGGTAAAATAATTTCCAACAATTATCATATCAGTAAAACCCTGTGTTTGATAAATCTAGGAATCTTTATTCACATAGTCATGTTTACTTTCCACTGTGTTGACAACACAATAAACAGGATCAAGTATGTGAAAAGGGTTTCAGATGAATTTATAAATCAAATAGACAAGAAATTGATAACATGAACCAAAACATACACAAATGAATGAAAAATACTTCTGTATCTTTATTGATATTGAATAAAATCGGATTACATTGAAATGGAGTTTTATTTAGGGCATAAAACCCAACAAGGACACTCTCCCTCTTTAACTTGGCAAGGAATCCATTGGGAAAGAGAATTGCTTCCAAAAGGTCTAAGATACAAGATTTGTAGTGGGTTACATGTTAGGAGTGATTTGGACCCTTGGATTCCATGTTATATGGATTTCAAGCCGATTAGCTATACTGGGTGTCCAAACCTTCTTGTATCGACATTCATGTGTCATACTATGGTGTGGAATATACCTCTTCTACAAGAGCATTTCACACAAATTGACACTGACAGAATCGTCACTATTCCATTAAGTTATTACCAATCTCATGATCGACTTATATGGCATCATACCACCAATGTGATTTATTCTATAAAGTCTGGCTTTCATCTAGCAACTTCCATCTCAAAGACCAATGAAGAATCAACATCTGACAATTAGAAAGGATGGTGGAAATTTTTTTAGGCTTTGTAAATACCTCCAAAGGTGAAAATATTTACTTGGAAGGTCATTCAACAAGCATTGCCTGTCGCCACTGCCTTACACAAAAAGAAAGTTATCAATTAATGGTTTGCACAAGGTGTAAGAGTGCTTGGGAGTTAATAGAGCATGCTTTTATTCACATGTAAACATGCAAAATCAGTTTGGAAGTCAACAAAATTTAACATTGATTTCCATAGTGCTCATGGTATGTATAATTGTGACTACTTCATTCATCTCTCGACAACTATGGATAAGGCTAATTTTGAACTCCTAATTTGTATAATGTAGAGCATTTGGAATGATAGAAATAAAGTACTTCATGGGGAAGTAAAACTTGATGCTTCTGCACTAGCAACACAAGCAATCAATTATGAGGATAATTATAGATCTATACATCAAAAAGGTAAAGACATCTACAATGGCTCATTGTTGCACCAGCAACAAAATGTGACACCTGCTGCTATGCACCAGTAGCCAGCAAATCAACTTCCCTTGGATCGGCATCATCAGACATACCAACCTAAGCAGCTGTCCTCTTGCCAACAGAGCTTGTCATTCCCAAGATACATGCATCAACAACATACAACTGGTTTTGTATATCACCAGCAAACACACAATGCACAACTAGTAGCTGGTGCTGGTAATTACATAAGTTTAACAGATATTTCATTGTTGCACCAGCAACAAAATGTAGTACTTGTTGCTATGCACAAGAAACCATCAAATCCAATTCCCTTGGATCAACATCATCATACATGCCAACTTGAGCAGATGATTTGTTACCAACAGAGCTTGTCATTCCCAGGACACATGCACCAGCAACATACAAATGTTTCTGTGCTGCACCAGCAAACACACGATGCACAACAGGCGACTGTTGCTGGTCACAACACAAGATTAACAGATATGACACCATGGCAGCCGCCAAACATAAATTGCTTTAAAATGAATGTACGTAGATGCGGCAGTGAATGACAAAGAAAAAGAATTGGAGCTGTGATTAGAAATCACAAAGGAAAAGTTGTGGTTGCATTATCCAAACCAGTACAAGGTTGTTTTAGAAGTGATGAAATGGAAGCAAAGGCTCTATTCCACAGTCTTAATTGGGCTTTTCAACAACAACTCTCGATAATGCAAGTTGAAACAGACGATTTGAGATTGTCTTCTGCTTTGACCTCTTCACACAAAGACTTATCTTGTTTTTCCGATTTAATTAATGATGTACGTTGTCTTTTGTCCTTTTTCCGTGAAATTACTGTCGCTCATGTTCGTAGGTATGCTAATCGAGCTGCCCACGGCTTAGTCAAGTATGCTCTAGGATTGGATGAAGACGTCTGTTAGATGGGAGAAATTCTACATCCTATTTTCTCTATTGTTGTAAATTATCTTTGATTTATAATAATAGTGAAAATTTCTCAAAAAAAAATAAAAAAAAATTGAATGTTAATGAATTTATTTAATACTTTAATTCATTGTTTCTAGATTGATAAACAAAGCACATGTAAAGCATGAGTTTTTATCTTTCTCTCAAATTTTATTGTATAATTTATTGGAAAGCACATGCACGTGCAACGCACGTGAATTATGTGACTAGTTTTCTTAAACGTGTAACCTTTTAGAACTCCGACCCCAAGACGAGCAAAGTGGGGGAGTCAACTTCAACCTCGTCTCGCCTCTTATTTACTAGGGTTGTATGTCAGTTGGTTTGGTAGGTTTATACTATATATATTTTAACCCAATGTAAATCTCGGGTTACAAAATTCTAAGTATAACCTGCCTAATTATAAAGAAATTGTAAACCGTCCGACGGATTGGTCAGTTTGGTCGGGTTAACCTGACCAACCCGACGAAAAAGTTTTTTTTTTTTAAAGTTTTAAAGTCAAATAAAAAAGTATTTACTATAATCATTAATAGGAAGGAGTTCATAAAATGTATTACTCATCATTTTTATGCATACATATCATATATACATTTATGTGTTTACATATAATTATATATAAATAATCAAATATACTTTTAACAAAAACAATAATAGCATAAATTTTATAGTTTATTATACTTATATATATGCCGAAATAGATTATATGTTTTAGTACAATACAATTAGTACTACAAGCTACAATAGTAGATATATGCAAAAATAGAATATATTATATATAATAGAAGTGAAATGTAAAAAAAAAAAAGAGGTAAACCCATAGTTGGGTTGGACGGGTTATTTTGGTTTAATTGGGTGGGTTGGACCTATTTTCAGCCTGCCGAATTAACAGATTGGGCGGTTTATAATTTTATTGAGTTTTTTCGGTTTGTATTTTTTATCGATTTTTCAGTTTAGTTTGAGCGGTTTACCAAAATTTATGGTCAACCCTAGTATTTACTTCACAAAAAATTTCTTTCTCTTACGATTTTATCATTGATCTACAACTATTTTAAAAATTAATATTTAAAGGGTAAATACCATTTTAGACCCTGAGTTTTGCAAAAGTTACAGATTGGACCCTGTGTTTTGTTAAATGACAAAATGGACCCTATATTTTCTAAAATGGTAAAAATAGGACCCTTAGCTTAATTTTAGACAACTTTTTTTTTTAATACAACTAACTTGAAGACAATTCCTAATACGAACAGATACAAAAAATGTAAATAGTTTTGTCATAACACTTTTAGATTGGATTATAATTAAACTTTAAAAATCAATTCAGGGTCTTATTTGTACTATTTTAGAAAATACAGGGTCCATTTTGTCATTTAACAAAGCACAGTGTCCAATTGGTAACTTTTGCAAATTACAGTGTCCAAAATAGTATTTACCCATATTTAAATGAGTACTTTTTTTTTTTTTTTGAGAAAATAATGTTACGTAGCACTCTTTATTGCAATAATAAATAAAGATGAGAGTGTAGGTAGTTGTGGTATAGTGGCTTTAACGTTGACACAGGAGAAGTTGACAAGTAACTAAACAGAATACCACATAGTATCACTTTACTTGGTATTGATTTACCATGAAAATAAATTTCCATAAATCACAAATTGATTAATTATGATCCCTTGTTAATCAATAAAAAACAGTTAACGAATAATAACCACAAGTGTCCAATTAAAAAAAAATTGTATAATTATCTTATCTCCAGATATTACAAAGAAACAAAAAGACCACAAATATAATCTAACGATAAATCACTCGAATTTTTATGTGGAAAATGAACAAAATGAATAGTTATGACTGCAAAAATGTTCTCCCCCATATAACCTCATTCATAATTCATATCATTAATTAAACAACGAATTCAAAAAAATGCATGTAAAGAAGAAAAAAAAAATGATATTGGGATTGTTCTACTAATGTATATACAAGAACTAAGGGGACTAATATCAGTAGTATCAGATAGTGAGATTCTCTTGAATGGCTACAAAAGTGCCAAGTATGTTTCCTCCAACATCTGGGAAAGTCTCACAGGCAGGAAGAGGTTTAACCTTACCTGTTTTATCAACTTCAACTGGATACTTTAGAAGATGACCCTTCATTTCTGTGGCCACTTCAGCTATGTATTGGCCCCAATTCTGCTCACTCAAATACCTTACTCTTCTCACACATTCTACACTCTCTGGTCTCTTGAATCTTTCCTCAACACCACCTATGTGTTCTGCCCATAGTGACATTCTATATCCATATACCTATTACACCACCAAAAACAAAATACTTATACAACATTTAAGTTTGATAATCATGACATAATACTAATAAAGTTATTGGAAAGAGTCGAAGATTTTGGGAAATGAGTGCACTCATTTGAGAAAGTATTCAAGATGGTAGTTATTATTATTATTATTATTTGATTTATTGGACTCAGATAGCATCCTAAGATTCATGAGAGTGAATCTCATGATAATTTTTTTGACATAATGAATAAAAAGATTGAAAGATTTTAGCTTTTTATGATCAAAAGCTTTACCTGTCCATGTGGACTTGAGCCTTTCTTAGACCAAGTATGAAGAGGCTGATATGCACCCATTGCTATTTCAGTGTCTCTGGTTCCTTCCAAAGATCTTTGATTGATATTTGCAGATCCCATAAGCACATACTCATCATCAACTATCATTCCTTTTGAATGCACATAAATCATGAACCGGCGATTTTTTCGACTAAGTGCCTAAGTTAATCACCAAAAAAAAAAAAAGAAGATTGTTTTTAAGTAAATTGGAATTGATTAGAAGATGAGACAAACAGTAGTTTAGGATGAAAAGTGTAGTACTTGAGGAGTTTTTTCTGCACTTGTAGCTCCCATAATAGCAGTACTAGTATTAGTATCATCTGGGGCCTCACGGTTGCCTAAACAAAAGAAGTTCAAATAGTCCTGTGGCTCATATTTGTTCTCTTGTCCAACTTCTTTTAAGGCCTCATAGATCATTTCATACATCATTTCCATTGTCTTACGCTGGAGCAATCAAGGTTAAAAAAAAAAAACTATGTAAATAGATAGATATTTAGCCAAGTAGTTGGATCATATTGTTCTAAACCAAATGATTATTACCTGCCAAAACAGAATTCGTTGAACAGGGATGCTTGTAGGCGCACCTTCTGGCCACATTGGGACTACAATGTATGCAGCAAATCGCTCGTTTGCTTTGATTTTGTTAACAATTTTAAGAGCAATCTCTATTGGTATCAAATTGTTTGCACCTGCAATTAAACAACCACTTATAAAACTCATGTCTTTTCATGACAACTAAAGGGGCACAACACAAGTCTATTAATATGCAAAGTTTCTTACCCAAGTCTTTGTTGGAATTCCAATTGTATGATGAGCCAAGGAAGTATTGATTCTCTATGTAAATGAAATGTTGGGCAGAACGAATTGCCTTGACATAGGCTGTGTGTATACTCATGTCTATCAGCAAATTCTTCCCACATACCAAATTCTGTTAAGAGTGAAGAAAACATGTTAGTTGACCATATATTTACATAGCTGAAATAGGTATCCAAAAATTAATCTTGTCAAATTTATATCTCACCTTGTTAGTGGCTTCTTTTGGATCACTTGGAAATCCTTTGACTGAAGTAGAATCGATGGAACGAAAAATCTTCATTTGTTGAGAAGATAATTAGAACAGTTAGCACAGGAATGAATGAAATCAATGGCATGAAAAGATTTTTACCAATATTAATACATACCTGCACATTCCAAGATTCTGGATTCTTTTGGCTTTGGCTAGAAACTTCTTCCATAGAAACAAACTCGGGAATTCTTTCAAATCTAAGTAGCTGATCATCATATGATGATTTTAGAGAAAGTTTACTATGCTTTGAAGCTCTCAACCAACGCTCCTCGAAATTGGTAAGGATATCATATGCTGCAGGGCCATCAATTTGGCAATGCAGATCATGCCAAGGTTCCCTTGGACAACCAACACCAGGCTCCTGTTTTGAGATTACAATGCAAAAATGGTAAGAGGATTCAATGTCCTTAATCTGAAAAAGCAAACTCTTAAACAACTTGATGCCTTGCTCTTCTGCAGAATTACCGCGAAATTGGGGTTATGAAAGTCATCAGAGTGCACAGTCTTCAAAGTCCGGAAAAGGTGATGGTGTGGAGTATCATAGCGGCCTGTGCTAAGATCAAGTCCTCCAACAAAAGCCACAATCTTTCTTCTGTAATTACCTGCATCAGCATCTACAATTACTGTTTTCTGATGATGAGTGTAGATTGCTCCTACTTCCTGATAACAAGAGATTTCAAAAGCCAAACAAACACTTTGTTCAGAACATGACTAATAATGCCTTTTCAAAAAAAGAAAAACTTTGTTCATTAATTCTTCTATAAATTCATCACCTGCTTTTTTATCCAGCTATGTCCTTTCGCAGCCGAACGAGGGCAAAGCAAGACTTGGACAGAAGAGTTCTTGAAGAACCGGCGAGTATCTTCATCACAGGTTCCCATGACTCCATCCTAAATGTCATAAAAACCAATGAACATATCAGTATGCAAAAGAAAATTAGCATTAACATTATAATTTATATAGAAGGATTACCTTCCTAAAACCCAATATGGTCCTAGAAGTTGGATCATCCCAAACTAGGAGCAGAACTCTCACACCTTCCTGTGACTTGGCTTTGAGAAGCTCCCCTAACATGCTTCCTGCTCCATTATCATTGTTTCGAACCAGAGTAACTTTGTGAACCACAGACCATCCAACAATGTAAACCAAACGCCGAGCCTGACTAATTGCATTAAAGATATCACCCCAACAACTCGAATGCTCATACCGAATCCCTCTATCAAGCTCAAAATTAGGAAGACCACAATCTTGTTCATGTGCATCCTGATAAAGGGTAACTTTCCCACCTTTCCTTGGAGGAAAATAAGTTCCAGGAACACCAAGATTCTCAGGACTTGACCCCAAACCACCTCGATAAAGGCTCACATTCTCCATTGGAGTGTACTGAATTGAAAGAGTCAAAACAGCTCCAGGCTTGCAGGGTTTCCCACTGTCACTAAGAATAGGAAAAACACCTTCAATTCTAACACCTGAGTATAATTGCTCAACTGGGATTCCCACAGCTCCAATCAACTGTGACCCCACAACATCATTATCCTTCACCACAAAGTGAACTTCAGCTGCTTTATGAGCTACAGGGATGTTAAAATGTTGATTCCAAACAGGGTTTTCGGAATTGGTTATCACAAAAGTTCTCCCAACCACAGCTCCTGATACGGAAACAGTCACATAAGGATCACTTGTTACCTTGCTGGACACATGGCCTTCAATTTTGGTCGATAGCTTTCCGAGTCTTCCAAACATGTCCCCTAGAGTCTTGTGAAACATGTCCATGTTAGGAAGATTCTTGGCCTCCATAATCCAAATATCCAAGTTCCCATGTAAGAGCATAACTCTCAAGGAATCCTTGCTGGTCTTAAACGGCAATTCTTGTTGACCTTGCCCATGACTTGAGCCTCCAAACGACATTGATCCAGCATATATAGAATGAGCCATGTTTCTTACAATACACAGATTAAAATAAGAAAAAAAAATACACAAATCAAACTCCTGCAATAATAACTATTCAAGATTTTTCTTTTTCTGGGGTGAATGAAATGAGAAAAGAAAACCAGGTAGATGGGCAAAAGATTGAAGATTAGGATTGAAATTGGCAATAATGAAAAATGATTATAAATGAAAAATTGAATGAGTAAAAGAACGTGAGATAGAACTATAGTAGTGTAGATTAGATGGTTGGCTTGACCATGTATGCAAATGGGATTGGTTAGTCTGACTAACCCAATAACAAAGAAGCTTTAATAATAAATAATGTTGAAAATGTGAATCTAGAACGATTAGGATACAACACATTAACACAACACAAGAAGTCTTTATTGAATTTGTAAGAAGAAATATAAAAGAATAAAAAACAAAGTAAAAAGTAGAATTTTGTCAACGCAAAATGCAAGGTTGAGAAACGTATAGCCACCGTTAAAGGATGAGATTCTAATAAACGTGTTGTGCTGTGATTGTCTAGTTTTATAGTCTTGTATATAAAATAATAGGATATTATGTATTTGGATTGGGAAGGTTCCTTTGGCCCACTGAATAAATATAGTTAATTAGTTATGTATATCTTTGTTTCTTAGTCAAATTATGTGAATGGAGTCTCCAATGCTATTAAAGAGCCTAGTAAGCAAATAGGCAGGCCGCCGCCGGCGGAGGCTAGGAACTTCATATTGTTAAAGATTATATATTATGTAGGCCATAACTACACAAGAATAGATTGAGAGATTTTGTATGAAAAATGTTTAATGCACTTTAGAGAAGTATAGAACATCTTACTATTTTACACTATCAGATCATTTCTGATATAAATTTTATGTTAAATTTAGCTAAAAAAAATAGTTAATGTTATATATATATATATATTTTTTTTTTGACGCGTAGTTAATGTTATATTTGATCTAAAGTAAAATAAACTTTTTTTATGGTAAAAAATTAATAAAACATTACATTTTTATTTTGAATATATAAAAACCATATTAAATTTATAAATAAAAATATAAAAAGTTTTTTTTGCTTAACAAAAATATAAAAACTTATTAATTGCAATAATGAATGATAATAGAGTAAATAAAAAAATATATTTTATTGTGGTTTAAAATTTCACTTATTTTATATTTTATCTTAAATTTGGTTAGTATATGTTAAATTTAGATCATATTATATAATACTATTAGAATTAAATTTTATGAACATCCGCAAATACTTATATTTATATTTATAGCACTTTAAATACTTTATGGGTGAACAATATGTTTATTTGAATTGTAATTCATAATATTAAATAATTTATAATATCAACATGTCATTCAATTGATGGAATAGAATTTAATATAGATTTTGTTTTGTTTTTCTCTTTTTTTTTTCCTTTTTTTTTTTTTTGATAGAGAGTTCAATATAGATTTTAATTAGTAATCAATTTTGGTTTAGAGTCCATTACATGAGATGTGGATCTACCTTTTACATTCAATATTCGATCACGTGATACAATAGATTAAATTAGTTCACTTGATACAGTATAAAAATATATAAATACGGATCTACACCACCCAAAGGTAGACTAATGTTATTAAATGCACATCTTCATATCACTCCAAATAATTAATTATATGTAATATATACAGAGCAAATAAAGTGTTATGAGAGAAGAGTAATATTAATTACAACTTTCGAATATAATTATTTTGTTAATTTTCATGTTCAAAATTATACATTATAGTATTTTTTTTAATAAAAATATTTGTTATATTTACAGTATCATTTTAATAAATTTTTAAAATTTTTGAATAATTTATAATATTAAAAACAGAATTCCTGATATTCTAAATTGTCATATGTATTCAAATAACTTCAAACGTATTTTTTGTTACGGTAAATTATTTGAAATTTTTTAAAAATTTACAAAAATAAAATTATAAGAAGAGTAGTATAAAAAAAAAAAAATATTTCAATGTATATTTTCAAACACTAAATCAACTAAAATGTTGTAATATAACCGCAACACTCGACTAATTAAGAAATGAAGGGCGTACATGCAGGAACGGAAGGTTGGAGATTAGCATGAGCAAAAAGAGAGAACACAATAATGTCACGCGCGCGAGTGGTGAGAGTTTTTAGACTGTTGGAGTGTATTCATGTGAATGTGATCCATTCAACAGAATCTCTATATTATAGTATCTATACAAATAATACAAGTAGATCAATCCCGCCAATCGATGCAAAATCTTGATAATTCTTTTATCCCATTTATATATATTATATAATATAGGGTAAGTTTACAATCCATAAAGAGTGTTTAAGTAGACCTATTTGTTTCAGCATACATGAGACTTTTCAGTTTAATTTTTTTTTTTTTATCGTGTAGGTTATAGTTATTTAGAATTACCTGTAAATTTTTAAAAAAAATTTAAGTAGTGTAAAATGACAAAATAAGATTTACATATTTGTTGCACACACGATTATTTTTCTTATATGTGTAATCACGTTAAACTATTAAACGCTCTCTTAGATGCTAAAATAAATAAAAATTCTACCAAAATAATCCTTGAAGGGAGTCTACTACAAATTTCCTATAATACATAATATTATATTATATTATATATATTTTAAAACCATAAATTTTAAATATATCAATATTTAACGAGAAATATTAAAAGATATTAATCGTATTTAATGTTACTTATAATGTCATATAATTTACAGTAACTAAATATTGGGTCTCAGATTATTCAACTTAATAACTATATATTATGAAGTATCACTAACTATTTATAATGTGTCACATATAAATGATGATAAATATTACTAGTACCTTATAAAAATGCTCATATTTAAAATATGAATATTGATATTGGGTACACTTGTTGCCCAGTAGCATCATAAGGTGATGTGTTGCAATTTATTAATCAACTATTATAATAGTTATTGAATTAAGATAATGAGATTTAATAGTAAGGGAGTCATTCCATTATTTTTATTTATTTAATTTATTAAATTTAGGAAAATGAGAATTTGATTAAATAAGGGAGAAAAGAAAAGGAGAACTTCTCCCACCAATTTTCTAAAGAATGCCATTAAGGGTAATGACTTTTATTTATTTTTATTTTATTTTTTAATAGTAAATTTATAATGATAATTTCATCTTTTAAAACATGTCTTACAAAATAACTACCATATACTATAATTTAACTCAAAAGGGTAATTTAGTCAAGTTAAGCTTTTCGATTACGTTTCCTATTATGGCGCGTTTACCAAACTGTCATTGGAATCAGAATAATCAATGGGAGAAATGTATCGGTTTAAAATAGAAAATAATCGGAAACAATATTTTATTATAATGTTTACTAAACTGTCCGGAAAGAAAAGCAGAAACATATTATTTTGTTTACATAACTAGGAAAGGTAATCGGAATGCTTTAATTTGACAAAACTGCCATTATTAGAACATGTAATTATTTTCTGTTTATAGATTTTTAAGGGGTATATTTGTCTTTTTTATTTTTAATTAATAAAATTAAAATTAAAATAAATTAAGTAAGGAAAGGGAAAGTCATTACCTATAAAAATGGGGGAGAACCTTTCTCTTTGTTTTCTCCCTAATTTGTGTGGATCCCACTAGTTTCTCCATTTTCAAAATTTAGTAAACAGTTGTATGGGAATCAATACCATACCACATTCATTCTCATTCCCTTTAAGTAAACATAAGTAAACAAGATAAATCACTATCATTCTATTTCCAAGCAGTTTTAGTAAATAACATGTTACAAATATTGATTCTGATTATTCTTTATTTATTCTGTTATATTTCTCCATTAAATTATTCTGATTCTGAATACTACATAGTAAACGTGCTATTAGTGGTAAGATTATTACTACTAAATATTGTACTGCATACAAGATCTAAATATTGTACTAAATTTGATACACAAATAAATAAATAAATGTTATATTTGCTAAATATTGTGCTCCATTACATAATAACATTTTAAAATGTAAATTGTGACAAAAATTAAAATATTACTAATGATCATCAATAAATTATATATTTTGAAAAATAGTTTATGGAAATATTGTAATTAAAAAATATATATGTTAAAGTTTATTATTAATGATGAATGATAATATTGTAATTAAAAAAGATATATTTATTGCGTGTTAAATTTAGTACAATGCTATATTTTGCATTAAATTTAGTATAACTTTTAGCATGACACTACTAGAAAAAAAGACCTTTATCTTCAGTTTTTATCCCAATTTATCTTTAATTTTAAAAAATACTCGTTGTTGAACTCGTTTTAGGCGAAGACGTAGGTTCCGAAAAGATTGAAGACATAAAGGGGGCCTATGTCTTTAGTTTTTACAAAATAATCGAACACATAGGTGGAGTAGATTTTAAAATCGTGCGTGGAGGGAAACCTATGTCTTTAGTTATTATGTAATAACTCAAGATATTATTAATTTTTATTTTATTTTTTAACATTGAACTTATAATGACAATTTTATCCTTTAAACATGTCTTACAAAATAACTACCATATACTATAGTTTAACTCAAAAGGGTAATTTAGTCAATTTAAATATTCTAATTACGTTTCTTAATAAAGTAAACAAGATAAATCACTATTATTCTATTTCTAAGCACTTTTACTAAACAACATATTATAAATATTGATTCCAGTTATTTTTTATTTATTCCGTTACATTTCTCTATTAATTTATTTCGTTACATTTCTTTATTAATTTATTCTAATTCTGAATACTGGGTAGTAAACGTGCCATTAGTAGTAAGATTATTTTAAATACAAGATCTAAATATTGTGTTAAATTTGATACACAACTAAATAAATAAATGTTATATTTGCTACATTGTGCTCTATTACATAATAGTATTTTAAAATATAAATTATGACAAAAATTAAAACATTACTAATGATCAACAATAAATTATATATTTTAAAAAATAGCTTATGAAAATATTGTAATTAAAAAAAATATATGTTAAAGTTTATCATTAATAATTAATGATAAAATTGTAATTAAAAAAGATACATTTATTGTATGCTAAATTTGGCACAATGTTATATCTTACATTAAATTTAGTATAATGTTTAGCATGACACTACTGGAAAACATGACCTTTATCTTCAGTATTTATCCTAGTTTATCTTCGATTTTAAAGAATACTCAATGTTGAAGTCGTTTGAGGCGAAGACGTAGGTTTCAAAAAGATTGAAGACGTAAAGGGGGCCTATGTCTTTAGTTTTTACAAAATAACCAAACACATAGGTGGAGTAGATTTTAAAATCGTGTGGGGCAGGAGACCTATGTCTCTAGTTATTATGTAATAACTGGAGATGTAGCTCATTTTTGTCTTTGCTTCTTACATAATAATCGAAGACGTAAGTTTTTTCTTTTTTAATTTATTAATTTTTGAATATTATTTTTTATATATTTTAATTATTATATATGAATTTTTAGTAGTGAATAATAATTATAAATTAATTACAAAAATAAAGAATTAATTTGAATAGAAATTATTTTAATTATATTATAATAAAATTAAAGTTTAGAAAATACAATTTAATTTTATTATAACAAAGTTAAAGTACTTTACAACATGCTATGTCCTTACTAATAAAAACACAAAATAAGTATTGCCTAAAATGAAAAGTCTAAGTCTAACGCCCTAAATAATTAGGCACGCTACCCAAAATGCTTATGAAACCCTAATCCCCTAATCGGGATTACTAATTAAAATAGCGCAGAATTTAAACTTTTATATTAATCAGAATGAAAATAAACTTGTAATATATTTAAACTTTTCAAAATAGTTGGGATCCCAAAAATATTTACAAACTTATTACAAGTTCTTTCTTACTAGCCGACCTAAGCGGCAAAACAGAATACAAAAGTCAACACTGTTAGACCCATAGCCCGCTTGGTCTGAAGTGGCATGAACATGTACATTCTTCGTCCTGCTCCTGAAACTCATGGCTGATCAGCTAATGCCTTACCTTTTCCTGCACAGTAGAGCACCCGTGAGCCAAGCCCAGCAAGACAGTATAAATCATAACAAATATAATATGCTCATTCACATATGTCTGTATAGTACAGACCTGATCATTATATCAACATGCCCATTTATGTCTACGTGTCGTAGACCTATGTCTTGCGCTCACACATCTAATTAAATCTACGTGATGTAGACCCACGTGTTGCTCTCACACGTCTAATTACATTAAGGCCTTAGAAGTGGTTCATCTCGGTTATGTGTACCGAGTTCAATCTGATTATGCCTTGAGCGCATAATCCCTAAATTTCATTTTAATTAACATGGCATGGCATTTATACACATATTTCACTAGGGTAATAACCCTAGGCTATTAGACCGTTCTTATTAGGGTAATAACCCTAATCCCGGTTACAAAACATTCATGCATATCATTCTCAACATAAGCGCCACTACGCATACTCTACGTGCTAATCACTGTCTTACCTGTTGTCCCGCAATAGTAGAGATTCCAAATCCCCGAGTGCTCCTGACCAGGTGCCGGTAATCCTAGTTACAATACCGGGATTTACACAAATAGGGTTAATCCCTAAATTCACTTCCACAAAAATATAAAATTGGCATCCAAATCATAGATAATCACATAGAGCTCGAAAAGAGCTTTCCAACGGTATAAAGAACGTGCCAAACGGAGTCCAGAGTCAAAAGTTATGGCAAAAACAAAAACTTAAAAAAAAATAACAATGTGCCATTATCATGGTCGCGACCATCTGGGTTTAAAAACCCAGAAAACTCAGTTTAAGCTTCGAAAATATGCCAAACTCACCCCCAATTCAACCTAAACATTCATATATCTCAAAATCACTTCCCACATAATAAATCTAACATAATACAGAGTTAAAAATACAAATTTCATGCATCAAAATCAAATTTAAACACTATACAATATAGGCTCCAAACTTGAGCAAAATATCAATAAATTCAAGCTCAAACCTTGAATATTTAAACCCAAAACTCAAGCTCAAGCTCAACAATAAAATTCAGAGATGCATAACAGAAAAGAAGCATCAACACAATCCCTAAAATTCTCTTTTAAACTTAATCCAAAACAATAACCAAGGATTATCAACACAACTAAGCAAAAAGCTTTAAGATTAAGCTAATCTTCCACAAACATGCAACCAATCAACTTAGCAAAATCAAAAGCATAATTTTCACATATATTCAGTAGTAAAATTCAAAGTAAATTAAATAGAAAGCTACCTTAAGCTTTCCTCAAAGCCAAGCACCAAAAATCTTCCCAAACCCAAGCTTAATCCATGGTAAAATTCTCAAGGATTGAAAATTTGAAAAGATGAGAAATAGAGAGAGGTAGGGGTCGGTGGTGTGCTATAAAACCAGAAAATTGGTTTTTCTCATTTTGTAAAATTTCTCTTTGTTGATAATTAATCAAATGGTCAAAAGACCAAAATGCCCCTAGGGCTTAAATATAACATAAGCATGACACAAAGGTAATATTGTCATTTCATGCATAAATAAATTCCAATTAATTTCAGATTATCACTTATCAAATAAAATGCCAATTAAATTAATCCAATTTGCATTTCGGGCCCGAACTCGGTTCGGCCCGAAATACCCGGTTGTGACTATACCGCGCCAACCTGTCAGAACACACCTGAAAAGACAACACATGCATACTATATAATAATATAGTTTCATTAAGCACGTAATTAAATAATTTTATCATTTTACCCTTCTCGAGTCATAATTACCAAAATGCCCCTAGCTCACCAACGGAGTCTTTAACATATTAAAATTCATATAATTTCACATATATTGAACTATATAATAATATAATTCCTCAATTATTCATAATTATCTAAATAGGGTTTTGCTAATCCTTTCTTAATTCCAGGGTATTACCATTACCCCCTCCTTATAGAAATTTCGTCCCGAAATTTACCTGAACAACTCCAGATATTTCTGTTGCATATCTGTCTCGAGCTCCCAGGTTGCCTCTTCTACTTTACTGTTCCTCCACCGTACTTTCACCAGTGCCACAGGCTTGCTTCTCAAGACTTTCTCTATTTTATCAAGTATTTGCACTGGTTGCTCCTCATATGACAAATCTAGCTGGAGTTCCAATGCTTCATAACTCAGAATATGGGACGAGTCTGAGACATATTTCCGAAGCATTGAAACATGAAACACATTATGTACAGCTGCCAGCACTGGGGGCATAGCCAACCTGTACGCTACTTGCCCTATCCTCTCTAGGATTTCAAAAGGTCCAATGAACCTTGGGCTAAGTTTTCCTTTCTTCCCAAAACGCTTTATGCCTTTCATCGGAGATATTCGGAGAAATACCATGTCCCCGACCTGAAAATCAATATCTCGACGCTTTGGATCGGCATAACTCTTCTACCTACTCTGAGCCGCGAGCATTCGCTCTCTAATCTTATCAACTGCCTCACTTGTTTTCTGAACAGCTTCGGGACCCAAAAACTTTCTTTCACCCACTTCATCCCAGTGAATATGTGATCTACATTTTCTTCCATATAAAAGTTCGTAAGGAGCCATCCCGATTATTGCCTGATAGTTGTTATTATAAGAAAACTCGATCAGGGGAAGGTACTTTACCCATGATCCCTTAAAGTCAAGCACACATGCCCATAGCATGTCCTCTAAAATCTGAATGGTCCTCTCGGATTGCCCATCCATCTGAGGATGAAAAGCTATGCTGAACTTTAACTGAGTACCCGTAGCTCGATGCAGACTCTCCCAGAATCTCGATGTAAACTTCAGATCTCTATCTGACACAATGGACTTTGGGACACCATGCAGACGAACAATTTCTCTGACATACAACTCAGCATACTGGTCAATGGAGAAATTCGTCCGAACAGGTAAAAAGTGAGCAGACTTTGTAAACCTGTCCACTATGACCCACACCGAGTCAAATTGTCCCGTGGTTCTAGGCATACCTACCACGAAGTCCATAGCAATGTCTTCCCATTTCCACTCTGGTATATTTAGTGGTTGCAGCAACCCTGCAGGTCGCTGGTGCTCAGCTTTCACTTGCTGACACGTAAGGCACTTTGCAACATACTCAGTGATGTCATTCTTCATGCCTGGCCACCAAAACATGGCTTTCAGGTCTTGGTACATCTTTGTCGACCCTGGATGAACTGAATAAGGAGTCATGTGAGACTCATCCATGATCTCTTTCTTGATGTTCTCATCCATAGGCACACAAACTCGATTCCCAAATCTCAACATTCCCGTTTTATCCACTGAGAAATCACTAGCCTTCCCAGCCGAAACCCTAGCTTGGGTTTTTATCAATTCTGAATCTTGCTTTTGTGCTTCTTTAAGTCTCCCAAGAAGAGTGGATTGCAGGGTAATATTAGCCAATTGCCCCACAACAAACTCAATCTGAGCTCGAGTCATTTCATTTGCCAGCTGTTGGGAGATTTGCTTCATAGAATTCAACTGACTCTGACCTTTTCTACTCAAAGCATCATCAACCACGTTGGCTTTACCAAGGTGGTAAAGGATCTCACAATCATAATCCTTCACCAATTCTAGCCAACGTCTCTGTCTCATATTCAAGTCTTTCTGGGTGAAGAAATATTTTAGACTTTTATGATCAGTGTATATCTCACATTTCTCGCCATAAAGGTAATGCCACCAAATCTTTAGCGCAAATACCACTGCTGCGAGTTCTAAATCGTGAGTAGGGTACCTCTGTTCGTACTCCTTTAACTGCCGAGAAGCATAAGCTATTACCCTCCCAGCCTGCATAAGCACACAGTCGAGACCCTGTCTCGAGGCATCACAATATACCACAAACTTTTCCTTATCTGAAGGAAGAGTTAGTACAGGAGCGGTAATCAAGCGTTGCTTTAACTCCAGAAAACTTTTCTCACACCGATCAGTCCAAACAAACTTCTGGTACTTTCGGGTCAGCTCCGTTAAGGGTACAACAATCTTTGAGAAACCCTCAACGAACCGATGATAATAACCAGCCAAACCCAGAAAACTTCTGACCTCTATAGTTGACTTCGGTGCTGGCCAATCCCGAACAGCTTCAATTTGTTGGGTTTTATGCCCTAAATAAAACTCGTTTCAATATAATCAGATTTACTTATTAATATAGATCAGAAATAATATTTAATGTTGCATGGTTCACATGATTTATTTCATGATTATATGTACATAATGTATGAATTCATCTGAAACCCTTTTCACATACTTGATCCTGTTTATTGTGTTGTCAACATATTGGAAAGTAAACATGACTATGTGAATAAAGTTTCCTAGATTTATTAGACACAGGGTTTTACTGATATGATAATCTACAACAGAGTTTACTTGCATTTCGAGAAATGCTATGTTCTTTCTAGAGCATTGGTTAAAGTAAAGCTCAGGTTGGATGCATGGAGTATGCATCGGAAGGGACCGATATTGAACTTTGACTTAGATTTATTAAACTTACCGTAATATCTATTCAAGTCAATATCGCTTAGTTGATCCTAGATCAAATGATCTTAATCCTGTTATGATTAGGCTCAATCTCGAAAGGCTATTCGTGTTCTATGATTTGTTAGTTAAGCCTACTTTTGGGTCTGGGTGATACGTACATTTTGGGAACACGGTAGTGTAATTGAGTGGGAGCGCTAACATAAACATGGAATCTATAGCTTCTATCTGGCGAATAGTAAGCAAAGGATGATCTCCTTCGAGCTTGACCAAACGAAAATAAATGGTGGAGTACTCATTTCACATAAGCTGAAATATCATTTATACGGGGTTAAGTGTTTTAAGGATAAAATATATTATAGGGTGTAACGGTAATCTAATCCCTTTACAGTGTAGATCATTCATATAGAGGATCATTGATCAAATTAGGATTATAACAATGGATAACTAATGATGTGTCTTTATGGTGGAACATATAGAGCATTCTATATACTGAGAGTGCAATTCTAAGTTCTATGCGTGGATTCAACGAAGAATTAATAAGTCAGTGAATTTAGGTTATAAATTCTTGATCTGCTTATTGGAAGCTCGGTTATATAGACCCATGATCCCCCACTAGTTGAGATAATATTGCTTGTAAGACTCATATAATTGCGTTTGATTAATCAATTATAATTCTCAAATTAGACTATGTCTATTTGTGAATTTTTCACTAAGTAAGGGCGAAATTGTAAAGAAAGAGTTTTAAGGGCATATTTGTTAATTATGATACTTTGTATGCTTCAATTAATAAATATGATAAATGACAATATTATTTAATAATTATTTATAGTTATTAAATAGTTAGAATTGGTATTTAAATGGTTGAATTTGAAAATTGGCGTTTTTGAGAAAATGAGATGCAGAAATGATAAAACTGCAAAATTGCAAAAGTGAGGCCCAAATCCACATTGTATAGGGCCGGCCACTTTTATAGGTTTTTTCATTTGATATTTTCATTATTTTAATGCCAAATAATTCAGACCTAACCCTAGTGGAATGCTATAAATAGATAGTGAAGGCTTCAGGAAAATCACACTTCCCATTCAGAAAAACCTGAGCCTTCTCTCTCTATACTTGGCCGCCACTCTCTCTCTCTCTCTCTCTTCTTCCTTGAGATTTCGAAATACTTAATGATTAGAGTAGTGCCCACACACAGCAAGTAATACCTCAATCATAGTGAGGAAGATCGTGAAGAAAGACTTTCAGCAAGAAGGTGTTTCAGCACTAAAGAATCAGAGAAAGAGATCCAGGTTCAGATCTTGATAATACTCTGCGACAGAAAGGATACAAGGGTTAGAGATCTGAACAGAAGGAGTCATATTATTCCGCTGCACCCAATGTAAGGTTTACTAAACTTTATATGTGTTTATTTCATAATCGTTTTAGAAGTTCATATTTAGAGTGTTAATCAACATACTTGTGACTAGATCTAAGATCTTGGTAAAATAATTTCCAACAACTGGTATCAGAGCCATGGTAATTGATTTTCTTGCAAGAAATTTGGACTTAAAACGATTGTTTGCTGTTTTGGATGGTATCATGTTGTTTTGAGTGTTGTTTGATGATTGATTGATGTTTGTGAATTTTCGTAAAAACTAATTGAATATCTATTTCTGGAATTATTTTTCTTGGATAGTATGCAAAAAATTAAGCAATTTACTTTTTAACAGAACTCAATTTCAATTTAATTTGAATTAGTTATGATTTTTTGAAGTTTCGAAAAATATCAGAGTCGTGCAACTACACATGCGCGCGCGCACGAGGCTTGTCCCTCGGACAGCACGCGTGCAGACCAAAATTTTGTCTGAAAACCAGCTTTCGTGCGCAGAAATCATGCTGGTAACCCCCCTGCGCTGAGAAACCTCGGCTGTGCACTCCCCATGCGCGCGCGGATGAGTCTGCACAGCATACCGTCCGTACAGCTCGAATTTTTTTCGTTTTTCTTCGATTTTTCATGCTTTTTCATAGATTTAACTTCTGATTTTTTGTGTAGTTTTGTATTTAGACATTTACTATTCCTATTTCAATTCTAATTATCATAATTAAATTAATTAATTTTTTTTAATTTAATTCATGGTATTAGTGTAATTTGAATTTAAAAATAGTAAATATCTATCTTATTTTTAAATTTGATTATATCTTATCTTAGTTTTAAATTTAAGGTCAGATGTTAAATTTTTTAAATTATTTTTTTTAAAAAATATTTTGACCTTATTTAAATTTAAAATAAGATAACTATAATTATGATATTTTAAATAAATGTAAGATATTTTGCTAACTTTTAAATTTTGTTATTTTATTTATTTAAATTAAATCATAAAATCTGAAAAAAAAAATATTTATTTATCTTTTTTTTTTATTATTTTTATTGAATATTTAATTTATAAAATAACATTAAATTTTTAAAAGTAGGTAGCAAATTTTGAAATGATATTTAGGTTAGTTGAAACCTAATTTTTCAAAATTGTAGGTGTTGCCCCTGATTTTGCCCAATATACGTGGACCAACCGGACAGGGACACATGGATCAAAATGTCTTAATGCTTGAATTATTTGCTAAGTCTTTGTGATATAAGGCAGCATCCGAGACATGCCTCCCGGAGAGGGCATGCTGAGTCCCATACGCTTCCGGATGCCCAAGTAATACTAAGGCATCTCCGCGAGGTGTCAGGCTTCCCCTGAGCAGTCAATTCGCATTTAATGCCGCATGGGAGGAAACGTGTTGGGACTGCTACACGCAATAAAGTCTGACGGCACAACCCCCAATCTGGAGCTGCGAAGTAATGATCATTTAAGTCTATTAACGGCTACACTGTGAAGAGTCACATCAGTCAAAAGACAATAAGGACATTCCACATAAAAGCCCTACTACACCTAGGGACTTGACCATGCATTACTCATGGTATATTTATTGGGAATACCCACCTTTATGGATTTTACAGATACACATGTACAATAAATATGGGGATTACCCCACCAAAAACACTATAAATACCCCCTCAAAGCTCATTAAATGGGGTCGAGAATCTTGGGTTGCATAAGAGCAAGAAGAGTAAATACTCACCAAGAACATTCTCTGTATTTATAAGAGTAAATACTCACCTAAAGCATTCTCTGTATTAAATACATCCATAAATACCACAGACTCGTGGACTAAGGCTCATTAACGCCCCAACCACGTAAAAATCCTTCTAACATTTTGGTGCTTTCATTGAGAGCTGAAGAAAGCTTCTGCAAATACACTTTACATTACAAAAATGGTGGAGACTAGAAGCACTCGTCAACCTCGCCCTCTAGAGGATGCTCAAGATGTTGGAATTTATTTTACCAGGATCTTAGATCTACTCACAAGTATGTTTATTGGCACCCTAAATATGAACTTTCTAAAACGATGAAATAAACACATATAAAGTTAAAGAAACCTTACATTGAGTGCAGCAGAATATAATGACTCCTTCCGTTCAGATATCTAGCCCTTTATTCCTTTCTGTAGCAGAGCATTATCAATATCTGAACCTGGATCTCTTTCTCTGAATCTTTGATGCTGAAACTCCTTCTCTGATGATCTTTCTTCACGATCTTCCTCACTATGATTAAGGTATCACTTGTTGTGTGTGGGCACTACTCTTACACTAAGAATTTCGAAATCTCAATGAGGAAGAGAGAGAGAGTGGGTTCGGCCAAAGATAGGGAGAGAGAAGGCTCAGTTTTTTCTGAATGAAGAAATAGAAAATTTAAGTGTAATTTTCCTGAAGCCTTCACTATCTATTTATAGCATTCCACTAGGGTTAGGTTTGAATTATTTGGCATTAAAATAATGAAAATATCAGTTTAAAAATTCAAACCAAGTGGCCGGCCATGTAAAGTAATGGGCCTTACTTGGATTTTGCAGTTTTCTCAATTCTGCATCTGATTTTCTCAAAAACGCCAATTTTCAAATTCAACCATTTAAATGCCAATTATAACTATTTAATAACTATAAATAATTATTAAATAATATTGTCATTTATCATATTTATTAATTGAACCATACAAAGTATCATAATTAACAAATATGCCCCTAAAACTCTTTCTTTACAATTTTTCCCTTACTTAGTGAAAAAATTCACAAATAGACATAGTCTAATTTGAGAATTATAATTGATTAATCAAAACCAATTACATGAGTCTTACAAGAAATATTATCTCAACTAGTGCGGGGACCATGGGTCTATATAACCGAGCTTCCAAAAAGTAGATCAAGAATTGATTACTAAAATTCACTAACATATTAATTCTTCGTTGAATCCACGCATAGAACTTAGAATTGCACTCTCAGTTATATAGAATGCTCTATATGTTCCACCATATAGACACATCATTAGTTATCCATTGTTATAATCCTAATTTGATCACTGATCCTCTATATGAATGATCTACACTGTAAAGGGATTAAATTACCGTTACACCCTACAATGTATTTAATCCTTAAAACACTTAACCCCGTATAAATGATATTTCAGCTTATGTGAGATGAGTACTCCACCATTTATTTTTGTTTGGTCAAGCTTGAAGGAGATCATCCTTTACTTACTATTCGCCAGATAGAAGCTATAGATTCCATGTTTATGCTAGCGCTCCCACTCAATTGCACTACCGTGTTCCCAAAATGTACGTATCACCCTGACCTAAAAGTAGGCTTAACTAACAAATCAAAGAACACGAATAGCCTTTCAAGATTGAGCCTAATCATAACAGGATTAAGAACATTTGATCTAGGATCAACTTGGCGATATTGACTTGAATAGATTTTACGGTAAGTTTAATTAAATCTAAGTCAAAGTTCAATATCGATCCCTTCTGATGCATACACCATGCATCCAACCTGAGCTTTACTTTAACCAATGCTCTGGAAAGAACATAGCACTTCTCCAAATGCAAGTAAACTCTGTTGTAGATTATCATATCAGTAAAACCCTATGTATGATAAATCTAGGAAACTTTATTCACATAGTCATGTTTACTTTCCAATGTGTTGACGGCACAATAAACAGGATCAAGTATGTAAAAAGGGTTTCAGATGAATTTATACATTATGTACATATAATCATGAAATAAATCATGTGAACCATGCAACATTAAATGTTATTTCTGATCTATATTAATAAGTAAATCTGATTATATTGAAATGAGTTTTATTTAGGGCATAAAACCCAACAAACTCCCAGTTGCACTAATATAAAACAAAAAGTGCGTTTCAAATAATCTCAACACCTTGATATACAAATCAAGTGTAGTAGTAGTAAACTCCTCGTAATAGGATCTGAAAGGTTGAATTAAACACAACCTTTTCTCCACCATTACTCTTCCTTTAATCACAAAATCATTGATAATGTGAAATTCCTCTCTATATGTCTACTCTCTTGGGATACTGGATTCTATATCTTTGGCAACTACTTTTGGTTAATCAGGAAATTAACACTAGTAGTTTAAGGCAATTTGGAATGGTGCCAAAGATGTATAGAACTTTCCTTAGACTGAATAAGTACCTTTCCTGCAGCTTTAACATTCAGTCTCTCTCTGGTAGACCTAGAGACTTCAGATAGGTTTTTACACTTCTCCACAATCACTATTCCACCTCCAGAGTAATCACCATCTTATCAGAAGGATTTTCTAGCACAAAGGCAAATTTCGAAATCTGATATGGTGTAGTCTAAGAGTTTTAAACACACCCTTATAGACTAACATATAGTTCCTCTTCTTAATCTTAAGATTTACTTGATTGTCTTCCAATGTTCTTCTCCTGGACTAATCTGATACCTACTCATTACTCCCACTCAACAGTAGGTGTCTGGTCTAAGGCATACAAAAGCATATCTAAGACCTCTCACTGTTGATTTAAGAAATTCTTTCATGGCTTTATCTTTTCTGGAATAGTTAAGACTTTTCCTTAGATAAATAAAATCTATACCTAAGAAGTTGTGAAGCTTCTATAGATTGCCATTAGAAAGAAAATGCTTCAACATCTTACTAAAGTAAGTTGCTTGCATTAGAGTAAGTAATTACCAGGTATACCACAAGCCGTAGGTTTAGATAAACTCAAACCTATAATAAGAGGAACAGGAAGTTTGTTAAGTCCATAGAATAGACTTATAAACGAAAATTTCCTTTTATGTCCTTGTAATAGAAAACTTTAGGTTATTCCATGTGAATGGATTAAATCATAGTTCTATTGGCTTTTCTTCTTAGTTTCTTGTCTTGACAATCCATTAATTGTTTAAACTCACAATGGATTTTAATCACTAGTGTCTCCCAAGTCATAAGAAGGTGAGTTCCTAGAAACTCTCCCACTATGACAAGGTACCGTGAATTATGTCGAAGAAAACTAAATGGTATTGATCTCTTCGGTTGTGACAAGACAACAGAGGTAGTGGGATCATCATATGTTATATAAGATGATAGAACACTTTTGGAATCAAGAAAAATATCTCCTTTATATGCTACTTTATTTTCAGACTTAGTCATTTTCTTAGAAAAGTAGTATTTGTTTGAACAAACACTTTCTTATCTATTGACTATGGGATAGTCCACCCCTAATCACTTAGAATAGCTAACAAACCATGGTTAACAGTTCTAACTTTTCTTAAGATTTTGATTAGGTCATCCATGAATCTAGTAAGGATTTACATTAAGTATACAACCATTACATCATTCTGAAATTGTATTACCATAGAAGGATTTAGGCAACGACTAGTAACTAATCATCAATATGGAGCTCGAAATTTCTGGGAAGGTAAGTTTGGATATAATTGAAAAATCAATTTAATGATCTTTGAACTGCATATCTACGAACTATTTCTCCACCCCTATCAGTTCGCAAGATCTTTAACCACTTACCTTAATGGTTTTAACCATTGCTAGAAATTTATGAAATTTTTCAAACATTTCAAATTTCTTTGCTAAAAGGTATATCTAGAGTTATTGTTTTAAGAATACAACGAAAAACTCATATCCACCCCTGAATGTACATCCATCTGCGAATGAGATGAACTACTTTCAGTGGATATAGGCATATTAACTCTTTGCAGAGATTGATCTTGTCAAATCCACTATGAACAAGATAAAAATGCCATAGATTAATAAAAAATGTGGTTGTGTCTTTTTGATGACTTAGGTTTAGTTACATAAAAGAGTTCTTAGAATAGTGCAAGTGGATCCTGGTCACAAAATACCTAACTCATATTCCATACAGTTTGAATCCATTAATAGAAGATGGATATTAAACACTTGAGCAAGTGTAACTGTATTGTATTCTGGAATTAGAAATATAAGAAAATTTCTGTTTGGATTCTAAAATTAAAGTCAAAGACTTAAATTCAACCAAATATAATGAGTAATTCTTTCTTGGACCACCACTACTATTTAAACTCTAAGTCGGATTTGCCCATACTAGTAGAAGATTTCTAAGATTGAGGATTTATATCAATTGGGAATAGAATTTTGGGATTATAATCATATGCGTCATTTAATTTCTTAAGAGAAAATATAATGACATGAAATGATTTATAGACCATTCATCCAATGATATGTTATTGAGCTAACTCGCAATGAATAAGCTAAGAGGAATTAGGATAATTTCGTTTATAAATAAGAATCCAACGATGCTTCGATTAGCAAATGTCAAAGTAGTCTTATTTATACAATCTTCTTGTTTCATATCGTAAAAATACTAGTCTAAGGTGTCATCAATTAATGAACAGCTAGATGTCGCATATACAATATTTATCTTTCGAGATCTAACACTATTATGTATGTCTAATGGTAAAAATCCACTAGGGATTTATCTCATTAGATAAACAAGCCAAGTTAGACCAACAATGAAGATTCAAAATTAAACTACAACTTAATAACAGAAAATAACATGGTTCAATATAAATTCATACATAATTCAGAAATTATAAGCATATAGCAAGTAGGAATGACAAGTGAAAATACTAAAACATACAATCCTAAATAATTTTCAAGGTTTTCAACAAACTGATATCAGTGTCCCGTTTAGGGGAGAGTCAAAGCTACCATCCATTGAATAGAGTTGTCAGCTCATCTAAAATGTTAAACATTCTAGCAACCTTTTATTCGATCAAGATTGGAATTCAGCGTTGTCCCGTTTAGGCGAGAGTCAAGGCAATTCTATCTTATGAGCTTCATCCATTGTTTCGCAATTTGCAAGTCAAGTATGGTCGCCACCATTAGGGTGATCCATACCATACAAAACACTTACAAACTACTTATCATTCGAGATTAAACGGTGCAAAATTGCTAATGAACGTTCCTCCATTAGGGAGGATTACTCACTAAAACAAACGCGGTGTAAAACCCACAATGGAGATCGAATATCTTAATAATAAAGCTCATTATTTAAAGAGAGTTGTATTTTCTTTGATTCTCTTTATTTAATCTATTTATTTTAAATATATATATTTATTAATTAAAATTTCCAATTTAGAATGAAAAATTCTAAATATAAATTTTAATTTAATATTTATAAATTTTACTTAGATGGATATGAAAATAACATGAATTCTTTCCATCTTAGTAATAATTCCCCATAAATATTTAGAAAAATATTCAATTTAAGTTGTTACAAAATTAATTTAAATTAATTTACAACTCAAATTTAATTTTCTATAAATATATATTGCATTTCGAAAAATTAAAGTATTCAAGGACACAATTTTCGAAAATGCATGTTAAAATAAAAAAATTAATCCTGGAAAAATTATTCTAATTTAATGTTGGCCCAAAATTAATTAATAAAATTAATTTACAACAAAAAATATAATTTTCCTATTTAATTAAATATATAAGAAAATTTTCAATTATTTAAGTATGATGATGAAAATCAACTTAAATATTAATTTTCTATTTAATTAAATACACTAGAAAGATACTTCAAGCAAAAGTATCATCTATCTAGATTTTCTTTGACTAATTAATTCAATTTCTAATAATATTCTTTAATTCAATTTATTTTAAATTAATCAATAAATGAAAAAAAATCATTGATTTAAGTTGATCCAAGAATTAATAAATGAAAAAAATCATTGATTTAAGTTGTTCCTAGTAGCGGCTTGGTATATTTGGAGTGAAAGGAACCAAATTGTCCATGGTCGCAAAGCCAACCCTTCTGATGTTGTGGTCTCACAAATATTTAAGTTGTTTAATGAGTACAGTCAATGTTCGAGGCATAATGTTATGGCAAAGGGATCCACATGATTATCTCCAGAACGATGGGTTAAGCCGCCTTTGGGAGCGTATAAACTAAATGTTGATGCGTCGGTTGATGTTAATTCTAACACTATTGGCATTGGGGCAATAGTTCGAGATACTACTGGGAATGTGCTGGGATGTCTATGTAGATCCTTATTTGGTATAGTGTATGACTTTAAAATATTATGATATTCCTAAGATAGGAGGGTGTGGAGTAGTTGTGTTGGGATTTTGGTTGGACCGGAGGGAAGCTTTTCCCTCCGGTGTATGGTTTTTGTTTACCGAATTTGCAATTTTGTTTCTTTTGTTGTTGTTTTCATTTATTAGGATTTTTTTTTTCACTTATTTTCTGTTTGTTAAATTTTGTAGGAAATTTTACAGTCATATTAGCAGAAGCTGTTGCATTAATGGTTGCGCTGGATTGGTCTCTCACTCTTGGTCTTCCTCTTCATGTGGTGGAGTCAGATTGCTTAGCCTTGGTTTCGGCTCTCCCAAAGCGTTTTTCCCTTTGTAATGAACTTGGTTCTTTATTGGATGATATTGCTAGTTTGCTTTCCAGTTTTCCTGAGGCATCCCTAATTCATGTTCGTCGTACAGCCAACAAGGCTGCTCATGAATTAGCTGTGCATGCACTTAGGGTGGATGGTGAATTGGCTTGGATTGAGGATTTTCCCTCTTTTCTTATTGATGTATTAAGCTCTGATTGTTGTTAATAAGAGTTTAATTTCAAAAAAAAAAATAATTAATTAAAATAAATAATTAATTTACAACTTAATCTATTTTTCAAGATAAATTCAAAATCATCTTGCATTATGAAATACAATTTCGAAAATTGATTAATAAAATAAAGAAAAAATATATTTTACTTCATTTATTTTAATTAATCTTTAAATGAAAAAATCGTTGATTTAAGTTGGTCTAAAATTAAAATAAATAATTTACTACTATTTTTCAAATAAAATTCGAAATGCCAGCATTTAAGAAATGCAATTTCGAAATTTGATTAATAAAATAAAGAAAAATATATTTTGAAAATTATTTGAATTTAGTTGAAAAAATAAATTTCAACTAAAATAATTTTCTATTTAATTAAGCGTCATAAAAAAGAAATATTTAAGTATCATGATGAAAATCAACTTAGATATTTAATTTTCAAATTAATTAAATGTATTAAATTCAAGAAATAAATAATTAAGTGTAGAGAAGGCTTAATTATTAATCTCTAGTTTAATACTAGGAAAAAATATACTTAAAATAAATTGTACCAAAATTAATTATTTAAATAATTAATTTCACAATGTATAATATTTTCCTATTTAATATTAGAAATAATAAGTAGTCTAGTAATAACTATCTAGAAAAGATCTTATTTGACTAAGTATCTTTTCCACAAAATTTGAAAAAATATCTAATTTAAGTTGTATTAGAAAAAATTCAGAACTTAAATATTTTCAAATTTAAATTTAATTAAATATCAAAAATTAAGTTGTAACCACTTAATTCAAAAATATTCCATTTTAAGTTAATATTCGAAAAGATATTAATCTAGAAAATATCTAAAATATTCAATTTTAAGTTAATATTCGAAAAGATATTAACTTAAAAAATATCTAAAGAATCTTAATAACCAATGCCTAAAATTCCTCAACGTAATTTTGAAATTTTAAATCCAAAAGATATTCAGATTTAAGTTGGTTAGTTGTAGATAACTAAATATCAACTTAAATAGGAATATTTAATGAAAAATTTAAATTAAGCTTCAGAAAGAATCTATGTAAAGCCCACTTAGTTTAATTTGGAAATTAGCAGTTAATTATGATTATTTATGAAAATTATTTATAGCTATTTAAATAATTTATTATACTGTTATTTATGGAATTCAGAAAGGCATTGCTACGTCATTCAGTAGTTTTCATATTTTGCATTTCTGGTGCCCGGTATTTTGGAACCCGGCGTTTGGCTCAGTAGAAATCACAACTTAGTATGTTAGTAGTTTGGGACGGTTTATTAGACATTGGGAATGTCGGGAATGGCCGGGAATTTAGAATTTCCAAAAATACCACTTTAGTGTGTTTTATGTGATTTTAGTGTGGAGGGGCAAAATGGTCTTTTTGCCCCAAAGAGATTTTGTCTTTTAGTGATTTTATTATTTGAAAATAAATGTTTATTTTATATGTTTGTTGGCTGAAATAAAATGTTAATAGGTGGCTTTTATTTCATTATTCCATTTTATCAAAAAAATTACAAAGTAAAGAAAAGAAGAAAAATTTCAAAAAAAACTCTCATTCTCTCTCTATTTTCGGCCAAGTCTTGGGCTGCTAAGGCTGGGTGTTTTTGCTCAAATTCTTGTGATTTTCATCTCCTCTTTGTGTAATCTAATCAAGGTTTAATCTCTTAGAACCTCTCTTTGTGTTTTCTTGTGTTTTAAGAAAGGATGGTATGATGCATGCTTGATTTTAATGTGTTCTTGCTGCTGTGAATTAAGGTTAATTTCTGTGGTTTAATCTTGCTATTTTAAGTGGTTTAGAGCTTGTATATGCATGAAAATTACTTTGTTTCAAGTTTGTAAGTTCTAGCTCAAAAATGTGATTTTTGGAAGAAAATGTTGTGAATCTGTTGCTGTGTTGTTGTTATTGTTTTTAATTGTTTTTAGAGGCTTAGTTAAGCTTGATTAAGTAGAATTAAGCTGGTTTGATTGCATGTTGTTTAGATTTGCTCAAGTTTGAGTTTAGAACTCAAAGCTTGAGCTCCAATGGTGTTTTCCATTTCTGTGCATTCTGGGTAGGTTTGATGCTTTAGAAATGTTATTTGGGATATATGGAGTAGGTCTGGAAGGTTTGAATCAATTTGGAGTTGAATTGGTTGAGACATGAATTTTTGAAATTCTGTTTGCGAGGAACCGAAATTCCGGTTGTGCATCCGGAATTTCGGATGGGCTTCGAAAATTCCCAGAACCGGAATTCTGGTTGGGCAACCGGTCTGCCGGTTGGGGAAATTTCAGAAACCCGTGTTTTCCTCATTTTTTATGTTTTAGGGGGTATTGTCATGCTTTTTATCGATAGGGAAACTTTTAGTTCCTAGTTTAAGTCCCCGGGAAGTGATTTAGCGTGTCACTTATAGTGTTGTGATTTTTATGGTTTAGGAGCCTGTAATCCGCCGCTCAGCTAAAGTTCCAGTTAGGTTGACCGGCACACCTGAATTCGGAATCCAGGTAAGATTAGTATAACAGTATGCATATGTAAATTACATGTGTAGCAAGCATGTAGAAAGCCTATTAGATTACATTAGTTATGTATGTTGGCTTCGAACCATCCAACCCTGTCACGTCGGTACAGGCTGGAGTATGACCAGCAGCCGGAGTATGACCGGTTCGACCGATCAGGCTGACACTTGGTTGGTGGTTCCGTACTATTGACGTATCCCGTCGGTACAGGCTGGAGTATGACCAAGAATGGAGTATGACCGGTTCGACCGACCAAGAGGATATAGTAACACGTCGGTACAGTGGAGTATGACCGACGGCGGAGTATGACCGGTTCGGCCGTCGGGTTGTTACGTGTCAATAGTACCGTCCCTATGAACGTTCAGAACTCAGTACCATGTTGGACATGGCAGTAGTGGCTCAGTACCGTGTTGGACACGGTAGTAGCGGGACTCAGTATCGTGTTGGACACGGCAGTTAGGGTTATGATCAGGGGTATGGGCGTCTGATCATGACCGGGATTATGTATGAATATTATTATGCTTTTCTTACTGAGTCTGTCGACTCATAGTTCTACGTTTATGTGTAGGTAAAGGCAAGGCTAAAGCTGATGGACCGTGAGCGAGCTTGTGAAGATTGTACATGTCGGGGCGGTTAGGCCTGGAGCGTACGATCATCGGGACAGCGAGGCTGATTTTGTAACTGGTCGTTAGACGACATTTATTTTGTGTATCAGTTAAACAGTTAAATCTTTTTGTAAATGATTTTATAATCGGGATCCCGAGTCTTTTGTAATATTGTTTTATAAGTTTAATTAAAAAGCAAAATTTTAATTAATCTCGTTTTTCCATAAACCTCGTTGATTAGCAACGAGCTGCACAGCATGTTTAAAAATCACGTAATACGCCTATGATAGTTAGGGTGTTACAATTTGGTATCAGAGCCGCCAGGTTGTCTTCCGAAGATCGTCACGACATGTACAATCATCATCAGCAGTTAGCTCGTTTCACGGTTCAGTAAGCCTTTATTGCTTTAGTAGTTTATTTTATTCAGTTATGAAAAAGAAAAGCCTGTTAGGAAGCATGTTAGTAGCCTGATAGTAGAATAGGCGCATGTTTCGTTTTTAATTTCCAAATTAAGCGGCATTAGTAAGCTCTCCTTGAATACGACCTGATATGCCAACTCTTGGTTTCGCAGGCGGTTTTAACTAGATGGATGCCAGGCGGACCACCAGGAGTCAGGGCAACTCAGTGGGGTCGAATCAAGGTCAGGGAGCTCAGTTTCCCCCACCTGTTAGGGGCCGAGGTAGAGGTCCCCAAGGCAGGGCCCGTGGTCAGGGTGATGAGAACCCGCCGCAGGCTGCCCAGGCTCCCCCAGCCGATGAGGGAGCCCAGAATTGGGAGGTTCGGTTTGCGAAGATGCAAGCCCGGATAAAAGAACAAGACCTCGAGATTCAGAGGTTGAGATAGCAGGGTGCTCCTGCAGTTCCAGTGCCCGTAGTTCCAGTGGCACCTGCCCCTGCTGCCCAAACCGAGTTAGTGGTGGCGGCCAATAGATTGGAACCCCTATATGAACGGTTCCGGAAGCAAGCACCTCCGGTTTTCCTGGGAGGTCTGGACGTGATGAAAGCCGAGCAGTGGCTGACGGTGATTACTAAGATCCTGAACTTTATGGGTGTCACCGGTAACGACAGAGTGGTGTGTGCCACTTTTCAGTTCCAGGAGGATGCTCTGGTCTGGTGGGACATGGTGTCTCAGATCCATGACGTCACCACCATGACCTGGGAAAGGTTCCAAGAACTCTTCAACGCGAAGTACTACAATGAGGCAGTCAGAAGCGCCAAGACGAAAGAGTTCGCTCACCTGACCCAGCGTGAGAATATGAGTGTCACTGAGTATACTACTCAGTTTGATCGGTTGGCGAGGTTAGCCTCGGGAATTGTGCCGACCGACTTCAGCAAGAAGGAGAAGTACCTGGACGGGTTGAATGCCAAGATCAGGCATGACTTGATGATTACTACGGACGACAACACCAACTATGCTCAGATGGTGGAGAAGGCACTGCGAGCTGAGGGCGCAGTTGGGTGTATGTCGGAGTCAGCTAGTACTCCGGTGAGTGGCGGGGCTCCTACCCCTCCTGCATCAGGCTTTAGCAGGGGGAGTAGTGGTTCGGCCATTGATCAGAGGAAAAGAGCACCCACTGCTTCCGGTGGCTCGAGTCAGAACAAGAGGTTCCGGGGGAACCAGAACAGAGGGAGTCGTCCTGGTGGTACTGAGACCCGATTCTCCTATCCCGAGTGCCCTAGCTGCAAGAGGCACCATCAGGGTGAGTGCAAAGGTCAGGGATGCTTTCACTGTGGCATGCTCGGACATTTCAAGAGGGACTGTCCCCAGCTCCGATCAGAGGCACCGAGAGCTCCAGCGATACCCACTCCAGCCAGGGTGTTCGCTATCACTCAGGCTGATGCAGATGCCAGCCCATCAGTTGTCACAGGTTAGCTTTCTATTAATAACTCGCTATATTCAGTGCTGTTTGATTCTGGGGCTACACATTCTTATGTGGCGGCCAGAGTCTTTAGTAAGTTGGATAGACCGTATGATAGATATGAATCAGGGTTTGGAACCCTATTACCTGGCGGAGAATTGGTTATCTCCAATAGGTGGATTAGGTCTATGCCGATCAGGATAGATGGTAGAGAGTTAAGTGCTGATCTGATAGAGATGAGTTTAGTCGAATTTGACATTATTTTAGGAATGGATTTCCTATCTAAATATTCAGCTAGCATTGATTGTAAAAGGAAGATGGTGATCTTCCAACCGGAAAGTGAAGAACCATTTGTGTTTGTTGGTTCAGTTCAGGGATCTCGGATCCCGGTGATCTCGGCTATGTCAGCTAGAGAATTGTTGCACGGCGGTTGCTTAGGGTTTCTAGCCGTGGTGGTGGACACCACTCGGCCAGATACCATTCGGCCAGAGGAGATCAAAGTGGTTCGGGAATTTTTGGATGTTTTTCCCGAAGAACTACCAGAAAATACCACCTCAGTGGGAGATTGACTTCGTGATAGATTTGGCACCAGGGGTGGAACTGGTTTCCAAAGCCGCGTATAGAATGGCTCCAGCTGAACTTAAGGAATTAAAGATTCAGCTCCAAGGGTTGCTTGACATAGGGTTTATTCGGCCCAGTGTGTCACCCTGGGGAGCCTCGGTTTTATTCGTCAAGAAGAAAGATGGATCTATGAGGATGTGCATCGACTACAAGGAATTGAACAAGCTGACGGTGAAGAATAAATATCCATTACCTAGGATCGATGATTTGTTCGATCAGCTTCAGGGGAAAATGGTCTTTTCTAAGATTGATCTCCGTTCGGGTTATCATCAGTTGAGAATCCGAGAGGAGGACATTCCGAAGACGGCTTTCCGCACTAGGTATGGACATTACGAATTTCTGGTTATGTCGTTCGGACTAACCAATGCTCCTGCAGCATTCATGGACTTGATGAATAGAGTATTCAAGGATTTCCTCGATATCTGTGTGATTGTGTTTATCGACGACATCCTCGTGTACTCTCAATCAGAAGAGGAGCATGAGTTACTGTTGGGTTTTATGCCCTAAATAAAACTCATTTCAATATAATCAGATTTACTTATTAATATAGATCAGAAATAACATTTAATGTTGCATGGTTCACATGATTTATTTCATGATTATATGTACATAATGTATAAATTCATCTGAAACCCTTTTCACATACTTGATCCTGTTTATTGTGCCGTCAACACATTGGAAAGTAAACATGACTATGTGAATAAAGTTTCCTAGATTTATCAGACATAGGGTTTTACTGATATGATAATCTACAACAGAGTTTACTTGCATTTGGAGAAGTGCTATGTTCTTCCCAGAGCATTGGTTAAAGTAAAGCTCAGGTTGAATGCATGGAGTATGCATCGGAAGGGACCGATATTGAACTTTGACTTAGATTTATTAAACTTACCTAATATCTATTCAAGTCAATATCGCCTAGTTGATCCTAGATCAAATGATCTTAATCCTGATATGATTAGGCTCAATCTTGAAAGGCTATTCATGTTCTTTGATTTGTTAGTTAAGCCTACTTTTAGGTCAGGGTGATACATACATTTTGGGAACACGGTAGTGCAATTGAGTGGGAGCGCTAGCATAAACATGGAATCTATAGCTTCTATCTGGCGAATAGTAAGCAAAGGATGATCTCCTTCGAGCTTGACCAAACGAACATAAATGGTGGAGTACTCATTTCACATAAGCTGAAATATCATTTATACGGGGTCAAGTGTTTTAAGGATAAAATACATTGTAGGGTGTAACGGTAATTTAATCCCTTTACAGTGTAGATCATTCATATAGAGGATCATTGATCACATTAGGATTATAACAATGGATAACTAATGATGTGTCTATATGGTGGAACATATAGAGCATTCTATATACTGAGAGTGCAATTCTAAGTTCTATGCGTGGATTCAACGAAGAATTAATAAGTTAGTGAATTTTAGTGCTAAATTCTTGATCTACTTATTGGAAGCTCGGTTATATAGACCCATGGTCCCCGCACTAGTTGAGATAATATTGCTTGTAAGACTCATGTAATTGGTTTTGATTAATCAATTATAATTCTCAAATTAGACTATGTCTATTTGTGAATTTTTCACTAAGTAAAGGCGAAATTGTAAAGAAAGAGTTTATAGGGGCATATTTGTTAATTATGATACTTTGTATGGTTCAATTAATAAATATGATAAATGACAATATTATTTAATAATTATTTATATTTATTTAATAGTTAGAATTGGCATTTAAATGGTTGAATTAGAAAATTGGCGTTTTTGAGAAAATCAGATGCAGAAAAGATAAAACTGCAAAATTGCAAAAAGTGAGGCCCAAATCCACTTGTATAGGGCCAGCCACTTTTGTAGGAAATTTAAACTGATTTTTTCATTATTTTAATGCCAAATAATTCAAACCTAACCCTAGTGGAACGCTATAAATAGATAGTGAAGGCTTCAGGAAATTTACACTTAAAATTTCTACACTTCTGATTCAGAAAAAACTGAGCCTTCTCTCTCCCTATCTTTGGCTGACCCTTCTCTTTCTCCTTCCCTCTTGAATTTCGAAAATCTTAGTGTGAGAGTAGTGCCCACACACAGCAAGTGATACCTCAATCATAGTGAGGAAGATCGTGAAGAAAGATCATGAGCAAAGGAGTTTCAGCATCAAAGATTCAGAGAAAGAGATCCAGGTTCAGATATTGATAATGCTCTGCTACAGAAAGGAATCAAGGGCTAGATATCTGAACGGAAGGAGTCATATTATTCCGCTGCACCCAATGTAAGGTTTCTTAAACTTTATATGTGTTTAATTTCATCGTTTTAGAAAGTTCATATTTAGGGTGTTAATAAACATACTTGTGAGTAGATCTAAGATCCTGGTAAAATAATTCCAACAACTGGCCTCAGAGCCATGGTAATTGATTTACTTGCAAGAAATTTGGACTTTAAAACGATTGTTTGTATGTTTTTGGATGGTATCATGTTGTATTGAGTGTTATTTGATGATTGATTGATGTTTGTAAATTTTCGTGAAAAGTAATTGCGATTCTGTTTCTGTAAATATTTTTATTGGATAGTATTGAAAAAATTAAGCAAGTTAGCCTTTTACAGAACTCAATTTCGATTTTATTTGAATTAGTTATGATTTTTGAAGATTCGAAAAAATCGGAGCTGTGCTGAAATTTTCCTGCGATCGCGAAAACTGTCCGTACAGTTCACAATTTTTTCGTTTTTCTTCGATTTTTCATGCTTTTTCATGGAATTAACTTCCGATTTTTTGTATAGTTTTGTATTTATACTATTACTATTCCTAATTCAATTCTTATTATCATTTTGAATTAATTTAATATTTTTTAAATTTAATTCAAGATATTAGTGTAATTTGAATTTGAATAGAATTAGTATCTATCTTCTTGCTTAAAAATCTATCTTATTTTTAAATTTGATTATATCTTATCTTAATTTTAAATTTAAGGTCAGATTATATATATATTTTTTAAATTAAATCTTTTTTAGATATTTTGACCTTATTTAAATTTAAAATAAGATAATTATAATCATGTAATTTTAAATAGATGTAAGATATTTTGCTAACTTTTAAATTTTGTTATTTTATTTATTTAAATTAAATTTAAAATCTGAAAAAGATATTTAACTTATCTTTTCTAATTTTTATTTATAAAATAACATTTAAATTTTAAAAGTAGTTAGCAAATTTTGAAATGATATTTAGGTTGGTTGAAACCTAATTTTTCAAAATTGTAGGTTTAATTTTAAATTTAAATTTTTTAAAATTTTGAATGATTCAAAATTTTTTTTAAATTTTCGAAAAATTATTTTTTAATTAGTTAATTATTTCGAAATTAATTATTTAATTTAAAATTAAATAAATCCTACATCCAACTATCCAGCTAACCTTGTTGCAGGAGTATGTGTTTTAGCTTGTTTGTAAGTTTTCAAAACCTATTATTACTTGATTGCAAATAGCCATGGTTACTTTTTGCCAGATCTAATGATTTGATGGCTCCCTTGGTCAAGTTAATAATTTGTAACAGGTATATTTACAATCTTCTTTCATCTGTGTATGACCTAGCAACATGATAGGACCCATCCAAAGTGTGCCTGTGTGAGCCTATGTGTTTAATTTGATTATAGATACATATAGGTTGTTGTTGCTAAAATAAATTATCATAGTTCTTGATAGAATTTATTTAGGCCCATTTAGTTATTGGGCTTATTCAATTAATAACAGTTGTTCTTATTAAGGTTAAATTCCTCTCTTTTGGGCCTTGTGTGAGAGTTGGGAGCCATAGAAGTGGGTACGACATACTGAACCCAGCACCCCCTCACATGAACCACCCCAATTGTGAAGGCCCATTTGCCTGATTTGAACAACTGTACTAGGTTAATTACACTAGTTCAACCTAATAAAATTGATTAGCAACATAATTAATTTCATTTATTTTGAAATTAATTTAAGAAAATTATAGTTTAAAGAATTTTTTATTCTAAGCTAAACTATATGTATTTTCTTGTATTTAATTAAATATAGAATTATAACCATCTAGATTCTTTCTGAAGCTTAATTTAAATTTTTCATTAAATATTCCTATTTAAGTTGAAATTTAGTTATCTACAATTAACCAACTTAAATCTGAATATCTTTTGAATTTCAAATTTCAAAATTAAGTTGAGGAATTTTAGGCATTGGTTATTAAGATTCTTTAGATATTTTTTAAGTTAATATCTTTTCAAATATTAACTTACAATGGAATATTTTCAAATTAAGTGGTTACAACTTAATTTTTAATATTTAATTAAATTTAAATTTGAAAATATTTAAGTTCTAGATTTTTTCTAATACAACTTAAATTAGATATTTTTCAAATTTTTGTGGAAAAGATACTTAGTCAAATAAGATATTTTCTAGATAGTTATTTCTAGACTACTTATTATTTCTAATATTAAATAGGAAAATATTATACATTGTGAAATTAATTATTTATATAATTAATTTTAGTACAATTTATTTTAAGTATATTTTTTCCTAGTATTAAACTAGAGATTAATAATTAAGCCTTCTCTACACTTAATTATTTATTTCTTGAATTTAATACATTTAATTAATTTGAAAATTAAATATCTAAGTTGATTTTTATCATCATACTTAAATATTTCTTTTTCATGACATTTAATTAAATAGAAAATTATTTTTAGTTGAAATTTATTTTTTCAACTAAATTTAAATAATTTTCAAAATATATTTTTTCTTTATTTTATTAATCAAATTTCAAAATTGCATTTCTTAAATGCTGGAATTTCGAATTTTATTTGAAAAATAGATTAAAGTTGTAAATTATTTATTTTAATTTTGGACCAACTTAAATCAATGATTTTTTCATTTATTGATTAATTTAAAATAAATTGAATTAAAGTATATTATTAGAAATTGAATTAATTAGTCAAAGGAAAATCTAGATAGGTGATATTTTTACTTGAAGTATTTTTCTAGTGTATTTAATTAAATAGAAAATTAATATTTAAGTTGATTATCATCATCATACTTAAATATTTGAAATTTTTCTTATATATATTTAATTAAATAGGAAAATTATATTTTTTGTTGTAAATTAATTTTATTAATTAATTTTGGGCCAACATTAAATTAGAATAATTTTTCCAGGATTAATTTTTTATTTTAACATGCATTTTCGAAAATTGTATTCTTAGATACTTTAATTTTTCGAAATGCAATATATATTTATAGAAAATTAAATTTGAGTTGTTAATTAATTTATATTAATTTTGTAACAACTTAAATTGAATATTTTTCTAAATATTTATTGGAAATTATTACTAGGATGGAAATAATTCATGTTATTTTTATATCCATCTAAGTAAAATTTATAAATATTAAATTAAAATTTATATTTAGAATTTTTCATTCTAAATTGGAAATTTTAAATAAATATATATTTAAAATAAAAAAATTAAATAAAGAGAATCAAAGAAAATACAACTCACTTTAAATAAAGAGCTTGATTATTATTAAGATATTCGATCTCCATTGTTGGTCTTACAAAAGTTAAATGTTTTCAATATAACCTCGAGACGCTAGACTTCGTCCCTCTATGGATGGTTATTCGTTGAACGCATTTAACACCGTAAGATTTCATTTGATAAGTGTTTTGTGAGTTTTCGTCTCTATTTAGACTCTCCCCTACGGTGACTACTTAGAGATAAACTCATAAAACATGAAACAATGGTGGAAGCTCATAAAATGAGAATAACCTTGACTCTCGCCTACCGGGACAACGTTGGATTCTTATTTTGATCGAATAAAAGGTTGCTAGAATGGTTTCTATTTTAGATGAGCTGACAACTCTATTCAATAAATGATGCTTTGACTCTCGCCTACCGGGACACTGTATCAGTTTGTTGAAAACCTTGGAAATTATTTAAGATTGTATGTTTTAGTATTTTCACTAGTCATTCTACTTGCTATATGTTTATAATTTCTGAATTGTGTATGAATTTATATTGAACCATGTTATTTTCTGTTATTAAGTTGTAGTTTAATTTCGAATCTTTATTGTTGGTCTAACATGTTTGTTTTTCTAATGAGATAAATCCCTAATGGATTTTCACCATTAGACATACATAATAGTGTAAGATCTTGAAAGATAAATATTGTATATGCAACATCTAGCTGTTCATCAATTGATGACACCTTAGACTAGTATTTTTACAATATGAAACAAGAAGATTACATAAATAAGATTACTTTGTCTTTCGCTAATCGAAGCATCGTTGGATTCTTATTTATAAACGAAATTATCCTAATTCCTCTTAGCTTATTCATTTCGAATTAGCTTTAAAAACATATCATTGGATGAATGGTCTATAAATCATTTCATGTCATTATATTTTCTCTTAAGAAATTAAATGACGCATATGATTATAATCCCGAAATTCTATTCCCAATTGATATAAATCCTCAATCTTAGAAATCTCCTACTTGTATGGGCAAATTTGACTTAGAGTTTGTATTAGTAGTGGTGGTCCAAGAAAGAATTACTCATTATATTTGGTTGAATTTAAGTCTTTGACTTTAATTTTAGAATCCAAACAAAAATTTTTCTTATATTTCTAATTCCAGATACAATACAGTTACACTTTCTCAAGTGTTTAATATCCATCTTTTATTAATGGATTCAAACTGTATGGAATATGAGTTAGGTATTCTGTGACCAGGATCCACTTGCACTATTCTAAGAATTCTTTTATAAACCTATGTCATCAAAAGACACTACCACATTTTTTTAATCTATGGCATTTGTATCTTGTTCATAGTGGATTTGACAAGATCAATCTCTGCAAAGAGTTAATATGCCTATATCCACTGAAAGTAGTTCATCTCATTCGCAGATGGATGTACATTCAGGGGTGGATATGAGTTTTTCGTTGTATTCTTAAAACGATAACTCTAGATTATACCTTTTAGCAAAGAAATTTGAAATGTTTGAAAAATTTCATTAATTTCTAGCAATGGTTAACACCATTAAGGTAAGTGGTTAAAGATCTTGCGAACTGATAGGGGTGGAGAAATAGTTAGTAGATATGCAGTTAAAAGATCATTAAATTGATTTTTGAATTATATCCAAACTTACCTCCCCAGAAATTTCGAGTTGCATATTGATGATTAGTTACTAGTCGTTGCCTAAATCCTTCTATGGTAATACAATTTCAGAATGATGTAATGGTTGGGTACTTAATGTAAATCATTACTAGATTCATGGATGACCTAATCAAAATCTTAAGAAAAGCTAGAACTATTAACCATGGTTTGTTAGCTATTCTAAGTGATTAGGGGTGGATCATCCCATTGTCAATAGATAAGAAAGTGTTTGAACAAATACTACTTTTCTAAGATAATGACTAAGTCTGAAAACAAGTAGCAAATAAAGGAGATATTTTTCTTGATTCCAAAAGTGTTTTATCATCTTATATAACATATGATGATCCCACTGCCTCTGTTGTCTTGTCACAACCGAAGAGATCAATACCATTTAGTTTTCTTCGACATAATTCACGGTACCTTGTCGTAGTGGGAGAGTTTCTAGGAACTCACCTTCTTATGACTTGGGAGATACTAGTGATTAAAATCCATTGTGAGTTTAAACAAGTAATGGATTGTCAAGATAAGAAACTAAGAAGAAAGCCAATAGAACTATGGTTTAATCCATTCACATGGAGTAACCTAAAGTTTTCTATTACAAGGACATAAAAGGAAATTTTCGTTTATAAGTCCATTCAATGGACTTAACAAAACTTCCTGTTCCTAGTATTATAGGTTTGAGTTTATCTAAACCTATGGCTTGTGGTATACCTGGTAATTACTTACTCTAATGCAAGCAACTTACTTTAGTAAGATGCTGAAGCATTTTCTTTCTAATGGCAATCTATAGAAGCTTCACAACTTGTTAGGTATAGATTTTATTTATCTAAGGAAAAGTCTCAACTATTCCAGAAAAGATAAAGCCATAAAAGAATTTCTTATATCAACAGTGAGAGGTCTTGGATATGCTTTTGTATGCCTTAGACCAGACACCTGCTGTTGAGTGGGAGTAATGAGTAGGTATCAGATTAATCCAGGAGAAGAACATTGGAACACAATCAAGTAAATCTTAAGATATAGAAGAGGAACTATATGTTAGTCAATAAGAGTGTGTTTAAAACTCTTAGACTACACCATATGAGATTTCGAAATTTGCCTTTGTGCTAGTAAATCTTTATGATAAGATGGTGGTTACTCTGGGGGTGGAATAGTGATTTTGGAGAAGTGTAAAAACCTATCTGAAGTTTCTAGGTCTACCAGAGAGAGACTGAATGTTAAAGCCGCAAGAAAGGTACTTATTCAGTCTAAGGAAAGTTCTATACATCTTTGGCACCATTCCAAATTGCCTTAAACTACTAATGTTAATTTCCTGATTAACCAAAAGTAGTTGCCAAAGATATAGAATCCAGTATCCCAAGAGAGTAGACATATAGAGAGGAATTTCACATTATCAATGATTTTGTGATTAAAGGAAGAGTAATGGTGGAGAAAAGGTTGTGTTTAATTCAACCTTTCAGATCCTATTACGAGGAGTTTACTACTACTACACTTGATTTGTATATCAAGGTGTTCAGATTATTTGAAACGCACTTTTTGTTTTATATTAGTGCAAGTGGGAGTTTATTGGGTTTTATGCCCTAAATAAAACTCATTTCAATATAATCAGATTTACTTATTAATATAGATCAGAAATAACATTTAATGTTGCATGGTTCACATGATTTATTTCATGATTATATGTACATAATGTATAAATTCATCTGAAACCCTTTTCACATACTTGATCCTGTTTATTGTGCCGTCAACACATTGGAAAGTAAACATGACTATGTGAATAAAGTTTCCTAGATTTATCAGACATAGGGTTTTACTGATATGATAATCTACAACAGAGTTTACTTGCATTTGGAGAAGTGCTATGTTCTTTCTAGAGCATTGGTTAAAGTAAAGCTCAGGTTGGATGCATGGAGTATGGATCAGAAGGGACCGATATTGAACTTTGACTTAGATTTATTAAACTTACCTAATATCTATTCAAGTCAATATCGCCTAGTTGATCCTAGATCAAATGATCTTAATCCTGATATGATTAGGCTCAATCTTGAAAGGCTATTCGTGTTCTTTGATTTGTTAGTTAAGCCTACTTTTAGGTCAGGGTGATACATACATTTTGGGAACACGGTAGTGCAATTGAGTGGGAGCGCTAGCATAAACATGGAATCTATAGCTTCTATCTGGCGAATAGTAAGCAAAGGATGATCTCCTTCGAGCTTGACCAAACGAACATAAATGGTGGAGTACTCATTTCACATAAGCTGAAATATCATTTATACGGGGTCAAGTGTTTTAAGGATAAAATACATTGTAGGGTGTAACGGTAATTTAATCCCTTTACAGTGTAGATCATTCATATAGAGGATCATTGATCACATTAGGATTATAACAATGGATAACTAATGATGTGTCTATATGGTGGAACATATAGAGCATTCTATATACTGAGAGTGCAATTCTAAGTTCTATGCGTGGATTCAACGAAGAATTAATAAGTTAGTGAATTTTAGTGCTAAATTCTTGATCTACTTATTGGAAGCTCGGTTATATAGACCCATGGTCCCCGCACTAGTTGAGATAATATTGCTTGTAAGACTCATGTAATTGGTTTTGATTAATCAATTATAATTCTCAAATTAGACTATGTCTATTTGTGAATTTTTCACTAAGTAAAGGCGAAATTGTAAAGAAAGAGTTTATAGGGGCATATTTGTTAATTATGATACTTTGTATGGTTCAATTAATAAATATGATAAATGACAATATTATTTAATAATTATTTATATTTATTTAATAGTTAGAATTGGCATTTAAATGGTTGAATTAGAAAATTGGCGTTTTTGAGAAAATCAGATGCAGAAAAGATAAAACTGCAAAATTGCAAAAAGTGAGGCCCAAATCCACTTGTATAGGGCCAGCCACTTTTGTAGGAAATTTAAACTGATTTTTTCATTATTTTAATGCCAAATAATTCAAACCTAACCCTAGTGGAATGCTATAAATAGATAGTGAAGGCTTCAGGAAATTTACACTTAAAATTTCTACACTTCTGATTCAGAAAAAACTGAGCCTTCTCTCTCCCTATCTTTGGCTGACCCTTCTCTTTCTCCTTCCCTCTTCAATTTCGAAAATCTTAGTGTGAGAGTAGTGCCCACACACAGCAAGTGATACCTCAATCATAGTGAGGAAGATCGTGAAGAAAGATCATGAGCAAAGGAGTTTCAGCATCAAAGATTCAGAGAAAGAGATCCAGGTTCAGATATTGATAATGCTCTGCTACAGAAAGGAATCAAGGGCTAGATATCTGAACGGAAGGAGTCATATTATTCCGCTGCACCCAATGTAAGGTTTCTTAAACTTTATATGTGTTTAATTTCATCGTTTTAGAAAGTTCATATTTAGGGTGTTAATAAACATACTTGTGAGTAGATCTAAGATCCTGGTAAAATAATTCCAACAGTTACATCTTCAGATGGTACTGCAACGGCTTCGAGAACATAAGCTTTATGCCAAGTTCAAGAAATGTGAGTTTTGGCTATCTCAGATGTCTTTCCTAGGGCACATTGTGAGCAAAGATGGGATCAAGGTGGATCCTGGGAAGATTGAATCCGTCAGGGATTGGCCGAGACCGAAGACAGTGACAAAGATCAGAAGCTTCTTAGGTTTAGCTGGGTACTACCGTAGGTTCGTCGAAGGGTTTTCAAAAATTTCAATGCCCCTAACCGAGCTTACAAAGAAGAATCAGCGATTTATCTGGTCAGATAAGTGCGAAGCTAGTTTTCAGGAGCTAAAACAGAGGTTGATTACCGCTCCAGTGCTAGCTTTGCCTTCAGACAAGGAGAAGTTCGTAGTTTATTGTGACGCATCCAAACTGGGTTTGGGGTGTGTATTGATGCAAGCCGATCGGGTTATCGCTTATGCCTCCCGTGAATTAAAGGATTATGAGCAGCGATACCCGACTCATGATCTAGAGTTGGCCACAGTTGTTTTTGCATTGAAGATTTGGCGGCATTACCTTTACGGGGAAAAGTGTGAGATCTATACCGACCATAAAAGTCTCAAGTATTTCTTTACTCAGAAGGATTTGAATATGAGACAGAGGCGTTAGTTGGAATTAGTGAAAGATTACGATTGTGAGATCCTCTATCATCCCGGAAAGGACAATGTAGTGGCCGATGTCCTGAGCAGAAAGGGTCCCGGGCAAGTAGCTTGTATGGTTCAGATCTCACCTCAGCTAGTGGAGGATATGGTTAGATCCAGCATTGAGTTTGTGGTAGGACAGCTTCACAACTTAACGCTGCAATCTGACCTATTGGAAAGAATAAAAATCGCTTAGATGACGGATCCAGATTTAGTAAAGATCAGAGATGAGGTATTGGCTGGTCAAGCCAAGGACTTTTCAGTGTCAGACGGTGGGATGCTTTTGTACAAAGCCAGGGTTTGTGTTCCGAATAGTGTGGAACTTAGGAATGAGATCTTTGAGGAGGCTCATTCTACCCCATATTCTCTGCATCCCGGCACCGCTAAGATGTACCAAGATTTGAAACTGTACTTCTGGTGGAGCGGTATGAAGAAGAATTTGGTAGAATTTGTATCGAGATGCCTCACTTGTCAGCAGATTAAGGCTGAACATCAGAGACCAGCAGGGTTGTTGCAGCCTTTAACCCTACCAGAATGGAAATGGGAAGATATCACGATGGATTTTGTGGTCGGGTTACCTAGGACCACGGGTTTATTTGATTCCATCTGGGTAGTGGTGGATCGATTTACGAAATCTGCTAATTTTCTGCCGGTTAGAACAACATTTACAGTGGATCAGTTGACAGAGTTGTATGTCAGAGAGATAGTAAGACTTCACGGGGTACCGAAGTCTATAGTTTCGGACAGGGATCCAAATTTTGGCAAAGTTTGCAACGGGCAATGGGTACAAAGCTGAAATTCAGTACAGCATTCCATCCTCAGACAGATGGTCAGTCCGAAAGGACAATTCAGATATTGGAGGACATGTTGAGAGCCTGTGTTATGGACTTTGAAGGCTCATGGAATAAGTATCTACCGTTGATAGAATTTTCTTACAACAACAGTTACCAGAGTACGATAGGGATGGCTCCCTATGAACTATTATACGGTAGGAAATGTAGATCTCCCATCCATTGGGATGAGACAGGGGAGAGAAAATACTTAGGTCCAGAGTCAGTGCAACGGACCAATGAGGCGATAGAGAAGATAAAAGCTAGAATGCTTGCCTCACAGAGCAGACAGAAGAGTTACGCAGATCCGAAACGCAGAGATGTTGAGTTCCAAGTAGGGGAACATGTGTTTTTACGGGTATCTCCGATGAAGGGGATCAAACGTTTCGGGAAAAGAGGCAAGTTATGCCCTAGATTTACAGGACCTTTCGAGATTCTCGAGAAGATAGGTCAAGTGGCATATCGGTTAGCATTGCCTCCAGCTTTATCAGCAGTTCACAACGTATTCCATGTCTCGATGTTGAGAAAATACGTTTCAGATCCCTCTCATATACTCAGTTATGAGAGCCTTGAGCTACAGCCAGACATGACTTATGAAGAACAACCAGTGCAGATCCTGGATAGAAAGGATAAAGTCCTTCGGAATAAGACCATAGCATTGGTCAAGGTTCTCTGGAGAAACAGCAAGGTGGAGGAAGCCACCAGGGAGCTAGAGTCAGATATGAGAGCTCAATATCCAGAGTTATTCAGGTTAGATTTCGGGGACGAAATCCTTTTAAGGGGGGGATAGTTGTAAAGCCCGCTTAGGTTAATTTGGAAATTAGCAGTTAATTATGATTATTTATGAAAATTATTTATAGCTATTTAAATAATTTATTATACTGTTATTTATGGAATTCAGAAATGCATTGCTATGTCATTCAGTAGTTTTCATATTTTGCATTTCTGGTGCCCGGTATTTTGGAACCCGGCGTTTGGCTCAGTAGAAATCACAACTTAGTATGTTAGTAGTTTGGGACGGTTTATTAGACATTGAGAATATCGGGAATGGCCGGGAATTTAGAATTTCCCAAAATACCCCTTTAGTGTGTTTTATGTGATTTTAGTGTGGAGGGGCAAAATGGTCTTTTTGCCCCAAAGAGATTTTGTCTTTTAGTGATTTTATTATTTGAAAATAAATGTTTATTTTATATGTTTGTTGGCTGAAATAAAATGTTAATAGGTGGCTTTTATTTCATTATTCCATTTTATCAAAAAAATTACAAAGTAAAGAAAAGAAGAAAAATTTCAAAAAAACTCTCATTCTCTCTCTATTTTCGGCCAAGTCTTGGGCTGCTAGGGCTGGGTGTTTTTGCTCAAATTCTTGTGATTTTCATCTCCTCTTTGTGTAATCTAATAAAGGTTTGATCGCTTAGAACCTCTCTTTGTGTTTTCTTGTGTTTTAAGAAAGGATGGTATGATGCATGCTTGATTTTAATGTGTTCTTGCTGCTGTGAATTGAGGTTAATTTCTATGGTTTAATCTTGCTATTTTAAGTGGTTTAGAGCTTGTATATGCATGAAAATTACTTTGTTTCAAGTTTGGAAGTTCTAGCTCAAAAAAGTGATTTTTAGAAGAAAATGTTGTGAATCTGTTGTTGTGTTGTTGTTATTGTTTTTAATTGTTTTCAGAGGCTTAGTTAAGCTTGATTAAGTAGAATTAAGCCGGTTTGATTGCATGTTGTTTAGATTTGCTCAAGTTTGAGTTTAGAACTCAAAGCTTGAGCTCCAATGGTGTTTTCCATTTCTGTGCATTCTGGGTAGGTTTGATGCTTTAGAAATGTTATTTGGGATATATGGAGTAGGTCTGGAAGGTTTGAATCAATTTGGAGTTGAATTGGTTGAGATATGAATTTTTAAAATTCTGTCTGCGAGGAACCGAAATTCCGGTTGTGCATCCGGAATTCCGGATGGGCTTCGAAAATTCCCAGAACCGGAATTCTGGTTGGGCAACCGGTCTGCCGGTTGGGGAAATTTCAGAAACCCGTGTTTTCCTCATTTTTTATGTTTTAGGGGGTATTGCCATGCTTTTTATCGATAGGGAAACTTTTAGTTCCTAGTTTAAGTCCCCGGGAAGTGATTTAGCGTGTCACTTATAGTGTTGTGATTTTTATGGTTTAGGAGCACATGTCCGTAGCGCGGCTAAAGTTCCGGTCGGGTTGGCACACCTGAATTCGGAATCCAGGTAAGATTAGTATAACAGTATGCATATGTAGATTACATGTTTAGCGAGCATGTAGGAAGCCTATTAGATTACATTAGTTATGTATGTTGGCTTCGAACCATCCAACCCTGTCACGTCGGTACAGGCTGGAGTATGACCGACGGCGGAGTATGACCGGTTGGACCGATCAGTGACACTTGGTTGGTGGTTCCGTACTATTGACGTATCCCGTCGGTACGACAGCCGGAGTATGACCAGCGGCGGAGTATGACCGGTTCGACCGATCAGGAGGATATAGTAACACGTCGATACGTGGAGTATGACCGGCGGCGGAGTATGACCGGTTCGACCGATCAGGTTGTTACGTGTCAATAGTACCGTCCCTATGAACGTTCAGAACTCAGTACCATGTTGGACATGGCAATAGTGGCTCAGTACCGTGTTGGACACGGCAGTAGCGGGACTCAGTATCGTGTTGGACACGGCAGTTAGGGTTATGATCAGGGGTATGGGCGTCTGATCATGACCGGGATTATGTATGAATATTATTATGCTTTTCTTACTGAGTCTGTCGACTCACAGTTCTACGTTTATGTGTAGGTAAAGGCAAGGCTAAAGCTGATGGACCGTGAGCGAGCTTGTGAAGATTGTACATGTCGGGGCGGTTAGGCCTGGAGCGTACGATCATCGGGACAGCGAGGCTGATTTTGTAACTGGTCGTTAGACGACATTTATTTTGTGTATCAGTTAAACAGTTAAATCTTTTTGTAAATGATTTTATAATCAGGATCCCGAGTCTTTTGTAATATTGTTTTATAAGTTTAATTAAAAAGCAAAAATTTAATTAATCACGTTTTTCTATAAACCTCGTTGATTAGCAACGAGCTGCACAACATGTTTAAAAATCACGTAATACGCCTATGATAGTTAGGGTGTTACAATCTAGATGGTTATAATTCTATATTTAATTAAATACAAGAAAATACATATAGTTTAGCTTAGAATATAAAATTCTTTAAACTATGGTTTTCTTAAATTATTTCAAAATAAATAAAATTAATTATGTTGCTAATCAATTTTATTAGGTTAAACTAGTTTAATTAACCTAGTACAGTTATTCAAATCAGGCAAATGGGCCTTCACAATTGGGGTGGTTCATGTGAGGGGGTGCTGGGTTCAGTATGTCGTACCCACTACTATGGCTCCCAACTCTCACACAAGGCCCAAAAGAGAGGAATTTAACCTTAAAATGAACATCTGTTATTAATTGAATAGGCCCCAAAACTAAATGGGCCTAAATAAAATCTATCAAGAACTATGACATTTTATTTAGCAACATCAACCTATATGCATCTATAATGAAATTAAACACATAAGCTCACACAGGCACACTTTGGATGGGTCATATCATGTTGCTAGGTCATACACAGATGAAAGAAGATTGTAAATATACCTGTTACAAATTATTTAGTTGACCAAGGGAGCCATGAGTTAAAATCAGATCATGGATCTGTCAACAAGTTAACCATGGCTATTTGCAATCAAGCAATAATAGGTTTTGAAAACTTACACATAAGCTAAAACACATACTCCTGCAACAATGTTAGCTGGATAGTTGGAAGTAGGATTTATTTAATTTTAAATTAAATAATTAATTAAATAAAAAATATTTTCGAAAATTTTTAAAAAAAATTTGAAAAATTTGAAAATTTAAAAAAAAGTTTAAATTTAAAATTAAACCTACAATTTTGAAAAATTAAGTTTCAACCAACCTAAATATCATTTCAAAATTTGCTAACTACTTTTAAAATTTAAATGTTATTTTATAAATAAAAATTAAAAAAGATAAATGAATATCTTTTTCAGATTTTAAATGTAATTTAAATAAATAAAATAATAAAATTTAAAAGTTAGCAAAATATCTTACATCTTTTTAAAATTACATGATTATAGTTATCTTATTTTAAATTTAAATAAGGTCAAATTATTTAAAAAAATATATTTAATTTAAAAATTTAAAATCTGACCTTAAATTTAAAAATAATATAGACAATTAAGCAAAAAAGATAGATACTAACTATTTTTAAATTCAAATTACACTAATATCTTGAATTAAATTTAAAAAATATTAAATTAATTCATAATGATAATTAGAATTGAATTAGGAATAGTAATAGTATAAATATAGAACTACACAAAAATATCGGAAGTTAATTCCATGAAAAAGCTTGAAAAAACGAAGAAAAACGAAAAAATTGCGAGCTGTACGGACAGTTTTCGCGCGCGTGGGGCAGTGACACCATCCCGATATTTTTCGAAACTTCAAAAAATCATAACTAATTCAAATTAAATCGAAATTGAGTTCTGTAAAAAAGTAAATTGCTTAATTTTTTCCACACTATCCAATAAAAATAATTCCAGTAACAGATATTCAATTATTTTTTATGAAAATTCACAAACACCAATCAATCATCAAATAACACTCAATACAACATGATACCATCCAAAAACAAACAAACAATCGTTTTAAAGTCAGAATTTCTTGCAAGTAAATCAATTACCATGGCTTTGATACCAATTGTTGGAATTTATTTTACCAGGATCTTAGATCTACTCACAAGTATGTTTATTAGCACCCTAAATATGAACATTCTAAAACGATGAAATAAACACATATAAAGTTAAAGAAACCTTACATTGGGTGCAGCGGACTATAATGACTCCTTCCGTTCAGATATCTAGCCCTTGATTCCTTTCTGTAGCAGAGCATTATCAATATCTGAATCTGGATCTCTTTCTCTGAATCTTTGATGCTGAAACTCCTTCTCTGATGATCTTTCTTCACGATCTTCCTCACTATGATTGAGGTATCACTTGTTGTGTGTGGGCATTAATCTTACACTAAGAATTTCGAAATCTCAATGAGGAAGAGAGAGAGAGTGGGTTCGGCCAAAGATAGGGAGAGAGAAGGCTCAGTTTTTTCTGAATGAAAAAGTAGAATATTTAAGTGTAATTTTCCTGAAGCCTTCACCATCTATTTATAGCATTCCACTAGGGTTAGGTTTGAATTATTTGGCATTAAAATAATGAAAATATCAGTTTAAAAATTCAAACCAAGTGGCCGGCCATGTACAGTAATGGGCCTTACTTGGATTTTGAAGTTTTCTCAATTCTGCATCTGATTTTCTCAAAAACGCCAATTTTCAAATTCAACCATTTAAATGCCAATTCTAACTATTTAATAACTATAAATAATTATTAAATAATATTGTCATTTATCATATTTATTAACTGAACCATACAAAGTATCATAATTAACAAATATGCCCCTAAAACTCTTTCTTTACAATTTTGCCCTTACTTAGTGAAAAAATTCACAAATAGACATAGTCTAATTTGAGAATTATAATTGATTAATCAAAACCAATTACATGAGTCTTACAAGTAATATTATCTCAACTAGTGCGGGGACCATGGGTCTATATAACCGAGCTTCCAAAAAGTAGATCAAGAATTTATTACTAAAATTCACTAACATATTAATTCTTCGTTGAATCCACGTATAGAACTTAGAATTGCACTCTCAGTTATATAGAATGCTCTATATGTTCCACCATATAGAGACATCATTAGTTATCCATTGTTATAATCCTAATTTGATCACTGATCCTCTATATGAATGATCTACACTGTAAATGGATTAAATTACCGTTAAACCCTACAATGTATTTAATCCTGAAAACACTTAACCCCGTATAAATGATATTTCAGCTTATGTGAAATGATTACTCCACCATTTATTTTTGTTTGGTCAAGCTTGAAGGAGATCATCCTTTACTTACTATTCGTCAGATAGAAGCTATAGATTCCATGTTTATGCTAGCGCTCCCACTCAATTGCACTACCGTGTTCCCAAAATGTACGTATCACCCTGACCTAAAAGTAGGCTTAACTAACAAATCAAAGAACACGAATAGCCTTTCAAGATTGAGTCTAATCATAACAGGATTAAGAACATTTGATCTAGGATCAACTTGGCGATATTGACTTGAATAGATTTTACGGTAAGTTTAATTAAATCTAAGTCAAAGATCAATATCGGTCCCTTCCGATGCATACTCCATGCATCCAACCTGAGCTTTACTTTAACCAATGCTCTGGAAAGAACATAACACTTCTCCAAATGCAAGTAAACTCTGTTGTAGATTATCATATCAGTAAAACCCTATGTCTGATAAATCTAGGAAACTTTATTCACATAGTCATGTTTACTTTCCAATGTGTTGACGGCACAATAAACACGATCAAGTATCTGAAAAGGGTTTCAGATGAATTTATACATTATGTACATATAATCCTGTGAACCATGCAACATTAAATGTTATTTCTGATCTATATTAATAAGTAAATCTGATTATATTTAAATGAGTTTTATTTACGGCATAAAATCCAACACAAGATCCAAATGAGGAAGACGTAGCCTCAAGAGCAGCTGAGGGCTCCGAGGACGAAGAAGGAATTCCTGATGATGACTGCGAGGGAAACCTCGATGAGTATGCCTATAATGAAGGTAGCTATTCAGAGTTGGTGCTTCTAAGGCAAAAATCTATCGATCACGAAGCTGAGATCGAAGCCCAAAAAGCACGAAACCAAAAAATGCAAGAGGTGATTCTGGCCATGCAAAAAGCCATGGAGGCGGCTAGCATCCACGTACATCCCAAGGCAATGACTGCTGGGCCTGGCAAAGAACCAGAGGAATCCTCGCCTAGCACCCAACAGCAAAAGTCTAGGGAACCTAGCCCCATAAGGTATCCCGCTGAAGGGAACCAAAAGAAAAACCCTACCTCTACCCTAGGGCGAAATAAAAAGGCACAGGATCCGCGAAAGGTCCGCTTAGATTTCCCGATAGGGAAACGTTCGCAGAGGGGCAAGCTCCAAAAAGGGAGTCTTGGCCCTCAGGATCGAGAGGACCAAAAAAGCGTTTCCGTGCACCAGGAGCCCGGAGGTAGAGGAAGAAGAGGACAGAGATGTCCTCCCATTAATTTGAGAAATCAAATCAATGGGAATCAAGGTGACCTCTGGGATCACCTTGACCAAAAGAAATACGGGCCCGCAGTCTCCACGGGAACGTTAAATGAAGGAATCATGACGGAGCTCGCCATACTCCGAAAAGATATCGCCCGAGTCTCCCGGAGACAAAAAGGGGACGACTCCGACTCAGACTGTGAGGACGGGGAGCCACGTGCTAAGCAAATCCTGGAAGCAGAGCTCCCCAAGAATTTTAAGATGCCCGAAATGGCAGCTTATACTGGGAACTCCGATTCGAGCAACCACTTGTCGCGGTTTAACTGTGTCATGACAGTCATGAGAGTCAGCAATGACGCGAAGTGTCTGTGCTTCCCACTCACTCTAAGTGGATCCGCGGAAGAATGGTTCAAGAAGCTAGAACCAGGATCCGTGGGTTGTTGGAACAAGTTGCAGACCAACTTCCGGAGACAATTTGTCGCCGCACGAAAGGTCAACTTGGAGGTCAGTGCCTTGACTAAAATCAAGAAACTGCCCACCAAGACCTTGAAAAACTACATAAAGAGGTTCTGAGAGGAAGCCTCGAAGACCAAGAAAGTGGATGACGGACAACAGCTTGCCCTTCTCCAGGCAGGCATCCGTACAGGGACTCCCTTCTGGAACGAACTACAACAAGAGGGAGCTGCAAGCCTTCAGGACTTCCAGAAGAGAGTCCAAAAATATATCAACCTTGAAGAGGCCCAAGTAGTGGCCAATGGAGGATATTATCCCACCGGGATAGCAGGGTACATGCCCGGAGCACCGCCCTCGGGTACTGACCCGACCGCGGCTCCACTAATTAGCGGCATACAGTTCTCTGCTACTCCCGGATATAGTCAGGGCCAGGCCTTGGCACCCACATCATCCCATTTTAGAAACCCCTCAGGGATAAATGGAAAAGCTCCCTCGCACTCCGCTCCAACCGCTAGCCTAGCAGGCCCTTCCCAGGGCTCAAGGAGTAAACGATCCTCCAAAGGCAGCAACCGGATGGAGGAGAAACGCCAAAAAAGGGTGTACACTCCCCAGTACACCCAGTACACGGAGCTGACGGACTCCCAAGTGCGTGTGTACTTTGCTACTAGGGAAAATACGCACTACCGGAGACAACCTCCCTTATACAAGGACAGCTCCCGGAGGGATCCAAACAAAAGATGCGAGTACCACAACGACATTGGGCATAGCACAAACGAATGCAAGAATCTCAAGGACGAAATTGAAACCTGATCCGATTGGGCCACCTCTATGAGTGGATCAATAATCGGCTGCCCCACCTCAATCCGGGCCAGGCGACAGGGGTTGTGCCACAGGGAACACCAGGGGTGCAGTAGGAGTATTGGCTCTAGTTGCTCCCACCGGCGATGCCCAGCACATCCCCGGTCTGCCGCCCAGACCCAACGGGAGAGTAGCCATGATCTCCGGAGGACCCCATATTGGAGGAACCACCCGCAAAGAACTAAAGCAGTACGTGGGGGCCGTAAAGCACAATGAGGTTTGGGAGGTTACTTAACTCCCAGCTCAAAGGCTCCGGCTGATGGATCAGCCCATCATGTTCACGGAAGAAGACGCCAAGACGGTGCGCTTCCCTCATCATGATCCGTTGGTCATTGAGACCCCCATCGCCAATAAAGTGGTGGCCAGAGTCCTAATTGACAACGGAAGTTCCGTGAACCTACTTTTCAAGGAGGCCTTCATTGCAATAGGCCTGATGGACCGAGACCTCTCACCCAGCCATTCTCAACTCACAGGGTTTAACGGAACAACGCTTATCCCAAATGGGAAAAGTGAGGCTTCCCGTCACTTTGTGCCCGGACACCCCCTAAAGCACGTTCAAATACTGCACTTTTGTGGTGGTGGACTGCCCAACCGCTTATAACGCGATCCTCGGCCGACCGGCCCTGGTATATTTTGGCGCAGTCACATCTATTCGGCACCTGTGCTTAAAGTTCCCTACCCAGGAAGCTGGAATAGGGACGGTGAGAGGAAATCAGGGGGAGGCAAGGCAATGTTACAATGTTGCAACCCACATGCCCGTACTGATGGTCCGGGAAACTGTCGAGCCAGGAATGGCTGAAGAAGATGAGTTGGACCCCCGGGTGGGGTCCGAAAAAATTGTGGAACGATGGAGGATGTCAAGGAAATATCAGTGTGCGACCCCGACTCCACCAAAGTACTCCGGCTGGGAAAAAGCCTAGATCCGGAGGAAAAAGAAAAAAATAATAAAAACACTGAAGGGCACCATCGACATTTTTGCATGGCGCCAAGAGGACATGACCGGCATAAGTCCCCATGTCATCACCCACGTCCTCAACGTCAACCCGGACATGCCACCAGTCCAACAAAAACGACGTCCCCTCGACTCGGCAAAGGCCGAAGCCCTAGAGAAAGAGGTGGACAAGCTTCTGACGAACAACATGATCCGCGACGTATACTATCCGGAATGGCTAGCCAATTCGGTCCTGGTGCCCAAGCTGAACGGAACTTGGCGAATTTGTGTAGATTTCACCGATCTAAATAAAGCTTGTCCGAAGGACTGCTTCCCGCTGCCCAGGATCGACCAGATTGTAGATGCCACTTCCGGATTCAAATTACTATCCTTCATGGACGCCTACGCCGGGTATAACCAAATAAAGATGCACACGGCAGACCAAGAGTGCACTAGCTTCAGGACCGATAAGGGGGTATACTGCTACCTAGTCATGCCTTTCGGACTGAAGAACGCTGGAGCGACCTACCAGAGAATGGTCAACCGAATGTTCAAGGGCCTCCTAGGGAAAAACATGGAGGTATATGTGGACGATATGCTCGTAAGGTCTAAAGCATGCAATAGCCATGCAGACGACTTAGAAGAGTGTTTTGAGGTAGTCCGGATATACGGCATTGTTAGGCTAAAATTAGTCTAAGTTTCGAGTCATATTTTCGGTTAGTTTTCACTCTTTGTTTCTAGTTTTAGGGCTATTTTACGCTTGATTCTTTTGTTTCAGGTCCTTGGCTGTTTAAAGAAAGTATGTACAAGAATTGAGGACAAGTGGTGAAAGAATCGAGAAGAAAAACCAAGATTAGTGCCTCTGCCTGTTCCAGTCGCGACGGGGAATTTGCCAGTTGCGACGGGAACTGGCAGAGAGGATCTCGAAGTTTCAAAGTTTAACCCCGTCGCGATGGGGGCTTTGCCAGTCGCGACGGGGACTCAGAGACGGGATTTTTGGGCAGTTTTGTAATTTCACGAATTTTAAGGATGAGACTTGTTTTAAATAGATGGAGTTTTTGGAAATTAGGGTTGATTCAGAATTAGAACCCTAGAAACAAAGAAGGAGGCTAGAAGAGCGGCTTGTGGCAACCCAGATCAATTGCTTCAACTAGTTCTTTCTCTTCTCTTTAATTTTTCTACGCTATTTTCTGTTTCAATGTTAAATCATAAATACTTTTGATTAATATTCACTCATCTTGATTAATATTCTCTCATCTTGATTAATATTCACTTGTTTCTTTAAGTATCTTGAATTTCTTTCTTCCTTTTTAAATCATAAATACTTTTGATTTGCCAAATAGAATTATAAGTATATTTTAGTAGTAATTAGTCCAATTCCTTGAAGGATCGACCTCACTCCTCGTGAGTTTTACTACTTGAAACGATACGTACACTTGCGTGTGCTAAATATCGCAACAAGTTTTTGGCACCGTTGCCGGGGAATTGTATAAAGATTAATATTACCCAAAATTATACTAACTTCTACTTTGGTTTATTTTTCTTGCTAATTACTAATCTTTTTCTTGCAATATTTTCTTTATCTATTTCAGGAATCCTAGTGTATGCACCGTCAAGGACAAGCAGTCATATTACCAGTTGATCCTGAAATCGAGAAAACTTGTAGGAGAAACCGAAAGAACAAGAGGCAAGAAAGAGTTTCACCAACTGCTGAAACAATAGAAATCATGGCTGCTAATGTGAATGCGAATGCTACAAATAACGACAATAATGGTGGTGTCGTGGAAGATCATGCTAATGGCCGTAGCTTAAGAGATTACATTCTCCCTACTCTTACAGGAGTGCAGTCATGTATCAGGCCACCAGCAGTGGATGCGAACAACTTTGAAATCAAACCTGCCATACTTCAAATGGTGTAGTCTTCAGTTCAGTTTGGTGGCCTCCCTTCTGAAGATCCTAATCTGCATCTCTCTAACTTCATGGAACTTTGTGAAACTTTTAAAGTTAATGGAGTTAGTGATGATGCCATTCGACTGAGATTGTTCCCATTCTCGCTCAGAGAACGAGCCAAGAGTTGGTTAAACTCCTTGCCACCGAACTCTATTGCCACCTAGAATGTTCTGGCAACAAAATTCTTGTCAAAGTTCTTTCCTCCAGCAAAGTCTGCAGAGCTGAGAGGAGAAATCAACAACTTCTGCCAACAAGATAATGAATCTCTCCATGAGTCTTGGGAGAGGTTTAAGGATCTGATCAGAAAGTGCCCTCATCATGGTATAGAGAAGTGGATGCTGGTCCACAATTTCTACAACGGGTTGGTTGGTAACACTAAAACTCTGATAGATGCAGCAGCTGGTGGAGCCTTTATGAGAAAGAGTTCTAATGAGGCTTACGATCTATTGGAGGAGATGGCTCTAAACAATCAGCAGTGGCCAACTGAAAGGAGTCAAACTAAGAAAGTAGCTGGTGTGTTAGAGGTTGATGCCATTACAAAGTTGACAGCTCAGGTTGAGGCCTTGACAAAGCTAATTGCAGGGCAAGCTAAACAAGCCCAAGTTGTTTGTGAGATATGTGGAGGCAACCATCACTTTTCTGAGTGTCAAGCAGATGTGGATGATTTGCCAATGGATGAAGCAAAAGCCATTGGGAATTATTCTCAAAACAACAACAACAACTATGGGTTCAACAAAGGAGGTAACCAAAGAAACAGTGGGTTCTATCAGCAACGAAATCAAAACTAGACACAGAACCAACAGTTTAATCAGCAACAAGCCTCTGGTGGAAATTCTAGTTTGCAAATAGATTTTCTGCTACAATTCATGACTGAAACTAGATCTTCCATTAAGGACCTGCAGACTCAGATGGGCCAACTAGCAACTCAGGTAGCAACCCGTCCTCAAGGGAATTTTCCTAGCACAACTGAAGTCAATCCCAAAGAAAACTGCAAGGCAATTACCCTGAGAAGCGGTAAGAAATATGATGGGCTTGAATTGCCACAACCAGCTAATGGAGATAAGGAGATTAAAGCTCAACCAGTGCCAACCCTAACACCAACAGTAGAGAAGGCTACTGATAGCTCAGCACAACCACAACAGTCTCCACCAATCAGTATTGATCACCATGTGAAAATACACTATCCTCAAAGACTCCGAAAGACCAATCTAGACAAGCAGTTCACAAAATTCCTAGAGGTCTTTAAAAGACTACACATCAACATTCCTTTGGCTGAAGCCTTGGAACAAATGCCCCGTTATGTGAAGTTCATGAAGGAGATATTGTCTAAGAAGAGAAACATGGAGGACTATGAAACAGTGGCATTAACTGAGGAGTGTAGCGCCATTTTACAAAAGAAACTACCGCCCAAGCTTAAAGATCCGGGTAGTTTCAATATTCCATGCTCTATAGGGGGTTCGGTGGAAACTAAAGCTCTATGTGATTTGGGAGCAAGCATTAATCTAATGCCATTGTCTGTCTTCAAAAGGCTAGGATTGGGAAAAGCAAAGCCTACAACAGTGACTTTACAACTAGCAGATCGTTCTTAGACTCATCCTCGTGGGATAATTAAAGATGTACTAGTGAAGGTTGGTAAGTTTATCTTCCCTGTTGATTTCCTAATTCTTGATATGGAGGAAGATTCAACTATTCCCATTATTTTGGGAAGACCATTCTTAGCCACGGGTCGAGCATTAATAGATGTTCAAAAGGGGGAGTTAAAGTTGCGAGTGCAAGATGAAGAGGTCAGTTTTAATGTTTTTGCCCCAACCGACATTCCTACCTGTTGCAAGATTGAGATGGTGAAGGGTTCTTTTGTTAAAGCTGATAAGAAGAAAGCAAAGCCTAAAGAGCAACTTCGAACGATTCGGCGGTGTTGGAAAAGATTGATGTGTGGTAATTCTGAAAGTGAACTTACTCTTGTGCAAAACTCTGAAATTAGCAACATGGGAGGTCAATTTGACCAAGCCAAGTCCGCCATGATTCTGGCGCCACTATGAAGATCTCGGTCAACGTCTAGCAGAGCGACAATAAAGACAGCGCTATTGGGAGGCAATCCAATCTTTTATTTAATTTTACTTTATTTTTCTTTTGAATTTTTAGAAAACAATTACAAGTGCTTTGTATCATTTTAATTTGTTTCATTGCATTTAGGTTAGATTTGCATTTAATTAGTTGTAAATTAAAACCGTGAAAATCGTGAAAAAAAAAGTATAGAAACCAAGAAAAAAAGGCCATTGCTACAGTTGTCACGACGTGAAAGATTCCAGTCGCGACTTGGCATCCTACGAAAAAAAAAGGCTAGGCTACAGTAGTCGCGACTAAGGCATTGCCCGTCGCGACTGGGAAGAACACGAACAAATTTTGAAACTTTCTGCCAATTCCTGTCGCGACGGGGCAGCATGCCCGTCGCGACAGGACCCTCCTTCAGCAAAATAAAAACCCAATTCGCCCAACCCCTTCTGATGGGGGCTCAGGTAAGTCCTTCTCACCTTGAATATAATAGCACATTGGGGACAATGTGAATCTTTAGTTTGGGGGGAGGGATTTAAAAATTTTATTTTCTGCATTTTAATTTGCATTTTTTTATTTAATTTTTTGCTTTAATTTTTTGTTTTTGTTAGGAATGGCATTAAGATAAAAGATAATTGTGTGCTGCTGTTTAATGTAATGTGCTCTAAAATTGCGAAATAACTGTGTGCTTAATTCTGTTAACTCTTTGGATTAGTTTGGATGCTTATATAACATGTGTAAGAATGCAATTTGATGATCTGTGAAATATGTTATAATTATTTTACTATGGTTTGTGGTAAGATTGACTGAATAGTTTAGAACTTGCATGTCTTATTCTTTTGAGGCGAAATCCTTGACAACATTCAGTAGGAATATGATTTAGGCATTTGTTGGATAGTTTGAGCCTTTCAAGCCTACCATGAAATGATTATCCTTAGTTAACCCTCTTGAGCCTAAACTTGTTTTGTTCTTCACCTGTTGAACCGAAATATGTATCCACACTGTTAAATTTTGTCCTCACTATTTTATCAATGATATCATAAGCTATATAATTAGTTTGGGGGAGCAAAATGCATGGTGTGAGAGAAGATAGAAAAAAAACGTGCAAGATTGAGAAAAAAAAATATAAGTTGTAAGATCAATATCATTGAATAAAAAAAAAATATTGAAAAAAAAACTTGATTCAAGAAATATAATAAAATTCAGTGATGTTGAGAAAAAGAAAGAAAATAATTTTTCTCAATCATGGTTAGTTGTGGAAAACTTTGGGAAATTTGAAATTAGAAGAAGCTTGTGGGTTATTTTTGTGCTTATGATATCTTTAGCCAAAATTGTTTTTCATTTTCCAAATATCTAAGCCATACTTTATAAACCTCAAAAAGCCCTATTGATTCTGAAAGGATATTGTCAACATTAGTGGAGAGAGATAAGCATGCAAGCATATGAGTTATCGGGTAGTGGAATGGTTGGAAAGAGTAAAACCATTATAACACTGTTTCGATTGTGAAGTCATCTTGTGTTTGTGCAGTATGTGATAAACTGAGCATCGAAATTAATTGTTAGAGTTGGTGGAATTTAAATTCTAGTTTGGGCAATGAAAGAGAACAGCACATGAGCAGTAGTATTGTGATTATCTGATAGCGTAGTAAGTAGATTAGTAGTTAGTAGTATTTATCTTACTCGAGGGCGAGTAAGAATCTAGTTTGGGGGAATTTGTTAGGCTAAAATTAGTCTAAGTTTTGGGTCGTATTTTCGGTTAGTTTTCACTCTTTGTTTCTAGTTTTAGGGTTATTTTACGCTTGATTCTTTTGTTTCAGGTCCTTGGCTGTTTAAAAAGTATGTACAAGAATTGAGGACAAGTGGGGAAAGATCGAGAAGAAAAACCAAGATTGGTGTCTCTGCCTGTTCTAGTCGCGACGGGGAATTTTCCAGTCGCGACGGGAACTGGCAGAGAGGATCTCGAAGTTTCAAAGTTTAACCCCGTCGCGACGGGGACCCAGAGACGGGATTTTTGGGCAGTTTTGTAATTTCAAGAATTTTAAGGATGAGACTTGGTTTGAATAGATGGACTTCGTGGAAATTAGGTTTGATTCAGAATTAGAACCCTAGAAACAAAGAAGGAGGCTAGAAGAGCGGCTTGTGGCGACCCGGATCAATTGCTTCAACTAGTTCTTTCTCTTCTCTTTAATTTTTCTATGCTATTTTCTGTTTCAATGTTAATTATGGATTTGATTATGGATGTTTTGAACTAAACTCCTATTTAGGGAGAATGATGAATGTTGTTTAAGTTTTTCCTAGTTAATGAATAATTGCCATTCCTCCATCTTGATTGTGAACACTATTCATATTTGTGTTTAATTTCCATGTGCAAGATTGATCACCTTTTACATGTTTTATGATCTCAATTCGAAATCTGAAAAGTGAGAATTGAGAATGCTAAAATTGGATAGTCTAGGTTTTGATGTGAAACGAAAGTATTTACATAGCGTTTGTGACATTTAGATTATTGCTTAATGCTGATTTCATGTTAGTTTAATTAAGAGATTAATTAGAGAGCATGAGATTTAGAACCTAGAAGATCTGAAAAAAGCTAGGTTAATTTATAATATGTCATTCACTTCAAGAGAAGGATATCAATTAGACATTAACATTGGTAACTTAACAATAGGATTCGTCTCCCTATTCTCTCATCTTGATTATTATTCACTTGTTTCTTTAAGTTTCTTGAATTTCTTTCTTCCTTTTTAAATCATAAATACTTTTTATTTGCCAAATAGAATTATAAGTATAGTTTATTAGTAATTAGTCCAATTCCCTGTGGGATCGACCTCACTCCTCGTGAGTTTTACTACTTGAAACGATACGTACACTTGCGTGTGCTAAATATCGCAACAGGCATGAAGCTCAACCCAAAGAAATGCACCTTTGGGGTCAAATCAGGAAAATTTTTGGGCTTCATCGTCAGCCAGAGGGGGATTGAAGCAAACCCAGAAAAAATCCTAGCTCTCCTGAGCATGCCATCTCCCAAGAAGCATAAAGACGTGCAGAGCCTAACCGGAAACGTTGCTGCCCTGAGCCGTTTCATCTCCCGGTCTACAGACAAGTGCATCCCCTTCTTCAACATATTGAAGAAGTGTCAAAAGTTTGAATGGTCGGACGAGTGCGAGGAGGCATTCAAAAAATTCAAAGAACATATGGCCACGCCCCCCATCCTATTAAAACCCGTTCTCGGAGAAGACCTATTCCTATATTTGGCCGTCTCCGAGCACGCGGTCAGCGCTGCCCTAGTCCAGGAAGAAGAGAAAACTCAACATCCCGTGTACTATGTTAGCAAGCGCATGATAGGAGCAGAGCACGGTACTGTTGGAAATTATTTACCAGGATCTTAGATCTACTCACAAGTATGTTGTTTAAACACCCTAAATATGAACTTTCTAAAACGATAAATTAAACACATATAAAGTTAAGAAAACCTTACATTGATGCAGCAGATTTAATGTCTCCTTCCACTCAGATCTCTAACCCTTGAATCCTTTCTGCAACAGAGTATAATCAAGATCTGAGCCCAAATGTCCTTCTTCTTCAAGTTTGATCCTTCACAGTCTTCCAATCTATGATTGAGTTACTGCTTGCTCTGTGTGGGCACTCACTCTTTCACTAGGGTCACGAAATTGATGAAGGAGAAAAGAGAATAGGGATTTCGGCCAGGTATAGAAAGTGGGGAAGGCTCAGTTTTTCTGAAGAGAGAAATTTCTGTCAGAAAGGCTATTGAAAACTTACTTTGTGACTGAGCCATCACTTTCTATTTATAGGCAACTACTAGGTTTAGGTTTAGAATTATTTGGCATTAAAATAATGAAAATATTAATTTGAAAAATCAACTTAAGTGGCCGGCCATGGTGTTGTAATGGGCCTCACTTAATTTTGCAATTTTATCAAATTTTATCTCTATTTTCTCAAAAACGCCAATTTTCCAATTCTAACCTTTTAAATGCGAAAACTAATTATTTAATAACTAAAATAGATTATTAAATAATATTGTCATTTAATTTAATTATTAATTAGACATATAAAGTCCATTAATAAATAAATAAACCTAGAAAACTCTTTTCTTTACAATTTCACCCCTGCTTAGTGAAAATTCATAAAATTAGACATAGTCTAACTTTAGAATTATAATTGATCAATCACGAATCAATTAATGAGTCTTACAAGCATCTTGTTCTCAACTAGAATGGGGACCATGGATCTATATGCTGAGCTTCCAATAAGTGAACCAAATTTACCAAGTAAATTCCTACTTATTAATTCTTCGTTGAATCCACTCTTAGAACTTAGAATTGCACTCTCAGACTTATATAGAGCATATTGTATGTTTCACGATATCAATATACTATCTCATTTAACCATTGATATAATCTTATTGTGATTTAAAGATCCTCTATATAGATGATTTACATCGAGATGGGATTTCTTTACCGTTCTCACCCCTCAATGTATTTTGCCCCTTAAAACACTTAGCTACCTGTAAATGGTGTTTAGTGATCTAATGATTAGTCAGTTAAACAAGAGCTCATCCATTTACTTCTATTTGCTAAGCTCGAAGGTAATCATCACTTGACTTCTATACACCAGTAGAAGCTATAGATTCCATATTTATGTTCAGCACTCCCACTCAATCATACTATCATGTTCCCAAAATATACGTATCACCCTGACCCAAAGGTAGGCTTAACTAATAAATCTAAGAACATGAATAGCACTCCTGAGTTGAGCCTAAGCATATCAGGATTTAGATTCTTTTAGTCTTAAGATCAACTACTGATATTGACTTGGAAAGATATGTATAACGGTAAGTTTGTAATATCTTAACTTAGTTGCAATATCGGTCCAGTCCAATGTATACTCCATACATTCGAAACTAGCATACTTTACTAATGTCCTAGAAAGAACATAACACTTACTCCAAGTGTAAGTGCACATCATCGCTGATTATCACATCAGTGTAAATCCAATAACACTGATGAAACAGGGACCAAAACTTTTGATTCATATGATCACAATCACATTCCACTGTGTTGACGATACTGTAATTGTGAATAAACATATGATCTGGATTTAACTGATTCTGTGTGTATGAATGTAATAAACATATTTAACATATTAAACCATTAGCATGTAAAATTCATGCAAACATCAATCACTTCAAATTTCTTATATTGATAACTAATCAGATTGTAAAGAGTTTTATTTAGGGCATAAAACCCAACAAACTCCCACTTGCACTAATATAAAACAAACTGTGCAAATAGGTCAATCTGATATCTTGATTTTCAGATCAAGTGTAGTATATTTGAATCCACCCAAACTTCTGGAAACTAGTTCATAAATACACTTATGAAACATCCTTTACTATATGCTTTACTCATCAAGGGATACTGAAATCTTTACTGTTTTAAAAGTACATCTGAATTAACAGAAGACATATCTCTCATATTTTAAAATATGTAATTGAGATAATACAGTGTAGACTTTTCTTCAGTGATATAACTTGCTGGTATTTTCGAATAGACCAAGTTACAATTCTTCTCTGGTAGAGCTTGAATAATTCCTCCACCCCCAAAGTAAGTACCATCTTATATAAATCGAAATTAGATGGTGAGATACAAAGAAAACTGATACACAGTTCCTTAATATCTAACATATAGATCACTTTCATAAATCCTTCTTGAATATCTTCTAATGTTCCCTATTTGATTACATCTCAGATAGCTCCCACTCAATAGCAGATGTCTGGTTAAATAATACTTTAAACCTCTGATTGTTTAGAGAGTTACCTAGTTGTGACTTTTGTATTAGTCTGAAACTTTAAGTCAAGACTAGGTCATCAACATAGCAGACTACTATTTGAAGTGAAAAATACATGCCAGAGATAAAGTAATCAAAATTAAGATACCGTCAAATTTTATGAGGATTAAGAATTCTTGGTTCAAGTCATTCGAATGGACTGAACTAGAGTTCTTTATCTTATTCTCATAATTCTGATAAGCTATTCCTATCCATGTAAATGGTTAGATTTGCTTTTCAGTAGTGTTCTTAAGTACCTATCACAATTGTCAACCTAATGAAGATGGGTATAGAACTTTAAAATTCTCCCACTCAATTAAGGTAGTGTGAAACTTTAACAAAGAACTTTCAAAGGTATCAAACTTTTACTTACAACAGTAAAAACGAAATGGAACATACAATCAAGATCAAGAATTTATATTGACAATAGCTGACTCATTATATTACTTCCATGTTTAAAGAAGATATGTGTTTCATAGGGAATTGTGGAATGGACTCCCCCCCTAAGATTATACATATAGGGTACTATGGATAACCTCCACCCCTAAGTATATAGAGATTATGATCCACCCCTAAAGGTAGTAAAGATCATGATTCTCTTAGTGTGATAGAGTTTATGTGGAGTTGAATACTATCCAGAGTTCATTAGATATAAAAGATCGTTGAACTGCATAGTTTTCTTAACTTTTCTCCACCCCTATCAGATCAAAAGATCCTTTTATTAAACAAATTCTTAATAATTGTATGAGAATTAACAATTATTGATAAACATAGAAATAGTTTCTAGTGTTTATTTATTATAACTCTATGAAGAGTTGTAAATATAATAGAATTTGCATCAATAATAAAAACACTAACACATACAAACATATAAATATAATGTGGTAATAATTGATGAAGATAAATTAAATGAAGCTCAATCTCATAATTTGCAATAGTAAATTTCGAAAATTATAAACTTTATTAATAAAAAAAAATGTATTGCAACAATATGAGAGAAACAGGGATAAATATCCCTAACTAAAATTTGAAATCCAAATTGTCTTTAAACTAAAACAATTAATTCAAAAATTGAAGAGCTTCATCTTCATCTGGACGATTTCACCCTTGGTCCAGCTTGCTGATCCAACTCAATTGAGTTCAAGTAGCTTGGCCTATAAGAAGAAGAAAACAAATAAACAAAGTTAGTCCAGAATCATAAATCCAATTGGATAATAATTCACTAAACTTTTTAAAGTTTATTAATGGAAATACCTTGTTTCTTTGCAAGAAGTTTAGGACACTGGGGTTTCCAATGACCTTTCTCATTGCAGTAGAAACACTTTCCTTTAAGTGTAGCATCACCAGAAGGAGCAGCCTTTTTATTGGCTTTTGTTCGCTTCTTGGTGTTGTTCCACTTCTTCTTCAATTTGGGCTTTGAAGCAGAGGCAACATTTGCTTCAGGTTTCATCGTTCCATTACCATTCCCAGGATTGTGAGGTTTACTCCCTTTCTTCTTGGGTCCTCCAATCAAATTTTCATAAGTTTGAAGGTCATTGACTAATTCGTGAAAGTCAATTTCCTTCTTATTCATGACATAATTTTATGTATATGGTAGAAATGCTGGAGTCAGACTATTCAAGATAAGACTAACTTGAGTAGCACTGTCCATTTCAGCACCATGATCCTGGCTTTCTTGGAAATAACTAGACATGAGGAGAACATGGTCATGCACGTTTTGATGAGGTTCCATCCGTGCATTAATGTACTTCTTAGTCGCGTCAAAGCGTGACTGAAGTGATGCCTTACCGAATAGCTCATTTAACTTCGTCATAACTTCAGCAGCCTTCTCAGTTTTAGAAAACTGAGTTTTGAGGGTGTCAACCATGCTAGAAAGCATAAATTATATAGCTTTTTCATTTGCTTTCTGCCAACGCTCATACTTTTCTTTCACAGCTTTGGAAGCATTATCCCCAGGCACTTCAGGTGACGGCTCAGTTAAAACAAACAAGGCACTTTCTCCTATGAGAGCAATATTAATGTTCTCATTCCATTTATTAAAGTTAGATCCATTCAGCTTATTTTCAGTCAACAGTGATAACATGGGATTCATTTTGACAAAACAGTATACTACAAAATAATAGAAATCAACAAATAATAATTAAATAATGGTTTAACACACAAAATCAATTCAGAAATTATAAGCACATAGCAAGTAGGAATGATATGAGAAAATACTTAAAAAATTCAATCCTAAATAATTTCCAAGGTTTTCAGCAAACTGATATCAGTGTCCCGTTTAGGCGAGAGTCAAAGCTACCATCCATTGAATAGAGTTGTCAGCTCATCTAAAATGTTAAACATTCTAGCAACCTTTTATTCGATCAAGATTGGAATCCAGCGTTGTCCCGTTTAGGCGAGAGTCAAGGCTATTCTATCTCATGAGCTTCTACCATTGTTTCGCAATTTGCAAGTCAAATATGGTCGCCACCATTAGGGTGATCTATACCATATAAAACACTTACAAACCACTTATCATGCGAGATTAAACGGTGCGAAATTGCTAATGAACGTTCCTCCATTAGGGAGGATTACTCACTAAAACAAACGCGGTGTAAAACCAACAATGGAGATCGAATATCTTAATAATAATAAAGCTCATTATTTAAAATGTATTTTCTTTATTATTCTAATAAATAAATTCTCATTAAATTCAAAATTTAGAATTGAAATTCAAAATAAGAATTTAATATAATATTTATAAAACTATACTTAGATGGTGATTGAAATAAAATTAATTATTTCCATCTTAGTAATAATCTTAAATATAAATATTAAGGAAATTAATTTAAGTTGAATTAAATTAAATAATTAGCAACTTAAAAATTTCCTTTGAGAATATATTTATTGGGTTGGAAAATTTAAAGTATATAAAAATACAATTTTCGAAAATAATAAAAATAGAAAAGAAATACTTCAAGCAAAAATATCATCTATCTAGATATTCTTTTGACTAGTTAATTTAATTTCTAATAATATATATATTTTAATTTCAATTATTTTAAATTAATCAATTAAATGAAAAAATCATTGATTGTAGTTGGTCCAAGAATTAATTAAAATAAATAATTAATTTACAACTCAATCTATTTTTCAAAATAAAAAATTCGAAAATATTGCATAATTAAAATGCAAATTTCGAAATTGATTAATAAAATAAAGAAAAAATATATATTTTGAAAATTATTTAAATATAAGTTGAAAAATTAAATTTCAACCTAAAAATAATTTTCTATTTAATTAAGTGTCATGAAAAATCAATAAATATTTAAGTATCATGATGAAAATCAACTTAGATATTTAGATTTTTCAAGTTAATTAAATGTATTAAATTCAAGAAATAATAATTAAGTGTAGAGAAGGCTTAATTATTTATTTCTAGTTTAATACTAGGAAAAGTATACTTAATAAAATTGTACCAAAATTAATTATTTAAATAATTAATTTCACAAAGTATAATATTTTTCTATTTAAATATTAGAAATAATAAGTAGTCTAGAAATTACTATCTAGAAAATATCTTATTTGACTAAGTATCTTTTCAAAAATTTGAAAAATATCTAATTTAAGTTATATAGAAAAAAAAAATCTAAAACTTAAATAATTTCAAATTTAGATTTAATTAAATATCAAAAATTAAGTTGTAACCACTTAATTTGAAGATATCTTTTTAAAGTTAATATTTGAAAAGATATTAACCAAAAAAAAATATCTAAAATATTCCATTTTAAGTTAATATTTGAAAAGATATTAACTTAAAAAAATATCTTAAGAATCTTTAATAACTAATGCCTAGGATTCCTCAACTTGAATTAAAATTTAAATCAAATATTCAAATTTAAGTTAGATAAGAAAAATCAGTTGATACAACTAATTTATAACTTAAATAGGAATATTTAATTAAATAAGCTCCAGAAAGAATCTTAGTTAGTTAAAATTCTATATTTAATTAAATACAAGAAAAATACAAATAGTTTGTCTAGAAATAATATCTAAACTAAAAGTGTTTTTCTTAAAAATTAACTTTAAAATATTAAAATGAAAATAAATTTCATATATTTTAAAAGTTAATTATGTTGCTAATTCAATTTTATTAGGTCAAACTAATATAATTAACCTAGTACAGTTATTCAAATCAGGCAAATGGGCCTTCACAATTGGGGTAGTTCATGTGAGGGGGTGCTGGGTTCAGTATGTCGTACCCACTTCTATGGCTCCCAACTCTCACACAAGACCCAAAAGAGAGGAATTTAACCTTAAAATAAATAACTGTTATTAATTGAATAGGTCCAATTACTAAATGGACCTAAATAAAATCTATCATGGTGTGACATTTTATTTAGCAACAACCTATATGTATCTATATTAAAACAAAATAAACATATAGGCTCACACAGGCACACTTTGGATGGATCCTATCATGTTGCTAGGTCATACACAGATGAAAGAAGATTGTAAAATTTACCTGTTACAAATTATTAACTTGACTAAGGGAGCCATCAGATCATTAGATCTGGCAAAAAGTAACCATGGCTATTTGCAATCAAGTAATAATAGGTTTTAAAAACTTACATACAAGCTAAAACCACATACTCCTGCAACAAGGTTAGCTGGATAGTTAGAAGTAGGATTTATTTAATTTTAAATAAATAATTTGAAAAATAAATAATTAAATAAAAAAAATATTTTAATTTTCGAAAAAATAAAAATAAATTTTAAAAAAAAAATTTAATTTCGGAAATAAAAATAATTTAAATTTTGAAATTTAAAATTAAACATACTTTTTGAAAAATTAGGTTTCAACCAACCTAAATATCATTTCAAAAATTTGTTAACTACTTTTAAAAATTAAATGTTATTTTAAAAATAAAAATTAAATAAAAATTAGAAAAGATAAATGAAATATCTTTTCAGATTTTAAATTTAATTTAAATAAATAAAATAACAAAATCTAAAAGTTAGCAAAATATCTTACATCTATTTAAAATTACATGATTATAAATATCTTATTTTAAATTTAAATAAGGTCAAAATATCTAAAAAGATTTAATTTTAAAAAAATATATATTTAAAATCTGACCTTAAATTTAAAAATAAGATAAGATATAATCAAATTTAAAAATAAGATAGATTTTTAAGCAAGAAGATAGATACTAATTCTATTCAAATTCAAATTACACTAATATCTTGAATTAAATTTAAAAAAATATTAAATTAATTCAAAATGATAATTAGAATTGAATTAGGAATAGTAATAGTATATATACAAAACCATACAAAAAATCGGAAGTTAATTCCATGAAAAAGCATGAAAAAACGAAGAAAAACGAAAAAATTGTGAACTGTACGGACAGTTCTCCGATCGCAGGAAAATTTCAGCAGAGCCCCGATTTTTTCAAATCTTCAAAAATTCATAACTAATTCAAATAAAATCCAAATTGAGTTCTGTGAAAGGCTAACTTGCTTAATTTTTTCCATACTATCCAATAAAAATAATTCCAGAAACAAAATTGCAATTATTTTTCACGAAAATTTACAAACATCAATCAATCATCAAATAACACTCAATACAACATGATACCATCCAAAAACAAACAAACAATCGTTTTAAAGTCCAAATTTCATGTAACTAAATCAATTACCATGGCTCTGATACCAGTTGCTGGAAATTATTTTACCAGGATCTTAGATCTACTCACAAGTATGTTGTTTAAACACCCTAAATATGAACTTTCTAAAACGATAAATTAAACACATATAAAGTTAAGAAAACCTTACATTGATGCAGCGGAATTAATGTCTCCTTCCACTCAGATCTCTAACCCTTGAATCCTTTTTGTAGCAGAGTATAATCAAGATCTGAGCCCGAATGTCCTTCTTCTTCAAGTTTGATCCTTCACAGTCTTCCAATCTATGATTGAGTTACTGCTTGCTGTGTGTGGGCACTCACTCTTTCACTAGGGTCACGAAATTGATGAAGGAGGAAAGACAATAGGGATTTCGGCCAGGTATAAAAAGTGGGGAAGGCTCAGTTTTTCTGAAGAGAGAAATTTCTGTCAGAAAGGCTATTGAAAACTTACTTTGTGACTGAGCCATCACTTTCTATTTATAGGCAACTACTAGGTTTAGGTTTAGAATTATTTGGCATTAAAATAATGAAAATATTAATTTGAAAAATCAACTTAAGTGGTCGGCCATGGTGTTGTAATGGGCCTCACTTAATTTTGCAATTTTATCAAATTTTATCTCTATTTTTTCAAAAACGCCAATTTTCCAATTCTAACCTTTTAAATGCCAAAACTAATTATTTAATAACTAAAATAGATTATTAAATAATATTGTCATTTAATTTAATTATTAATTAGACATATAAAGTCCATTAATAAATAAATAAACCTAGAAAACTCTTTTCTTTACAATTTCACCCCTGCTTAGTGAAAATTCATAAAATTAGACACAGTCTAACTTTAGAATTATAATTGATCAATCACGAATCAATTAATGAGTCTTACAAGCAGAATGTTCTCAACTAGAATGGGGACCATGGATCTATATGCTGAGCTTCCAATAAGTGAACCAAATTTACCAAGTAAATTCCTACTTATTAATTCTTCGTTGAATCCACTCTTAGAACTTAGAATTGCACTCTCAGACTTATATAGAGCATATTGTATGTTTCACGATATCAATATACTATCTCATTTAACCATTGTTATAATCTTATTGTGATTTAAAGATCCTCTATATAGATGATTTACATCGAGATGAGATTTCTTTACCGTTCTCACCCCTCAATGTATTTTGCCCCTTAAAACACTTAGCTACCTGTAATTGGTGTTTAGTGATCTAATGATTAGTTAGTTAAACAAGAGCTCATCCATTTACTTCTATTTTCTAAGCTCGAAGGGAATCATCACTTGACTTCTATACACCAGTAGAAGCTATAGATTCCATATTTATGTTCAGCACTCCCACTCAATCATACTATCATGTTCCCAAAATATACGTATCACCCTGACCCAAAGGTAGGCTTAACTAATAAATCTAAGAACATGAATAGCACTCCTGAGTTGAGCCTAAGCATATCAGGATTTAGATTCTTTTAATCTTAAGATCAACTACTGATATTGACTTGGAAAGATATGTATAACGGTAAGTTTGTAATATCTTAACTTAGTTGCAATATCGGTCCAGTCCAATGTATACTCCATACATTCGAAACTAGTATACTTTACTAATGTCCTGGAAAGAACATAACACTTACTCCAAGTGTAAGTACACATCATCGCTGATTATCACATCAGTGTAAATCCAATAACACTGATGAAACAGGGACCAAAACTTTTGATTCTTATGATCACATTCACATTCCACTGTGTTGACGATACTGTAATTGTGAATAAACATATGATCTGGATTTAACTGATTCTGTGTGTATGAATGTAATAAACATATTTAACATATTAAACCATTAGCATGTAAAATTCATGCAAACATCAATCACTTCAAATTTCTTATATTGATAACTAATCAGATTGTAAAGAGTTTTTTTTAGGGCATAAAACCCAACAAACTCCCACTTGCACTAATATAAAACAAACTGTGCAAATAGGTCAATCTGATGTCTTGATCTTCAGATCAAGTTTAGTATATTTGAATCCACCCAAACTTCTGGAAACTAGTTCATAAATACACTTATGAAACATCCTTTACTATATGCTTTACTCATCAAGGGATACTGAAATCTTTACTGTTTTAAAAGTACATCTGAATTAACAGAAGACATATCTCTCATATTTTAAAATATGTAATTGAGATAATACAGTGTAGACTTTTCTTCAGTGATATAACTTTCTGGTATTTTTGAATAGACCAAGTTACAATTCTTCTCTGGTAGCGAAGGTCGTAGGGGCCAAAAGAGTTGAAGTCTACAGTGACTCCCAGCTGGTCGTAAATCACATATCAGGAGAGTACCAAACACGTGGCAAGCGAATGGTCGCGTATGTAACAATAGTCCGGGAGCTGCTCCACGAGTTCACGGACTACAAAGTAGAAAGAATCCCCCTGGAAAAGAACGTTCACGCGGACTGTCTGGCTAAGTTAGCTTCAAATAGTGAAATCGAAGGGCTGGGGGTAGTACCAGTGGAACGCTTGGCAGAGCCAAGCATCAAAGTAAAAGAGGCCATCACAACGGTTGGGCAAGAACCCAGCTGGATGGTCCCCATCATAGAATACATAACAAAAGGTGAGTTGCCCCAAGAAAGGGCACTGTCTTGAAAGATTCAGTATCAGGGTTATTGTTATGTAATGATGGATCAAATTCTCTACCGAAGAGGACTCAGCATGCCTTATTTAAGGTGTGTATCGCACCCTGAAGCTAGACAAATCATGCTAGAGGTCCACGAAGGGTTCTCTGGATATCATACAGGAGGACCCAATCTCTCAAAGAAAATATTGGGACAGGGATACTTCTGGCCAACAATAAAAAAAGATTGTATAGACTACGTCCAAAAGTGTGATTCGTGCCAAAGGTTCGCGAACATACCGAGAGCTCCTCCCAATGAAATTACCCTAATGACTAGTCCCTGGCCCTTCGCGGTTTGGGGAATTGATCTTATTGGGTCCCTGCCAACAGGAAAGGGAGGAGTAAAGTATGCAATAGTAGCAGTAGACTACTTAACCAAATGGACGGAGGCTGAGCCCATGAAGACTATAACTGCTAAAAAAGCACTAGACTTTGTTATCAAAAACATAGTGTGTCGATATGGCCTACCTCACAAAATAGTCTCTGACAATGCAAAGCAATTTGATTGCGAAGAATTTACTGACTTCTGCAACCAACACGGAGTAGTAAAAAGCTTCTCCGTGGTGGCAAGGCCGCAAACAAACAGACAAGCAGAAGCAGTCAATAAGATCCTAAAGGTTACCCTAAAGAAAAAGTTGCTAGCCTACAAAAACAACTGGCCCGAAGAGTTTCCAAGAGTGTTATGGGCCTACCGGACGACCCCCAGAACCACGACCAGCCACTCGCCTTTTTCAATGGCGTACAGTTGTGAAGCAATGGTCCCGGTAGAAACGTTATTCCCGTCCCACAGGAGAACGACTTACGATCCAGCCACGAATCAAGCTTTACTTCAAGAAGCTCTGGATCAAGTTGAAGAACTCCGGGACGAGTCCCAAATACGGATGGCAGCTTATCAAAAGAAGGTAACCAAATATTTTAACTCCAAAGTTAAAATAGAAAATTTGCTATTGGGGATATGGTCTTAAGAAGAGTCTTCCCAGCCACCCAAGAACCCGGAGTGGGGGTACTTGGGCCAAATTGGGAAGGACCATATGAAATCGAGGACGAAATCGATTCAGGCACTTATAAGCTAAAAAGGATGGACAGAACCATTGTGCCAAGGGCTTGGAATGCCGATCACCTCAGAAAATATTACCAATAGTCCAAAAATGTAACTTAGGCTTTGTTTAAAGAGTTTGTATCGTCTAAGTGTATACGACCTCCGCATGTTAAATAAAACTGAGTGCCTTAAGAACAGAGTTTCTATGCCACTCAGGGGGGTACTAAGGTATACCACACGGACAGACAAAAAACATGCTAAGTAAAATATCCTGACCCAAAGGGCAGGTAAAAAAAAAAGAGTATGCATAAAAAAGAAGCATATATAAACATCCTGACCCACAGGGGAGGTTCAAAAGAGAAATATGTGCATCGAATAAGATCATATATATATAAAAAATCCTGGCCCTCAGGGCAGGTAAAACAAAAATATATACAAAGGGCCCGGGGACAGGCCTTAACTATTGTCAAACCCTTAAATAAATAAAAAAAAATAGCTATATAAATAAAATTGTCTTAAATGTAAGAGAATTGGCTGTAAATAAAAAAAAGAAGAGAAGAAAAATCTGGGTCAAATTCACAACGGCCTAGTCAATTCGCGGAGGAAGGCGAGGACCAATGCGCGCCTCCAGCATGGCATCGAGTTTCTTCTTCTTCTCCCGAAATTTAGCAATCATCTCCGCGGGTTTGGGGTAGAAGTTAAGCTTGATATCTGGTCATTTGTAGACCAGACCATGTAGACGCCATCATCGAAACGCTTGACGCACCGGCTGCAGGAGACAGGAGAAAGGAGCTCATCTCTCTTAGCCTTCTTCAAGGCTTGGTCTTTGAAGTCTTTGAGCTCCTTCAACTCCACGACCAAGTTGGCCCTAGACTCCAAGTCTGCCTGGTGAACTTCCTCTAGGAACTTCACCTTGGCAGCCATTTCATCCAAGGCTTCCCTAGCCTCCCGAAGCTCAAGTTTGGCCTTGGCAGTAGCCTCGCCCTCCGCCCTCAGCTCCTCCTGGTGCTTGGCCTCCCGCCTGTCCCTCCAAAGGGCCTCATCCCGGATCATCGCCTCCGCTTGTGCCTCCCTCCGCCTGGCCTCTTCCTCGAGCTTGGCCTTGGCAAGGGCCTCCCGGTGCATAGCATCCTCCTGGTACGTTCGCCTTTCAGCAGTCAAATCCTAAAGGATCTTCATGACTTCGTCCATGCCCCTGAAGTCGGAGAGAACGAAGCCATGGTTAATTAGGTTCTTCGAAAGGCGGCCGGCCTCAGCAGGGAGCTAGAAAATGTACAAGTATGAGTAAAAGTCCTTAAGAGAAAATAATGAGGAAAAAAGTAAACTACAAAATACTTACCACAGTCAGGGAGTGGCTGAGATCCTGGACTTGAAAGATGGAGTTCAAGGATGCACAAGCAGCGAACCGCTTGGGTGCACACCGGGTGAGCTGAGACGCAAACTCGCCAGTCATCTCCGCCGTAAAGGGAGCCAGGGTGGGCCTGAGGAAACGATTGAACCAATCAGACAGGGGGTCCAAGTTTAGATCCCACGGATTCTGGTAGTTCTGATCGTTAAGGGTATTTTGCATTTCAACTCGCGAAACCCTCCTCAAGGCTTCCACGTTAGCATGCCCCCGGGAGTACTCGTCCATGGCGTAGTTGTGTTTGGCTATCCGGAGTTCCTCCCTCGCCTCATCTCTAGGAACTGGAGTCAGCACTATGTTGGGAGGCACTGTGTATTCCTCTGCCTCGGGAGAGATCCCAGAATCAAGACCAGGGGCCGGAGTATCAGCTCTCCGCTGCCGTTTGGGCTCCTCCTCGGCAACCATCTTGCCCTTGCGCTTGCGAATTAGAGCAACTTCTTGCTCTTCTTCACCTTCTTCAACTTCCTCAGGAAGAGCCCATTGCTCTTCTTGACTTTCTTTAGCTTCCCCAGGAAGAGCCCATTGCTCTTCATTACCTTCTTCAGCTTCCTTAGGAAGCGCCTCCTCCTCATCCACTAAGTCAATAGTGTCTGGAGGGGCACTGGAAGAAGCTTTCGAAGGAGTGGCCACTTGGGAAGAAGTTAAAGGAAGGGGAGCGTCAGGAGTGTGAGCTCCGGCAAGCTCGGCCAAAATTGCATCCATGAAATTAGCTGCTACAACAAAAGAAAAGAAGAGTTAGAATATCTGTGAAAGCAGTGAAACGCTCAAAAAAGCAATCAAGCTAGTCCTACCCTGACTCTCTAATTCGGCCCTAGCAAAGTTCCGAATCATAATGCTGGCTGCATCATCCCCAAGATAGTTGTCCGAGGGTCGGAACCAGCTAGAAGAAAGACAGGCCGAAGGGTCCAAGGGAACGGGCTCCAGAGGTCCAGAACCCATCCGAGACCGACCTAGGAAATCTCCTAAGTTGGAAAAATAATAGTCCTTGGCATGATCTCCCCACCGGGTCGAGGGCATCCTAAACTTAAGGAGACGTTCATCGAACCCTACAGGCCTAAGGCTGGCATATTCGCTAACAGGAGGAACGTAATGTACTGCTAAAGGAGACTTACCGGAGCCGGAAGTACTGGCATCAGGAGCCCCGGTGTTCGGTACCTGAACCGAAGGCTTTGGCCTGGGAGCCCTGCTCTCAGCCGGGCTCCCAATGTGAAGGGGCCTCCCAGCAATCGCCTGGCTTCTCCTCTCGACTGGGCTCCCCACGCGAAGGGGCCTCCCGGAAGCTGCCTGGGCCTTAGAATAAGCCTTCTCCTAGGCCTTCCGGTAGAGATACTTCTGGTACTTCTTCTCTGCGGTGGCGATGAGTTCATCCTAGAAGGTCTTCTCCGCAGCAGGCACCCTCACATTCGGACAGATAACCTTAGAAAGGTTAGAGTCCTCCACTGATTGGTGCGGCAGGATCAGCTTGGCCTTCTGGCAGTTCTCCGTCGTGACTAAGCCCCCGACGTTAAGATCCGCCCGGTCGTAAGTTGCAAGGACCTGGGACCTCCGGAGAAAGACCTCAGTAGGCACGGTCCGCTCGTAAGGGGGGAATCCTGACCCACTCTGTGAGAAGCTCCGGGTGCACCACAGCTCGGAACCCGGAGGAGAAGAAGAAGCGGTGGCGATACTCCTTAACATGAGTTTGCCGATTATAAGGGACCACCCCATCATTTGAAGGGTGGGCTCGGAATCCGTAAAAACCGTCTTTAAGTTTGTCCCCCTTTTTGGGGACGGAAACAAGTTCATAAAAATAAAAAACCTCCGCCGGACTGGGAGAGCCCCATCCCCGGGCGGAGTAAAAAATAAACAAGCCTGAAAGTAGGCGGTAAGCTTGGGGAATCAGTTGGTATGGCGCAAGGCCGACAAATACTAAAAAATTAATAAAATAGTCTTGAAGAGGAAGCATGGCCCCGACCATCACGTGCGTCTGGCTCTAAGCCCCGAAGCCGCCATAGTTATGGTTGGGTGTCTCCGCATCTCGGGGCGGCCGGTGATACGTCCCAGATGTCGAGGGTTTAATTCCAGCCACCTCCACGATGTTCTCCAGCTGGTGGGGGCAGGTTAGGGTGGATGAAGCTCAGCCGCCTCCCATCCTGTGGCCCAAGATTTATACCCCTCCTAGGCAACGGGACCCAGTGTGACGTCTTCGAGGGTAGCCAGATGCTTACCACTCTTCTTGGACGATTTTGAGCCGGATGCAGACATGTTTTGATTCTGAAAAAAGAGTTAAGATTCCAGCAATTAGGCCCCATACCAAACCCTAAATCAAAAAAAGGGAATGGGGGTCCCCTAACCGCTGGAAAGAGGCCCCCTCCGGACATCTGTCAACCAGGAAACCTTAGAAGGATTTCCTGGACAAAAGTCAGGTGCAAAGAACTCACAGAAGGCGACATTGCGCGTAAAAGAAAAAGAAAGGGCAGAAAATCCGAGAAAAACGAAGTCTTCTCTATGCCCTAAAAGGCCAGTACACGAAGAGTGTATGGTCCTTTGTAAAAAATAACGACAAGTACGTGACAAGAGCAACCCTAACACCAGAGAAGGTGAATCTAGACCCGTTACGTGAAAAACTCAAAAGAATACATTCCCAGAAACTTCAAATACCAAACCCAGAAAAATAAACAGATAAGTAAAGCATGCCATAAACACGAACAGTAAAGCAAGGGATGCGAGAAACTTACAGTGAAGTGTTGAAACTGGGGGTTCTGTTGTCGATCAAACAAAGGAAATGTAGGCTGACAGTGGTGAATGAAGGATAGCAGGGAAATTTGTAGAGTGTTTGAAGGTTTTTTCTTGGTCTGGGGATTTTGCTCTGAGAAACTCGAACAAAGTTGGCAAGAAATGGAAAGTAACCAAATGAAGGAAAGATGGTGGCTTTTATAGGCTAAAGTGCATGAGGAACAGGCGCTATCACCTACCAATCAAACGGCTGGGGAGGCGCACGATTCGAATTCCCAAGAATCAACGGTTGGATTGATTCGTAATTAAGGCGGTTGAAACGCTTGAGTATCCGTCTGACACCATTAATGCGCCGTATCAATCAATGGGCATGAAACGAATCGACATCTGCAAAAAGTGAATTGCTGCATTAAAGGCTATCATTAAATGCACCTTCACGCGCTCAAAGCTCGTGCCAGGAAACCGAGGGGTCAACCGGAGGCACTTGAACAAGCCTTGTTTTTTTTTTCAAATAAACAAGGCTTGGGGGTAAATGTTGCCCCTGATTTTGCCCAATATACGTGGACCAACCAGACAGGGACACGTGGATCAAAACATCTTAATGCTTGAATTATTTGCTAAGTCTTTGTGCTATAAGGCAGCATCCGAGACATGCCTCCCGGAGAGGGCATGCTGAGTCCCATACGCTTTCGGATGCCCAAGTAATACTAAGGTATCTCCGCGAGGTGTCAGGCTTCCCCTGAGCAGTCAATTCGCATTTAATGCTGCATGGGAGGAAACGTGTTGGGACTGCTACACGCAATAAATTCTGACGGCACAACCCCCAATCTGCAGCTGCGAAGTAATGATCATTTAAGTCTATTGACGGCTACACTGTGAAGAGTCACATCAGTCAAAAGACAATAAAGACATTCCACATAAAAGCCCTACTACACCTAGGGACTTCACCATGCATTACTCATGGTATATTTATTGGGAATACCCACCTTTATAGATTTTACAGATACACATGTACAATAAATCTGGGGATTACCCCACCAAAAACACTATAAATACCACCTCAAAGCTCATTAAATGGGGTCGAGAATCTTGGATTGCATAAGAGCAAGAAGAGTAAATACTCACCAAGAACATTCTCTGTATTTATAAGAGTAAATACTCACCTAAAACATTCTCTGTATTAAATACATCCATAAATACCACAGACTCGTGGACTAAGGCTCATTAACGCCCCAACCACGTAAAAATCCTGCTCTAATTTTCTTAGAGTTCTCATATCTTATAATATGTATTTTAGCTTATTTGTAAGTTTTATAAAACCTATTATTGCCTGATTGCAAATAGCCATGGCTAACTTGTTGACAGATCCAATCATCTGATTTTAACTCATGGCTCCCTTGGTCAAGTAAATAATTTGTAACAGGTAATTTTCGCAATCTTCTTTCATCTATGTATGACCTAGCAACATGATAGGATCCATCCAAATTGTGTGCCTGTGTGAGTCTATATGTTTAATTTTATTATAGATGCATATAAGTTGTTGTTGCTAAATAAAATATCATAGTTTTTGATAGATTTTATTTAGGTCCATTTAGTTTTGGGCCTATTCAATTAACAGCAGTTGTTCATTTTAAGGTTAAATTCATTCTTTTGGGCCTTGTGTGAGAGTTGGGCGCCATAGAAGTGGGTACGACATACTGAACCCAGCACCCCCTCACATGAACTACCCCAATTGTGAAGGCCCATTTGCCTGATTTGAATAACTGTACTAGGTTAATTAAATTAGTTTAACCTAATAAAATTGATTAGCAACATAATTAATTTCATTTATTTTGAAATTAATTTAAGAAAACCATAGTTTAAAGAATTTTATTTTAAGCTAAACTATATGTATTTTCTTGTATTGAATTAAATATAGAATTATAACCATCTAGATTCTTTCTAAAGCTTAATTTAAATTTTTCATTAAATATTCTTATTTAAGTTGATATTTAGTTATCTATAACTAATCAGCTTAAATCTGAATATCCTTTAGATTTAAAATTTCAAAATTAAGTTGAGAAATTTTAGGAATTGGTTATTAAGATTCTTTAAATATTTTTTAAGTTGATATTTTTTCAAATATTAACTTAAAATGGAATATTTTCAAATTAAGTTGTTACAACTTAATTTTTGATATTTAATTAAATTTAAATTTGAAAATATTTAAGTTCTAGATTTTTTCTAATACAACTTAAATTAGATATTTTTTTCAAATTTTGTGGAAAAGATACTTAATCAAATAAGATATTTTCTAGATAGTTATTTCTAGACTACTTATTATTTCTAATATTAAATAGGAAAATATTATACATTGTGAAATTAATTATTTAAATAATTAATTTTGGTACAATTTATTTTAAGTATATTATTTCCTAGTATTAAACTAGAGATTAATAATTAAGCCTTCTCTATACTTAATTATTTATTTCTTTAATTTAATACATTTAATTAAATTGAAAATTTAAATATTTAAGTTGATTTTCATCATGATATTTAAATATTATTATTTTCATGTTATTTAATTAAAATTGAAAATTATTTTAAGTTTGAAATCTTATTTCATATAACTTAAATTTGAATAATTTTCAATATATATTTTATTTTATTTTATTAATCTTTTTCCCACAATTTCGAAATTGCATTTTTTAAATGCAAACATTTCGAATTTTATTTGAAAAATAGATTAAAGTTGTAAATTATTAATTTTAATTTTGGACCAATTTAAATCAATGATTTTTTCATTTAATGATTAATTAAAATAAATGAAATAAAATATATTTAATTAGAAAATGAATTAATTAGTCCATGAAAATCTATATAGATATTATCTGTTTTTGCTTGAAATATTTTTCTAGTGTATTTAATTAAATAGAAAATTAATATTTAAGTTGATTTTCATCATCATACTTAAATATTTGAAATTTTTCTTATATATTTAATTAAATAGGAAAATGATATTTTTTGTTGTAAATTAATTTTATTAATTAATTTTTGGCCAACATTAAATTAGAATAATTTTTCTAGGATTTATTTTTTTATTTTATTTTAACATGCAATTTTAAAAATTGTATTCTTAAATACTTTAATTTTTCGAAATGCAATATATATTTAAAGAAAATTAAATTTGAGATGTAAATTAATTTAAATTAATTTTGTAACAACTTAAATTGGATATTTTTCTAAATATTTATTGGAAATTATTACTAAGATGGAAATAATTCTGTTATTTTCATATCCATCTAAGTAAAATTTATAAATATTAAATTAAAATTTATATTTAGAATTTTTCATTCTAAATTGGAAATTTTAATTAAATAAATATATATTTAAAATAAATAGATTAAAATAAGCATCAAAGAAAATATAACTCTCTTTAAATAATGAGCTTTATTATTATTAGGATATTTGATCTCCATTGTTGGTCTTACAATAGTTAAATGTTTTCAATATAACCTCGAGACGCTAGATTTCGTCCCCCTTATGGATGGTTATTCGTTGAGCACATTTAACACCGTAAGATCTCATTTGATAAGTGTTTTGTAAGTTTTCGTCTCTATTAGACTCTCCCCTACGGTGACTACTTAGAGATAAACTTACAAAACATGAAACAATGGTGGAAGCTCATAAAATGAGAATAACCTTGACTCTCGCCTACCGGGACAACGTTGGATTCTTATTTTGATCGAATAAAAGGTTGCTAGAAGGGTTTGCATTTTAGATGAGCTGACAACTCTATTCAATGAATGATACTTTGACTCTTGCCTACCCGGACACTGTATCAGTTTGTTGGAAACCTTGGAAATTATTTAAGATTGTATGTTTTAGTATTTTCACTTCTCATTCCTACTTGCTATATGTTTAATAATTTCTGAATTGTGTATAAATTTATATTGAACCATGTTATTTTCTGTTATTAAATTGTAGTTTAATTTCGAATCTTCATTGTTGGTCTAACTTGGTTTGTTTATCTAATGAGATAAATCCCTAATGGATTTTCACCATTAGACATACATAATAGTGTTAGATCTCGAAAGATAAATATTGTATATGCAACATCTAGCTGTTCATCAATTGATGACACCTTAGACTAGTATTTTTACAATATGAAACAAGAAGATTGTATAAATAAGATTACTTTGTCTTTCGCTAATCGAAGCATCGTTGGATTCTTATTTAAACAACGAAATTATCCTAATTCCTCTTAGCTTATTCATTACAAATTAGCTCAATAACATATCATTGGATGAATGGTCTATAAATTATTTTATGTCATTCTATTTTCTCTTAAGAAATTAAATGACATATGATTATAACATGAAATTGTATTCCATAATGATATAAGTCCTCTGTAATATCCAGATTAAAATAGTATTTAATTTTATTTTTTTTTTTTTGGATATTAATTGAGCGATGATAATTATCTTGTTTCTTTGTGTTGTTAGTGAGTTGATATTATTGCTTAGAGTAGTTGTACCAATTTTCTAGAGAGAGTTAAAGTTGTATTAACTACGAAAGTAAAATATTATGGTATTTTTACAGAGTAAGTAATCGTTTAATTAAAGCCCAATATGAAGGTCCATTAGGGTTTTATAATATATTTAGTGAGTTTAATTAATTAATGTTAAAAATTCGTAGGTTTGGATAAATTCGCAGGATTAAAAACTGTTTTACTAAAATGATCATATCTGTAGTTCTAGAGCTCGGATTGAGGTGATTTCAGTGGCGTTGGAAAGATAATTTAAAGATCTATAAATTTTGTAGAAATAACTATATCAGAATTCGTAATTTTTCTAGGTCAAAACTAAGCCCTAAAGTTACGAGATTGAGAGCTTACAATTTAAATTTAAAAGTTAGATATTTGTTTATTTAATAATTTATCATATTATTATTGTTATTATGTTAATATTATTATTATTCATAAAACTAAAGCTAATAAGAGTCAGAATAGTATAGGTTTCATTAACCCTAAAATTATATCGTTCTATTCTTCCCACCTATCTGAGCAAGACTAACCCTAAAAATTTTCAAGTCATCTTTCCATTACATCCTTAGCCAAATCTATACCACTCTTCACTCTCATCTTTGATTACCATCATCTTATGTCTATCGATCCAAGTAGCTTGATGTATTTGAGGTAAGAAACTCTACATTTACTTATTTATTGATCACAATAGGAGAATTTTCGTAGGTCTCCTTTTCTTATTTTTCAGAATGAAACATGTCTCAGTAAAACTATCATAACTCCCTCAGTTTTAATCCATTTTTAATGATCTATATATCGTTGGAAAGATAATTGAATTTCCTATAATTTTTATGAAGGAAACTTTTACTGAATTCGTGTAGTTATTGGTCAAAAATAGTATTCTTTCTGCTGTACTGTAAGAGTGTGAATTTTAATGTTAGGGCCTTGACCCATGTGTTATTATAGGTAGTAGTGACGAGATAACAAGTTTAAGTAGCGGGATTTGAGGTAAGGAAATTAGATAGTTTTGTATGTGTTTATCTACATAAATTTAAATTCTTTATGTATTGAAATATGACTTATGATTTGTTTTTATGAATATGTATATGGTACTGAGAATGTGTGGTATGGACACAATATGAGTTTGTGAATTGATACATAGATTATGGTTGTATGACTTGTATATGTTGTATGTTGTATGTTGTGTATTGTATGTTGTATGGTGTATGGTTTATGTTGTATGTTATATGTTGTATGCTAACGTCTCAGGTAAAGTGAGGGACCATGGTGGGGTATGATACGGGATAAGGCCGTTGAATGTAGAGATACCCTACCCTACATTTTACTGAGTCGTGTATGAGATTGTTATGGTGGGTATGATACAGTGATGTTACTGTTGAATATAGAGATACCCTATCCTATAACAATGGTAGGGCTGCATAGGCCCATGTTATTATATGGGCAGATTAGGCCCAGGATATTGTAAGGTCAGGCTAGGCCCGGGTTATGTAAGTAATGGCTATGATATGCCAATGTTGTGATAATGTTATTATTATCTATAGTATTGATATGATTATGTTATGAGTATGATATTGGAGTTATGATCTCTGTATATGTGTACGGTGTGAACAAATAGTATAGACTTGTATGATAAAGGTTTCCATATGTACAGTTATTTGGTTATAGTTATAAAAGAGCATGTATGATATTGCTAAAACTTAATAAATACATTAATGGTATGTGTGATATTATATGGTATTGTTTGATAAGCATTTCCTTACTGAGCTTTTAGCTCACCCCCCTTACTTTCCCCCTACAGGTATTAGACAGGGAAGTATGTATAGTGAGCGGGGTCGGTTACGTGCATTATCGTGAGCGGCTACGGGCGGACAAACGATCTAGAACGCCAGTGGTGCCTTAGTTTTATTTTAAGCAGTTGATAAATCTAACACAGTGGAAATGCATTATTTAAAATTATTTACTTACTGTATCTTGTTTTACAAATGAAGGATCCTTCTCTGTTGCATTTTGATTTTTTTTTAAAATCCACTGTTGTATTTAAATTATTTTTTTTATCTTTTCAAATTATGCATGAAAATAGTATTTTTGTAAAATAAGGCAAAATATCGGGGCGTTACAGTTGGTATCAGAGCCGATCGTCCGTTAGCCCGAAGGATACTCACGGTATACATACGTAAGACCGAAAAAGATCCCTCTCACTATTATGTAAGTGTTAGTTTTAATTTTCTTGGTATTGCCATTAATAGTTTTATATGTGATACATAGATTTTTGTTAAAATATGTTTCCTAGAATTAGTGCCTCATCTGTAGTGGGTGCTTAGAGAAATTAAGAGTATATTACCTGTTATGATTGATTACACTTTTTTATGAAGAATATGAATAGGTTTTATTTTTCTTTATTGTCTTGAATTGAAACTAGGAAGGACAGTGTTCCTTTCTTGAAAATTTAGAATAAATTATATTAGGAATTCATAAGACTTTGTTTGATAAATAGAATATTACTAGTTAAGCTTGACAACATTAAGTTTAGATATATTCATGGAATCTTCTCTCCCTATAATTGAACTCTTTTGTTTCTATTAAATTAACCTTTCTTGTAAGAGCTCACACATGAAACTAGAAGATCAGTTAGAATCAATGTGAAAAGAACGACCAATAGAGGTGGGGGCTAAGGATGTGTGTTCCGCTGACCCACAGATGGTTGATGTTCTAGAAAACCCAATAATAGTTAAGGCTAACGATCTAATAGAGGTATTGGAAGGACTACAAGCATGACTAAGACAATTTGTTGAAGAGTTTTCACAGGCTCAGCAAAATATCACCAACACTAGTAGTGGAACTTGAAGCACATAATGAAATGTACCAATAGCCAACTAAGTACTGACGCATATATTTTCACCTATCTATGAATGGTTGAAGAAGCGGTCTCTACACCTAGCCATGAATGGAAGCCCAACATATAGGAAGTAGGGATGACTTAGAATAGTAGACGTTATACCGGTAAGGACAGTATAATTTACGAAACCTACTTATTAAGAAGGATGAAATAATAGATCTCTAAGGAGAAGGTACTATCTTGTTGGATATTCTATAAGTTACACACTCTTAAGTTAGATGGTAAGAAGTATGAGTACTGTATGCAAAGACATTGGAGATAAGTATGTTATAGAAATGAGTCAGGAGAGGACGATGCCATCATATAGAAAGGAGTGTAGTGTGCTGAATAGAATCCAAAATGAGAAGTTAGAAAGAGACATGATAAAATTACTAGAGGTAATAACTTATGAAGGTATCTTAAACACTAAGAGATAAGCAGAGCATCAACAAATATTAGATTACCGAAGGAAAGTTGTAAACTTTAAACTCAAGGTCATCTACTTGGTGGAGGAGATAATAGAGAAAAATGTGTATGGCTTCGACAGAGACATTTTCAAAGGAGAAAGACAAAAAAAGGTCCAAGCACGGCTAACAATTTGGGTACAACATGAATGAGAGACAACTAAGAGGGTGACTACTCGGAATTGATCACAACTACACAACTAAGAGATTGTGGATGCAGCTTTGTGGCGGGTGTACAACAAACAACTATAGAGAGTAGATCGCAAATTCAAAACTTGAGAAAGAGGAGGAATTAGCATTCAAGGATGACATCCCTAGATTCCAAATACTCACTGATGCAACAACAATGGTGTGGAGTATAGCTCAATGAGAAAATGTTAGGAAAGCCTCACTTAGAGACAGGAGAAAAGTGAGACACAATTAGGATAAAAGTAACATATATTGAAGAATGTCATGGCATGTCAAGGACTATACAAGTTTTTGATAAGTGTTGGGATTAGAAAATACACTCATGCAACATAAAGGAATTCAAGGCACAACGTAAGCAAAGGATACTACAATCCAATTACGACTTATATTATGGGCAATAGTATAAGTATGTTGGAGTGTCATCTAATGAGAAACTAAGAGGAAAACTCACAAAGTCCAGCCCTGCTGAAAAGAGATGGTGTTTCTAGGCCCTATAGTGCCCGAGAAGAAAATGACTATGGATTTGTCAAAAGCTAAAATTGTTAAGAGCAAAAAAAAAAAAGGAAAAATATTAGATATTTTTCTCAATCTAAAAAGCCAGTAATAGAGATCTTTGGAAGGACTCTCTCAAGCTGACAATAACTAACTTATTGCACATTACTAAGTCTTGTCCAATTGAAAGTGCAAAGTTAGAAGAAGAAAAAAAACAAGATAGGTATTGATAATTTGGTGGCGTTTGGATGTAAAATGAGACGCTTGAACAAATTATTGACTTGTGCTTAAAGGTAGTATGGGAAGTAAGAATAAAAAATTCCTGACTAAGGAATTATAAATAGTGAGTCTCCAGTAATAAATCAAATACAAGTAGGGATATAGGAGGTATAATAGTGATGGACAGAGTAAGGTCTGTTCGGCATAGTTTGCAAATTATATATATAGTATCCTTACCCTGATAACTTGGATGATCAATACATTATGAGATTGGTATGGTTGACTTATTGTTAAAAGTCAACAAATAATAAATAGTTGGGCTACGATAAGCTATGGTAGGATTAAACTTATTTTAAAGGGGTTATTAGTGTGCTTTCTATGTTTTAATACATATATGTTATAGTCTTAAGTAAATAATCAGTATTGGAATGTATGTTTAAGAGATTTGGAAGATTTAGAGGTACAATTAAGAAGTTGAGATATTTTTTTTTTTTGGTGAATTAAAGAAGGCTACAATATATATAGGATATGAATATGGCTGGAATAATCAATGCTATGATAAGTATGAAGTTATGTGATACCTCAGATGGCTGGTATATTAGAAGAAGCAATCATTGAACATAACTATCAGAATCTATCGGCATTACAGATTTAAACTTCATCACTATATCGATGTAATACCAAAGTAGATAAAAGTTAGTATAGAAAACTAGCTAATCTCATAATCAAGTCAACTTGATTGAAGGGGGTAATGGAAGACCAAGCACCATAAGAGAGATTAGCAAAGAAAATACAATAGAGTGATACAAAAATCAGACAACAAAAGGATCCAAAGACGATTATCTTGGAAAATGGGAAGTCATGACAAGTGCAACGAATGCATGGATAAATGAAATTAAGAAGTGAACGTTAGACAAAAAGGTGGTCGGATAGATAGTTAAATATTTATACATAGAAGACCTTTTAAAGAGATTCCATGTTTATTTCCAAGTGCCATGGAAAAAGTATCTATCGATGAGTAACAACTATGAAACTGCAAGAATGACACCGTAGCTTTACAGTGGAAAAAAAAAAAGACAGAGAGAGAGTAAGATTTTAGTCTGTAATAACATTCAACGAGAGAATGGGAATAATTAAAGAGAAGTTTGCATAAGATCTTTTACCCTACTCTTTGTGTTTGTTATTTTGTATTGTTTAATGTGTTCTCAAGTGACATGTAAGGATGTTCATTTAGAGAATAAATACTGTGACTCTAAATGGCATGTAAGGATGCTCATAGAAGAATAAATAATTTCACTCTTAATGGCATGTAAGGATGCTCATAGAAGAATAAATAATTTCACTCTTAATGGCATGTAAGGATGGTCATAAGAGAAAGAAAAACTTTTCATATATTACGAGCATGTGATTGCAAAACTTATGTATTCAAAGCATGTATATGTAAGTTATTATGATGGAGTATATTTTGGTATTTAAAGTAATGTATAGAGAAATAATAATACTTAATTAAGTTGTGTATATTTTATGTGTTATGGATTGACCGATAAGACATAGGTTAAATGCATGTTTATTGGGTCCATATATATATGGTAGATAATGAGGTAATGCAGTAAGTGGTGAAAGACATGACGACTCAACACCCCGAGTGTTGGTAAGTTAAATTTCGAGGACGAAATTTCTTTTAAGGAGGGTAGAATGTAATATCCAGATTAAAATAGTATTTAATTTTATTTTTTTTTTTTTGGATATTAATTGAGCGATGATAATTATCTTGTTTCTTTGTGTTGTTAGTGAGTTGATATTATTGCTTAGAGTAGTTGTACCAATTTTCTAGAGAGAGTTAAAGTTGTATTAACTACGAAAGTAAAATATTATGGTATTTTTACAGAGTAAGTAATCGTTTAATTAAAGCCCAATATGAAGGTCCATTAGGGTTTTATAATATATTTAGTGAGTTTAATTAATTAATGTTAAAAATTCGTAGGTTTGGATAAATTCGCAGGATTAAAAACTGTTTTACTAAAATGATCATATCTGTAGTTCTAGAGCTCGGATTGAGGTGATTTCAGTGGCGTTGGAAAGATAATTTAAAGATCTATAAATTTTGTAGAAATAACTATATCAGAATTCGTAATTTTTCTAGGTCAAAACTAAGCCCTAAAGTTACGAGATTGAGAGCTTACAATTTAAATTTAAAAGTTAGATATTTGTTTATTTAATAATTTATCATATTATTATTGTTATTATGTTAATATTATTATTATTCATAAAACTAAAGCTAATAAGAGTCAGAATAGTATAGGTTTCATTAACCCTAAAATTATATCGTTCTATTCTTCCCACCTATCTGAGCAAGACTAACCCTAAAAATTTTCAAGTCATCTTTCCATTACATCCTTAGCCAAATCTATACCACTCTTCACTCTCATCTTTGATTACCATCATCTTATGTCTATCAATCCAAGTAGCTTGATGTATTTGAGGTAAGAAACTCTACATTTACTTATTTATTGATCACAATAGGAGAATTTTCGTAGGTCTCCTTTTCTTATTTTTCAGATTGAAACATGTCTCAGTAAAACTATCATAACTCCCTCAGTTTTAATCCATTTTTAATGATCTATATATCGTTGGAAAGATAATTGAATTTCCTATAATTTTTATGAAGGAAACTTTTACTGAATTCGTGTAGTTATTGGTCAAAAATAGTATTCTTTCTGCTGTACTGTAAGAGTGTGAATTTTAATGTTAGGGCCTTGACCCATGTGTTATTATAGGTAGTAGTGACGAGATAACAAGTTTAAGCAGCGGGATTTGAGGTAAGGAAATTAGATAGTTTTGTATGTGTTTATCTACATAAATTTAAATTCTTTATGTATTGAAATATGACTTATGATTTGTTTTTATGAATATGTATATGGTACTGAGAATGTGTGGTATGGACACAATATGAGTTTGTGAATTGATACATAGATTATGGTTGTATGACTTGTATATGTTGTATGTTGTATGTTGTGTATTGTATGTTGTATGGTGTATGGTTTATGTTGTATGTTATATGTTGTATGCTAACGTCTCAGGTAAAGTGAGGGACCATGGTGGGGTATGATATGGGATAAGGCCGTTGAATGTAGAGATACCCTACCCTACATTTTACTGAGTCGTGTATGAGATTGTTATGGTGGGTATGATACAGTGATGTTACTGTTGAATATAGAGATACCCTATCCTATAACAATGGTAGGGCTGCATAGGCCCATGTTATTATATGGGCAGATTAGGCCCAGGATATTGTAGGGTCAGGCTAGGCCCGGGTTATGTAAGTAATGGCTATGATATGCCAATGTTGTGATAATGTTATTATTATCTATAGTATTGATATGATTATGTTATGAGTATGATATTGGAGTTATGATCTCTGTATATGTGTACGGTGTGAACAAATAGTATAGACTTGTATGATAAAGGTTTCCATATGTACAGTTATTTGGTTATAGTTATAAAAGAGCATGTATGATATTGCTAAAACTTAATAAATACATTAATGGTATGTGTGATATTATATGGTATTGTTTGATAAGCATTTCCTTACTGAGCTTTTAGCTCACCCCCCTTACTTTCCCCCTACAGGTATTAGACAGGGAAGTATGTATAGTGAGCGAGGTCGGTTCGGTACGTATATCCGTGAGCGGCTACGGGCGGACAAACGATCTAGAACGCCAGTGGTGCCTTAGTTTTATTTTAAGCAGTTGATAAATCTAACACAGTGGAAATGCATTATTTAAAATTATTTACTTACTGTATCTTGTTTTACAAATGAAGGATCCTTCTCTGTTGCATTTTGATTTTTTTTAAAATCCACTGTTGTATTTAAATTATTTTTTTTATCTTTTCAAATTATGCATGAAAATAGTATTTTTGTAAAATAAGGCAAAATATCGGGGCGTTACATCCTCAATCTTAGAAATCTCCTACTTGTATGGGCAATCTGACTTAGAGTTTATATTAGTAGTGGTGGTCCAAGAAAGAATTACTCATTATATTTGGTATAAATTTAAGTCTTTGACTTTAATTTTAGATTCCAAACATAAATTTTCTTATATTTCCAATTTCAGGATACAATACAGTTACACTTTCACAGGTGTTTAATAACCATTTTCTATCAATGGATTCAAACTGTATGGAATATGAGTTTAGTATTCTGTGACCAGGATCCACTTGCAATATTCTAAGAACTTTTTGATGTAACTAAATCTAAGTCATCAAAAAGACACAACCACACATTTTTAATCTATGGCATTTGTATCTTGATCATAGTGGTTTTGACAAGATCAATCTCTGCAAAGAGTTAATATGCCTATATCCATTGAAAGTTGTTCATCTCATTCGTAGATGGATGTACATTCAGGGGTGGATATGAGTTTTTCGTTGTATTCTTAAAACGATAACTCTAGATTATACCTTATGCAAAGAAATTTGAAATGTTTGAAAAATTTCATTAATTTCTAGCAATGGTGGAAAACCATTAAGGTAAGTGGTTAAAGATCTTGCGAACTGATAGGGGTGGGGAAATAGTTAGTAGATATGCAGTTCAAAGATCATTAATTTGATTTTTGAATTATATCCAAACTTACCTCCCCAAAAATTTCGATTTGCATATTGATGATTAGTTACTAGTCGTTGCCTAAGTCTTTCTATGGTAATACAATTTCAGAATGATGCAATGGTTGTATACTTAAAGTAAATCATTACTAGATTCATGGATGACCTAATCAAAATCTTAAGAAAAGCTAGAACTTTTAACCATGGTTTGCATGTTTGTTAGCTATTCTAAGTGATTAGGGGTGGACCATCCCATAGTCAATAGATAAGAAAGTGTTTATTTAAACAAATACTACTTTTCTAAGAAAATGACTAAGTCTGAAAATAAAGTAGCAAATAAAGGAGATATTTATTTCTTGATTCCATAAGTGTTCTATCATCTTATTTGACATATGATGATCCCACTGCCTCTGTTGTTTTGATACAACCGAAGAGGTCAATACCATTTAGTTTTCTTAGACACAATTTATGGTACCTTGTCGTAGTGGGAGAGTTTCTAGGAACTCACCTTCTTATGACTTGGGAGACACTAGTGATTAAAATCCATTGTGAGTATAAACAAGTAACGGATTGTCAAGATAAGAAACTAAGAAGAAAAGCCAATAGAACTATGGTTCAATCCATTCACATGGAGTAACCTAAATTTTTCTATTACAAGGACATAAAAGGAAATTTTTGTTAATAAGTCTATTCAATGGACTTAACAAAACTTCCTGTTCCTAGTATTATAGGTTTGAGTTTGACTAAACCTATGGCTTGTGGTATACCTGGTAATTACTTACTCTAATGCAAGTAACTTACTTTAGTAAGATACTGAAGAATTTTCTTTCTAATTGCAATCTATAGAAGCTTCACAACTTCTTAGACATAGATTTTATTTATCTAAGGAAAAGTCTCAACTATTCCAAAAAAGATAAAGCCGTGAAAGAATTTCTTATATCAACAATGAGAGGTCTCAGATATGCTTTAGTATGCCTTAGACCAGACACCTGCTGTTGAGTGGGAGTAATGAGTAAGTATCAGATTAATCCAGGAGAGGAACATTGGAAGACAATCAAGTAAATCATAAGATTAAGAAGAGGAACTATATGTTAGTCAATACGAGTGTTTAAAACTCTTAGACTACACCACATCAGATTTTGAGATTTGCCTTTATGCTAGAAAATCTTTCTGATAAGATGGTGATTACTCTGGGGGTGGAATAGTGATTTTGGAGAAGTGTAAAAACCTATCTGAAGTCTCTAGGTCTACCAGAAAAGGGTCTGAATGTTAAAGTTGCAGGAAAGGTACTTATTCAGTCTAAGGAAAGTTCTATACATCTTTGGCACCATTCCAAATTGCCTTAACTACTAGTATTATTTCCTGGTTAACCAAATGTAGTTGCCAAAGGTATAGAATCCAGTATCCCAAAAGAGTAGACATGTAGAGAGGAATTTCACATTATCAATGATTTTGTGATTAAGGAAGAGTAATGGTGGAGAAAAGGTTGTGTTTAATTCAACTTTTTCAGATCCTATTACGGGGAGTTTACTACTACTACACTTGATTTGTATATCAAGGTGTTGAGATTATTTGAAATGCACTTTTTTGTTTTATATTAGTGCAAGTGGGAGTTTGTTGGGTTTTATTCCCTAAATAAAACTCATTTCAATATAATCAGATTTACTTATTAATATAGATCAGAAATAACATTTAATGTTGCATGGTTCACATGATTTATTTCATGATTATATGTACATAATGTATGAATTCATCTTAAACCCTTTTCACATACTTGATCCTATTTATTGTGTTGTCAACATATTGGAAAGTAAACATGACTATGTGAATAAAGTTTCCTAGATTTATGAGACACAGGGTTTTACTGATATGATAATATACAACAGAGTTTACTTGCATTTGGAGAAATGCTATGTTCTTTCCAGAGCATTGGTTAAAGTAAAGCTCAGGTTGGATGCATGGAGTATGCATCAGAAGGGACCGATATTAAACTTTGACTTAGATTTATTAAACTTACCGTAATATCTATTCAAGTCAATATCACCTAATTGATCCTAGATCAAATGATCTTAATCCTGTTATGATTAGGCTCAATCTCGAAAGGCTATTCGTGTTCTTTGATTTGTTAGTTAAGCCTACTTTTGGGTCAGGGTGATACGTACATTTTGGGAACGCGGTAGTGCAATTGAGTGGGAGCGCTAACATAAACATGGAATCTATAGCTTTTATCTGGCGAATAGTAAGCAAAGGATGATCTCCTTCGATCTTGACCAAACGAAAATAAATGGTGGAGTACTCATTTCACATAAGCTGAAATATCATTTATATGGGGTTAAGTGTTTTAAGGATAAAATACATTGTAGGGTGTAACGGTAATCTAATCCCTTTACAGTGTAGATCATTCATATAGAGGATCATTGATCAAATTAGGATTATAACAATGGATAACTAATGATGTGTCTATATGGTGGAACATATAGAGCATTCTATATACTGAGAGTGCAATTCTAAGTTCTATGCGTGGATTCAACGAAGAATTAATAAGTCAGTGAATTTAGCTTATAAATTCTTGATCTGCTTATTGGAAGCTCGGTTATATAGACCCATGGTCCCCCCACTAGTTGTGATAATATTTCTTGTAAGACTCATATAATTGGTTTTGATTAATCAATTATAATTCTCAAATTAGACTATGTCTATTTGTGAATTTTTTCACTAAGTAAGGGCGAAATCGTAAAGAAATTGTTTTAGGGGCATATTTGTTAATTATGATACTTTGTATGGTTCAATTAATAAATATGATAAATGACAATATTATTTAATAATTATTTATAGTTATTAAATAGTTAGAATTGGCATTTAAATGGTTGAATTTGAAAATTGGCGTTTTTGAGAAAATGAGATGCAGAAATGATAAAACTGCAAAATTGCAAAAGTGAGGCCCAAATCCACATTGTATAGGGCCGACCACTTTTATAGGTTTTTTCATCTGATATTTTCATTATTTTAATGCCAAATAATTCAAACCTAACCCTAGTGGAATGCTATAAATAGATAGTGAAGGCTTCAGGAAAATCACACTTCTCATTCAGAAAAACCTGAGCCTTCTCTCTCTATACTTGGCTGCCCACTCTCTCTCTCTCTTCTTCCTTGAGATTTCGAAATACTTAGTGATTAGAGTAGTGCCCACACACAGCAAGTAATACCTCAATCATAGTGAGGAAGATCGTGAAGAAAGACTTTCAGCAAGAATGAGTTTCAGCACTAAAGAATCAGAGAAAGAGATCCAGGTTCAGATCTTGATAATACTCTGCGACAGAAAGGATACAAGGGTTAGAGATCTGAACGGAAGGAGTCATATTATTCCGCTGCACCCAATGTAAGGTTTACTAAACTTTATATGTGTTTATTTCATAATCGTTTTAGAAGTTCATATTTAGGGTGTTAATCAACATACTTGTGAGTAGATCTAAGATCCTGGTAAAATAATTTCCAACAGAATTTTGGCTGGATCCACCATGATCCCATCTTTATCCACTATGTGCCCCAGAAATGAGACACGGGATAACCAGAATTCACACTTTTTGAACTTAGCATAAAGCTTGTGATCCCGTAATCTTTGCGAAACCGCTCTGAGATGTAACGCATGCTCTTCTTCGGTCTCAGAGTACACCAAGATGTCGTCAATAAACACAATCACGAACCTATGTAGGTAATCTTTAAACACCCGGTTCATCAAATCCATGAATGCCGCCGGGGCATTAGTGAGTCCAAAAGAAATCACCAGAAATTCATAGTGTCCATACCGAGTACGGAACGCAGTTTTCGAGATATCTTCCTCTCGAATTCTTAGTTGATGATAGCCTGAGCGAAGATCGCTCTTGGAAAAGACCGTCTTCCCCTTCAGTTGATCAAACAGATCATTAATCCAAGGTAAAGGATACTTGTTCTTAATGGTAAGCTTGTTCAACTCCCTGTAGTCAATACACATTCGCAGGGTTCCGTCTTTCTCATGCACAAATAGAACCGGAGCTCCCCAAGGTGAGTAGCTCGGTCTAATGAATCCCAGATTCAACAACTGTTGCCATTGTATCTTCAATTCCTTCAACTCAGCTGGAGCCATTCGGTACGGTGCCTTAGACAACTGATCCACTCCCAGAGCCAATTCAATAACAAATTCAATCTCCCGCACAGGTGGCAATCACGACAAATCTTCTGGAAAGACATCAAGGAACTCGCATACCAATCTCATATCCTCAGGCCCTGATGTCACAGGTTGGCTAGTGTCCACTGCAGTAACTATGAACCCTAGAAAACCCCTACCCATCAGGTCTTTAGCTTTCAGCAGTGATATTCTCGGTGTGCGTGCCCCTTGAACTTTACCAACGAAGACTGCTGGGTTAGCACTATCAGGCTCAAACACCACCATCTTCCGTTTACAGTCAGCCATCGCTCCATACTTAGACAGAAAATCCATTCCCAGGATTATGTCAAAATCAGATAATTGCAACTCAATTAGATTGGAGGTCAACTCACAACTGTCAATCCAAAAAGACAAGGACTGAATCCACCTTGTGGACACTATCAGGTCTCCCGAGGGTAACAGGGTTCCAAACCCCGAAGCATAAATATCACATGGCTTATGTAAACTTTCTATCACTCTACTCGATACATATGAATGAGTAGCTCCCGAATCAAATAACACAGTATATGCACAACCATTAATAGACAACTGACCTGTCACAACTGATGGACTAGCATCAGCGTCTGCCCGAGTTATAGTGAAAAGTCGCCCCGGGTTCTGAGCAACATTCTTCTTAGGCTCTTCTCTCTTAGCTTGGGGATAGTCCCTGATAAAGTGGCCCACCATGCCACACTGGAAACATGCCTTGGCTCAGTTTTCACCAGGATGATGCTTCTTACATTTAGGGCACTTGGGATATGACCGGAATGAGGACCCGCGACCTTGATGGACACCTCTATTTCCCCGAAAGTTTCTATTTCCTCCTGAAGCTCTGGAAGCTTCAGCCTTCCGCTTGTGCTCAGGGTTGCTACTGTCAATCCCCTTACTTACATTACCACCAGCAGGAGGGTTTGATGCAATGGCGGCATCCTTTGCAGCCTACTCTTTCATCACTTGCTGCTCGGCCTCCTCAGCAATTAAGGCTAAGTTTACCAGTCTCTTGTACAGAGTGTCATGGGATGTGGTAATTTTCAAGTCTCGACTGATTGTAGCATTCAGTCCTCGAACATACTTCTGTTTTCTAGTAAAATCGGTAGGCACCAGATCACCAGCAAATTTTGATAATCGGTCAAATTATACTCGGCCACAGACATTTTCCCTTGAGTCAACTTCACAAAATCTTCCTGGTGTGAAGTCCTTACAGCTACATTATAGAACTTTTCCTCGAAAAGTTTCTTAAACTCTTCCCATGTCATCACACTGATATCCCGGGTTTGATTCACTATGTCCCACCAGACGCGGGCATGATCTTGAAACATAAAGGCCACACAATTCACCCTTTCAGTTCCCGTCACCCCCATATTATCGAGGGTACGGATAACAGTGCTCATCCACTGATCGACTTTAATAATATCAATGCCTCCCAGAAAAGCCGGAGGTTGCAGCTTCATAAACCGCTCGAACACAGAGTCCCGGTGCGGCATAACATACCCCTGGTTGCCCACCACTGGCACAGGAGCTTGTGGTAACCCTTGATTAACTGGGATAGCTTGTTGCCTCAAATGTTGCAACTCTTCTTCTTGACGAAGTATGACACTTCGCATTTCATGAAACATCTGCTGCCAGTCAGCAGGAGGATTCTGTGGAGGTGGAGGCAGTGCTGGTGGATCGGTTCGGGTAGCCTCGGGCTCTACTTGGTCGCCCTGTGGTCTGGATGATTGCGGAGGGTCTATTACTAGTACCCCTATAATCAACAACCCCAGCAAGTTAAGCACTGATACCACACTTACGCACTTATTGCCTTAAACCCTAACTCATCTATTTACCTCATACATATTTACATAAACAAATAGCATTTATAGCATGGCATCACACAACACATACATACTCTAGATGCTTGCATACTGCCTAAAATGGAAAGCGGTAAACAGATGATCACACATACAGTCAAGTATTTACTCTCAATACTTACTGCACCATGAGTCGAGCTTATATCTGACGACGAATGTACATGTTTGGCCAGTCTACAGGAAGTTTAAAAACCTTGGCGCTTTGATACCAAATTGTAACGCCCTAAATAATTAGGCACGCTACCCAAAATGCTTATGAAACCCTAATCCCCTAATCGGGATTACTAATTAAAATAGCACAGAATTTAAACTTTTATATTAATCAGAATGAAAATAAACTTGTAATATATTTAAACTTTTCAAAATAGTTGGGATCCCAAAAATATTTACAAACTTATTACAAGTTCTTTCTTACTAGCCGACCTAAGCGGCAAAACAGAATACAAAAGTCAACATTGTTAGACCCATAACCCGCTTGGTCTGAGGTGGCATGAACATGTACATTCTTCGTCCTGCTCCTGAAACTCATGGCTGATATGCTAATGCCTTACCCTTTCCTGCACAGTAGAGCACCCGTGAGCCAAGCCCAGCAAGACAGTATAAATCATAACAAATATAATATGCTCATTCACATATGTCTGTATAGCACAGACCTGGTCATTATATCAACATGCCCATTTATGTCTACGTGTCGTAGACCTATGTGTTGCGCTCACACATCTAATTAAATCTACGTGATGTAGACCCACGTGTTGCTCTCACACGTCTAATTACATTAAGGCCTTAGAAGTGGTTCATCTCGGTTATGTGTACCGAGTCCAACCTGATTATGCCTTGAGCGCATAATCCCTAAATTTCATTTTAATTAACATGGCATGGCATTAATACACATATTTCACTAGGGTAATAACCCTAGGCTATTAGACCGTGCCTATTAGGGTAATAACCCTAATCCTGGTTACTAAACATTCATGCATATCATTCTCAACATAAGCGCCACGGCGCATACTCTACGTGCTAATCACTATCTTACCTGTTGTCCCACAATAGTAGAGATTCCAAATCCCCGAGTGCTCCTGATCAGGTGCCGGTAATCCTAGTCACAATACCGGGATTTACACAAATAGGGTTAATCCCTAAATTCACTTCTACAAAAATATAAAATTGGAACCCAAATCATAGATAATCACATAGAGCTCGAAAAGAGCTTTCCAACGGTAGAAAGAACGTGCCAAATGGAGTCCTGAGTCAATAGTTATGGCAAAAACAAAAACTTAAAAAAAAATAACAATCTGCCATTATCATGGTCGCGACCACTGGGTTTAAAAACCGAGAAAACTCAGTTTCAGCTTCGAAAATGTGCCAAACTCACCCCCAATTCAACCGAAACATTCATATATCTCAAAATCACTTCCCACATAATAAATCTAACATAATAGAGAGTTAAAAATACAAATTTCATGCATCAAAATCAGATTTAAATACTATACAACATAGGCTCCAAACTTGAGCAAAATATCAATAAATTCAAGCTCAAACCTTGAATCTTTAAACCCAAAACACAAGCTCAAGCTCAACAATAAAATTCAGAGATGCATAACAGAAAAGAAGCATCAACACAATCCCTAAAATTCTCTTTTAAACTTAATCCAAAACAATAACCAAGGATTATCAACACAACTAAGCAAAAAGCTTTAAGATTAAGCTAATCTTCCACATACATGCAACCAATCAACTTAGCAAAATCAAAAGCATAATTTTCACATATATTCAGTAGCAAAATTCAAAGTAAATTAAATAAAAAGCTACCTTAAGCTTTCCTCAAAGCCAAGCACCAAAAATCTTCCCAAACCCAAGCTTAATCCATGGTAAAATTCTCAAGGATAGAAAATTTGAAAAATTGAGAAATAGAGAGAGGGAGGGGTCGGTGGTGTGCTATAAAACCAGAAAATTGATTTTTCTCATTTTGCAAAAATTCTCTTTGTTGATAATTAATCAAATGGTCAAAAGACCAAAATGCCCCTAGAGCTTAAATATAACATAAGCATGACACAAAGGTAATATTGTCATTTCATGCATAAATAAATTCCAATTAATTTCAGATCATCACTTATCAAATAAAATGCCAATTAAATTAATCCAATTTGCATTTCGGGCCCGAACTCGGTTCGGCCCGAAATACCCGGTTGTGACTATACCGCGCCAACCTGTCAGAACATACCTGAAAAGACAACACAGGCGTACTATATAATAATATAGTTCCATTAAGCACGTAATTAAATTAATTTCATCATTTTACCCTTCTCGGGTCATAATTACTAAAATGCCCCTGGCTCACCAACGGGGTCTTTAACATATTAAAATTCATATAATTTCACATATATTGAACTATATAATAATATAATTCCTCAATTATTCATAATTATTTAATTAGGGTTTTGCTAATCCTTTCTTAATTCCAGGGTATTACACTAAGGCTAGCTAGTACAAGTGTTGTATCAATTTTGCTAACCACTGATGTTGCAATAGTTGCAACTCTGTCTTTGTTTATCGATATTTTTGGAAATTAATTAATAAAAGCAGTATGAATTACATACATAAGATTTTATGGGATTCGGGCGTTAATTATCCCTAGTTCACGATTCAATATTGGCCTTATAGGCGTTTAAATATATTACAAGTGGTATTTACAACGAAATCCTAACTCTAGTTCTCTACGTTTTTCTTAAAGAATATAAATGCGTAGAGAGTATTTTAGCAGAGCTTCAGCTATGTAATTTTGTTATCCCCCATTTGTGAAGAAATAAATAAGCTTATATAGGCTAAAGTGCAGGTATGGGCATACCCATGACTCGCCTATAGTTTAGTGGAAAAAGCCCACCTACTATAACAATTGGGCCCCCAAGAAGGCTCTTTCTCATGCGGCAAAGGATCCGTACAGTTAGGATCGTTGTTGGTGTAGGGAACATATTGGGTGGAAGTTGCACTTGGTAGACAAAACGCTCAGAAGAGTCATTAGACAGAAAGGTATATTCAAAGGAGGTACGTGTTGGAATTTATTTTACCATGATCTAGATTTACTAACATGTATGTTTCATTAACACCCTAAATATGAATTTTCTAAAACAATGACATTAAACACATAAGAGTTTACAAAACCTTACATTGATGGCAGTGGAATAATATGACTTCTTTCGCTCAGATCTTTACCCTTGTTCCTTTCTTTTGCAGACTAATAACAAGATCTGAGCTTGGATCTCTTTTTCTCTCCATCGGGTTTGGTTACTACCGTCTTCTGCACTATGATTGAGTACTTGACTTTCTATATGTGGGCATGGTACTCTATCACTATGGCTCGAATTGGTGAAGAACAATAATTGAGGGTTCGAAATCACTATAGAAAGAGTCTGTCATCTAATAGTTGTCAGAGAATGAAAACTATGTTTAATTTTGTTGAAAGTGAGTTGGATGAGAATGAGAGCATCATGTTCCTTTTATAGTATTTCAATTAGGGTTTACGATTTACTATATGGATTAAAAAAGAATAAAACAATGGACGAACATCAAGCCTAGTGGCCAGCCACTTAGTGGGCCTCACTAATTACAATTTTGCCACTTTATTTCAAGTACCATTTATCTTTCTTTCAATAATACAATTTTTCAATTTCAATCCTATAAATGTCAAAACTATTTATTTATTAATTAGACCATACAAAGTCTCTTAATTAATAAATAAACCCCAAAACCTCTTTTCTTCACAACTAAGCTATTGCTTAGTGAAAATTTACAAATGCGACATAGTCTAATTTTAGAATTATAATTGATTAATTAAAATTAATTAATTGAGTTTGCAAACAGTATTATCTCAACTAGTGTGGGGACCATGGCCCTATATAATCAAGTTTCTAATAAGCAGAACTATAATTTATCAAGTAAATTCTCTAACTTATTAACCTCCTTACGCCACTATAAATTCGAAATTGTACTCTTAATTATATAGAACGCTATATATGTACCAGGATATAGATACGTTATGAAATTATCCATTGTTACAATCCAAATAGTCAAAGATCTAGTATAGATGATCTACATCGAATAGGGACAAATTTACCGTTCTACCCTTCAATGTATTTTATCCTTAAAACACTTAGCTACCTACAAATGATATTTCTGTAAACTAATATAATTACTGAAATGAGGCCTCAATGATTTATCTTTATTAAGCCAATCTCAAAGGAAATCATCGTTTCACTTCTAAATACTTATAGAAGCTATAGATTCCATATCTATGATTAGCGCTCCCACTCAATTGAACTACCATGTTCCCAAGATGTATGTGTTCAGCCGACTGACCTTTAACGAACAACTCTAACAACATAAATAATTTAAGATCAAACCTAACCATCTCAGGATTAAGATCTATAGACCTAAGATCAACCAGTGATATTGACTTAGAAAGATATAACGGTAAGTTTATGATATCTTATCCAAGTTCAATATCAGCCTAATCCAATGTATACTCCATACATCCGATACTGACATACTTTTCCAATGCCTTGGAAAGGACATAACACTTATCCAAGGTGTAAGTATACCCTATCGTTGATTATCATGTCAGTCTAAATCCTGTGTACTGACAAATCATGGGACTTAAACTTTCGAACATATAATCATGATTATATTCCATTGTGTTGATAACACTATAATCATGAATAAATATATGTTTTGGACTTAATAGAATTTTTACATTAAGCATATAATCATGAAATAAATCATGTGAATCATGCAACATAAAATGATTTATGATCTTTTATGTATTAGAAAATATAACTATATTGAAATGGGTTTTATTTAGGGCACAAAACTCAACAGTACGTGCACTACCATTCTAACATGGGGGACAAGATCTGATCCTATGTCAAAAAAGTATAACCATCACAAGAATCGTCTGGCTCTTGCTTTGTGACAAGCTTTTAGTTTTCCTTGTGCAATTGGCATCCATCTTAGACAATTTAATGTCTCCCTATAAGCTCAATTGATTTGGTCTTCTCCAGGTCCCGAAGGGATCACATGTTGGGTTTTGTGCACTAAATAAAACTCATTTCAATATAATTAGATTTACTAATTAATAAAAATCAGAAATTACATTTTATGTTGTCTGGTTCACATGATTTATTTCATGATTATGTTTAATGTATAAATTCTATTAAGTCCAAAATATATATAAATATGTATATATTTATTCATGATTATAGTGTCGTCAGCACAGTAGAATATAATTATGATCATATGTTCAAAAGTTTAATTCCCATGATTTGTCGGTTCACTGGATTTAGACTGACATGATAATCAGTGATAAGGTATATACTTACACTTTGGATAAGTGTTATTTTCTTTCCAGGGCATTGGAAAAGTTTACCAGTATCGAATGTATGTAGTATACATTAGAAGGGACCGATATTGATCTTAGATAAAAAATCCTAAACTTATCGTTATATATTTCTAAGTCAATATCAATGGTTGATCTTAGGTCTATGGATCTTAATCCTGATATGCTTAGGTTCAGCTTAGTAGTATTATTTATGTTCTTCAATTTGTTCGTTAAAGTCGACCACTTGGATCTTCTCGTGACATACAGGTTAAGGGCATGGTAGTTCAATTGAGTGGGAGGGCTAAACATAGATATGGAATCTATAGCTTCTATAAGTATTTAGAAGTGAAGCGATGATTTCCTTCGAGCTTGACTGAATAGACATAAATGATTGAGGCCTCATTTCAGTAATTACATTAGTTTACTAAAGTATCATTTATAGGTTGCTAAGTGTTTTAAGGATAAAATACATTGAAGGGTAGAACGGTAAATTTGTCCCTATTCAGTGTAAATCATCTATAGAGGATCTTTGACTATTAGGATTGTAGCAATGGATAACCATAACGTATCTATATCGTGGTACATATAAAGCGTTCTATATAACTGAGAGTGTTATTGAATTCCAAATCTATAGTTGTGTAAGGCGAAATTAATAAGTTAGCAAATTTACTAGGTGAATTCTAGATCTACTTATTGAAAGCTCGATTATATAGGTCCATGGTCTCCTCACTAGTTGAGATACGACTGCTTGCAGACTCAGTTAATTAATTTTAATTATTCAATTATAATTCTAAAATTACACTATGTCTTATTTATGAATTTTCACTAAGCAAGGGTTTAATTGTGAAGAAAAGAGATTTTAGGGTAAATTTATTATTTAAGAGACTTTGTATGGTCTAATTAATAAATTACATAAATCATAATTTTATTTAGTAATTAATTATAACTATTAAATAAATAATTTTAGCATTTATATGATTGAATTGAAAAATATGGTATTATTGAAACAAGAATAAGTGGTTGAAATAAAGTGGCAAAAATCTAACAAGAAACTGGTTCACTTTAAGTGTACGACCATAAGTGATTTTTGCCCAATATTTTATTCTTTTTTAATCCATATAATTCAGCCCTAAGCCCTACTTGAAACAATATAAAAAGGAACATGATACTCTCACTCATCCAACTAATGTCAACTTGACTATTCAACCAACCTATATGAAAGAGTTTCTTCCTTAGTGATTTCAGCTCCTTCATTGTTCTTCACATTCGAAACCCATAGTGAATGAGTGCCATGCCCACACATAGCAAGTCAAGTACTCAATCATAGTGAGTAAGATGGTGGTAACCAAACCCGAAGGAGAGAAAGAGATCCAGGTTCAGATCTTGATAATGCTCTGATACAGAAAGGACTCAAGGGCTATAGATCTTGAAAGAAAGAAGTCATTATATTCCGCTGCAATCAATGTAAGATTTTCTTAACCCTTATGTGTTTATTTTATTGTTTTAGAGAATTTATATTTAGGATATTAATTCAACATACTTGTTAGTAAATTTAGATCCTTGTAAAATATTCCCAACAACTGGCCTCAGAGCCATGGTAGTGATTTACTTTCATGTAATATGGATTTAAAACGATGAATATTGTTTGTCTGTTGATTTGGATGTATTCATGTTGGTTTATGTGTTATTTGATGATTGAATGTATTTTACAAAATTTTTCCATGAAAATAATTTTATTTTCAATCTAAAAATATTTTATTTGAATTCCTTGTGAAAAATTAAGCAATTTTTGTTGTTACGGATCTCAATTCTGATGATAAACAAAGGAGATACAGTCGTTTGAAGTTTCGGCTGGACATGGTGTCGTCGCTCGACACCACACGCACCATGCGCACGCAGCAATTCAGACAAGGTGCTTGTCCGTGCGTGTCTGAAGCCTGGCACCGTGTTTGAAGGCCCACCCAGCGAGCACCACATTTCGCACACGAAGGCTGCAATGTAGCCTCATCCGTGCGCGCAGACGAGGCTGCCAAGAGCCTCCTACGCGCGCGGATGAGGCTGCACGTAGCCTCTGTGTGCACAGCCTGGGCAACCAGCCTCCTAACCCAAATTTTGTTGGATTTTTTCAATTTTTCTGAATTTTCCCAATTTCAAACACTGAAAATCAAAATAAAATATTATTTTTAATATATTTAAACTTAAATATCAATTTTAAATTAATAATATTAAATTTTTAATATATTATTATTATTATTATTATTTTGATATTTTAAGGTTTAAATTTAAAAATTGATTATTTTATTTTTAAATTATGGTTAGATTTTAAAAATTTGTTAATGTCTTAATATGTATATATGATTTAATTATAAGATCAGATATTTTAATATTAGCCAAATTTTAAATTAAAAGATAACTTTATTCTTATAATTTAAAATATTATATTAAAATTATCTTATAAGATAAATTAAATAATATTAAATTTAAAATTATCCTAGATATTGTATAGATATTCTAACCATAATATTTTTAAATTTATAAATTAATGATTTTGTTAAATATTTAATTGTTTATAGATTATAAGTTAGAAAATGATATGTTATATCATTTTACTTATCAGACATTTATAAATGATATTTTAAATATTTAAATAACCTAGATATTTTTGTGGAAATTTGAAAAAGACTTAATTTGAGATATTTTGACATATAATTAGAATAATTATTATTTTATTCCTAAAATAATAATTATCTAACCATATCTATTTTAAAATTAGTTTATTTTATTATTTTAATTTTATCAAATTATAAGATTAGAAAATGATATTGAAAATATCTATTTGGTTATTTTCAAATCATTTATCTTATTAGATATTTAATTTAATTTGATAAAATAATTCTAATAAACCTATATATTTTTTAAATTAGTTTAAATTTTAAATTTTGAAGGGATATTTAAGGTTATTTTTAACAACCCTAAATTTTCAAAATTAGTTGGTTAGTTAAAATAATAATTTAATTATATTAATATCTTATTTCACATATTGTTACATGGGCATTGTTTGTGATATTTATATTGTTTATTCAAAATCTATTTTTAACAAACCTATTATTTATTTGATCTAAATTGCTATGATTAACTTGTTAACAGATCCAATGATCTGATTTCAATCATAGTCCAATTATCAATAGATCTTATAAATAATTTGTAACAGGTAAATTTTGTATTTCTTTCATCTGTGTTAACCTCGAAATATGATAGGGCTCATCCAAATAAATTTGACGTGTGTGAGCCTATATGTTTACTTTTGGGCTTAGATGCACATAGGAAGCCCTTTTATTTCTAGATACTTAAATAGACTAGGTAGCTAAAATAAAATGTCACATATGATTTCTTTATTTAGGCCCAATTAGTATTAGGCTTATTCAATGAATAAAAATTTTTAATGAAAGGTTGAATTCCTCTACTTTGGGCCTTGTGTGAGAGTTAGGGGGCCATTAGTAGTGGGTAGGACATACTGAACCTAGCCCTCCCTCATGTGTATAACTCCAATTGTGAAGGCCCATTTGCCTTATTTAAATAATTGTATTATGCTAATTATACTAATTTAACCTAATTAAAATTGAATTAGCAACATAGTTAATTTTGAAATAAATAAAAATAATTTTTCATTAGATTATCTTAAAATTAATTTAGAAAAATAACATTAGTTTAATGAAATATTCTAGATAATGATTTCTAGTAACTAATTTATATTTTATAATATTTAATTAAGTAGAAAAATATATTTAAGTTAAAAATTAATTTTTGTTAATTAATTTTAGACCAACTTAAATTAAAATATTTTTTTATAACTTAAAAATAGAATTAATAATTAAGTTGATCCTATTCAAGATACTTAATTATTTGTTTCTATTTCAAGAAATTCAATTAATTAGAAAATATATTTAAGTTAAAAATTAATTATTTAATTAATTTTGGACCAACTTAAATTAGAATATTTTTCTTAGATATTAAATTAGAATTAATAATTAAGTTAATTTTATCCTAGACACTTAATTATTTTTATTTTAATGAATTTAATTAAATAGAAAATTATATTTAAGCTGGAAATTTTTTAAATTCAGATCAATTTAAATTAAAATAATTTTCAGAGTATATTTTATTTTATTTTAATAATCATTTCCCATCTAATTTCGAATTGCATTTATTATTTTTAATGTATATATTTCGAAATTTTTTAATTTTTGAAAGTTAGATTAAAGTTTAAAATTAATTTATTAATTAATTTTAGATCATCTTAAATCAAGTAATTTTCATTAATTATTTAAAATAAATAGACTATAATATATTATTTTAATTAAAAAATAAATAATTACTTTATGAATTATCTAGATAATTTTTTTCTAGATAGACTTTTTCGTATTTTTCTAAATATATTTAATTAAATGAAAAATTAATATTTAAGTTGATTTGTTTTAGACACTTAAATATTTGATATTTTTCTTAAGATATTTAATAAAATAGGAAAATTATATTTATGTTGAAAATTAATTTATTTAATTTTAGACCAACATAAATTAGAATAATTTTTCTAAATTTATTTTATTTTATTTTAATGAATTTCATAAATGTATTTTTTAAATACATTGGATTTTGAATTCAATTATATATTCATAAAAAATTAAATTTTAGTTGAAATTAATTATTTAATTTTGGACCAACTTAAATTATGTAATTTTTATAATATTTATTTGAAAATTAATACTAAGGATGGAAAATAATTTTTTTTTCCAATCTTCCTAGGGTATAATTTTCTAAATATAAATTAAAATTTATATTTAGAGTAATCTAAATTAGTAATTTTAATTAAATAAATGTATATTAAAATAAATAGATTAAAATAAGTATCAAAAGAAAATACAACTCTTTAAAAGAATGAGCTTTAGTTATAAGGATATTCGATCTCCATTGTTGATCCTACATGGTTAATTTGTTTTCAATACAACCTCGAGACGCTAGAATTTGCTTAAATAATATATCATTGGATGAATGGTTTATAAATAATCTACTTATGATATCATTCTATTTTCTCTTATGAAATTGAATGGCGCAGATGACTATATTCCCGACATTCTATCTCGCAATGATATATATTCTCGATCTTAAATCTCCTACTTGTATATGCTTACTCTAGGCAACCTAAACTTAGAGTTAGGTTAGTAGTGGTGGTCCAAGCTAAGATAATTACTCAGAAATATTTGGTATAAATTTAAGTCTTTGACGTTTAATTTTAGATTCCAAATAGAAATTTTTAATTTTAGTTTCCAGAATACATTGATAAATACAGTATAGCTTTCACAAGTTATTAATATCCATTTTCTGCTAATGGATTCGAACTGTATGTTAATGTATGGATTTTTGAGTTTTGTATTCTATGACCAGAACCCACTTGGACTATTCTAAGAACTCTTTATTGTAACTAGACCTAAGTCATCAAAAGACCACAACCACATTCTTATATATCTGTGGCATTTGCATCTTGTTCATAGTGGTTTTGACAAGATGATTCTCTGCAAAGAGAAAGCATGCCTATATCCACTTGAAAGTAAGATCATCTGTATTCGAATATGGATTTACATTCAGGAGTGGATATGAGTTATTGTTATATTCTTAAGACGATAACTCTAGATTTGACCTTATGCAAAGAAATTTGAAATGTTTGAGAAATTCCATGGATTTCTAGCAATGTTGAAAAACATTAAGGTGAGGGGTTAATGATCTTGCGAACTGATAGGGGTGGAAAAATATTTGGATATGTAGTTCAAAGATCATTAAGTTGAACTTCAAATTGTATCCAAACTTACCTCCCTAGAAATTCAATTTGCATGTTGGTGATAGTGAAAGGTTATGATTAGTTACTTCCAGTTGCCTAAGTCCTCTTAGGGAAATACCCTACTGATAGGAAAATTTCAGAATGATGGATTGGTTGTGTACTTGGTATAAACCATTATTAGATTCATGGATGTCCTGATCGTGACCTTAAGAAAAGCTAGAACTGTTAACTAAGGTTTGCATGTTTGATGGCTATTCTAAGTGATTAGGGGTAGATCATCCTATGGTCATTTAGATAAGAAAGTGTTTGTTCAACAAATACTACTTTTCTAAGAATATGACTAAGTCTAAAATAAAGTAGCAAAGAAGAGGAAATATTTTTATTCTTGATTCCAAAGTGTTCTATCATCTTATTCTTATAAGATGATCCCACTCCCTATGTTGTCTTGACACAACCAAAGAGAACAATACCATTTAGATTCTTAGATAGAAAGTCATGGTACCTTGTCGTAGTGGGAGGGTTTTAAGGAACTCATCCTGTTATGACTTGGGAGACACTTGTGATTAAAATTTATTGTTAGTTTGAACAAGTAATGGATTTCTGAATAAAGAACTAAAAGAAAGTAAACCCAAGAGAATTATGGTTAAAACCATTCATATGAAGTAACCAAAAAGTTTTCTATTACAAGGACAAGAAAGTAATTTTTGAAAATAAGTCTATTCAGTGGAGTTAACAAAACTTCCTGTTCCTAGCATTATAATAGTTTGAGATTATTTAAACCTATGGCTTGTGGATACCTAGAATTTTAATTACTCTAGTGCGAGTAACTTACTTTTGTAAGATGCTGGTGCATTTTTCTAATGGCAATCTATAGAAGCTTCTCGACTTCTCGACATAAGTTTTATTTATCTAAGGTAAAGTCTCAACTATTCCATGAGAGATAAAGGCCAAGGAAAGAATTCCTTAGGATCAACAATGAGAGGTCTTAGATATGCTTTGCTATGCATTAGACCAGACACCTACTGTTGAGTGGGAGTAATGAGTTGGTATCAGATTAATCCAGGAAAGGAACATTGGAAGACAATCAAGTAAAACTTAAGATCAAGAAGAGGAACTATATGTTAGTCGATAAGGGTGGTGTGTTTAATACTTTTAGACTATACAAAATCAGGTTTCTAGACTTGCCTTGATGCTAGAAAGTCTACTGATAAGATGGTGATTACTTTGGGGTGGACCAGTGATTTTGGAGAAGTGTAAAAACTTATTTGAAGTCTCTAACTCTACCACTGAGACTGAATGTTAAAGTTGCAGGAAAAATACTTATTCAGCCCATGGAAAGTTCTTTACAGTTTTTGGCATTGTACCAACAATTCATTAACTACTAGTGTTACTTCCTAACTAACACTAAGTAGTTGCCAAAAAGTAAAAAATCCAGTATCCCTAGAGGAGTAGACATATAGAGAGGAACATGTCAGATGCTATTACAAAGAGAATACTACATACTACACTTGATCTGGATATCAAGGTGTTGAGATTATTTGAAATGCACTTTTGTTTTATATTAGTGCAAGTAGAAGTTTGTTGGGTTTTGTGCCCTAAATAAAACTCATTTCAATATAATCAGATATACTAATTAATAAAGATCAGAAATTGCATTTTATGCTGCATGGTTCACATGATTTATTTCATGATTATGTTTAATGTATAAATTGTATTAAGTCCAAAATATATATAAATATGTATATATTTATTCATGATTATAGTGTCGTTAGCACAGTAGAATATAATTATGATCATATGTTCAAAAGTTTCATTCCCATGATTTGTCAGTTCACTGGATTTAGACTGACATGATAATCAGTGATAAGGTATATACTTACACTTTGGATAAGTGTTATTTTCTTTCCAGGGCATTGGAAAAGTTTACCAGTATCGAATGTATGTAGTATACATTAGAAGGGACCGATATTGATCTTAGATAAGATATCCTAAACTTACCGTTATATATTTCTAAGTCAATATCAATGGTTGATCTTAGGTCTATGGATCTTAATCCTGATATGGTTAGGTTCAGCTTAGTTTTATTATTTATGTTCTTGAATTTGTTCGTTAAAGTCGACCAATTGGATCTTCTCGTGACATACAGATTAAGGACATGGTAGTTCAATTGAGTGGGAGTGCTAAACATAGATATGGAATCTATATCATCTATAGGTATTTAAAATTGAAACGATGATTTCCTTCAAGCCTGGCTGAATAGAGATAAATGATTGAGGCCTCATTTCAGTAATTAAATTAGTTTACTGAAGTATCATTTATAGGTTGCTAAGTGTTTTAAGGAAAAATACATTGAAAGGTAGAACGGTAAATTTATCCCTATTCAGTGTAAATCATCTATAGAAGATCTTTGACTATTAGGATTGTAATAATAAATAATCATAACGTATCTATATCGTGGTACATATAGAGAATTCTACATAACTGAGAGTGCTATTTAATTCCAAATCTATAGTGGCGTAAGACGACATTAATAAGTTAGGGAATTTAGTTGGTGAATTCTAGATCTACTTATTGAAAGCTCGGTTATATAGGCCCAGGGTCCCTTCACTAGTTGAGATAATACTGCTTGCAGACTCATTTAATTGATTTTAATTAATCAATTATAATTCTAAAATTAGACTATGTCTTATCTATGAATTTTCACTAAGCGAGAACTTAATTGTGAAGAAAATAGGTTTTAGGGTCAATTTATTAATTAAGAGACTTTGTATGGTCTAATTAATAAATTACATAAATGACATTTTTTTTAGTAATTAATTATAATTATTAAATAAATAATTTTGGCATCTATAGGATTGAATTGGAAAATATAGTATTATTGAAAGAAGAATAAGTGGTTGAAATAAAGTTGCAAAAATCTAACTAGGAACTGGTTCACTTTAACTGTACGGCCATAAGTGATTTTTGCCCAATATTTTATTCTTTTTTAATCCATATAATTCAGCCCTAAGCCCTACTTGAAACAATATAAAAGGAACATGATACTCTCACTCATCCAACTAATGTCAACTTGACTATTCAACCAACCTAGATGAGAGAGTACCTTCATTAGTGATTTCAGCTCTTTCATTATTCTTCACATTCGAAATCCATAGTGAATGAGTGCAATGCCCACACATAGCAAGTCAAGTACTCAATCATAGTGAGTAAGACGGTGGTAACCAAACCCGAAGGAGAGAAAGAGATCTAGGTTCTGTTGGAATTATTTTACCAGGATCTAGATTTACTAACAAGTATGTTATTAACATCCTAAACATGAACTTCTAAAACGATATGAAATAAACACATATAAAGTTTGAGGAACCTTACAGTGGTTGCAGCAGAATATAATATCTCCTTCCGCTCAAATCTCTAACCCTTGTATCCTTTCTGTAGCAGAGTATCACCAAGATTTGGGCCTGAATCTTCTTCTCCTAAAATTGGATTCTTCACAGCCTTATAAACTATGATTGAGTACCACTTGATGTGTATGGACACTCACTCTTTTCACTATAGGCTTCGATTTTGAAGAGAGGAAGAGAGAGAGAAGGTTTCGAATAGGGTAGGTGAAGGAGGCTCAAATTTTTACTAAAGGAATGAGATGCATCATCTTTTTTCCTTTGAAGCCATCACTACCTATTTATAGGAAACTACCTAGGGTTAGGTTAGATTTATTTGGCATTAAAATAATAAAAAAATAAAATGGTATATTGCTATGGAGTGGCCGGCCGTGGATTGATATTGGGCCCCACTTTGCAATTTTTCCATTTTTCAAATTTTCCATCTTATTTTCTCAAAAATGCCACTTTTCCAATTTAACAACTTAAATGCCAATTCTAATTATTTAATAACTAAAATTAATTATTAAATAATATTGTTATTTAATATATTTATTAATTAGACTCAAAAAAGTCTCTTAATTAACAAATAAACCCTAGAATCTCTTATCTTCACAATTAAGCCCTAGCTTAGTGAAAACTCATAAACTAGACATAGTCTAGTTTTAGAATTATAATTGATTAATTAAAATCAATTAACTGAGTCTTACAAGTAGTACTGTCTCAACTAGTATGGGTACCATGGGCCTATATGTCTGAGCTTCTAATAAGCAGATCTAGAATTTACCAAGTAAAGTCACTAACTTATTAATTCCTCATTGCATCCACCATAGAACTTGGAATTGCACTCTCAGTTATATAGAAATCTCTATATGTTCCACGATATAGATACGCTATTATTTATCCATTGTTATAATCCGAATAATCAATGATCCTCTATAGATGATCTACATTATATAGGGATTAATTTACCGTTACACCCTTCAATGTATTTTATCCTTAAAACACTTAGCCACCTATAAATGATATTTCAGTGAACTAACAGAATCACTGAAATGAGTACTCAACCATTTATCTCTGTTTAGCCAAGCTCGAAGGAAATCATCATTTCACTTCTATGTCCAGATAGAAGCTATAGATTCCATATGTATGATTAGCGCTCCCACTCAATTGCACTACCTTGTTCCCAAAATGTACGTATCACCCTGACCAAAAAGTAGGCTTAACTAACAAATCAAAGAACATGAATAATACTCTTGAGATCGAACCTAACCATGTCAGGATTAAGATCATTTGTCTAGAATCAACTAGGTGATATTGAATTGAATAGATATTACGGTAAATTTATCAAATCTAATCCAAGTTCAATATCGGTCCCTTCCAATGCATACTCCATGCATCCAACCCAAGCTTTACTTTAACCAATGCCCTGGAAAGGACACAACACTTATCCAAGGTGCAAGTAAACTATATTGTAGATTATCATATCAGTTAAACCCTGTGTACTGATAAATCTAGGAATATATATTTAATCACACAATCTTGATTACTTTCCACTGTTCTGACGACACAATAAACAAGAATATTAATGTGATAAGGGTGGATGAATTTATAAATCAAATAAACATATAAATGATAACATGAACCAAATGACACATTAAATAAGTGATGAAAATACTTCTGTCTCTTTATTGATAATTAAATAATAGAGATTACATTGAAATAGAGTATTATTTAGGCACAAAGCCCAACAGGGTCATATGTTGATAATGCTCTGCTACAAAAGGAACCAAGGGCTATAGATCTTGAATGGAAAGAGTCATTATATTCTGCTATAATCAATGTAAGGTTTTCTTAACCCTTATGTGTTTATTTCATTGTTTTAGAGAATTCATATTTAGGATGTTAATTCAACATACTTTTTAGTAAATCTGGATCCTGGTAAAATATTCCCAACATCACATGTAATACCCTAGAATTGAGAAGTGGATTAGCAAAACCCTAATTAGATAATTTTGAATAATTGAGGAATTATATTATTATACAGTTCAATATATGAAAATTTATTTGATTAATTATATGTTAAGACCCCGTTGGTGCGTTAGAGGCATTTTAGTAATTATGACCCGAGAAGGGTAAAATGATGAAATTAATTTAATTACGTGCTTCTGGGACTATATTATTATATAGTATGCCTGTGTTATCTTTTTCAGGAATGTTCTGACAGGTTGGCGTAGTATAGTCACAATGGGTGTTTCGAGCCGAATTGGGTTCGGGCCCGAAATGCATTTGGGATTGAAATAATTGGCATTTTTTTGTATTATTGATGAATAATTTGAAATTATATTGGATTTATGTGTGAATGAAATGGCTAAATTGCCCATGTGAGTGTATATGCATGTTTTATAGCCCTAGGGGCAAAATGGTCTTTTGACCTTTATTGATTTACTTTAATAAAAGATGAATTTTGAGGAAAAAAAAAAAGAAAATTCTGGCCATTGTTTCCTTCTTGCCGAGCCTCTCTCCCTCTCTAAACCCTCTTTCTTTTCAATTTAATTTGGGGAGTTTTCTTGGTGGAAATTGCTTGGAATTTGACTAGGGAAATTTGATTTTCTATGCATTTTTCATACCTAAATTTGTTTCCCAAACTAATAGTTATAGCTATTGAAAAAATGGGTATACTTTTCCCTAAACCCTAAAATACCCCTCCCATATTTTTCAACCTCTCTCTCTCTTCCTCCTTTCTCTCTCAAATCAAACCCAAAACCCACGCACCTCCATGCCGAGCCACCTTCTCCACCGCACCTCCATGCCGAGCCACCTCCTCCACCGCACCTCCACGCCGATCCACCTCGTCCACCGCACCGCTCGACCGCCACAACCACCGCACCGCTGGACGCCATGACCACCACGAAAATTGACCAAAACAAAAACCCACGCGCAGGTCCGATTCAGGCGTGAATGGTTGGGGAAGATGAAGACTCGATGGGTCCGATGGGGGCTGGGCTGGGTCCGATGGGGGCTGTGCTGGGTCCGATGGGGCTGGGTCCGATGGAGCTGGGCTGGGTCCGATAGGGGGGGTTGTGTCCGATGGGGCTGGGTCCGATGGGGGGGCTGGGTCCAATGGGGGGGGGGGGGCTGGGTCCGATGGGGGGGCTGTGTCCGATGGGGCGGCTGGGTCCGATGCGGGGGGCTAGGTTCATAGTCAAGTGTTGAGTCAGATTTGAATGAGGGGGTAATATGGGAATTAAGTAAATATTATCCTATTTTACCAATATAAGGTATTTTAGGTTTAAGGGAAAAAAATTCCCTTCAGGTAAGGATAAAAAATCAAATTTCCCTTTGACTATTAATTGGAGCTTTAAAGTTGTGGATTCTTGAGCTTGGATTTGAGGTAGTAATTTCAGTTTCTAATTATTTTCCCTTGCTGAATTTTATGGTTCAAGAGCATAAATAATTGATGTGTTCTTGATTATGCATGTTGATGGATTACGTGTTTGATCTTGGTAAATTGAGTGTTAATCCCTTAATCTTGTGGGGATTTTATTATTGAGTTATGAATCAAATTCTAGGTTGATTCTGTTAGAAATATTTTACCAAGATCTAGATTTACTACCATGTATGTTTCATTAAAATCCTAATATGAATTCTAAAACAATGAAATAAACACATATAAAGTTTAGTAAACCTTACATTGGGTGCAGCGGAATATAATGAATCCTTCCGTTCAATTGTCTATCCTTTGATTCCTTCCTGTAGCAGAACATAATCAAGATCTAAACCTGGATCTCTTTCTCTCCTTCCTTTGATGCTGATTCTCATTCTTGTTGTTTGGAATCTCCTACAGTCTTACACACTATGATTGAGATACCACTTGATGTGTGTGGGCACTACTCTATCACTCAAGGATTTTGAAATTGAAGAAGAAAAGAAGAGAGAAGGTGGCGGCTAGAAGATTTTCTCTGAAGGAATGAGATGCATCATCTTTTTCCTGAAGCCATCACTACCTATTTATAGGTAACCACCTAGGTTTAGGTTAGATTTATTTGGCATTAAAATAATAGAAAAATAAATGGTAAATTCTTAGTGTGTCCGGCCATAGGATGTTGGATTGGGCCCACTTTGTAATTTTGCCATTTTGTCATTTTTCCATCCCAATTTCTTAAAAACGCCAATTTTCCAATTTAACCACTTAAATGCCAATTCCTATTATTTAATAACTAAAAATTACTTATTAAATAATATTGTCATTTAATATATTTATTAATTAGACATATAAAGTCTCTTATTTAATAAATAAAACATAGAATCTCTTTTCTTACAATTTTGCCCTTGCTTAGTCAAAATTCATAAACTAGACATAGTCTAACTTTAGAATTATAATTGATTAATCAAAATCAATTAACTTAGTCTTACAAGCAGTATGGTCTCAACTAGTATGGGGATTATGGGCCTATATAAACCGAGCTTCCAATAAGTCGAACCGAGTTTACCAAGTAAATTCCCTAACTTATTAATTCCTTATTGAATCCACACTTAGAACTTGGAATTGCACTCTCAATCATATAGAACGCTCTATATGTTCCACGACATAGATACGCTATTAGTTATCCATTGTTATAATCCTAATTTGATCAACGACCCTCTAATAGATGATCTACATTGAATAGGCACTAAATTACAATTACACCTTCAATGTATTTTATCCTTAAAACACTTAGCTCCGTATAAATGATATTTCAGCGAAGTCAAATGAGATCTCCACCATTTATCTCTATTTAGCCAAGCTCGAAGGATATCATCGCTTCACTTCTAAATTCTTATAGAAGTTATAGACTCCATATTTATGTTAGCGCTCCCACTCAATTATACTATCATGTTCCCAAAATGTACGTATCACCCTGACCCAAAAGTAGGCTTAACAAACAAATCAAAGAGCATGTATAATACTCTTGAGATCGAACCTAACCATATCAAGATTAAGATCATTTGATCTAGGATCAACGAGTGATATTGAATTGAATAGATATTACGGTAAATTTTAATATATCTAATCAAAGTTCAATATCGGTCCCTTCCGATGTATACTCCATACATCCGATACTGGAAAACTTTGCCAATGCCCTGGAAAGGACATAACACTTATCCATGGTGTAAGAATACCTATCGCTGACTATCATGTCAGTCTAAATCCAGTGAACTGACAAATCAGGGAATAAACTTTCGAACATATAATTAAGATTATATTCCACTGTACTGACAACACCATAATCTTTAACAAATTCATATGTTCTGGACTTAAATAGAATTCATACATTCTATATATAATCATAAAATAAATCATGTGAACCATACAACATAAAATGTTATTTCTGATCTTTATTAATAAGTAAATTTGATTATATTGAAATGAGTTTTATTTAGGGCACAAAACCCAACAGATTCTTGTGCTTGAAACCTAGTATTTCTTGGGATTTTTTTTTACTGCTGGAATTATTTGGGTTGGTTTGAGATAAAGCTCAAGTTTTGAGCTTGAGTTCTTGTTGGAAAAGCATGATTTTGTTGTTGATTAATGTTGGAATTGATGTTGTTAGCTCTCTGTTGTGATGATTTTTATCTGTAAGAAGTTAAATTTGCGTATGGTTTGCTTAATGTTCGAATATATGGAAAAGTGAGCATTTTTAGACCTTAAAATCTGGTTTTCTAGGTTTTTCGAACCCAGTGGCCGCGGACATAAACCTAGCTGAGAGCCATCCCTTTTCTCGATTTTTTTGGGCCATAACTTTTGACTCTATTTTGGACGTTCTTTATATCGCTGGAAAGCTCGTTCCGAGCTCTATATGATTATCTGTATTTTGAATGCCAACTTTATATTATGTTAAAGTGGAATTAGGGATTAACCTATTTGTGAAATCCTGAATTGTGTGACTAGGATTACCGGCACCTGATCAGGAGAACCCAGGGGTTTGGAATCTCTGTTATTACGGGACAACAGGTAAGACAGTAGTTTTCACGTAGAGTATGTACAGTGGCGCTTATGTTGAATATGATATATGTGAGTAATTGTAACCGGGATTAGGGTTATTACCCTAATATGAGCGGTTAATAGCCTAGGGTTATTACCCTAGTGATATAAGTTGAGTAAATGCTATGCCATGCTAAGTATATGATTATATTGAGATTTAAGGGTTATGCGTTCAAGGCATAATCGGGTTGGACTCGGTAACCATAATCGAGATGAACCATTCTAAGGCCTTATTGTATTTAGACGTATGAGAGCAACACGTAGGTCTACGCCACGTAGACATAAATAGACGTGTGAGAGTAACACGTAGGTTTACGTCACGTAAACATAAACACGCATGTGAGCCCAACATGCAGGTCTGTGCCACACAGACATATTTGAATGGCATTACTATTTATATTATATGATGAGCATATTATTGATATATTTTATATTGTCTTGTTGGGCTTGGCTAACGGGTGCTCTACTGTGCAGGAAAGGGTAAGACTCTTGTTGATCAGCCATGAGTGCAGGAGGTGGACAAAGAATGTGCATGTCCAGGTCATATCAGACACAGCGGGTTGGGGTCTACCAATGTTGTGTTTTTGAGACTCTATTTTGTCGCTTAGGCCGGCTGAAAGAAAAGGACTTGTAATAATATTTTGTATATGTTTTTGGGATCCCAACTTCTGTAACATTTAGTTTATAAAGTTTAAAATATTACAAGTCTATTTCAGTTCCTAGTGTTATTAAAGTTTAAATTCTGCGCTAATTTTATTAGTAATCCTGTTTAGGGGATTAGGGTTTCATAAGTATCTTGGGTAGCATGTCTAATTATTTAGGGTGTTACATCACATGACTCCCAGGTCCCAGACGGTAATTTTCCTTGTGGTAAATTTCTAGGTCATTCCTGGATTTGGACCTCTCCTGGGTTAATATAGTCTTTTCACGACTTTCTGCAATTAAGGGGACTTAATTGGTGATTAATTGGATCATCTCCTTCCACCTTTTACAACGTGTCCTACATCTTGAAATGCAGATAACATTTTCCCCCAAGCTTTTGGAAATCTTGAGTGGTGGAAGCTTGTAGCCTCACTACAAGAATTTCACACAATAGCGGCGGGGCTATTAGCGGCGGAGCCATTCCGCTGCTAATAATACCAGTATTAGCGGCGGACCCCCTTTTTGGCCGCTATTGGGGGGCAGAAAATATTTTTTTTTTCAAAAAATTAATAGCGGCGGGCAGTCCGCCGCTATTGCCCGCCGCCATTACTATTAGCGGCGGACCCGCCGCTAATGAGTGGGCGGGAAAATTCCCGCCCGTTTGGTTTGAATTTATTAGCGGCGGGGTATTAGCGACGGACCCCGCTGCTAATAGTATTTTATTTTTTTTAAGAAAAAAATTATTACTATTAGCGGCGGGGTCTGCCGCTAATAGCCTTATATAAACGCCATCAGACCCAACTTTCCCATTTTTTCTCTCTTCTCTTCAAATTCAAACCCTGATACCCCACATACCTCACGACGCCTTCTCCGATTTCGGTGACCAACACAGGTATCGAATCTACACTTTCCCATCTTTTATTGTTGTATCATGTATATTTTTGATATGTAATCTGTGTATATATTTATATTTAGATCGGATGTTTTTTTTTTTTTATTTTTATGTTAGATCAGTATATATAATGTCATTTGGGTATATATATAATACTATGTGTATTTATATATATATATATTTTATTTGGGTATATATATATATATATATTAGTTTGTGTATATATATAAGATTTGGGTATTTATATAATATAATCTGTGTATATATATTTAATTTGGGTATTTATTGTTTTATTTATATATATGTCAACTGTGTATACATATATTTGATTTGGGTATTTATTGTTTTATTTGGATACATATGTTCACTGTATATATATATTTGATTTGAATATTTATTGTTTTATTTGGGTATATGTGTTCACTGTGTGTATATATATATTTAATTTGGGTATTTCTTGTTTTATTTGGGTATATATGTTCACTGTGTATATATATATATTATTTGGTTATATTTTTAAAATATAATATATTGTTTGTATATTATATATATAATAATGTTGTTTTTGTTTATATAAGTGTATATTTAATATATACAGTTTTGGTAATTGTATATACTAAATATATATATTTTTTGTAAAGTTTATATAAATATTTTATTGTTGTATTTTTTTTTTTACTTTTTTAAGTTATTTTTTGGAATTGAAAGTATTTATTTTTGTTATTTTCAGATTAAGTGAAAGCATCAAGAAAGTGGACACACAATTTCTTTTGTGAACTGTATGTATTTATTAATGTTTATTTTTTGTTGTTATATTATAATTTTTATTTGATTTAATTAATTTAGTTGGGTATGTTAAATATGTAATATTATCATAATATAGTGAGAATAGTGAAAAAATTATCAAATATAATTTTATAAGGTGGTAAGTTTTGTAATTTGTTATTTTTTAAATAAAGAAAAATTAAAATAATGAAAAACAAAAGTATAATATAACATAATAATTTGAATATTAAAAATTAAAAAGTTAAATAAAAGGAATTTTTTGTAATTTTAATATAAATTGTAATTAAATTACTAAACTTTTATGTAAGTTTTTAAGAAAAAACATGTTAATGGAATTTTATGTTGTTATAACTTTATTATTATAAAAAATTGAGAATAATAATAGAATTAAAAAAATATAATTTAATATAAATTTATCTTATAAACATAAACTTTTAATTTTATAAACTAAATAAAAAAATTAGTTTAAATTTAAAATATATAAATTTTTAAATAATATATTTTGTTTAAAATAAATAATTCGTAAAAAAGAATTTATTTATTTTTTTAATTTAAATGTAATTGGTAATTAAATGAATAAATTTTTTTTAAAGTTTATTAGAATTAAATTGTTAATATTATTTAATTAAAAGTTGAAATAACATGTGTGTAATCTAAAAAACTTTCATAATACTATAAATTATTAAACTTTTAATATTACATTTGTGGTCTATATTGTAGATAGGGAAAATAGATAAGTTTATCAACTTTTAATAAGTTGTTTAAAAAAATAATTATTTAAATCTAGAAACTAAGTTTATTAATTTTTTTTATATAAATTAATAAATAACATAAAAATTAAAATGTTTTAAAGAGTAATTTGTTCATTTTTTTTAATTTAATTTTTAATTATAATTTAATGAATAAAATTTTTATTTAAATGTGTCTAATTCATAAAAATATTCATAAAATTTTATTAATGTTGAAAAGAATATCTCAATGCTTTGGTATACTTATAAATATATACCATAGCTTTGTTATATTTCATAACACTTTACAAATCATTCAAATTTTTAATACTTTATTTGTCGCCTAAATTGTAGATGGCGACAATCATTAAGTTTTGGACCAAAATCAGAAATCGTGGTTGCCATAAATTTTGGAATGGTCTACAAGCCTTTTTAGCAATGGCATCAGAACATAAGGATTGTGATAGAAGAATTCGATGTCCTTGTGTGAGATGTATAAATAGTAGGTTTGAAAAAATAGATAGGGTTAGAGCACACGTATTTGATCGAGATTTTATGCAACGATATGAGAAGTGGATTTATCATGGGGAGCCTGAGGATGCTGTCGATGATGTAGCAGTTGGCGATGTTGAATCAGAGGATGAAATGATTCCTATTCTAGAAGACTTCTTTCCCTCAACAACAGAGGATGTACAAGGAGAAGATGAACAACCAACCACAAACCCACATTTTGATGACTTATTTGAGGAAATTGAAGCTGAATTGTATCTCGGTTGTGATTGGATTTCGTCTCTCAACTTTTTAGCAAAGCTATTGCATTTAAAAGTTAGAGGAAAAATTCCTAATAACATCTTTGAAGAATTGTTGAAGCTGTTAAATTTTACATTTCCGAAGGAAAATAATATTCCAGCAACTTACTACGAGGCAAAAAAGAGATTGAAGAAATTAGGCTTGGGTTATGACTCTATCCATGTCTGTTTGTATAATTGTTGCTTATTTTATAAGGAGAATGCATCCAAGGAGGCTTGTCCAGTTTGCGGAACTAGTCGTTGGGTTACTTCCGAGAACGGCAAAGGAAAAAAAGTTCCTTACAAAGTCATGCGATACTTTCCGTTGACACCTCGACTTAAAAGATTATATAGTTCGAGGATTACAGCGAAGAGCGTGATATGGCATCATACTCGAAAATCAAAAGATGATGGGATGTTGCGACACCCGGTCGATGATCTCGCTTGGAAAGAATTTGAATCAAAACATCCTGAGTTTGCAAGGGACCCAAGAAATGTTCGACTAGGGTTAGCTGCTGATGGATTTAATCCATTTGGCAACATGAGTCTTGCATACAGCATGTGGCCAGTGGTGTTGGCTAATTATAATCTACCACCTTGGTTATGTATGAAAGATAATTATTTTTTGCTATCTACCCTAATTCCTGGTGCAAAATCTCCGGGTAAAGACATGGATATATTTTTAAGACTGTTGGTGGATGAATTAAAGGAGTTGTGGAATAATGGGGTACCAACGAGAGATAGTTCGACCAACTCGATGTTCACCATGCGTGCTGCGCTTTTATGGACAGTGAATGATTTTCCAGCTCGTAGTAGCTTGTCTGGGTGGAGTGGTCAAGGTTATAAAGCTTGCCCTACTTGTAATGAAGACATGACGTCCATTCGAGTGATCGGGAAGACTGTTGGGTTTTGTGCCCTAAATAAAACCCATTACAATCTGATTAGTTATCAATTTAGAATTTTAAAGTGATTTATGATTACATGTATGTTACATATTTATGCTTTAATATACATTTGATACATGCACAAAATCAGTTAAATCCAGAACATATAGTTATTCACAATTACAGTATTGTCAATACAGTGGAATGTGATTGTGATTATATGATTCAAAAGACTTAGTCCCTGTTCATCAGTGTTTTGGATTTACTCTGATGTGATAATCAGCGATGAAGTAACCTTACACCTGGAGTAAGTGTTATGTTCTTTCCAGGACATTGGTAAAGTATACTAGTTTCGAATGTATGGAGTATACATTGGACTGGACCGATATTGAACTTAGATAAGATATTATAAACTTACTGTTGTATCTTTCCAAGTCAATATCAGAAGTTGATCTTAGATTAAGAGAATCTAAATCCTGATATGCTCAGGCTCAATCTCAGGAGTTCTATTCATGTTCTTTGATTTATTAGTTAAGCCTACTTTTGGGTCAAGGTGATACGTATATTTTGGGAACATGATAGCATAACTGAGTGGGAGTGCTGAACATAAATATGGAATCTATCACTTCTACTGGTGTATAGAAGTAAAGTGATGATTCCCTTCGAGCTTAGTTAAATAGAAGTAAATGGATGAGCTCTTGTTTCAGTGACTACATATTAGATCACTAAAACATCATTTACAGGTAACTAAGTGTTCTAAGGGGTGTAAACGGTAAATTGGTCCCATCTCGATGTAAATCATCTATATAGAGGATCTCTTAATCACATTAAGATTATAACAATGGTTAAATGAGATAGCATATTGATATCGTGAAACATATAATGTGCTCTATATAAGCCTGAAAGTGCAATTCCAAGTTCTAAGAGTGGATTCAACAAGGAATTAATAAGTTAATGATTTACTTGGTAAATCGGTTCAACTTATTGGAAGCTCAGCATATAGATCCATGGTCCCCATTCTAGTTGAGATTATACTATTTGTAAGACTCTTTAATTGATTTATGATTAATCAATTATAATTCTAAAAGTTAGACTATGTCTAATTTGTGAATTCTCACAGTTTAAGGATGAAATTGTAAATAAAAGGGTTTCTAGGTTTAATTATTAATTAAGAGACTTTGTATGTCTAATTAATAATTATATATTAAATGAAAATATATTATTTAATAATCTATTTTAGTTATTAAATAATTAGTTTTGGCATTTAAATGATTAGAATTGGAAAATGGCATTTTTGGAGAAATAGAAAAAAAATTGAGGAAACTGCAAAATCCAAGTGAGGCCCATAACACACCATGGCCGGCCACCTCTTTGCATGTTTTCCAATTATTATTTTCAATTTTAATTGCCATGTAATTGCTAATCAAAGCATAGCAAAAATAGGAAAGTGGTGGATCACACTAAATAAGGCAGTTAATCAATTACACAGTAAAAGAGGAAACTGCTTATTTGGAAAGTTGAGCTCTTACCTTTTCCTATATATAGCCGCCCCCTCTCTCTACTCTTGGTGTGTCTTTGTATGCAATCACTATACACGAATTCAAAAGAGAAATAGTGAGAAAATTTCGAGTTCCCTTGTGAGAGAGAAGTGCCCACACACATCACTCAGTACCTCAATCATAGTTTGGAAGACTGTGAAGGATCACATCCAACTGAAGGACATTCGGGCTCAGATCTTAATTATACTCTGCTACAGACAGGAATCAAGGGTTAGAGATCTGAGTGGAAGGAGACACTTAATTCCGCTGCCATCACTATAAGTTACTCTTAACTTTTATGTGTTTTGTTTATCGTTTTAGAAGTTCATATTTAGGTTGTTAAATCAACATACTTGTGAGTAGATCTAAGATCCTGGTAAAATTAATTCCAACAACTGGCACCAGAGCCATGGTAATTGATTTTCTTGCAAGAAATTTGGACTTAAAACGATTTGTTTGTGATTTGGATGGTTTCATGATGTGTCATATTGATGTTTGATTGATGTTTGTGAATTCTAGGAAAAATAATTGATTATCTGTATCTGAAATTATTTTTATTGGATAGTTTGAAAAATTCTAAGCAATTTACTTTTTTACAGAACTCGATTTCGATTTAATTTGAATTAGTATGAATTTTTGAAAATCGGAAAAAATCGGGGTGGTGATCACCCTACCTACGCGCGCAGAAATCATGCAAGGGGACCCTTGCGCCAAGTTTACTCGGAAATTCCCCACTCCTGCGCGCGCAGACAGTGTGTTTTGCATACTGTCCGCACCACCTGCCTTTTTTTTCGTTTTCTTCGATTTTTCATGCTATTTCATGGAATTAACTTCCGATTTTTTGTGTAGTTTTGTATTGTGATTTTTGTTTTTCAATTTTCAAATCTAATTATCAGAAATAAATTAATTTTATTTTAAAATTAATTTTAGATATTAGTGTAATTTGAATTTGAAAATAGGTTAAAATCAAGTATTGCTTACCTCTTTTCTTATTTCTTTTAAATTTTGATTATTTTATCTTATTTTTAAATATAAGGTCAGAAATTAACTTTTTTTTAAAATATTTTTTTTAGTAATTTGACCTTATTTAGAATAAGATTACTATAATCATAGTATTTTAAAAGGGGAAATAAGATATTTTTGTTAACTTTTTAAATTTTGTTATTTTTTACTTAAATTGTAAAATCAGAAAAGGGTATGTATTTACCATTTTCTATTTTATTGAACATTTAATTTATTAAATAACATGAAATTTAAAAGGAAAGTTAGCAAATTTATTTTGAAATGATATTTAGGTTACTCAAACCCTAATTTTTCAAAATTGTAGGTTTAATTTTAAATATTATTTTTTAAAAAAAAAAACCGAAATTTATTTTTAATTATTTTTCGAAATAAAGTTTAATATTTTAAAATTAAATAAATCCTACTTCCAACCATCCAAATTTAACTTGTTGCAGGAGTATGTGTTTTAGATTGTTTGTAAGTTTTCTATAACCTATTATTGCTTGATCTAAATTGCCATGGTTAACTTGTTGACAGATCCAATGATCTGATTTTAACCCATGGTTCAATTGATGATAGATCAAGTAAATAATTTGTAACAGGTATATTTTTACATTCTTCTTTCATCTGTGTATGACCTAGTAACATGATAGGATCCATCTAAATCTGTGTGCCTGTGTGAGCCTATATGTTTAATTTCTGTTATAGACACATATAGGTTGTTGTTGCTAAATAAAATGACATAACTTGATAGATTTTATTTAGGCTCATTTAGTTAATGGGTCTATTCAATTAATAACAGTTGTTCATTTTAAGGTTAAATTCCTCTCTTTTGGGCCTTGTGCGAGAGTTGGGAGCCTTAGAAGTGGGTACGACATACTGGACCCAGCCCCCCTCACATGAACAACCCCAATTGTGAAGGCTCATTTGCCTGATTTGGATAACTGTGCTAGGTTAATTAAACTAGTTTGACCTAATAAAATTGAATAACAACATAATTAATTTCTTTCTTTGAAATTAATTTAAGAAAAACATAGTTTGTAGAATTTTATTTCTAGATAAACTATTTGTATTTTTTTTTTGTATTTAATTAAATAAAGAATTTTAACTAACTAGATTCTTTCTGAAACTTACTTTTATTATTTCATTAAATATTCCTATTTAAGTTATGAATTAGTTATTACTAATTTTCCTTATTAACTTAAATATGAATATATTTTGAATTTAATATTTAGTTGAGGAATTCTATGAATTAGTTATTGAAGATTCTTAAAAGATATTTTTAAGTTGGTTTTAAACTTAAAATGGAATATCTTTAAATTAGGTAGTTACCAACTAATTTTGATATTTAATTAAATTTTATTTGGAAAATTTTAAGTTGTAAATTATAGATTCTTTCTATAATAACTTAAATCAGATATTTTCCAAATCTTGAAAAGATACTTAGTTAAATTGAGATATTTTTTAGATAGTTATTTCTATACTAATTATTATTTCTAATATAGGAAAATATCATTGATTGTGAAATTAATTGTTTAATAATTAATTTTGGTACAATTCAATTTAGGATATTTTTCCTTGTATTAAATTGGAAATTAATAATTAAGCCTTCTCTACACTTAATTATTTATTTCCTGAATTTAATACATTTAATTAAGTTGAAAATTAAATATCTAAGTTGATTTTCATAATGATACTTAAATATTGTTATTTTCATGATACTTAATTAAATAGAAAATTATTTTAAGTTGGGTATTTTCATAACAACTTAAATTTGAATAATTTTCAAAATATATTTTATTTATTTTATTAATCATTTTTTTGAAATTGCATTTGATTATGCAAGATGATTTTGAATTTATCTTGAAAGATAGATTAAAGTTGTAAATTAATTATTTTAATTAATTTCGAATCAACTTAAATCAATGATTTTTTTCATTTAATGATTAATTTAAAATAAAGGAGCTAAAATATATTATTAGAAATTGAATTAATTAGTCAAGAAAATATAGATAGATAGTATTTTTGCTTGAAGTATTTTTTCTAAGTAAAGTTTGATTTATTTTAATGTATTTCGAAAATTGTATATTTTTGAAAATACAATATATATATATATTTGTAAAAAAAATTAATTTGAGTTGCAAATTAATTTAAATTAGTACAACTTAAATTAAGTAATTTTCTTAATATTTGTTGGAAAATTAATACTAAGATGGAAATAATTCATTTTATTTTCTTAACCATCTAAGTTTAATTTTACAAATATTAAATTAAATTTTATTTAGGGTTTTATTCTAAATTTAAAATTTAATAAATATATATAGATTTAAAATAAATAAATAATAGAAGAAAATACATTTTAAATAATGAGCTTTATTATTAAGATATTCGATCTCCATTGTTGGTTTTACATAGCTATTGTTTTAGTGAGTAATCCTCCCTAATGGAGGAACGTTCATTAGCAAGTTAGCGTCATTTAATCTCGAAAGATAAGTATATTTGTAAGTTTTTTATATTAGTATTGATCACCCTAATGGTGGCGACTGTATAAGACTTACAAACGTATGAAACAATGGTGGAAGCTCATTAAATAGGAATGACCTTGACTCTCGCCTAAACGGGACAACGTCGGATTCTCTTTTCGATCGAATAAAAGGTTGCTAGAATGTTTGTCATTTTAGATGAGCTGACAACTCTATTCAATGAATGATAGATTTGACTCTCGCCTAAACGGGACACTGATATCAGTTTGTTGAAAACCTTGAAAATTATTTAGGATTGCATTTTTTAGTATTTTCTCTGGTCATTCCTACTTGCTATGTGCTAATAATTTCTGAATAAGATTTTGTGTTAAACCATAATTGATATCTATTTATTATCTTGTAGTATCCTGAATTGCAATGTCGAATCTAATGCTGTCACTGTTAACTGAAAATAAGCTAAATGGAGCTAACTTCCCAAAATGGAGAGAGAACATTAATATTACTCTCATAGGTTAAAGTGCCATGTTTTTGTTGACTGAGCCGTCCCCTGAGCAGCCAGGTGACAACGCAACCAAAGCTGTTAAAGAGAAGTTCGAGCGTTGGCAGAATGCTAACAACGAAGCTCGATACTTCATGCTTTCCAGCATGGTTGACACCTTGAAAACAAGGTTTGCAAACACTGTCACGGCTGCAGAAATCATGACGCAGTTGACTGAGCTATTCGGTATGGCATCTATTCAGTCTCGCTTTGACGCGACTAAGAAATTCATCAACGCACGGATGGAACCCCATCAGAATGTGCGTGATCACCTTCTCCAGATGGGTAGTTATTTCCAAGAAGCCCAGAATCATGGTGCTGCAATGGATCAGACTACTCAAGTGAGTCTCATCTTGAATAGTCTGACTCTAGACTTTCTGCCCTATACATCAAATTATGCCATGAATAAGAAGGAACAAGACTTTCATACTTTAGTCAATGACCTTCAGACATATGAAAATTTGATTGGAGGTCCCAAGAAAAGAGGGAATAAACCTCAGAATTCTGGAAATGGTAATAAGACGAGTAATCCTGAGGCACACGTTGCTTCTACTTCCAAATCCAATAATAAGAAGAAGTGGAAAAATGCCAAGAAGCAAGCTCAAGCTGCGAAAGCAGCTAAGAACAAAAAGGCTGGAGCTTCTGGTGATACACCAAAAGGAAAATGTTTCTACTGCAATGAGAAAGGCCATTGGAAATCCCAATGTCCTAAGCTTCTTGCAAAGAAACAAGGTATTTCTTTATAAACTGATGTGTTTTAGTGAATTATTATCCATTTGGATTATTAATTCTGGACTACTAACCTTGTTTATTATTCTTCTTATAGCTCAAGCTTCTGAAACTCGGATGCTGTCTTAGCGAGTTGGATCTGAAAGCTGGATGGTGGATGGAAGTCGTCTATGATAAAGAAGAAGCTCATTTAATTTTTTTGAATTAATTGTTTAATTTTTCAAACAATTTGGATTTCAAATTTGGGATTTTATTCTCTGTTCGTTTCTCATAATATTGCAAACAATTTTTGGTTTATGATAATTTTTTTTAATTGTAATTTATGATTTGAGCTTCAGTACTTTATCTTATAAATCAATTACCAATCGTTATATTTATTATGTTTGTATGTGTATGTGTTTTTATTATTGATACAAATTCTATAGTTATTTAAACTCCTTATAGAGTTATTACTACATAAACACTAGAAATTATTTCTATGTTTATGAATAATTGTTAATTCTAAAACAATTATTAAGAATTTGTTTAATAAAAAGATCTTTTGATCTGATAGGGGTGGAGAAAAGTTAAGAATAATATGCAGTTCAACGATCTTTTATATCTAATGAACTCTGGATTATATTCAACTCCACATACTCTCTATCACACTTAGGGAATCATGATCTTTACAACCTTTAGGGGTGGATCATAATCTCTATAAACTTAGGGGTGGACTTTATTCCACAGTACTCTTTGTGACACATAATTTTAAACATGGAAATAATATAATAAATTAGATATTATCAGAATAAATCCTTGATCTTGATTATATGTTCCAGTTTAGATTTACTGTTGTAATAGTTATTGATACCATTAAAGTTCTTTGATAATGTATCACATTACCTTAGTTGAGTGGGAGAATATTAAAATTCTTTACCCATCTTTGTATGGTTGATATTTGTGATAGGAACTTAAGAACACCTCTGATAAAAACAAATCTAACCATTCACATGGATAGAAATAACTTATCAGAATTATGAGAATAAGATAAAGGAATTCTTACATAGTCTATTCGAATGACTTGAGTCAAGATTTTTATTCCTCATAACATTTTTATGGTATCTTGATTTGATTGCTTAATCTCTAGCAAGTATTCTACACTTCAAATACTAGACTGCTATGTTGTTGACCTAGTCTTAGAGAAACTTACAGTTTCAGACTAAGATAATAAGTAACAACGAGATATCCCTTAAAGCAATAGTAAAAGGTTAAAAGTTTCTAACTAGACATCTACTATTGAGTGGGAGCCATCTGAGATGTAATCAAATGGGGAACATTAGGGGACAATCAAGAAAGATTTATGAAAGTGACCTATATGTTAGATATTAAGGAACTATGCATTAGTGATCCTAATATCCACACCGACTCATAAAGAATTTTGAGATGGTGGTTACTCTGAGGGTGGAGGAATCATTGTAGAAACACATCTGTAATAATTCAAGCTCCATCAGAGAAGATATGACTTTGTAAATTCGAAATTACCAGAAAGGTATTTTACTGAAGAAAATTCTACACTGCATTATCTCAATTCCAAATTTTAAAATTTGAGAGATATGTCTTCTGTTTGTTCAGATATACTTAATGGGCAGTAAGGATTTCAGTATCCCTTGATGAGTAAATCATATATTTAAGGATGTTTCATAAGTTTTATGAACCTGGTTCCAGATATATGGGTGGATTCAAATATACTACACTTGATCAGAGGATCAAGGCAAAAGATTGATTGTAAAGCACAACTTGTTTTATGTTAGTGCAAGTGGGAGTTTGTTGGGTTTTGTGCCCTAAATAAAACCCATTACAATCTGATTAGTTATCAATTTAGAATTTTAAAGTGATTTATGATTACATGTATGTTACATGTTTATGGTTTATTATACATATTTGATATATTTGATATATTCACAATTACAATATTGTCAATACAGTGGAATGTGATTGTGATTATATGATTCAAAAGACTTAGTCCCTGTTCATCAGTGTTTTGGATTTACACTGATGTGATAATCAGCAATGAAGTATACTTACACTTGGAGTAAGTGTTATGTTCTTTCCAGGACATTGGTAAAGTATACTAGTTTCGAATGTATGGAGTATACATGGGACTGGACCGATATTGAACTTAGATAAGATATTATAAACTTACCGTTGTATCTTTCTAAGTCAATATCAGAAGTTGATCTTAGATTAAGAGAATCTAAATCCTGATATGCTCAGGCTCAATCTCAGGAGTGCTATTCATGTTCTTTGATTTATTAGTTAGGCCTACTTTTGGGTCAGGGTGATACGTATATTTTGGGAAGATGATAGCATAACTGAGTGGGAGTGCTGAACATAAATATGGAATCAGGTTTTCATATTTTTTCAGATTTAACATTGTTCTGAATATAAATGGTGAATGTTCAATTTACTAATAAAATTATTTTTCTCTCGAATAAATAAAGTTCCACCTCCGGTCAGAAAGGGTCGTGGGGTTGCAGCAAACACTAACCTTGAAAAAAAAAAGGAGAGAAGCTGGTAACCCCTTAACGGTGGAGGTAGATCTTGAAACTGGCAAAGTTGTTGGCACTCAAGCAAGCAGTTATGTTAGATTTATTGGCCAGCAAGTAAGCATGTTGTGCCCGGGTGGTCATCTAAATTTTTCTGATGTACCCCAACAATATAAGGATCAAGTGCTCAATCGAATAAGAGTGAGTCATTTTTAATTATTCATGGTTGTAATAATTTTTTATATCCTTATTTGTAAATTAATATAATTTTTTACATAGTACTATTTTGATATCGATGGGAATCCCCACCGAGACCTACTTATGGGGACTTTATATTCGGTGATGGCGGAGAGGTATAGTGAGCGAAAGACACTCAGACACAGGCATTTTAAACAACATTACAAAAAACCAGAAGAGTGGGAGACAGTTCTCATATTCCCTCCTGACTACTTGAATACCGAGACTTGGAAACCGGTTTGCGAATTGTTCGTTAGCGAGACATTTTTTAATCGCTCAAGTAAAAATAAATCGAATCGGCAACTAATGAAATATCCAACAACGCAAGGCACAAAATCGTTGGCTTCCATACGCCACAGAATGGTATGTATTAATTCTTTAATTGTTAATAATGTTCTCCCTTATAATAAACTAACTTAATTGTTTATGTTCGTATAGGGGGGTCCTCCTGGAGAGCATGTAGTTGAAGCATGGAAGAAGATTCATGTGAAAAAGTCGTCTGGCACTTTCGTTAACGAAGCTGCTGCAAAAGATTATGTAAGTGAATAAAATGATTTATTATTAAAATTTATATTTTATATTAATTATATATTCTAATAATTTTAATTTAAATAGGAGGAACTGATCAAGGAGCTTGATAGGAAAAGACTTGAACGGCAATCCAAGAGCGATACATCTGGTACTGAATCTGATACTGGTTATCAGTTTGACGTTTTGGAAACATGACTATCAAAGAGGCGTGGGTAAAAGGCTCAAGGGCAAAGGAAAGAAATCAACCCCTCAAACTCAATCAACGGTGCCTCCCCCACCAACTACTGAAATGATGAGCACTGTGGCAGAAATATTCTCAGCTATGCGTGCCACTTAGGGGGTAATTTGATGCCTGAACAACGTGCTCATATATTTAACCCACGATTTGAGAACTTTATTCAAACGTATAGTCAGTCGCAGTCGCCTGGTGGTTCGTCTTCTCAGAGTTATGCCACTCCTCCAGAACAACAACAACAACCTCCTCAACCACAACAGCCGTCTTCGCAACAACAATTCCAAAGTTTGTCACAGCAGCAATATGAATTTTTTTTGCAGCAGCAACCCTAATCTTTTCCTCAGCAGCAACAACAGTCTGGTCCGCCATTGGGAAATCAGTTCTTATACCGAACACCATTAGAGTCTCCTCCGCTCGGCTCAAACTTTTCTGATTTTGGATTATTTGGGAGTTCATCGTAGGAGAACCAATTTTATTCAACTCCCATTTTTAACCAAGCTGAGCTCGGTAATTTAACACTGGGTTTATCATAAGACCAAGCATATGTGCCTTCTCTGCCACGGGCTTCAGGGACTCGTAACGATAATAATCCGGATCAAGACTTTATAATTGGAGACCTTAATGAAGATGTTCATGAATAATTTATTTATATTTTTTAATAATTTAGTTTAATTTTGAGACAATATTGTATTAGTATTAATATGTTAAAGTTAATTACCTTGGAGACATTTTTAAATTATCAATAAATTTTATTAAATTATTATAATTATATTAATTGAATTTTTATTTATTAAATATTTATATAAATAATTATTTATTTATATATAGGATTAATATATAAATATTTATTAAATATTTTTTTTTATTCTGCTGGGTAGTAGCGGCGGAGCATTAGCGGCAGGACCCTGCCGCTAATGCTCTTTGTCAGTCTCGAAACACGAAACTGACAAAGAGCATTAGCAGCGGGGTCCCGCCGCGAATGCTCCGCCGCTATTAATAGTATTGTCGGCGGACTCCTTTTTTGGCCGCTAATACTATTAATAGCGGCCAAGCATTAGCGGTGGACCAATAGCGGCCAAGCATTAGCGGCAGACCAATAGCGGCCGAAGTTCGCCGCTAATACCCTTTAGCGGCCAGAAAGGACAGTACTAGCGGCGGAGTGGTCAGCCGCTAATGCTGTTGAATGTTGTAGTGCCTCCTTCCAGATCATCAGGGTACACTTGAGACACGTGGACGAATCTTGAGAATGTGGAAGCATCTCCTTCATGTGGTACTTGGTATTTGAGAGATCAAAACTATTATGGAAAACAACTGGTAGTGCACGCATTTTACGTCCTTTAGATCTTAGTATGCACATGTAGGAAATGCATTTATTGCAAGAAAACTCAAATGGCGACAAAGTTATGATGCGATGACTCTTTAATGCATAGGTTGGCCCAAAAAGACCTAAACATGAGACATACACGTTCTCTTGAATTGGTGAAGGATTATGACTGTGAGATTCTTTATCACCCTGGGAAAGCCAACGTTGTAGCTGATGCCCTGAGCAGAAAAGGTCAGAGTCAGATAAATACAGTGAAGCAGATCTCCCAGCAGTTAGCAGATGAAATCACCCGAGCTAAAATTGAGTTCCTTGTGGGGCAATTGGCTAATATTACCCTGCAATCTACTCTTTTGGAATGAATCAAAGAAACACAATTACAAGATCTAGAGGTATTGAAATCTCGAGATAGGGTTTCAGCTGGAAAGACTAGTGATTTTACAGTGGATGACACAGGTATGCAGTTTATGAATCGTGTTTGTGTGCCTATGGATGACGACATTAAAAGAGAAATCTTGAATGAGTCGCATACGACTTCTTACTCAATTCATCAAGGATCAACGAAGATGTATCCAGATCTTAAGGCCATGTTAAGGTGGCCATGTATGAAAAATGATATTGTTGAATACGTTGCAAGGTGTCAAACTTGTCAGCAAGTGAAAGCTAAATACCAGAGGCCTGTAGGATTGTTGCAGCCATTGAATCTTCCGAAATGGAAATGGGAAGACATTGCTATGGACTTCGTGGTTGGATTTCCTAGGACCACGGGACAGTACGACTCTGTGTGGGTCATAGTTGATAGGTTTACAAAGTCAGCGCACTTCTTACCTGTTCGAACGAACTTCTCCATTGTTTAGTATACTGAATTATATGTTAGAGAAATTGTTCGTCTCCAAGGTGTCCCAAAGTTGATTGTTTCTCATAGGGATCTGAAGTTCACATCAAGATTCTGGGAGAGTTTACATCGAGCCATGGGGACTCAGTTGAAATTCAGCACAGCATTTCATCCTCAGACGGATGGACAGTCCGAGAGGACTGTTCAGATCCTAGAAGACATGCTTCAGGCATTGTGCTTGACTTTAAAGGATCATGGGTAAAATACTTTCCCCTGATCAAGTTCTCGTACAACAACAACTATCAGGCAACAATCGGGATGGCTCCTTATGAACTTTTATATGGAAGAAAGTGCAGATCACTTATTCACTGGGATGAAGTGGGTGAAAGAAAGTTCCTAAGTCTTGAAGCTTTTCAGAGAACAAGTGAGGCAGTTGATAAAATCAAAGCGTGAATGCTCGCGGCTCAGAGCAGACAGAAGAGTTATGCTAATCCAAAGCGTTAGGATATTGATTTTCAGATCAGGGATGTGGTATTTCTCCGAGTATCACCTATGAAAGGCATCAAGCGCTTTGGTAAGAAAGGAAAGCTTAGCCGAGGTTCATTGGACCTTTCGAGATCCTTGAGAGGATAGGGCAAGTAGCGTACAGGTTGGCTATGCCCCCAATGCTGGCATCTGTACATGATGTGTTCCACGTTTCGATGCTTCGGAAGTAGGTCTCAGACCTGTCCCATATCTTGAGTTATGAAGCATTGGAACTGCAGCCAAATCTATCATATGAGGAACAAGCAGTGTAAGTACTGGATAGAAGAGAAAAAGTCTTGAGAGATACGACAATTACACTGATAAAGGTATTATGGAGAAACAGTAAAGTAGAAGAGGCAACTTAGGAACTCGAGACGGATATGCAGCAGAAATATCCAGAGTTGTTCAGGTAAATTTCGAGATGAAATTTCTATAAGGATGGGATAATTGTAGTATCCTAAGATTAAGAAAATGGATTAGCGAATCTTAACTAGTTAAATATGTATAGATATAATTATATTATTATATAATTTATTACGTGTGAATTAATTTGATAAATGACATGCTAAGACTCTGTTGGTGAGCTAGGGGCATTTTTTTAATTTTGACCCGAGAAGGGTAAAATTATAATTTTAATTTTGTGACGTGCTTATGGACTATATTATTATATAGTATACTTGTCTTGTCATTTTTCATGTGTTTTCTAATAGGTCGGCGCGGTATAGTCACAATCGGGTATTTCGGGCCGAACCGGGTTTGGGGCTGAAATACATTTTTGAGGTTTTATATTGGCATTTTATTAATATATGAGTATTCTGAAAATTATTTGAGTAATGTGATATGTGATTAATGACTTTATTGCCCTTGAATGTTTGTATGTATGTTATATGGCCCTAGGGGCATTATTGTCATTTTGACCATTTGTGTTATTTGTAACAAAAGGTAATTTTTAGCAAAATAGAAAAAGAAATTGTTGGTTCTATATAACTCAAAACCGAATCTCTCTCTCACTCTCTCTCTCTCTCTCTTTACTCATCTTCTCACCTTGGTCATTCTTGACAAAATTGGTCTTGGTTGAGCTTGAATTTGTGGGGATCTTTCGTGCTTGAGTTATTGTGGATCTTGAGGTAGTTTTCTACTACTTATTTCTTTTAATTTACAGCTGAGATTTCGATGTTTAAAGCATGTTTAGGTTGCTATATGTTCTTGAGTTGCATGAGTATAGAAGTTGATTTAATTTTGATGTTGAATGCAAGGTTGTATTGTTAATTCATGGGTATTGCCTTTAGTAATGTTTTTTATTTGTTATTTGAAATGTGGCTTTGAGTTTAATCTGATTTCCTTCTTAATTATAGTTTTGAAATAGCTAAAAATATGGTTTTGTGATCATGTTTTTGATGGAGGTATTGCTAGGATTTTAGCTCAAGTGTAAGCTTATTTTGAGTGTTAAGAATTGTTATCTTGTATGCTTAATTGTTTTTGGACATGGGTTAGGTTTGTGCTCTAAAAATCCCTATTGTGAATGCTATACTTGGTGTTTATAGTCTTTGAGTTTGTGTATGCTTTTGTGTGAGTTTTGTTGGGTTTGAGCTTGAATTCGTGTAGTTGAATTTGGGGTTTCCTGGGTTTAGAACCCAAGGGCCGCAACCCCACTCTATGGGTGCTGCGGCCTGCCCCTGTTGGAGGCCTGGATTTCCAAACCAGGTGCCGCTGCCCCGAGTGGGGAATGCCGCAGCCCGCCCCCTTGTTTCTGGGCAAATTTGAGCGTGATATTTGAATGCTCGTATCTTTGTGATCCGGACTCAGTTTTGGGAGTTTCGGATAGCGTTGCAAAGCTCGTTCTGAGCTCTATGTGATTATTTGGAATTTGAATGCCAATTTTATAATTATGTGGAAATGAATTTAGGGATTAACCATATTGTTTTTTAATCCCAAAAATTGTGACTAGGATTACCGGCACTTGGTGAGAAGAATTTGGGGATTTGGAATCTCCACATTTGCTGGACATCGGGTAAGACAATAGTTAGCACGTAGAGTTATGCACGGTAGCGCTTATGCTGAATGTTATATTTATGATTAAAAACCTAGATTAGGCTTATTACCCTAAAGGGAGCGATTTTATGGTCTAGGGTTATTACTCTAGTAATTGTGAATGTTTAAATGCTATGCCATGCTATAAATATTGAGATTAAGAATTATGCGTTCAAGGCATAATTTGGTTGGACTCGGTAACTAGAACTGAGATGAACCTTTCTAAGGCCTTATTGTAATTAGACGTGTGAGCATAACATGTAGGCTATGCCACATAGACATATATAGGCGTGTGAGCGTAACACGCAGGTCTATGCTTAATAGACAATAAGTGTAATGACATGATTATAATGTATATGGAATGTATAATTGTGATTATCTATATTTATATTAGCTTGCTGGGCTTGGCTTACGAGTGCTCTACTGTGCAGGAAAGGATAAATCCGTCACTGATCAGCCATGAGTACGAGGGCTTAGCGATGCTTGTACATGTTTAGGCCATACTAGACCAAGCGGGTTGGGGTCTACCACTATTGTATTTTGTAATTCTGTTTTGCCGCTTAGGTCAGCACGTAAAATGGACTTATAAAATTTTGTGAACATTTTCACGGGATCCCGAAATATGTATTTTAGGTTGTTGTAAAGTTAATATTATTACAAGTTTAATTTTCTTCCTATTATAAATAAAGTTTAAATTTTCCCGCGCTTGCCTTTCTAGTAATCCCGGTTTAGGAGATTAGGGTTTCATAATTGGTTGTTGTAGCGTGCCTAATTGTTAGGGTGTTACATGTTTTTAATGGCTCGAGTTACTTTCTTTGATGTAACTCTTGGGTTATAGTTACACCGTAATGATAGAGATCCATGTCAGCAAACTTTGCTAAAAATAGTTTGCCTTAGAAACACCCTTCAGCCAATAGTACCACACAAGGTTTGACTGAAAACCCAGCAGGCATTGATAATACCGATGGTCTCCTCTCGGCCACTGTCACAACGTCATCTCATAATGTTGATCTTCGATCAACTTTGTGACACAGCAAAAAGGTAGGGGAAGTAGTCGTTGGCAATGGATTTGGTCCTTGCATCAGCACTGGCATCAGAGTCATGAGCTGGATAGAGTTGTTATATCTGATGACCCTTCGTGAGTTATTCATCATAATTGCATCGAGTCTTAGCTTCTTTGCCTGGCCCCAACACCTCTTTCACCTCATCGTGTCTTCATAGTTATGCCTTAGTGGACGGCGGGGGACACGAGCTTGAGGATGCCAGTGGTCGGTCATCTCTCTAGGGTGTTGGCTAGCCAGATCTGAGCTTTTAGGGATGAGCGTGAATACGGTGAGTGTTTCAAGACCATGTGCGTTCATCTTCTGTACCTTCTTCAGGCGGTCGAGGGTGTAAGCCTTCAATCTTGAGAATACCTTTGACCAAGACCCTCTTGACCTCTGGCCAGATCTTGGTGGGCAATAAGGCGGCCTTCCTTCTTATTTCCCCGTACGGACCCTTCTTTTTATAGGCTTGTGCTGATGATCACCGTGCATGGTTCTTTCTTTCTTCAGCTCTCAATGAAATCCCCAAAATATTTACCGACTTTTTTGACAACCGAGTATTTTTAGAGCTTAAGAAAGAAAAAATGGAATAAATAACCAAATAACAAATAAGAGATTTTTACGTGGTTCAGGCGTTAACTATCCTTAGTCCACAAGTCCATTTTATTAGGCACATCGATAGGTAACAATTTTTACAAGTAGAGATACAATGGATTGAAACTCCTTTTTTCCCTGTGTTCCCCTTGAAGAAGAGGAAGCTTAGTAGAAATATTCTAGAGTTTTTGAGGTGTAATACTATCTGGTTTGATACAAATGTTTTCGCCTAGTATGGTGAAGAATGAGTCTTGTCCAAGAAAAAGTGTCTCTTTTCTTCTCTTGTTCTTTATAGAGGTATTTATAGGTCAACTTCTCTTCATGTGTTGGCTTGGATTGATCATCTTTGGGCGAAATCTGACTGTTAGATTGGTACGTAGGTGGCATTTTTCCCATATGGCATTTAAGGGTGTCAGATCGTACAGGCTGGGCCTCATACTCGTCTCATCCTAGGGCTTTTCCTTTTTCAATTTTCCTTATCCCTAGCCGTTGGATCATTTGGTCAGGTACATAAAGACAAACATGCTCTGTACGATAGCATGTCGTGGGAGACAACCTCTGACGTCGTACTTGAAAAAGTTTGGTCACTAGATTCGTAGTCTAACACGTACAAGCAAAGTCTCCGCGAGCTAAGAGTGTAGCTTGGTACGGCGCATCTCAAAATGTCTTGTACCTTTTGGAAACACCCATATGTTGGAAATTAATTTTACCAGGATCTTAGATCTACTCACAAGTATGTTGTTTAAACACCCTAAATATGAACTTTCTAAAACGATAAATTAAACACATATAAAGTTAAGAAAACCTTACATTGATGCAGCGGAATTAATGTCTCCTTCCACTAAGATCTCTAACCCTTGTATCCTTTCTGTAGCAGAGTATAATCAAGATCTGAGCCCGAATGTCCTTCTTCTTCAAGTTTGATCCTTCACAGTCTTCCAATCTATGATTGAGAAACTGCTTGCTGTGTGTGGGCACTTACTCTCTCACTAGGGTTCGAAATTGATGAAGGAGAAAAGAGAATAGGGATTTCGGCCAGGTATAGAAAGTGGGAAGGCTCAGTTTTTCTGAAGAGAGAAATTTCTGTCAGAAAGGCTTGTGAAAACTTATGTTGAAAACTTATGATTTGACTAAGCCATCACTTTCTATTTATAGGCACCTACTAGGTTTAGGTTAGGAATTATTTGGCATTAAAATAATGAAAATATTAATTTGAAAAACCCTCAATAAGTGGCCGGCCATGGTGTTATAGTGGGCCCCACTTGATTTTGCAGTTTTACCAAATTTTATTTCTATTTTCTCAAAAACGCCAATTTTCCAATTCTAACCTTTTAAATGCCAAAACTAATTATTTAATAACTAAAATAGATTATTAAATAATATTATCATTTAATTTAATTATTAATTAGACATATAAAGTCCATTAATAAATAAATAAACCTAGAAACTCTTTTCTTTACAATTTCACCCCTGCTTAGTGAAAATTCATAAAATTAGACATAGTCTAACTTTAGAATTATAATTGATCAATCACGAATCAATTAATGAGTCTTACAAGCAGAATGTTCTCAACTAGAATGGGGACCATGGATCTATATGCTGAGCTTCCAATAAGTGAACCAAATTTACCAAGTAAATTCCTACTTATTAATTCTTCGTTGAATCCACTCTTAGAACTTAGAATTGCACTCTCAGACTTATATAGAGCATATTATATGTTTCACGATATCAATATGCTATCTCATTTAACCATTGTTATAATCTTATTGTGATTTAAAGATCCTCTATATAGATGATCTACATCGAGATGGGATTTTCTTTACCGTTCTCACCCCTCAATGTATTTTGCCCCTTAAAACACTTAGCTACCTGTAAATGGTGTTTAGTGATCTAATAATTAGTCAGTTAAACAAGAGCTCATCCATTTAATTCTATTTGCGAAGCTCGAAGGGAATCATCACTTGACTTCTATACACCAGTAGAAGCTATAGATTCCATATTTATGTTCAGCACTCCCACTCAATCATACTATCATGTTCCCAAAATATACGTATCACCCTGACCTAAAAGTAGGCTTAACTAATAAATCAAAGAACATGAATAGCACTCCTGAGTTGAGCCTAAGCATATCAGGATTTAGATTCTTTTAATCTTAAGATCAACTACTGATATTGACTTAGAAAGATATGTATAACGGTAAGTTTGTAATATCTTAACTTAGTTGCAATATCGGTCCAGTCCAATGTATGCTCTATACATTAGAAACTAGTATACTTTACTAATGTCCTGGAAAGAACATAACACTTACTCCAAGTGTAAGTATACATCGTCGTTGATTATCACATTAGTGTAAACCCAATAACACTGATGAAACAGGGACAAAATCTTTTGATTCATATGATCACAATCACATTCTACTGTGTTGACGATACTGTAATTGTGGATAAACATATGATCTGGATTTAACTGATTCTGTGTGTAAACATAATAAACATATTAAACCATTAGCATGTAGAATTCATGCAAACATCAATCACTTCAAATTTCTTATATTGATAACTAATCAGATTGTAAAGAGTTTTATTTAGGGCATAAAACCCAACAAACTCCCACTTGCACTAATATAAAACAAACTGTGCAAATAGGTCAATCTGATGTCTTGATCTTCAGATCAAGTGTAGTATATTTGAATCTACCCAAACTTCTGGAAACTAGTTCATAAATTCACTTATGAAACATCCTTTACTATATGCTTTACTCATCAAGGGATACTGAAATCTTTACTGTTTTAAAAGTACATCTGAATAAACAGAAGACATATCGCTCATATTTTAAAATATGTAATTGAGATAATACAGTGTAGACTTTTCTTCAGTAATATAACTTTCTTGGATTTTCGAATACACAAAGTTATAGTTCTTCTTTGGTAGAGCTTGAATTATTATACAATAATTCCTCCACCCCCAAAGTAAGCACCATCTCATAGAAATCGAAATGAGTTGGTGAGATACTAGGACAACTGATACACAGTTCCTTAATATCTAACATATAGATCACTTTCATAAATCTTTCTTGAATATCTTCTAATGTTCCCTATTTGATTACATCTCAGATAGCTCCCACTCAATAGCAGATGTCTGGTTAAATAATACTTTTAACCTCTTATTGTTTAGAGAGTTATCAAGTTGTGACTTTTGTATTAGTCTTAAAACTTTAAGTTAAGACTAAGTCATCAACATAGCAAACTAGTATTTGAAGTGAAAAATACATGCCAGAGATAAAGTAATCAAAAGTAAGATACCATAAAATTTCATGAGGATCAAGAATTCTAGGTTCAAGTCATTCGAATGGACTGAACTAGAGTTCTTTATCTTATTCTCATAATTCTGATAAGCTATACCTATCCATGTGAATGGTTAGATTCGCTTTTCAGTAGTGTTCTTAAGTACCTATCACAATTATCAACCTAATGAAGATGGGTATAGAATTTTAAAATTCTCCCACTCAATTAAGGTAGTGTGAAAATTTAACAAAGAACTTTCAAAAGTATCAAACTTTTACTTACAACAGTAAAACGAAATGGAACATACAATCAAGATCAAGAATTTATATTGACAACAGCTAACTCATCATATTACTTCCATGTTTAAATAAGATATGTGTTACATAGGTAATTGTGGAATAGACTCCACCCCTAACAATATACATATAGGGTACTATGGATAACTTCCACCCCTAAGTATATAGAGATTATGATCCACCCCTAAAGGTTGTAAAGATCATGATTCTCTAAGTGTGATAGGATTTATGTGGAGTTGAATACTATCCAGAGTTCATTAGATATAAAAGATCGTTGAACTGCATAGTTTTCTTAACTTTTCTCCACCCCTATCACGTCAAAAGATCCTTTTATTAAACAAATTCATAATAATTGTATTAGAATTAACAATTATTGATAAACATAGAAATAGTTTTTAGTGTTTATTTAATATAACTATATGAAGAGTTTTAAATATTATAGAATTTGCATCAATAATAAAAACACTTACACATACAAACATACAAATATAATGTGGTAGTAGTTGATGAAGATAAAATAAATGAAGCTCAATCTCATAATTTGCAATATTGAATTTCTAAAATAAAACTTTATGAATAATAAAATAAAAAAAAATGTATTGCAACAAATGAGAAAACCAGGGATAAATATCCCTAACTAAAATTTGAAATCCAAATTGTCTTTAAACTAAAACAATTAATTCAAAAATAAATTGAAGAGCTTCATCTTCATCTGGACGATTTCACCCTTTGGTCTAGCTTTCTGATCCAACTCAATTGAGTTCAAGTAGCTTGGCCTATAAGAAGAAGAAAACAAATAAACAAAGTTAGTCCAGAATCATAAATCCAATTGGATAACAATTCACTAAACTCTTAAAGTTTATAAATAGAAATACCTTGTTTCTTTGCAAGGAGTTTAGGACATTGGGGTTTCCAATGACCTTTTTCATTGCAGTAGAAACACTTTCCTTTAAGTGTAACATCACCAGAAGGAACAGCCTTTTTATTCTTCATGGCTTTTGTTCGCTTCTTGGTGTTATTTCACTTCTTCTTCGATTTGGGCTTTGAAGCAGAGGCAACATTTGCTTCAGGTTTGTTCGTCCCATTACCATTCCCAGGATTATGAGGTTTACTCCCTTTCTTCTTGGGTCCTCCAATCAAATTTTCATAAGTTTGAAGGTCATTAACTAATTCATGAAAGTCAATTTCCTTCTTATTCATGACATAATTTGAAGTGTATGGTAGAAATGCTGGAGTCAGGCTATTCAAGATAAGGCTTACTTGAGTAGCACTGTCCATTTCAGCACCATGATCCTGGGCTTCTTAGAAATAACTAGACATGAGGAGAACATGGTCACGCACGTTTTGATGAGGTTCCATCCGTGCATTAATGTACTTCTTAGTCGCGTCAAAGCGTGACTGAAGTGATGCCTTACCGAATAGCTCATTTAACTTCGTCATAACTTCAGCAGCCTTTTCGGTTTTAGAAAACCGAGTTTTTGAGGGTGTCAACCATGCTAGGAAGCATAAACTATAGAGCTTTGTCATTTGCTTTCTGCCAACGCTCATACTTTTCTTTCACAGCTTTGGAAGCATTGTCCCCAGGCACTTCAAGTGACGGCTCAGTTAAAACAAACAAGGCACTTTCTCCTATGAGAGCAATATTAATGTTCTCATTCCACTTATTAAAGTTAGATCCATTCAGCTTGTTTTCAGTCAACAGTGATAATATGGGATTCATTTTGATAATACAGGATACTACAAAATAATAGAAATCAACAAATAGAAATTAATAATGGTTTAACACAAAATCAATTCAGAAATTATAAGCACATAGCAAGTAGGAATGATATGAGAAAATACTTAAGAAAATTCAATCCTAAATAATTTTCAAGGTTTTTCAACAAACTGATCTCAGTGTCCCGTTTAGGCGAGAGTCAAAGCTACCATCCATTGAATAGAGTTGTCAGCTCATCTAAAATGTTAAACATTCTAGCAACCTTTTATTCGATCAAGATTGGAATCCAGCGTTGTCCCGTTTAGGCGAGAGTCAAGGCTATTCTATCCTATGAGCTACTACCACTGTTTCGCAATTTGCAAGTCATATATGGTCGCCACCATTAGGGTGATCTATACCATATAAAACACTTACAAACTACTTATCTTTCGAGATTAAACGGTGCGAAATTGCTAATGAACGTTCCTCCATTAGGGAGGATTACTCACTAAAACAAACGCGGTGTAAAACCCACAATGGAGATCGAATATCTTAATAATAATGAAGCTCATTCTTTAAGATGTATTTTCTTTATTATTCTAATAAATAAATTCTCATTAAATTCGAAAATTTAGAATGTAAATTCAAAAAAAAAAATAAGAATTTAATATAATATTTATAAAATTATACTTAGATGGTGATTGAAATAAAATTAATTATTTCCATCTTAGTAATAATCTTAAATATAAATATTAAGGAAATTAATTTAAGTTGAATTAAATTAAATAATTAACAACTTAAAAATTTCCTTTGAGAATATATTTATGGAGCTCGAAAATTTAAAGTATAAAAACTATACAATTTTCGAAAAAATAATAAAAATAGAAAAGAAATACTTCAAGCAAAAATATCACCTATCTAGATTTTCTTTTGACTAATTAATTCAATTTCTAATAATATATATGTATTTTTTAAATTCATTTATTTTAAATTAATCAATTAAATGAAAAAATCATTCACTTGAGTTGGTCCAAGAATTAATTAAAATAAATAATTAATTTACAACTCAATCTATTTTTCAAGATAAATTCAAAAAATATTGCATAAATAAAATGCAATTTTTCGAAATTGATTAAGAAGATAAGGAAAAAATATATATATTGAAGATTATTTAAGTTGAAAAATTAAATTTCAACCTAAAAATAATTTTCTATTTAATTAAGTGTCATGAAAAATAAATAAATATTTAAGTATCATGATGAAAATCAACTTAGATATTTAAATTTTTCAAGTTAATTAAATGTATTAAATTCAAGAAATAAATAATTAAGTGTAGAGAAGGCTTAATTATTTAATTTCTAGTTTAATACTAGGAAAAATATACTTAATAAAATTGTACCAAAATTAATTATTTAAATAATTAATTTCACAAAGTATAATATTTTCCTATTTAAATATTAGAAATAATAAGTAGTCTAGAAATAACTATCTAGAAAATATCTTATTTGACTAAGTATCTTTTCTACAAAAATTTGAAAAATATCTAATTTAAGTTATTTAGAAAAAAAAAATCTAAAACTTAAATAATTTTAAATTTAGATTTAATTAAATATCAAAAATTAAGTTATAACAACTTAATTTGAAGATATCTTTTTAAGTTAATATTCGAAAAGATATTAACCTAAAAAAATATCTTAAATATTCTATTTTAAGTTAATATTCGAAAAGATATTAACTTATAAATATTTTTAAGAATTTTTAATAACTAATGTCTAGGATTCCTCAACTTAATTTAAAATTTAAATAAAATATTCAAATTTAAGTTAGATAAGAAAAATCAGTTGATACAACTAATTTATAACTTAAATAGGAATATTTAATTAAATAAGCTCCAGAAAGAATCTAGTTAGTTAAAATTCTATATTTAATTAAATACAAGAAAAATACAAATAGTTTGTCTAGAAATAATATCTAAAACTAAAAGTGTTTTTCTTAAAATTAACTTTAAAATATTAAAATGAAAATAAATTTCATATATTTTAAAAGTTAATTATGTTGCTAATTCAATTTTATTAGGTCAAACTAATATAATTAACCTAGTACAGTTATTTAAATCAAGCAAATGGGCCTTCACAATTGGGGTAGTTCATGTGAGGGGGTGCTGGGTTCAGTATGTCGTACCCACTTCTATGGCTCCCAACTCTCACACAAGGCCCAAAAGAGAGAAATTTAACCTTAAAATGAATAACTGCTATTAATTGAATAGGTCCAAGATCTAAATGGACCTAAATAAAATCTATCATGGTGTGACATTTTATTTAGCAACAACCTATATGCATCTATATAATAAAATAAACACATAGGCTCACACAGGTACACACTTGGATGGATCCTATCATGTTGCGAGGTCATACACAAATGAAAGAAGATTGTAAAATTTACCTGTTACAAATTATTAACTTGACCAAGAGAGCCATCAGATCATTAGATCTGGCAAAAAGTAACCATGGCTATTTGCAATCAAGTAATAATAGGTTTTGAAAACTTACACACAAGCTAAAACCACATACTCCTGGAACAAGGTTAGCTGGATAGTTGGAAGTAGGATTTATTTAATTTTAAATAAATATATTTCGAAAAAAAATATAATTAAATAAATAATAAATAATAAAAAAAAATAATTTTCGGAAAAATAAAATTAAAAAAAATACTTATTTTCGAAAATAAAAAAAATATTTATTTAAATTTCAAAATTATTTAAAAAATAAATATTTAAAATTAAACTTACAATTTTGAAAAATTAGGTTTCAACTAACCTAAATATCATTTCAAAATTTGCTAACTACTTTTAAAAATTAAATGTTATTTTATAAATGAAAATTAAATAAAAATTAGAAAAGATAAATTAAATATCTTTTCCAGATTTTAAATTTAATTTAAATAAATAAAATAACAAAATTTAAAAGTTAGCAAAATATCTTACATCTATTTAAAATTACATGATTATAATTATCTTATTTTAAATTTAAATAAGGTCAAAATATTTAAAAAAAAATTAATTTTAAAATAGTTAAAATCTGACCTTAAATTTAAAAATAAGATAAGATATAATCAAATTTAAAAATAAGATAGATTATTAAGCAAATAAGATAGATACTAACTATTTTTAAATTCAAATTACACTAATATCTTGAATTAAATTTAAAAAATATTAAATTAATTCATAATGATAATTAGAATTGAATTAGGAATAGTAATAGTATAAATATAGAACTACACAAAAAATCGGAAGTTAATTTAATGAAAAAGCATGAAAAATCAAAGAAAAACGAAAAAATTGCGAGCTGTACGGACAGTTTTCGCGATCGCAGGAAAATTTCAGCACAACTCCAATTTTTTCGAATCTTCAAAAAATCATAACTAATTCAAATTAAATCGAAATTGAGTTCTATAAAAAAAGTAACTTGCTTAATTTTTTCCATAATATCCAATAAAAATAATTTCAGAAATAGATATTCAATTATTTTTAACGAAAATTCACAAACACCAATCAATCATCATATAACACTCAATACAACATGATACCATCCAAAAAACAAACAATCGTTTTAAAGTCCAAATTTCATGCAAGTAAATCAATTACCATGGCTCTGAGGCTAGTTATTGGAAATTAATTTTACCAGGATCTTAGATCTACTCACAAGTATGTTATTTAAACACCCTAAATATGAATTTTCTAAAACGATAAATTAAACACATATAAAGTTACGAAAACCTTACAATGATGCAGCGGAATTAATGTCTCCTTCCACTCAGATTTCTAACCCTTGTATCCTTTCTGTAGCAGAGTATAATCAAGATCTGAGCCTGAATGTCTTTCTTCTTCAAGTTTGATCCTTCACAGTCTTCCAATCTATGATTGAGTTACTGCTTGTTGTGTGTGGGCACTTACTCTCTCACTAGAGTTCGAAATTGATGAAGGAGAAAAGAGAATAGGGATTTCGGCCAGGTATAGAAAGTGGGAAGGCTCAGTTTTTCTGAAGAGAGAAATTTCTGTCAGAAAGGCTTGTGAAAACTTATGTTGAAAACTTATGATTTGACTGAGCCATCACTTTCTATTTATAGGCAACTACTAGGTTTAGGTTAGGAATTATTTGGCATTAAAATAATGAAAATATTAATTTGAAAAACCCTCAATAAGTGGCCGGCCATGGTGTTATAGTGGGCCCCACTTGATTTTGCAGTTTTACCAAATTTTATTTCTATTTTCTCAAAAACGCCAATTTTCTAATTCTAACCTTTTAAATGCCAAAACTAATTATTGAATACCTAAAATAGATTATTAAATAATATTGTCATTTAATTTAATTATTAATTAGACATATAAAGTCCATTAATAAATAAATAAACCTAGAAACTCTTTTCTTTACAATTTCACCCTGCTTAGTGAAAATTCATAAAATTAGACATAGTCTAACTTTAGAATTTTAATTGATCAATCACGAATCAATTAATGAGTCTTACAAGCAGAATGTTCTCAACTAGAATGGGGACCATGGATCTATATGCTGAGCTTCCAATAAGTGAACCAAATTTACCAAGTAAATTCCTACTTATTAATTCTTCGTTGAATCCACTCTTAGAACTTAGAGTTGCACTCTCAGACTTATATAGAGCATATTATATGTTTCACGATATCAATATGCTATCTCATTTAACCATTGTTATAATCTTATTGTGATTTAAAGATCCTCTATATAGATGATCTACATCGAGATGGGATTTTCTTTACCGTTCTCACCCCTCAATGTATTTTGCCCCTTAAAACACTTAGCTACCTGTAAATGGTGTTTAGTGATCTAATAATTAGTCAGTTAAACAAGAGCTCATCCATTTACTTCTATTTGCTAAGCTCGAAGGGAATCATCACTTGACTTCGATACACCAGTAGAAGCTATAGATGCCATATTTATGTTCAGCACTCCCACTCAATCATACTATCATGTTCCCAAAATATACGTATCACCCTGACCTAAAAGTAGGCTTAACTAATAAATCAAAGAACATGAATGGCACTCCTGAGTTGAGCCTAAGCATATCAGGATTTAGATTCTTTTAATCTTAAGATCAACTACTGATATTGACTTGGAAAGATATGTATAACGGTAAGTTTGTAATATCTTAACTTAGTTGCAATATCGGTCCAGTCCAATGTATACTCCATACATTCGAAACTAGTATACTTTACTAATGTCCTGGAAAGAACATAACACTTACTCCAAGTGTAAGTATACATCATCGCTGATTATCACATTAGTGTAAACCTAATAACACTGATGAAACAGGGACTAAATCTTTTGATTCATATGATCACAATCACATTCCACTGTGTTGACGATACTGTAATTGTGAATAAACATATGATCTGGATTTAACTGATTCTGTGTGTAAACATAGTAAACATATTAAACCATTAGCATGTAGAATTCATGCAAACATCAATCACTTCAAATTTCTTATATTGATAACTAATCAGATTGTAAAGAGTTTTATTTAGGGCATAAAATCCAACACCATACTCTTCTCAAGAGTTAATGGCTTTGGTTCTTTAGAGTGAGGAAGACTTCGGCTCACGGATACCCTCCGCGTTGCCAGCAGTCAGGGAACTCCCCATCACGGAAGCCCTTTCCGTGAGTTTGGGGCCTCTATCATCCAGGAGCTTCAATTGATCGGCTAAGGACTTCTTAACCTCTCTTGATTGCAATCCACGCTTTGCAATTACAAAGATGCGAATAACAATAAGTGTTGCTATTAGTAATTATTATTTGGCTTAAAATATAACTTTTTTTTATCAACACTTTATATATATTTAATAGAGCAATTTTTTATATTTAAATGTGTTAAATTATAAAAATAAATAATTTAGCAATATTTTTTTATTAAATGTTGTTAAATAAGTGTCATTAAATAATATTTTTGTAGTAGTATGATGCAAAGTATGACTAGTAGTCTATTATAGTTTACTTAAGAGGTTTTTTTTTTTTTTTTAAATACATACATATATAATTTTTAAGACATTTGATTATTCTAGATATCTATTCTATATAAAGTGTGCCTACATAACAGAATTTTTAGTTTATGAGAAATTCATGGGTGACTTTTTATTTATATTAAAAATAAAATGGTTTATGAGAAATTCATGGGTGACTTTTTATTTATATATAATAAAATAAAAATAAAATAAATCACATTAAATAAAAAAAATACGGTTCTAGAATTTGTCGAATTAATACGATTTTTTTTCTATTAATATATAACGTGCGTACGTGTGTACGTACACTCTTGCGATATTGAATATATATTAATTAATTATAGCTAACCTTTTAAAACTACTAACTAATTAATTAGATTGAACTAAATTATATATTACTATATATTTTAGTGAAACCATATTTTTATTTGTACTCGTGAAAAAATCTTAGTACGTACCTACCTGTGGATATATATATATATGCACAAATAATCATCATACATATTACATATATATATACATTAATATTATTAATTTTGAATAAAAAAATCTAAATTCATCTAAACATCTATATATAAATGGATATTCAAATAAAATAAAGAAAAATAATTTATTTATATATATTAGTTTTTTATTTTTTATTGGTACCTAAGGTGGATCAACTGATATATAGTGTAAATCTATGTATATATATGTATCGTTATTGATAATGTTAAAAATATTATTTATAGGAAGATGAGGTTTGGTGTGTGGGACTATATATATATATATATATATATTTGCTCATATAGCAAAAAAATCATACTCATATAGCTATGTTATTTTCATTTTACAATTTAGATCTTCTTAGTCATTATTTAGTTCACTAAAACCTTTTCAGATTATGGTAACTGAAGTTTTATTTCTTTTAAGTACTCTATTACAAAAATCTATATTACATGTATTATTTATTTTTGACTATGAGGAGGTGGATTTCTTTATTGGAAAACATATAGCGTGACAAATTATTGTTCATATATTAAATAATTATTTTTGTTTAATGGGATTCATATATATAACTGTGTATATTGAATTTTTTATTCAAATAATTATTTTTTATTTTTTCGTGATTATTTATTGTTTATATATCTAGAACCCTATTTGATTAAAGTTAAGATTAAAAGATTAATTAATTTATGATTTCTTCCTATACACATAATAATAATCTCACCTAAAACTAATAATATTTTTTCTTTAATTTTTAATTGTATCACTTTCAAATAACATAGAAAAAAATTAGCATGAAATTTAGTATACGTGCCTCGCACGTAGTTTTTTGCTAGTATAATATATATATATGGAATACTTTTTAATAATGGGTATTACTAGTTGGTGATTACTAAATTAATTTAATTATAAATATTAATTTTTAAAATATTAAATTATTAAATTTTAGGGAAAAAAACAGAAAAATACAAAAAAGGAAAAAAAATTACAAAAATACTTTGGGCCAGCCCATTAAACATTTATATAGTCCACATACAAATATTTACAAAAATACCACATGCACTAAGCCTTCAGCTGTACAGAGCGAACCATGAAGGTGAAAATACCGCGATCGTTTCAAAACCGCAAAACAACCAAAATGAAACCAAAACGATAAAAATACAACTATTAATTCTGGCGAAATCAACTGGAAAAGAAGACCTGCAATGATCTAAACAGAAAATGACGAAAAAAATATCAGAAAAACTGTGAAGAAACTGAAATTACACATTTGTTTTCTATTTTATTCGATCAAAATAACTCCCCCTAATATCGAAGTCTATATTCATGAAATGTAAATCTATAACAAACAGATCTGGAGCTCCCACCAAATCCAAAACAATGTATGATGTGAAAATTTTTAAAAAAAACCTCATGAATAATACATCTACGTTATATACAGTTGCATTTTGATTGATTACTAGTTTCCAATATATATATTTTTAGAAACACAATAAGAAGAGTAAATTCGAATTAAGGTACAACCAGTTACGTATAAGTCTGTTTATTTTTTGTTTTGGTTGCCTTATAGTTGCATTATCGTTTTATGTTAGTTTATATATTATGCAGGAATTTAATTTGACGGGGACTAAGAAATAGTAGTCATACATAGTAAGTTTTGTGCAAAATAGTTGCATATTAGTTTTATAATGAAATAAAATATGCAAGTAGCAAAACTATAATAAAACTACAAAACAACTGTATACAAACTAAAATACAGGAAAAACTCTTTGAACATCAACATCCATGGTAAATCTAATTGTTACCCATTGATGATATAAAAATAGACAGGAAATAACTAGACAAAAAACATATTAAAAAAAAATACATACAGAAGGTGTTTACACTATTAAAAAACTATGAAAAAACTATTACAAAATGAGAAATAATCAAATGAAGAAATTGAAATGAAAAACAATAAAACATCTGGAAAAATAAAAATAGAAAAAAAAAACAACAAAATGAAACAGAAATTAAGACTAAACAAACGAAAATGAAAAATCCATAAAAGAACATATAAATTAAACTAAAAAAATAGAAGCCCTAAAAAACCAAACAAAACAAAAAGAAATGTTAAAAGGAAAAACCTAAAATAGTAAAATCGATAAACACAAAACACACTAATGTCAAATACGAAAAAATTTCAAAAAAGGGGGAAACCAAAAAGAAACCGAAAAAAAAAACCTGAGATCGAAGCACCTTCGATTTCTTCTTTGGAGGAGGTCGCTTATGTTTAGAAAATGGAGGAGCAAAATCAGAGTCATCCTCCTCAACAACAGGTCGTTTACCATTATTCTATTAGCTAAAGATTTCAATCCCATTTTAAAGCTTTTCTTTTGAACAGGGGAAGGAGTTGATGAAGAACGAGTTACAACTATATTTATATATGGATTAAGAGAAAAATAAAAGGATAGAAAACGGTTATGGGATTCGGTTAATGGGAGTTGAAAAAAAATTTGAAGAACAAAAAGAAGAGGAAAAATAGAGTTGGGATCATGGAGAAGAAAGAGTTCAGCTATGGAGGTTGATATTTTTTAAAAAAAAAAACTAAAAAGAAATATAAAATAAAAGGAAAAAGAAGAGAAAAAGAGAAGAAAATGATGGATGATTGATTGATAGAGGTCATAGTCTATTGACATGTAGTGATGCATGCATGAAATGTGTGTGTAAGTGGTAAAATTGTAATAAAATAAAGTTGAAGAGTGAAAATGTAGGCTTAACCGTGTGGTAGTATTTTAGTAATAAAATATGTATTTTGTATTTTTAGTGTAAAAATTTCTAAATTTTAATCCAATAACGAATAATAAAATAAATTTTGAATTTTTATGCTTAATGTAGCTACTTAATAAAAAATTATAAAAAAATATATATTCTTTTACACTATATTGAAAATATGTTATTATATACAAATATTTAAGTTGAAGTCAAGTTTTTTTATCTTTCCTTTAGTGATAGCCGAAGTGACGACAATCTCTAACCATATAATATAAAAATGAGAGATTTTTATAATTAAATAGAAAATTAAGCTTAAAATATCAAATTTTTCTAATACTACCGTGGGTAATATTTATGAAAAGTGTACCTATAACTATACAGTATACTCAAATGTTGTTTAGTTTTATAAGTTGACCATTTATTATTTGCAATCATTGTTAGTATTAATTAATTGTGATATTGTTTTTTTTTTTTTTTTTTGTGATTCTGAAAATAGAAGGGCGAGAATTGCAGAAACAACTACAATGTTTACCCTACCATGTTACAATTCTATTCCGTTATTTACAAACCAACAGGGTCCTATGCCATCGGTTACAGACCGGTGGAATAGGATTGACTGGAACTGAAACCCTATTCAATCGGTTCCAATTCGATGCATGCAGCTCCCTAATTTGTCGGATAATAATAACCGACCCGGAAGAAAGGCCCCACATAAGCGTCGGTTTTAAGGGTCGACGGGAAAAACAATGCAATCGGTCTAAAATCCACTGAAAAAGTACTTTTTAATTTTTAGTAGTGAATATCTTATTAAAGAGAAATGTATATATGGTGATTATTATTTATTATAAACGAGTTGGAATAAAGATAAAAGAGAAAACACTACAGGATGAATTAATAGCTATTAATTCTACAGAAAACAAAAAAGACTTTACAGCTCCAAATTAATGAAAGCATTAATTAGTTGTTCAATATACTCAATCCCAACAACAGATAAAAATTATACAATTTTTTTAAAAAGAAAAAATTAGGTACCCAATATCTGTGAACAACACAGTACTAGGGGTTGAGTATAGCTGCATATGTTGATCAGTTGTACTCATGGATCAAACTTCCAAAGCTTTTCGACTTTAATATATTGGCTAGCCATATACAGCCTTGATCAGTAGTTGACCTGAGCTATACATACATACATATATATAGCTGTAATGCATACATATATATATATATATATATATATGCCTTTTGACAAGTATGGGTTGCTACAAAAACTCTACATAAAATGTATAAGCAGCCATATATACACCTTTTATATAGTATATATATAGCAAGAGGATATGATATATGATAACATTTATATGAAAGTAAAAGTAAAGTAAGTTCATCAATAATATGTTGGCGGCATATATAGAGTTTGATGAAAGTAATATAGTAAGATAATATTTATATATAATATGTATATTTTGATGTAGATCATCGTTTGCGCTTAGATTTGAGAGAAGTGACAGACTGAGAGTTGCTGTGCCAATTACGCTTTCTTTGGTTGATAAACCAGTTGTTAATTTGCTTCAATTGCAATCCTGTTTCCTCCACCAGCTTTGCCTTGTCGTCTTCCTGCATCGGTTGCCATTTAATATTAACTAAATTAATTACATTTTCTATTATCTGTTTTTATTTCCTCCAATTTTATAGATTGTTAATAAAAAAAATTGCAATACCAATTTTTCACTACAATACTTGTGATTACTTGTAATCTTGTAAATAGAAAAGTTCTAATTTTTTTTACATGACCATAAAGTATATATAGTTAGATAAGAATTCTCACCAATTAATTCAGAATATATAGAATGCTAACTGATTATTGCAAGCGTATAAATACCAAGATAAATGCATGCGAAATATAACTAACTAGCTATTTAAAAAATAAATTTTGGCATCTTTGTTTCTAAAAATTTGTGATAGATTCCTACAACTATATTATACAAATAATTATAATATCTTGATATACCAAAAATATTAAAAATAACTATAGATATCCCAACCATTTTATATATTATATATAACATATACTTCAGAGTTCTCACTAGGAACGCTCATGATACCCCATTACCTAACTTCATCCCCTTACTAGTTACACTCTCTTTTTCTCATTCTTTTTTATATTTTGTGTGTGTGCACTCCACTCATCAATAAGAGCTACCATTCATGATACAGATTCTACATTCAAAACAAAAGTCTCTAATATATTTATTTAGATAACTAATTATTAATAAACTACAAAAATATAAGTTAATTATTTATATGATAACATCAAAATCAAAATACTATATTTGCTACTGAGATATGATTTATATTATATAAAAATATATATATCTCACGAAATGTAATATAACCATTAATTGTTTTATTTTTAATTATCAGTCATGGAAATGGAAACTGTATAATTTTATAACTCTCCATGAGACCCATTAAATTTATATAATTGTACGTAGTTTACAATTGTTAATATTTATCACAACACAAGTTGAGATTAAGCTCGGTATATTATATATATAATTGGTATGCAAAAAAAAAAAAAAAATTGTATTAGATTAATGTAAATTATTATTGATGTTAAAACTCAGTATCAAGATTCAAGAAGATCTGTTTATATATCATTATATTGACTCGTGTTTCAGATTTAAAACATATAATTTTCAATGTATATCATATCAAAAGATCGATCGACTTAATTTGATCATATTTATTCTTCCAAATCAAATCAAATTTAGCAAAGCGAGTTGGGATCAGATCAATGCATCACATGTATATATATATATACATATATGTTAATAATAATAAAGGTGATACATATAGTTAATTATTATTATTATAATAATAATTATATGTATAAATATGCTTACAGTTGGGTAGGGCCACTTTGAATGTTGTTGCCACCAATTCTTCAGGACCGTAGTTGTGTCCCCAGGCAACTTTCCTGCTCTTCTTTTTCTTAGTATCTCTTCTCTTACATCTTCAATTCTTGACTTAAAACCCTATACATACACACACACATACATTATGTATAATCTAATAAGAGCTAGTATATACTATATATAATCATATATATGTATATTATAATGAATATTGAATAAGATATATGCATATATCTATATATACCTGCTTGAGTTCAATCTTTAATTCATGGCGAACTCTCTCCATTAAAGACCTCTCAGACTCAGTGGGAAGTAAAGGACCAAATCCCATCATCATATCATTATTATTGATATGATCCCCATGACCACCAGAAGATCGATCTAAGTAATCCATCTGACCCATTAATAATTCATCCTCATCGTCTGACATTGTTGCACCCGTTCCTTCTCCCAAACTTACTCCTGTTCATCCACAAATTATTATTATTTTTTTGGTAACCAAGAAAATTTGATAACAATAATATCAAAACTATACAAAACAAGGGCCAACGCAAGAACACACTGGCGTATATACTAAATGTACAGCTACTTTTTAATCAATATAAAGCGAATAACAGAAATATATCTGTGATGTTTAATTAATATTAACGACTGTACGCAAAATAATATATATATATATATATGTATATATAATATATATATATATATATATCTGTGTGTGAGTGCACATATTGTCATCGAAAAATTCAGAATATACTTATCCTATATACTATATAATACTATTTTTTTTTATGAACCAAAATATATAATACTATTTAAAATCTTATATATAAATATATCATGGGAGCTATCAAAACACTATGATTGTTTAGTATCAGTATTGATATCAATTTTTTTAACAACATTACTATTAGGCACCAGTGGTATGTAGCACATTCTCGACATGTCACGTTGCGATTAATTAGCGATACTCCCTAAAAATTATTATATTAAATTATACGAGATCAATAGCCATATTGACATATAGGAGGGTGCTAAGCACCACTGATGCCCTTTAGCATTTCTTTTTTTTTAATCATTATAATTCCCACACTCAAATTACATACACTTCTTATACCCACATAATTAATAACGTGATCCTTATTTAAAAATATAAATAGTTAATATTTAATTAGCATTATTCATCATAAGTCACAGTAGAATTGCTTAAACAATGTTCATAAAAGTATTTAATTAGAATTTTTCAAATTATAGTGAAATGTTTTACTATGTAAAATTATCATTATATTTAATAAAAATTATCATTATATTTAATAAAAAATAATGAAGCTTTTTCTTCTTGAAAAAAAAAAATTATCATTATATTTAATAAAAATTGAGTTATAATAATCGCATTCCAATTACGAAAATCTCTAAACCTATATATAAGTGCATACTATGTGTATATTTATATTATAATCGTTTAAGGCTTGCACGTATATTTATTTGTCTATGGATCCTAAGTCCAACTAATTCCAAAGATACATATGAGAGTAGTTTCTTTGAAACTTAAACAAAAGTATATGCTGTCTCAACTATATAATTAAACAATAGCGTAGTACTGTCCAAAAATAAATTTAACTAAAAATATATCTTTTATTAAAACTAGAATCCAATATATACACACACCAAACACTTTTTCACTAAGGAATAGAAACGTTTAATATACCTTTATCCAATCAAATTTCGTGTGTAAAACCTAAATTTTATCAATAATTCATTAGGATATATGATCAAATCTTCTAGCTATATATATTTAGTGTTAGTACCCCGACACCTAGCTAATACCAATCTTCTAAGATAATATATATATTTATATTGATGCCTACCAATAACCAAAGTTCATGCATTATAGGTAGCTTTAAGAAAATTAAATTAAAAAAAAAATTATATGAAGGAACACTAATCTTCTAGACTTGCCCCAAATATTATACTGATACCTATATTGGTTGGTAAGTCCAAAGAAAGAAAACATTATTATCGGTTGGGTTGGTAGTGTAATGTTGGTGGTAACCTCTATTCTATCACCGAACTAGCTAACAAACTATATGTAATATATATTTAAATATATATATATATATATATATATATTTTTCTTTATATATATATATACCTTGTTTGACCCTACAACCACAACCCACTGAACACAAAATCACCACATCATTATTATTTTGGAAAAAGAAAAAGTCTATTTTTGCCTAAGTTACCCAACTCATCGAAAATGAAAAAAGAACAACTCTAGCTAGCTCTTTCTTTTTTTCTTCCTCTGAAATTAATTCAAAGTAATTATTTAGTTATTATTATAATTATAAACTCTTTTTATTAAATCAATTTTAAATTGCAACTAATTATTAAATAGCGATTATATATACCTGTGAGAGCTTGTAAGGTGTTCTCAATTTCACGGCAAGCCATGACTGCTTCAACGGCATGGATTCTCACATGTTGTTGAAGTTGTTCTTTAAAAGTACATAATACTATCAAGTATTGTGCCTAAAAAATATAAATAAAAATAATATTATATATTAATTAATAATCATAACTATGGTGGTGACTTAATATCATTATTAAGTTGTACTAGTAATAGTAGACCCAGAAGTTTGTCAAAACTACTCATAATTTTTTTTTTTTGATGAGAAAAAAAAACTACTCATAATTATTAAATTAAAACCACACAAAATTAATTTTCCCAAGCTTTGTAATAGGAACATGACTACAAATTTACTAAGTTATAAGGGTAATTTTGTTACGAATTAATGGTTATAATAAAAATCAACAATATATATAATCAAACTTTGTTATGTAAGAAAGAACAAAAATAATTTATAGTTTAGCTCTTGTGTAAGAATATTAAATGATATGTTTAAAAGGAAAAACTACTTAATTAGAATATATATGTATAGTATTGTGTAAAATAAAAACCAACAAACTTTGATGAAGAAAAAAGAGCAAAACTTTATCCAAACTAATTAAGCAGAGTAGTAGTGTATTAAAAGCATAAGATCATATGTATAGAGTTAATTACTTTTTAATTATGTATATATAAAAAAGAGAAAAACTTTATATATGAATATAAAATAAATTAATTATAATTACCAAGAAATTGTCGAGGTCTTGACGGTCATGGTGGGAAAGGTTGTTAGAATGAGCAAGGGAAGCGTAAGAACGGAGCAAGTGGTGGGACTGAGCTAACTGAGCATCGATCAACGGCAACTGATCGATGGGTGTGGCCACGCGCAGACAAGACACGTGAGCCGCCAACAACTGCTCATACAAAGGATGAGTCACGATCTCAGCCTTGACCTGCCGATCCTGGTCGCCGGAGATGGAAACATCACCACCGCCACTTGAACTAATATTAATGTTCATATTGTTCATCATTCCAAGCCCACCTGCTTCTTGCATTATTATTAGGCTTCAAATTTGAACAAGAATAAGCAAGAGAGAGAAGGGGTTTATTATGGTTATAATTAATGGCGTAAGAGAGATGAATTATGTAATATATTGGGATCTGAGACGCAAAACTTTCTGCACCAATTCTGAGAGACTACAAGGATTTTTCATACACAGAGAAAGAGAGAGAAAAAGTGAGAAATGGGGCTTTTTTGTTTTTTTTGGGTTTTGTTTCGTTTGATGTTTTTGAGAGAGAAAGAGAAAGAGTTATAGAATCATTACAATTAAAGGGGTTGGAAGCAAGGTCAGAAAAAGAAAGAAGATAAAGCTGTTTCTGTGGCCTGACAATTTGATTGCTTTTTGTTCTTTTTTTTTATATATATTTTAATAATTTAATTATTTTGGACTTTGTTAAGAATAAACCATCTATACATGGGTCCATATCTTATTATTATTATTATGATAAGGGATATCAATATGTCTAATCCTGATTAGGTGTGGAAAAAGAAAATACAATTTTGGAAGGAAAAACAAATAATGGGGTTTGTAATTTATTTATTTAATTTTGTTTGAATTGTTTGGTGCTTCCTTTAAATATTATTATTTATTTCAACTAACTATTAATTAAGAGAGTGTGTGGACACATCTCGGTGTAGATTTATAAACCAAGCACACTTCTTTCAAATCGGCTATTTAACCTAATATTATGAGTATTATAGTACCTTAACCTATCTAATATTATACTTACATAGTGGCTAATGCTCAGGGTTCGCCTTGAATTGAAATAGGCCTATAGAAAAACAAATATTGGTTTTTTTTAAAAAAAAAATTAAATAGTATTTTTAAAAATTATTAAAAATATATATATTTTTTTAAAAGGATATTTCTTGAGAAATTTACATGGTTTATTAACTTTTGTCATTTTCTTACAAAAATATTGTCAGGCAGTATTTTTTACTTTTTTACTGTATTTTTTTATAAGTTTCATACTGCAGTATACTGTGTTAAATTTTCACTGGTGTTCTACTGGTGTTTTACTAGTGTTCTACTGTTGTTTTGAGTTATACTGCTTTGTGTTTTACTGGTGTTTAATAAAAACACAGTATTTTTGAAAAAAATTCCGTGTCACAGTATTTTTGTAAAAGTTAACCCAAATTCCAGTATTTTTGTAAGTTTCCCTATTTCTTTTATCTTTTTATTTGGGCTCCTACGATAGGTGGGCCCTAACAGGCCTGGCCTTAGATATAGGCGGGCTAGGCCTGTGCCTAGGGCCCACCTAGCCCAGGGCCAAAAAAATTATTTCCCTTTTAAAATTATACAATTTTTTTTACTGATTTTGAAATTACCACATTTTTTTCTAAATAAAGGCCCAAAATATTTTTTTTTCTATGGCCCACTAAATTTCAAGGCCGGCCCTGGGCCCTAAGCACGAGTCTAGCCATCTTAGCTTAGGGCCGGTCCTGCCAATGGTCTTTCATATTTTTTGGGAAACTTACAAAAATACTGACTTTTGGCCCAATCTTTACAAAAATACTGCGCGAAAATTACTTTTATACTGTCTTGACTATTTTTTTTTTCTTTTATACTGTAAACACAAAAAAAAAAAAAATGAAGCCTCCATCTTCCACACTCACGGACAGAACCACCACATGAGCACCATAACAATCGACAAACAATCATTAATTCCGGTGAGATTGAGAAAAAAAAAAAAAGTGAAATCAACATCAAATAAATAATCATGGCAAAACAACACTAAAACAAATCAAACAAAAGAAAGGAAAACATGATTAAAAACTAAAAAATGTTCTACACAGCCTCAATACCTAATGCAATAGTAGTTATATTTGCAAGCTCAATCTTAAAAAATCAGAATAAAAAAACTACTAAAACAACACAAAAACAAATATAAAACAATAAGCAAATATAACCACTTAAAAAAATATAAAAGAACCACACACCTCAAAACTTTTTTTCTAGTGAGCTCGTCAAATGTATTTTTAGGATAACCAAAATAAAAAAAAAATAACCACAAAATAACCATAGAGAAGAAAGAAGAAATGTATCTTATAGCCTCCATCTTCCACACCCACGGATAGAACCACCACAGCACCACGAGAATATCCAAAAAATAATCATTAATTCCAGTAAGATAGAGCAAGAACAGTGAAATCGACGTTAAAAAAGTAAATTATGGAAAACAACCGTAAAACAATACTAAAATAAACCAAAAAAAAAACACTAAAAAATAAATACAGTATATTGCATTATAAAACTTATAAAAATACACAGTAAAAATTATCGTCTGTCAGTATTTTTGTAAAAAAATTACAAAAGTTAGTATATTATGTAAATTTTCTTATTTTTTTCTATAAGTTATGCCAATAGTAATATACACCAACTTTTATGGTGTTTTACATGTTTTTTTTTTTTTTTAGCAATGAATAAATGGTGTTTTACATGTTAAGACATGTCCTTTGGTATTTTTCTTAGTAGCTATGTGTGGACGCTAGCAAGTGTAAACTGTGTAATGCATGTAAGCTCTTCTTGTTTCATTATTTATACTTTGTTTGCTTGTGCGGTTATTTTATATACAAAATTATAATTTAAACTTTGGCAATACAAAAGCTAGTTTTGAACGCATGATTCACTCAATTGTTTAATTTTTCGATTATTGTATAAGCACATAGACACACAAAATAAAATGATAAATAATAATATAAATTGGAAGCTGAAATTTCGTATTTTAATATTTTCAATTTTATTATTTAATTAAATGTGGAATAATAAAATTGGTACTGAAAACAGATTTTATGTAGTTACAGAAAATAACTCTGTAACTCCAGAAGAAACCAGAAAAACAAACAGTGCAAAAAAGTAAAAACACACAAGATTTTTGTACGTGGTTTCAACAATCTTTTCAAATTGTTACTAGATCCACGGGGCCACGCCCAGAGATAAGATTCATTAGATCGGTCTCAATAATATAAAGTAATTGACTTATGCATAAATAGACTCCCTCTTATTATATGCTGGAAGCCTGATGTATTTCACCTACTAACCGACTCTTGATAAAACTCTAAGAGCTCGAAATCTCTTCGATCACCTTGAAGAGTGCTTGCTTCCTCCCGATGCAAGACTTGAAAAGTAATCTCTTGAAAGCTTTGTAAAACCTTCTCTCGAAGGCTGCACTGATGTCTTCTTCTTTGTAGACTTGAATTACAGACTCAAGACAATACAAAATACATATAAACAGAGTAAGAGTTTAACAACTCTTCTCTACAAAACAAAGACACTCTTTCCTTAAGATATGAATACAATTTTAAGTGTATGAAAGAGATACTAAACCTAGCTGCTATAAGGTGTATTTATAATCAATATACACCACTTACACACGGTCTGAACAAGACCCCAGCCCACTAGAAACTTCCCTAAAATAAATCTTTAATCAGCCTAGGAATTACTATTTCAGTACCTACAGAATCGTGGGCAGTAAGTACAACTCTCCTTTTATAAAAAAGGAAAGTTTAGCTCTAGTTTTTTCTTCAAGAAATCTAATCTAAGAAAATGGGAAACTCACACAAGATCAAAATATACCAGCTGGTTAGATAAGAATTAATTGTGCAATCAAACTTACCATTTTTACCTCAATTTCAATACATATAGGAAAGCTAGACAACTTTCTTTCCAAGTTTGGATACACAAAATAAGGAAACTAAATTAAACATACCAGCCGAAAATAATAATAAATAATAAAATATTTTTGTCAATTAAATATGCCAACAATATAATTAACAATCTCCCCCTTCGGTACTTTGATTGACAAAATATTTTATTATGAGAAAACCTGCATCAAGTGTTAGAAACCAAAGCGAATAACTTTTTAAAGATAACAGAGTATAGATTATACTCCCCCTGCATGAAAGCACTCTAACACATAAAACAAAGAACTTTTTTTATACGGAAAAGCATACAAACCGAAAATAAAGCAACTTTTTAAACAGAAAAGTGCACAAACCACAAACAAGACAACTCCCCCTAAAATAAGAGTCCAGTGTTGCAACAAAAATAAATACTACTCCCCCTTTTTGTCTATCAAGGAGCCAAAGATAACAAAAAAAAATGAACAAAGTCATAATAGTTCAAGCACACATAAATAAAAAGCAAGAGATAAAAAATGGACCACGTATTCATGATGCTGTCCATCCTCCTGAGAAGTAAGGCTTGACTTGTCTCTATTCTTGGGGTCTCTCTGGGAGTTATCCTTATACAAGGGTGGAGGCTTCCGGTAATGTGTATTTTTCCGGGTGGCGAAGTACACACGTTCATGAGTATCCGTAAGCTCCGTGTATTGAGTGTATTGTCGAGTATACCCCCTTTGCTTTCATTTGTCCTCAGTCTACGTGCTACCATTGAAGGATCTCTTACTCCAGGAGCTTTGTTGAGCTCCTGCCATACTGGTGGCTGGTGTGGACTGGGACGGAGTTTGGACACTCACCCTAAAGGGGTTGCTCATGGGCGCACCAATATGTGACAATGCTAGAGTTAAATCGAGGCTTTTATTGTATCTTGGGGTAGCAGAGAACTATACTCTGCTTGTTTGGGGAGTGGCAGGAGGTGGAGCTCCTGGAAGTTGCGCTCTTGGTGCATATCCTGACACCCCAGTCGGGTAATACCTTCTGTAAGCCACTATCTAGGTTTCTTCCAAATTGATGTATTTTTGGACTCTCTTTTGAAAGCCCCGGAGGCTAGCTGCTCCTTCCTACTGCAACTCATTCCAAAAAGGGGTTCTCGTACGGATTCCAGCCTGAAGAAGGGCCAGTTATTGTCCGTTGTCCACCTTCTTGGTTTTCAAGGCCTCCTCTTTGAATCTCTTTATGAAGTTCTTTAGGGTTTTTGTGGCAGCTGTTTTATGATGGTTAGGGCGCTAATCTAAAGGTTGATCTTTCTTGCCACAACTGTCGTTGGTAACTTACTTGCAACTTGTTCCAACAGTGCACTGATCCTGGTTCCAATTTTTTGAACCATTCTTCGGTAGACCCGCTCAGTGTTAGTGGAAAGCATAGACACTTTGCGTCGTTACTGACCCTCATGACGGTCATTACCCTGTTAGATCGGGACAAATGGTCACTGGGGTCCGTGTTGGAAATATTTTACCAGGATTTAGATTTACTACCATGTATGTTTCATTAACATCCTAATATGAATTCTAAAACAATGAAATAAACATATATAAAGTTTAGGAAACCTTACATTGGGTGCAGCAGAATATAATGACTCCTTCCGTTCAGATCTCTAGCCCTTGTTTCCTTTCTGTAGCAGAGCATCACCAAGATCTGAACCTGGATCTCTTTCTCTCCTTCCTTGATGCTGAATCTCCTTCTTGTTGATTGGATTCTTCACAATCTTCCATACTATGATTGAGATACCGAGATACCACTTGATGTGTGTGGGCACTACTCTATCACTAGGGTATTTCGAAATTGAAGAGAAGAAAAGAGAAGAAGAGTGGCGGCTATAGAGAAAGAATAGGAGGCTCAGGTTTTTCTCTTAAAGGAATAAGATGCATGTCATAGTTTCCTGAAGCCATCACTTTCTATTTATAAAATACCACATAGGGTTAGGTTTGAATTGTATGGCATTAAAATAATAAAATATTAAATGATAAACCCTATATAAGTGGCCGGCCATATTAGTGGATAATGGGCCTCACTTTTTGCAATTTGCTGTTTTATCATTTCTACATCTCATTTTCTCAAAAATGCCAATCTTTCAATTCAACCATTTATATGTCAATTCTAATAATTTAATAACTAAAAATTTATTATTAAATAATATTGTCATTTAATATATTTATTAATTAGACATATAGAGTCTCTTAATTAATAAATAAACCTAGAATCTCTTTTCTTTACAATTTCGCCCTTGCTTAGTGAAAATTCATAAACTAGACATAGTCTAACTTTAGAATTATAATTGATTAATTAAAATCAATTAACTGAGTCTTACGAGCAATATGGTCTCAACTAGTATGGGGACCATGGGCCTATATAACCGAGCTTCCAATAAACCGAACCGAATTTACCAAGTAAATTCCCTAACTTATTAATTCCTTATTGAATCCACACTTAGAACTTGTAATTGCACTCTCAGTCATATAGAACGCTTTATATGTTCCACGATATAAATACGCTATTAATTATCCATTGTTATAATCCTAATTTGATCAATGACCCTCTAATAGATGATCTACATTGAATAGGCACTAAATTGCCCTTACACCTTCAATGTATTTTATCCTTAAAACACTTAGCTCCGTATAAATGATATTTCAGCGAAGTGAAATGAGATCTCAACCATTTATCTCTGTTTAGCCAAGCTCGAAGGATATCATCGTTTCACTTCTAAATTCCTATAGAAGTTATAGACTCCATATTTATGTTAGCGCTCCCACTCAATTATACTATCATGTTCCCAAAATGTACGTATCACCCTGACTGTCAAAAGTAGGCTTAACTAACAAATCAAAGAACATGTATAATACTCTGGAGATCGAACCTAACCATATCAGGATTAAGATCATTTGATCTAGGATCAACAGGTGATATTGAATTGAATAGATATTACGGTAAATTTTAACAAATCTAATCAAAGTTCAATATCGGTCCCTTCCGATGTATACTCCATACATCCGATACTGGTAAACTTTGCCAATGCCCTGGAAAGGACATAACACTTATCCAAGGTGTAAGAATACCTATCGCTGATTATCATGCCGATCTAAATCCAGTGAACTGACAAATCAGGGAATAAACTTTCGAACATATAATTAAGATTATATTCCACTATGCTGACAACACTATAATCATTAACAAATTCATATGTTCTGGACTTAAATAGAATTCATACATTATATGTATATCTCATGAAATAAATCATGTGAACCATGCAACATAAAATGTTATTTCTGACCTTTATCAATAAGTAAATCTGATTATATTGAAATGAGTTTTATTTAGGGCACAAAACCCAACAGACCGAGTCTCCTGTGTAGGTTGCCATTTTGAGCATTTTGAAATTTTTGGGGAGTTCCACTTCTAAGATATTTCAAGCGCATCGTTCCCGGTCCTCGTAATCAGAGTCTGAGTCATCTCCTTTTTGTCTCCGAGAGACTCTAGCGATGTCTTTGCGGAGGATTGCTAACTCAGCTAAGATTCATTCGTTCAAGGCGCCCCCTGATACTGGTAATGCGTGGTTTTTCTTCTCGAGGTGGTATCTCAAGTCACCATGTTTCTTGTTGATTTTTTGCCTTAGATCAACTGGGGGATGCCTTCAACCTTTCCTCCCTCTTTCCCCAGGTTCTTGGTGCATAGATACACTCTTTCGGTCCTCTCGATCCTGAGGGCCAAGATTCTCTCGAGGGAGCTTTCCCCTCTGCGGACCTTTCCCTTTTAGGAAATCTAAGTAGACCTTTCACAGATCCTGAGCCTTCTTATTTCTCACGGGGATCGTAGTAGGATTTTCCTTAGGGTTTCCCTCTGAAGGATATCGTATAGGGCTTGGCTCCCTAGTTTTGGGCCTTTGAATGCTTGGCGAGGACTCCTCTTGTGTTTCTTCTAGTCCCGCAAGCACGACTTTGGGATGCACACGTATTCCAGCTATTTCCATGGCCTTTTGCATGGCAACCACTATTTCTTGCATCCTCTTATTCTGCTCTTTTTGGGCGGCCGATTCGGCCTCGTGATCAGCTGCTTTTTTCCTTAGGACCAGCAACTCAGTGTAGCTACCTTCGTCATAAGTATCGTACCCTTCAAGGTTTTCTTTGTATTCCTCATCGTTTGTCTCGTCTCGTTCCTCAGAGCCCACATTCACTTGTGAAACAGCCTCTTCACCTTCTGGGTTCTGAGGATCCTGAGGGGGACGAGGTTGGCGCGTGTTGTTTTGAGTTTCCACCATTGCAGGTTCGATTATTGACTGTCATTTTTCAAACAACGCTTCCCAAAGCTCTCAATGAAAGCACAAAAATGTTGAGCAACGTTTTTGGCAACCAATTAAATGAGATAATGATAGAGCTTTGAGATAATTAATGCAGATGATTTTTACGTGGTTCGGCCATTAATGAGTCGTAGTCTAGAAGTATTTGTTATTGATGAGAGTATTTCTTTAATAGAGAATGTTCTTGGTGTGTTTTTCTCTCTCTCTTTTTTTCGATCCCCCTTCCATTTTTCTCAGCGGTATTTATAGAGATTGATGGAATAGTTAAAAAGGGATACTTGTCTTTGAGTGCTAGCTATGGATAATCACAAGTTCCCAAAAGATACAAAATAGGGCATGCATTACCTATACTGTAGGTGTCGTAAGGATTAGGTGAGATTAACCTTCATCCTTCCTTGATTGATGTGATTATTCATAATAGAGCCATCACTAGCCCCTTCGATTATCGTGTAATCGCCCTAAATAAGGCTTACGTGACATGTCCTCTTATGGGTGTTCCCAGACGCATTTCCCCATACTGCATTAAATGCGAGGTGACTGTTCGAATAGGCCATTCTCGTCCCGTAGATGCCTTACTATATCTTTAACTCTCGAAGAAGAGGGCATGCTTTTTGTATTGCTCCGGGGGCTTACTCCCCGAACCACACTTATTCTTTTCTACACGATTCTTAACTGATTCCCGAGTGAGGTGACCTCTTGGTCCACGTGTCATACATAGCCGTGCCCATGTATTTTGGAAAAAAACCTAGGGTAACAGTTCCCATGACTCCAACGATGACATGCTCAATCCAGATCCACTGTTAGTTTAGGATCCAATAAGATTCATTTTTTGTAATGTTCTTTTAAATTTTGAGATTAATTTTAATTAATTAAACTATTTTAAATTTTTATGATAGTATATTAATTGAACTTGTTATTATGGCGAAACTCTTATGTAATTTTTTTTTAAAAAAAATTTGTAATACAAATAATCTTCCAAGATACTCTATTCTGAATAGGGTTGTCGGCGCCTAAGTATACTTTAAGAGCATCTCCAATGGAGATGCAAATAAGTGATGTAAATACAAAATATAGCTCATGTAATGACCGCTTTAGTAATTTGGATTAGTAAAGGCAATTAGCACTAATTTATGTTATTTTTATGATTATTTATGAATTAATTATTTGTGGACCCTAATATTAGAAATGAATATTAGAGTTATAATTTCTCAATTCCGGAGATTTTATTAAACTCTAGGGGTATTATTTGTCCTATATGTGAAATATGTTATTTTTGTAATTTTTGCTCGGGGACAACGAAAAATGCGATGGATGGCTAGTTTGATCACATGGGTAAGTTTAGAACCTTATTTCTTAGTGGGAAATATTTTATAGAAAATATAATATCGAGGTTAAGCAGGGTTATGAAATTTGACCATTTTACCCCTAGTCTTGGGAAATACCTAAGTTTTGACTTAAATGGCATTTTAGTCTTTTTAATTAAGGGATTAGGTGGCTGAGTTTGGTGTAGGTAGCTGGCCACTCAAATTATTCAGCTACGATTAACCCTTTCTCATTTGAAGAAAATCAAAAATTAAAGAAAAAAAAATTAAATTAGGAAAAACCTCTTGACGCTCTCTCTGTCTCTCTTTCGGCTGGGGCAAAACCAGAGGGAATCACCCTCAAACCTTGGTGTTTGGCTGGATTGAAGCTAAGAAATCAAGCACTCTTGAAGCTAAGGTAACCCTAGACACTTTTAGCTAAGTTTTCTTAAGGTTTTAATTGGTTTCATGTTGTGATTTCAAGAGTTAGTGGCTGCTAGGGCTTGGGATGTTTAGGTTTCAAAGTTTAGGATTCATTTTGATTGATTTTAACTTCTAGTAGCTGAGTTGGTGGTGTTGTGTTGAATTTATGCAAGTTTGAGTTTTAAACTCAAAGCTTTGGTCTTTAATGGCAAGTTGACTTTTATTGGGTTTTTCTGTGAAATACTAGCTGGAATATGTTGTTTATATATTGTATAGGTACTTTGGAAGGTTTGGTTACGTTTGGTGGAGTTTTGAGCAAGAAATGAAATTTCTTGGGTCAACTGGTGCAAACCGGGTAATCGGTTTTACACGTAGCCGGTTTTGGCAGGGTTCGCCAAGCCTCTCATTTCCTCAATTCTCGTCCATTCTGTGCCGTAGTTGGGTGTTTCCCTATTTCCAGAGTTAGAGTAACCCTTAGAGAGTATAACAAAAAACCTAGGGTTGTGGGTTCAGGTTTCCCGAATTAGGGTTTTGATCATGTAACTTACCCAGTTTCATAATGTGATTAGGGCATCCATCTAGCACGAGACTTTCCGTTCAGTTCAGCCATCACACTTTAATCTGGAAAGAAAGTAAGAACTGTATATAATGTGTGATATCAATATCTGAGTGTATGTATATATTATGTATATATGCATGCTTATATGTTGTGATTCATACACTATCAACACTTGTATGGTTGCGGTACAGAGTGCATTGGTAAGGTGTATGATGTCTGAAAATACATCGTGGTGTTACCAGCACTTGTACGGGAAGGTACAAGGTGTCTGTGGTACAACACTTAACAGTACTCAAGGTGCGGTCCATACCCTACCTACACTAATACGAAGGTATACTGAGTGCATGTGGTACATGGTACATGGTCGTATCCTTAGTAGAACGTTCTTACTCATCTGTTGAGCCTTGTAAATAGGTGTATGAGCGCCTAAATACAAGTCGAAAATTATATGATATATTATATGCTTTTCTTACTGAGTCTGTCAACTCACAGTTCTGCTTCCATGTGTAGGTAAAGGAAAGGCGAAAGCTGAACAGGAGTGAATCTGAGCTAGATGAGGTTGTACATGTCGAGGCAGCACGACCTGGAGTCGTTCTCGGGACATTTGGGGTTGTATTTTGTAGTCGCTGTGTACATGAATATTATGTATTTTGAAGTATTATGTTAAAAGTTTAAATACAAGATCCCAGATTTTGTAAATAGTTTTGTATATTATAAAGTTTATTAATCAATACAAAAGTTTTAATTTGACACGTTTTTTTAAGAAAATTCTTTGATTAGCAAAGACAGTACTGTAATTGAAAAAGCACTGTAGCGTGCCTTAGCATTAAGGTGTTACAACTCACTTTGTCAAAAGTCTACTCCAATGGTATACCAAATTGTGATGCAAATATCTCACATAACAAAAGGTGATCCAAATTTAAATCACAATATAGAAATGCAAAATTTATATCACAATAAATACTATGATTTTATATTTACCATTATTTTATTATTAAAGTTTAGTTAGCATGCTCATTTGTATTAAAAAACTTTCATAATTATTATTATTTTATTGTTGCCTTAGATTTTTCCCAAAATACGTGGATGCGGATAAAGGTGACACGTGGACCTGGAAGAACCATCGCTCATGAAAATCAACTAAGTCTTAGACAAAAAAGGAACACCTCAGGGAAGGTGCCTCCCGAAGGAGAGCATAAGGCACATCTTTCCTCTCCGGGAGGCTAGAGCCATGCTAAGGCAGTTCCGGGAGTTATAGAGATTACTTGAACAATCACTTCTCATTTAATGTTGCATGGGGGAAGACGTATTGAAACTTCCATAAACGACATGACAGATGGCGTAAGCCCCCCTTTTACGGCGATTACACTACAATCGATGAGTCTAGTGACGGCTACATTATGAGAAATCACAGTAGTCAAGAGGGGATAAAAGATTATATCCACCTAACTCCTAAGATACCTACGGTATCATGTATTTCCTATTTCCTATCTGCCAAGAATATGTGCCCCTATGAAGCTAACATAGAAGGACAAGTGATTCATTCCTAGGGATCTCCCCAGAAAAACACTATAAATACCCCACAAACAGATTAAAAAGGGGTCGAATGATTTCGTTTTAAGGAATCGAAGAGAGAAAATAGGAGAGAAATCTACCAAGAACATTCTCTGTAATAAATACTCTTATTAATACAAAAGACTCGTGGACTAAGGCTCATTAATGCCCCAACCACGTAAAAATCTCATGCATTAAACTTTCTACAGCTCTTCTTATACATTATTTAATTGGTTGTTGAAAACCTCGGTCAACATTTATATTTACTATTGTATGATTATTATTATTATTATTTTATATTTTTAATAAATTATTATACGAGCATTAAATGTCATATTAAATTTTTGCATTAAAATTACGGTTATACATTAGAGTATAATAGTAAAAGTTGATGCAAAAATATCACAAAACCATTATTTGTACAAAATATATAGATCAACTTTTGCATCTCTCATTGGATATGTCTAAGTAATACTTCTTACGTCCTTTCATAAGTGTTGGGCGAAGCAAGTGCAAGACACCATCACAGTATGATAATTTTGAGATGAATCATGCTGGGAATGTGACCTTTAGTCTCTTAGCATTCTCGCGAGTATGTGAGTCAATGAGCTAAAAACTCTGTAAATAGTTCATTATCTAATCTTTTCAAGTATTGTCAGTTTTGTGTGTATTCTGTATTTCCTGAGATGAACCTTCTAAGTTAATCGTTCATCTCGCTAATCTTCTCAATCTGTAGTTATTATTCATAGCTCGTCTTTATCTTTAAAAGGGTGAGTTTGAATATTTCTACCACATGTATTTTTCTAGGCGAGTTAATTGAATGCATTAATTGCTTTATAACGAGTTAGTTTTTTTACACGTGTCAACACCATATTGTTACTCGAAATATGGGTATAGCAGAGACATAAAACAACAATAATTTATTTTATTTCGTTGTTAGTTATGTGGAAAAAAATTAAAAAAATTAAGTAATTCAATATTAAAAAGTAACCAATAAAAAATAACTGATTCAATATGCACATTTGTGAATTTGATTGGATTTGAATTATTATGGTGATTGGATTGAATCAAAATTAATATAATATGATAGAATTTTAAAATTATTAAATTAATTGAAATTTTAAATTAAATATAAGTAAAGAAAAGAAAAAAAAAACGATTACTTCGAAAGTAAAATATTGAACTCATAATATTTTAATTATTTTAAGAGTGATTATTATAAGTTGAATATGTTATAATTTTCTATAAGTATAATTACTAATTTAAAAATAAATTTAATTAAAATATTTTTCTATGTAAATTTCAAATTAAAATTATATATAATTAGAACTAAATTTTCAATATATAAAATAAAAAATAAAAAAAAATAAGTTTGAATTAGGTTTGTAATTTGTTAGTTGAACCTATAATTAACATTTAAAATTAATTATAAAGAATATATATTAATTATGGTGGAGTTTTCAAACAGTAATTTAAACTATTAAATTAAATCAAAAACTATAAATTACTATGGTTATTAGTAAGTAAAATATTTAATTTCTATTGTAATATTCCTAACATATACATATATCTATTCTATATAAAGTGTGCCTATATAACTGAAATTCGGTTTATGAGAAATTTATGGGTGACTTTTTATTTTTATTTAATAAAATAATAAAATATTATTTATATATAATAAAATAATAATAAAACAAATCCTATTAATATTTGAACTGATATTAAATATTCGCTTATACCATTCTATATAACTGATATTTTTATTTACTTTTCTTTATTTATTTATGAGTTTTTTATTTCACTAGGTAGCGAGGACACCAATAATACGTAATCCTAACCAATTGAATGTTACCATTTGAATTTTAGCAGAACTTTTAGGAGCAAAAAATATCTACTAAAGTAAAAATTCTATACAACTATATGTATACATTTAGCTACCTTCACTCCTTCAATTTTTTTTTTGATAATTAGATAAAATATTGTGTTTTTATTTTGATTTAATATATATAAAAAATAATGATAACTATTTGTATACAATTAAATAAACAAAAATTAATCAATAGACAATCTGGTGAAAACATTTCTTTAAATAAATGTAAACTTTTAATATACCTAAAGGAAAACGAACAAAAATGTAGGTGAAAACTTTAATTTGAACTTTGCAACAATATTTCAAATGTTTTTCTCACAATTTACACAAAATTACATACAATCATACATACACTAATATATTACACTCATCTAAAATTAAATAGAAATAATATATTTTTTTAAAAGGGCAAATGAACTCGGCAGCTCAGACTCGGATATATCTATTCTATATAAAGTGTGCCTATATAATCGAAATTCTTGGTTTATGAGAAATTCATGGGTGACTTTTTATTTTTATTTAATAAAATAATAAAATATTATTTATATATAATAAAATAATAATAAAACAAATCCTACTAATATTTGAACTGATATTAAATATTCGCTTATACCATCAAAATTTGCACTGCCCACTTCGCCTTCTCTGCCTTTTGATCGATATCAAACCTCAAATCGACGTTTGATGGTGGAGTGACATGGATGAGAGCAGGCCCAACCAGAAGAATAACAATATCTTACTATTATTAACACCATTTGATTTGGATGTAGAAAAAATATTTTTGGATTGAGGCGCCAATAAAAATAACGGATACTCTCTAGAATTTTTATTACATGTCATGTGACGCATGTCGTAAAAAAATAGATTTATACAATCGCGATGAAAAAATTATATGTGACAAGCCAACATGCGGCCAAGAAGGATTTCCTACACCACGGTATATTACAAAAAACATATGATGTTATTGAAATTAAGTTAAAATAATAAAAAAAAATATACTAACAATCTTATTATGCATTTTACAGTGCTATAACATATGTTGAACTTGATGACAATACAAAGAGCTTATCTGCTGACATGTTCGCAGATATTGTGGAAAAAATATTTTCGTGTAATGCTGCCCAACTAATAAAATATACTGCAGAGGTGTAGTTTTTAAAAAATTAAATAGTTTTACATGCCTTTCATAAGTTGATTTTTTTAATTAAATAAATTATGCACACCATGTCTAATCATCTTAAATGAAAATATATCACTGTTTGCAGGAACACCGTCGCTTTGTCGACACTACCATATTCAATTTATCAAAGAAAAAATGAATAATCCAGATATATGCGGACCCGGCTAGAATGAAAAGTGCAAAATACAAAAATTACACTATTGTCTCTATCAAAGAAAATGAAGATTGAAATCCACCAATGACTATCATTAGTTTTCTTATCTACAATTTTTAGACTAATGCTATCTTCAATTATCAACAATTTAGAGATTGATTTTTAATTTTCTTTTTATCTTACCCCCATTTAAGTAATGTTTCTTTAAGTATTGAAACATCAATTTTTAGTTTATTTTTGGATTAACTTAAGAACATATTTAAATCATTAAGTTTTCTTAAACACTAATATATTGCATTCAGTATTCAATAATAATCTCATTTTCAAATAACATAGAAAAAACCTAGCATAAAATTTAGTATACGTACCTCGCACGTAGTTTTTTGCTAGTTTATATAAACGGTGTTAAGTTTAAAGTCATCTTGGAGAGAATATATGCACTAAACTCAAATCATAGACCAATGTTGTCTAACTATAGGTAATTATTACAGCTTATACATTTTTTTTTTTTGAAGGTACTATATATAGATATGTTTCCCTCAAAAAAAAAAATATATATATATATAGATATGTGTTTTCCCATTCCAAGCACATATTTTACAATTTTTCTTTCCACTTTTCTCATGAGTTTATATGATTAAAGTTGGATTATTAATTATATAGTGGCAAATTAATATAATATATGCTCACGTTCGTTTATCAATATTATACTTTCATAACTTATATATAACGTACTATATATGTTCGAACAATAAACTAGTAAACTTCATTATCACCTTAAAACATGTAAAACTAATCATTTATAGTCACGTCATATATATATTTTTTTATTAATGCTTATTTCATTCTCAAATATCTAACAAACTAATCATTCTGAAACCATCCACTAAGCCAATCAAACACCTAATAATTAGATTTAATATTATCGATACTACCTTTCTTAATCAAATGTTATGATTTGCTTAAAAAAATACTATTTTTTTTTTTTTAGTTCGTGCTATTTTATTTAACTATTTACCATATTTTTTTTTTTGCTAGTATACAGTATATTGTTTACTCATAGGTTTAACTTCAAAAAGTGTTACTATAAATTTTCACACATAAATTTTAAATCTTGCCTTTTAATTTTATTTTAATAATTTTAGAGAAATTTTCTTTTTATTATTTTATTTCATAATTTTATCATTTATTTGTTAACAAATTGAGCTTTTTGGAAAAATAACTAATTTTAATTGAGATTTAATTTATTTTGATTAATTTCTCAAATCTATGAATAATGCACGTTTTATTGACTAGTATATTTTAACATTTGAAGACTTAGTTCTAATAATTAGACATAACAAATTAGTTTCGATACAATAGTAACATTATGAGTGAAAAAAGTTTTCTAAGCTAAGTTTTTTGTTAAAATAATAATTGTATTTTATTCTTTATTTAAAAATTCACAATATTATAATTGTATAGGGAACTCCACTTTTCTATATTTATTTTTTTTTTTGTAGATCGTTTTGGTCTATTTGATTGTTTATATCAGATGCCTCTTGTAGGTAGTCTCAAGTTGTTTTGTCTAATAAATTTTGGAGGGATAACTTAGTCTTATATAAATGTTTGTAGCAACTCATATTATGACTTTGCATATCTTTAGTTAGACAATGAGTTTTTTGACTGAAAATATTCTTCTACGTCGATAATTACTATAATATAATTCTGATCACTCTAAAAAAATATTATGATTTGCATGCTAATAAGTACGAAACAATTATATATATTTCATATTTTTATATACATCAAATAGATATATATGGCCAATACCATTTTAATGGGTGTATTATTAAAAAAATTTGAATTTTAATATATAATTTTTTTATCTAATTAAAAAAAATATTATTTTATGTTATATGGGTTCGTATTATTATATCAGTTAAGTTCATTTAAATTTTTTTATAAATATACTGTTGATATAATAAAAAGAAATTTTTTGTTTTATTAAATAGTTAAATTAAAGGAATTTTTTTCTTTTATAGAAATTCTAATTTTTGTTTTATTATGATTAAATTAAATTTAATAGTTTAATATTTTTAAAATTAATTTTTATAGTTAATACATCGCCAACGTTTTATTTTTGTGATAAATATCAAGCTTTGATGTTTTGTTTGTAATTGAAGAAAAGTCGGCTGAGGGTTGAGCTAATGCTATCACTGTTCTGCCTTCTTCGCTGGTGTATTATGCTTTTTAGCTTTCAGTCCTTTTCTTATTTATATCAAAATATTTAATTTAGTATAGAATACATATGGTCTCTTTCAACAAATTATATATCTCAAAATATTGTAATTTGCAAAACTTTTATTTATAATAAATATTGAAAAAAAGGAGCTATTTACAAAAAAAATGAAAAAATGAAAATAAATTTTGATATATATTATATGGCATAAATATATATATATATTTTTAATAAATATGGCATAAATATTTAATTATACTAAATATGGTATTTTTTTAAAAAAAAAACTTACAAATATAAGAAAAGTCACGAGAAATGTCATAAAAAACTTTAAATTTGTGTTTTTTATATTTTTTTTTTCCTTTTTCAAAAAATAAAACACTAAAATAAATAAAAAATGATTTCAATTGTAGATACTGTTTTCTTTCTTTTCTTTTTTTTTTCAGAAATTAAACCTATTTTTTATTATAACTATTATTTATTTTTTGTTTTGTTAAAAACTAATTATTTCATTAAAATGAGCAGAAAAAAATATAGTTTCATTAACATGATCCTGAAAAAAAAACAATAAAAAAACTTATAATTTAAAAATAATACAAACTTTAAAAATCAGTTTCATCAACATTGAAAGAAACTAATAATTTTATTAAAAGAATAAAAAAATAATTTCATCATCAAGATAATGAAAAAAATTATAATCTAAAAACGATCTTAACTTTAAAAACCAGTTTCATCAATATTAAAAGAAACTAATTATTTCATTAAAAGAGGCAAAAAAAAAAAAATTTCATCAATAACATAATAAAAAATACACAATGCTTAAGAACTAAACTTTTACAAACGATACAAAATTTAAAAACAATTTTCGAACATATAAATGTTATATCAATACCTAATAATCAAATTTCTAAGTTCGTTCTTTATTTTGGCATTTATATTTTTATTTGCTTGCTTAAAACCCAAAGTTGATTTAAGCATACAATATGCAGCAAATATAACAAAGGGAATTAAAAGTTAAAATCAAAGAGAAAAAAAGAAACAAAGAAAATTAAAGAGACAAAAATGTAATAAAAACTACAAAAGAATAACAAAAAAATAGTGGAATGTGAGAAACCATTTAGTAAAACAATCAAAATAAAAATAAATAAATAAAAACCAGTTTCTTGAAATAATCAAATAAAAAAATTGAAACTTAAAACTCAATTATGAACAACAATAAAAAAACCAGTTATGAAAACTAGTTACTTAAAAAAACCAGTTATAAAAATAATAAAATAATATGTGTGTGAGAAACTAATTATTTAAAATAAAACAAAAATTGTTGTTCAAATATTATACAATAATAAAACTGATTTTAGACAAATTAAAAATTATACAATAACATCATAAAAATGGAGCAACTCCATTACAGAACAGTTAAAACCTATGAAACCAGTTTTGACCCTGTGAAACTAGTTTTGACGTTATAAAAAATCATAAAAAATAATAAATGTTAAATAATAAAGTTAACTAAAACCAGTTTCATCAGACAATCAAATGAAAAATGAAAAAAGAAAAATACATACAAAAATATAAAAAAAATACTAATCACAAATATAATCAAAACAACATACAATGCATACCAATAATTTTAAAATAAAATATAAGTATAAGTTTCAAACTTAAAAATAAAATAATAATAAAAAAAATAACTTAAAATAAAAAATTTGTAATAACTTTATAAAATAAAGCAACTCCATTACAAAATCTCAAAATATGTAAACTAGTTTTAAACAATACTTTAAAAAAAAAAAACACTAACAAAAATAATCAAAAGCAACACATAACAATAATTTAAGAACATAATATAAATGTGAAAACCAATTCTAAATTTAGAAAAAAAAATAATATAAAGAAACTTAAAATAAAAAAAATCATAAAATGAAGCAATCGCATTACAAAACCTTCAAAATCTGTGAAACAAGTTTCGACCCTATAAGAAAATCATATAAAATTTATGAAATCAGTCTTAACCCTATAAAAAAAATTAAGAAAGAAATTTTATCTACACCCTAAAAACTTTTTAAGACGCCCTATTTTAATAATTTTTATTTTATATAAAATCTATATATTTAATTGTACTAATTTTTTTTTAAACTTTTTTTATTTCATATTCTTAAAAAACATACCTATTAAAACAAAAATAAATTATATTTCAAATATTATGACAAAAAATTATATAAAATTTTCTTAAGAAAAATAAAAAAAAATATATGTATACATGATTTAGAAAAAAATATGAAAATAAAATCAAAATAAGTATTGAAATTAACATAAAATAATGCGAGGAAAAGATTTTAAAAATACATTAAGAGTAATTTTTAAAATTATATAAGTATTTTTCTAATAGGGTGTACTTATCATTTTATAAGTGGCAAATAGAACTCATAAAAACCTATAAATTTAGTTTTGACTCTATAAAAAGATAATATGACAAACTTTAAAAAATAAATAAATAAATAAAAAGACAAAAACAAAAGACAAAACACAAAAAAATAAAAAAAAAAATGAAGCAACCCCAGTACAGTAAAACAGAGGTATTCGAAAAAATACAAAAATCAAACTAAGTATTATAATTATAATATTCAATCTCATATTATAGAAAATCTTGTTATAAGACAATTATAAATTAAAAGAAAAATATGAAGACATCAATCTTGTTAAAATATACAAATCATTCATAAATTAACTCTAAATAAACTACAAAACATCCAAAAAAAAATTTACTACTTTTATTAATCATGTAAAAGATAGAAAAATATAGGAGGAGTGCTCTTAATTTTTTTTGTAAGAGAGAAAAAGAGTGTTAAAAAAAGGAGATATAAAAATGTACACTTACTAAATTTGTTTAGTAACCATTCATGGGTAATTCATGTTCCATATATATATACAAAGATAAAAAAAATTAGTTTGAGAAAAAAAAAAAAAGAGACACATAGAGAAATTAGAAAAAAAAAATAAAAAAGAAAAATAGAGAAGGAGAAGAGAAAGAAAGAAAGAAAAAAAATCAGCAACTAACTTAAAAAATAAAAAGAAAAAAGAAAATCAAAATTGACTAAAAAATATATGAAAAAGATAAAAAAAAAAGTTTTTTTTTGAACCTTTAATAAGTAAAAAACTGTAAGAAAAAAAATTGAAAAAAAGTATAAATGTAAAAATTTTCTTACAAATTATAAATGTAATGTTTGAAAAAAAGTTAGTATTTGGTATAAATTTTTCTAAATAGAAAAAACTCTAAATTGTAAATATAAAATAAACTAAAGAAAAAAATAAGACTAATTAATCTAGAAACAAAAACATGAAATATAGGTTTAAAAATATGAGGAAATTACACTTTATACCCTTTTTATATTGTCCTCTTTTATTTTTACCTTTTTTTTTTTAAAATCTATCATTTTTACCTCTTTTTTTAAACATTGTACCAATTTTGCTCCTGTCACTTCAAGATACTCTCCATGTGATTCTCTTATGTAAGAGTATTTTGGGTACAATACATATAAAAAGATGTATGTTTCAAATAAATATAAAATTAGAGGTAAATTTGATTAATTGATGAATAAAAGAGGCATTTTTCAACTTACCCCTTTAAATATTAGGTTTACAAAAATATAGCATATTAAATACCATAAAAAATTTTAAATACGAAAAATATCATAAAAAAGTGACAAACCTAAAAATACCATATTTTTGTAATTTTTTTTATAAAATTTCATATTTCATATAATTTTTTTAAAAAAAAACTAGTTGAAAAGAACATTAATTACGTGGCATTGTGCTAGGGTTTTAGCCCACTATCAACCACCAAGGCGTTGGGATGGTTTATTCCAAGCCGTTAGATTCCCCAAAACCCTCGTTTTGGCAAATGTAAGCTTTCGAATAGAAGCGTGTACATTAATCAATGTCTTAATTTAAATTTGGGAATTTTACAAGTTTATCCGAAATTATATATTTTATTTACAAAAATACGATTAGACATATATTTAAACATTTATACAGTTTATGTTTTGTTTTTTTCATTTTTACTGTAAGAAGAAGGAGAAGAGAAAAAATAAGAGAGAGAGAGAGAGAGAGAGAGAGAGAGAGAGAGAGAGAGAGAGAGAGAGAGAGAGAGAGAGAGAGAGAGAGAGAGAGAGAGAGAGAGAGAGAGAGAGAGAGAGAGGAGAACGTGGCTGATTTTTAGAGGTTGGATATTCTGGGGATGGGGTTCGCCTGAGCTCACGGCAGAGAGCGACGAGGGTAGACCGTAGAGCTGAGAGAGTGAAACGGAAAGAGAGCTAGGGCCTCCATCGACAATCTGCCATTGTTAACAGTTAGAAAAATAGAGGTCCTTTATTTAACTTGAATTTTTACATTTTTACTTATGAAGAAATATAATATATATATATATATATATATATATATATATTGAATGAGTTATTTATTCTTTCTATGATAATGGTGGGAATGAATAAAAGGATTGACTTATTTATGTGTATCTACAAACACATATTATTAACTCTTTTACATGTGTCTACAAACACATACATATAATTTTTTTTTTTTTGAAATTTTAGATCCAAAAGATGAATGGGTCTTTTTGTTTGCCTTTTAAATTATATTTGTTTTTATAATTTTTTATCTGTTACTTCAATTGAGTGATTAAAATTATGTTTTAGTTATAACTTATATTAGAATATGCTTGTATATAATGTGTTTGTTAAAATGCTTGTGAGAACTAATTTAAAAGTAACATGCATATTAACATATATACATATATATCATGCTAATTTGTTAAAAATATTTCAGAGTTGCCAAGAAAAAAAAATAATTATATATGCTTGTTGTTAGATCCATGTGTTTTGGAGTTAATTTCTAGTTGAGTGGTTTTTGTAATACAATTGGTTGATATGTAGGTGATTTGTAGTTGTTTTTAAGTTTTTTTTTTTTCTTTTTTTATTTTATGGAGATTGTATCAATGTTGTTTTTAAGTTGTTTTTGGCTTGTGTTTGTAATGTATTGATGTTTGGATGATTTGTATATTAAAATAGAATTGTATTTTAATTATTTATTCGTTCCTATTTATACAATTAGTAAAATATGAAATCAAATGATCTTAAATGAGTATATATTTAATATTTTTTTGGTACATATATTTTTAAGTTGATGTACAAGTAATTTTTAGTTTTTTTTAAGTTTATTTTATTTTTCAACAAAAGAAAAAGTTTTTTTTTTCTGAGGTTATTATTTAGTTGTTTGTTTGTTATTATTTAGTTGTTCAAATAAAAAAAAATAACTTTCTATTTATTTTTTATGGATACGTATATATTTTTGAGTTGGTGTACAAGCGTTTTGTTCCTTTTAATATATATTTTTTAAGATTATTGATATTTTTTCTTTGAGTTGATGCAATGTGTCACTTTATTTAAAGTGTATATTAAAGTCAGGTTGTTTTTTAGTTGTTTTTACTGTTATTAAGTTGTTTAACTAAGTTAAAAATGATTATGTATTTAGTACTTTATGGACGTGTATATTTATGAGTTGGTGTTGAAGTGTTTTGTAGTGAGTGAATGCTTTTAAATTTAGTTTAAATGTTTTTTTTTTCTTGGAGTTGATGCAATCTATAGAATTATTTTATGATGTCTATTTATTTTGCATATTACAGTACAATTGTTATATAATTATTTTTTTGTTGTTATCTAGTTGTGTTAAAAAATAAAATAAATGTCTAAACATATTTAGTTTATCATGGACACATATATATTAAGAATGTTATTTTATTATTTTTTTAAAGATTATTTGTGTTTTTTTTTTTAAGTTAACACACTATGTTGGTGCCTAATAATTTTTCATATTAAAATAGAGTTGTTATCTAATTGTTTGCGCATTATTATTTAGTTGTTCAACCAGTTAAAAACTAACTGAGTATATATTTTATTTTTCATAGATACATTTTTTTTTTGAGTTGATGCACGAGCATTTTGTAGGTTATTTTTTCGAGATGATTTATGTGTTGTTTTTGAGTTTCCTTTGAGTTGATGAAATTTATTAATGCCTAATTAATTTACATCTTAATATTAAGTTGTTATCTATTTATATTAAAGTGGGATTGTTATCAAATTATTTATTACTACTTATTTTTTTTGTAATATAGTCATTGTTTTAGTTTTTATGGTACATATTTTTTGAGTTTACTTACAAGTATTTTGTAGTTACTTTTATTTTTCAAGTTAATTTTGGGTTTATGTGTCTTTATTTTTATGTATGATTATTTTTAGGTTGATTTTAAGTTTATGTGCCATTTTTTTTTATATATAATTATTTTTAAATTAGTTTGGATTTAAGTACATTTATTTTTATATATAATTTTTTTTAAGTTAGTTTTGGTTGTTTTCAAGTTGTTATTTCGTTGCTAATTAGTTGTTATTGCATTGAGAAAAGAAGTCCAATACACTCAAGTGCACTTTGTCCAAAGTTGACACGTGGCAGCCACTGGTACATTCTGATGCTGTAATATTGCATGCGTCAGTGAACTTTGATGGTTTTGTCCCCTCACTCGCGTGTGAGCCTCACTCGCCTGCATACTCTACTATTGTGTATTTTACTTTCTCCTTTCGCAAGTGGGCTTTGTCTCCCACCGTATATTTGTAAATAAGAAATTTTGTAAATTGTATTTTTGAAATCAATAAATAACATAAATGTTTATTTTCTCCTTGTAATTGTATTAATGTTTATTTTGGGTAATTTTAGCTTAAAATAGAAAAAAACCCTTTAAATTTAGATTAAATTTTATTTTAAATATGACACCCATACTAAATTTCTCTCCAAAAAAAAACACCTCAATAATGTTATTATTTTGTTACAAAAATATGATTATTCTTTAATAATAATAGTCTGCGGAAAATTCTAAGGAATAATTACATAAGGCACAATTTTTTATAAAATATTTATATTTTTATGTTCAAAAAATATTTTTTTTCTTACATTTTTACGGTTTTCCAAAAAATAACACGAAAACAACATAAAATCAACAAGAAAATAACATAAAAGTAACATCAAAATAACATCAAAATAACAACAAAAAGCAACAAAAAATAACATACATATAACAAAAAATTAACAACAAATGAACAAAATTTCAACATAAAAAGACCGTATTTTATGTAAATAAAATAAAAAAAAATCGTAAAAATGTTTAAAATTCCGTGAAACAGTATTTTTGTTATTTTTTTGTTGCTTTTGTGCATTTGTGAAATTAACCCAAATTCTAAATAGGTTTTGGGCTTTAATTAGGATAATACTAAGGAAATTTACATGGTATACTAACTTTTGCTATTTTTTTACAAAAATACTGCCAGACGGTATTTTTTACTTTTTTACTGTATTTTTTTTATAAGTTTCATACTGCAGTATACTGTGTTAATTTTTCACTATGTTGAGTTATTTTGCTTTGTGTTTTACTAGTGTTTTATAAAAACACAGTATTTTTGAAAACTTTTCCGTGTGACAGTATTTTTGTAAAAGTTAATCTAAATTCCAGTATTTTTGTAAATTTCCCTAATACTAATGCTATGATAAAATTGAGGAAATTACATTGTAGACCTATTTTATTTTATTTGTTTTAATTTTAATTTTTATTTTCATATTTTTTAAGATGTACACATTTTTATAGATGATATTCTTATTATACTTCTTAAGTTAATGTAAGTTACATGCTATACTTAAGTGGAAGGCAAAAGCATATTAAGTAACCTACTCATAAAAATTAGTAAATTTTAATAAAATATAATATGAAAGTATTTTTTATTAATAAATACTAATATCTCGACTTATTCCAAAATAATTTAAAAAAAAAAAAGAAAGAAAAACAATACCTTTCTATTTGGAACAATACTTTTTGCATCAATTAATTGGTCCCCTATTTTTAAAATGAGATATATACAAATTTCTTGGAAATTATATGGGATGTTGACATTGATAAATAATAATATGATATTATATTATTTTCCGTCACCAATCGTTTCACAGAAGAATAGAGCGAGTGAAAAAGATGAAACTTTAACCATATACTTTTTTTTAGAAGAAAAATTCCAATAAACCACATTTTAGAGCAACAAACCCAAAAGGAGGGAAGGGGTAAGATCATTTATTGATCAACAGTATCAGCAATAATAATATTTTGAATACAATTTGAATAACTAGACTACTAAACTTTGTTAGTGACAACAGATAAAGCGAGTGAAAGAATGTAATTCCTTGATGTTTTCATTGATTGAATTGTAAATATATATAATAGGGTGACTATTTAATAGACACATTTTTATTGTAACATGATAATTACTCTTTTTTTAGAATTAAATCAATCATAATTAACAGTTTTGCTATAATAATTAAGCTAATTAGTAATTTTTCCTCCCGAACTTTGACATGTACTAAATCGTGCCTCCTGAACTTTTTTGGCTATTAGAAATTCCCCCCGAACTATTGAGATTGTTAAATTTAAGGACTTTTGTCTAATTTCATTCAATTTTACTGTTTCAGTGATCGTTTATGTACTTAATCATGCTCCACAGACTTTGATATCTACCAAATTATGCCCCTCAAACTTTGATATGTACTAAATCATGCCCCTTGAACTTTCATCCATGTTAGAATTTTTTACTAAAATTAGACAAAAGTCCTTAAATTTAACAATCTCAATAGTTGAAGGGGAATTTCTAACGGCCAAAAAAGTTCAGGGGGCACGATTTAGTACATGTCAAAGTTCGGGGGGAAAAATTACTAATTAGCCAAATAATTAATTATAATGTAACACCCTAACTAGCATAGGCGTGTTTACGTGATTTTTAAACGTACTGTGCAGCTCGTTGCTAATCAACGAGGTTTATGGAGATCGTGATTAATTAAAATTTTGCTTTTCAATTAAAATTTATATAATACATACAAAATATTAGGGATCCCGATTACAAAATACTTTACAAAAGTTACTAATTCTTTATAAAATATATCTGTCGCCTAGCGACTAATTACAAAAGCACTGTTGTCCCGAGGATCGTACGCTCCAGGCCTAACTGCCCCGACATTTACAATCTTCATCGGCTCGTCCTCACGGTTCTTCGGCTTTGGCCTTGCCCTTACCTATACATAAACATAGCACAGTGAGTCGACAGACTCAGTAAGAAAAGCATAAATCATAAAACATACATAAATCCCGGGATATGATCAGACACCCATACCCCTGACCACATCCCTAACCACCGTGTCCCACACGGTACTGAGTCTCGAACGTTTGTACGACGGTACTTTTGACAAAGTAACAACCTATACTCGGTACACAGGTCATACTCCAGCAGCTAGTCATACTCTAGCCTTACTGATGTGTTACAGTATCAGCCTATACTCAGTACACTGGTCATACTCCAGCTGCTAGTCATACTCTAGCCTTACTGATGTGATACGGTCAAACAGTACAGTACCATCGACCATAATATCAGCCTATACTCGGTACACTGGTCATACTCCAGCTGCTAGTCATACTCTAGCCCTACTGATGTGATACTGTCGGATGGTACGAAGCCAACATACATATCTAATGTAATCTAACAGGCTTCCTAACATGCACGCTAAACATGTAAATACATATGCATACTGTTATACTAATCTTACCTCGATTCCGAATTCAGGTGTGCCGGTCAACCTGAGTGGAACAAACTGCACGGCGATTTACAGGCTCCTAAACCATAATAATCACAACATTGATAAGTGACACGCTAAATCACTTCCCGGGGACTTAAACTAGAAACTAAAAGTTTCCATATCGATAAAAAGCATGGCAATACCCTAAAAAACATAAAAATGGGAAGAACTAGGGTTCCCAATTTTTCCCCAACCGGCAGACCGATTCTACAACTGGAATTCCGGTTCTGGAAATTCCTGGAAGCCCCAACCGGTAGACCGGTTGCTGATGGCTTCCCTGAACTGGAATTCCTGTTCAGTACAGAAAACAAACAAAATTTCATATCTCAATCAAATCAACCCCAGTTCACACCAAAACTTCCAGACCTGTTATTTAGACCCTAAGGAACATTTCCAAAGCAACAAAATCGAGTTTCATGCATAAATACACAAACTACCATTAAAGCTCCAAGCTTTGAGTTCAAAACTCAAACTTGGTTAAATCTAATAAACATGCATCAAACCTGCTTTAATTCACCATAAACAACCATATTATAAGCCCAGAAAACAAACCCAAACATAATCAACAACCACAACAACTAATTTCATCATTTCACCATTAAAAATCAAGATTTAGCTCAAAACTTCATACTTGTTGAAAATCAACTAAACACCAACAAAAATTTGCTTGAATCCACGTATTAAAACCTAATTAAGCTACAGAAAATACAATCAAAACCTAGCAACAACTACAGCCACAATTTCTCAAGCATGCAATACTCAACTTTTCCTTAAAATCCAAGAAACACAAAAGAAGTTACAAGGACCTTACCAACAACTTGAATTACACTTAGAATGGCTGAAAATGCCTGAAATGCTAAGGAAAACTCCCAGCCCTAGCAACCCACACCAAGCCGAGAGAGAGAGAGCTTTGAATTTCTTAAATTTTTCCAATTTTCTAACTTTTGAATTAATGATAAAATGTATAAAACTAATCTTTATTTCAGCCAAAAAAGGTACTACATAAATCATATTCACAACAAATAATAAGTCCACTAAAGGACAAAATATAATTGGGGCAAAATGACCATTTTGCCCCTCTACACTACAATAACATAAAAGGGTACTAAGGGGTATTTTGGGAAAACTCTAAATTCGCGACTAATCCCGACATTCCCAATGTCTAAAATAAACTTCCCCAATATAATAACATGCTAAGTTGTGATTCTACTGAGCCAAACACCGAGTTCCATGTTGCTGGGCACCGAAAATGTAAAATTATGAAATTTCACTATATGACATAAAATGCATTCAGAATTCAAATATAACAACATAAATAATTATTTAAATATCTATAAATAATTTCATAATTAAATATTAATTAACTGTTAATTTCCAGATTAATTTCGTCCCCGAAATCTAACCTGAACAACTCTGGATATTGAGCTCTCATGTCTGATTCTAGCTCCCCGGTGGCTTCCTCCACCTTGTTGTTCCTCCAGAGTACCTTGACCAACGCTATGGTCTTATTCCAAAGGACTTTATCCTTTCTATCCAGGATCTGCACTGGTTGTTCTTCATATGTCATGTCTGGCTGCAGTTCAAGATTCTCATAACTAAGTATATGAGTAGGATCTGAAACGTATTTTCTCAGCATAGAGACATGGAATACGTTGTGAACTGCTGAAAGAGCTGGAGGCAATGCTAACCGATATGCCACTTGACCAACCTTCTCGAGAATCTCGAAAGGTCCTGTAAACCTAGGGCATAACTTGCCTCTTTTCCCGAAACGTTTGATCCCCTTCATTGGAGACACTCGTAAAAACACATGGTCCCCTACTTGGAACTTAACATCTCTGCGTTTTGGATCTGCATAACTTTTCTGTCTACTCTGTGAGGCAAGCATTCTAGCTTTAATTTTCTCAATTGCCTCATTGGTCCGCTGCACTGACTCTGGACCTAAGTATTTTCTCTCCCCAGTCTCATCCCAGTGGATGGGAGACCTACACTTCCTACCGTATAACAACTCATAGGGAGCCATCCCTATCGTACTCTGATAACTATTGTTGTATGAAAATTCTATTAACGATAGATATTTACTCCAAGAGCCTTCAAAATCCATAACACAGGCTCATAACATGTCATCCAATATCTGAATCGTCCTTTCGAACTGTCCATCTGTCTGAGGATGGAATGCTGTACTGAATTTCAGTTTTGTACCCATTTCCCGTTGCAAACTCTGCCAAAACTTGGAGGTGAACTTTGGATCTCTATCCAAAAATATAGACTTCGGTACCCCGTGAAGCCTTACTATCTCTTTAACATACAATTCTGCCAATTGGTCCACTGAATAGGTTGTTCTAACAGGTAGAAAGTGAGAAGACTTCGTGAATTGATCCACCACAACCCAGATGGAATCAAACAAACCTGTGGTTCTAGGTAACCCAACCACGAAGTCCATCGTGATATCCTCCCACTTCCATTCAGGTAGGGTTAGAGGTTGTAACAACCCTGCTGGTCTCTGATGTTCATCCTTAATCTGCTGACAGGTTAGGCATCTCGATACGAATTCTACCAAATTCTTCTTCATACCGTTCTACCAGAAGTACGGTTTAAGATCCTGGTACATTTTGGTGGTGTCGGGATGCAAGGAATAAGGGGTAGAATGAGCCTCTTCGAAAATTTTATTCCTGAGTTCCACACTATCCGGAACACAAACCCTAGCTTTATACAATAGCATCCCGTTGTTTGACACTGAAAGATCCCTGGCTTGACCAGCTGATACCTCTTCTCTGATTTTTACCAATTCTGGATCAGTCATCTGAGCGACTTTAATTCTTTCTAACAGATCAGATTGCAGCGTCAAGTTGTTAAGCTTGCCTATCACAAACTCAATGCTAGATCTGACCATGTCCTTTGCTAACTGAGATGAGATCTGAATCATGCTAGCTACCTGCCCGGGACCCTTCCTGCTCAGGGCATCGGCCACTACATTGGCCTTCCCGGGGTGATAGAGAATCTCACAGTCATAATCTTTCACTAACTCCAACCAACACCTCTGTCTCATATTCACAAATCTTTCTGAGTAAAGAAGTATTTGAGACTTTTGTGGTCGGTATAGATTTCACACATTTCTCCGTAAAGGTATGCCGCCAGATCTTTAAAGCAAAAACTACGACGGCCAATTCTAGGTCATGAGTCGGGTATCGCTGCTCATAATCCTTTAACTGACGGGAGGCATAAGCGATAACCCGGTCGGCTTGCATCAACACACACTCCAGACCCTGTTTGGATGCATCACAATAAACCACAAACTTTTCCTTGTTAGAAGGCAAAGCTAGCACTGGAGCCGTAATCAACCTCTGTTTCAGCTCCTGAAAACTAGCTTCGAATTTATCTGACCACACAAACCGCTGATTCTTCTTCGTAAGCTCGGTTAAGGGTGTTGAGATCTTAGAAAACCCTTCCACAAACCGAAGATAATAACCGGCTAAACCCAAGAAGCTTCTAATTTCTGTCACTGTCTTCGATCTAGGCCAATCCCTGACGGATTCTATTTTCCTTGGATCCACCTTGATCCCATCTTTGCTAAAAATGTGCCCTAAGAAAGACACCTGAGATAGCCAAAATTCACATTTCTTGAATTTGGCATAAAACTTATGTTCACGAAGCCGTTGCAGAACCATCTGAAGATGTAACTCGTCGATAAACACAATCATACAGATATCGAGGAAATCCTTGAATACTATATTCATCAAATCCATAAATGCTGCAGGAGCATTGTTTAGTCCAAACGACATAACCAAGAATTCATAATGTCCATACCTAGTACAGAAAGTCGTCTTTGGAATGTCCTCCTCTCGAATTTTCAACTGATGATAACCCGATCGGAGATCAATCTTGGAGAAAACCGTCTTCCCCTGAAGTTGATCGAAAAGATCATCGATCCTAGGTAGTGGATATTTATTCTTCACTGTTAGCTTGTTTAACTCCCGATAGTCGATGCACATTCTCATAGATCTATCCTTCTTCTTGACGAATAACACTGGAGCTCCCCAGGGTGACACACTAGGCCGAATAAACCCTATGTCAAGTAACCCTTGAAGCTGAATCTTCAATTCTTTAAGCTCAGCCAGAGCCATTCTATAAGGAGCCTTGGAAATCGGTTCCACTCTAGGTGCCAAATCAATAACAAAATCAATTTCCCGTTGAGGGTGTAAGCCCGGGAGTTCTTCGGGAAAAACATCTAAAAATTCCCGAACCACTTTGATATCCTCTGGCCGAATGGTATCTGGCCGAGTGGTGTCTACCACCACGGCCAGAAACCCTCTACAGCCGCCACACAGTAGTTCCCTAGCTGACAGGGCCAAAATCATCGGAATCTAAGATCCCCGAACTGAACCGACAAAAACAAATGGTTCTTCACATTCCAGTTGGAAGATTACCATCTTCCTCTTACAGTCAATACTGGCTGAGTATTTAGATAGGAAATCCTGTTGGAAATTATTTTACCAGGATCTAGATTTACTAACAAGTATGTTGGATTAACAACCTAATATGGATTCTAAAACAATGAAAATAAACACATATAAAGTTAGAAAACCTTACAGTGGGTGCAGCGGAATAATATGAATCCTTCCGTTCAGATCTCTAGCCCTTGATTCCTTTCTGTAGCAGAGCATCACCAAGATCTGAACCTGGATCTTCTTTTCTCCTTCTTTGATGTAGAAATTCCATAGTCTTACATACTATGATTGAGATACCACTTGATGTGTGTGGGCACTACTCATCTCACAAGGATTTCGAAATTTTTCTCTCTTTTTCTCTCTTAATTTCGTGGCTTATGGCTTACCAGAGAAGAGACACAAAGGTTGCTTTATATAGGGAAAAGGGAGAGCACAACTTTTCAAATAAACAGTTTCCTCTTTTACTGTGTAATTGATTAACTGCCTTATTTAGTGTGATCCACCACTTTCCTATTTTTGCTAGGCTTTGATTAGCAATTACATGGCAATTAAAATTGAAAATAATAATTAGGAAACAAGCAAACCATGTGGCTGGCCATAGGGTGATATGGGCCTCACTTGGATTTTGCAGTTTCCTCAATTTTATTTCTATTTTGTCCAAAAATGCCATTTTTCCAATTCTAATCATTTAAATGCCAAAACTAATTATTTAATAACTAAAATAGATTATTAAATAATATTGTCATTTAAAATAATTATTAATTAGACATGCAAAGTCTCTCAATTAATAATTAAACCTAGAAACCCTTTTCTTTACAATTTCATCCTTAAACTGTGAGAATTCATAAAGTAGACATAGTCTAACTTTTTGAATTATAATTGATTAATTAAAATCAATTAACTGAGTCTTACAAGTAGTATGGTCTCAACTAGTATGGGGACCATGGGTCTATATAACCGAGCTTCCAATAAGTCGAACTGAATTTACCAAGTAAATTCCCTAACTTATTAATTCCTCATTGAATACACACTTAGAACTTGGAATCGCACTCTCAGTCATATAGAACGCTCTATATGTTCCAGGATATAGACACGTCATTAGTTATCCATTGTTATAACCCTAATGTGATCAATGATCCTCTATATAGATGATTTACATTGTAAAGGGATTAAATTACCGTAACACCCTACAATGTATTTTATCCTTAAAACACTTAACCCTGTATAAATGATATTTCACCTAAGTGAAATGAGATGTCCACCATTTATCTTCGTTTGGTTAAGCTCGAAGGAAATCATCCTTTACTTCTGTTTGCCAAATAGAAGCTATAGATTCCATATTTATGTTAGCGCTCCCACTCAATTGCACTACCGTGTTCTCAAAATGTATGTATTGCCCTAACCCAAAAGTAGGCTTAACTTAACAAATCAAAGAACACGTATAACACTCTTGAGATTGAGCCTAACCATATCAGGATTGAGATCATTTGATCTAGGATCAACATGTGATATTGAATTGAATAGATATTACGGTAAATTTTAACATATCTAATCAAAGTTCAATATCGGTCCCTTCAGATGTATACTCCATACATCCGATACTGGTAAACTTTGCCAATGTCCTGGAAAGGACATAACACTTTTCCAAGGTGTAAGAATACCTATCGCTGATTATACCATGTCAGTCTAAATCCAGTGTTCTGACAAATCAGGGAATAAACTTTTGAACATATGATTAAGATTATATTCTACTGTGCTGACAACACTATAATCTTTAACCAACTCATATGTTCTGGACTTAAAAAGAATTCATACATTATATACATATAATCATGAAATAAATCATGTGAACCATGCAACATAAAATGTTATTTCTGATCTTTATTAATAAGTAAATCTGATTATATGAAATGAGTTTTATTTAGGGCATAAAACCCAACAAACTCCCACTTGCACTAATATAAAACAAAAAGTACATTTCAAATAATCATTAACACCTTGATATACCAATCAAGTGTAATAGTAGTAAACTCCTCGTAATAGGATCTGACAGGTTGAATTAAACACAACCTTTTCTCCACTATTACTTTCCCTTAATCACAAAATCCTTGATAATGTGAAATTCCTCTCTATATGTCTACTCTCTTGGGATACTGGATTCTATACTTTTGGGCAACTACTCTTTGGTTATACAGGAAGTAACCCTAGTAGTTAAAGCAAGTTGGAACGGTGCCACAAATGTATAGAACTTTCCTTAGACTGAATAAGCACCTTTCCTGCAACTTTTAACATTCAGTCTCTCTCTGGTAAACCAAGTGATTTCAGGTAGGTTTTTACACTTCTCCAAAATCACTACTCCACCCCCAAAGTAATCACCATCTCATCAGCAGACTTTCTAGCACAGAGGCAAGTCTCGAAATCTGATGTGGTGTAGTCTAAGAGTTTCAAAACCACCGTTATTGACTAACATATAGTTCCTCTTCTTAATCTTAAGATTTACTTGATTGTCTTCCAATGTTCTTCTCCTAGATTAATCTGATACTTACTCATTACTCCCACTCAACAGCAGGTGTCTGGTCTAAGGCATACTAAAGCATATCTGAGACCTCTCACTGTTGATTCAAGAAATTCTTTCATGGCTTTATCTTCTCTGAAATAGTTGAGACTTTTCCTTAGATAAATAAAATCTATATCTAAGAAGTTGTGAAGCTTCTATAGATTTCCATTGGAAAGAAAATGCATCAGCATCTCATGCTTGCATTAGAGTAAGTGATTTCCAGGTATACCACAAGCCATAGGTTTAGATAAACTCAAACCTATAATACTAGGAACAGGAAGTTTTGTTAAGTCCATTGAATAGACTTATGAACGAAATTTCCTATCATGTCCTTGTAATAGAAAACTTTAGGTTACTCCATGTGAATGGATCAAACCATAGTTCTCTTGGCTTTCTTCTTAGTTTCTTATCTTGACAATCCATTACTTGTTTAAACTCACAATGGATTTTAATCACTAGTGTCTTCCAAGTTATAAGAAGGTGAGTTCCTAGAAACTCTCCCACTACGACAAGGTACCGTGAATTATGTCTAAGAAAACTAAATGGTATAGACCTCTTCAGTTGTGTTAAGACAACAGAGGCAGTGGGATCATCTTGTAAAATAAGATGATAGAACACTTTTGGAATCAAGAAAAAATATCTCCTTTATTTGCTACTTTATTTTCAGACTTAGTCATTTTCTTAGAAAAAGTGGTATTTGTTTAAACAAACACTTTCTTATCTAATGACTATGGGATGCTCCACCCCTAATCACTTAGACTAGCTAACAAACATGCAAACCAAGGTTAGCAGTTCTAGCTTTTCTTAAGATTTCGATTAGGTCATCCATGAATCTAGTAATGATTTACATAAAGTATACAACCATTGCATCATTCTGAAATTATATTACCATAGAAGGATTTAGGCAACGACTAGTAACTAATCATCAATGCAACTCGAATTTCTGGGGAGGTAATTTTGGATATAATTCAAAATCAAATTAATGATCTTTGAACTGCATATCTACTAACTTTTTCTCCATCCCTATCAGTTCGCAAGATCTTCAACCACTTTTCATTCACCACTGCTAGAAATTCATAAAATTTTTCAAACATTTCAAATTTCTTTTGCATAAGGTAAAATCTAGAGTGATCGTTTTAAGAATACAACGAAAACTCATATCCACCCCTGAATGTATATCCATCTGCGAATGAGATGAAATTACTTTCAGTGGATATAGGCATATTAACTCTTTGCAGAGAATGATCTTGTCAAAACCACTATGAACAAGATACAAATGCCTTAGATTTATAAAATATGTGGTTGTATCTTTTGATGACTTAAGTTTAGTTACATCAAAGAGTTCTTAGAATAGTGCAAGTGGATTCTGGTCACAGAATACTAAACTCATACAGTTTAAATCCATTGATAGAAAATGGTTATGAAACACTTGTGAAAGTGTCACTGTATAATTAGTAATTCTTTCTTGGACCACCACTACTAATCTAACTCTATGATTTGCCTATACAAGTAGAAGATATCTAAGATTGAGGATTTATATCATTTAGGGATAGAATTCCGGGAATATAATCATATGCGTCATCTAATTTCTTAAGAGGAAATAAGACTTTATATGATTTATAGACCATTCATCCAATGATATGTCATTAAGCAAATTCGAAATGAATAAGCTAAGAGGAATTAGGATAATTTCGTTTTAAATAAGAATCCAACGATGCTCCGATTAGCGAGAGTCAAAGTAATCTTATTTATACAATCTTCTTGTTTCATATTGTAAAACACTAGTCTAAGGTGTCATCAATTGATGAACAGCTAGATGTTGCATATACAATATTTATCTTTCGAGATCTAACACTATTATGTTAGTCTAATGGTGAAAATCCATTAGGGATTTATCTCATTAGAAAAACAAATCAAGTTAGACCAACAATGAAGATTCGAAATTAAACTACAATTTAATAACAGAAAATAACATGGTTCAATACAAATTCATACACAATTCAGAAATTATGAAGCACATAGCAAGTAGGAATGACAAGTGAAAATACTAAAACATACAATCCTAAATAATTTCCAAGGTTTTCAACAAACTAATATCAATGTCCCGTTTAGGCAAGAGTCAAAGCTACCATTCATTGAATAGAGTTGTTAGCTCATCTAAAATGTCAAACATTCTAGCAACCTTTTATTCGATCAAGATGTGAATCCGCGTTGTCCCGTTTAGGCGAGAGTCAAGGCTATTCTATCTTATGAGCTTCCACCATTGTTTCATATTCTTGCAAGTCTTATACAGTCGCCACCATTAGGGTGAGCATAAACTATATAAAAAACTTACAAGATTACTTATCTTTCGAGATTAAACGGTGCTAACTTGCTAATGAACGTTCCTCCATTAGGGAGGATTACTCACTAAAACAATAGCTATGTAAAACCAACAATGGAGATCGAATATCCTTATAATAAAGCTCATTATTTTATGAAGGGTTGTATTTTCTTCTAATATTTATTTTAATCCATTTATTTTAAATATATATTTATTTAATTAAAATTTCCAATTTAGAATGAAAAATTCTAAATATAAATTTTAATTTAATATTTATAAATTATACTTAGATGGATAAAAAATAACGTGATTATTTCCATCTTAGTAATAATTTCCATAAATATTTAGAAAATTATTCAATTTAAGTTGTTTCAAAATTAATTTAAATTAATTTACAACTCAAATTTAACTTTCTATAAATATATATTGCATTTCAAAAATGCTTTAAAATAAAATAAAATAAATCCTGGAAAATTACTGTAATTTTATGTTGGCCCAAAATTAATAAAAATTAATTTTCAACAAAAAATATAATTTTCCCATTTAATTAAATATCTAAGAAAAAATTTCAAATATTTAAGTATCATGATTAAAAATCAACTTAAATATTAATTTTCTATTTAATTAAATACACTAGAAAAATACTTCAAGTAAAACAGATAATATCTATCTAGACTTTCATAGACTAATTAATCAAATTTCTAATTATAATATATTTTAGTTCATTTATTTTAATTAATCATTAAATGAAAAAATCAATGATTTAAGTTGGTCCAAAATTAAATAAATAATTTTCAACTTTAATCTATTTTTTAAATGAAATTCGAAATTTCTACATTAAAGAAATGCAATTTCGAAATTTTCGGGAAATGATTAATAAAATAAAATAAAATATATTTTGAAAATTATTCAAATTTAAGTTATTCTGAAATAAGATTCAAAACTTAAAATAATTTCAACTTTAATTAAATAACATGAAAATAACAATATTTAAGTATCACGATGAAAATCAACTTAAATATTAAAATTTTCAATTTAATTAAATGTATTAAATTCAAGAAATAAATAATTAAGTAAAGAGGAAACTTAATTATTAATTCTAGTTTAATACTAGGAAAATATACTAAACTTAGATTGTACCAAAATTAATTAGGAAACAATTAATTTCACAATCTATGATATTTTCCTATTTAATATTAGAAATAATAACTAGTACTAGAAATAACTATCTAGAATATATCATTGACTAAGTGTTTTTCTAAAATTAACTTTAAAATATTACATGAAAAATAAATTTCATATATTTTAAAAGTTAATTATGTTGCTAATTCAATTTTAATTAGGTTAGACTAATATAATTAACCTAATACAATTATTTAAATAAGACAAATGGGCCTTCACAATTGGGGTAGTTCATGTGAGGGGGAGCTGGGTTCAGTATGTCGTACCCACTTCTATGGCCCCCAACTCTCACACAAGGCCCAAAAGAGAGGAATTTAACCTTAAAATAAACAATTGTTATTCATTGAATAAGCCCAAATCTAATTGGACCTAAATAAATTTCCTTATGTCAAAATTTATTTTAGCAACCTAGTCTATTTACTTAGTAAAAACTTAAATGGGCTTCCTATATGCATCTAAGCCCAAAAGCAAACATATTGGCTCACACAGGTCAAATGATTTGGATGGGCCCTATCATGTTACTAGGTTTACACAGATGAAAGAAGTACAAAATTTACCTGTTACAAATTATTTATAAGATCTATCGTCAATTGGACTATGATTAAAATCAGATCATTGGATCATGATCTGTCAACAAGTTAATCATAGCAATTTAGATAAGATAAATAATAGGTTTGTTAAAAAGTTTTGAATAAACAATATAAATAAACAAACATTGTCCATGTAACAGATGTGAATCAAGATATTAATATAATTAAATTATTATTCTTAAACTAACCAAATAAAGGAAACTAATTTTAAAATATCTAAGTTTATTTGAATCAAATTAAATATCTAATAAGATCAATGATTTGAAAGGAAAGAATCTTCAATATCACTTTCAGATCTTATAATTTAATAAACCAATTTTAAAATAGATTTGGTTAGATAATTATTATTTTAGGAATAAAATAATAAATAAATAATAATTACCATAATTATATGTCAAAATATCTCAAATTAAGCAATATTCAAATCTCTACAAAAATATCTATGTTATTTAAATATTTAAGATATGATTTATAAATTTCTAATAAGGAAAAAATGATATATATATAGAAAAAATATCATTTTTAAACTTATAATTTATAAATAATTAAATATTTAACAAAATAACAAATTTTTGAATTTGAAAACATTATGGTAAGTATATCTATAAAAATATCTATGTTAATTTCAAATTTATTAATTATTTAATTTGTCATATAAGATAATTTTAATATAATATTTTAAATAAAAAGACAAAGTTATCTTTTAATTTAAAATATCTTAAATATCAAAATATATAATCTTATAATTAAATAATTAATAAATATTAAAGAACTTAACAAATTTTTAAATCTGACCATAATAGGAAATATTTAAAAATTGGAAACAATCCAAAATAGAAATATTTAAAATTGGAAAAATTCCAAATTAAAAATATTTAAAATTGGAAACATTTCAATTTAGAAATATTTAAAATTGGAAAAATAAATTTTGGGAAACAATCCCATGAAAAAATTGGATTTTTGGGGAAAAAACCTCAAAAATTCGCAATTTGTGGGGAACTGCCAGGATAGGCTGCATGCAGCAACCATGATTTCCAATCTTCCAAAATTCATATCTTTCTCAATTTTTATCGGAATCGAGTTCCGTAAAAACAAAAATTGCTCAATTTTTCACAAGGGATCCAAATAAAATATTTTCAAAAATTGAAAAAATATATTTCATGGAAAAATTTCGTACAACATTAACATTCATCACATAAGCACATAAACCAACATGAAACCATCCAAATCAACACAAAAACATATCAATCATCGTTTTAATTCATATTACATGAAAGTAAATCATTACCATGGCTCTGATACCAGTTGTTGGAAATTATTTTACCAGGATCTAGATTTACTAACAAGTATGTTAGATTAACAACCTAATATGAATTCTAAAACAATGAAAATAAACACATATAAAGTTAGAAAACCTTACAGTGGGTGCAGCGGAATAATATGACTCCTTCCGTTCAAATCTCTAGCCCTTGATTCCTTTCTGTAGCAGAGCATCACCAAGATTTGAACCTGGATCTTCTTTTCTCCTTCTTTGATGCAGAAATTCCATAGTCTTACATACTATGATTGAGATACCACTTGATGTGTGTGGGCACTACTCATCTCACAAGGATTTCGAAATTTTTCTCTCTTTTTCTCTCTTAATTTCGTGGCTTATGGCTTACCAGAGAAGAGACACAAATGTTGCTTTATATAGGGAAAATGGAGAGCACAACTTTCCAAATAAACAGTTTCCTCTTTTACTGTGTAATTGATTAACTGCCTTATTTAGTGTGATCCACCACTTTTCTATTTTTGCTAGGCTTTGATTAGCAATTACATGGCAATTAAAATTGAAAATAATAATTGGGAAACAAGCAAACCATGTGGCCGGCCATAGGGTGATATGGGCCTCACTTGGATTTTGCAGTTTCCTCAATTTTATTTCTATTTTTCCAAAAAAGCCATTTTTCCAATTCTAATCATTTAAATGCCAAAACTAATTATTTAATAACTAAAATAGATTATTAAATAATATTGTCATTTAAAATAATTATTAATTAGACATGCAAAGTCTCTCAATTAATAATTAAACCTAGAAACCCTTTTCTTTACAATTTCATCCTTAAACTGTGAGAATTCATAAAGTAGACATAGTCTAACTTTTAGAATTATAATTGATTAATTAAAATCAATTAACTGAGTCTTACAAGCAGTATGGTCTCAACTAGTATGGGGACCATGGGTCTATATAACCGAGCTTCCAATAAGTCGAACTGAATTTACCAAGTAAATTCCCTAACTTATTAATTCCTCATTGAATCCACACTTAGAACTTGGAATTGCACTCTCAGTCATATAGAACGCTCTATATGTTCTAGGATATAGACACGTCATTAGTTATCCATTGTTATAACCCTAATGTGATCAATGATCCTCTATATAGATGATTTACATTGTAAAGGGATTAAATTACCGTAACACCCTACAATGTATTTTATCCTTAAAACACTTAACCCTGTATAAATGATATTTCACCTAAGTGAAATGAGATGTCCACCATTTATCTTCGTTTGGTTAAGCTCGAAGGAAATCATCCTTTACTTCTGTTTGCCAAATAGAAGCTATAGATTCCATATTTATGTTAGCGCTCCCACTCAATTGCACTACCGTGTTCCCAAAATGTATGTATTGCCCTAACCCAAAAGTAGGCTTAACTTAACAAATCAAAGAACACGTATAACACTCTTGAGATTGAGCCTAACCATATCAGGATTGAGATCATTTGATCTAGGATCAACAGGTGATATTGAATTGAATATATATTACGGTAAATTTTAACATATCTAATCAAAGTTTAATATCGGTCCCTTCCGATGTATACTCCATACATTCGATACTGGTAAACTTTGCCAATGTCTTGGAAAGGACATAACACTTTTCCAAGGTGTAAGAATACCTATCGTTGATTATACCATGTCAGTCTAAATCCAGTGTTTTGACAAATCAGGGAATAAACTTTTGAACATATGATTAAGATTATATTCCACTGTGCTGACAACACTATAATCTTTAACCAACTCATATGTTCTGGACTTAAAAAGAATTCATACATTATATACATATAATCATGAAATAAATCATGTGAACCATGCAACATAAAATGTTATTTATGATCTTTATTAATAAGTAAATCTGATTATATGAAATGAGTTTTATTTAGGGCATAAAACCCAACAAATCCATTCCTAGAATAATATCAAAATCTACTAAGCTCATTTCTATTAAGTCAGCACTTAACTCTCTACCGTCAATTCTGATCGGCATAGACCTAATCCACCTTTTGGAGATGACTAACTCTCCGCCAGGTAATAGGGTTCCAAACCTTAATTCATATCTATCATACGGTCTATCCAATTTACTAAAGATTCTAGCTACCACATAAGAATGTGTGGCCCCAGAATCAAACAACACGGAGTAAAAAGAGTTTTTAACTGAGAGCTGACATGTCACCACTGAAGGGCTGGCTTCTGCATCAGCCTGAGTAATGGCGAACACCCTAGCTGGAGTGGGTCTTGCCGGAGCCTTTGGCGCTTCTGATTTGAGTTGAGGGCAATCCCTCTTTTAGTGTCTGGGCATGCCACACTGAAGCACCCCTGACCTCTGCACTCACCCAGATGGTGCCTTTTACAAATGGGGCACTCTGGGTAGGAATAACGAGTCTCAGCACTACCCTGACGACCGCCTCGACTCTGATTCCCCTGGAACCTCTTGTTCTGTCTCGAGCCACCGGATGCAGTGGATGTTTTCCTTTTCTGGTCCATGGCCGAACCACTACCTCCCCTTCTAAAGCCTGATGCAGGAGGGGTAGGAGCCCCGCCACTCACCGGAGTCCTAGCTGACTCAGTCATACACCCAACTGTGCCCTCAGCTCGCAGTGCTTTTTCCACCATCTCAGCGTAGGTGGTCTTGTCGTCTGTAGTGATCATCAGGTCATGTTTAATCTTCACATTAAGTCCATCCAAATACTTTTCCTTTTTACTGAAATCAGTTGGCACGATTCCCGAGGCCAACCTCGCTAACCGATCAAACTGCATTGTATATTCCGTAACGCTCATATTATCTTTCTGGGTCAGGTGAGTGAACTCTTTTCTCTTGGAACTTCTAACGGCCTCATTGTAGTATTTCGCATTGAAGAGCTCCTGGAACTTTTCCCAGGTCATAGTTGTGACATCGTGTATCATAGACACCATGTCCCACCAGACCAGAGTATCCTCTTGAAACTGAAATGCGGCACATACCAGTCTGTCCTTCCCGGTGACACCCATAAAATTCAATATCCTCGTAATTACTATTAGCCACTGCTCGGCTTTCATGACGTCCGGACCTCCCAAAAAAACTGGAGGTGCCTGCTTGCGGAACCTTTCATACAGGGGTTCCATTCTATTCACTGCTACTACTGGTTCGTCCTGGACAGCAGGGGTAGGTGCCACTGGAATTTCTGGAACAGGCACTGTAGGAGCACCCTGCTGTCTCAATCTCTGAATCTCATTATCTTGTTCCTCTATTCTGGCTTGCATTTCTGCAAACCTATTTTCCCAGTTCTGGGCTTCTTGAGTGGCTTGGGCAGCCTGTGGCGGGTTAACATCACCCTAACCACAAGCCCTGCCCCTGGGACCTCTACCTCGGCCCCGAGCGTTTGGGGGAAACTGAGCTCCCTGACCTTGATTTGACCCGACCGAGTTGCCCTGACTCCTGGTATTCCGCCTGGCGTCCATCTAATCTTAACAGCCTGCGAAACCAAGAGTTGGCACATCAGGTCATGATCAACGAGAGCTTACTAATGCCGCTTAATTTGAAAATTAAAAACATGCGCCTATTCTACTATCAGGCTTGTAACGCTCTAATGCTAAGGCACGCTACAGTGCTTTTTCAATAATTGTGCAATCTTTGCTAATCAAAGAAATTTCTCGAAAAACGTGTCAAATTAAAACTTTTGCATTAAATACTAAACTTTGTAATTTAATAAAAAGTTTACAAGTGCCGGGATCCCGATTTTTAAAACTTTACAAACTTTACTTTTCAAGCATACATTTCAAAATATACAGATTTACAGGTCGCACATCGACTTTCAAAATACAACTCCCAGATGTCCCGAGACCGAACACTCCAGGTCGCGCTGCTTTGACATGTACAATCTCACCCGAGCTCAGGTCCACTCCTGTTCAGCCTTCGCCTTTCCTTTACCTACACATGAAAGTAGAAACTGTGAGTCGACAGACTCAGTAAGAAATGCATATAACATATCACATAAATTCCGACCTGTAAATAGGCGCCCATACACCTATCTACAGGGCTTAACAGATGAGCAAGAACGTTCTAACTGCTTGTGCTACTGACCATGATATCACTCCTACTAGCACTATAATCGTGCTGTAGGACCGGCACTATGTTTGTGCCGCTATGATAGTATCAATAGCATCTAAAAGTATGATTGGCCATGATATCACTCTTAACCAGTACGATGCCTGTACTGCTGAACCGACACAATGGTTGTGTCGCTATGATAGTACCAAAACATACTTTCCAGGGTGAATAACACTCTTAACCAGTACGATGCCTGTACTGCTGAATCGACACAATGGTTGTGTCGCTATGATATCACCCAAATACATACAAAGATACACACAGCATGCATATATATATCATACATATACATACACCCAGATATTTATATCACACGTTATATTCAGTTCTTACCTGTTTTCCGAATTCAAATGTGCTGGCCGACCTGAACGGAAATCTCGTGCTAGATGGATGCCCTAATCACATTTAGAAACCGGGTAAGTTACATGATTCAAAACCCTAATCCCGGGAAATCCAAAACCAAAACCCTAGGTTCTGCTATGCTCTTAATGGGTTATTCTAACTCTGGAAATGGGGAAACACCCATCCGAGGCATCGAAATGGCAAAAATTGAGAAAATGAAAGGCCCGGGGAACCCTGCCAAAACCGGCTAGCCGGTTTTTGTGGCCCTGCAAACCGGCTAGCCGGTTTGCACCAGTTTCCCCAAAGCATTTCATTCAATGCTCAATCTTCCACCAAATGCCATGAAACCTTCCAGAGTACCTAATTAGGGCATAAACAATATATTCCAGCCAGCAATTCACAGAACAAACCATTATAATTCAATTTGCCATTAAAGCTTAAAGCTTTGAACTCTAAACCTAGAATTGCACAAAACTTAAATCAACCATTAAAACCAGCATCTAGGACTTAAAATCAACTTATCAAGACCCTAAAATTCGAACCCTAGGCAATTCAAATCTTAACAGCCCCTAGTTTACAATTCCACATATTCAACCTAAACTCAAAACTTGAAAACTAAAGAAGAGTTTCATTAGAGCTTACCTTAGGTTGATTCCCCTTTAATCTATGGCTGAAATCACAAGAAAAAATGGTAACTTGGCTGGGTTTCCTTCTGGTTTGAGAGGGGCCGAACACCAAGAAAGAGAAGAGAAATGATATCTTTCTTCAATTTCAATTTCTTTTCTTAATTTACTTTCTTTCAAAGAGTATTTCCCTTTTACATTAATTAGGCTGAAATTATATAGGTGTCACCACCCAAGGCTGCCACCTAACACTCATTAAATCAATTTACTAAATGTCCAAAATGCCCTTAACCCAAAAACTAAGGCTTTTCTAAAGCTAGGGGTAAAATGGTCAAATTCCATAACCCCGCTCAATCCCGATATTTTACTCTCTCTAAAATATTTCCCACTAAGAAATAAGGTTCTAAACTTACCCATGTGATCAATCTAGCCATCCATCGCATTTTCCGTTGTCGCCGAATAAAAATTACAAAAATATTATATTCCACATATAAACTAAATAATACCCCTAGAGTCTAATAAAATCTCCGGAATTGAGAAATTATAACTCTAATATTTATTTCTAAATATTGGGGTCCACAATTAAATAAATTCACAAATAATAATAAATTAATAAAAATTAATGCTAATTGCCTTTACTAATCCAAATTATTAGAGCGGTCATTACAAGGCTACTAACATGCTTCCTATCAAGCTTTTCTTATTTCATAATAATTAAATAAACTACTAAAGCAATAAAAGCTTACTGAACCGTAGAACGAGCTAACTGCTGATGATGATTGTACATGTGATGATCTTCGGAAGACAACCTGGCGGCTCTGATACCAAATTGTAATACCATAACTAGCATAGGCGTGTTTATGTGATTTTTAAACGTACTGTGCAGCTCGTTGCTAATCAACGAGGTTTATGGAAATCGTGATTAATTAAAATTTTGCTTTTTAATTAAAATTTATATAATACATACAAAATATTCGGGATCCCGATTACAAAATACTTTACAAAAGTTACTAATTCTTTACAAAATATATCTGTCGCCTAGCGACTAATAACAAAAGCATTGCTGTCCCGAGGATCGTACGCTCCAGGCCTAACTGCCCCGACATGTACAATCTTCATCGGGTCATCCTCACGGTTCTTTGGCTTTGGCCTTGCCCTTACCTACACATAAACATAGCACTGTGAGTCGACAGACTACGTAAGAAAAGCATAAATCATAAAACATACATAAATCCCAGGATATGATCAGACGCCCATACCCCTGAGCACATCCCTAATCCCTGTGTCCCACACGGTACTGAGTCTCGAACGTTCGTACGACGGTACTTTTGACAGAGTAACAGCCTATACTCGATACACAGGTCATACTCCAGCTGCTAGTCCTACTCTAGCCTTACCGATGTGTTACTGTATCAGCCTATACTCGGTAAAGTGGTCATACTCCAGCTGCTAGTCATACTCTAGCCCTACCGATGTGATACTGTCGGATGGTACGAAGCCAACATACATATCTAATGTAATCTAACAGGCTTCCTAACATGCACGCTAAACATGTAAATACATATGCATACTGTTATACTAATCTTACCTCGATTCTGAATTCAAGTGTGCCGGTCAACCTGAGTGGAACAAACTGCACGGCGATTTACAGGCTCCTAAACCATAATAATCACAACACTGATAAGTTACACGCTAAATCACTTCCCTAGGACTTAAACTAGAAACTAAAAGTTTCCCTATCAATAAAAAGCATGGCAATACCCTAAACAACATAAAAATGGGAAGAACTAGGGTTCCCAATTTTTCCCCAACAGGCAGACCGATTCTACAACCGGAATTCGAGTTCTGGAAATTCCATGAAGCCCCAACGGGTAGACCGGTTGCTGATGGCTTCCCTGAACCGGAATTCCGGTTCAGTACGGAAAACAAACAAAATTTAATATCTCAATCAAATCAACCCCAATTCACACCAAAACTTCCAGACTTGTTATTTAGACCCTAAGGAACATTTCCAAAGCAACAAAGCTGAGTTTCATGCATAAATACACAAACTACCATTAAAGCTCCAAGCTTTGAGTTCAAAACTCAAACTTAGTTAAATCTAATAAACATGCATCAAACCTGCTTTAATTCACCATAAACAACCATATTATAAGCCCAGAAAACAAACCCAAACATAATCAACAACCACAACAACTAATTTCATCATTTCACCATTAAAAATCAAGATTTAGCTCAAAACTTCATACTTGTTTAAAATCAACTAAACACCAACAAAAACTTGCTTGAATCCACATATTAAAACCTAATTAAGCTACAGAAAATACAATCAAAACCTAGCAACAACTACAGCCATAATTTCTCAAGCATGCAATACTCAACTTTTCCTTAAAATCCAAGAAACACAAAAAGAAGTTACAAGGACCTTACCAACAACTTGAATTACACTTAGAATGGCTGAAAATGCCTGATATGCTAAGGAAAACTCCCAGCCCTAGCAGCCCACACCAAGCCGAGAGAGAGAGAGAGCTTTGAATTTCTTAAATTTTTCCAATTTTCTAACTTTTGAATAAATGATAAAATGTATAAACCTAATCTTTATTTTAGCCAAAAAGGTACTACATAAATCATATTCACAACAAATAATAAGTCCACTAAAGGACAAAACATAATTGGGGCAAAATGACCATTTTCCCCCTCTACACTACAATAACATAAAAGGGTACTAAGGGGTATTTTGGGAAAACTCTAAATTCTCGACTAATCCCGACATTCTCAATATCTAAAATAAACTGCCCCAATATACTAACATGCTAAGTTGTGATTCTACTGAGCCAAACTCCGAGTTCCATGTTGTCGGGCACCGAAAATGCCAAATTATAAAATTTCACTATATGACATAAAATGCATTCAGAATTCAAATATAACAACATAAATAATTATTTAAATATCTATAAATAATTTCATAATTAAATCTTAATTAACTGCTAATTTCCAAATTAAACTAAGCGGTCTTTACATATAACCTAATATATGCTAACTTAATGCACAAGATTACAACACCTAATATAGAATATTACAAAATTACAAAATTAATGTACAGAATCTATCACACCCCGCAGTCAAAGCGAAGTGTTCTCATACATTGAGTCTGTTCATGACATCTTGAAATAACACAAAAGAAAGTCTTTTGGTGATTTTTTTTGCAATCTGATAGTGTGAGGGAACATGTAAGACACGTACTTGTCCACGAGCAACTTTTTCGTGCACAAAATGAATATTCATTTCGATGTGTTTAGTGCGTTGATGCTGAACTAGATTACCAGAAAGGTATATCGCACTAATAGTATCACAATATATCAATTGTAGCCTTATGAATAGGAAAACATAGCTGCAGAAGAAGATTACATATCCAACATGACTCAAAAAAATCACATTGGCAATGCCTCGGTATTCAGCATCTGCACTGGAGTGAGATAATGTGGCTTGGAATTTGGATGACAAAGAGAGTAGGTTATCGCCAAGAAACACACAGTAACTAGAAGTGGATTGTCTGGTGTCCGTGCATCCACCCTAATCTGCATGTGTGTATGAAATCAAAGAAGATATTGAAGAAGGATAAAGATGCAATCCATGATGAAGTGCTCCTTGAATATAACGTAGAATGTGCTTGAGAGCATGGATATGTTCATCCATCGGATTATGGATAAAGAGGTAGATCTGTTGCACTGCATAAGAAATGTCAGGTCTCATGAATATGAGATATTGAATTGCTCCTGCAAGGCTACAGTAGTGAGAGGGATCCTCATATGGAGTGTGTAACGTCCTACTTGATTAGGACTGCTACAGTGATTTTCTAATTATTGTGCACACCTTTGCTAACCAAATGATTTTTTTGAAACTTGTGCCAAATTTGAAACTTCTAATAAACTTTAAACTTTTAAAAATAAGCAACAATACATAAAATCTAGGATCTCATCTTAAATAATTCATAACATTACTCAAAATACATCTTACAAAAGTGTCGCTCCGTGACACAAAATGAAGGCCCAAGTCGTCCTGAGGTCGAACACTTAGGTCTAACCATCTTGATATGTACAACTATCTTCAAACCCTGGACTCACTGATGCTTTGCTTTCATCTTTCCTTTACCTACAATGTAAACAATATCTGTGAGTCAATAGACTCGGGTAAGAGAAGCATAAAACATATAAACATGCAATCGACTTGCATCTAGGCGCTCATACACCTATCTATAAGGCTTCAGATGAATCAAGAATATTCTTAACAGAAGTACGACCTCTGTACCACATGCACTAAGTACTCATCCCATAATAGTGTTGGTAGAGCTGAATCGCACCTCGAGTACCACTGAGTGTTGTACCACATGCACTATGTACTCATCTCGTACTAGCATTGGTAACACTGTGTCATATACCCATTTTAACATCATATATTGTACCAATACATTCTGTACTGCAACCGTACTAGTGTTGGTAGTATATAAATCACATAATATAGCATGCATATAACACATATACTGTAACGCCCTAATGCTAAGGCACGCTACAGTGCTTTTTCAATAATTGTGCAATCTTTCTTTATCAAAGAAAGTTCTTGAAAAACGTGTCAAATTAAAACTTTTGCATTAAATACTAAACTTTGTAATTTAATAAAATATTTACAAGTGCCGGGATCCCGATTTTTAAAACTTTACAAACTTTACTTTTTAAGCATACATTCCAAAATATACAGATTTACAGGTCGCACAGCGACTTTCAAAATACAACTCCCAGATGTCCCGAGACCGAACACTCCAGGTCGCGCTGCTTGACATGTACAATCTCACCCGAGCTCAGGTTCACTCCTGTTCAGCTTTCGCCTTTCCTTTACCTACACAAGGAAGCAGAAACTGTGAGTCAACAGACTCAGTAAGAAATGCATATAACATATCATATAATTTCCGACCTGTAAATAGGCGCCCATACACCTATTTACAGAGCTTAACAGATGAGTATGAACGTTCTAACTGGGACACGACCATGTACCATGTACCACATACACTCATTATACCTTCGTATTAGTATAGGTAAGGTATGACCGCACCCTGAGTACTATCTAGTGTTGTACCACAACCACCTTGTACCTTCCCGTACAAGTGCTGGTAACACTATGATGTACTTTCAAACATCACACACCTTACCAATGCACTCCGTACCACAACCGTACAAGTGTTGGTAGCGTATGAATCACAATAAATAAGCATGTATACATATTAACACATACATACATTCAGATAATCACATCATACATTATACACAGTTCTTACCTGTTTTCCGAATTCAAGTGTGCTAGCCGACCTGAACGGAATTTCTGTGCTAGATGGATGCCCTAATCACATTTTGAAACCGGGTAAGTCATATGATTAAAACCCTAATCCCGGGAAACCCAAAACCAAAACCCTAGGTTCTGCAATACTCTAAAGGGGTTATTCTAACTCTGGAAATGGGGAAACACCCAACCAAGGTACCGAAATGGACAAAAATTGAGAAAACGAAGTGTTCGGGAATCCTGCCAAAACCGGCAAACCGGTTTTTGGGGCATGGCAAACCGGTTTGCCGGTTTGCACCAGTATTCCCAAAACACTTCCTTCTTTGCTCAATTTTCCACCAAATGATACCAAATTCTCCAGAGCTCCTAATCAAGGCATACACAATAAAACCCAGCCAGTATTTCACAGAAAAACACAATAAATATCAACTTGCCATTAAAGCTTAAAGCTTGAACTCAAAGCTTAGAATTGTTCAAAACCAACAACCAATCTCTAAACCAGCTACCATGAACTAGAATTAAGCTAAACAAACCTTAAAATTCGAACTAAGCAAACCTTAAACCCTAACAGCCCCTAATACCCAAAATCACCTCAAAAACCAACCTACAACTTCATGAACTTGAAAGAGAAAGGAGCTAGGGTTACCTTAGATATTTTCCCTTGAATCCTTGGATGGAAATACAGAAATTATGAAGAAACTTTGGGTTTTTCCTTCTGGTTTGAGAGAGCCGAACCCCAAGAGAGAGAAAAGAGGATTGGTTCTTGATTTTCTTTAATTTTTTAATCTCTTTTTCAAAATAAAACTCCTTTTCATTTAGTTAAAATTTCAAAATAAAATAGGTGTCATTACTAAGGGCAGCCACCTACCCCTCACCAATTAAGAAAAGACTAAAAAGCACTTAAGGTTAAAACTTGGTTAATTCTAAAGCTAGGGGTAAAATGGTCAATTCCATAACCCCGCTCAATCCCGATAAAATATTTTCTCTAAAATATTTCCCACTATGAAATAAGGTTCTAAACTTACCCATGTGATCAATCTAGCCATCCATCGCATTTTCCGTTGTCGCCAAACAAAAATTACAAAAATAACATATTGCACATACAAGCTAGATAATACCCCTAGAGTTTAATAAAATCTCCGAAATTGAGAAATTATAACTCTAATATTTATTTCTAAATATTGGGGTCCACAAATAAATTAATTCACAAATAATAATAAAATAATAAAAATTAGTGCTAATTGCCTTTACTAATCCATATACTAGAGCGGTCATTACATATACGTATAAACTTTTATAATAATCTTACCTTGTTTTCAGATTCAAATGTGTCGGTCAACCTGAATGGAAATTTATGCGTTGAACGGAAGCCCTATGTCATAATCATGCAAAATAAGTAAACAACTTGCTAAAACCCTTTTTGAGGACCTAAACTCAAAACTAAAAGTTTCCCTATCGATAAGTAGCATGGCAAAACCCTAAATATTAGAAAAACGCAAAAAAAAAAACAAGACTTTGGAAAAACTTCTTGAAAAATGGCAGATCATTTTTGTAAAAACAGCAAACTGTTTTTCTAGGTCATACCAACAAAAATGGTAGACCAATTCTGAGAAAATGGTCTGCTGTTTTCTGCTTCAGAAACACACCAAATCTCATTGCTTCCTTAAAACAACACCAAACTTCAAGATATTCTCTAGAACACGTAATTAGGGCCTAATAAATATAAACCAAGCAATAAAAGTAGTTATAACTCAAAATAACTACAATCAACCCTTAAATTAAACCCAAACAAACTTAAAATAACTTAAATCAACCATAGAAAACATCCCACAACTCCTAGGGTTCAAATAGAACCACTTCTCAACAAATGTATGCTTAAAATCAAAGAAAAACCTTCAAAACTAAAAAGAAAAAGGTTCTAAGGCCTTACCTCATATTGTACCACTAAAACCCCTTGATTTCAAACTAAATTCCCTAAAATTTGATGAATGATTGGCTTAGTTTTTGCTAGTTCTTCTTAGGCTGAATAAGAGAGAGAGAGAGAGAGAGAGAGAGAGAGAGAGAGAGAGAGAGAGAGAGAGAGAGAGAGAGAGAGAGAGAGAGAGAGAGAGAGAGAGAGAGAGAGAGAGAGAGAGAGAGAGAGAGAGAGAGATAAAAGCTTTGTTTTATTTTTATGTTTATCTTATAAAATAAACCAATCTCTTTTCAATAAATTCCTAATTATTCAGCTAGAAAAGACAAAATAAAGCCCTCCAATTCCACTAAATGAAAACATCAGCTTAAGGCAAAATTCTCATTTTACCCTTATTTCAAGCTTAAGCAACCTTAAGGTTTAGGAGTAAAATAGTAAAATACCATAACCCCGCCTAATTCAGATATTTTAAATACCAAATAAATGTACCCCGCTAAAATAAAAGTTCTAAACCAACCCGTGTGACACTAACGACCAACTGTCGCATTTTCATCGTCACTAGGCAAAATTCACAAAACTATTAAATTGCACATATAGTGTAAATAATACACGTAGAGTTTAATAAAATCTCTGAAATTGAGAAATTATAACCTTATTACCTATTTCTTAAATATAAGGTCAACATAATAAAATAACCACATATAACCATATAATATAATTAATTAGTGCTTATTGACTTACTAATTCATATTCTAAGTATGCGGTCATTACAATTATCCCCCTATTAAAAGGTTTTCGTCCTCGAAATCATTTCTAAATAACTCTAAATAATGAGTCCTCTAATTGGACTCTCTCCCAGGTGGTTTTCCACACCAAAATATACTTCAGAGTTTATGTTACAACTCATTCCATATATTATCAAATACTTACTCATCATCAATACATGACCACTACCATGTATTTTTGGTAATGCTAAAGATAAATTAGACGGTATGTTACCTGTCTACTTAGGGCCTAGCTTGCCCTTCCCTTTTGAAGTGTTCCACACCTTCGATAAATGAGGCTCGTAGGTTTATAATTTTTTGCCTACCCACACTTCAAATCTACATAACCTCCCTCCCAAAGCATTCCACACCTCTGATAGGTGAGGCTCGTAGGTTTATAATCTCCTACCTACGATTTGCATCCATAAAAACTTTTTGTTGTAGTAGAATTCTAATAACCTGAACCAATTCAGATCGAACATATTAGGGCTTTATAACTCAAATCATGAGTCATCTAACACATACTTTCTTAACATCTCAACATGAGTATGTCACTTGCCCAAAATTCTCAAGAATTCTAATAGCCTCAAAACTTAGGGTTTACTTACTCTTCCCAAAACACTTCACCTTTGCATTGTTGAACCTTGTAAGAAAACATGTTCTCCTACCTGAAACTCTATGTCTTTGCGCTTGCTTTGCGAAGAAAGCCTCCAAGCCTTGATTTTTCTCTATTGCCCCACTGGTTCCCTATACTAACTCATGGTCTAAATATTTCTTTTCTCTGGTCTCATCCCAATGAATTAGAAAATGACATTTCCTACCATACAACATCTCATAAGGAGCCATCCTTATTATACTCTGATAGTTGTTGCTATAGGAAAACTCTATCAGGGGAATTTATCTACTCCATGAACCCTCAAAGTCTATAACATAGACTCGTAACAAATCTTCTAATATCTGACTTGTCCTCTCGGACTTACCATCTATTTGAGGGTGAAAAGTTGTACCAAACTTCAGCTTTTTGCCCATGGCGCTCTGAAGAATTTTCCAAACTTAGAAGTGAATTTTGAATCCCTCTCCAAAACAATTGATTTTAGAGCTCCATGGAGACAAACTATCTCTAGCACATACAACTTCGCATATTGATACACTGTATAAGTTATTTTTACTGGCAAAAAGTACGCTGATTTTTGTGAAATGATTCACAACAATCCAAACTGAATCATACATTCATGGGGTTCTAGGTAAACTAACGATGAAGTCCATTCCAACTTCTTCCTATTTCCACTCGGGAAGTGCCAAAGGTTGTAGTAACCCTACTAGTTTCTGATGTCTTGCTTTAAAATTACTGGCAAGTTAAACACTTAGATGCATGATCAAATATTTCATCCCACACCACCATTACTAAAGTTTCAAATCTTGGTACATTTTGGTGGTACTTGGATGTAATGAATAAGGAGTAATATAAACATCATCCAATATTTCTTTCTTGATTTCAATACTACTCGGAACACAAACTTGAGTTTTATAATGTAACATTCTACTATCTGAGATTGAGAAGTCCTTAGCCCAAAAAACTAACACTCCCTCTCAAAACTTAATGAACCCAAAATCTTCTAATTGCGCACCTTTGATTCTTTTTAGCACATTGGACTGAATTGTCAAGTTATATAGTTTTCCAACCACAAACTCAACTCCAGCCTTGACTAAATCAGTCGCTAACTGAGGAGAGATCATTATGGTACTGAAAACTTGCTCGGTTACTTTTCTGCTCAAAGCATTCGCTACCACATTGGTTTTTTTTTTGAGGTGATACAAAATCTCACAATCACAATCCTTGATTAACTCAAACTACCATCTTTGTCTCATATTTAAATCTTATTATTAAAAGAAGTACTTGATACTCTTGTATTCAGTATAGATTTCACATTTCTCTTGTAGAAATAATGCCACCAAATCTTTAGGGCAAACACAATAACAACAAGTTCCAAATCATGTATCGGGTAACATTTCTCATACTCCTTCAATTGACGAGAAGCATAAGCAATGACCTTGTCAGCCTACATCATAACTCATCCCAAACCCTATCTGGATCCATCACAGTATACGACAAATTTTTCTTGATCTGATGGCAAATCTAACACTTGTACCAAAATCAGTCGCTGCTTTATTTCCTAGAAATTAGTTTCACACTTATCAGACCATATAAATTGTTGATTCTTTTTAGCTAACTATATTAATGGCATGGAGATCTTGGAATATCCTTCAAAAAACCATTGATAATACTCGGCTAATCCAATAAAACTTTTAGCTTCAGAAACAGTCTTTGGTCTCAGCCAATTCTTAACTGATTCTATTTTCCCTGGATCAACCATGATTCCATCTTTTTCGACAATGTGACCTAGAAAAGATACTTGCAATAACCAAAGCACGCACTTCTTAAACATTACATATAACTTGTGATCTCTATGTCATTGCAAAACCATTCAAAGATGTTTCTCATGCTCCACTTGAGTCTAAGAGTATACAAGGATGTCATTGATAAACACTATGACATAATTATCGAGGAAATCCTTAAGCACCCTGTTAAAATAGCCATAAAGGTTGCCAGAGCATTTGTTAACCCAAAAGACAACACCAAGAGCTCATAATAACCAAATCTAATCTGAAATACAATCTTCGAAATGTCTTCTTCTTGGATTCTTAACTGATTATAACCCGAGTGTAAATCCATCTTGAAGAAAACTACTTTCCTTGAATTTGATCAAACAAATCATCAATTTTTGGCAATGGATACTTGTTCTTGATCGTCAACTTATTTTATTGCCAATAGTCAATATACATCTAAAGGAATCCATCATTCTTTTTCATGAATAGAACCGGAGCTCCCCAGGGTGACACTCTGAGTTGGGTAACCCTTAACTCAAGCATCTCTTGAAGATGTATTTTTAATTCCTTAAGCTCTATCGGAGCCATTCAATAATGTGCCTTAGAATTAGATTCTGCTCTAGGTGCAAAATCGATGATAAAGTAATATCCCACTGTGGGGATCATCCTAGTAACTCATCAGGATACATGTCTAGAAAGTCCTTTACTATCCAGACATCCACAGACCCAAATGTTTTGGGTTTGCTAGAGTCAATCATAACTACTAGGTGTGCATGATCCTGTAGTAGGTTCCTGATCTTCACTAACAAAAAGATCATGACTCTAATCCCAAACTGATTCCACAAAAACCGAAAGTTCTTCATCATCTAACTGAGAAGTCAACTCCTTATCTTTTGATCCATGGTAACTACGTACTTCAACTAGAAATCCATTCTTGAAATAATACCATAGTTTGTTAAACTAACTTGGTTGACTCCAAAATCTAAACTAGACTTTTAAGCAACGCTCGCTCGCTAGATTGATAAGAGGGAAATAATTATTAAGTTATTATAAGAGAGATATAACAAATTTATAGTAGTTCACTCCTTGTATTGAGAAAGTAATAGAGCTATGTCTACTTTGAGTTTTTATTTTTCATGAGATGGTATTACAGAAAAAGGTTAAGTGTCAAAGCTCCAATTTCTAAAGAGAGAAGCTCTGACCTTGTGGGTAGTTTTTTGAATGTGAAAAATGAGCTAACGGGGCTCTCCTTTTATAGGTGAAGGAGGCCCACAAAAATAGGGAAAAAATACAAGTTAGTTATTTTTGACTATAGATGATTATCTAATGGTGAAAATTAACTTTTGGAGTTGACAGTCATTTTTTGGAGCCTGACAGGACTAGCCGCGAGTAACCTGGAGCTTATTTTTGTAACTCTCATGGGGGTAAAATTTGGGGCCGATAGCTTCAGAATTGCAATTGAAGTGTTATATATGACTTGATAGAGCATTGAAATAGCTTCAAAGCGCAAGGTTAATCACATCAATCAGATTAATATTGATTGAGTTATGTTTATTTTACTAAAGTGTGTACATGACCTAATGCCCAAGTTGACATCTGCGTGCCTATGTTGACATATGACGCCAACTTGGATGTTGGGTAAGAGAAAAAATGTCGAGAGGATGTACTTTATGATTCCTAAGTAATATTTTGATATCACTTAGTATGTTTCGATGTTTTAGCAAAGCTAGTTACCAGTTTTCAAAGATGTTATTCTGTAGAAATGAGAGACTCAAAACTCTTCATTTTTGAGTGAGTTTCCCACGTTGGAAATGAGAAGTTATGAATTTGACTTCTCTCACTTCATGGATCTTAGTTATTGTGAAAAACTAGACAGAAAATCAAAACAAAATCATAATCAAATAAGCAGAACCCAGCGCATCAGGCCATTTTTCAACCTAGGCACTGAGTACTTCATTTTTGAGCTCCTAGTTTGTCATTTTGATACTTCCAAGGTTCTTGAACTTGAGGACGAGGTCTCCTACCCTATTTTGACCATTCCGGGTTCAATGGTCAAATCAAATTGGGTATTTAAGCAATCAAAACTAGCACACCAGGTTAATTGTCAACCTGGGCGCTAGACCCAGCACCAGGTCAACCTGGGCACTGGGCCCTGTTTCCAGGGTCTCAGGATTGTGGTTTTCTCCCCAAGTTTGCATAAATTTTCATTATTTCTGATGATGGAAAAAATGCCCGAAACACTTTTTTGAGAATTTTGTTAGAAGTAGCCCAGGTTGACAATATGTCAACCTTTTCCTAAAATAGTTGAATCTTAATCTTTACAAAAAATAGAGAAGATGCTCAAAAGATTCTTAAAACAATCATTAGAATCAAGCCAAATTCACAAAATGTCAACTTGGGTGCTAGGCCAGCCCTAGGTGTCAACCTAGGCACTAGACCTTGCTTCTAGCACCCAAGAAATACTTTTTCTTCCTCGAAAGTACATATTTCTCCATTTTTTATGAATACAAAGAAAATGCAAAAGTTGGATCGTTGATCTAATACTTAGGCACCAGATGCTCAAAAATGAACTTCCTTCAAATCTAATTTTGATGCCTCAAATATGTCCTTGGTATGTCTAGTTAATGCCCTAATGCAAGTTTTGACCCATTTTCACTAAGACGGTGCCAGAAACGGAAACCTTGGTTGGGAATGTCAACTTGGGCCCTATGAACATTAATACAATTCATAAACTAAATATTACTAAAATACCACTTCTTCTACTACTTCAGCCGCACAGAATGAAATAAAGAACCTCATGCACACAACCTTCGATCGACAAACCCAACAACCCAACACAATCGAAATAAAATGCAAGCAAAAAGAGAATTACCATTAATTTCAGCGACTACACCTGAGAAGATGACTGGAATTAATTAAGATAGGGTTGTTTCAAATTCATGAAAAAAAGTGCAAAAAAAAAATATTACGAAACTATAATTTAACTATAAATCCAGTTTAATTCTCATAAAACTAATGTCCTGACTTCAATTTTCATATCCATGAAATGCGAATCTCAAAAAGTTGAAATGGAGTTCCTAAACAATCCAACTCAAGTATAATCCAAAAAAAAAAAATTACATCAATACTATAGTTAAATGTTTATCTCGATGTATTTTTGTTGTTTTCTAAATTTCTAATGGTGAATTTGTTCATATTAAATCACGAATAGACATATAGATAGAGTTACGTACATGGAAACATTGTTCTGATTTTTAATGTTTCATAACAGTTGCATAAATATTTTGCTACCAGTTGTTTCTCCACACATTACTATTAAGGTAGAAATAATTATTGATCATTGACAAAAAAAAATCCTGACAAATAATTTCTTATAGATACACATTCACATTTAATATTTCTAGTTACAATTAAGTTGCTTGTTAGTTGAATAATAGTTTTGCTACTACAATATTATGGTATCATAAAAACAGGGCTCGGAATTATCAAATACGCGACCTGAATAGATAAAACATGATTGTTGTAGTACTCGATTGTATTAAATATGCAGAACTATTAGCTGTTTCGTGGTTTTATGTTAGTTGGCACGCAACATATATAATTGTTGCATTACAGTTTCATCACAATTGGCTTAAAATTGACTTCTTCTTTCCCTTCTGGCCGTCAATGTTAAATTTCTTTTAGGCAAAGACACCTTCAACTTCTTCTTTACTAGAGGATGACCACCTGTAGCCACAGGGAGAAGCAAAATCGGAGTCATCATAATCGATGACTGGACGTTTCCCTTAGCCTTATTAGCAACTGATTTATGATCCATTTTTAAAACCTTTTTTGGCAATAGAGTGTTGGAAATATTTTACCAGGAACTAGATTTACTAACAAGTATGTTTCATTAGCATCCTAATATGAATTCTAAAACAATGAAATAAACACATATAAAGTTTAGGAAACCTTACATTGGGTGCAGCGGAATAAATTGACTCCTTCCGTTCAGATCTCTAGCCCTTGATTCCTTTCTGTAGCAGAGCATCACCAAGATCTGAACCTGGATCTCTTTCTCTCCTTCCTTGAGCCTGATTCTCTTTCTTGTTAATTGGATTCTTCACAATCTTCCACACTATGATTGAGATACCACTTGATGTGTGTGGGCACTCACTCATTCACTCAAGAGTGTGCTACCCAAGAGGCTGCACGTGCAACCTCCAGAGGCTGCAAATCAGCTCGAACGCGCGCGGAGCTAAGGTGCCCAGCCGAGGTTTCTCTACATTTGCAGGATGCAAGGTGGGCGGGTGCAGGGTGTTCGTGGGCGTGATGCTCGGATTCAGACAATGCTTGTTCGAGGCACACGCGTGCGCACGACTTCCTTGTCTGAAGCCTGATCCGTGCGATTGAGCATCCATGGACACCCGATTTTCCAAAATTCATACCTTTCTCAATTTTTATCGGAATTAAGTTCCGTAAAAACGAAAAATTGCTTAATTTTTCACAAGGAACCAAAATAAAATATTTTCAAAAATAAAAAAAAAATATATATTTTTCATGGAAAAAGGTTCTGTACAACACATACATTCATCAAATAACACATAAACCACATGAAGCCATCCAAATCAACACAAATTATCGTTTTAATTTATATTTCATGAAAGTAAATCATTACCATGGCTCTGATACCAGTTGTTGGAAATATTTTACCAGGATCTAGATTTACTAACAAGTATGTTTCATTAACATCCTAATATGAATTCTAAAACGATGAAATAAACACATATAAAGTTTAGGAAACCTTACATTGGGTGCAGCAGAATATAATGACTCCTTCCGTTCAGATCTTTAGCGCTTGATTCCTTTCTGTAGCAGAGCATCACCAAGATCTGAACCTGGATCTCTTTCTCTCCTTCCTTGAGCCTGATTCTCCTTCTTGTTGATTGGATTCTTCACAGTCTTCCACACTATGATTGAGATACCACTTCATGTGTGTGGGCACTCACTCATTCACTCAAGGTTCAAAAATATAGAAGAAGAAAAGAGAGGGAAGTGGCAGCTAAGACTTTACTCTGAAGGAATGAGATGCATCATCTATCTTTTCCTGAAGCCATCACTACCTATTTATAAGTAACGACCTAGGTTTAGGTTAGAATTATTTGGCATTAAAATAATAGAAAAATAAATTGTACAATCTTAGTGTGGCCGGCCATAGGATGTTATTGGGCCCCAATTGGCAATTTTGCCATTTTGTCATTTTTCTATCCCATTTCTCAAAAACGCCAATTTTTCAATTTAACCACTTAAATGTCAATTCCAACTATTTAATAACTAAAAATTAATTATTAAATAATATTGTCATTTAATATATTTATTAATTAGACATATAAAGTCTCTTAATTAACAAATAAAACCTAGAATCTCTTTTCTTCACAATTTTTCCCTTGCTTAGTGAAAATTCATAAACTAGACATAGTCTAATTTTAGAATTAAAATTGATTAATTAAAATCAATTAACTGAGTCTTACAAGCAGTATGATCTCAACTAGTATGGGGACCATGGGCCTATATAACCGAGCTTCCAATAAGCTGAACCGAATTTACCAAGTAAATTCCCTAACTTATTAATTCCTTGTTGAATCCACTCATAGAACTTAGAATTGTACTCTCAGTCATATAGAACGCTCTATATGTTCCACGATATAGATACGCTATTAATTATCCATTGTTATAATCCTAATTTGATCAATGATCCTCTAATAGATGATCTACATTGTATAGGAACTACATTACCGTTACACCCTTCAATGTATTTTATCCTTAAAACACTTAGCTTTGTATAAATGATATTTTAGCGAAGTGAAATGAGTACTCAACCATTTATCTCTGTTTAGCCAAGCTAGAAGGAAATCATCGTTTCACTTCTAAATACCTATAGAAGTTATATATTCCATATCTATGTTTAGCACTCCCACTCAATTATACTATCATGTTCCCAAAATGTACGTATCACCCTGACCCAAAAGTAGGCTTAACTAACAAATCAAAGAACATGTATAATACTCTTGAGATCGAACCTAATCATATCAGGATTAAGATCATTTGATCTAGGATCAACTAGGTGATATTGAACTGAATAGATATTACGGTAAATTTAACATATCTAATCAAAGTTCAATATCGCTCCCTTCCGATGTATACTCCATACATTCGATATTGGTAAACTTTGCCAATGCCCTGGAAAGGACATAACACTTATCCAAGGTGTAAGAATAATTATCGCTGATTATCATGCCAGTCTAAATCCAGTGAATTGACAAATCAGGGAATGAAACTTTCGAACATATAATCAAGATTATATTCCACTGTGCTGACAACACTATAATCATTAAGAAATACATATGTTCTAGACTAATAGAATTTATACACTAAATAATCATGAAATAAATCATGCGAACCATACAACATAAAATGTTATTTCTGATCTTTATTAACTAGTAAATCTGATTATATTGAAATGGGTTTTATTTAAGGCACAAAACCCAACAAACTCCCACTTGCACTAATATAAAACAAAAAGTGCATTTCAAATAATCTCAACACCTTGATATACAAACCAAGTGTAGTATGTAGTATACTGCTCGTAATAGGATTTGACAGGTTGAATTAAACGCAACCTTTTCTCCACCATTACATTCCCTTAATCACAAAATCTTTGATAATGTGAAATTCCTCTCTATAAGTCTACTCTCTTGGGATATTGGATTCTATACTTTTGGCAACTACTTTTGTGTTAGTCAGGAAGTAACACTAGTAGTTAATAAATGTTGGAACAGTGCCAAAAAAAGTATAGAACTTTCCTTAGACTGAATAAGTACCTTTCCTGCAACCTTAACATTCAGTCTCTCTCTGGTAGACTTAGAGACTTCAAATAGGTTTTTACACTTCTCCAAAATCACTACTCCACCCCCAGAGTAATCACCATCTCATCAACAGACTTTCTAGCACTAAGGCAAGTCTAGAAATCTGATGTGGTATAGTCTAAGAGTATTAAATAGACCCTTATCGACTAACATATAGTTCCTCTTCTTGATCTTAAGATTTACTTGATTGTCTTCAAATGTTCCTTTCCTGGATTAATCTGATACCTACTCATTACTCCCACTCAACAGCAGGTGTCTAGTCTAAGGCATACTAAAGCATATCTGAGACCTCTCACTGATGATTCAAGGAATTCTTTCATGGCTTTATCTTTTCTGGAATAGTTGAGACTTTTCCTTAGATAAATAAAATCTATGTCTAGAAGTCAAGAAGCTTCTATAGATTGCCATTAGAAAAGAAAATGCTTCAGCATCTTACTAAAGTAAGTTGCTTGCACTAGAGTAAGTAAATTACCAGGTGTACCACAAGCCATAGGTTTAGATAAACTCCAACCTTTAATACCAGGAGCAGGAAGTTTTGTTAAGTCCATTGAATAGACTTACAAGCGAAATTTCCTTTCATGTCCTTCTAAAAGAAAACTTTTGGTTGTTTCATATGAATGGTTTTGACCATAGTTCTCTTGGCTTTTCTTCTTAGTTTCTTATTTTGACAATCCATTACTTACTTAAAACTCTCCCACTACGACAAAGTACTGTGAATTATGTCTAAGAAAACTAAATGGTATTGACCTCTTCGGTTGTGTTAAGACAATAGAGGCAGTGGGATCATCATATTTTGAATAAGATGACATAACACTTTTGGAATCAAAAAAAAATATCTCATTTATTTGCTACTTTGTTTCAGGCTTAGTCATTTTCCTAGAAAAGTTGTATTTGTTTAAACAAACACTTTCTTATCTAATGACTATGGGATGGTCCACCCCTAATCATTTAGAATAGCTAACAAACATGCAAATTATGGTTAATAGTTCTAGCTTTTCTTAAGATTTCGATTAGGTCATCCATGAATCTAGTAATAGTTTATACTAAGTACACAACCATTCCATCATTCTGAAATTTTCCTATCACTAGGGTATATCCCTAGAAGGACTTAGGCAACGACTAGTAACTAATCATCAATATGCAAATCGAATTTCTGGGGAGGTAAGTTTGGATATAATTCAAAAATCAACTTAATGATCTTTGAACTGCATATGTACCAAATATTTCTCCACCCCTATCAGTTCGCAAGATCTTTAACCACTTACCTGAATGGTTTTTCACCAATTGCTAGAAATTCATGAAATTTTTCAAACATTTCAAATTTCTTTGAATAAGGTAAAATCTAGAGTGATCGTTTTAAGAACATAACAAAATTTATATCCACCCCTGAATGTACATCCATTTGCGAATGAGATGAACGTACTTTCAGTGGATATAGGCATGTTGACTCTTTACAGAGATTGATCTTGTCAAAACCACTATGAACAAGATACAAATGACATAGATTTTTCAAATATGTGGTTATGTCTTTTGATGACTTAGGTTTAGTTACATCAAAGAGTTCTTAGAATAGTGCAAGTGGATCCTGGTCACAGAATACTAAACTCATATTCCATACTAACATACAGTTTGAATCCATTGATAGAAAATGGTTATTAAACACTTGTGAAAGTGTAACTGTATTGTATTCTAGAAATAGAAATATAAATTTCTATTTGGAATCTAAAATTTAAAGTCAAAGACTTAAATTTATACCAAATATAATGAGTAATTCTTCTTTCTTGGACCACCACTACTAATTTAACTCTAAGTCTGATTTTCCCATACAAGTAGGAGATTTCTAAGATTGAGGATTTATATCATTTCAGGATAGAATGTCGGGAATATAATCATATGCATCATTCAATTTGTTAAGAGAAAATATAGAATGACATTATATGATTTATAAACCATTCATCTAATGATATATATTATTTAAGCTAATTCAAAAAAGAATAAGCTAAGAGGAATAAAGGATAATTTTAAATTTAAAATAAGAATCCAACGATGCTCCGATTAGCGAGAGTCAAAGTTATTCTTATTTATATAATCTTCTTGTTTCATATTGTAAATACTTGTCTAAGGTGTCATCAATTGACGAACAGCTAGATGTTGCATTTACAATATTTATCTATCGAGATCTAACATTATTATGTTTGTCTAATGGATGACAATCCATTAGGGATTTGTCCCATTTAAACAACAAGCCAAGTTAGACCAACAATGAAGATTCGAAATTAAACTACAACTAATAACAGAAAATAACATGGCTCAATATAAATTCACACACAATTCAGAAATTATCAAGCATTTAGCAAATAACAAAGACATGTGAAAATACAAAACAAGCATATCTTAAATAATTTCTAAGGTTTCCAACAAACTGATACAGTGTCCCGGTAAGCGAGAGTCAAAGTATCATTCATTGAATAGAGTTGTCAGCTCATCTAAAATGCAAACCATTCTAGCAACCTTTTATTCGACCAAAATAAGAATCCAACGTTGTCCCGGTAGGCGAGAGTCAAGGTTATTCTTATTTTATGAGCTTCGACCATTGTTTCATGTTTTATAAGTTTATCTCTAAGTAGTCACCGTAGGGGAGAGTCTAATAGAGATGAAAACTTACAAAATAGTTATCAAATGAGATCTTACGGTGTTAAATGCGTTCAACGAATAACCATCCATAAGGGGGACGAAGTCTTGCGTCTCGAGGTTATATTGAAAACATTTAACTATTGTAAGACCAACAATGGAGATCGAATATCCTTATAACTAAAAGCTCATTATTTTAGAGAGTTGTATTTTCTTTGATATTTATTTTAATATATATATTTATTTAATTAAAATTTCCAATTTAGAATACAAATCTAAATATAAATTTTAATTTAATATTTATAAATTATACTTAGATGGATATGAAAATAAAATGAATTATTTCCATCTTAGTAATAATTTCCAATAAATATTTAGAAAATTATTCAATTTAAGTTATTTCAAAAATAATTTAAATTAATTTACAACTCAAATTTAATTTTCTATAAATATATATTGCATTTCGAAAAAATAAAGTATATAAGAATATAATTTTCGAATAAAATAAAATAAATCCTAGAAAAATTATCCTAAATTTATGTTGGCCCAAAATTAATTAATAAAAATTAATTTTCAACAAAAAATATAATTTTCCTATTTAATTAAATATTAAGAAAAATTTCAAATATTTAATTATCATGATGAAAATTAACTTAAATATTAATTTTCTATTTAATTAATACACTAGAAAAATACTTCAAGCAAAACAGATAATATCTATCTAGACTTTTATTGACTAATTAATTCATTTTCTAATTATAATATATTTTAGTTCATTTATTTTAATTAATCATTAAATGAAAAAATCATTGATTTAAGTTGATCCAAAAATAAAATAAATAATTTTCAATTTTAATCTATTTTTCAAATAAAATTCGAAATTTTTCTGCATTTAAATAAAAATGCAATTTCGAAAATAATAAAAAAATGATTAATAAAATAAAATAAAATATATTTTGAAAATTATTCAAATTTAAGTTGGTTGAAATTAAAATTTCCAACTTAAAATAATTTTCTATTTAATTAAATATCATGAAAATAATAATATTTAAGTATCAATAATAAAATCAACTTAAATATTTAATTTTCAATTTAATTAAATGTATTAAATACAAAAATTAAATAATCAAGTATAAAAGAAACTTAGTTATTAATTTTAATTTAATACTAGAAAAAATATTCTATAATTAAGTCGGTCCAAAATTAATTAAAATAAATAATTAATTTACAACTTAAAGTATTTTCCTAATTAAATATTAGAAAATATAACTAGTACTAGAAATAACTATCTAGAATATATATCATTAACTAAGTATTTTTCTAAAATTAACTTTAAAATATTAAAATGAAAAATAAATTTCATATATTTTAAAAGTTAATTATGTTGCTAATTTAATTTTGATTAGGTTAGACTAATATAATTAACCTAATACAATTATTTAAATAAGGCAAATGGGCCTTCACAATTGGGGTAGTTCATGTGAGGGAGAGCTGGGTTCAGTATGTCGTACCCACTGCTATTGGCCCCCTAACTCTCACACAAGGCCCAAAAGAGAGAAATTTAACATTTAAATAAACAATTGTTATTCATTGAATAAATTCAAATTTAATTGCGCCTAAATAAATTTACTTATGTCAAAATTTATTTTAGCAACCTAGTCTATTTACTTAGTAAAACTTAAATGGGCTTCCTATATGCATCTAAGCCCAATAGCAAACATATAGGCTCACACAGGTCACATGATTTGGATGGGCCCTATCATGTTACTAGGTTTACACAGATGAAAGAAGTACACAATTTACTTGTTACAAATTATTTATAGGATCTATTGACAATTGGACTATGATTAAAATCAAATCATTGGATCTGTCAACAAGTTAATCATAGCAATTTAGATCAAATAAATAATAGGTTTGAAAAAAAAAAGTTTTTAATAAACAATATAAAATTAAACAAACATTGTCCATGTAACAAATGTGAAATAAGATATTAATATAATTAAATTATTATTCTTAAACTAACCAACTAAATTTTGAAAATGAAAACTAATTTAAAATATCTAGGTTTATTTGAATTATTTTTATCGAATTAAATTAAATATCAAATAAGATCAATGATTTGAAAAAAAAATATCTTCAATATTATTTTCAAATCTTATAATTTAATAAAATTAAAATAATAAAATAAACTAATTTTAAAATTGATATGGTTAGATAATTATTATTTTAAGAATAAAATAATAAATAAATAATAATTATCCTAATTATATGTCAAAATATCTCAAATTAAGCAATATTCAAATTTCTACAAAAATATCTAAGTTATTTAAATATTTAAAATATAATTTATAAATATCTAATAAGTAAAATGATATAAAATAGTAAAATATCATTTTTAAACTTATAATTTATAAATAATTAAATATTTAACAAAATAACAAACTTTTGAATTTGAAAATATTATGGTTAAATATCTATAAAAATATCTAGGTTAATTTCAAATTTATTAATTATTTAATTTGTCATATAAGATAATTTTAATATAATATTTCAAATAAAAAAAATAAATTATCTTTTAATTTAAAATATGTTAAATATCAAAATATCTAATCTTATAATTAAAGAATATATAAATATTAAAGAAATTAACAAATTTTAAATCTGACCATAATTTTAAAAATAAAATAATCAATTTTTAAATTTAAACCTCAAAATATCAAAATTAATAATAATCTATTGAAAAATAAATATTATTAATTTAAAATACGATATTTAAGTTCAAATATATTTAAAAATAAAATTTTATTTTAAACTTGGGGTTTGAAAATTGGAAAAATCGGATTTAAGAAAAAAAAAAACCAAAAAATCGGATTTTTGGGAAAAAACCATGAAAATCGCACTTTGGGAGTGTGTTGCCCAGGAGGCTGCAAATCAGCTCCGACACGCGCGGAGCTAAGGTGTCCAGCCGAGGTTTCTCGGCATTTGCAGGATACAAGGTGGGCGGGTGCAGGGTGTTCGTGGGCGTGATGCTCGGCTTCAGACAATACTTGTCCGAGGCACACGCGCGCGCACGGCTTCCTTGTCCGAAGCCTGATGAGTGCGATTGAGCATCTATGGACACCCGATTTTCCAAAATTCATAATTTTCTCAATTTTTATCGAAATTAAGTTCCGTAAAAATAAAAATTTCTTAATTTTTCACAAGAAATCTAAATAAAATATTTTCAAAAAAATATATATATATTTTTATGGAAAAAGGTTATGTACAACACATACATTCATCAAATAACACATAAACCACATGAAGCCATCTAAATCAACACAAATCATCGTTTTAATTTATATTTCATGAAAGTAAATCATTACCATGGCTCTGATACTAGTTGTTGGAAATATTTTACTAGGATCTAGATTTACTAACAAGTATGTTTCATTAACATCCTAATATGAATTCTAAAACAATAAAATAAACACATATAAAGTTTAGGAAACCTTACATTGGGTGCAGCAGAATATAATGACTCCTTCCGTTCAGATCTCTAGCCCTTGATTCCTTTCTGTAGCAGAGCATCACCAAGATCTGAACCTGGATCTCTTTCTCTCCTTCCTTGAGCCTGATTCTCCTTCTTGTTGATTGGATTCTTCACAATCTTCCACACTATGATTGAGATACCACTTGATGTGTGTGGGTACTCACTCATTCACTCAAGGTTCGAAAATTTAGAAGAAGAAAAGAGAGGGAAGTGGCGGCTTAGACTTTACTCTGAAGGAATGAGATGCATCATCTTTTCCTGAAGCCATCACTACCTATTTCTAGGTAACCACCTAGGTTTAGGTTAGAATTATTTGGCATTAAAATAATAGAAAAATAAATGGTAAAATCTTAGTGTGGTCGGCCATAGGATGTTATTGGGCCCCACTTTGTATTTTTGCCATTTTGTCATTTTTCCATCCCATTTTTTTTAAAACGCTAATTTTCTAATTTAACCACTTAAATGCCAATTCCAACTGTTTAATAACTAAAAAATTAATTATTAAATAATATTGTCATTTAATATATTTATTAATTTGACATATAAAGTCTCTTAATTAACAAATAAAACCTAGAATCTCTTTTCTTCACAATTTTGCCCTTGATTAGTGAAAATTCATAAACTAAACATAGTTTAATTTTAGAATTATAATTGATTAATTAAAATCAATTAACTGAGTCTTACAAGCAGTATGGTTTCAACTAGTATGGGGACCATGGGCCTATATAACCGAGCTTCCAATATGTTGAATCGAATTTAGCAAGTAAATTCCCTAACTTATTAATTCCTTGTTGAATCCACTCATAGAACTTAGAATTGCACTCTCAGTCATATAGAACGCTCTATATGTTCCACGATATAGATAGGCTATTAATTATCCATTGTTATAATCCTAATTTGATCAATGATCCTCTAATAGATGATCTACATTGTATAGGGCCTAAATTACCGTTACACCCTTCAATGTATTTTATCCTTAAAACACTTAGCTCCGTATAAATGATATTTCAGCGAAGTGAAATGAGTACTCAACCATTTATCTCTGTTTAGCCAAGCTCGAAGGAAATCATCGTTTCACTTCTAAATACCTATAGAAGTTATAGATTTCATATCTATGTTTAGCGCTCCCACTCAATTATACTATCATGTTCCCAAAATGTACGTATCACCCTGACCCAAAAGTAGGCTTAACTAACAAATCAAAGAACATGTATAATACTCTTGAGATCGAACCTAATCATATCAGGATTAAGATCATTTTATCTAGGATCAACTAGGTGATATTAAATTGAATAGATATTACAGTAAATTTAACATATCTAATCAAAGTTCAATATCGGTCCCTTCCGATGTATACTCCATACATCCGATACTGGTAAACTTTGCCAATGCCCTGGAAAGGACATAACACTTATCCAAGGTGTAAGAATACCTATCGCTGATTATCATGCCAGTCTAAATCCAGTGAACTGACAAATTAGGGAATGAAACTTTCGAACATATAATCAAGATTATATTCCACTGTGCTGACAAAACTATAATCATTAAGAAATTCATATGTTCTGGACTTAATAGAATTTATACATTAAATAATCATGAAATAAATCATGTGAACCATGCAACGTAAAATGTTATTTATGATCTTTATTAACTAGTAAAAATGATTATATTGAAATGAGTTTTATTTAGGGCAGAAAACCCAACATAGAGATGGAGAAGCAGAACCACAGATAATAGCCATTGTATATACGAAATAAAAAATATATTAAAAAAATTGATAAAGGAGGAAGTTGGAAGAAGAAGATGGCGAAGGGTATAGCTGGGAGATGATTTTCGTGGGTTTTGAATGTGGGTATCAAAAGGGTAATGGCTGGAAAGTAGTTTGGGCTGACATGAATGGATGTGTAAGTGGTATTTTAGTAAATAAAAGCTGATTAAAGATAAAATTGTTGTCCACGCCTTATGGAGGTATTTTTGTAAATAAAATGTCAATTTATATTTTTCATGTAAAAAATCTAAAAAATAAATATATTGACATGAAAAATATAAATTGACATTTTATTTACAAAAATACTAAGGGACCAACATAGTGTCTACTGGAGACACTAGCTCCCTCACCTTATGGAGGTATTACATAATTTTTTTAAGGTGAGGGATCTAGTGTCTCCAGTAGACACTATGTTAGTCCCCTAGTATTTTTGTTTATGATTTTTCTTTTATTTTTATTTTTTTCATCTTAATAAATATACATGTAATTTTTTTGGCATATTCAAAAATATACATATAAATATAGTATATTTTAAATATTTAGTTAAGAAATTAATATTTATATATGAATATTTAGAAATAGGAAAAGGGTTATTTTCAAAAATATGAGAAAAATTAATAAGGTTATGATAAATATGGCATAAAAAGTAAATGCCACTAAATATGACATTATCTAACCAACTAAACTAAAAATATGGTTTTTTTTTAGAAAAAAAACCATATAAAACATTAAAAAGAAATCTGAATTTAAAATTTATAAAAAATAAAAACTTAATTAAATTACCATAAAAAATATTAAAATTCCCTTTATATTTATTTTTTTAAAAAAATAAAATAAATAAAACTATAGTGATCGCCAAAGTTGTCACTCGTGCCGGAAAAGTCACCGGAGTTTACTGTCGGCACCGGAAAAGTCGTCGGAGTAGCCGTCGGTGCTGGAAAAGTCACCGGAGTTGCTGTCGGCGTTGAAAAAGTCGTCAGAATTAGCATTGTCGCTGGAAAAGTCACCAAGAAACTGGTTTCTTGATGAGGAAACCAGTTTTTTGGTGATTTTTTTGGTAATTTTACCAGTGAGAATGCCAAGTCCGACGACTATTCTGGAGTTTGATGTCGGTGCCGAAAAAGTCGCTGGAGCAGTTTCTGTTGTCGGAAAAATCATCGGAGTTATTGCAGGCGTCAAAAAAGTCGTAAGAATTGGTATTGTCGCCAGCAAAATCACTAGAAAAATCACCAAGGAAGTGGTTTTTTCATCAAGAAACAAAAATGATATACACTGAAAATAATTGAAACAAGTTTCATCAATCAACCAAGTAGAGAAAAAAAAATACAAAAAAATTACCAAGAAATTGGTTTCTTGATGAAGAAAAAAAAACCAGTTTCTTGGTGATTTTTCCCGTAATTTTTCCGACGACAATGCCAATTCCGACGAATTTTCCAGAGTTTATTGTCGGTACTGAAAAAGTCACTGGAGTAGCTGTCGGTGTATTAGTCGTCAGAGTTGCTACCAACGCCAGAAAAGTCGTCAGAATTGCCATTGTCGTCAGAAAAATTACCGAAAAAATAACCAAAAAACTGGTTTCTTCATCAAGAAACCAGAAACCAATTTCTTGGTAATTTTTCCAGCGACTATGCCAATTCTGATGACTTTTTTGAAGTTTGCTGTCGGTGCCGGAAAAGTTACCGGAATAGCTGCTAGCGTCAGAATAGTCGTCAGAATTTGCATTGTCAACGGAAAAATCACTAAGAAACCAGCGGTTTCTTGGTGATTTTTCTCGCGACAATGCCAATTTCGACGAATTTTTCGGCGCCGACAGCAACTCCGACGACTTTTCCGGCACCGACCGCTACTCCGACGACTTTTTCGGCACCGGCAGCAAACTCCGGTGACTTTCCGGCATCAATGACAAATAAAACTTCCTAAACAAATAAAAATATGGGATTTGAAAACCTAATTACATATATATGGCATATCATATACCATAAAAAGACCTTAAAACAAAAAAATAATATATAAATTGGTCAAACTTAAATGTGTCATATTTATCATAAAAATTTTTAAAATCTCATATTAAGTGTAATTTCCTCATAGGAAAATATATATTAGTTTTCAAAAAAGTGTTAAAATTGAAATCAAACAAAAATAAATTTTAAAAATGTAAAATAAATAAGTAAAGTCAATATTATTAATAGTAGGGACTTAATGTCGCTAAATATGTAAAAGTTTAGGGATTGATTTGCCAGAAAATAGAAACTAATTTGCCAAAAATTATACATTTAGGAACTAATTTAGCAAACAAAATAATTTGGGAAAAACCTGCTAAAAAGAAACCCATCAACACTTGAGGCTAGCTTAAGTGACCATAGGTGAGTGTGTGTGTTGGAGGTCCTGAGTTCGAGTCCTAAGTAAAATATGGTTATAATATATAAACGCTTAAATAAAAAAAAGAAATACATAAAAAAAAAACCACCGGAAAAATAAGCCTTTAATAATATATTGTTTAGCCATTCTCGTATGTGTTAAGCTTACTGAATTTGTAGGTGGTGTGTCAAATCCGACGTGTATGGATCCTAATCATTCATTGATGCACTGACGTTTTAACTTAATTAAGCACCATACTTTAGGTGTATGTAATCCAAATTTGACAAAAACTTTTGCACAAACTATATATGCGTTGAGTGGTGTATATTTGATGTGAGGTGAGAAAGGTTTCAATGACAGATTTATGGATATAGAGAGAAAATATAATGAAATTAGGGAAGAGAGTGAGTGGGACAACTCATCGTGTTTAGTTAAGCTAGTGTTTTCATCAATGTGACTTCTTCAACTCCACTACTACTTAAAAGATTGTTTCCACTATATATACCAGCTGCCACTACTTAATATTGCAAGGGAACTACTTATAATCCCAAACGAATATCTTACCAATTTAACTAAACTATCTGAGTCTTTTACACTAATGATACATTTACTAACACCTAATGAGAATAATTAAACATTTGGGGCTCGTTTGGAACGCCGTATTAGGTCGTATTGTATTGTATTGTATTATATTGAATTGCATTTTATGCAATATTTTTATGTAAAACTATATGTGGTATTAAATTTGATGGACACCTAAATATATAATATTTTAGTATAAATTAAAGTTTAACATAGTATTTTATAAAAATATGATATATAATCCAATTCAATACAATACAATACAATACAATACGACCTAATACGGTGTTCCAAACGAGTCCTTGATTAACAATCGATCAGATTCACTCTCAATCGAATTGATGAATCGGAATAAAAAAAAGCAATTATTTACTTGACTTGCAAGAATTAAAATTGGAATAAACAGTATTTTCATTGCTATATATATATTTTTTTTGAAAAGAAGTGTTCTTTATTAAGAAGAGCTATCGCCCATAAGAATAGACAACAACTCCGAAGGAACCCTATTAATAGGGAACATACTTATAGCGAGAGACATAGAGTGTCGGGCAATAAAATGCGCGGCACGATTCGCAGAACGCTTGACAAAAAATAAAGAAACATTTAACAAACTTTGAAGAATGGTCTTGCAATCTTCCACAATCAAACCAAAGCCTGAAGCAAGTCTTTCGGTGCTTCGAGTAGCTTCCACAGAAACCAAACTGTCTGTCTCAACTTCAACCTGTGAGTAATTGTGTTTTTTCAACAAACTTAAGGCTTCTCTAATGCCCATAATTTATGCTAGTTCTGGTGCAACTCTGCCTTGTTTAACACCAGCAAAAGCCGAAATCATCTCCCCCTCCGTATTCCTGACCACACACCTGAATCCATGTTTGAACTCATGTTCAAAAATGGCTGCATCAACGTTTAGCTTAATCCCTACTGTCGGTTTAATCAAAAACTCAGAACCATCACCAACTTTAAGTGGTGAAAGTAAAGGCATGTTTCCTTTACCTTGAGCTTTCAAGAATTGATCAAGACTTGAAAACGCAAAGGCAACCACATCTCCCACACTTCGAACACGCTCCTTCCAAATTAAATCATTCCTTGCCGACCATATCGCCCAACACAACATAACAACCCTTCCCACTATCCAATCGAATTGCATTAGAGTTCAGCCAAGATAACAGGGAAGGGTGGTCTCTGTTAGCAGCAGAAAAATAAGCAAATTCCCAGCAGGCCCAAGCAAATTGGCAAGACACTAAAACATGCATCTCAGATTCGGCAAACACACCACACATGGGACAAGTGTTGTCAATCAAAACCTTCTTGATACAAAGATTTACCTTAGTTGCTAAGCAGTTGGAAGCCGCCCTCCACATCAGATCTTTAGTCTTGGGAGGCACCTTGAGAGACCACAACTTTTTCCAAAATACATGGCCTTCTGAAATAACTGGAGAATACTTTTGATCTTGGATTAGTTGATAAGCCCTACGAACATAATAGAGGCCATTTTTCTCAGCAAACCAGTACCAATAATCACCCTCATCTGATTATTTGATTGGAATTCCGAGAATAGTTGCAGCATCACCAGGTGTAAAGAGATCATTAACTATTTCAGCATCCCAAGTTCGGCAATGGATTTGAAACAAGCTACTAACTGTGAAGTTATCCAGCCCAGGAACAACAGGAACATGAGAAGCTCTATCAAGAATCGGCAACCAAGGATCTGTGGTGATTTGCACAGTCAAACCAGACCCTATACCTTTCCTTAAACCAAGCTTAACAGTATCTTTAGCAGCAAAAATACTACTCCATATAAAACTAGGATTAGACCCCAATTCAGTAGACAAATAATCACCTTGCGGATAGTATCTAGCCTTGAAAACTTTGCTAACAAGAGAATCATGTCTGAAATAGCCTCCGACCTTGTTTTCCAAGCATAGCGAGATTGAAATCTCTCAAGTTCTGAAATCCCATACCACCTTTAGCTTTATTCCTTGTCATTCTGCCCCAATTCATCCAAATAATGCCACTCCCAATACTTGAACTTTGTTTGATTTTCACCAGAAACTTGCCATCATTTTCTCAAGCTCTTTACATGTACCAATTGGAAATAGAAAGACGTTCATGGCATACGAAGGTAGAGATTGAACCACAGATTTGATGAGAACCTCCTTGCCAGCCCGAGAAAGAAATTTACCCTCCCATCCATTTATTCGCTTCCTCATTCTTTCTTCTAGAAATCCCAAAACAACATTTTTATTGCGACCAACAGTGCTTGGGAGACCCAAATACAAACTATCCACCCCAGCTTCTTGAATTTGCATCAAACCGCAGATACGGCTTCTAGTATCCACCCCCGTGTTCGAACTAAAGAACACTGACGATTTATGGAGATTAACTTTTTGTCCCGAAACTCCTTCAAAGGTTTAAAGAAGTGATAGGACACGATTAGCTTCCTCCTCCGATGCTTGGCAATACACATAACTATCGTCCGCAAAAAGCAAGTGGGAGATAGGGGTTCACTTCTAGCAACCTTGCCTGTGATAAGTTTCTGAGCTTCAAAATGCTTGATCAACGAAGAGAGGCCCTCAGCACACACTATGAATAAGTACGGGGACAAAGGATACAACCTTGACGGATACCTCTAGTGGGTATAATGGGCCTCGATTTCTGCCCACTATTGATAACATGGTAGCGAACCGAGTTAACACAGCCAAGAGTTAGACCGATCCACCGCTCACTAAAACCCATCACACGAAGAATGGCTTCAAAGAAGCCCCATTCAACACGATCGTAAGCTTTGCTCATATCCAACTTGAGAGCCATATATCCCTTTCTTCCATTAGATTTCCTCTTTAAGTAGTGCATAACTTCAAAAGCTACCATAACATTGTCAGAAATCAATCTACCTGAAACGAAAGCACTCTGAGTGTCCGAGATAGCATAATTCAAAATTCCCCTCATTCGATTAGCCATAACCTTAGAGGCAATTTCGTACAACACGTTACAAAGTAAGATCGGCCTCATATCACTCATTTGTGAAGGATTTTTGTTTTTCGGGATTAAAACAATGTGAGTATCATTGGTTGCAGTCGGGAATATGCCAGTATCAAAGAAATCACAAACAAAATTGACCACATCCGGACCAACAATACTCCAATTCTTTTGGTAAAAGGTCGGGGTCATTCCGTCAGGTCCCGGAGATTTTTCAGGGTGCATTTGAAATAAAGCATTTCTAACTTCGTCTTCTGTAATAGGCACCAAAAGATCTACATTTTGTTCACTAGAGACAACAGGCCGAACTCCATTCAGGATAGTACCTAAGTCTATGTTAGATGTTTGGAACAAATCACAAAAATACCCAGTAATGACTGCCTCCAAGCCCGTATCCCAATTAACCCACCTTCCATTATGATCTTAAAGTTGCCCAATACTATTGTTCCTCTTGTTGGGTTTTATGCCCTAAATAAAACTCATTTCAATATAATCAGATTTACTTATTAATATAGATCAGAAATAACATTTAATGTTGCATGGTTCACATGATTTATTTCATGATTATATGTACATAATGTATAAATTCATCTGAAACCCTTTTCACATACTTGATCCTGTTTATTGTGCCGTCAACACATTGGAAAGTAAACATGACTATGTGAATAAAGTTTCCTAGATTTATCAGACATAGGGTTTTACTGATATGATATTCTACAACAGAGTTTACTTGCATTTGGAGAAATGCTATGTTCTTTCCAGAGCATTGGTTAAAGTAAAGCTCAAGTTGGATGCATGGAGTATGCATCGGAAGGGACCGATATTGAACTTTGACTTAGATTTATTAAACTTACCGTGATATCTATTCAAGTCAATATCGCCTAGTTGATCCTAGATCAAATGATCTTAATCCTGATATGATTAGGCTCAATCTCGAGAGGCTATTCGTGTTCTTTGATTTGTTAGTTAAGCGTACTTTTAGGTCAGGGTGATACGTACATTTTGGGAACACGGTAGTGCAATTGAGTGGGAGCGCTAGCATAAACATGGAATCTATAGCTTCTATCTGGCGAATAGTAAGCAAAGGATGATCTCCTTCGAGCTTGACCAAACGAACATAAATGGTGGAGTACTCATTTCACATAATCTGAAATATCATTTATACGGGGTCAAGTGTTTTAAGGAATAAATACATTGTAGGGTGTAACAGTAATTTAATCCTTTTACAGTGTAGATCATTCATATAGAGGATCAGTGATCAAATTAGGATTATAACAATGGATAACTAATGATGTGTCTATATGGTGGAACATATAGAGCATTCTATATACTGAGAGTGCAATTCTAAGTTCTATGCGTGGATTCAACGAAGAATTAATAAGTTAGTGAATTTTAGTGATAAATTCTTGATCTACTTATTGGAAGCTCGGTTATATAGACCCATGGTCCCCGCACTAGTTGAGATAATATTGCTTGTAAGACTCATATAATTGATTTTGATTAATCAATTATAATTCTCAAATTAGACTATGTCTATTTGTGAATTTTTTCACTAAGTAAGGGCAAAATTGTAAAGAAAGAGTTTTAGGGGCATATTTGTTAATTATGATACTTTGTATGGTTCAATTAATAAATATGATAAATGAAAATATTATTTAATAATTATTTATAGTTATTAAATAGTTAGAATTGGCATTTAAATGGTTGAATTAGAAAATTGGGGTTTTTGAGAAAATCAGATGCAGAAAAGATAAAACTGTAAAATTGCAAAAAGTGAGGCCCAAATCCACATGTATAGGGCCGGCCACATTTGTATGGTTTTCCCTCTGATTTTTTCATTATTTTAATGCCAAATAATTCAAACCTAACCCTAGTGGAATGCTATAAATAGATAGTGAAGGCTTCAGGAAAATTACACTTTTTCCTGACACTTTCTGAATCAGAAAAACCTGAGCCTTCTCTCTCCCTATCTTTGGCCGAACCCACTCTCTCTCTCTCTTCCTCTTGAATTTCGAAATCCTTAGTGTATGAGTAGTGCCCACACACAGCAAGTGATACCTCAATCATAGTGAGGAAGATCGTGAAGAAAGACTTTCAGCAAGAAGGAGTTTCAGCATCAAAGATTCAGAGAAAGAGATCCAGGTTCAGATATTGATAATGCTCTGCTACAGAAAGGAATCAAGGGCTAGATATCTGAACGGAAGGAGTCATTATGTTCCGCTGCACCCAATGTAAGGTTTCTTAAACTTTATATCTGTTTAATTTATCGTTTTAGAAAGTTCTTATTTAGGATGTTAATAAATATACTTGTGAGTAGATCTAAGATCCTGGTAAAATAATTTCCAACAACTGGTATCAGAGCCATGGTAATTGATTTACTTGCAAGAAATTTGGACTTTAAAACGATTGTTTGTTTGTTTTTTCGATGGTATCATGTTGTATTGAGTGTTATTTGATGATTGATTGATGTTTGTGAATTTTCGTAAAACATAATTGCGATTCTGTTTCTGGAATTATTTTTATTGGATAGTATGGAAAAAATTAAGCAAGTTACTTTTTTACAGAACTCAATTTCGATTTAATTTGAATTAGTTATGATTTTTTGAAGATTCGAAAAAATCGGAGCTGTGCTGAAATTTTCCTGCGATCGCGAAAACTGTCCGTACAGCTCACAATTTTTTTGTTTTTCTTCGTTTTTTCATGCTTTTTCATGGAATTAACTTCCGATTTTTTGTGTAGTTCTATATTTATACTATTACTATTCCTAATTCAATTCTAATTATCATTTTGAATTAATTTAATATTTTTTTAAAAAAATTAATTCAAGATATTATTGTAATTTGAATTTGAAAATAGTTAGTATCTATCTTTTTGCTTAATTATCTATCTTATTTTTAAATTTGATTATATCTTATCTTATTTTTAAATTTAAGGTCAGATTTTAAATTTTTTAAATAATTTGACCTTATTTAAATTTAAAATAAGATAACTATAATCATGTAATTTTAAATAGATATAAGATATTTTGCTAACTTTTAAATTTTGTTATTTTATTTATTTAAATTACATTTAAAATCTGAAAAAGATATTCATTTATCTTTTCTAATTTTTTATTTAATTTTTATTTATAAAATAACATTTAAATTTTAAAAGTAGTTAGCAAATTTTGAAATGATATTTAGGTTGGTTGAAACCTAATTTTTCAAAATTGTACGTTTAATTTTAAATTTAAATTTTTTTTAAAAATTTTCGAATTTTTTTTTATTTTATTTTAATTTTTTGAAAATAAATATTTTATTTATTTAATTAATTATTTCGAAATTAATTATTTAATTTAAAATTAAATAAATCCTACATCCAACTATCCAGCTAACCTTGTTGCAGGAGTATGTGTTTTAGCTTGTCTGTAAGTTTTCAAAACCTATTATTACTTGATTGCAAATAGCCATGGTTACTTTTTGCCAGATCTAATGATCTGATGGCTCCCTTGGTCAAGTTAATAATTTGTAACAGGTATATTTACAATCTTCTTTAATCTGTGTATGACCTAGCAACATGATAGGACCCATCCAAAGTTTGCCTGTGTGAGCCTATGTGTTTAATTTTATTATAGATGCATATAGGTTGCTGTTGCTAAAATAAATTATCATAGTTCTTGATAGAATTTATTTAGGCCCATTTAGTTTTTGGGTCTATTCAATTAATAACAGTTGTTCTTATTAAGGTTAAATTCCTCTCTTTTGGGCCTTGTGTGAGAGTTGGGAGCCATAGAAGTGGGTACGACATACTGAACCCAGCACCCCCTCACATGAACCACCCCAATTGTGAAGGCTCATTTGCCTGATTTGAATAACTGTACTAGGTTAATTAAACTAGTTTAACCTAATAAAATTGATTAGCAACATAATTAATTTCATTTATTTTGAAATTAATTTAAGAAAATTATAGTTTAAAGAATTTTTTATTCTAAGCTAAACTATATGTATTTTCTTGTATTTAATTAAATATAGAATTATAACCATCTAGATTCTTTCTGGAGCTTAATTTAAATTTTTCATTAAATATTCCTATTTAAGTTGATATTTAGTTATCTACAACTAACCAACTTAAATCTGAATATCTTTTGAATTTCAAATTTTAAAATTAAGTTGAGGAATTTTAGGCATTGATTATTAAGATTCTTTAGATATTTTTTAAGTTAATATCTTTTCGAATATTAATTTAAAATGGAATATTTTAGATATTTTTTAGGTTAATATCTTTTCGAATATTAACTTAAAATAGAATATTTTTAAATTAAGTGGTTACAACTTAATTTTTGATATTTAATTAAATTTAAATTTGAAAATATTTAAGTTCTAGATTTTTTCTAATACAACTTAAATTAGATATTTTTTCAAATTTTGTGGAAAAGATACTTAGTTAAATAAGATATTTTCTAGATAGTTATTTCTAGACTACTTATTATTTCTAATATTAAATAGGAAAATATTATACATTGTGAAATTAATTATTTTAAATAATTAATTTTGGTACAATTTATTTTTTCCTAGTATTAAACTAGAGATTAATAATTAAGCCTTCTCTACACTTAATTATTTATTTCTTGAATTTAATACATTTAATTAATTTGAAAATTAAATATCTAAGTTGATTTTCATCATGACACTTAAATATTTCTTTTTCATGACACTTAATTAAATAGAAAATTATTTTTAGTTGAAATTTATTTTTTCAACTAAATTTAAATAATTTTCAAAATATATTTTTTCTTTATTTTATTAATCAAATTTCGAAATTGCATTTCTTAAATGCTGGAATTTCGAATTTTATTTGAAAAATAGATTAAAGTTGTAAATTATTTATTTTAATTTTGGATCAACTTAAATCAATGATTTTTTCGTTAATTGATTAATTTAAAATAATTGAATTAAAGTATATTATTAGAAATTGAATTAATTAGTCAAAGAAAAATCTAGATAGATGATATTTTGCTTGAAGTATTTTTCTAGTGTATTTAATTAAATAGAAAATTAATATTTAAGTTGATTTTCATCATCATACTTAAATATTTGAAATTTTTCTTATATATTTAATTAAATAGGAAAAAAAAAATTTTGTTGTAAATTAATTTTATTAATTAATTTTGGGCCAACATTAAATTAGAATAATTTTTCCAAGATTTATTTTTTATTTTAACATGCATTTTTCAAAAATTGTATTCTTAAATACTTTAATTTTTCGAAATGCAATATATATTTATAGAAAATAAATTTGAGTTGTAAATTAATTTAAATTAATTTTGTAACAACTTAAATTGAATATTTTTCTAAATATTTATTGGAAATTATTACTAAGATGGAAATAATTCATGTTATTTTCATAACCATCTAAGTAAAATTTATAAATATTAAATTAAAATTTATATTTAGAATTTTTCATTCTAAATTGGAAATTTTAATTAAATAAATATATATTTAAAATAAATAGAATAAATAAAGAGAATCAAAGAAAATGCAACTCTTTTTAAATAATGAGCTTTATTATTAAGACATTCGATCTCCATTGTGGGTTTTACACCGCGTTTGTTTTAGTGAGTAATCCTCCCTAATGGAGGAACGTTCATTAGCAATTTTGCACCGTTTAACCTCGCATGATAAGTAATTTGTAAGTGTTTTGTATGGTATGGATCACCCTAATGGTGGCGACCATACTTGACTTGCAAATTGCGAAACAATGGTGGAAGCTCATAAGATAGAATTGCCTTGACTCTCGCCTAAACGGGACAACGCTGAATTCCAATCTTGATTGAATAAAAGGTTGCTAGAATGTTTAACATTTTAGACGAGCTGACAACTCTATTCAATGAATGGTAGCTTTGACTCTCGCCTAAACGGGACACTGATATCAGTTTGTTGAAAACCTTGGAAATTATTTAGGATTATAAGTTTTAGTATTTTCACTTGTCATTCCTACTTGCTATATGCTTATAATTTCTGAATTGTGTATGAATTTATATTGAACCATGTTATTTTCTGTTATTAAGTTGTAGTTTAATTTCGAATCTTCATTGTTGGTCTAACTTGGCTTGTTTATCTAATGAGATAAATCCCTAGTGGATTTTCACCATTAGACATACATAATAGTGTTAGATCTCGAAAGATAAATATTGTATATGCGACATCTAGCTGTTCATCAATTGATGACACCTTAGACTAGTATTTTTACGATATGAAACAAGAAGATTGTATAAATAAGATTACTTTGACTTTCGCTAATCGAAGCATCGTTGGATTCTTATTTTAAACGAAATTATCCTAATTCCTCTTAGCTTATTCATTTCGAATTAGCTCAATAACATATCATTGGATGAATGGTCTATAAATCATTTCATGTCATTCTATATTTCTCTTAAGAAATTAAATGACGCATATGATTATAATCCCGAAATTCTATTCCCAATTGATATAAATCTTCAATCTTAGAAATCTCCTACTTGTATGGGCAAATCTGACTTAGAGTTTGAATTTGTAGTGGTGGTCCAAGATAGAATTACTCATTATATTTGGTGTAAATTTAAGTCTTTGACTTTAATTTTAGATTCCAAATAGAAATTTTCTTATATTTCTAATTCCAGAATACAATACAGTTACACTTTCTCAAGTGTTTAATATCCATCTTCTATTAATGGATTAAAACTGTATGGAATATGAGTTAGGTATTCTGTGACCAGGATCCACTTGTAATATTCTAAGAACTCTTTGATGTAACTAAACCTATGTCATCAAAAGACACTACCATTTTTTTTAATCTATGGCATTTGTATCTTGTTCATAGTGGATTTGACAAGATCAATCTCTGCAAAGAGTTAATATGCCTATATCCAGTGAAAGTAAGTTCATCTCATTCGCAGATGGATGCACATTCAGGGGTGAATATGAGTTTTTCGCTGTATTCTTAAAATGAAAACTCTAGATTATACCTTTTATGCAAAGAAATTTGAAATGTTTGAAAAATTTCATTAATTTCTAGCAATGGTTAAAACCATTAAGGTAAGTGGTTAAAGATCTTGCGAACTGATAGGGGTGGAGAAATAGTTAGTAGATATGCAGTTCAAAGATCATTAAATTGATTTTTGAATTATATCCAAAGTTACCTCCCCAGAAATTTCGATTTGCATATTGATGATTAGTTACTAGTCGTTGCCTAAATCCTTCTATGGTAATACAATTTCAAAATGATGTAATGGTTAGGTGCTTAATGTAAATCATTACTAGATTCATGGATGACCTAATCAAAATCTTAAGAAAAGCTAGAACTGTTAACCATGGTTTGTTAGCTATTCTAAGTGATTAGGGGTGGACCATCCCATTGTCAATAGATAAGAAAGTGTTTGTTCAAACAAATACTACTGTTCTAAGAAAATGACTAAGTCTGAAAACAAGTAGCAAATAAAGGAGATATTTTTCTTGATTCCAAAAGTGTTCTATCATCTTATATAACATATGATGATCCCACTGCCTCTGTTGTCTTGTCACAACTGAAGAGATCAATAGCATTTAGTTTTCTTCGACATAATTCACGGTACCTTGTCGTAGTGGGAGAGTTTCTAGGAACTCACCTTCTTATGACTTGGGAGACACTAGTGATTAAAATCCATTGTGAGTTTAAACAAGTAATGGATTGTCAAGATAAGAAACTAAGAAGAAAGCCAATAGAACTATGGTTTAATCCATTCACATGGAATAACCTAAAGTTTTTTATTACAAGGACATAAAAGGAAATTTTAGTTAATAAGTCTATTCTATGGACTTAACAAACTTCCTGTTCCTAGTATTATAGGTTTGAGTTTATCTAAACCTATGGCTTGTGGTATACCTGGTAATTACTTACTCTAATGCAAGCAACTTACTTTAGTAAGATGCTGAAGCATTTTCTTTCTAATGGCAATCTATAGAAGCTTCACAACTTCTTAGGTATAGATTTTATTTATCTAAGGAAAAGTTTCAACTATTCCAGAAAAGATAAAGCCATGAGAGAATTTCTTAAATCAACAGTGAGAGGTCTTAGATATGCTTTTGTATGCCTTAGACCAGACACCTGCTGTTGAGTGGGAGTAATGAGTAGGTATCAGATAAATCCAGGAGAAGAACATTGGAAGATAATCAAGTAAATCTTAAGATTAAGAAGAGGAACTATATGTTAGTCTATAAGGGTATGTTTAAAACTCTTAGACTACACCATATCAGATTTCGAAATTTGCCTTTGTGCTAGTAAATCTTTCTGATAAGATGGTGGTTACTCTGGGGGTGGAATAGTGATTTTGGAGAAGTGTAAAAACCTATCTGAAGTCTCTAGGTCTACCAGAGAGAGACTGAATGTTAAAGCTGCAGGAAAGGTACTTATTTAGTCTAAGGAAAGTTCTATACATTTTTGGCATCATTCCAAATTGCCTTAAACTACTAGTGTTAATTTCCTGATTAACCAAAAGTAGTTGCCAAAGATATAGAATCCAGTATCCCAAGAGAGTAGACATATAGAGAGGAATTTCACATTATCAATTATTTTGTGATTAAGGAAGAGTAATGGTGGAGAAAAGGTTGTGGTTAATTCAACCTTTCAGATCCTATTACGAGGAGTTTACTACTACTACACTTGATTTGTATATCGAGGTGTTGAGATTATTTGAAACGCACTTTTTGTTTTATATTAGTGCAAGTGGGAGTTTGTTGGGTTTTATACCCTAAATAAAACTCATTTCAATATAATCAAATTTACTTATTAATATAGATCAGAAATAACATTTAATGTTGCATGGTTCACATGATTTATTTCATGATTATATGTACATAATGTATAAACTCATCTGAAACCCTTTTCACATACTTGATCCTGTTTATTGTGCCGTCAACACATTGGAAAGTAAACATGACTATGTGAATAAAGTTTCCTAGATTTATTAGACATAGGGTTTTACTGATATGATAATCTACAACAGAGTTTACTTGCATTTGGATAAATGCTATGTTCTTTCCAGAGCATTGGTTAAAGTAAAGCTCAGGTTGGATGCATGGAGTATGCATCGGAAGGGACCGATATTGAACTTTGACTTAGATTTATTAAACTTACTGTGATATCTATTCAAGTCAATATCGCCTAGTTGATCCTAGATCAAATGATCTTAATCCTGATATGATTAGGCTCAATCTCGAGAGGCTATTCGTGTTCTTTGATTTGTTAGTTAAGCGTACTTTTAGGTCAGGGTGATACGTACATTTTCGGAACACGGTAGTGCAATTGAGTGGGAGCGCTAGCATAAACATGGAATCTATAGCTTCTATCTGGCGAATAGTAAGCAAAGGATGATCTCCTTCGAGCTTGACCAAACGAACATAAATGGTGGAGTACTCATTTCACATAATCTGAAATATCATTTATACGAGGTCAAGTGTTTTAAGGAATAAATACATTGTAGGGTGTAAATGTAATTTAATCCCTTTACAGTGTAGATTATTCATATAGAGGATCAGTGATCAAATTAGGATTATAACAATGGATAACTAATGATGTGTCTATATGGTGGAACATATAGAGCATTCTATATACTGAGAGTGCAATTCTAAGTTCTATGCGTGGATTCAACGAAGAATTAATAAGTTAGTAAATTTTAGTGATAAATTCTTGATCTACTTATTGGAAGCTCGGTTATATAGACCCATGGTCCCCGCACTAGTTGAGATAATATTGTTTGTAAGACTCATATAATTGGTTTTGATTAATCAATTATAATTCTCAAATTAGACTATGTCTATTTGTGAATTTTTTCACTAAGTAAGGGCGAAATTGTAAAGAAAGAGTTTTAGGGGCATATTTGTTAATTATGATACTTTGTATGGTTCAATTAATAAATATGATAAATGACAATATTATTTAATAATTATTTATAGTTATTAAATAGTTAGAATTGGCATTTAAATGGTTGAATTAGAAAATTGGTGTTTTTGAGAAAATCAGATGCAGAAAAGATAAAACTACAAAATTGCAAAAAGTGAGGCCCAAATCCACATGTATAGGGCCGGCCACTTTTGTAGGGTTTTCCCTCTGATTTTTTCATTATTTTAATGCCAAATAATTCAAACCTAACCCTAGTGGAATGCTATAAATAGATAGTGAAGGCTTCAGGAAAATTACACTTTTTCCTGACACTTTCTGAATCAGAAAAACCTGAGCCTTCTCTCTCCCTATCTTTGGCCGAACCCACTCTCTCTCTCTTCCTCTTGAATTTCGAAATCCTTAGTGTATGAGTAGTGCCCACACACAGCAAGTGATACCTCAATCATAGTGAGGAAGATCGTGAAGAAAGACTTTCAGCAAGAAGGAGTTTCAGCATCAAAGATTCAGAGAAAGAGATCCAGGTTCAGATATTGATAATGCTCTGCTACAGAAAGGAATCAAGGGCTAGATATCTGAACGGAAGGAGTCATTATGTTCCGCTGCACCCAATGTTGGGTTTCTTAAACTTTATATCTGTTTAATTTATCGTTTTAGAAAGTTCTTATTTAGGATGTTAATAAACATACTTGTGAGTAGATCTAAGATCGTGGTAAAATAATTTCCAACACCTCTTTCTAGTGCTTGCAACGGAATGGAAATATTTAGTATTTTTATCACCCGAATTTAGCCAGAATTGTTTCGATCTTTGTTTCCAGAATACTTCACGTTGAGCCAAAACCTCAGAAAGATTCGCTTTCTCTTGCTGGTGTTGTTGAACTAAGCTCGGGTCCCTTCCCCATTTTGAATTTCTAATCTGCTTTTTACATTGGTCAATACGCTTTCGAAAATCCCCAGTGATCTCTCGACCCCACTTCTCCAACACCTCCCCACATTTTTGTATCTTTTATTGAATATTGTTCAAACCCGACCCCTCCCAACACCCCTCAACCAACTGTTTGCACAATGGCTCCATTAGCCAAGCATTCTTGAAGCGAAAAGAATGAAAGGAACCAGTAGGGGACGCACCTTTAAACACCAAAAGAATGGGACAATGGTCGGATGTAGAGAACTCCAGGTTGTAAAGAATCGGTTGAGGGAAAGCAGACAACCACTCATTAGTCACTAATGCTTTGTCGAGTCTTTCTTCTATCCAGTTGTCACTATTCCTTCCTTTCTCCCAAGTAAACGGGTATCCAACAAGAGGCAAGTCGATTAAGTTACAATCATCCAAAGCTCCAATGAAACCCTCAATGATTCGATCCGGGTACAACCTATCCCCTCTTTTTTTCAAGATGAGAACCCAAATTGTTCATGTCTCCCATGAGACTCCATGGAAGAGTACTATCATTTTTAATAGAACGAAGGAGGTCCCAGGTTTTGAATCGTAGTTGTCGTTTAGGCTCCCCATAAACTCCCGTAAACCTCCATTGAACACAGTGTTGTATCTGAATAGTAGCATCAATGTGATTAAAAGAAAACCCCTGAATTACCACATCACTAGTATCCTTCCATAACAGGGCCAGGCCTCCACTATGCCCACGTGCATCAACCACAAAACAACTATCAAAGCCCAATTGGACTCTAATAAACTCCATACTAGTCTTATTACACAAAGTTTCACAAAGAAATAACAAATTGGGCTTCTTTTGGAACACAAGGTCCGCTAAGAATTGTTTGGCCCGTGGGTTTCCCAAGCCCACGATAATTCCAACTTAAGCAACTCATGGCTCTAGGCGGGTCTGAAAACCAGAACCCGCCAAAGACCCATTTTTTGGAATCCCCACAATGTCATGTTCCATAACATGCATAACATCATTAAACTCCTTCTCCAGTGGGCCCACATTCCCCACTATATTATCTGGCCTTCTTCTCTTCGAGTCAACTACATTAGTAATAGAAGAATCAAAGAAATTCCCTCTATTAGTAACATTTAAAGTCAAATCTTCTTCATTGATTTCCATATTCCCCTTGATATTGCCACGTCCCTCATTTTGTGCCTGATTATTTGTGATTACAGAGCCATGAAATTTGCCAACCAATTCCCCCATTACCTCCAGATTTCTAGGAATCAGCATCACGCTCTGATCTGATCTGCTAGCAAGACAATCCTAACGTGTTTCATCTCGGACCACCGCCCCTGACTGGAGCCACTGCTCCCCAAAGGTCGATTGTCTTCTCTGTGTCGATGCCCTCAAGTCCAGGTCGTACGGCTTCTCTTGGAGATGCAACGGCTTCAAAAAAAAGTCTTGGACAAAACTTCTCCGAGTGTCCGATGATTCCGCAAATGAAGCAAAAAGTAGGCAATCTTTCATACTTCATATTCACCCAGTACCAAGATGAATCCTCATTACTAATCTTCATTCGACGTTTGATTGGTTTTCCAACATTAATCTGAACCCGAACACGTAAATAGTCCCTCCAAACACCCACAAAGTTATTCGGATTCGATTCAACAAACGATCCAATATAGTTTCCTAATGCTATCACAACACTGAGTGTCATGTTTCCAATTTGTAAATCGTAGAGTTGAACCCACATGTCAACATGGTTGATTTCAACAAGCCTTAAATTCTCTCCCTCCTTCAGCCTAGTGAAAATAAAAGGCTTCCTATAATAAGTCCACGGGCTTCCATCAATGACCCTTTGTATATCAATTTCATGATAGAATTGAAAGAGGAATAAATTCAGATTAAGCTCCTTGACATACATTCCCATCCCTGGTTGCCAAAGAAATGCCATCATGTTCTAAAAAACATTGAAATCAAAAACACGACTTGTTAGAAGTTTCCCCACCAAGCACCACCTTGTGTCTATCACCACCTCTTCTACCCTGTTCACTGGGACCCTTAGCACTTCTTCCTCTTCTTCCTCCAGAACAACAACATCACCTCTAGATTCCATGACCCTTCCTTCACTACTGCTACATGCCATGATAGCAAACACATGAACCAGATCAAAGCACAACACTCAAATCAGAGAGACAACCAACGTATCAGGAGATACGACTAATTTCATTGCTATATATTTACATTACTTTAAAATGGAAATAGATTATTTTAAGTTACAAAAATATTCCCAATTAAAATTTGATATATATGTAAAACTTTTTAAAAAAAATTATAATAATAATTAATAAGGGTAAAAATAATAATTCCTAATTTAAGAAATAATGAGTGTAGGTTTAATACCCTGAATTAAGAAATGGATTAGCAAAACTCTAATTAGATAATTATGAATAATTGAGGAATTATATTATTATATAGTTCAATATATGTGAATTTATATGAATTTTAATATGTTAAGACCCCGTTGGTGAGCCAGGGGCATTTTAGTAATTATGATCCAAGAAGGGTAAAATGATGAAATTAATTTAATTACGTGCTTAATAGAACTATATTATTATATAGTATGTCTGTGTTGTCTTTTCAGGTGTGTTCTGACAGGTTGGCGCGGTATAGTCACAACCGGGCATTTCGGGTCGAACTGGGTTCGGACCCGAAATGTAAATTGGATTGATTTATTTGGCATTTTTATTATGGGTGATAATCTGAAATTTATATGGTATTATTTGAGTGTGAAATGGCAATATTGCCCTCGAAAATGTGTATGCATGATTAATTGGCCCTAAGGGTATTTTGGTCATTTGACCTCTTTCTATTATATTTGGAAAATTGGATTTTATTAAGAAAATCAAAGTAATTTCTGCTTAATTCTTTCTCTCACCCTCTCCCTCTCCCTCTCTTACCCTCTTGATTGCCAAAGCTTGAATTGTGGAAGAAGAGCTTGGTTTTGGCTTGTTTGAAGCTTGAGTTTGGAGGATAGATCTTTGTTCTTGTTTTGTGGTAAATTAAGGTAGCTTTTTATGATCTTAATCTTGTGTTAGTTGCTGAATTTTATGGTTGAAAAACATGTATTTGATGATAGGTTGCATGCTTAGTGAATTGGATGTTTGAGCTTGTTAATCTTGTGGAAATTGAGCTCCTATTTACCGTGTCCTTTGTTGTTGTTGAGCTTGGACAGAGATTGTATGGTATTTCTAGGTTGGAATTTCATGTTTAAAGTGATGTTTTCATGGCTGGAATTTATTTGAGCTGTTAGAGATGAAGCTCTTGTTCAAGAGCTTAAAGTGCCATGGTTATGCATGATCTTTGTGTTGTTTGAGCAGTTTAAAGTTTTAAGTTTATGGCTTGAATTAATGTTTGGAGCATGAATTTAAATTCCTTGTTGATTGCTAGCAACTATATTGGTTAATTTGTGGGTTTGGTTGAGAAATTGGAGTGATTTGGTTGGGTTTGGTAGCTGAAAATCGTATAGAAGCTGCTGGTTTTCTGGGTTCTGCACCGAGATGCCGCAACATGCTCTGGAGCATGCCGCGGCCCGCTCCTCTGAGTGGACCTGGGAATTTGTCCCAGGTGCCGCGGCATGGTTTGGGCATGCCGCGGCCCGCCCTCGTATTTTTGGGCAGTTTTGAGTTAATTTTCAAAAGTTCGTAACTTTTGATTTCGAACTCCAATTATGGAGTTCTTTATATCGTTGGAAAGCTCGTTACGAGCTCTGTATGATTAGCTGAATTTTAAATGCCATGCTTGAATTTTTATGACTTGAAAGTCAGGGGTTAACCCTAAGTGTGAATTATCCCGGATTTGTGTGACTAGGATTACCGGCACCTGATCAGGAGCACCCGGGGATTCAGAATCTCTTTCTATTGATGGACAACAGGTAAGACAGTGATTAGCACGTAGATTATGCGCAGTGGCACTTATATTGAGAATGATATGCATGAAGGTTTAGTAACCGGGATTAGGGTTATTTAATAGGAACGGTCTAATAGCTTAGGGTTATTACCCTATTTATAAATGTGTATAATTCCATGCCATGTTATTTGAAATGAGATTTAGGGATTATGCGCTCAAGGCATAATCGGGTTGGACTCGGTAACCATAACTGAGATGCACCAATTCTAAGGCCTTAATGTATTTAGACGTGTGAGAGCGACACGTGAGTCTACGTCATGTAGATTTAAATAGATATGTGAGCGCAACACATAGGTCTACGCCACGTAGACATAAATGGGCATGTTGATATAATAATCAGGTCTGTGTTATACAGACATATGTGAATGAGCATATTATATTTGTTATGATTTATACTGTCTTGCTGGGCTTGGCTCACGGGTGCTCTACTGTGCAAGAAAGGGTAAGGCATTAGCTGATCAGCTATGAGTTTCAGGAGCAGGGCAAAGAATGTACATGTTCAAGCCATATCAGACCAAGCGGGTTAAAGGTCTATCAGTGATGACTTTTGAATTCTATTTTGCCGTTTAGGTCGGCTAGAAAGAAATGACTCGTAATAGCGTTTGTAAATATTTTTGGGATCCCAACTGTTTAAAAGTTTAAAAGTATTACAAGTTTTATTTTCATTATGTTTAATTTAAAAGTTTAAATTGTTCGCTATTTTGATTAGTAATCCTGATTAGAGGATTAGGATTCCATAAGTATTTTGGGTATCGTGCCTAATTATTTAGGGTGTTACAATTTGGTATCAGAGCGCCAAGATTTTTAAACTTCCTGTAGACCGTCTGAACATGTACATTCGTCGTCAGAGATAAGCTCGACTCATGGTGCAATAAGTATTGAGAGTAAATACTTGATTGTTTGTGTGATCATCTGTTTATCGCTTTCCATTTTAGGCAGTATGCAAGCATCTAGAGTATGTATGTGTTATGTGTGATGCCATGCTAATAAATGCTATTTGTTTATGTGAATATGTATGAGGTAAATAGATGAGTTAGGGTTTAAGGCAATAAGTGCGTAAGTGTGGTATTGGTGCTTAACTCGCTCGGGTTGTTGATTACAGGGGTACTAGTAATGGAACTTCCGCAATTATCTAGACCACAGGGCGAGCAAGTAGAGCCCGGAGCTACCCAAACCGATCCACCAGCACTGCCTCCACCTCCGCAGAATACGGGGGATAATGCGGGGGCTGTTAATGCTAATCCACCTGCTGACTGGCAGCAGATGTTTCATGAAATGCGAAGTGTCGTACTTCGTCAAGAGGAAGAGTTGCAACGTTTAAGGCAACAAGCGGCCCTAGTTAATCAAGGGTTACCACCAGCTCCTGTGCTAGTGGTGGGTAACCAAGGGTATATTATGCCGCACCAGGACTCTGTGTTCGAGCGGTTTGTGAAGCTACAACCTCTCGCTTTTCTGGGAGGTATTGATATTATTAAGGCCGATCAGTGGATGAGCACTGTTATCCGTATCCTCGATAATATGGGGGTGACGGGAACTGAGAGGGTGAATTATGCGGCCTTTATGTTTCAAGATCATGCCCGCGTCTGGTGGGATATAGTGAATTAGACCCGAGATGTCAGTGTGATGACACGGGAAGAGTTTAAGAAACTTTTTGAGGAATAGTTTTATAACGTTGCAGTGAGGACTTCACACCAGGAAGATTTTGTGAAGTTGACTCAGGAGAAGATGTCTGTGGCCGAGTATACTCTGGAATTCGATCGGTTATCTAAATTTGCTGGTGATCTGGTGCCTACAGATTTCACCAGAAAGTAGAAGTATGTTCGAGGACTGAATGCTACAATCAGTCGAGACTTGAAAATTACCACATCCCATGACACTCTGTATAAGAGAGTGGTAGACTTGGCCTTAATTGCTGAGGAGGTCGAGCAGCAAGTAATGAAAGAGCACGCTGCAAAGGATGATGTCATGGCATCAAATCCTTCTGCTAGTGGTAATATAAGTAAGGGGATCGACAGTGGCAACCCTGAGCACAAACGGAAGGCTAAGGCTTCCGAAGCATTAGGGGGAAACAGAGGTGGTCGTCAGGGTCGCGGGTCCTCATTCCGATCATATCTAGAATGTCCTAAATGTAAGAAGCATCATCCTGGTGAGTGTCGAGCCAAGGCATGTTTTCAGTGTGGCATGGTGGGCCACTTTATCAGAGATTGTCCCCAAGCCAAGAAAGAAGATCCTAAGAAGAATACTGCTCAGAACCCGGGGTGACTTTTTACTATAACTTAGGCAGACGCTGATGCTAGCCCGTCAGTTGTGACAGGTCAGTTGTCTATTAATGGTTGTTCTTATACTGTGTTATTTGATTCGGGAGCTACTCATTCATATGTATCGAGTAGAGTGATAGAAAGTTTACATAAGCCATGTGATATTTATACTTCGGGGTTTGTAACCCTGTTACCCTCGGGAGACCTGATAGTATCCACAAGGTGGATTCGGTCCTTGTCTTTTTGGATTGACGGTTGTGAGTTGACCGCCAATTTGAGTTGCAATTATCTGATTTTGACATAATCCTGGGAATGGAATTTCTGTCTAAGTATGGAGCGATGATTGATTGTAAGCGGGAGATGGTGGTGTTTGAGCCCGATAGTGCTAACCCAGCAGTGTTCGTGGGTAAGGTACAAGGGGCACGCATACCGAGAATATCATTGTTGAAAGCTAAAGACCTGATGGGTAGAGGTTTTCTGCGGTTCATAGTTACTGCAGTGAACACCAGCCAACCTGTGACATCAGGGCCTGAGAATACGAGATTGGTATGCAAGTTCCTTGATGTCTTTCCAGAAGACTTGCAGGGATTGCCACCTACTAGAGAAATTTAATTTGTTATTGAATTGGCTCCGGGAGTGGATCCTGTATCTAAGGCACCGTACCGAATGGCTCCAGCTGAGTTGAAGGAATTGAAGATACAATTGCAAGAGTTATTGAATCTGGGATTTATCAGACCGAGCTACTCACCTTAGGGTGCTCCGGTTCTGTTTGTGAAGAAGAAAGACGGAACCTTGCGAATGTGTATTGACTACCGAGAGTTGAATAAGCTTACCATTAAGAACAAGTATCCTTTACCTCGAATTGATGATCTGTTTGATCAACTGAAGGGAAATACGGTCTTTTCCAAGATCGATCTTCGCTCAGGCTATCATCAGCTGAGAATTCGAGAGGAAGACATCCCAAAAACTGCGTTCCGTACTCGGTATAAACACTATGAATATCTTGTGATGTCTTTTGGACTCACTAATGCCCCGGCTGCATTCATGGATTTAATGAATCGGGTGTTTAAAGACTATCTGGATAGGTTTATGATTGTATTTATTGACGACATTTTGGTGTACTCTGAGTCAGAAGAAGAGCATGAGTTGCATCTCAGAGCAGTTTTGCAAAGGTTATGGGATCACAAACTTTATGCTAAATTCAAAAAGTGTGAATTCTGGTTATCTCGTGTCTCATTTTTGGGGCACATTATGGATAAAGATGGGATCATGGTGGATCCGACCAAAATTGAAGCTGTTCGGGATTGGCCAGCACCAAAATCAGCTACAGAGGTCAGAAGTTTTCTGGGTTATGCTGGTTATTATCGTCGGTTTGTTGAGGGTTTTTCAAAGATTGATGTACCCTTAACGGAGCTGACCTAAAAGAACGAGAACTTTGTTTGGACTGATCGGTGTGAGAAAAGTTTCTTGGAGTTAAAGCAACGCTTGATTATCGCTCCTGTACTAACTCTTCCTTCAGATAAGGAAAAGTTTGTGGTTTATTGTGATGCCTCGAGACAGGGTCTCGGCTGTGTGCTTATGCAGGCTAGGAGGGTGATAGCTTATGCTTCTCGGCAGTTAAAGGAGTACGAGCAGAGATACCCTACTCACGATCTAGAACTCGCAGCAGTGGTATTTGCGCTTAAGATTTGGCGGCATTACCTTTATGGCGAAAAATGTGAGATATACACTGATCACAAAAGTCTGAAATACTTCTTTACCCAGAAAGACTTGAATATGAGGCAGAGGCGTTGGTTAGAGTTGGTGAAGGATTATGATTGTGAAATCCTTTATCACCCTGGTAAAGCCAACGTGGTTGCTGACGCCTTGAGTAGAAAAGGTCAGAGTCAGTTGAATACTATGAAGAAAATCTCCCAACAGCTAGCAAATGAAATGACTCGAGCTAAGATTGAGTTGGTTGTGGGGAAATTGGCTAATATTACTCTGCAATCCACTCTTCTGGAGAGAATTAAAGAAGTACAAAAACAAGATTCAGAATTGATAAAAACCCGAGCTAGGGTTTCGGCTGGGAAGGCTAGTGACTTCTCAGTCGATGAAACGGGAATGTTGAGATTTGGAAATCGAATTTATGTGCCCATGGATGAGAACATCAAGAAAGAGATCATGGATGAATCTCATACGACTCCTTATTAAGTTCATCCAGGGTCAACAAAGATGTATCAAGACCTGAAAGCCATGTTTTGGTGGCCAGGCATGAAGAATGACATCGGTGAATATGTTGCAAAGTGCCTTACGTGTCAGCAAGTGAAAGTTGAGCACCAGCGACCTGCAGGGTTGCTGCAACCACTAAATATACCAGAATGGAAATGGGAAGATATAGCTATGGACTTCGTGGTAGGTATGCATAGAACCACGGGAAAATTTGACTCTGTATGGGTCATAGTGGACAGGTTTACAAAGTCTGCTCACTTTTTACCTGTTCGGACGAATTTCTCCATTGACCAGTATGCTGAATTGTATGTCAGAGAAATTGTCCGTCTTCATGGTGTCCCAAAGTCCATTGTGTCAGATAGAGATCCAAAATTTACATCGAGATTCTGGGAGAGTCTGCATCGAGCTATGGGTACTCAGTTAAAGTTCAGCACAACTTTTCATCCTCAGACGGATGGACAATCTGAGAGGACCATTCAGATTTTAGAGGACATGCTACGGGCATGTGTGCTTGACTTTGAAGGATCATGGGTAAAGTACCTTCCCCTGATCGAGTTCTCTTATAATAACAGCTATCAGGCAACAATCGGGATGGCGCCTTATGAACTTTTATATGGAAGAAAGTGTAGAACGCCCATTCACTGGGATGAAGTAGGTGAAAGAAAGTTCTTGGGTCCCGAAGCTGTTCAGAGAACAAGTGAGGCAGTTGACAAGATTAGAGCACGAATGCTCGCAGCTCAGAGTAGGCAGAAGAGTTATGCTGATCCAAAGCGTCGAGATATTGATTTTCAGGTCGGGGACATGGTATTTCTCCGAATATCTCCGATGCAAGGCATAAAACGCTTTGGGAAGAAAGGAAAACTTAGCCCGAGGTTCATTGGACCTTTTGAAATCCTTGAGAGGATAGGGCAAGTAGCGTACAGGTTGGCTATGCCCCCAGCGCTGGCAGCTGTACATAATGTGTTTCATGTTTCAATGCTTTGGAAATATGTCTCAGACTCATCCCATGTTCTGAGTTATGAAGCATTGGAACTTCCGCGAGACTTGTCATATGAGGAACAACCAGTGCAGATACTCGACAAAAGAGAGAAAGTCTTGAGAAGCAAGACTGTGGCACTGGTGAAAGTACTGTGGGGGAACAGTAAAGTAGAAGAGGCAACTCGGGAACTCGAGACGGATATGCAGTAGAAATATCCGGAGTTGTTCAAGTAAATTTCGGGACGAAATTTCTATAAGGAGGGGGTAATTGTAATACCTGGAATTAAGAAATGGATTAGCAAAACCCTAATTAGATAATTATGAATAATTGAGGAATTATATTATTATATAGTTCAATATATGTGAATTTATATGACTTTTAATATGTTAAGACCCCGTTGGTGAGCCAGGGGCATTTTAGTAATTATGACCCGAGAAGGGTAAAATGATGAAATTAATTTAATTACGTTCTTAATACAACTATATTATTATATAGTATGTCTGTGTTGTCTTTTCAGGTGTGTTCTGACAGGTTGACGCGGTATAGTCACAACCGGGCATTTCGGGTCGAACTGGGTTCGGACCCGAAATGTAAATTGGATTGATTTATTTGGCATTTTTATTATGGGTGATAATCTGAAATTTATATGGTATTATTTGAGTGTGAAATGGCAATATTTCCCTCGAAAATGTGTATGCATGATTAATTGGCCCTAAGGGTATTTTGGTCATTTGACCTCTTTCTATTATATTTGGAAAATTGGATTTTATTAAGAAAATCAAAGTAATTTCTGCTTAATTCTTTCTCTCACCCTCTCCCTCTCCCTCTCTTACCCTCTTGATTGCCAAAGCTTGAATTGTGGAAGAAGAGCTTGGTTTTGGCTTGTTTGAAGCTTGAGTTTGGAGGATAGATCTTTGTTCTTGTTTTGTGGTAAATTAAGGTAGCTTTTTATGATCTTAATCTTGTGTTAGTTGCTGAATTTTATGGTTGAAAAACATGTATTTGATGATAGGTTGCATGCTTAGTGAATTGGATGTTTGAGCTTGTTAATCTTGTGGAAATTGAGCTGCTATTTACTGTGTCCTTTGTTGTTGTTGAGCTTGGGCAGAGATTGTATGGTATTTCTAGGTTGGAATTTCATGTTTAAAGTGATGTTTTCATGGCTGGAATTTATTTGAGCTGTTAGAGATGAAGCTCTTGTTCAAGAGCTTAAAGTGCCATGGTTATGCATGATCTTTGTGTTGTTTGAGCAGTTTAAAGTTTTAAGTTTATGGCTTGAATTAATGTTTGGAGCATGAATTTAAATTCCTTGTTGATTGCTAGCAACTATATTGGTTAATTTATGGGTTTGGTTGAGAAATTGGAGTGATTTGGTTGGGTTTGGTAGCTGAAAATCGTATAGAAGCTGCTGGTTTTCTGGGTTCTGCACCCAGATGCCGCGGCATGCTCTGGAGCATGCCGCGGCCCGCTCCTTTGAGTGGACCTGGGAATTTGTCCCAGGTGCTGCGGCATGGTTTGGGCATGCTGCGGCATGCTCTGGAGCATGCAGCGGCCCGCTCCTCTGAGTGGACCTGGGAATTTGTCCCAGGTGCCGCTGCATGGTTTGGGCATGCCGCGGCCCGCCCTCGTGTTTTTGGGCAGTTTTGAGTTGATTTTCGAAAGTTCGTAACTTTTGATTCCAAACTCCAATTTGGTAGTTCTTTATATCGTTGGAAAGCTCGTTCCGAGCTCTATATGATTATCTGAATTTTAAATTCCATGCTTGAATTTTTATGAGTTGAAAGTCAGGGGTTAACCCTAAGTGTGAATTATCCCGAATTTGTGTGACTAGGATTACCGGCACCTGATCAAGAGCACCTGGGGATTCGGAATCTCTTTTTATTGCTGGACAACAGGTAAGACAGTGATTAGCACGTAGAGTATGCGCAATGACGCTTATATTGAGAATGATATGCATGAATGTTTAGTAACCGGGATTAGGGTTATTACCCTAATAGGAACGGTCTAATAGCCTAGGGTTATTACCCTAGTGATAAATGTGTATAATGCCATGCCATGTTATTTGAAATGAAATTTAGGGATTATGCGCTCAAGGCATAATCAGGTTGAACTCGGTAACCATAACCGAGATGAACCAATGCTAAGGCCTTAATGTATTTAGACGTTTGAGAGCAACACGTGGGTCAACGTCATGTAGATTTAAATAGATGTGTGACCGCAACACATAGGTCTACGCCACGTAGACATAAATGGGCATGTTAATATAATAATAAGGTATGTGTTATACAGACATATGTGAATGAGCATATTATATTTGTTATGATTTATACTGTCTTGTTGGGCTTGGCTCACGGGTGGTCTACTGTGCATTAAAGGGTAAGGCATTAGCTGATCAGCCATGAGTTTCAGGAGCAGGGCGAAGAATGTACATGTTCAAGCCATATCAGATCAAACGGGTTAAGGGTGTATCAGTGATGAACTTTTGAATTCTATTTTGCCGTTTAGGTCGGCTAGAAAGAAATGACTTTTAATAGCGTTTGTAAATATTTTTGGGATCCCAACTGTTTAAAAGTTTAAAAGTATCACAAGTTTTATTTTCATTCTGTTTAATTTAAAAGTTTAAATTCTGCGCTATTTTGATTCCATAAGTATTTTGGGTATCGTGCCTAAGTATTTAGGGTGTGACAGTAGGAGGATTGCCACTCCCACTGCTCAATCACAAATTAAGGTGGCTTTCACGTATTTTGTTCCCATTCCTTAAAAAATTATGGCGCGTTTATTATACTGTAATTAGAATCAGAATAATCAATGATAGAAATGTATTGGTTTAAAGTCGAAAATAATCGAAAACAATATTTTATTATGCTGTTTACCAAATTGTCAGGAAAGAAAACCAAAATCATATTATTTTGTTTACATAACTAGAAAAAGTGATCAAAATGCTTTAATTTGATAAAATTTTCATTATTAGAACATGTAATTTTTTTTCTGTTTATTGATTTTTAAAGGGTATATTTATCTTTTTTATTTTTAATTAATAAAATAAAAATTAAAATAAATTAGTTAGGAAAGGGAAAGGGAAAGGCAAAGGGAAAGGGAAAGGGGAAGGTATTCCCTATAAAAACGGGGAGAACTTTTCCTTTTATTTTTTCCTAATTTGTGTAGGTCCCATTGCTTTCTCCTTTTTCAAAATTTAGTAAACAACTGTATAGGAATCAATAGCATACCATTCATTCTCATTCCCTTTAAGTAATTACTAATCAAACACATTCCCTAATCCCGTAAGTAAACATACCAAAATTAAAAGAACTAATATGAGAGAGTATTGATAAGCGAAAACATTACACCTAATAATAATATGATAATATTTTTTTCCATTAAAATAGTAAGTTTCAAAATAAATGTAACAAGTTAAATAATATGTTACATTACTGGGTGCAAAGTTTAAATGCACATATAATTACTTAAAATAATGAAATGGCAATATACCATATTAATATTATTGTGTTATGAAATATTATATATAGATGTCTAAATTATTATCAAATTAATTGTTACCATTAATGCTTGATTGTATTTTCATAGATTTAGTTTCTCATTCTTTTAGTCATATTTTTGTATAAATAGGAATTTACTCCATCAAAATAAATAACTGAAAAAAATCTCATTCATTCTCTTCTTCTCTTTGTCTTCTATTTGTTCTTGTTTCTTTCTTTATTATATATTATTTGTAAAGTCTTTTTTTTGGCAAGTTAGTTGACAAAATAATTTTTCCATTTATGGTAAGATTGGTGTGCATTCATATTCGATTTCTTACCTTATAAATTCGGATTGTAGTTGCCCTTTTCCTTGTTTGGAAAGTTGCACTTTCAGCTGAACTTTCCTTTATTGAAAACTTCTCAAAAGAGAAGGAATTCTCTTTTGGAAAGTTGTCTTTTTTAGGGAAACTTTGATTATTGCCTTTTCCTTATTGATTTCGATTGTATCTTGATACAATCAGAATATCTAATCTGTTTTTGGCAGGAATCAAACATTAAAAGAAGATCGGACCCGATTTTAGTAAGTTTCCCGTTTCTGGGCAGATCCGCTGCGTCAGCATCCGAATCTGATGTAGCAGATCGTGTTTCTTTTGGAAAGTTTTTGTACAGCTGCTAATTCGAACTTGTGGTTGCCTCTTTGGTTTTCATGATCTATAAATAGAGCCTAGAGAGCAACCATTCGAATTACCTCTTCCATTATTCATTTTCTACATTTATCTTTTGAGAGAAGAGAGTCTTTCTTTGTTTTGTGAGAGCCTATGTTTATTTCAACCAATTGGTTTCCTTTTTGCTAAACTCTCCCATGTTTATTTCAACCAATTTTTGTCATTCACTCTCACCACCTACCCGATTCTATTTCTTTGTCTCTCTTGCTTGTTTGCTGTTCATTGTCTCTTTCAGATCAAAATAGTGAGAACAAAGAACCTAGGGCATCCCAAAAAGGAAAATGGTGGAATCTAAACAAGCCCCCTCAAATGCTCTTCTTGCTGCTCCAATCGTCTTGCTACCATGGAGGAGGTTCAGCAAGAGATGTCCAAGCAGTTGTCCTCATTGATCAAGCTTTATGGGGCATAAGTTTTCTTTCTTTTTGTCTTTGTTGGACATATTTCTATCTTTTCATTTCTTTTTGTCTTTGGCCCTTATAGATAAACAAAAAGGGGGAGTAATTGTATACTCAACTGTCTAGGGGGAGTTGAGGTTTGTGTTTGTGTTCATCTTTGGTCAAAGTTAGCTGTTTATTTTGGTTTAATGTTGTGCTTCTTAGGGGGAGTTTTTATGTTTATTTTGCTAACTTTGTTTTGTAGGTGTTTGTTAATTAATAATATTTTGATTATCTAAAGTGCCAAAGGGGGAGATTGTTAGGTCCTTTTTTGGCAATTTAGTTGTCAAAATATTTCTTAATTAATGTGCATTTTATTGAGCTTTCAATTTGTTTTTATCAACTCTAGACCCTTTTTCCAGGGGGAGTTGTGTTTGGTACTTGTGAACTTATTTGGTTTAAAAGTTAGAATGTTTCTTTAGTTATTGTTGGTTTTCGATTGTGTTACTCAGGGGGAGTAGTTATTTGTTATGGCTAACTTTAACTTGCAGGTACTTTGTGTTAAAAATTATTTTGTTCATCTAAAGTGCCAAAGGGGGAGATTGTAAAGTCTTTTTTTTGGCAAGTTAGTTGACAAAATAATTTTTCCATTTATGGTAAGATTGGTGTGCATTCATATTCGATTTCTTACCTTATAAATTCGGATTGTAGTTGCCCTTTTCCTTGTTTGGAAAGTTACACTTTCAGCTAAACTTTCCTTTATTGAAAACTTCTCAAAAGAGAAGGAATTCTCTTTTGGAAAGTTGTCTTTTTTAGGGAAACTTTGATTATTGCCTTTTCCTTATTGATTTCGATTGTATCTTGATACAATCAGAATATCTAATCTATTTTTGGCAGGAATCAAACATTAAAAGAAGATCGGACACGATTTTAGTAAGTTTCCCGTTTCTGGGCAGATCCGCTGCGTCAGCATCCGAATCTGATGTAGCAGATCGTGTTTCTTTTGGAAAGTTTTTGTACAGCTGCTAATTCGAACTTGTGGTTGCCTCTTTGGTTTTCATGATCTATAAATAGAGCCTAGAGAGCAACCATTCGAATTACCTCTTCCATTATTCATTTTCTACATTTATCTTTTGAGAGAAGAGAGTCTTTCTTTGTTTTGTGAGAGCCTAGTTGTTCATCTAGGTTCTGGTTGTTCTACTTCTGTTCTTACTCTATCCTAGAGGTTGTGAAGAACTACTTGACTGAACAAGAGATTGGTCTTCGGGAGAAGACTTGATAAAGCCTTACTTCGGGAGGAAGTAAGCACTTGGTCTTCGGGAGAAGACTTGTTGAAGCCTTACTTCGGGAGGAAGTAAGCACTCACACTTCAAAGACGAAGGGAGTTCGGGCTTGAAGGTGTTTCAAGAAGTCAGATTCATAAAGTGGATTACAAAGGATTGCGGCAATTCTTTAGAGGGAGTCTAAACTTGTTTAAGTCAATTGTCTTTGTAATTTTGATACTTTATTAATTGATTTCATTCTCTGGGCGTGGCCCCGTGGACTAGGAGTGTTCGGGAGAACACTGATACCACGTATAAATCTCTTGTGTCAAGTTATTTATTTTTCTGCAAATATTTTATATTACGCATTCGGTTCTTTGTAGCATTACTTTTCGCCGCAAACGCGTACAGTTTTTATATTTTCTTATATACAACTGACATTTGCAAAAACACGGTTTTTCAATTGGTATCAGAGCGGGACACTAAACTCTTAGTGTGGTCCTATAACGTTTTTGTTAGAATGTCATTTTTTGCAGAAGGAAGTTCTATTTCTAGACAACCGTTGCTTAATGACTCTAAGTATCCTTATTGGAAAGTTAGAATGAGGGCCTTCATCAAATCTCAAGATGAGAAGGCGTGGAGAATGGTTCTATCAGGTTGGTCTCCTCCAGTTGAGACAGATGCTTCAGGTAATACTACTATAAAATCTGAACTGGAATGGTCTATTGAAGATGATAAACTATCTGCCTACAATAGCAAAGCCTTGCATGCTATCTTTAATGGTGTAGGTGAGGGTTACATTAAACTTATATCATCTTGTGTTTCTGCTAAGGAAGCTTGGGAGATTCTTCAAACTCAGTTTGAAGGAACTTCTGATGTGAAAAGATCTAGATTTATCATGCTTCAAACTAAATTTGATGAGCTTAGAATGTCTGATAATGAAACTTTAACTGAATTCTATGAAAAATTATCTGACATTGCTAATGAATATTTTGCTCTTGGAGAAAAGCTTGATGATTCTGTTCTTGTAAGAAAAATTGTTAGAGTTCTTCCAGAAAGGTTTGATAGTAAACTTTTGGCAATGGAGGAAGCTAAAGATTTTAGCACTATGAAAGTGGAAGAATTGATGGGTTCCTTACGTACTTTTGAATTAAATCAACAGATTAAACAAAAGGACAAACCCAAATCCATTGCTGATAAAGGTAAAAGTATTGCTTTGAAAGTTTCTGATAATGAAAATTCTGATAGTGAATGTGATGATGAGATTGCTTTATTAACTAAGAATTTTCAGAAATATATGAAAAAGATGGGAAATAAAAAGAATATTTCGAAAGGTTCAAAAGGTAATACTTTCATTAAACCATCTGTCTCTAACAAAAAGGGAATTCAGTGCAGGGAATGTGAAGGTTTTGGGCATATTCAAGTTGAGTGTGCAAACACTTTGAAAAAGAATAAGAAAAGTTTCAATGTCACTTGGAGTGATGATGAAACCGTAAGTGATGAAGATATTGCTGAAAATGTTGCCCTAACCTCTGTTATGACTAATGTGTTGTGTGATTCACAGGTGAAAGCTAGATTGGTATGTCTGAATAATACCACCAAACAAGAGGAATCAGATTCAGATGAGTCTGAAATCTGTGAAGAATCTCTTGCTGAATCATACAAAGTCATGTATGAAAAATGGATTCAGGTTGCTTCTGAAAATAGAGAATTGAATAAATTGAATAAAAAATTGTCTCATCAGATTGAAATGTGTAATTTGAAAATAAAAGAATATGAGACAAGTTTTTGTGATAAAGATGAAAAAATCTCTCTATTAAAGAAGGAACTTGAAAACTTTAAGAAAAATGTTCAAATGCTTAATCCTGGATCTTCTATTTTTGAAAAAGCTCGAATGCAGTCGAGAGGTTTCGCGAGGCCTTGGTTCTAATGGAATGGAAAGTTCGGAGTCACAAAGTTTGTAAAATCTAGTGTTCCAACGAATCACCTTGAGGCTACAAACTCGCCGTAATGCTGACTTCACGGCTGTTGCGGCAAACGGCTTTTCTGATGCTGCAAAATCTCCAGGATTTTCGAAAAGGGTAAGATCTCAGGTAAAAAGATTTGTTCCCATTTGTCATTTTTGTGGTAGAAAAGGACATATCAGACCTAAATGTTTCACGTTGAACAATCTGTTTAAAACAAATTATTTTGATAATTTGCAAAAATCTCAAAAGAAACATAAAGGTTTGAAACAAATATGGGTGAAAAAGAAGTGTCTAGCTGGTTTTTCTGATAAAACTGCTGTATCTCAAATGTGGTATTTTGACAGTGGTTGCTCTAGACATATGACAGGTGACAAGGATTTTTTGACTAACATTCGGCCTATGCAATGTGGAGAAGTCACTTTTGGTAATGGCCTATCTGGAAAAGTTGTTGGTATGGGAACTCTAAATTTTGAAGGGTTACCTGGGCGAAAAATGTGATGTTAGTTGAAGGACCGAGGGCTAATTTACTTAGCATCGGTCAAATCTGTGATCAAGGGTTTCTTGTTTCTTTTGATAGTGATCATTGTTATGTTACGAATGATGTCAATGAATGTATCTTGCAAGGATTTCGATCCAATGATAATCGTTACACTCTAACCCCCGTGTTTACTTGTCATTCGGCTATCAACAACACCACGGATACGTGGCATGCCAAGCTTGGGCATATTAATTTTAAAAACCTGAAAAAATTGTCAAATGCAGGTATTGTTCGAGGTCTTCCCAAGCTTGGTAAGGAAAGTGAAGGTAAGTGTGAACCGTGTCAACTTGGGAAGCAATTAAAAATCACTCACAAGCCTGTGTCTGATATCAATACCTCAAAGGTATTGGAATTGCTTCACATGGATCTTATGGGTCCAATCCAAGTTGAAAGTTTGAATGGTAAACGATATATCTTTGTGTGTGTTGATGATTTCTCTCGTTTTACTTGGGTAAATTTCTTAAGAGAAAAATCTGACACTTTTGATGCCTTTAAAACTCTTTGTCTGAGATTAAGAGTTGAGAAAGGTTGTAATATTGGGAAAATTGTTCGAATTCGAAGCGATCATGGTAAGGAGTTTGAAAATTCTGTGTATGATGATTTCTGCAAGTCTACAGGTATAACTCATGAATTTTCAGCTCCCAAAACTCCTCAACAAAATGGAGTTGTTGAGAGGAAGAATCGAACTTTGCAGGAAATGGCAAGAGTGATGTTAAATAGCAAGAAGTTGACAAAGCGCTTATGGGCTGAAGCTATTAACACAGCTTGTTACATAATAAACAGAGTGTTTATTCGTCCAGGTACCTCAAAAACATCTTATGAAATCTAGAAAGGTAAGCGCCCCAATGTAAGTCATTTTCATGTTTTTGGATGTGTGTGTTATGTCTATATAGATCGTGAGCATATTGGTAAATTTGATGCTAAAAGTGATGTTGGTGTGTTTATTGGATATTCCTTAAACAGTAGAGCTTATCGTGTTTATAACATGAGAACTCAAACTGTTTTGGAATCAGCTAATGTGGTTGTTGATGATTTTAGAGATTTTTCGAGTTTTCCACGAAGCCAAGATAGATAGTCTCATGGATACTCCTAGAAGTTGTAACGACGATCCCGATGCGGCGAGAACCCCGTGCCGATGCCGCAAATGATGAATCGTCAGCTGCAACCGAAACTCGGAGAACCGTAACCGTCTATCTCGACTCATCCAAACATCATCACCGACTCTATTCGTAAAGAACCAAGCACCAGAGTCAAACTGAATCATCCAAAAGATCTCATCCTTGGAAATCCTGAAGAAAGCATGGTAACTCGCAGAAGGTATATTAATTTAATCAGCTTTCTTTGCTTTGTTTCTCAATATGAACCGAAAAATGTGAAGGAAGCCATGACCTTTGAGGAATGGCTCAATGCAATGCAAGAGGAACTCAATCAATTTGTTCGCAACAAGGTATGGATTTTGGTCAGAAGACCAAAAGGTATAAATGTTATTGGAACAAAGTGGTTGTTTAAAAATAAAAGTGATGAGTTCGGTACAATTGTGAGAAACAAGGCTCGTTTGGTGGCACAAGGGTACACACAGGTAGAAGGTATTGATTTTGATGAAACTTTTGCTCCTGTTGCAAGATTAGAATCAATTCGTTTACTTTTGTGTATTGCTTGTATTCTGAATATTAAATTGTTTCAAATGGATGTGAAATCTGCCTTCCTAAATGGTATTTTGAATGAGGAAGTTTATGTTGAGCAACCAAAAGGATTCGAAGATCCTCAATTTCCAGACCATGTATACAAACTTGAAAAAGCTTTGTATGGTCTGAAACAAGCTCCTCGAGCTTGGTATGAAAGGTTGACTCAATTTTTACTTTCTCATGGCTATCACAGAGGTAGTGTGGATAAAACTCTTTTCATCAAACGTATAAAATCTGATTTTATCATTGCTCAAATTTATGTTGATGATATAGTTTTTGGTTCTACATCTAACCATGAAGTGCAGGTATTTGTTGATCAAATGAAAAGTGAATTTGAAATGAGCATGGTTGGTGAGCTTAATTTCTTTCTGGGTCTTCAAGTGAGACAAATGGAAGGAGGTACATTTGTATCTCAAAGCAAGTATGCTAAGAACCTTGTCAAGAAATTTGGCCTTGAATCGGCTAAGCAGGTAAGTACTCCTATGAGCACCACACTGAAATTAACAAAAGATGAGAATGGAGTAAAGGTAGACACTACACTCTATCGTAGCATGATTGGAAGTCTTTTGTATTTAACTGCTAGTCGTCCTGATATCTGTTACAGTGTGGGAGTGTGTGCTAGATATCAAAGTAATCCTATGGAATCTCATGTATCAGCTGTAAAAAGGATTATTAGATATGTTAATAGCACTCCTGATTATGGAATTTGGTACTCGAAAGATACCAATTCAAATCTTGCTTGTTTTAGTGATGCAGATTGGGCAGGAAATGCTGATGATCGAAAGAGCACAAGTGGAGGGTGTTTCTTTCTTGGGAATAATCTAGTATCTTGGCATAGCAAGAAACGAGAATTCCATCTCCTTATCCATCGCCGAAGCTGAGTACATCGCTGCTGGCAGTTGTTGTACTCAACTATTGTGGTTGAAACAAATGTTGATTGATTATGGGTTTGAATTGGGTGTTTTGACTATTTTTTGTGACAATACTAGTGCCATAAATATTTCCAAAAATCTTGTTCAACATTCTAGAACAAAGCACATTGACATAAGACACCACTTTATCAGGGAACTTGTTGAAAATAAATCATTGCAATTAGAATATGTTGATGCGAAAAACAATTAGCTGATATTTTCACAAAGGCCCTAGATGCAAGTCGCTTTGACTCCCTCAGAAAGTCTTTGGGAGTTTGCATTGTTTAATTTTATCTGTTCATAATTCTTGTACAATAGTATTATGTGATTCATCTCTAGCTCTTAATCGTCTATCATTGTATTTTGACAAATCATGTTTATGCTTTTGGTTTATAATTAGTTAGGATCTCAGTCTGATCATACTTTGTGATGTTGTGCTAAAAGGTTCATGTTACTCTTTATGTGTGTCTAGGATTAAATAATGTTCTTATACAGAGTTGAGCAATTTTTGTTTCAGTCTTGTCAGGCCCCTTGCTGGAATAGAGCTACCCATACTGAGGTGTGAAAGCCATCTGATGAGTAAGCTGGAACATTGTAATTAGCAACTATGATGAGGATGCACTACCATAGAAAAGGGCTACCTTCAGTATGGTGTGAAAGCATCCAGTTGCGGGATCAAATTGAAAAAGGCGAAAATGAAAAATCTTGCCAAGGACAATGATCCTATTTTCACTGCACACACTTCTGTCTGACAAGTGTGTTCAATTCTGTAAGTCTCCTCTATTAAAATTAAATTGATAATCCTGGTACACAATTTTCAGTAACATGCATATCTTTTTCCTTAACATCAATTAGTATGATTATTTCATGAGATACTAATTAGTTATTTTCCTTAAAAGCATAACATGTATTTTATTTTGTCAATTGTCAATGATATTTGATTTCTTTGCTTGATTCGAATCACATATATTTATTGTACACATTGTATTTTATTTTCGGTTTTAATTAAAAAAAATAAAATAAAAAAAATAATAAAAAAAAAAGAGAGGGAGGCGTGTGACTTGCTTCATGGGTCAAGAAAATCTTGTGCATAAATGGTAAGTATCAACATTCATTCTTCTTTGATTTATTTTTGATATGTTTCCATTTAAAGATTGATCTTTTATATGTAATGTGTCTTTAGTCTTGAAAGATTGACTTATTTTTGGAAATATTGTTGGTAATTCTAGTTTCCTTTTATTTTTTTTTTAAAAAAAAAGGGGAAAGAAGTTGCAAGGAGTGGGCAGTTTCCTTTTGTAATCGTGGGCTGGTGGTTTCTCAAATATGTTGAAATTGGTTTCCTTTTTGCTAAACTCTCCCATGTTTATTTCAACCAATTTTTGTCATTCACTCTCACCACCTACCCGATTCTATTTCTTTGTCTCTCTTGCTTGTTTGCTGTTCATTGTCTCTTTCAGATCAAAATAGTGAGAACAAAGAACCTAGGGCATCCCAAAAAGGAAAATGGTGGAATCTAAACAAGCCCCCTCAAATGCTCTTCTTGCTGCTCCAATCGTCTTGCTACCATGGAGGAGGTTCAGCAAGAGATGTCCAAGCAGTTGTCCTCATTGATCAAGCTTTATGGGGCATAAGTTTTCTTTCTTTTTGTCTTTGTTGGACATATTTCTATCTTTTCATTTCTTTTTGTCTTTGGCCCTTATAGATAAACAAAAAGGGGGAGTAATTGTATACTCAACTGTCTAGGGGGAGTTGAGGTTTGTGTTTGTGTTCATCTTTGGTCAAAGTTAGCTGTTTATTTTGGTTTAATGTTGTGCTTCTTAGGGGGAGTTTTTATGTTTATTTTGCTAACTTTGTTTTGTAGGTGTTTGTTAATTAATAATATTTTGATTATCTAAAGTGCCAAAGGGGGAGATTGTTAGGTCCTTTTTTGGCAATTTAGTTGTCAAAATATTTCTTAATTAATGTGCATTTTATTGAGCTTTCAATTTGTTTTTATCAACTCTAGACCCTTTTTCCAGGGGGAGTTGTGTTTGGTACTTGTGAACTTATTTGGTTTAAAAGTTAGAATGTTTCTTTAGTTATTGTTGGTTTTCGATTGTGTTACTCAGGGGGAGTAGTTATTTGTTATGGCTAACTTTAACTTGCAGGTACTTTGTGTTAAAAATTATTTTGTTCATCTAAAGTGCCAAAGGGGGAGATTGTAAAGTCTTTTTTTGGCAAGTTAGTTGACAAAATAATTTTTCCATTTATGGTAAGATTGGTGTGCATTCATATTCGATTTCTTACCTTATAAATTCGGATTGTAGTTGCCCTTTTCCTTGTTTGGAAAGTTACACTTTCAGCTAAACTTTCCTTTATTGAAAACTTCTCAAAAGAGAAGGAATTCTCTTTTGGAAAGTTGTCTTTTTTAGGGAAACTTTGATTATTGCCTTTTCCTTATTGATTTCGATTGTATCTTGATACAATCAGAATATCTAATCTATTTTTGGCAGGAATCAAACATTAAAAGAAGATCGGACACGATTTTAGTAAGTTTCCGTTTAAGGCGTATCCGCTGCGTCAGCATCCGAATCTGATGTAGCAGATCGTGTTTCTTTTGGAAAGTTTTTGTACAGCTGCTAATTCGAACTTGTGGTTGCCTCTTTGGTTTTCATGATCTATAAATAGAGCCTAGAGAGCAACCATTCGAATTACCTCTTCCATTATTCATTTTCTACATTTATCTTTTGAGAGAAGAGAGTCTTTCTTTGTTTTGTGAGAGCCTAGTTGTTCATCTAGGTTCTGGTTGTTCTACTTCTGTTCTTACTCTATCCTAGAGGTTGTGAAGAACTACTTGACTGAACAAGAGATTGGTCTTCGGGAGAAGACTTGATAAAGCCTTACTTCGGGAGGAAGTAAGCACTTGGTCTTCGGGAGAAGACTTGTTGAAGCCTTACTTCGGGAGGAAGTAAGCACTCACACTTCAAAGACGAAGGGAGTTCGGGCTTGAAGGTGTTTCAAGAAGTCAGATTCATAAAGTGGATTACAAAGGATTGCGGCAATTCTTTAGAGGGAGTCTAAACTTGTTTAAGTCAATTGTCTTTGTAATTTTGATACTTTATTAATTGATTTCATTCTCTGGGCGTGGCCCCGTGGACTAGGAGTGTTCGGGAGAACACTGATACCACGTATAAATCTCTTGTGTCAAGTTATTTATTTTTCTGCAAATATTTATATTCGCACTTTTGTTCGGTTTTCTTGTAGCGAAATTACTTTCTCGCTCGCAAACGCGTACAGTTTTTATATTTTCTTATATACAACTGACATTTGCAAAAACACAGTTTTTCATTATTTTATAACACGTTATTAGTACAAGTCTCTATCAAAGTCCCAAGGTAAATATTTTGTTAAAGTTCTCGAGTTATTTCAAGGTCACAATACAATAAATATATATTTATATATATATACTCATCTGACTAAAACAATTTCAAGAACTCTTTTTTCTTTTTCTTTTTTATTTATATATTTATATTATTTATATATATATATATATGTATATATTTTTATTCTCATATAGTTATTCTTAAATTCATTTATATGTATTATATGCTCTTATTCTTTATCTATGATATGATAGAGAATATATATATATAAATTATGCATATTTCCTCAAGATTATGCGTCTTCGATAAAATCATGCATATATCCTGAAGATTATGCAAACATAATATTCATCTTTATATAATTGACTAAGATATAACGAAAAAAAAAATAAATACATATTCATATATATATTATATATATAAATACTCTATAAATTTTTTATATATATCTTGAAGATTAGCAAATATAATATTTATCAATGTATAATTTATTGAAATATAATAAAAAGTGAATATGTATTATTATATATTTGATAATAATGAAAAATAATTATAATATTGTTATAGATTTCTGTAAATATTTCCTGAAGTAAATATTTTATATTTGTTAAAAAAATATATTAAATTTATGTGAATACAATCAAAGAATTATTAAAATAATTAGTATTGATACAATTTTATAGTGGGTTTTGAATACCCAAAAAAATATTAAGAAAACTGTATTGAAACAACAAAGTGTAAGAATAATAATGAAAATGACTAATGTTCTTTAAATACACGAGACATGTATTTATTGTTAATCATTTCCTACAGAGAATGATAGATGAATTCATTTAATTTTAAAGAGCGTTCATATTCTATATATTAGTCATGTTATTATACATATGTATTGTTATTACTTATAATATATATTAAAAATTATTACATGTGATATATATTAAAGATTTAATTTTGCATACGTCTTGAAGATTATACAAAAATTATATTCATATATTATTTGAAATATTGTAAAAGAAATTGCTGAATAATTTTTTGTATTTTTATGGATGAACAATTAATAAATTTTTAAGATTTATAATAATGTTCTAGTTGTTCAACGTCGTTTCCCGAAGTGAATGCAATAATTTTAAATAATCAATGGTATTATTTACTACTCAAATATGTTCAGAAAAAATTGAAAACAATCAGAAAATGAAATACCACACACAAAGAGCATGAAATCTATATATCATGTGTGGAATTGAATAATAGTTGTCACGTACCTGTAGAACAGACACACTTATATTTAAGGTAAGATTATATTTGACTATAGAATGTGAATTGTACACATATTTTAATACATTACAAATTTATCATACATTCAAAATATTTAAATATCATTCCCTGAAGAGAATGAATAGACATAAAATTATGTTTCTAAAATATAGATTTTACATATATTAGTAATGCCAGAAGCAAATTTATATATACATATTTTATTATTTCTTAAAATCAATGGTTTCAAACTATTATTGTTATAAGATATGTATATATACATTTACTACTTAATTCAGTTTGCATATTCCTAGAAGTGAATATATAATTTACTGATATTATAATAAAATTTATTAGTGATCTAATATAATTTAATATAATCAAAGTGATAAAGAATTATATAATTTATTGATAATTATTTTTCTAATATAATTTATTTTAATATATGATCTTATTTATTTATCTAGAAAATAAATATATATTAAATTATTTTTGAAGAAAATGTTTGAATTATATTTCTTTAACAATCTTGAGCTATTGTTATATTTTTAATGCTTAGTTTCTTATCGATTTGATGATCATATGATCATGAATTTACAAAATTTATAAAATTATGTATTTCTAATTATACACAAACTCATTTTTAGAAATGAATTAAGTTCATGACTATTGAACCTGCAGTTCAATGTCATTTAGTATATATGAGTTTAAACAAATATTAATTTATTGTGATATATTAAAATCCCTACTAGTGTATTAATATTATTAGATATCACAATTTTTAAAAGTTCTCTCGATCAGGGGGAGAGAAGTAGTTGGGATCGATAATTTTTTTAAAAAAATTGATCCTTGCACAAAGTATATAAAAACAATATAGTTCAAAACGATATATGTCAACTGCAAATTAATATTATTCAAAGTTGAGTTAGAATGAGTCTAAAAGCGCATGAAGCGTAAATAAATAATGTAGAAATTATTAATAAATGTTCATTTGATTTGTCCTAAAGTTGTTAAATCTAGAGGTACTCATAGAGATACCTTAATGTTATGAAGTATTGATAATTTAAAAATAATAACCGTGATAAAAATGTTACTCTAGAAGAGACTCCCTAGAGAAGTTAGACATAACATATTTGATTATAATTGAATTTGTTTTTTTTATGAATCAGCAGTGTTTTCATTACTCCAATCAACCAATTTTACAACCTAAGAGCATCCCAGTTGAAGGACCTCAAAACTTCGTATGTAATACACAATATGAGTATAACTCTACAAACTTACAATGATCTAAACCAATCCAACTCTTGCTGCCCAATTTTCTTAGGCAAAAAGCTATATATTCTTTGTTTTACCATTTCTTTAACTGTACATACAACTCTGTCTACATTACCTACTTTTGAGTTCCATATTTGATCATTCCTAGCCTTCCAAACATGGTACACTAGGCTTGACAAAGCAGCCGAGAGCACTTGTTTCCTAAACTTGCCGCCTTTTCTTCTTTCTATCCACCGGGTGAGCCTTGTGAAATCCAAAGAGGATGCATTCCACTCTAACCAGTCTTTGATTCTTTGAAGTCCCTGGCTTGAAAAGGAGCAAGAAAAGAAGAGATGCTCACAAGTTTCAGCATGATTTTTACACAGTACACACATGGGGTCATCAATAATTCCAAACCTGTGAAGTTTCTCTTTTGTTCTCAATCTTCCTTGAATTGCAATCCACATGATGAAACTAGTTTTGGGAGTGTGAAGCCTCCCCCAAACTTCATTACTCCAATGGACTCTATGCTTTGGAGGAACAAGTAGCTTGTACCCGAGGGAGATGTAGTACTTGGATTGGGTAAACTGTTGAACATCAACCAAGTCTTTAACTTGGTTCTTGGCCTCCACTACCTTATTCCAGTACCAACTCCCCTGAGATGGGGCCTTGTAGCCCCACCAATCTTCCTCCCAAATGTACACACTATGAACCCATTTCATCCACATATTATCTTCTTAATTTGCAATTGCCCAATTATACTTGAACACTGCAGCTCTATTCCCTTCTGCTACCCTTTTGAATCCAATACCACCTTCTGATTTTGTTTGACAAACAGATTCCCATGCAGTAGGACCCGAACCATTCATGGTGCTCTGTCCCTTCCACAAGAAGGCTCGGCAAATAGCTTCAATCTCATTAATCACCTTCTTAGGTAATATCATTATTTGACTCCAATATGAATGGATCGCCATCAGCACCGAATTCACTAAGACTGCTCTACCCGCAAAAGATAAGTTCCTGGAGCTCCAGGTCTTGATTCGAGAAGTCATTTTCTCAGCCAGCAATATACATTCCTGCCCTGAGATTCTTTTAGCACATATCAGGACACCCAAGTATTTGAAAGGTACATCCTGCCTACTAAACCCAGACATATCCAGTATTCTTTGAATTTCTCCATTTTGCATACCACTGAAATAAATAGCAGATTTTGTAGGATTAGGATGCAAACCTGAGGTGCAAGAGAATAACTTCAATCCTTGTAACATGAGGTAGACACTCTTAAAATCACCCTTGCTGAAAAGTAGCACATCATCAGCAAAGCTCAAATGATTGAGTTTGAGTCCTCCACATCTTTAATGGAATTGGAAATCCTCCCTAGCTCCAATCTTTTGCATTATTCTAAATAAGTACTGCATTCCCATAACAAAAAGCAATGGTAAAATGGGATCTCCCTGTCTTAGACGTCTTCTGAATTCAAAAAATCCATGTAGAGTACCATTAAACATGAGAGAGAACCTTGGTGTCCTAACATAGTTCATGATTAACTTGATGAACTCGCTAGGAAACTGGAAGGCCTCCAACATTTCTTCTATGAAGTCCCACTCAATTGTGTCATATGCCTTCTGCAGGTCCAGCTTAATCATACAGTTTGGCTTAGCATTTCTCCTCACATAGTGTCGTATTATGTCCTGGCATATCATAACGTTGTGAGCTATGAGCCTCCCTTTTACAAATCCACTTTGATTCTGACCAATAAGGCTAGGTAGGATGTTCTTTAGCCGGGAGCATAACATTTTGGTGGCAATTTTGTATATGACATTGCAACAAGCAATGGGTCTGAAGTCCTTTACTGTGTTCGGGCACTTAACTTTGGGTCTAAGAGTAAGCACTGTAGAGTTTATCTCCTTCAAAATGTTCCCTGTAGTCAAGAAAGAATCTACTGCTTCATAAATATCATTCCCTATTAGCTCCTAGTTGTCTTAGGAAAAATAGCTAGAGAAACCATCAGGGCCTGGCGCTTTGATTCCTGGAATTGCAAATAAGGCAGCTTTAACATCTTCTTTAGTAAACTTCTCCAATAGCATTTGTGCTTGCTGGTTGGAGACTTTTGGTCCCATGTTAACTACTTGTTTCATCACTTTTCTCCTGTGATCCATTGTAGTACCCAACAGAGTCTTATAATAACTAATAAAGGCATCTGTTACCTGCTCCGGTTTCTAAGTTGGGGTGCCATCTTATTGCTCTATGGACCAAATTCTATTTTGCCTCCTCTATCTCTGAGACTTGCATAGAAAATAGAAGTATTATTATCCCCTTTTTTCACCCAGGAGACTTTCGCCTTTTGTTGCAACATCGACATTAAGTCCCTATGGGACTTTAAAAACCGCTGTCTAGCCTCCATTTCTGTAGATTGTAGCATCTGGTTTCTCGGGTCTGCCTCTAATTTGGCCTGGCAGTCGGCTAAATCATCCTTAGCTCTGGCTTCTGCAACATGTATGTCAGAAAAACCACTCTTGTTGATCTCCTTGAGGACCCCTTTCAATGCTTCAAGCTTTGAGGTAATCTGGTACATCTTTGTTCCTTTAATTTTCTGCACCCACACCTCTCTAATCTTCCTATCATAATCCGGGTGATTACTCCACATCCTAAAATACTTGAAGGGTTTCCTCCCATTAGGTATTTCAGGATGTATTGTAAGCAGCCCCGGAGAACGATCAAAGATTCCTTCGTTTAGAAAAAGTGCTTCAGCCGTCGGAAACTTAGTGATCCAACTTGGATTAGCAAGGATTCTATCAATTTTTGAATAGATCCTATCCCCTTTAGGTTGTTTGTTGTTCCATGTGAAAAAATTACCACTTGCTTTAACATCTTCTAGCTGACATTTCTCAATACACTCTATAAATTTAGCAGCCTTATGAAACTTTACTCTATCTCCCACTCTTTCTTCTCTAGAGAGAATCTCATTGAAATCCCCCATGACTAACCAGGGATCTTGTGTTGCCAACTCCATTAATTCCTTCCACAATTCTTTCCTTCCATCTTTATCATTCACGGCATATATAAAAGTAACAAAGAACCTCTTCTTCCCATATACCTTTGTCACCAAGCTATGATTGAATTGAATTCCACATTTAAGAATATTAACCATGAAGCTATTAGGATTCCATGCTAACGCTATCCTTCCCCCCGCATGCCATGCTATATTCGACGTAAAACACCATCCACAAAAAACACTAGTATACAAAGCCCCAAATTTGGGAGCCTTGACTCTCGTCTCAAGGAAACCAACTAAACCAATTTGTTGTTGAGCAATAAATTGCTTAACTAGTAATTGTTTTTGTTGGTTGTTGATCCCCCGGACGTTCCAACTCAATACTTTATCCATTAGGAAGAAGAGGACCTCCCCCTCCTCCAGTGTTCTGCAATTCAATCTCTATGTTCTCCCCTATTCCATGTCTCTGCAGTGGCATACCAACATCAGTTAATTCATCTTCAACCTGGCAGCAGCTAGTCGATACTGTAGACAACACCTGAAGAGTGTTAGTCGTATCTGTCTTCAAACTAGGGGATTTTTCTTTGACTTTCCAAACTTTCCCAGCTGGTAAAGAGCCATCTGAGTCTTCTAATGGCTGCTTCCCTTTCTTTTTGTCTGCTGCATATTGCCCAGGAGCCGTGTCCCTAGTATCTTTGAGTACCCATTCCTGCTTCTGCCCTGTTTTGTTCTTACATTCTATTGTATTGTGCCCCAGCCCATAGCAATGACCACACTTTGTTGGCTTTCATTCATACTTTACTGAGACCTCCACATTGTTCCCATATTCATTTTCAAATTTGATTACAGCAGGGAAATCTTGATTCAAAGAAACTTCAATAAGAACTCTAGGATACAGTAGCTTATCCCTTTCTTTAGTTACTTAATCCACCATCACCGGATTGCCTACTTGCCCTATGATCTTGAAAAGTGACTTCTCACCCCAATACTTCAGTTCTAGGTATTCCATTTGAACCCAAATTGGAACTAAGCTTACATCTTGCTTCTAAAAATTCACATTAGGGTCCCAAGCCTTCATGATAACAAGCCTTCTATTAAAAAAGATGTATCCCCCTGCTAAAATTTCATCCCTAACTGTTGTAGACTCGAATAGGATCAAGAAAATTCCATAGGCTATCATCCCAACCTTATCCACTTTACCAGGCCACATTCTTCTAGCAAATCCATCTAAGATTGACAAAGGTGGATTTGCCCCTAACACATAACAAACAATTGAAGGGGTCGAGAATGAGACCTCATCCTCTATATCTTCCATCTGTATTTTCACTCTTTTCTTTTGTTCATTTGACTTAAAAGTGATAGCCAAATTCTTTCTAACAGATTCAGATCGCAGAACAGGGGGTAAAGATTCATTACCTTCCGAAATTTTCGTGGAGCAGAGTTGATTCGCCTGCAGAAAAAAGGCAAACTCCGAGCGAACTTCCTCTTGCTGTTGAATTGCTTTCAGAGATGATTTGGGGGATAGTGGTGCTTGAAACACATCCGTAATCTCCGGGTCTTCCAAGTTGTCGCCACCATCCTTCTCCTCTTCTGAAAACACAATAGGCTCCACGCCTATTTCGTCCATTGATTTCACCTCCCGAGCACCAGAACTCGAATTCGGCCCTTTCGTCTTCTTCTTCTTCTTTCCAGATTCTTGTTTCCCAGATTTGTTCGACCCCTGCGATGCCTTCCGGGGACGCCCACAACCTGCCACAACCACTGATTCAAAGATCGGAGTCAGAGAGCCCTAGCAGAGCACTTCAAGAGTCAACTCAGTTTTTTTTTTTTTTGTTATATTATTTAATATTTATGCATGATCCTAAATATTTTTTTTATATAAATATGCATAGTTTCATATTGTAAACTACGTTTAAAAAAATTATCATCAAATCATTCGTCATCATAAATATTTTTTCATTATTTTTATAGCATTTTGATAATATTCAACCATTAATTTTGATTATTTTTATTTTTATTATTTTATATAAGAGTTTAATATTTTTTCAAAAAAAAAACACGAGAAAAGAGAATTTTTCTTAAAATTGTTCATTAATAGATTAATGATGTCTTTTTATTTTTTAATTTGTTCTTCATAAAAAAATAATATCATCATTCATTATATTAAAAGTATTCTTTTTATTTTTATACCTTTCACCATTATTATATTATACTAATAATAATTCATATAACCAACTATACAAATCTATATAAAATGAAACTTAGAGTAATAACATTAATTGTATATTACATTATTTATGCTCAAAGTATTTATATATGTAATATATATATTAAAATATAATATCCGTTGTACATACAAACAAACATAATATATAATATATTTAGCATGGAATAATATATAACTCACGATGAAGTTAATATTTTTAGAAAATCAAATAGGGAAAGTATAGCAAATGCTTTCAAATCATAGGATTATGTTAGTTAATGTCTTTATTTTAAAACTTATAAAGAAATGGCCTTTGTAGACTATTTATTATTTATATTGTCTTTTTGCCACATAAAAAAAATTAATAATTTATTTCATTTTTTTTTAAGAATTAGAAAAAAATTACTTAAAAATTATGGTATATTTATATTAATTTTGTTATTTTTTTATTTGAAAGTTATGTTTATTTTTTTTAATTTTTTAGGATTTGTTGTGGGTTTTTTTTTTTTTTTTTTTTTTGAAAATGAAATAGAAACTTCATTGAAATTTATCATTCAGAGTACAAAAGGTCCTGAAGATCAGGTGGTAAATTCTGAACATGAAGGCTACAACAAGAAAAAAATTGAGAGTGCCTAGCCACATAGTGGGCAATCCAATTAGCTGATTGTTTTAATAAAATTCAACGAAACATGTGGAAGATGAGAAAGTAAAAGTTTACAATCGTTAACAACCAACCCAAAAACGGAGGACATACAATGAGAGGTACAAATAGCCTGAACGGTGAGCATACTGTCGGTTTCAATCTCCACTTTATCCCAACCTTTAGTTTTGATCCAACTAAGGGCTTCCTTAACACCTATTGCTTCGACAACTTCAGCAGCGAATGAACCTCTATTACATACTGCAATAGCATCTAATAAGTATTGGGTTTTGTGCCCTAAATAAAACTCATTTCAATATAATCAGATTTACTAGTTAATAAAGATCAGAAATAACATTTTATGTTGCATGGTTCACATGATTTATTTCATGATTATATTTAATGTATAAATTCTATTAAGTCCAGAACATATGTATTTGTTAATGATTATAGTGTTGTCAGCACAGTGGAATATAATCTTGATTATATGTTCGAAAGTTTCATTCCCTAATTTGTCAGTTCACTGGATTTAGAATGGCATGATAATCAGCGATAGGTATACTTACACCTTGGATAAGTGTTATGTCCTTTCCAGGGTATTGGCAAAGTTTACCAGTATCGGATGTATAGAGTATACATTGGAAGGGACCGATATTGAACTTTGATTAATTATGTTAAATTTACCGTAATATCTATTCAATTCAATATCACCTAGTTGATCCTAGATCAAATGATCTTAATCCTGATATGTTTTGGTTCGATCTTAAGAGTATTATACGTGTTCTTTGATTTGTTAGTTAAGCCTACTTTTTGGTCAGGGTGATACGTACATTTAGGGCTTGTTTGGTACACCGTATTGTAATGTATTGTATTGTATTGTGTTGAATTGTGTTATATTATATTGTATTAGTATTATTTAATACAATACAATGTTTGGTATTGACTTGTATTAACTGATTGTGTAAAGTTATAATATATTTTTAATACACTCGATCCCAACACCAACTACGAGTTCGAGTCCCGAGTACCAGGTCTGGGTCCACGTCCCGAGTCCGAGTCTGAGTCCGGAGTCGGGGTTTGGGTCGGGGTCCGGGTTTGGGTCTGGGGCCAGGGTCCGGGTCTTGGTCCGGGGTCCGGTTCTGGGACTAGGGTCCGGAGTCGGGGTCCTGGTCCGGGATGCGGGTCCAGGCCCGAGCCCGGGTCTGGGTCCAGGGTCCAAGGTCCGGGGTTCGAGGTTCGGGGTCCGAGGTCCGGAGTTCGGGTCCAGGTCCAGGTCCGGGGTCTGGGTCCTGGTTTGTGTCTAGGTCCGGGGTCCAGGTCCGGGTCTCGAGTCTAGGGTCGGGGTCTGGGTCTGGGTCCGGGTCCAGGGTCCGAGTCTGGGATCTGGGTCTGGGTACGGGATGCGGGTCCAAGCCTAGGCCTAGGTCCGGGTTCGGGTCCGGGGTCCGGGTCTGGGGTCCGGGTCTGGGTCCGGGTCCGAGTCTAGGTCCCAGGTTCAGGTCTGGGGTCCGGGGTCTGGGTCCGGGTTCGGGTCCAGGTCCCGTGTCCCAGGTCCCGAGTCCGGGTTCGGGTCCGGGCGCGGAGTCTGAGTCTGGGCGCAGGTCCAGGTTCAGGTCCGGGTTTGGGTCCAGGGTCCGGGTCCGAGTCGGGGCCCGGGTCTGGCGTCCAAGGTTCAGGTCCAGGTTTGATTAGATATGTTAAATTTATCGTAATATATATTCAATTCAATATCACCTAGTTGATCCTAGATCAAATGATCTTAATCCTGATATGATTAGGTTCGATCTCAAGAGTATTATACATGTTCTTTGATTTGTTAGTTAAGCCTACTTTTGGGTTAGGGTGATACGTACATTTTGGGAACATGATAGTATAATTGAGTGGGAGCGCTAAACATAGATTTGAAATCTATAACTTCTATAGGTATTTAGAAGTGAAACGATAATTTCCTTCGAGCTTGGCTAAACAGAGATAAATGGTTGAGTACTCATTTCACTTTGCTGAAATATCATTTATACGGAGCTAAGTGTTTTAAGAATAAAATACATTGTAGGGTGTAACGGTAATTTAGTCCCTATACAATGTAGATCATCTATTAGAGGATCATTGATCAAATTAGGATTATAATAATGGATAACTAATAGCGTATCTATATCGTGGAACATATAGAGCGTTCTATATGACTCAAAGTGCAATTCTAAGTTCTATGAGTGGATTCAACAAGGAATTAATAAGTTTGGGAATTTACTTGGTAAATTCGGTTCAGCATATTGGAAGCTCGGTTATATAGGCCCATGGTCCCCATACTAGTTGAGACCATACTGCTTGTAAGACTCAGTTAATTGATTTTAATTAATCAATTATAATTCTAAAATTAGACTATGTCTAGTTTATGAATTTTCACTAAGCAATGGCAAAATTGTGAAAAAAAGAGATTCTAGGTCTTATTTATTAATTAAGAGACTTTATTAGTCTAATTACTAAATATATTAAATAACAATATTATTTAATAATTAATTTTTAGTTATTAAATAATTGGAATTGGCATTTAAGTGGTTAAATTGAAAAATTGGCGTTTTTGAGAAAATGGGATGGAAAAATGACAAAATGGCAAAATTACAAAGTAGGCCCAATCCACAATCCATGGCCGGCCACACTTAGTGTAATTTACCATTTATTTTTCCACTATTTTAATGCCAAATAAATCTAACCTAAACCTAGGTGGTTACCTATAAATAGATAGTGATGGCTTAAGAGAAAAGATGATGGTACATCACATTCCTTCAGTAAAATTTTAAGCTTCTTTCTCTATAGGCCGAAACCACCATTCCTTCTCTTTTCTTCTCCAAATTTGCATACCTTGAGTGATAGAGTGAGTGCCCATACACATCAAGTGCTATCTCAATCATAATGTGGAAGACTGTAAAGAATCCAACCAACAAGGAGAATCGGGCTTAAGAAGGAGAGAAAGAGATCCAGGTTCAGATCTTGATAATGCTCTGCTACAGAAAGGAATCAAGGGCTAGAGATCTAAACGGAAGGAGTCATTATATTCCGCTGCACCCAATCTAAGGTTTTCTTAAAACCTTATGTGTTTAATTCATTGTTTTAGAAATTCATATTAGGATGTTAATGAAACATACTTGTTAGTAAATCTAGATCCTGGTAAAATATTTCCAACAATAAGAGGCCTGAGGAGTCTCAGGCAATAATGCCAAAGCCGTAGGAGCCTTCTCCTTCAAAGAGAGCAGCATCAACATTAATCTTGATTGTATTAGATCTGGGTTTAGTCCATTGCTCAACCTTAGAGCCATTGATTGCAAGAGCCAATGACAATAAGTTTTATTTATCTTGAGCTTTGCGCCATTGATCAAGAGTAACTAATGCTGATGAAGAAACTTGTTGAGGAGAAATTCTTTTTTTATTCCAAACCATATTGTTGTGTGCTTTCCATATTGCCCAACATAGCATAATGATTCGACACTTTGTTTCCATATCAGAAGTATTTCAAACCTTATAGAGAAATGGCCCTTGTACACTATTTATTATTTTTTGCCACATAACAAAAATTAATAATTTATTTCATTCTTTTAAAGAATTAGAAGCAAATTACTTAAAAATTATAGCATATCTATATTAATTTTGTTAATTTTTTTTATTTGAAAGTTATGTCAATTTTTTTAATTTTTTATGAGTTGTTGTGGGTTTTTTTTTTTTTTTTTTTGAAAATGAAATAGAGACTTCATTGAAATTTAGCATTCAGAGTACAAAAGGTCTTGAAGACAGGTGGTAAATTCTGAACATGAATCCTACAACCAGAAAAAAATCGAGAGTGCCTAGCCATATAGTGGGCAACTCGATTAGCTGATCGTTTAATAAAATTCAAGGAAACATGTGGAAGATGAGAAAGTAAAAGTTTACAATCGTTAACAACCAACCCAAAAACGGAGGATATACGATGAGAGGTACGAATGGCCTGGACGGTGAGCATACTGTCAGTTTCAATCTCCACTTTATCCCAACCCTTAGTTTTGATCCAACTAAGGGCTTCCTTAACACCTATTGCTTCGACAACTTCAGCAGAGAATGAGCCTCTGTTACATACTGCAATAGCATCCAATAAGAAGCCTGAGGAGTCTCAAGCAACAATGCCAAAGCCGTAGGAGCCTTCTCCTTCAAAGAGAGCGGCATCAACATTAATCTTGATTGTATTAGATCCAGGTTTAGTCCATTGCTCAACCTTAGAGCCATTGGTTGCAAGAGCCAATGACAATAAGTTTTATTTATCTTGAGCTTTGCGCCATTGATCAAGAGTAACTAATGCTAATGAAGAAACTTGTTGAGGAGAAGTTCTTTTTTTATTCCAAGCCAGATTGTTTCATGCTCTCCATATTGCCCAACATAGCATAATGATTCGAGACTTTGTTTCCATATCAGAAGCTTGGAACACATTGCATAGCCACATTTCTACTATGGTATTAGCAGCAGTATTTACCGTGGGGTGCGCATGACTCCAACAAGATTGAGCGAAGGAGCAGCTAATGATGGCATGAGAATCGATTCTGGTTGGCTTTTACATATGGGGCAGTTCGGAGAGATATCTACATGCTTGTTAACAAGCTGTAAACAAGTGGGAAGGGCATTCGAAACTACCCTCCACATGAAGTTCTTGACTTCGCGAGGGATTTTTAGCTGCCAAAGTGTGCGCTAGAACCCAGAATTACTAGCACCATCTTCCTGGTTTGTTGATTTCTGTAGCAAATAATACGCACTTTTCACCGAGAAAGTGCCATTGCTTTCTCCTATCCATGACCAGCAATCATCACCAGCAGTGACATATAAAGGTAGCCCAAAAATCAAAGATGCATCTCGCATATTAAATATATCAGAAACAATCTCACGGTCCCATGAAAAGCTATCAATTTTGAAGAGGGAATTTACCATCTTATTATGCAGACTCGAGTGAGTTGTTGTGACAAACGGATTGGAGTTGTCAGGTAACCAAGGATGAGAGAGAATGCTTGTGCTAGTCCCTGATCCTATAATACGTCTGGCATCAAGCTTAACAATGTCTTTTTCTTGCCATATACTCCTCCAGACAAAGCTTGGGTTGTTACCAAGTTCAGCAGCAAGAAAATCAAATCGAGAAAAGTACTTTGTTTTGTAAACATGGCTAACAAGACAGTTTGGTGAGACAAGTAGCCGCCATCCTTGCTTAGCAAGCATTGCAAGATTAAAATCATGTAGACGACGAAAACCAAGGCCTCCAAGATCTTTGTGAACCACCATCCTGTCCCCGGACATCCAACTTATCCTGTTACCTTTAGTGGATGTTGTCTTCCACCAAAAGTTAGCCATTAAATTTTCAATCTCAGTACAAATCTTAAGAGGAATGAGAAAAACACTCATAGCATAAGTAGGGAGGGATTGAATGACCATCTTGAGAAGTATCTCTTTACCAGCACGGGACAGAAAATGACCATTCCAATTGTTGATTCGGTTCACCACCTTAGTTTTTAGGAAGCCAAGAATTTTTGTCTTTTTCCTACCCATGGTATTAGGAAGGCCAAGGTACATGATGTGTTCATCAGCTTCAGTCATCTCTAGCATTGAACATATTTGATTCTTTAGCATTTGATCAGTGTTAGGGCTAAAGGAAATGGATGACTTAGTAACATTCACCTTTTGGCCAGACGCCATCTCGAAAGAATGAAGCAAAGCCCAAACATTCAAAGCCGCAGCAGTAGAAGCTTGAAAAAATAAGTAGTTATCATCAACAAACAGCATTTGTGATATTGCAGGAGCCCCATTAGCAACTCAACAGCCTTGAAGAAGTTGATTAGCTTCAATTTTTTTGATGATTGAAGAAAACCCTTCAGCACAGATAATGAAGAGATATGTTGAAAGAGGCTCACCTTGACAGATACCTCGAGTTGGAGTGATAGGTCCCATAACATGATTGTTGTGAACAATAGTATATCTGACCGAAGTAACACATTCCATAACAAGCTTAACCCATTTCTCAGCAAATCCCATACGGAGCATGACAGCACGCAAATAATCCCATTCAACACGATCGTAAGCTTTGCTCATGTCAAGCTTTAAAGCCATGAATCCTTTTTTTTTTCTCTTCATTTCCGTTTCAAGTAGTGCATTAATTCAAAAGCCACCATAATATTGTCTGAAATGAGTCGACCAGGTATGAAGGCACTTTGTGTTTCTGAAATAACAACATCAATCAGAGAACTCATATAGTTGGCAAGAATTTTAGCACCAATCTTGTAGGCTACATTGCAGAGAGCGATTGGTTGCAAGTCTCCCATGGAAGAAAAGTTTTTCTTTTTAGGAATAAGAACCAGATTAGTAGCGTTGAGTTCGCTAGGAAAGGCACCAGTTTCAAAAAAATCAGTTACTAATTTGACAATGTCAGTACCTACAATATCCTACTGTTGTTGATAGAAACCCGGTCCCATACTATCCAATCCAGGAGCTTTATCAGGATGCATTTGGAAGAGAGCTTGCTAGACTTCCTCTGCAAGAATAAGCCTAAGGAGATCTTCATTTTGTTGTTGAGTGACAGAGCATCGAATGTTCTCCACCACACTGTTACATATAGTTCCAACAGCAGTAAATAGAGCAGAAAAATAATCTGTAATAACCGCATTCAGACCTGAATCCCAATCCTTCCAGTCGTCGTTTGAATCTTTTAATCTCATAATTTGGTTGCTACGTTTCCTTGTGTTGGCTGAGGCATGGAAATATTTACTTTTTTTTGTCTCCCGAATGAAGCCAATGTTTCTTAGACCTTTGCTTCCAGTAGAGTTCTTGTTGAGCTAAAATCTCAAAATAATTGTTTTTTTCCTCATCAAATTCAGCAGTGGCAAAATGGTTGCTTGAATTCTTCATGGCAGCCATTCGATTTTTACTTTTCTTCAGCCTATTCTTGAAGTTCCCAGTGAGTTCGAACCCCCATTCTTTCAAACTTGTACTACAATGTTTTATTTTTTTCAAACAGAGTAAGATGGCCATAGACTTCCCAATAATTCTTCACAAGTTGTTTACAATACGGCTCACGAGACAAGCATTTTCATAACGGAAAAGTTGGAGATGACTACCACGATTACCCACATCAGTTTGTAGAAAAATAGGAGTATGGTCACTAGAGGAATGATCACAATTTGATAGTATGGCTTCAGGGAAAATATCAAGCCAATGTTGAGTAACAAGAGTTTTATCTAACCGTATTTCAACATGTTGACTGGTGCCTCTCCCACATTACTAGGTGAAGGCATAGTCATGGAGCTTCAAATCAAGAAGGCAACAGTGACGAAGAACCTCTTGGAAGCCATTAATAAGATAAGGAGGATAGGGTCATCCACCTCTTTTTTTATCCTGAGAAGCAATGTTATTAAAGTCGCCTATGATAAACCAAGGTAGAGGCGAATGTAGAGCAATAGACTTAAGGAGCTGTCAGGTGCAGTCACGGAGGGATCGGTTTGGTTCACCATATAAACCAGTGAGCCTCCATCGTGCAGAACCAGGGGATGAACTTCAATGTCAATATGGTTATCTGAATACCCAAGAAGATAGGCATCATCAGCAATTTTCCAAAGAAGAGCAAGACCACCTTTTCTCCCTTGGGCTTCAACAATGAGACAACTATCAAAGCGCAATGTATTTTTTATACGGTCCAGTACATCTTTTTTACACATAGTCTCACATAGGAGAAAAAAATTAGGATTCTTTTGGACACAAATGTAAGCTAGGAAGTGAATAGCATGTGGGTTCCCAAGCCCACGACAATTCTAGCTAAGTGTATTCATAATAAGCGGTGGGCCTGAACACCAGAGCCCACCATAAACCCGTTTTTTGACATCTCCTCAGTATTTGTAAAAAATACTATTACTTAACTCAATAGCTTGATCCATATCAGCCACGTTTTCCACATGTGAACCCCTATTGGAAACCTTTTCCACACGTGGAGCATTATGATGGACCATTTTCTCCATTAATTACATTGAGATCAACATTCCTAACATCACACCTATAATCAACTGGAGCATTATGATCAAAATATGTAGATTTACCATGATTTGATACTGGAGTGAATGCATCCCTGGATTGTGGAGGGGCATTAACTTCACAATCACTGCCTTTGTCATCGACGTTGCCGGACTGAGTGGCTTGCTTTGCAGAACGCAACCATGGAGACGCAACCAGAAAATTCTAACGTCTTGAGGGGGCTCTCATGTCAATAATATATGGTTTATCAATCTGGTCTGCTGGGAGATCATAAAGCTTTTACAGAAACGTTCAGAGTGTCCCATTACACCACATATGAAATAGAAGGTGGGAACTCTTTCATATTTGAAGTTAGCAAAGAAGGTATCTCCTCTCTGTCTTCTGAACTTCATTCGTCTTTTTAAAGGAAGATCAATATTCATCTGAACGCGTACCCGTAGGTACTCTCGCCATACACCTTTGAAATTATTTGGATCGAATTCAAGAAATTTTCCAATGTAGTTTCCAGCCTGTAGAACAACCTTCTCTATTTTGAACCTAGGTTGTAAGTCATGTATCTGGACCCACAAATTAAGATGGTTGATCGGTTTGGTTCTTGGGTTATCTCCTGGTTGTAATCTCTCAATAAGCAATTGTTTACGATCGTAAGTCCACCGACTACGAGTGATAACTCTGTCAATGTCAATTTCATGGTAAAATTGAAATAAAAATCGATTTTGTTCAAGTATTTTTACATACATCCCTTTCCATGATTTCCACAAATCAACAACGATATTTTGGAAGACTTGGTAGTCTGAAATCTCTCCAGAAAGAAGCCTCCCAATGAGACACCAACGATCATCGTATTCTACCTCATTCAATTCCTCATCTTCCAATTTTGTAACAAACTCTTCCTCTTCATCTAACAGATATTTGACCATTTTTTCTCCACATCCTTCATAATCCCACTGCTTGAAGCCATGGTGGTCAATAAACAACAGCAACACAGCAAGATAGACATGATCACTCAAAAGCAAAATAGAGTCCAACAAAAACCAAGATCCGCACAAACATATGAAAACTCTCAATCACAGAGAGACAACACACATCAGTTGTTGTGGGTTGTTGGTATATAGATTTTGTTGTACAGTATATTTCTGTTTTGTTGTATGGTATATTATTATTCTAGATGATATTTATTTTTTATTTTGTCATGTATAATAGTGGTATATAATTTTGTTAACATAATACAAATATTTTAATGTATGTATAATTTTATTGACTTGCTACATATATTTAATTATTATTTTTATATATTTTAATTGTATGATATATTATTTATATTAAATAATATTTAATTAGCTTCTATTTTATTATATACAATGGTAGTATTAGTATATAATTTTGTTGTCATGGTATATATGTATATTTTTTTAAAAAAAGATGGTATATATATTTTAATTGTGGTATATAATTTATTTAGTATAATATACACATATATATTAGTAATATATATTTTTATTATTATTATTATTGTTAGTATGTCTATTTTGGTGAATGATATATATATTTTTTGTTATACTGTATATTATTTTTTTAAATAATATTTAAGTTTTTTCTAATGTACTTTTGTTAACATGATATATAATTTTATTAGCATCTTATATATTTTTATTTTTATTTGTTATTATTATATATATTTCTATTGTAAGGTATATATTTTTTATGATATGGTATATAAGTTTTATTGTATAGTATATCATCTAATCTCAGATCATGCATGTTAGTTTTTATTTTATTATACATAAAGGTGATATATACTTTTGTTAATATAATATATACAATAGTTTTTATTTTATTATACATAAAGGTGATATATACTTTTGTTAATATAATATATACAATTTTTAAAAAAATATATTATATTATTTGGCTAATTAAGATTTTTGCCCCCGAATGTACCAAATCATACCCCTAAACTTTTTCGATCGTTAAAAATTTCCCCTAAACTATTGAGATTGTTGGATTTAAAGACTTTTATCTAATTTTAGTAAGGAAAGTCTAACATGAATGAAAGTTCGGGACATAATTTGGCACATGTCAAAGTACGAAGGACGTGATTTGGTAGATATTAAAGTCTGAGGTACATAAACAATCACTAAATTAGTAAAATTGAATGAAATTAGACAAAAGTCCTTAAATTCGATAATCTCAATAGTTCAGGTGGAATTTTTAATGATCGAAAAAATTCAGAGGGCGTGATTTTTGTACATGTCAAAGTTTAGAAGGTAAAAATCCTAATTAGTCATTTTATTTTATTTTTTATTGTAGGTATATATATCTTATTGTATAGTATATGATTTTTGTTGTCTATAGTATATCATTTATTTAAATTTATATTTAATTTCTATTTTATTATATATAATTATATCATATATATTTTAATAGCGACATATATAATTTTGTTAGCATGATGTATATTTTTTTGAGTATCAATTTAATATTGTTATAATTTTTGTGATATATAATTTTATTACTACGGTATATTAATTTTTAGTAATACGATATATTAAATACTATTATATATATTATTTATATAATTGTAAATTCCCAAAAATAAATACTAAATATCATTTAATTTATTCTTTTAGTTTTAAGATTATGCTTAAAATTTACTTATGAATGCATAAAAGGATGTATTAATAGCAAGTGTGGTTCAAATTTAAGCAGTTTAACTAAATAATTTCAAGTGAATCTTTATTTAGATAAATTTTAATATTTATAATATTTTCAAAATAGATATATGATCTGCTTTAGCGTGGTGAGTTATTAAATTTATACTATTTTGTTGCTATTAAAATGCTACCGATCAATAAGAAGTTAGGTAAATAGTCAAACCGAAGGGGTTTTCCTTTGGTGGTTGACTCTATTACAATTATATTCTAATTTTTTTCAATTTTGAAAATTAAAAGAACTTATTGCTTTTAAACTTTTCGTTTGCAGGTTCTTTTTCAGTTTTTTAAACGGAAGCAATTGCTTTACTAGTAGGTCTGCGTTGGGCTCAAGACGTGAGACTTCCAGTAGAGAGGGTCTTTCCTGATTCACTTTCTTTGGTCTCAGCTTTGGAAGGTCACACAATGTTTTTTTTTTTTGAACTGGGGGTTATTTTTTCGGATATTAAAATTTTATTATCTAGTTTCCTGGGGCATCTCTCTCTCATGTCAGTCTCAACTTTAATGTTGAGGCTCATAGATTGGCTTAGCATGCCCTTAAGATAGACAATAAATTTTCTTGGACGAAAGAAACCCCCCCTCCTACTGTGTAACTTTGTTACCTTTGTTATTTTAACCTTTATCGGTTACCCCAACAAAAAAAATACTATGATATATATTTAATGATTTAATATATTTATTTGTTTTTATTACAATATATTAATAATATGCAATACTAAAAAGATTATATAACTTAATTTAATTATTATATCTATTTTAAAAAAAAAATATGCAGTAAATGTATTTTTATAATTTTATTAGCTAATTTATTATATTTGTTCATTTTCTTAATTTTTTTAAAAAATAAACATTTACTAATTTAGTTTTTAAATTTAAGATTATTTTGCATCTCAGCCGAATAAAATATTAAAATTTGGATTAATTTATCTTATACACTATCAAACATAACATTATTATTAATCATGGTTAACTATTTTATAAAAATAGCTAGTATCAATATGTGTAAACTTACATATTGAGTTATTTATTTTTTATCACATGACCTGATCATTTCTATAGAAATGATAAAAAATTATATTTGGACAGATCTAACTGCTAAAAATAAAAAATAAAGTTAGTGCATAATTTTATGTTACATTTATATTATATCACTCATTCATAAACAACTTAAAAAATTACAATTATTATGAAAGACCTAATTTCCTATAAAATATTAGTATCGCTATATAAATACACAAGCAAGCAATTCTTTACATACTATTTACATGGATAGACAATTGAGTACAACTGAATCCCCCGGACTAACAATAACAATATATTTAACTAGATGTATATATCTTATGAATTAATAATATAGAATTAACACAAACATATATATATAATCATATATCGATAAATTTAAATAAAAGTGATATACTCAAATTATTGATGGTGCTAAGAGTATGATAGAACAATGTCATTGGAGTTGAGTGTAAGACATAGGGAGGCTAACAAGTAGTACGAATGTGAGAGAAACTGTTGGAATGGTAGTGATAATATAAATATAAATATTTCTATATATATATAAATGCTAAAGGGCACCAGCAGTGCCTAGCACCTTCCTATATGTCAATATCGTGCTATTAGTCCAACTAAACATTTGTCCCATATAGTTTAATATAATAACTTTTAGAAAATATCGCTAGCCAATCACAACGCGATATGTCGATAAGGTACTACTGATGCCTAATAGCAATGCTCATATATAAATCGATTGTGTGAAGGGCAACACTCTTTGATGGGCGTGTGTTGGATCAGTATTGTAAGAGGCAAAGTAATCAGGCATTGATGACATATTGTTGTGAGTGAAAAAATATATTAGCTAAATATGATGCCTACTAATATGTAATTTAATTCAAGCATACCAATTATAAGAACTAAATTGGAAACTAATGTTTTGTTGAATTTATAAGTACTTAGCATGTTTGAGTTTTTTCTTTTTCTTTTTCTTTTTTTCACAAATTGAATTTTACTTCGAAACTAATTAGTGAAGTTTCATTGCATATCATAACTTCGAAATCCTAAACCCTAAAATTTAAAGGTCCTTTTGCACTTTGAAGGATGATTCTTTGGACAAAAGTACAGTATAGTACATGCAAAATGAGAAAGTGTCGAATAATAATACTACTTCTGTAATGTAATAATGTAATAAAAAAGGTCATTTATGGAAGTTTGGCACAAAGGGGTAAACCAAGACCCTCAACAGAAAGAACAATCGGTTACCCATTCAATCACAATTGCCTTACTACATACTCTTATTCCATTTATCACCTAATGCTTTCCCCTTATATCATACTCTTCTACTATAGTCTAAAACCTACTTCATTCGCCCCAAATTTATGGATAATCACATTCACAGGATACAAAGATACAGTAAATCTCTAAAATTGTGAAGACTTTGAAATCTCAAGTAAATGAGGTTCGACCTCAAAATGGTCATTAATGATGGCCATTATTCTTTGTAACGAATTCTCCATTGACGTTTTGGACTTGCCATTTAAATTTGAAAAGTTTAAATATCATAATATCTAAATTTGAGTTAATCTGACTAAGACAGATCACCTTAGTGCACTGTCTCACGCCCAAAATTCATAAATTACAATTAGAGCTTGAAACTAAAAATAATGTTTTTTTACAAGAAAAAAAAAAGTTGTTTTTACAGGAAAAATTCAAAATAATAAATAAATAAATAAAAAATATGGAAAAACTTTTAAGGTAACCTTACCTCAGACAGAGAACCAGTTACCTACTGCTTCCCCATGTTTTCTTATCTTTTTCAAAATTCCCCTAAATTTTTAATTATTTTTTTTTTTTTAAAAAAAAAAACCACATTTTGCAAACTTCCACCTTAAAAACCATAAAAAAAGACATCCCCAAGAATATTGCATGTACAAAAAGAGAAAATGCTAATAGGCACCTATGGTGCCTTCACCCATATGAGGTGTAACATTACTATCAGTGTAATTCAATAACGGGTCCCACTTATTTTAGTTTAATAAAAATTATAGAGAACCGCTAACTAATTATAAAACGTCATGTCATTGAGACGTTAGAAGCCCATAGCAATGCACTTACAGAAAGGGCCTTTCCAGACATTATCTAGAAGCCCACAGGCCACAAGTAACACTGAACCAGAAATTCCAAATCCTATGCCCATTAACACTTTATTCCAACACTTTGAATTTTTGTCCAACAATTGAACAGGACCAACCCCCATTTTTTTTCCAAAAAACATAAATGAGGGGAAGGGAAAAAGAAAAAGAAAAATGTCCTATGAAGTGAGGGTCATTGGTCCACCAACACGTTTTCTTTTTTCTTTTTCCTTTTTTTGGATTAGCATACATGAGGACTTTATTTACAGTCAAAAAAACTCTAAAAATCACATATACGCTGCTGAATAGGATTCATTCCAGGAAAGGCATTAAAAACCATTTACAAAAAACAAACTCTGAAATTGGTTTCATACAGAAGAATTCACATTACCGTACACTTGTCTTTCGACTTTTGTTCAGCCCTGGGAGACAATGTCGATGGATTCCGGCTTCTCGGCACCTGCAATTAACATTTTTTTGCAATGCACGTGCTTCCATAAATCATAAACTCAAGGTAAAATACAGAAGAATAAAACACAAGTTTAGAGAAAAATGATATCAAAACTAATAATTACCTGGGGACCAGTGACCAGCCTTGAATTGGTAGTAACAGTCGGTGGTTGCTGCTGCACATTTTGACGCTGTGGCTGTTGGTCGAACTCTTGTTGCTGAAGAGCTATTGCCAATTGCAAATCAGGACTGCCAAAACAGAATAAGACTTGGTGATCTTGAAAAGCATATAATGAGAAAGAAAGCTCTTCCATAACATGTATAATGAACAAAACCAGTTATTACAGTAAAGGACAGAGCAACATTCTGATCTAATATTCAACAATATGACTTAACTCATCTCATCTCATCCAGATGAAAGAGACGAGAAAGAGAAGGCACTACCATTTACCACTCATATTTATTCCTTTCTACTTTCCTCCTTCAAAATATGAATATATAGAACAAAGAAATAAGAGTGTTGCAAACCAGCAAAAGTTAGAATCTTACTTTACTGATTGTGCTGCAGTATCAATGCTGGCAATGTAGTCCTGAAGTATGTGAAGTCGAAATTGTATCATGTAAGTTATGTTGTGCACAGCAAACATCTCAGGTAATTCAGCCAAAAAAAAAAAGAAGAAACATCTCAAGTAAGAAAAAATAAAGAAACACATACCGCAGTGCTAGTCATAGCATTATGTTGATCCCAAGAATCATTTGAATGGTCTTCTACCTTAAATTCATTGAAGCTTCCTGTCATAAACAATGTGTCCCCATTAACCTGAAAAAAAAAATCATAGTTAGAAATCATATTACAAATTAGAGGCAGCAGCATATTTAAAACCGGCATATACTAGTACTACCAACAAATATCAAACTTTTCAGGAACACAATGCAATTTTCATATTCTTTTTCTATTTCCACAAAAGGTAATGCAATTTTGTGGCAAACATCTAGATGTAAATTTATGGACCAAAGTATTAAAATAAGGACATAATGTTATTTTATTTTATCCTACATTCCGAGCATAGCCCAAAGCAGCACAAGTTTGTTAAAAGCTTTCCTCTCAACCATAATAAACATAATATAACAAGTAACTACGCTCTTCCTATAAATGTCAAACAAAAAGGCATTACATGTGGCCCATACTGAAAAACAAAGCACCAAGCAGTTCTCCTATCTATTCAAAATACTTTCTACAAATTTATTGCATGAGAAATATTACTGCATTTCAATCGTATTTAGTCTAAGACTGTAATCTGTGACTACTACACTACCAAAACTTGATCAACGAGAACCATTTATAAGAGGAAACTATATATTACCTCATTTAGCTTCTCCCATACCAAGTCAGGCTGATTTATGTACCCTTGGTCCGTAGCCAAAAGATAAAGCTCCCCTTTAAACTAGAAAAAGTACAAAAACAGTAAATACTACTCTCAAGACATTTAGAGGCAATATAGCACAATCTAAGGACCAAAGGAAGTGTTTCTCATCTAATTCATAAATTGATACATTAGGTTTTTTCAGTATATGAAGAAAAGTGTAATCAACTGACCTTAAACATGGTGCTGAAGTGATTATTACGGAAAAAGACACACAGCTCACGCTCTTTAAGACCATCTTGTAAGCAGAAAAGGCTGCACAAACAATTTAGAAAAAAAAAAGTAAATCAAAATGGAAAAGGATGAGAAAACTTGGACATCAGCCCAGAAAAACAGAAAGTCTATCTATACATAAATAAAATGAGGAGTTAGAAGTTTAAATTGTAAGTACCCGTAGAAAGTCAATTGACTAGCATTGCTCTTCAAAAAACTCCTAATTAGTTCACCTGAAGCCAAACAAAGACAGAAACTTGTTCAGAACATCTTGTAAATGAATATATCTGCCAGTTACATAAATAGTAATCAATCTTCAAAAAACTATACTAGTTAGCCAACAGTAAGCCTTGCTAACCTGCTTGGGGAGTAATTTCATCCTTTGGCCTAGAGTCTACGGTGTCTTTGTCACCTTGATTAGCAAGGACCACTTCACCTTCATAGATTGGCTCCCTGTCTTCAAAAATTGCAGTTGCAGGATCCAAAATACATTCTTCCCCTTCATAAATGGGCTCACTCCCATCGACACTTGAAGTCAAAGCTTCTGATGTGTCAAGCTGTTGCATCCTATCACTGGATGAATCTGAATGCACATCTGCATTCGGCACTGGTAAAGATGATAATTCTGCTGAGCAGCATTCAACTGTCTTATCTGCAATCTTGTGAATATCTATGGTAGAATTTAATATGTTATCGCTTATTTCACTGCTTTGTGGAATATTTGCATGATGCTCATCTGCAGATGGAGTGCAAATTCCAGGTGAAAGAGAGACAGAATTTTGAATTTGGACCAGTGTGTCAACACTGCTCTTTTCAACTTCATCAATGATAGGAGAATGCCCTTCTGGTTTGACATATGTTTGGAGATCGCTACTATTTTCTCCATTTGCCTTTGAAAATGGATACAAAGCATGATCTGGAGTACTTCCAAAACACACTAACTCATCACTTCCATTCCTGGAGGCATTGCAGTCAGCTGATATAGATAAGTCTGGATTATGGAAAATGTTATTTTCGAAAACATGCTGCTCTAACATATCTACAGAACCTACAGGCACAATCATCTGGACATGTGCGCTTTCATCTGAACTGAAAGACACAGGTCCTTTATTATTATCAGCTACAAGAGAATCATCCAGTGAAGGCAGCAGTTCAGACTCTGACATTTTTAAAGCTCTCAACAACTCTGCTTCCTCTTCAAGGTCCCCTTTTCTTGCATTTTCTTGATCGGAGTCTAAATGTGGAGAATCATCAAAAGATCTAGCTTTAGAAAGGCATGGAGAAGGGACACCCAGAGTTGCTGCTGTTGCTGCAGCAAAATCAACGCAATCTTCTTCAGGAGAATTTTTGTATTCTCTCTCATTTCGTGTTTCAAGGGCCACAAGCTCCTCCATCAGTGTATTATATGACTTTGATCCAATGGCATTGGCAGTTTCATAGTCCTGAAAAACATGCATGAATGTAATATCAAGCCAAAAAAAAACCATAGTAACTCAAGAATACAATTATCAAGGGAAATGGGGCCAGGAACATAGTGACAGGTTAAATGCAAACAAACAGCAACAATGCATTTCTCAAAATGAGATAAGTGAACTTTTAATTTTCATTTGATTAATCAACAAATCTGAGTTTATTTGCATCAAAACAAAATGTCCAAATTCCTAAATAAGATATAATCATAAAAAGACAACTAAAAATTAAGAATATTAACAGAATTGAAACTGTTAAAGTGCCTGTGCATCAAAGTGCCGTTTTTCATTGCAAGAAAAAAGAGAGGGAAGGAACAACAGCCAGATGTAGATATTAAACAGATCACTACTTTTCACTTTCAGATCTATTGCGCTATCTAATCTATCTAAAAAGATAACAATATATCAACAGTTAAAAACACTTCATTAAAATCATGTAAAGTGCCTGACTGATTATATTTATGCCTTTGAAGTTATGTGAAGGTCGAAACACGAAAGATGATGTTAGGCATTTTTGGCTTTCAAACAGACGGAAGGCAATGAAAAAATGTAATTTAAAACAAGAAAACCCAGTGCCCGATGAATACTTATAAAGTATAAGAGCAAGGATACTGTCATGGACAACAGCAAGATAGAAGTTTATTTTCTTTTCAATCATAGACACACTTGGTGCTCCTAAGAACCTCAATACCTAGAGATCCAAGAATTGAACATGGAATAAGTACTGAGAGCACATGCAATAAGTACTGAGAAATTTTTAAATTCATTGAATGAGAAAGGCCGGCAAGACAATACCCAAAAAAAGTTGTATACATAAGTACTTTATATGTATCTGTTGGAAAATGTTTCTTAAAAAATTACAAGAAAATATCATAGAATTTGATATAACCAAATTAAAATGTGGAACAAGTACTTTTTAGTAAGTAATCAAATAGATAGGTAACATATAACAAAAGTGAAAGACCAAACCTGGGGATCAACTATCCAACCATGATAAAGTGGAATATCCAACAAATCAAATATGGCACATTCTCGTGTGAACTCGAAATCACTTATTCTGCAATCATCACATAAATCTTGATTAGACCAAGTAAATATCAAATGACAAGAAACCATAAGGTAAAGAAAGGACGTTTATATTTAACCTCCTGAATTTTATATTTACATCAATCCCTGTTGCAAGTCGAGGAAGCAGATCAATAGCATCAGCAATGTTCTGCTGTTGATTCTCAGCATAGCCCTCATCTTTATTCTACAACATTGTAACCATAAACGTGGTGAATTTCAATGAAAAGCTAAAAAAACAACACTTATGACAAAAATGCAAGTTATAACTTTTAGTATTACATCGATATTACTATTTGAATCAATTAATCGTTCTGCAACAAGAGACAGCAGTTTCTCCTGCGAAACTTCGGTCACATCTGGACTCAAAGTCAAGTTGTTCTTGAGCAGAAGAATATTACCTGTAGGGACCCCAAAACACAAAGTATGATAGTGTAAGAGAACTTAATTTTCCAATACTTGATTGCTACAAAGGGCCAAATAACACTGAAACTACATAATCATTGAAACAGTGCTACTACATAAAGCTCTGTACCACAAAAACATGCTCAAGTTTCAATATAAAGAATGCCCAATACAATTTTTGGTAACTTCTTGCAGACTCTCCTTTCATTAGAATACAATTTTCTAATAACGAATTTATAATAAGGCATCAACAACAACAAATAAGCACAGTTGTTCAAGATTCAAAAAGATAAACAACACAAATCAAAAATATTTGAAGCAGTTCAACACCGCCAAAACCTAGAAACAAAGCAATTTCCCGTACAAGTCCATGAGTTAAGAACATTGCAAATTCAATGTTTGGACACCAAGAAAAGATAACTCTAAGCCGAGAATGCGAATGATCCATTTCAGGAAAATCCAACTGATTACAACCTCTCCTAATTCAACCATTTCTCCAATTATTCAACACCAAAATCCAATTCCTCAATCTCCTCATTTCCCGCTTCTCGGCAACCAAACAAGTTCAACAGATCAACCAAACCCTAGCAATACAGATTCCTATATATTTACATAGAGAGGGAAGAAAAAGAAAATACATATGGCGAGGAGAGGGCAAGGGCCATTGTCGTTTTGGAGGACGATGGGAGTGGTACGGCCCAGGAATTGAATCAGTTTGGTCTTGTGCACACATTCCTTGACCGGGACCGGCGGTTGTTGCGGTTCTTGCTTCAGTTCCTCCGAGGAAGAGGAGGCCATGGTTGATTAGCACTAGCTTTTCTTTAGCTTTTTAGAGAGAGAAAGAGAAAAGGAAAAGAAAGAAGAAAGAAGAGAAAGAATGGCAAAATGCTGTCTTATAGAAGTTTCCCTCATTTCGTGCGACGGAAACGCCAATGTTTTTTTCCTTTTTTTTTTTAACTTATTTTCTCACTATTAATTTATTCCTTTTAATATTTCTGTACACAAAATAGTGAGATTTTTCTTTTTCCTCTTTTTTTTTTAATATTATTTTTCCTCTTTTGATAAAAGGAAATTAAAAAAAATAGAATCGTACTCAGTTAATTTTTTTTACATAAATAATTTGATAAGGTATTCATTTTCAAAATTTTAAATACCAGCATAATTATCTATTATTTTTAGAATTTTTAGCCTCTAAACTTTAACATATACCAAATCACGTTTTGTAGACTTTTCTAACCGTTAAAAATTCCTCATAAACTATTGAGATTTTTTAATTTAAAGACTTTTGTTTAAATTCATTCAATTTTACTATTATTGTTTATTATTTATGTATTAAATCATGCTCCCTAGATTTTGATATCTACCAAATTATATCCCTCGAACTTTAACATATATTAAATCTTTGACATATATTAAATCATACTCTTTGAACTTTCATCCAAGTTAGATTTTGTTTACTAAAATTAGACAAAAGTTCTTAAATTAAACCATTTCAATAGTTCAATGGAAATTTAACGACCTTAAAAGTTCAGGAGCATAATTTAATACATGTTAAAGTTTAGGCGTAAAAATCCTAATTAGCTTAAATTTAATTACACTTATAGCATTAATCCAATTATAATTAAAATTATAGTTCAATTTATTTTCTCAATAGTGCTCAGATAATTTTTTTTTTTTTTTTTTTTTTTTTTGTAAAAGGGCTCATTTCATTTTATTAACATAAATATTTCATAAAGAAATAATTTTTTCAAATTTTTATTAATTTAAAATAATAGGTTTGTTACAATAAAGTTCAAACAATTACCGTGAATCATTCTTGGTCGCGTGTAATAATTGAACAGGGTTGGATTTAAAATTAAAATAAAATCCATAATCCAAATTTTAATTTTGATCCAAACTAAATAACCGGTCAAAGCAAAGCAAATATTAACGGATGTCTACAAATTTCTGGTCAACGATATAATATAGAAAAACAGTAATTTATTAAAATTACTAGTAATAAAAGAAAAAAAAACAGTAATTTATTAAAATTACTAGTAGTAAAAGAAAAAAAAAACTCTTTTGTTTGCTTGTTTATTTTAAATAAAAAAAAAAACAAGAGTAGATTTATTTATTTAAATCGTTTATTTATTTAATTTTTTTTTTAGAAAAATAGTTATATTTTTTTTTTCAATCAATGACCAATATCATTAATAATTAAATAATGTCATACAGGCTAAAGGACTATATATTTTAAATAATAAAAATAAATTGTCTCTATGCAAACAAGTTATTTATCTATCCGAAGAGCATGCATAACTAATTTATATACAACCACATTAGTCGACCGATGTATATAGATTAGAGACACTCTGGGAAATCTAGATAACATACTTGTTACATCTTTTAACAATGATCCTAAATCACTGAAAAAGAATGTCTCCTAACAAAGGCAAACACAATTGCTAAGAGGTCAAAATCAATAAATTCAACAAACTTTGAAGGAAAAATTATTCAACGTCACTAATATGTCAAACAATATGCTTGAATTACTGATAATCTACATCTTCCACTCCTAAGTTAACAGTCGCTTGTTCTACTTCCTCCAATGTACCAAACTGCATAAAAAAAAATTAGCAACTAATAAAATTTACTACAATCCATTTCTAATAAAACTAAAATTACCATATATATAGTATAATAATAAAATAAATATAAAACTTATCTGCTAAAAATATTATTCTCTAGTAAAGCAAGTATATCATTTGAAGTCGCTAAAATTCGAAAATTTTCATTCCAATAACTCTATAACTTCAATAACTCAATAACTTTGTTATTCTAATAATCAATTACTAAAAAATTCTAATAACTAAAAATAAATAAATAATAATATTTTTTAAAAAATAATAATAAATCGGCAATAAATAAAAAATATATTTAACTTAATAACTATCAAAACATATCAAATAAAAACTACCAACATACATAATTTATTTCAAAAATTGCAAAATATGATCGCCAATAAAAAAAAATAATTGCACAAGTCAAGATGTATAATGTGAATCTATGTAATCACATTAAATTTTTAGGCAAGTAAACAACTTTTATCGACTCAACAATCATTAAGTTAAAACTATATTTTAAAATGTTAAATAATATAAATCAACTGGAAGAAAAAATATGTGGCTCAAATCATCAATGGCAATTACAGAAAGTACATACGTTGTTGAGATTCGAGACAAGAGAGAAGATGATATATAGATAAAATTATAACTATCATAGTTGTTACTCCTATCAAGATTTAGCTAGACAAATTATAATAAATTACCATTGATGCCTTTAGCAGTTAACTTGAAAATTTACTGAAATTCCGTATTTTAATATTCCCAGTTTGATTATTTAATTAAATGATTAATTAAATGCGGAATAGTAAAACTGGTACTGAAAACAGCTTTCTGTAGTTACAGAATGCAACTCTGTAACTCCAGAGAAACCCAGAAAAACAAACAGTGCATAAAAGTAAAAACACACAAGATTTTTGTACGTGGTTTCAACAATCCTTTCAGATTGTTACTAGTCCACGGGGCCACGCCCAGAGATAAGATTCATTAGATCGGTATCAAAAATACAAAGTAATTGACTTATGCATAAATAGACTCCCTCTTATTGTATGCCGCAAGCTTGATGTATTCCACCTACTAACCGAATCTTGATAAAACTCCAAGTGCTCGAACTCCCTTCGATCACCTTGAAGAGTGCTTGAATCCTCCCGATTCAAGGCTTAAAGGCTATCTCCCGAAAGCCTATACAACCATCTCCCGAAGGTTGTGTGCTTGTATCCTCCCGATGCAAGACTTCAAAAGCAATCTCCCGAAAGCTTGTAAATACCCTTCTCCCGAAGGTGCACTGATGTTCTTCTTCGTTGTAGACTTGAATACAGACTCAAGACAATACAAACAACAAATAAACAGAGTAAGAGTAGAACAACTCTTCTCTACAAATCAAAGACTCTCTTTTCTAAAGATATGAATGAAATTCAAAGATACAAGAGAGGTACCGAGAGAGGTACTAAACAAAGACACTCTTTCCTTAAGATATGAAAGCAATTCTAAGTGTATGAAAGAGATACAAAACCTAGCAGCTATGAGATGTATTTATAATGAATATACATCTCATAGACAGCTTACATTCGGTCTGAACAAGACCTCAACCCACTAGAAACTTCCCTAAAATAATTCTTCAATCAGTCCAGGAATTTCGTTTCGTACCTACGTAATCGTGGGCAGTAACTACAACTTTCCTTTTATAGAAAAGGAAAGTTTAGCTCCGGTTTTCTCTTCAAGAAACCTGATCTAAGAAAATGGGAAACTCAACACAAGATCAGATTACACAGCTGGTTAGATAAAAAACGAAATGGGTAACCAAACTTACCATTTTTACCTTTTTTCCAAAAATAGGAAAGCTAGACAACTTTCCTTTCAAGTTTGATTTACACAAATATGGAAACCATATCAATATATGCCAGCCAAAATATACATTAAATAATAAAATATTTTTGTCAATTAAATATGCCAAAAATGGAATTAACAATCTCCCCCTTTGGCACTTTGATTGACAAAACATTTTATTATGAGAAAACCTGCATCAAGTGTTAGAAACCAAAGCAAATAGCTTTTTAAAGATACAAGAGTATAGAAAATACTCCCCCTGCATGAAAGCTCTCTAACACATAAAACATAGAACTTTTTTTTGGACGGAAAAGCTTGCAAACCGAAGAACACAACTTTTTAAATGGAAAAGTGTTAAACCACAAACAACTTTTTAAACGGAAAAGTGTTAAACCACAAACAAGCAACTCCCCCTAAAACCAAGGGTCCAGAGTTGTAACAAAGAGTTCAATGAATCCAAAAAAATATGACTACTCCCCCTTTTTGTCTATCAAGGAGCCAAAGATAACAAAAACAAACATGGACAAAGTCATAAGTTCAAATAAACATTAATAAAAAGCAAAAGATAAAAGATTGAACCACTTATTCATCATCATTGGGTCGGAAGTATTTCATGATGTTGTCCATCTTCCTAAGAAGCAAGGCCTGACTGGTCTCCATTCTTCCCAAACGCAAGTTGAATTCTGCCATTTCTGTAGGAGCAGAAGTGGAAGCAGATCCAGCAGCAGGATCATTTGTAAGACCAGGGGAAGCAGACCGAGCCTTTCTTTGACCGGTTTTCCTTGAGGAGGCTTCTCAGGAATTTTGAAAGTGGTTCCAACAGCAGGCATCTCAATTGATTCATTCTCAAGAATCAATTCCTCTTGATCAGATAAAATTTTATAGATTAAGTGAGGAAAAATGAGATTGAGCCTAGGTTTCTTACCCTTTCGAAGAGAGACAATTTGCTCCCAAATCATGTCAGCCAAATCAATTTTAGCACCAATTGAAACTTTATACAAAAAGAAAGCAAGTTCATTTGAAACATTTACCGGATTGGAGCAAGGAAACCAATTGGATAGGGCAAACCTCATGAGAGCAGCATGTTGATAGGTGAGTTGAGACATATGCATGGTGTCGGAGAGTTCAATTTCATCATCACCAGAGAGATAACCGAACACCTTTTGACGATCAAACTCCACATCAGTTGGCTCAATTCCCATAGGCAAATTGAGAGCCTCAGCAACATCCTTCACAGTGAAGGAATACCAGTGTCCTCTGACAAAAACTTTGCCAAACATGAAAGAGTCCTCATCGAGAAACTCATCAGTGATGTTAGCATAAAATTCCTTCACAATTCTATCCACATACCCATCAAAACCGATCAAGGTATCTACCCATTGTCTTTCTTTCAACATGTTATACACTCCAAAAGGCTTATGAGCAATAACATTAAAATTTTTCTCCACAGTAAAATTCCTATTCTCATAGAATTTCATATCTCTAGCATGATCATTATAACAAAAATAATGAGAGTGAGGCTTGAAGTTATCAAGAGAAATACCAGAGGGCCTCTTTCTTTTCTGTGGAAGAACAGGATTAGAGACAATGGGCCTTTTTCCTTTGTCCTTCTTTGGAACAGCAGGAGGCACTGGAGCAGATTCTGTAGTGACAGGCTCAGTTTCTGGTTCTTCACTCTCGGATCCAGAATCATCAACAACAGGAAGATCTTTGGGCACAAATTCTTCACTTGAATCGGACAAGCCCTCTGAATCATGATCCTCCTCACTTTCTTCTGGTTCAGAATCCGAGGAAGAGACCGAAGGGGGATTCTCCTTGAGATTTTTGGCCTTTGAAGATGAAGAAACCACCTTTTTCCCTTTGGATGCAATTTTAGGTTTAACCACTTCAGGCTTTGAAGGAGTGGAAACCTTGGACCTTGTTCGAGAACTCACCGTGGGCAAGGTCACCAAAGCTTTGTCGACATTAGGAGCATCATTCGAAGAAGAGGACTTTGACAATGTGTGATCGGATGAATGGGATTCATCATGATCACCCAACCCAGGTGTTGGAGAAGCAATAGGAGAGGCACCAACAAGAGGAGATGAGAATTTTGCCACTGATTTTCGAGCTTGGGTCTTCGATTTCTTGGCAGACTTCGTCGGAGCAGAAGACGAACCAGAAGCTCCGGTTGCTGGTGCAGGCGGCGCAGGCGGAGACACCGGTGAAGCAGACGCAGATCCACGAGTGGGCTTCTTGGATGGTTGGGCATTCTTAGTTTTGGCCATTTTTTCTTTGAAACCCTAGAACACAAACCCTCTTACACTTTGAACAATGTTAGACCTTTGAGAGAAAAAATAAAAAGAGAAGAGAGAGTGGTGATCGTGGGATTATGGGAAGTTGAGAATATATAACTTTCAATTTTAAATGCCCAAATTAAAAAAAAATTGAAAAGGAAGGTAACTTCCTTACCTTTGACCCACGTGTGGAAAGAAAAAAGGAAACCAAAGAAATGTTTTTCAAATGTAGTCAATGTTTCCTTAAATGGAAAAAAGGAAACCAATTATTCCCACAAAATCTAAGAAATAATAACCCCACCAAATCCGAAAATGCCACCAACAAGGAAACCAAAAATAAAATTAATTATTTAAGAACAAGTTTCCTATATACACCGAAAAGACCAAATCTCCACAAATAAAGGAAACATTCTAAATAAGTAAATACAATTAAAACATGTTTCCATAAAAAAATAAAAGAAAAAATATATACAAGGATTCGAAAATGAATTCAAAAAAAATATGCCCCCCTTTTTCTTTTATTTTTTCAGAAAATGCCCCCCAAAGAAAAATTTGCAAATAAGGAACAAGAGAACACACCAAGACACAAAAGCACTAATCACCACTTAAGAGCAAAAATTGTGTCTAAGAACATAATGAAACATAACAAAAAAAAAAACAAAATTTTTAACAAAGCTCACTTGACAACTCGATCACGAACCTTGTTTTGTTTTTTTTTTTTTGTTTTATTTTTATTTTTGTTTTTTTTGTTTTTATTTTTTGATTAAAAGACAGAAAAAAAAAATAAAATAACCTTGATATTTTTGCAACTAGAATTCACAATGTCCATTTGTCTTTGTCCCTGATGAAAAAATCAAACTCATAAGAATAATCAGAAATTATTTTATCAAACTAATGAAGTAATAGAATGAGGTCATACCGGTTCACAGGAAAAATTGACTCCATCACCAAGAATATTAAAGCACATCAAACAGTATGTAATAGCTTTATAACACCATTTTCGAGAATAAACAAATTTTACCACAAACTGTGTCAAGCATTAGTGTGTGAAAGTGTAAGCAGGGAACATTGCCCAATTTGTCAAAAAGACTTTTTCTGATAAATTGTACCCATAGGAGACGCTGTCACACTACCTCAATGGTAGCCCTTTTCAATGGTAGCGTATCTTCTACATAACTCCTAATTACATAGTTCCAACTTACTCAGAGATGGCTTTCACACATTGAGATAGGTAGCTCTATTCATCCAATGGAGCTTGAACACACAGTTTTTTGAACAACATCATTCGAAAATGGTAGCTTACATAACACTGTTTGATGAACCTGAATATTCCTGTGAGGAGTGGACAATTTTCCTGACAAACCTGTATGACATCATAATATTACAACATTAGCAATAAAATAATGACTGAAATTCTTATAAGGTTGAAATTTTCTTCTAGGACAAAGACAAGACATTATGAACTCTAAGACAACTCAAATATCAAGGACTATGGAAAAATAAAAGCATTAAACAGTACAAACCCCTAAGGATTTCCTTAGAGAAATAAATCGGACCGAGTCAAGAGCTTTAGTAAAAATATCTGCAATTTGTTTGCTAGTTTCAACATATTCTAAGACAAGAATTTTATTTTCCACAAGCTCTCTAATAAAGTGATGACGAATGTCTATGTGCTTAGTGCGAGAGTGTTGAACAGGATTCTTAGAAATGTTTATAGCACTAGTGTTATCACAAAAGATGGTTAAAGTTTTCAAATCAAACCCATAATCTGCCATCATTTGTTTCATCCATAACAATTGGGTACAACAACTACCCGCAGCAATGTACTCAGCCTCTGCTGTGGACAGAGAGATTGAGTTTTGCTTCTTGCTATGCCATGAAACCAAATTGTTTCCAAGATAGAAACATCCACCACTAGTACTTTTTCTATCATCAGCATTACCTGCCCAATCAGCATCACTAAAGCAAACAAGGTTAGAATTAGTGTCTTTTGAAAACCAAATCCCAAAATCAATAGTGCTATTTACATAGCGAATGATTCTTTTCACAGCAGAAAGATGGGATTCCATGGGATTAGCCTGATAACGTGCACAAACACCAACACTATAGCAAATATCAGGACGACTAGCAGTAAGATAAAGCAAACTTCCTATCATACTTCGATACAAAGTTTGATCTACCTTTACTCCTTGTTCATCTTTGCTTAATTTTAAAGTGGTGCTCATGGGAGTGTTGGTATGTTTGGCTTTTTCAAGGCCAAATTTTTTCACCAAATTCTTTGCATACTTGCTTTGTGTGACAAAAGTTCCCTCATCTGATTGCTTCACTTGAAGACCGAGAAAATAAGTGAGTTCACCTACCATACTCATTTCGAACTCCTTTTGCATTTGGGAAACAAAAACCTGCACTTCAGAGTTAGAGGTAGAGCCAAACACAATATCATCAACATATATTTGAGCAACAATCACATCAGAATTAATGTTTTTGATGAAAAGTGTTTTATCAACATTTCCTCTCTTGTAATCATGAGAAAGCAAGAATTCAGTTAGACGCTCATACCAAGCACGTGGTGCTTGTTTTAGACCATACAATGCTTTGTCTAACTTGTAAACATGATCAGGAAAATGTGGATCCTCAAACCCTTTAGGTTGTTCCACATACACTTCTTCTTTTAACAGCCCATTCAAAAAAGCGGATTTGACATCCATTTGATACAATTTAATACCAAGAATGCAAGCTATGGAAAGAAGTAACCTGATCGATTCCAGTCTAGCTACTGGAGCAAATGTTTCATCAAAGTCAACACCCTCAACTTGAGTGTATCCTTGGGCAACCAGCCTTGCCTTGTTTCGAATGATAGTGCCAAACTCATCACTCTTATTTTTAAAGATCCACTTGGTTCCAATGATGTTCACAAACGGTGGTCTTGGAATCATTTTCCAGACTTTGTTTCGAACAAACTGATGAAGCTCATCCTGCATAGCTAAAAACCAATCTTCATCCATTAAAGCTTCTTTTACAGATTTAGGTTCTAAAGAAGAAATAAAACATAAAAATTGAATTATATTGGCATATTTTCTTCTTGTAACCATGCTCTCATCCAAGTTTCCAAGGATGAGATCTGAAGGATGATTCTTTTTAACCCTGGAGGATGGTTCCCTCTGTATTGGATCAGCGATTGAATTTAAAGGATACTCGGATTCTTTTGTTGTTGGATTTTCTGTAGCAACAGATTCCTGCACAGTAACCTCGACGACTGCTTCTGAAGCTTTGTCAGGTTCCTTTTCCTCAGCAGCAGGTTTTTCAAGCAAATCTTCAATCTGTTCTTCTGTGGAAAACTCAGAAAAATCTTTTAGGTCATCAACAACAACATTAGCAGATTCCATAACAGTTTGGGTTCTCATGTTATACACACGATATGCCCTACTATTTGTGGAATATCCTAAGAAAACACCTTCATCACTTTTAGAATCAAATTTACCAATGTAATCACGATCTCGTAAAATATAACACTTACATCCGAACACATGAAAGTGACTTACATTTGGTTTTTTACCTTTCCAGATTTCATATGGTGTTTTGTGAGTACACAGGCGCAAGAATACTCTGTTGATGGTATAGCAAGCAGTGTTAATGGCTTCGGCCCAAAGGCGCTTTGTGAGCTTCTTGCTATTCAACATTACTCTAGCCATTTCTGCTAGAGTACGATTCTTTCTTTCAACCACTCCATTTTGTGAAGGAGTTTTAGGAGCAGAAAATTCATGAGAAATACCGTTAGCTTTACAAAATTCATCATATACGGTATTTTCAAATTCCTTACCATGATCACTCCTAATCCTAACAATTTTGCCAATGTTACAATCTTTTTCAACTCGTAATTTCAAACACAGAGTTTGGAAAGCTTCAAAAGAATCAGATTTTTCTCTCAAAAAATCCACCCATGAGAATCGAGAAAAATCATCAGCACAAACAAAAATATATCTTTTACCATTTAAGCTTTCTACCTGGATTGGACCCATTAAGTCCATGTGCAAGAGTTCGAGAACTCTAGAAGTATTCACATCTGGGACACTCTTGTGAGAAATTTTCGATTGCTTACCTAACCGGCATGGACCACATTTTCCCAATGACTCTTTACCTAATTTAGGTAATCCTCGAACAATCCCCGAAACGAGATAATTTTTTCAGATTTTTAAAGTGAATGTGACCAAGTTTTTCATGCCATAGGTCAGTAACATTTTCAATGACAGAATGACAAGTGGCATGCGTAGTGAGAGTATAACAATTATCACTAGATCGCAGCCCTTGTAACACAATTTCATCAAAAATATTATATACATAGCAATGATTGCTATCAAAGCTCACAGTATAACCCTGATCACAAATCTGACTAATGCTAAGTAGATTAGCTTTTAGTCCTTCAACCAACATGACATTCTTTAGTTTAGGAAGCCCTTCGAACTTGAGAGTTCCCATTCCTATGACTTTACCAGTAAGACCGTTACCAAATGTAACTTCTCCACAGTGCATTGGTCTTATGTTCACAAGAAATTCTTTTTCACCTGTCATGTGTTTGGAACAACCACTATCAAAATACCACATGTTAGAAGCAACAGTTTTAAAACAAGTAGAACCTACCAAGCATTTGTTTTTGACAACCCATTTTTGTTTTTGTAAAACATGTTTATTTCCAATGTAATTAGATTTAAACATGTTATGCATGGTTATGCATTTAGGTCGAATGTGACCTTTTACTCCACAAAAATGGCAAATAGGAATGAAACGTCTTCCTTTCCCTTTGAAGTTGTCAAACTTACCGTGTCGCTTCTTTTGTAACAACGAATGCTTCTTTGTCGAGACGAAACTGCGAGGTAGAAACAGTTCTTCCGAAACAAAACTATTAGTGGTATTAGACACGGAGTTGATTTGGAACATAACCCAAACCTCAAAGATGATTGGTTTGGCCAGATTTTTGAATTTTTTCAAAGATGGTGGAACCTGGATTTAACATTTTAACATTCTTTTTAATGTTTTCAATTTCCTTGGTTAAAGAAATAATTTTTGACTCTTTTAAAGACAATTCAGATTCACAACATTTGAGTTTATCTTCCAACTCATTAATGTTGTTACACAAAATTTTATTATCTTTAACCAGGGAGCGATTTTCAGCACTAGTTTCCAACCACTTACCAAACATTACCTTGTAGGATTCAATCATGGAATCCTCATCAATTTCTGACTCATCTGACTCGGATCTGGATTCTTCCTTGTTGTCATTAATCAGGATATTGTTCAAGCAAATGCTTTTTCCTTTTTCCTGCAAATTTCTTGACAAAACACTTGTTAGGACAACTTTTTCTTTTTCATCCTCACTACTCTCAGAATCATCACTCCAAGTAACATTCAATCCCTTTTTATTTTTCTTTAAGGTATTAGCACATTCAGATTGAGTGTGACCAAAACCTTCACATTCTCTGCATTTTAATACCTTTTTTATTGTTAGATGGAAAAGGTTTAGAGGGAATGTTACCAGAAATGTTACCTTTTGGGTTCTTTGAAAAGAACTTTTTATTTCCACCAGATTTCATGAATTTTTGGAAATTTTTTGCCAATAGAACCATTTCATCATCATTTTCATCATCAGAAAAAATATTTTCAGAAGCATTAAAGGCAATACCTTTGCTTTTCTCATTCGAGAGATTTTGCTTACTCTTTTTCTTGATTTGTTGATTCAACTCAAAGGTTCTTAAAGATCCCATGAGTTCCTCAACCTTCATTTTGCCAAAATCTTTCGCCTCTTCCATTGCAAGCAATTTTGTATCAAACCTGTCAGGAAGAACTCGAACAATTTTTCGAACCAAGACAGATTCATCTAGTTTTTCTCCCAAGGCAAAAAACTCATTAGAGATGTCAGATAATCTTTCATAGAAATCATTTAAAGTTTCAGTATCTGACATTCTCAATTCATCAAATCTAGTTTGAAGCATGGTAAATCGTGATCTCTTTACATCAGCAGTACCTTCAAATTGAATTTGAAGGATTTCCCATGCTTCTTTTGCAGATTCACAAGATGATATTAATTTAATAAAACCTTCACCAACACCATTAAAAATAGCATGTAAAGCCTTATTATTATAACCAGACAGTTTTTCATCTTCAGTGGTCCAACTGAGTTCAGATTTTACCTGAGTATTACCTTTTTCATCATTTTCAGTAGGTTGAGACCATCCTGTAAGAATAGCTCTCCATGCTTTCTCATCTTGCGATTTGATGAAAGCTCTCATCCTGACCTTCCAATAAGGATAATTCGACTCATTCAATAGAGGAGGTCTAGAGATGGAACTTCCTTCTGCAAACAAAGACATCTCACACAAAACAAGTTAAGCGGAATAACCTCAAGATCTCACTAAGAATTTAGTGACTTGCTCTGATACCAATTGAAATTCCGTATTTTAATATTCCCAGTTTGATTATTTAATTAAATGATTAATTAAATGCGGAATAATAAAGCCGGTATCGAAAACGACTTTCCGTAGTTACAGAATGCAACTCTGTAACTCCAGAGAAACCCAGAAAAACAAACAGTGCAGAAAAGTAAAAACACACAAGATTTTTGTACGTGGTTTCAACAATCCTTTCGCATTGTTACTAGTCCACGGGGCCACGCCCAGAGATAAGATTCATTAGATCGGTATCAAAAATACAAAGTAATTGACTTATGCATAAATAGACTCCCTCTTATTGTATGCCGCAAGCTTGATGTATTCCACCTACTAACCGAATCTTGATAAAACTCCAAGTGCTCGAACTCCCTTCGATCACCTTGAAGAGTGCTTGAATCCTCCCGATTCAAGGCTTAAAGGCTATCTCCCGAAAGCCTATACAACCATCTCCCGAAGGTTGTGTGCTTGTATCCTCCCGATGCAAGACTTCAAAAGCAATCTCCCGAAAGCTTGTAAATACCCTTCTCCCGAAGGTGCACTGATGTTCTTCTTCGTTGTAGACTTGAATACAGACTCAAGACAATACAAACAACAAATAAACAGAGTAAGAGTAGAACAACTCTTCTCTACAAATCAAAGACTCTCTTTTCTAAAGATATGAATGAAATTCAAAGATACAAGAGAGGTACCAAGAGAGGTACTAAACAAAGACACTCTTTCCTTAAGATATGAAAGCAATTCTAAGTGTATGAAAGAGATACAAAACCTAGCAGCTATGAGATGTATTTATAATGAATATACATCTCATAGACAGCTTACATTCGGTCTGAACAAGACCTCAACCCACTAGAAACTTCCCTAAAATAATTCTTCAATCAGTCCAGGAATTTCCGTTTCTGTACCTACAGAATCGTGGGCAGTAACTACAACTTTCCTTTTATAGAAAAGGAAAGTTTAGCTCCGGTTTTCTCTTCAAGAAACCTGATCTAAGAAAATGGGAAACTCAACACAAGATCAGATTACACAGCTGGTTAGATAAAAAACGAAATGGGTAATCAAACTTACCATTTTTACCTTTTTTCCAAAAATAGGAAAGCTAGACAACTTTCCTTTCAAGTTTGATTTACACAAATATGGAAACCATATCAATATATGCCAGCCGAAATATACATTAAATAATAAAATATTTTTGTCAATTAAATATGCCAAAAATGGAATTAACATTTACTAAAAAAAACTAATATGTGCATAAATAAATAAAATTAGAATTACCATGGCCGCATAAAAAAGTAAGACTTGAATGAAACATGTAAACAAAAAATAAAATTTGAACAACTTATTGTCGCTTGCACTTTATATATTCAAATATAAATAATATTTGGGTTTTTTAAATCAGTAAAGTGAAATTGTTCATTTTAACAACTTACAAGTTACAAGATCAGTATTAAATAGTGAATCTAAAATTAACACGTGTTAGAATTTGAGGAATAAGGTGAATGACGTTCTATCTCAAAACCAATTGACAATGGGAGTAGTAGCCCATTCCTCTTATATATTTTATTATCTTTCCACACATTGGCAATGTGGGACTCTCTAACATCCCCCTCAAGATGGTAGCTATTTTACTTGCTCACCAGCTTGGATAACTCGATCATAAGCGGCTCTTTTTTAGCTCACTATCCCTGATCACAAGTAGCTCTTTTTGCTCTACTTTTCGGATCGGTATTTTTGGATTTTTGGTGGCTCTTTTTTATTTTTGGCTCATTATATCCCTGAATCACAAGTGACTTTTTTGACTTTGGCTCTTAGATCAATTTTTTTTTGGATTTTTGGTGGCTCTTTTTTTTCAGCTCTACTTCGATCAGTTTATTTTTTGGGATTGGATAGTCGCTAGAGATTTTTTTTGTTTGTTTTGCTCTGATACCATGTTAGAATTTGAGGAATAAGGTGAATGGGGTTCCATCTCAAAACTAATTGGCAATGGGAGGAGTAGCCCATTCCTCTTATATATTTTATTATCTTTCCACACATTGACAATGTGGGACTCTCTAACAACACGTGAAGAAAATAAGAAATAGTGAAAATACATATCTCATTCCAATGTTTTTGCTTCGATCGCCTTGTGCGCAATAACTGAGTAGAAATCCAATCCCCATCATCATTTCCAGCCGATTGCATCATCGTTGTTGTCGTTTGATGCCACTACTGATGTTAAAAGAAAGATGAAGAAAAAATCAAATCTTTATAAAAATTTGGACACAGGTAACAAAATGCGTTGTACATTTATCATTAATAAATAGAATTCACTATAAGAGTAAATTGGAGTAACTATATCTCCCAACCAATAAGAGCATCTCTAGTAAATAAGTGAAAAAAAGTTAAAATATAGCTTAATTAACAAGAAGTATACTCTACTAGTGTGCTAAAAATTGATGTAAATTTTATACCAAATTTGGTACGTGGTAAATCTTGAGCTAAATTTGGCACAACATTTGTTATAATGTAAAATTTACATTACAATAAATACACTATTTTTTTATTTACATTTAAGTTATTTGTATTATTTTATTAGTATATTTAACTATAGCATTAAATTATGAAGTATTTATATTATTTTTTATTGTCATACATATTAAAATAATAATAAAATTAAGAGTAATTTGCGGCGTAAATACTTAAGTTTTATGCTGAGTAGCAGATAAATACCTAAGTCGTATTTTTGGCGGTAAAAATACTGATCTGTTAGGGTCTTTGAACTTCCGTAGGTACCTGGACGTTAAGTGTCAGGTCAGTACCTACATGGCACGTTGTGATTGGTCCAGGTAGTTTTATTTTTATTTTTTATTTTAAATAATCATTTAATATTTTAAAAATTAATTTTAAATTATAAAAAATAAAAAAAATATATTTTTTTTCCTTTTACTCTCTCTCTCTCTCTCTCTCTCTCTCTCTCTCTCTCTCTCTCTCTCTCTCTCTTCATCTTCTTCCTTCTTTATCTTCAACGTATCGCCTCCTCCTCTCTCTTCTCACAGGTTTCATCTTCGGTGCACCTCCGCCCGACCCCAGTGAGGCATTCTACCACAACCGATGGACGAGATTCTTAGGATCACAAGTATCAGATCACACCGAAGCTTGTTCTCTCTCTCGATCTCGCTTGAGTTCCCTCCACTCTCTCAGTCCCTCTCTTCCTCGTTTTCTCTCTACTCAGAGCCAGACGGAGCAACTCCGACCGTCCATGGCCCAAACAGACTTTACCGCACCTAACGGAGATACCGGTGAGGCATCGACAAGATACTTAGTCTTGGTTGAGATCTGAGCATCAACGACATCTGGGCATCTCGATCTAGGAAGCTTTAGTGCTGGGGTTGCAATCGCACAAGAGGACGACAATGATGTTGCAATCGCACAAGTGGACGACGATGATGTTTCTGGGCACTCAAGAAAATCGCACAAGGCTTCTAGGTATTTTTTTTTTACCTTTTTTATTTTCTTTTTCAAGATATTATAGATGAGGATTTTTGTGTGAGAAATTTACTGTTAGGTTTTATGCCCTAAATAAAACTCCATTTCAATGTAATCTATTTTATTCAACATCAATAAAGAAACAGAAGTATTTTTCATTCATTTGTATATGTTTTGGCTCACTTTATCAATTGCTTGTCTAATTGATTTATAAATTCATCTTAAACCCTTTTCACATACTTGATCATGTTTATTGTGCTGTCATCACATTGGAAAGTAAACATGACTATGTGAATAAAGTTTCCTAGATTTATCAGACACAGGGTTTTACTGATATGATAATCTACAACAAGAGTTTACTTGTATTTGGAGAAATACTATGTTCTTTCCAGAACATTGGTTAAAGTAAAGCTCAGGTTGGATGCATGGAGTATGCATTGGAAGGGACCGATATTGAACTTTGATTTAGGTTTAATTAAACTTACCGTAAAATCTATTCAAGTCAATATCGCCAAGTTGATCCTAGATCAAATGATCTTAATCCTGTTATGATTAGGCTCAATCTTGAAAGGCTATTCGTGTTCTTTGATTTGTTAGTTAAGCCTACTTTTAGGTCAGGGTGATACGTACATTTTGGGAACACTAAGAAAGGCAATTGAGTGGGAGCGCTAGCATAAACATCGAATCTATAGCTTCTATCTGGCAAATAGTAAGCAAAGGATGATCTCCTTCGAGCTTGACCAAACGAAAATAAATGGTGGAGATCTCATTTCACATAAGCTGAAATATCATTTATACGGGGTCAAGTGTTTTAAGGATAAAATACATAGTAGGGTGTTACGGTAATTTAATCCCTTTACTATGTAGATCATTCATATAGAGGATCATTGATCACATTAGGATTATAACAATGGATAACTAATGATGTGTCTATATGGTGGAACATATAGAGCATTCTATATACTGAGAGTGCAATTCTAAGTTCTATGCGTGGATTCAACGAAGAATTAATAAGTTAGTGAATTTTAGTGCTAAATTCTTGATCTACTTATTGGAAGCTCGGTTATATAGACCCATGGTCCCCCCACTAGTTGAGATAATATTGCTTGTAAGACTCATGTAATTGGTTTTGATTAATCAATTATAATTCACGAATTAGACTATGTCTATTTGTGAAATTTTCACTAAGTAAGGGCGAAATTGTAAAGAAAGAGTTAATAGGGGCATATTTGTTAATTATGATACTTTGTATGGTTCAATTAATAAATATGATAAATGACAATATTATTTAATAATTATTTATAGTTATTAAATAGTTAGAATTGGCATTTAAATGATTGAATTAGGAAATTGGCATTTTTGAGAAAATCAGATACAAAAGGTGTTAAAATTGCAAAATTGCAAAAATCAAGGCCCAGTCCACCTAGCCAGGGCCGGCCACCTATTGTAGCTTTTTAAATTGATTTTTTCATTATTTTAATGCCATATAATTCAAATCTAACCCTAGTGGAATGCTATAAATAGATAGTGAAGGCTTCAGGAAAATTACACTTTTCTGAATCAGAAAAACCTGAGCCTCCACTCTCTTCTCTAGCCGCCATTCTCTCTCTCTATTCTTCCTCTATATTTCGAACCTCTCTTAGTGATTAGAGTAGTGCCCACACACATCAAGCAATACCTCAATCATAGTGAGGAAGATCGTGAAGAAAGATCATCAGCAAAGGAGATTCAGCATCAAGGATTCAGAGAAGAAGATCCAGGTTCAGATCTTGATAATACTCTGCTACAGAAAGGAATCAAGGGTTAGAGATCTGAACGGAAGGAGTCATTTAATTCCGCTGCACCCAATGTAAGGTTTCTTAAACTTTATATGTGTTTAATTTATCGTTTTAGAAAGTTCATATTTAGGATGTTAATAAACATACTTGTGAGTAGATCTAAGATCCTGGTAAAATAATATCCAACATTTACTGGGTTTTTTTTAAAAAAAAAAAATTGGGATATTTGAGTAGAGTTTTGTATGTTGGATTGGTTAGATCAGTTTTCTCTTAGTGAGAATGTTTTTGAGCTTTAAGTGGGTGAATGAATTTGGGTGAGAATGTTTTTTGAGATTTTTTGGTTGATTTTTTTTTTTTTTTAAGTTTGGGATGCCTCTGTTAAGAACACAATGGATAAGACGATGGTGAGGGAGATGAAGATTTAGGGTTTTAATTAATATTGTTATTATTTTGTAAATTTAAATTTATAATCAGGTTTAATTTTAATTTTTATTTAATTTATTTTTTTATTTTAAAATGATTTTCAAATATTTTAATGAATTTTAAATAATAAAAATAATAATTAAATGATGTGGACCAATGCGAAGATGACATGTGGACATTTACATGTCACTTAACGAAGAGGTATCTACGGAATTTTCAGAATCCTAACAGAAGGTATTTTTACTGCCAAAATTATTACTTCGGTATTAATTTGCAACTTTGAGATAAACTTAAGTATTAATGCCGCAAATTACTCTAAAATTAATAATAAAGTTATTAGTTTTATTTTTTCAATAAAAATATTAATTAGATATTAAATTTTACGTCAAAGTTTTGCAACTGTGAATTGGAGCACAACGTTAAAATTTGATGTAAATCTACCATAAAATTACTTTTTATACCAAATATAACACAATTTTTACATCTCCCATTGAAAATAGTCTAACTATCTTCATCCAGTGAAAGAGCAAATTTAGCTATATTATGAGCAACTTTGTTGGCATCTCGTTTTACATGGGACACCTTTGCTCTAGGAAAATTGGAAAGAAGAATAGAAATATCATCTATTGAATCATAAAAATGAGTGGCAAATCTAGTAAAAGAAGAGATGTAAACGACATTGGCAACCAAAAGTTTCGTTGTAGTGTATTGCCAATTGATTTGAGATGGCCTTAACCAAAAAAAAAAAAAACTGATTTGAGATGGCCCATTGAATACTAGCTATGAAGAAGCTTGATGTTGGATTATATTTTACCAGAATCTAGATTTACTAACAAGTATGTTTTTAACATCCTAAATGTGAATTTCTAAAACAATGAAACTTAAACACTTATAATATATGAGAAACCTTACATTGGTTGCAGCGGAATTAAATGACTCTTTCCGCTCAGATCTCTAACCCTTGTTCCTTTCTGTCGCAGAGTATAATTAAGATCTGAGCCCGACACTCCTCCAGTTGTTTGGATTCTTCACAGTCTTACACACTATGATTGATGACTAACTTGCTATGGGTGGGCATGCACTCAACCACTAAGGCTCGAATTTTTATGTGAAGAACTCTATAGAATTTTGAAAATAGGAAGAAGAAGAAGAAGTTTCAAACTCTCTAGTTATCTGAGAAGATGTAAACTAGGTTTAGAGTCATTAGTTAGATTATGAGACTATTCTTTTCTTTTTATACTAATTCACTTAGGGTTAGGATTGAATTATACGAAATAAAAAATGATAAAATAATAGCAAAATAGGGACTTAGAGGCCGACCATGATGTGGGCCCTACATTAATTATATTTTTGCTATTTTTCTCAACCATTTATCTATCATTTCACAAGTGTCATATTTTCTAATTCTAATCCTATAAATGTCAAAATTATTTATTTAATAATTAAAATTAATTATCAAATAAAATTATTATTTATATTATTTATTAATTAGACTCCACAAAGCCTTTTAATTAATAAATAAACCCTAAAATCCTATTTCTTCACAATCAAGCCATAACTTAGTGAAAATTTATAAATAAGACATAGTCTAATTTAGAGTTATAATTTATTAATTAAAATCAATTAATTGAGTTTTACAAGCAGTTTGTCTCAACTAGTATGGGGACCATGAGCCTATATAATCGAGCTTCTAATAAGCAGATCTAGAATTTACCAAGTAAATTCCTTAACTTATTAATTTCTCTTTGCACCACTATAGATTTAGAATTGCACTCTTAATTATATAGAACACTCTATATATTCAACGATATAGATACACTATGAGTTATCCATTTGTTATAATCCTAATAATCAATGATCCTCTATAGATGATCTACACTGAGTAAGGATAAATTTATCGTTACACCCTTCAATGTATTTTATCCTTAAAATACTTAGCTACCCATAAATGATATTTCAGTGAACTAATATAATCACTGAAATGAGTACTCAATCATCTATCTTTTTTAAGCCAAGCTCGAAGGAAATCATCGTTTGACTTATATGTCCGGATAGAAGCTATAGATTTTGTATCTATAATTAGCGCTCCCACTCAATTGAACTACCATGCCCTTAATCTATATGTCATGAGAAGATCCATTGGTCGACTTTAACGAACAGATTGAAGAACACAAATAATGCAACTAGAACCTAACCATCTCAGGATTGAGATCATTTGATCTAAGATCAATTAGGTGATATTGAATTGAATAAATATTACAGTAAGTTTATTATATCTTATCCAAGTTCAATATTGGTCCCTTTTGATGCATACTCCATACATCCAACCCAAGCTTACTTTAACTAATGCCTTGGAAAGTTTATAGCATTTATCTAAGGTGCAAGTAAACTACATTGTAGATAATCCTATCAGTTAAACCCTAGGTACTAATAAATCATATGAATACATTTAATTACACAATCTTGATTACTTTCTACTGTGTTGACAACACAATAAACAAGAATGTCAATGTGATAAGGATTTGGATAAATTTATAAATCAAATAAATTAATAAATGATCATATGAACCAAATAATACATTAAATAAGTAATAAAAATAAAACTGTTTCTTTATTGATAATTGAATAGGGAAGATTACATTGAAATAGAGTTTTATTTAGGGCACAAAGCCTAACAAACTCCCATTTGCACTAACATAAAACAATCAGTATATTTCAATTAATCTTAAATTCAGTCTGTGCTTTTCAAAAGTAGTTACAGTCAAAATTTTGGTGAATGGATCAGCTAAGTTGTCTTCAGTATCTATTTTTTCCACCAGTACGTCCCCTCTTGCCACATATTCTCTTATGATGTGGTATTTCCTCTCTATGTGTTTGCTTCTCTTGTAGCTTCGAGCCTCTTTACTGTTGGCTATAGCACCAGTGTTATCATAAAGTAAAACCAGTGATTTTTCCATTCCAAGAACAACACCAAGTCCTGAGAAGAATTTTTTAAGCCAGACAAGTTCCTTAACAGCCTCAGCGGCAACTATGTATTCGGCCTCCATGGTAGAGTCTAATATTGCAGTTTGCTTAGCACTCCTCCAAACAACTGCTCCACCCCCAAGAGTAAATACTATTCCAGATGTAGACTTCATGTCATCAAGACAAGCTTGAACATCTGAGTCGGTATAGCCTACGGGTTTTAAAGAACCACCATTGTAGACTAACACATGATGCCTTGTACTTTTCAAGTACTTCAGAATATGCTTAACTGTAGTCCAATGTTCCTCTCCTGGATTTGTCTGATACCTGCTGAAGCATAGGGAACCCTTCTCATGTCCTCTATCTCTTGAGGATCAGTGGGACAATGTTCCTTAGATAGACGGATACTAGGCCTAGAAAGCATCACTTCCCCTTTGGTCAACCTTGAATTTGATTTAAAAAAGTTGGCTGGAAGAATATTGCTTTTCCAAATCAAAGCACAATGATGGTCAACCTTGTCACATGTCGATCAAAAGGGAAGAGACCAAGTCATGCATAGGAATAAGAGTTGATGAGCAGTTTGGAATTTCATATATATTAAATAGCTTCAGTCACAATATGATCCACATGGTAGAAACTTGGGTTGGGCTTGATATTATTTCTTCTTAAATTGGGTTCTTCCCTTGCAAGAATGCCAATTTTTTCATTTCAATCTTTCACAATTGAATCATTCTTTTTATTTGTATCAAAATGCACATAATTCCTGCAAAATAAACCAAATTAAATTCAAACTAAATATTTTTCAGTTGTAAAAATATTTTTCATTAATTTCATGAAAATATTAATTAAAATTTAATTTAATTTAACATTTGAGATCAATAATTATGCATTATTCACCACCAATCAAGTGTCCTGTATTAGGCAAGAGTCAAAGATATCATTCATTGAATAGAGTAGTCAACTCATCTAAAATGGAACTATTCTAGCAACCTTTTATTCAATCGAAAAGTGAATCCGATGTTGCTTCGTTTTAGTCGAGAGTCAAGGTCATTCTTATTTCATGAGCTTCTACCATTGTTTCATACTTTGTAAGTCCTACTCACACCAACCACTCTTCGGATGGACGTTACTAATAATAAAACACTTACAATAATACTTATATTTTGAGATTCTACAGCGTTAAATTGCTAATGAACATCCATCTATTAGGGATGAATCTCACTAAAATAGAACTATGTAGAACCAACAATGGAGATCGACTATCACTTTGATTAAAACTCATTATTTAAAATATATTTTAATTAATCACTTATTTTAATCTATATATTTTAATAATGAAAATTACTTAATTTAAATTAGTTAAAAATTAATTAAATTAGTTTTCAACTTTAAATTTCGCAAATCTATATATATAATATATACAATTTAAAAATTCTATAAAATATAATAAAATAAATTCTTGAAAAATATCTAATTTAAGTTGTTTTATAAAATAACTAAATTTTCAACTTAAATAACTTTTCAAAATTTAATTAAATAACAAATTAAGTATCTTGAACTAATCACCTTAATTTGAAAAAATGTCCATATTTAAGTTGATCTAAAATTAACAAATTTTTAACTTAAAAATACTTTTAAAGAATATCTGAATAACTAATTTCCTAGAAAAATCTACTTAATTATTAATTTCAAAATATTCTAATTTAAGTTGATCCAAAATTAATTTAAAAAATTAATTTTCAACTTAAATATATTTTCTATGAAAATTTAAATAATTAAGTATCTAGGAAAATCTAATACGTAAATGATATAATATTTTTGAATTATTAGTCTCATAACTTAAAAAATTATGATTATGTATAGGTTAATAAATTAAGTTATAATTCCTAACAATACCATAATGTAAAACTAAGTTATTCTTTAAAATTCTATTATATTATAATAAACTATAATTCCAAATTGATGTCTATTTAAAATTGTATAAAATATAAAAAATGAATTCTTGTTATAAAATAATATAAAGTAATATAAAGTAGAAGAGAGGAAAGAAGAAGAAGATGAAGAGAGAAAGAGAAAGTGAATGAGAATTTCTGAGGTGTTTATTCTAATGGGGTGAACCCCTATTTATACAAATACAAGAGTGAGATATTAAGAAACTAAGAAAAAGGGAAACTAAGGAAAAGATGAATGTTGATTACAATTCATGGTAATAAATAAAAGATTTGGACATCCACATAATTATTAATATTTATAACACTCCCCCTTGGATGTCCATAATATAACTGCCTTATTAAAAATCTTGCTGAAAAATTTGGTCAAAGGAAAAAGAGTATAGTGTAAACTAACTCCCTCCCCCTCATTTAGGCATTTGTGGAGATCTTCTAATCGACGAATTTCGATCTTGTCTGTCGTCTTCTCAAATGTTGATGTTGGTAATAGCTTTGTGAATAAGTTTGTAAGATTGACACTTGATTGAATATGTTGAACACCAATATGCATTTTCTTGAAGCGTATAAGAAGAATTTCGTGAAATGTGTTCTAACTCTATCTCCTTCAATGTACCTCCTTTTAGTTGAACGATGCAAGCAGTATTATCCATAGAGAATTGCTTGGGTTGATACTTCTTTATTGAGTGCAATCCATATGTTTCCCGAATATGCTATGCCAATGATCTCACTCACACACATTCTCTACTTGCTTCATAAAATGCAAGTATGTTAACATGATTTATAGTTGCCTCGTTAAAAACCTTGCCAGAAAAACCCAGTGGGACAAAATCTGAGCTAGGGAAAAGAGTACAATATGTATTTCATATTCATAATTATTTGCAAGTTGCCTCGTTAAAAACCTTGCCAGGAAAACCCATTAGGACAAAACCTGAACTAAGGGAAAAAGAGTGCAACATGAATATGTCTCCCCCTCATGCACATATGATCCATAATTCTTTTGGTGATAATATATCTCATAAGATTATTGTTATCACTTTTAAAATATCACCATATATAATCTTTGATCATATATTTTCTATAACTCTTCCAGAGTATGTATGGACTTCTAAATTATAGATGAGGGGTTCGTGGAACATTAGTCTTTATCCAACTAATTGTATCATTCATGTGTGTACACAACTTTGTTCATACGAAAATTTAAAATTTCAAGTAGATATGAACATAACACATTAATGGTACTATAAATTTTCATTTGTGACAATGATGGTACTCCAAGACCATATATTTATTCCATCTTGTTTTATGATCTTAATTTCCAAATCAAATGATCATATATTTATAATTCTTGATACATATGAAGTACTTCAGGACTTCAATACTAATGAACAAACTTTATACATTAATATTTCTCGAAATACAAAAGAAATAAAAGTTTGTTCTTCAATTAATCAAAAACTCTTCAAGAGTCTATCACAACGTATAATTTACGTATTTATATTGCATAGACAACCATAGGTATTTTTCAAATAATAATTTACTTACATGTCTTTATTTTATACAAAGATCTTTGTCATATAGTGCGCGCGACTTTGAATTTATATCACTTAAGACATGTATTAAATTCTTCTAGAATTTTTAGATAAGGCTTTTTTCAAATTCTCACTATATTAGGAGCTCCAAATAAATAACCTTTTGTTGCAACATTTATGTGACGCTTATAAATCCTCATAAAATATATTCCAGGCTATAATCAAATCATGATTATATTTTCTCAATATTTAAGCCTTACTTCAATCAATCTCATGTCTATGCAAACTTTGTACAACAATTCATTATGTACAAATACATATATGCAAATTTCTCATTAGAAATATTTATTTGCACACCCTACAGGTCTTACTTCACTTTATGTGAGTAAATTTGCCTGGATTGCGTCATAATATTTTGGCCAAAAATCAAAATGTATGTCGATGATTCTCGACAAATCTAATACCATGATCCTTGCTATCTCATGTTAATTTATTGCATATGCAAACATTCAATATTTATTGTCGACAAAAATTTCAATAAATGATAATTTCCTCCCATATTGACATAACTTATAGAGATCTCTTTAAATTACATATTTTTCAAATATGTTTATCATTTATAGGTACCTATATAGAATCACTTCAGGGATTCAATTTTGATCAAATGTGTTATGTCTAACTTCTCTTGGGAGTCTTTTCGAGTACCGTTTTCATCACGGTTATCATTTTAATACTTTATAACATTAAGGTATCTCCATGAGTACCTCTAGATTTAACAACTTCAGGGCAAATCAAATGAACATTTATTAATAATTTCTACATTGTTCATTTACGCTTCAGGCGTTTTCAACTCATTCTATCTCAACTTTGAATAATATTGATTTGCAGTTGGTATATATCATTTTGAACTATATTGTTCTTATATACTTTGTGCAAGGATCATTTTTCAAAAATTATCATCGATCCCAACTGCTTCTCTCCCCCTGATCGAGAGAATTTTTAAAAATTGTGATATCTAATAATATTAATATACCTGTAGGGAATTCAGTATATCACAATGAATCAATATTTGTTTAAACTCATATATACTATATGACATTGAACTTCAGGTTCAATAAACTTCAGTTTCAAGTTCAATCCTTATGAACTTAATTCATTTCTAAGAATGAGTCATACGTGTATAATTAGAAATACATAAATTTACACATTTTGTAAATGCATGATTATATAATCTTATCACATCGATAAGAAACTATGCAATAAAAATCTAACAATGGCTCAAGATTGTTAAGAAAATATAATTTAAATATTTTCTATGTGGAAATATATGCACATTCTTCTTTTGAGCCTTATTGTAACGTCCCCGCTTCAAGCCTCCATTGGGCCCTTACACCCACGGACTAAATGGCTCTTATACACGAGTACGTCACTCTGGCTGCTTCATGGACTGATGACTGACCCTACAGACCAACACGAGTGTTTTCAGCGTGCTTTGTCCTCACTCACACGCATCCTGGGAAAACTTCCCAGGAGGTCACCCATCCTTGAAATTACTCCAAGCCAAGCACGCTTAACTGTGGAGTTCTTTCGAGATGGGCTACCGAAAAACAAGATGCACCTTGTTGATATAGGTAGTACCAATCAATCCATTTAAGCTCTCTTCAACTGTGTAGTCCCATACCTACACAGTCTCAGAATCATCCCACTTGACCTTCCCCAGGCGATGTGGGATTGCACAGCTTACCCGGTATTTCCCCTTACGGATCACGGGACTACTGACTGTCACAATCACCCCCCCTTACGGGGTCCGACGTCCTCGTCGACCACACTTCCGGCTGGGTCAAGGCTCTGATACCATTTTGTAACGTCCCCGCTTCAAGCCTCCATTGGGCCCTTACACCCACGGACTAAATGGCTCTTATACACGAGTACGTCACTCTGGCTGCTTCATGGACTGATGACTGACCCTACAGACCAACACGAGTGTTTTCAGCGTGCTTTGTCCTCACTCACACGCATCTTGGGAAAACTTCCCAGGAGGTCACCCATCCTTGAAATTACTCCAAGCCAAGCACGCTTAACTGTGGAGTTCTTTCGAGATGGGCTACCGAAAAACAAGATGCACCTTGTTGATATAGGTAGTACCAATCAATCCATTTAAGCTCTCTTCAACTGTGTAGTCCCATACCTACACAGTCTCAGAATCATCCCACTTGACCTTCCCCAGGCGATGTGGGATTGCACAGCTTACCCGGTATTTCCCCTTACGGATCACGGGACTACTGACTGTCACAATCATGCTAACGTCTCAGGTAAAGTGGGGGACCATGGTGGGGTATGATACGGGATAAGGCCGTTGAATGTAGAGATACCCTACCCTACATTTTACTGAGTCGTGTATGAGATTGTTATGGTGGGTATGATACAGTGATGTTACTGTTGAATATAGAGATACCCTATCCTATAACAATGGTAGGGCTGCATAGGCCCAGGTTATTATATGGGCAGATTAGGCCCAGGATATTGTAAGGCCAGGCTAGGCCGGGTTATGTAAGTAATGGCTATGATATGTCAATGTTATGGTAATTACATTATTATTTATAGTATTGATATGATTATGTTATGAATATGATACTGGAGTTATGATCTCTGTATATATGTATGGTGTGAACAATTAGTATGGACCTATATGATAAAGGTTTTCATGTGTACAGTTATTTGGCTATAGTTATAAAATAAGGTGTATGATATTGCTAAAACTTAATAAATAAATTAATGATATGTGTGATATTATATGGTATTGTATGATAAGCATTTCCTTACTGGGCTTTTAGCTCACCCCCTTACTTTCCCCCTACAGGCAATAGACAGGGAACATTGAATGTAAGTTTGATGAGTTGGGTCAGTTCTGGTATGTATACTGCGAGGGGCTATGGACGAGCAAACGGTCTAGAACGCCGGTGGAGCCTTGGTTTTGTTTTTTTTTTTATAGTAAAGTAATCTCAGCTCAGTGGGGTGTTACAAATTTATTTTTTTGCACTCAACTACTTATTTTGTTTTTAATATGAATGATCATTCACCTTTTTGCATATTTATTGTAAAACCCACTGTGTATTTCCAAACAGCTTTGAATCTTTTTAATTAATGCATCAAAATTAGTATTTTGTAAAATAAGGAAAAATATTGGGGCGTTACAGTTGGTATCAGAGCCGATCGTTCCTTAGCCCGAAGGATACTCACAGTATACATACAGAAGACTGAAAAGATCCCTCTCACTATAACGTAAGTGTTAGTTTTAATATGCTTAGTATTGCTATTAATAGTTTTATATGTGATACATAGATTTTTGTTAAAATATGTTTCCTAGAATTAGAGCCTCATCTGTAGTGGGTGCTTAGAGAAATTAAGAGTATATTACCTCTTATGATTGATTACACATTTTACGAAGAAGATGAATAGGTTTTATATTTCTTTATTGCCTTGTATTGAAACTAGGAAGGACAGTGTTCCTTTCTTGAAAATTTAGAATAAATTATATTAGGAATTCATAAGACTTTGTTTGATAAATAGAATATTACTAGTTAAGCTTGACAACATTAAGTTTAGATATGTTCATGGAATCTTCTCTCCCTATAATTGAACTCTTTTGTTTCTATTAAATCAATATTTCTTGTAAGAGCTCACACATGCAACTAGAAGATCAGTTAGAATCAATTTGAAAGGAACGACCAGTAGAGGTGGGGGCTAAGGATGTGTGTTCCGCTGACCCACAAATGGTTGATGTTCCAGATCGAACCCAATAGTAGTTAAGGCTAACGATCTAATAGAGGCATTGGAAGGAATGTGAGCATGACTAAGACGATTTGTTGAAGAGTTTTCACAGGCTCAGCGCAATAGATCACCAACACTAGTAGTGGAACTTGAAGCACATAATGAAATGTACCAATAGCCAACTAAGTATCGATGCATAGAATTGCACCTGTCTACGAATGGTTAAAGATGAAGTCTCTACACCTAGTTATGAAAGGAAGCCCAACCTATAGGGAGTAGGGAATGATTTAAGATAGTGAATGCTATACTAGACTAGATAGGGTATTTTATGAAACTCACTTATTAAGAAAGATGAAAGAATAGACCTATAAGGAGCAAGTACTGTCTTGATGGATATTCTATGGATACACACCCCTAAGTTAGATGGTAAGAAGTATGAATATTGTATATGAAGACTTTAGAGAAAAGTCTATTATACAAATTAGTCCAAAGAGGACTATGCCATCACGTAGAAAGGAGTGTAGCGTACTGAACAGAATCTAGAATAAGAAGTTAGAAAGAAACCTGATATAATTTTTTTAAGTAATGACTTATGAAGGTATCTTGAACACCAAGAGATAAGTAGAGCATCAACAAATATTAGATTACCGAAGGAAAATTGTAAGCTTCAAACTCAAGGTCAGCTACTTTGTGAGGAGACAATAAAGTAAAATGCGCATAGTTTCGATAAAGACAATTTCAAAGGAGGAAGAAAAAGAAGATTTAGACGCGGCTAACAATTCGGGTACAACATGAATGAGAGGCAACACAGAGGACAACTATACAGAACAATTCAAACTGGACAACTTGGAGATCATAAATATAGCTTCGTAAAGGATAAAAAAAAATAAACAACTATAGAAAGTAGATCATAAATTTAAGACTTGAGGAAGAGGGGAAATTAATATTCAAGGGTGACATCCCTAGATTCTAAATACCCATCGATACAACAACGGTGTAGATCATAACTCAAGGAGAAGAGGTTAGGAAAGCCTCACTCAAAGGCAAGAGACAAGTGAGACACAACTAGGACTAAACTGATACATCTAGAAGAATTTCATGGAACGACAAGGACCATACGAGTTTTTGGTGAAGTGTTGAGATTATAAAATGATTAAGCAACATAAAAGGCACAGAGTATGCAAATGATACTACAATCCACTCATGATTTTCTTTGTGGACAATAGTATGAGTATGTTTAAGTGAATAGAAGCAAATAAGAAAAAAAAAAAAAAACTTACAAAAGTGTTAATTTTGGTCAAGAGATGTGGCATTTCTATGCTATATAGTGTTAGAGGAAAGAATGACATCAGATCTGCCAAAAGTTAAAGTTGTCAAGAGCTAAGAATTCAGACAAATATTTGAAACTTTCTCGGCCCAGAAGGCTAGTAATGGAGCAATATCCTAGAGGAACATACTAAGATGGAATAAGACAATAGCCATTGTTTGGAAAATAACTAAAGTTTATCTAATTGGAAGTGAGGAACTTATAAGGAAAGAGAAAAGGATGTATATATTGATAACATGATTGCATTCAGATATGGAATGAAGATGCTTAAGTGAAGTATGGACTTATTTTTAAAGGTAGTTTAGGAAGTACGAGTCAAAGAGCCCTGGCTAAATAATTATAAAAAGTGAGTCTCTAGTAGCAAATTAGACACAAGTGGGGTGTAGGAGGTATAGTAACGATGAACAGAGTAAGGTCTGTTCGGCATGATTTGCCAATTATGTATATAGTATCCTTACCCCGACAACTTGGTTGATTGATATATTATGAGATTACATGATTAACCTATGGTTAAATAGTAAATGATAAATAAATAATTGGGCTACCTAACCTATGTTAGGGTTGAACTCGTTTTAAAGGGTTACTAATGCACTTACGATATTTTAGCATATGTAAGGTATGATCTTACTTAACTAAAAGTAGATGGTCTGTACTCGAATGTAAGTTGGTTTTAGATTTTGGAGGTCTTAACAGTGCAATTAAGAAGTTGGGATTTATTTTGTGAACTATAGAGGTCTACAATATGTAAGACATAAATATGGTTAGAAAAATACATGGTATTATAAATATGAAAGTGATGTGATACCCAGAAGGTTAGTATAATAGAAGAAACAATCATTGAACACAATTACACAAATCTATCAGCATTGCAGATTTAGACTTCATCAGTATAGCAATGTAACACCACCTGATGAAATATGGAGGAAAGTAGGACAAATGGCCGATACTACTGGAAGGATTCCTCTTTGGATAATAGGTACTGTAACTGGTGTTCTGGTGATCGGTTTACTTGGTATTTTCTTTTATGGTTCATATTCTGGATTAGGTTCATCTCTTAGTTAATATTTAGTTAATAAATGATAAAATGAAATTTAGATGCTTATGGGCGATATCTAATGAAACTGTCGCTGGAATTGAGATCTCATTCAATGAGAAGGATACCAAATATCTGGAGTTTCTTTTTGTATATTATATGGATGATCTGATCCGCGAGGACCATGATTGGGAATTGCTTGATCGTCTTTCTTCGAGGAAGGGACAAAACATAATCAACTTGAATTCGGCACATCTATTTGAAATCTTAGTGAAAGACTGAATTTGTTATCTCATGTTTGCCTAGAAGATAAAAGTTAGTGTGGAAAACTAGATAATCTCATAATCAAGTCAACTTGGTTGAAAGGAGTAATGGAGGACCAAGCACCATAGGAGAGATTAGCGAAGAAAATACAATAGAGTGATACAAGAAAGTGACTACAAAAGAAACCAACAGCAGTTACCTAGGAAAATGGGAAGGCGTGACAAGTGCAATGAATACATGGATAAAGGATATCAAGAAGTGAATGTTAGACAAAAAAGTGGTCGAAATGGATCATTAAAATATTTATATATAGAAGGCTTTTTTTAAGAGCTTACATGTTTATTTCCAAGTGTCATGGAACAAGTGTCTATCGATGAGTGAGTAACATCTATGAAATTGAGAGAATGACACTGTAGCCTTACAGAAGAAAATCAAGTAGAGAAGTAAGATTTTTATACGTAATAACATTTAACTAAAGAGTGGGAATGATTATAGAAGTTTGCATAAGGTCTTCTACCCTACTCCTTGTGTTTATTATTTTGTATTGTATAATGTGTTCTCAAGTGACATGTAAGGATGTTCATTTAGAGAATAAATAGTTTTACTCTTAATGACATGTAAGGATGCTCATAGAAGAATAAATAGTTTCACTCTTAATGTCATGTAAGGATGGTCATAAGAGAAGAATTTTTTTTATAATATTACGAGCATGCTATTGCAAAACTTATGTATTTAAAGCATGTATATGTAATTTATTATGATAGAGTACGCTTTGATATTTAAGTAATGTATAGAGAAATAATAATGCTTAATTAATAAGTTATTTGTATTATATGTGTTATGGATTGATCGACAAGATATAGGTTAAATGCATATTTGTTGGCTCCATATAGTAGATAAGGAGGTAATGCGGTAAGTGGTGAAAGACATGAAGACTCAACACCCCGAGTGTTGGTAAGTTAAATTTCGAGGACGAAATTTCTTTTAAGGAGGGTAGAATGTAATATCCAGTTTAAAATAGTATTTAATTTTTCGTTTGGTTATTTATTGTGCGAGGATAATTAATTCATTTATTTGTGTTGTTAGTGAGTTGATATTATTGCTTAGAGTAGTTGTACCATTTTTTAAAGAAAGTTAAAGTTGTATTAACTACGAAAGTAAAATATTATGATATTTTCATAAGTAGGTAATCGTTTAATTAAAGCCCGATATGAAAGTCCATTAGGTTTTTATAATATATTTATTAGATTTAATTAATTGTATAAGTGGTATTAAATAATATTATTATTTGATTAATGTTAGAAAAATCGTAAGTTTAGAGAAATTCGCAGGTTTAGAAACTGTTTTACAAAAATGACCATATCTGGAGTTTTATAACTCCGATTGAGGTGATTTCAGTGGCGTTGGAAAGATAATTCAAAGATCTATAAATTTTGTAGAAATAACCATATCATAATTCGTAATTTTTTTAGGTGAAAACTAAGCCCTAAAGTTACGAGATTTAGAGGTTACAATTTAAATTTAAAAGTAAGATATTTGTTTATTTAATAATTTATTATATTGTTATTGCTATTATGTTAATATTATTATTATTCATAAAACTAAACCTAATAAGAGTCAAAATAGTATAGGTTTCATTAACCCTAAAATTATATCGTTCTATTCTTCCCACCTATCTGAGCAAGACTAACCCTAAAATTTTCAAATCATCTTTCCATTACATCCTTAACCAAATCTATACCACTCTTCACTCTCATCTTTGATCACCATCATCTTATGTCTATCGATCCAAGCAGCTCGATGTATTTGAGGTAAGAAACTCTACATTTACTTATTTATTGATCACAATAGGAGAATATTCGTAGGTCTCCTTTTCTTATTTTTCAGAATGAAACATGTTTCAGTAAAACTGTCATATCTCTTTAAATACTCATCCGATTCTCACAATCTTGGTGCCTATAGAAAGCTTATTCAATTTCCCATAATTCTTATGAAGAAAGGTTTTACTGAATCGAAATTTATCTATGTCAAAAATTAGTATTTCTACGCTGTTTATTGTAAATCGTTTTTTTTATATTTTCTATATAAGTTGTCTCAGTAAAATTCAAATATCTCTCTGAATAATGATCTGATTCTAGTTATCTTGGTACCGTTGAAAAGATAATTCAATTTTCTAAATATTTTATGAAGAAACCATTCACTAATTATTGAATATTCTAAGTCAAAATTATTGTTTTATTGCTGTAGTTCGAAATCCATTTGTTTCAGGATTTCTAGAAAACTGTTTCGGTATAATATCTATATCTCTTACGTTATAACTCCGATTTTAAAGATTTTAGTGTCATTAGAAAGGGAATTCGATTTTCTAAAACTTTTATGAAGAGAGTATTCTCTAATTTGGAATATTTCAGTATCAAAACTTTGGATTTCCGATGTCTATTGTGATTCGTTACTCCATATTCCTTCTCAGAAATAGTTTCAGTAAAACTATCATAACTCCCTCAGTTTTAATCCATTTTTAGTGATCTTTATATCATTGGAAAGATAATTGAATTTCCTATAATTTTTATGAAGGAAACTTCCACTGAATTCGTGTAGTTATTGGTCAAAAATAGTATTCTTTCTGCTGTACTGTAAGAGTGCGAATTTTAATGTTAGAGCCTTGACCCATGTGTTATTATAGGTAGTAGTGACGAGATAACAAGTTTAAGCAGCAGGATTTGAGGTAAGGAAATTAGATAGTTTTGTATGTGTTTATCTGCATAAACTTAAATTCTTTATGTATTGAAATATGATTTATGATTTGTTATTATGAATATGTATATGGTACTAAGAATGTGTGGTATGGACACAATATGAGTTTGTGAATTGATACATAGATTATGGTTGTATGACTAGTATATATTGTATGTTGTATTTGTATGTTGCATGTTGTATGTTGTATGCTAACGTCTCAGGTAAAGTGGGGGACCATGGTGGGGTATGATACGGGATAAGGCCGTTGAATGTAGAGATACCCTACCCTACATTTTACTGAGTCGTGTATGAGATTGTTATGGTGGGTATGATACAGTGATGTTACTGTTGAATATAGAGATACCCTATCCTATAACAATGGTAGGGCTGCATAGGCCCAGGTTATTATATGGGCAGATTAGGCCCAGGATACTGTAGGGCCAGGCTAGGCCGGGTTATGTAAGTAATGGCTATGATATGTCAATGTTATGGTAATTACATTATTATTTATAGTATTGATATGATTATGTTATGAATATGATACTGGAGTTATGATCTCTGTATATATGTATGGTGTGAACAATTAGTATGGACCTATATGATAAAGGTTTTCATGTGTACAGTTATTTGGCTATAGTTATAAAATAAGGTGTATGATATTGCTAAAACTTAATAAATAAATTAATGATATGTGTGATATTATATGGTATTGTATGATAAGCATTTCCTTACTGGGCTTTTAGCTCACCCCCTTACTTTCCCCCTACAGGCAATAGACAGGGAACATTGAATGTAAGTTTGATGAGTTGGGTCAGTTCTGGTATGTATACTGCGAGGGGCTATGGACGAGCAAACGGTCTAGAACGCCGGTGGAGCCTTGGTTTTGTTTTTTTTTTTATAGTAAAGTAATCTCAGCTCAGTGGGGTGTTACAAATTTATTTTTTTGCACTCAACTACTTATTTTGTTTTTAATATGAATGATCATTCACCTTTTTGCATATTTATTGTAAAACCCACTGTGTATTTCCAAACAGCTTTGAATCTTTTTAATTAATGCATCAAAATTAGTATTTTGTAAAATAAGGAAAAATATTGGGGCGTTACACTTATAAATAACAATGAGAAGAATCTTCTGGTTCTTCAACAAAATTTAGTCAAATTCTTTGACAATTTATTGCATATGATTGATCATGTCAAAATAATTCAATTCATGAACTTCAGGTTCACTATAATTTGTATTTCAATGAAACTTTCAAAATGTAATGTAAATTCATTACAACATAATCATTACAAGTTTCATTTTTATATACACGAATAATATAATTATATTATTCTCCAAAACATATACACTCTTCAGGAATCACTATCATCAATTCAATGATGTGTATAATTTAAAAGATACATGACAACTTCATCATGTTATTGTAATGGTCAAATATATATAACCATAACATATCATTTATTTTTCCTGATATCTTTTTAACAAGTCGTCTAATTTATTAATAGACTATTCATTAGTCTAATTATCATGACTTGATATATTATATATTTAAATGTACAACAAGTACATATAATAAGTTATTTATTATCACTTTCATAACTAGATAAAAGTTACACATCTAGGTACATACAAAGACATTTTACTACTCAAAGTAGCAATTGTATGTAAGGCTTCTTCAGGAAGCTTTTCAACTAATCATTTTGTGATTCTTTATCACTTTGATTATATTGGATCACTAACAAATATTAGTAAATTATATATCCACTTTTGGGAATATGCAAACTGAATTATATGGTAACTATATATTTACATATCATGTACCAACAATAGTTTGAAACTATTGATTTCAAGAAATAATAAAATATGTATATATTAATTTGCTTCTGGCATTACCAATATATGTGAAATCTATATTCTTTGAAATAGAATTTCATGTCTATTCATTCTCTTTAGGGAATGATATTTAAATATTCTAAATGTACAATAAATTTGTACAATTCACATTCTATTCAATAATCAAGTATACTTTTATCTTGATTATAAGTATGTCCGTACTACAGGTACGCGACCACTATTATTCAATTCCACACATGATATATAAATTTCATGCACTTTGATTGTGTTTGGTATCTCATCTTTTGGTTGTTTCCACTTTTTTCTGGAAATATTTGAGTAGTAAATAATGTCATTGATTATTTAAAATCATTACATTCACTTCGGGGAATGACGTTGAACAAGTAGAACATTATTATAAATTTCTTAAAAATTTATTACTTGTTCATCCATAAAAATATAAGAAATTATTCAACAATTTCTTTTACGATCTTTCAAAGAATATATGAATGCAATTTTTGCATAGTCTCCAAGATGTATGCAAAATTTAATCTTTAATATATGTCAGATTCAATAATTTCCAACATTGCAAGTAATAACAATGTATAATAACATGACTAATACGAAGAATCTTTAAAAGTAATTGACTTCAATTCGTATCATTCTCTGCAGGGAATGATGAACAATAAATACATGCCTCATGTATTTAAATAACATTAGTCATGCTCATTGTTATTCTTATACTTTGATGTTTCAATGCAATTTTCTTAACATTCTTTTTGGATATTCAAAACCCACTATAAAATTGCATCAATAATAATCATTTTTAATGATTCTTTAGTTGTATTCACATAAATACAATCATTTTTTTTTTTGACAAATATAAAACATTTACTTCAGGAAATGTTTATCAAAATCTATATCGATATTAGATTACTTTTCATTGTCCTCAAAGAATACAAGAACATATAGATAAATATGTATTCATCTCTTTCATTATATATCCATCAACTATATAATGAATATTACGTTTGCATAATCTTCAGGATATATGCAAGATTTTATTGAGGACGCATAATCATCAGGATATATGCAATATTTTATCGAGGATGCATAATCTTCAGGATATATGCAATATTTTATCGATGATGCATAATCTTCAGGATATATGCAATATTTTATCGATGATGCATAATCTTCAGGATATATGCAATATTTTATCGATGATGCATAATCTTTAGGATATATGCAATATTTTATCGATAATACATAATCTTTTGGATATATGTATAATTTATATAGATTTTCTCTATCATATCATAGGCGCACATATATTGTAAATATTATGAATGATAAGAACATAATATATATATATGAAATTAATAATAAATATATAAAAACATATACATACATATATAATATATAGATATATAGATAAAAAGAAAAAAGAAAACAAAGGATTCTTGAAATTGTTTCAGTCAGATAAGTATATATATAAATATATATTTAGTGTATCATGACTTTGAAACAATTCAAGAACTTTAACAAAATAATTACATTGGGACATAGCATAGACTCATGTTTGAAGCTTGGGCAGAGACTCGTGCTAATAACGTGTTATAAAATAATATAAAATAATATAAAGTAGAAGAGAGGAAAGAAGAAGAAGATGAAGAGAGAAAGAGAAAGTGAATGAGAATTTCTGAGGTGTTTATTCCAATGGGGTGAACCCCTATTTATACAAATACAAGAGTGAGATATTAAGAAACTAAGAAAAAGGGAAACTAAGAAAAAGATGAATGTTGATTACAATTCATGGTAATAAATAAAAGATTTGGACATCCACATAATTATTAATATTTATAACAATTCTAAAATTCTTTAAAAATTAATTATTATTATTTTTTTTTTTATAAAAAAATACATAAAACTTAACAAAAATATATAAAAACACGTGCAAAACAAATTGTTACTATTTTTATTTTTTTGAAATAGAATAATTATATACATTTATATGATTAAATCAATATATTTATATTTATATATAAGGTACTAATTATTTTTAAATTAGTTTATTATAATTAATTGATTAATTTTAAATAACTAATTTAAATTAATTAGAGCTAAAATTTATTATTTTATTAATGCAAAGTTAAATTTTAGGAAATTAGTAATTTTAGGCTAATGAATTAAATAGGGATCCCATTTAAATATTAGTTTACTATTTATAATGAATTTTGTAGTACGTGTATTATATATATATTTTATATTTGATAGTGTAACAAAATGATATGTATGTAGGGCATCTATTATTTTATAGTTTTAAAAATATAATTAATTATCTCTCTATTTTTCTCTCGCTCTTTGTCTCTCTAACTCCGGCTAGTCGACCCATTCTAAGGCATCGCATCAGGTATGGTTTTGAGATGATTTAATAGGAAGATGATGAGATGAACAGATTAAGTGGTGTTTGTTAGGAATGCTAAAATTGATCATGGTATTTAAATAAATTAATTATATATATGTATGTAAGTATGGGTTTAATTTTTGATTGAAATTATTTATCTCATGTTCTTCTGACGAGAATAAAATTAACTAATGACTTTTGTATACAAAAATTGTTCAGATTTCAATTATTAATGAAAACAAAATTAAGTGATCTTATTTGTTTAGCTAAGACCAGCCAAATACATAGTTTAAGAGTTCTGATCCTTCACCAATCTATCACGGTAAATATCTCTCTCTGTTTTTCTTTTTTCTTTTTCGTATACTGAATTCATTTCATTTTATATAGCCGTATTTCGATATTATGTGAATTGTGATAGTGTTTAGTTGGTGTATATACTGTTTGATATAATGTTTGTGTGATTCGTGAAAGAATTAGTTATATTAAGGGCCAGTGATCACGATTCTGAAGCAACTTTTCTGTAGTTTAATACCTCTTGATCATATTCATTGTTCAAGTTACCTTAAGAGTTTTCTATTAATTTTCTTTGTCTATCGTTTGTTGCTGTAAATGAGTTCAATGTTTTTCTTTCTTTTTCTTTCACAACTCTTTTTTATTCTTTCTTTTTCCAATGTTTTTCTTTTTTGTTATAGGTTTGTTTTATATTGATTGTGTTCTATTTTGCGCCATCATTTATGGCTTTGGCGCCTTACAAGGCTTTAGCACCTATTATATGGTTTGGCCCCTATTTATTTAGGGTAGTTTGTTTAAATTTTCACGTTTTTCGGTATCGAATGTATAAGAAAATTTTGACACAATAATATTTTAAAGTTAATAAGTTATGCACTATACAGATTTATTAGTCGGAGTAAAAGGATTAGTTTGGTTAAAGTATGATTTAAAGAATATTTTAAACTGAAATAAGGTTTTTATTTTAAACGCTAATTCCTATTAGCTATGTTTTGATTTAACTAATGGTCTAATGAGAATATATTGGTATATATTTAGGAAATCAAATTATTATGAAAATTTGGTTTGTTCTCAATATTATGGGAATGTACTAAAATTATTATATTATTTGTACTTTTAAAGAATTTTTGGATGAGTGGTATTAGTTTTTATGGCAGAAATGGAAGTACAAATTTGATGGATGAGCTCCTTCATTGTTTAGGGCTTTAGTGTCTTTTAAGATTTTCGCGCATGATTTATGGCTGGCTACTAATTATTTAGGATAATTGCTTAAAATTACAAGATATCATGAATTGTAAAAATATTATAAAATTTAATAGCTAACAATTATGGTATACAATTATGAGATTATTGCCTTATTAGTTTATTATAGATAACATAATATTAATTTTGGGTATATAAATTATAAATATGAGTTTATTATAGATAACATAATATTAATTTTGGTATATAAATTATAAATGTGGGATTCTGTAATAAATTGGAGGTAGGGACATTAATTGTGAATTGAGAATATTTTGTTTTATTATTTTTATTTTTTTATTTTTGGGAAGATATTGAAATAAATGGGAAGTAAATGCTAATGAAGTATTGAGATTATTGCCTTATTAGTTGAATAAGAAGATACTAATATGAATAGTTTTTATAATAATTTGAATGGTATAATAATTAGGAGGTTATCTATTTAAAAAATAAATAAGGAAGCATTATGTCATAATACCGAATTGGATTAATTAATGTTAGTTTAATTTTATTAATTAAATATATGATTAAGTGGTATTAGGAAAATGTTACTTTTGAATGTGAAAAGTGCAATCTTAAGTTTTAAGGATATTAATACAATTTTGGTTTAATTTAGGCTGAATAAATATTATAGATACCATGTTTTACGCTATAAATAAAATAATAAATAATTTGACTTAATAAGGATTTTGACATGTTTTAGTCTATAAATAAGTAATATTTTTAAGAGATAAAATGAAATAATTAGTATATAATATATTGAATATTTAAGGAATAACGGGTATTAAAAGGAAATTTTATTTATGTTTGATTTTAAAAGGGTAAAAGTAAGGAATAGGGATCCTATGAAGGTTATGAAGTAGAATGCTATAATTTAGTTGTTACTAGCCAAAGGGTAATCCCTTTGGCTAGTTCTAGTATTTTATAGGGAGATATAGTTGCTTAGTCTTGGTGGTTGGTTGATTCTCTTCAGTTTGAATAGTTTTCTAATTCAAGTTTTATGTTGTTTTTTGATGTTTTTTCAGGGGGAACTTCAGTATTTTATTGAGTTAGGAGCGTAGTTTGAAGATGTTATAGCTTTATTGTCTAAACTTCCGGGGGCAGTTTTGTCCTATGGGGCTCGCTCTAAGATTTTAGCGGCCCATGGTTGGCAAAGCATGCTCTGCGGTTAGACGATGAGCTATCTTGGTTCGAGGAGGTTCCAGCGCCGGTGGCGGACGTGGACGTCGTAAATTCATGAGTGATTTTAATCACTTTGTCAAAAAAAAATGATATGTATGTATTGTAAATATTTTTAGTTAACTTAAGTTTCTAATTTAGATAAGGTGTTAAGAAAATAAGTGAAGGCTCAATAGCGTTTAGGCTCAAATTAAAAGAGACAAGGTTCAATTAAGGTTAGAGTTAGTTTTATATTTAAAAACAAAGATCGACATACTTGTATTTGATGATGTATGATTGAAAATTATTAAGTAATCAAGACTAATTATTAAACACATTAAATAATAAGTTTAAATTTTTCTTTCTGATGAGATATGATTAAGAAACTAATATTATAGTCGTTTTTAAATATTTAAAATGTGTGTGAAGGAAATGTTTAAAATTCGAAATGAAATTTAAGATTGAGATTGAGATTTCGAAATGACAATAATAGCGACTACAAGTGAGTTATGGTGATAACAATAGATGAAATGACCATGTGTGAGATACAGTAATGACAACGAGTGAGATACGGTGAGACGATGAGATAACAGGTGAAATATGGTGATGACAATACTTCAAGTTTTCCCGACATTATCTTATTTATTTATTTTTATAATAATATTTTTTTAACAAATTAATTTAAAATTCTATATATATACATTAATAGTATAAATTTTACACTTTTTAATAAATAACTCCAAATAATAGTAATTCATAACATGAAATTAAATAATGTGATTTTATTATTATTACTAATTAGAATTATTATTTTTAAGTGACTATTTTTTATATTAATAAATAGTTATTTTTTTTATTATGACACTAAAAATAATTATATTAGTTGTGTGAAGAGCGGCTATATTGCCTAGTTTTAAAAATAAGATAACTAATTAAGCAAAAAAAAAGATAGATTTTATCAATTTTCGGGATCAACATCTACTAATATCTAAAATTAATTAAAAAAATTAATCAATTTTACTCTAATAATTAGATTTGAGATTTGAAAAATAAAAATCTAAATACAAAATTATACAAAAATTTTGAAATCATTTCCTTGAAAAAATATGAAAAAAAATAAAAAAAAAATTAGAAAAAATTGCATTTGGCAGCAGTGCATACCATCCGAGCGCGCATGCATGGGTGCACAGCCTAAAAACCTCAGCAAATGAGGCTGTCAGCAGCCTTTCCACGCGCGGAATGGGGTTTCAGATAATCCTTTGAGCATGTTGTCTCGAATAGGTGCTGTCCGAACACGCGTGACACCCGAGTGTCACGAGTGTTCCGCGCGCGCGCATGGGGTGATGCCACCCCTAATATTTTTCTAATCTTCAAAAATTCATAATTGATTCAAATAAAATCGAAATCAAGTTATGTAAAAAAGTAAATTGCTTAGTTTTTTCCGTACTATCCAAGAAAAATAATTCCAGAATGAAATTCCAATTATTTTTTGTAAAAATTTCGTAAACATCAAACAATCATTAATAAACACATAGATCAACATGAATCACATCCAAATCACACATACATCGTTTTAAATCCATATTTCTTGAAAGTAAATCATTACCATAGCTCTTAGGCTAGTTGATGGATTATATTTTATCAAGACCTAGATTTACTAACAAGTATGTTTATAAGATCCAAAATATGAATTTCTAAAACAATAAAACTTAAACACATATAAAGTATGAGAAACCTTACATTGGTTGCAGCGGAATTAAATGACTTCTTCCGCTCAAATCTCTAACCCTTGTTCCTTTCTGTCGCAGAGTATAATCAAGATTTGAGCCCGACACTCCTCGAGTTGTTTGGATTCTTCACAGTCTTATACACTTTGATTGAGGACTAACTTGCTATGGGTAGGCATGCACTCAATCACTAAGGCTCGAATTTTTATGTGAAGAACTATATAGAATTTCAAAAATAGGAAGAAGAAGAAGAAGAAGTCTCAAACTCTGTAGTTGTTTGACAAGATGTAAACTAGGTTTAGAGTAATTAGTTGGATTATGAGACTATTTTTTTTTAATACGAATTTACTTAGGGTTAGGATTGAATTATATGGAATAAAAATGATAAAATAATAGCAAAATAGGGACTTAGTGGCCAACCATGATGCGGGCCCTACGCTAATTATATTTTTGTTATAAAATAATATAAAATAATATAAAATAGATGAGAAGAAAGAAGAAGAAGATGAAGAGAGAAAGAGAAAGTGAATGAGAATTTCTGAGTTGTTTATTCCAATGGGGTGAACCCCTATTTATACAAATACAAGAGTAAGATATTAAGAAACTAAGAAAAAGGGAAACTAAGAAAAAGAGGAATATTGATTACAATTAATGGTAATAAATAAAAGATTTGGACATCCACATAATTATTAATATTTATAACACTCCCCCTTGGATGTCCATAATAACTGCCTTAGTAAAAATCTTGCTGAAAACTTGATCAAAGGAAAAAGAGTATAGTGTAAACTAACTCCCCCTCATTTAGGCATTTGTGGAGATCTTCTAATCGAGGAATTTCGATCTTATCTGCTGTCTTCTCAAATATTGATGTTGGTAATAACTTTGTGAATAAGTTTACAAGATTGACACTTAATTAAATATGTTGAACACCAATATGTATTTTCTTGAAGCGTATAAAGAAGAATTTCGTGAAATGTGTTCTAACTCTATCTCCTTCAATGTACCATCCTTTTAGTTGAGCGATGCAAGCAGTATTATCCATAGAGAATTGCTTGGGTTGATACTTCTTTATTGAGTGCAATTCATATGTTTCCCAAATATGCTATGTCAATGATCTCACTCACACACATTCTCTACTTGCTTCATAAAATGTAAGTATGTTAACATGATTTATAGTTGCCTCGTTGAAAACCTTGCCAGAAAAATCCAGTGCGACAAAATCTAAGCTAAGGGAAAAAAGAGTACAATATATATTTCATATTCATAACTATTTGCAAGTTGCCTCGCTAAAAACCTTGCCAGGAAAACCCAGTGGGACAAAACCTGAGCTAAGGGAAAAAGAGTGCAACATGAATATGTCTCCCCCTCATGCACATATGATCCATAATTCTTTTGGTGATAATAAATCTCATAAGATTATTGTTATCACTTTTAAAATATCACAATATACAATCTTTGATCATATATTTTCTATAACTCTTCCAGAGTATGTATGGACTTCTAAATTATAGATGAGGGGTTCGTGGAACATTAATCTTTATCCAACTAATTGTATCATTCATGTGTATATACAATCTTGTTTATACTAAAATTTAACATTTCAAGTAGATATGAACATAACACATTAATGATAATATAAATTTTCGTTTGTGACAAGGATGGTACACCAAGACCATATATTTGTTCCATCTTGTTGTATGATCTTAATTTTCATATCAAATGATCATATATCTATAATTCTTAACACATATGAAGTACTTCAGGACTTCAATACTAATGAACAAACTTTATACATTTAATATTTCTCGATATACAAAAGAAATAAAAGTTTGTTTTGCAATTAATCAAAAACTCTTCAAGAATCTATCACAACGTATAATTTACGTATTTATACTGCATAGACAACCATACGTATTTTTCAAACAATAATTTACTTACATGTCTTTATTTCATACAAAGATCTTTGTCATATAGTGCGCGCGACTTAGAATTTATATCACTTAAGACATGTATTAAATTCTTTTAGAATTTTTAGATAAGGCTTATTTCAAATTCTCACTATATTAGGAGCTCCAAATAAATAATCTTTTGTTGCAACTTTTATGTGACGCTTATAAATCCTCATAAAATATATTCCAGGCTATAATCAAATCATGATTATATTTTCTCAATATTTAAGCCTTACTTCAATCAATCTCATGTCTATGCAAACTTTGTACAACAATTCATTATGTACAAATACATATATGCAAATTTCTCATTAGAAATATTTATTTGCACACCCTACAGGTCTTACTTCACTTTATGTGAGTAAATTTGCCTGGACTGCGTCATAATATTTTGGCCAAAAATCAAAATGTATGTCGATAATTCTTGACAAATCTAATACAATGATCCTTGCTATCTCATGTTAGTTTATTGCATATGCACACATTCAATATTTATTGTCGACAAAAATTTCAATAAATGATAATTTCCTCCCATATTGACATAACTTATAGAGATCTCTTTAAATTACATATTTTCAAATATGTTAATCATTTATAGGTACCTATAACGAATCACTTCAGGGATTCAATTATGATTAAATGTGTTATGTCTAACTTCTCTTGGGAGTCTCTTCGAGTACCGTTTTCATCACGGTTATCATTTTAATACTTTATAACATTAAGGTATCTCCATGAGTACCTCTAGATTTAACAACTTCAGGGCAAATCAAATGAACATTTACTAATAATTTCTATATTGTTCATTTACGCTTCAGGCGTTTTCAACTCATTCTATCTCAACTTTGAGTAATATTAATTTGCAGTTGGTATATATCATTTTGAACTATATCGTTCTTATATACTTTGTGCAAGGATCATTTTTCAAAAATTATCATTGATCCCAACTGCTTCTCTCCCCCTGATCGAGAGAATTTTAAGAATTGTGATATCTAATAATATTAATATACCTGTAGGGATTTCAGTATATCACAATGAATCAATATTTGTTTAAACTCATATATACTATATGACATTGAACTTCAGGTTCAATAAACTTCAGTTTCAAGTTCAATCCTTATGAACTTAATTCATTTCTAAGAATGAGTCATACGTGTATAATTAGAAATACATAAATTTACACATTTTGTAAATGCATGATTATATAATCTTATCACATCGATAAGAAACTATGCAATAAAAATCTAACAATGGCTCAAGATTGTTAAGAAAATATAATTTAAATATTTCTATGTGCAAATATATGCACATTCTTCTTTTGAGCCTTATAAATAACAATGAGAAGAATCTTCTGGTTCTTCAACAAAATTTAGTCAAATTCTTTGACAATTTATTGTATATGATTGATCATGTCAAAATAATTCAATTCATGAACTTCAGGTTCACTATAATTTGTATTTCAATGAAACTTTCAAAATGTAATGTAAATTCATTACAACATAATCATTACAAGTTTCATTTTTATATACACGAATAATATAATTATATTATTCTCCAAAACATATATACTCTTCAGGAGTCACTATTATGTTTATCAAATTTTATATTTCTTCAGGAATCACTATCATCAATTTAATGATGTGTATTATATAAAATGCACATAACAACTTCATCATGTTGTTATAATGGTCAAATAGATATAACCATAATATATCATTCATTTTTCCTGGTATCTTTTTAACAAGTCGTCTAATTTATTTAGACTATTCATCAGTCTAATTATCATGACTTGATATATTATATATTTAAATGTACAACCAGTACATATAATAAGTCATCTCTTATTACTTTCATAACTAGATAAAAGTTATACATCTAGGTACATACAAAGATATTTTGCTACTCAAAGTAGCAATTGTATGTAAGAGTACTTCTTCAGGAAGCTTTTCAAATAATCATTTTGTGATTCTTTATCACTTTGATTATATTGGATCACTAACAAATATTAGTAAATTATATATCCACTTTCGGGAATATGCAAACTGAATTATATAGTAACTATATATATACATATCCTGTACTAACAATAGTTTGAAACTATTGATTTCAAGAAATAATAAAATATGCATATATTAATTTACTTCTGGCATTACCAATATATGTGAAATTTATATTCTTTGAAATAGAATTTCATGTCTATTCATTCTTTTCAGGGAATGATATTTAAATATTCTAAATGTACAATCAATTTGTACAATTCACACTTATTCAATAATCAAATATACTTTTATCTTGATTATAAGTGTGTCCGTACTACAGGTACGCGACTACTATTATTCAATCCCACACATGATATATAGATTTTATGCCCTTTGATTGTGTGTGGTATTTCATCTTTTGGTTGTTTCCAATTTCTTCTGGAAATATTTGAGTAGCAAACAATACCATTGATTATTTAAAATCATTACATTCACTTCGGGGAATGACGTTGAACAAGTAGAACATTATTATAAATTTCTTAAAAATTTATTACTTGTTCATATATAAAAAGAAATTACTCAACAATTTCTTTAACAATATTTCAAAGAATATACGAATACAATTTTTGCATAATCTCCAAGATGTATGAAAAATTTGATCTTTAATATATGTCACATGCAATAATTTCCAACATTGCAAGTAATAACAATGTATAGTAACATGACTAATACAAACAATCTTTAAAAGTAGTTGAATTCAATTCGTATCATTCTCTGCAGGGAATGATGAACAATAAATACATGTCTCATGTATTTAAATAATATTAGTCATGCTCACTGCTATTCTTATACTTTGATGTTTCAATGTAATTTTCTTAATATTCTTTTTAGGTATTCAAAACCCACTATAAAATTGCATCAATAATAATCATTTTTAATGATTCTTTAGTTGTATTCACATAAATACAATCATTTTTTTTTTGACAAATATAAAACATTTACTTCAGGAAATGTTTGTCAAAATGTATATCGATATTAGATTACTTTTCATTGTCCTCAAAGAATACAAGAACATATATATATAAATATGTATTCATCTCTTTCATTATATATCCATCAACTATATAATGAATATTATGTTTGCATAATCTTCAGGATATATGCAAGATTTTATTGAGGACGCATAATCATCAGGATATATGCAATATTTTATCGAGGATGCATAATCTTCAGGATATATGCAATATTTTATCGATGATGCATAATCTTCAGGATATATGCAATATTTTATCGATGATACATAATCTTTAGGATATATGCAATATTTTATCGATGATACATAATCTTCTGGATATATGTATAATTTATATAGATTTTCTCTATCATATCATAGGCACACATATATTGTAAATATTATGAATGATAAGAACATTATATATATATGAAATCAATAATAAATATATAAAAATATATACATACATATATAATATATAGATATATAGATAAAAAGAAAAAAAAAACCATATGATTCTTGAAATTGTTTCAGTCAGAGGAGTATATATATAAATATATATTTAGTGTATTTTGACTTTGAAACAATTCAAGAACTTTAACAAGATACTTACATTGGGACTTGGGCAGAGACTCATGCTTGAAGCTTAGGCAGAGACTCGTGCTGATAACGTGTTATAAAATAATATAAAATAGATGAGAAGAAAGAAGAAGAAGATGAAGAGAGAAAGAGAAAGTGAATGAGAATTTCTGAGTTGTTTATTCCAATGGGGTGAACCCCTATTTATACAAATACAAGAGTGAGATATTAAGAAACTAAGAAAAAGGGAAACTAAGAAAAAGAGGAATATTGATTACAATTAATGGTAATAAATAAAAGATTTGGACATCCACATAATTATTAATATTTATAACAATTTTTACTATTTTTCTCAATTATTTATCTATTATTTCACAAATGTCATATTTTCAAATTCTAATCCTATAAATTCCAAAACTATTTATTTAATAATTAAAATTAATTATCAAATAAAATTGTTATTTATATTATTTATTAATTAGACTCCACAAAGTCTCTTAATTAACAAATAAATCCTAAAATTTTATTTTTTCCACAATCAAGCCATAACTTAGTAAAAATTCATAAATAAGACATAGTCTAATTTAGAATTATAATTGATTAATTAAAATCAATTAACTAAGTCTTACAAGCAATTTTTCTCAACTAGTATGGGGACCATGTGCCTATATAACCGAGCTTTCAATAAGCAGATCTAGAATTTACCAAGTAAATTCCCTAACTTATCAATTCCTCCTTGCACCACTATAGATTTAGAATTGCACTCTCAATTATATAGAACACTCTATATGTTCCACGATATAGATACGCTATGAGTTATCCATTTGTTATAATCCTAATAATCAATTATCCTCTGTAGATGATCTACACTGAGTAGGAACAAATTTTTTGTTACACCCTTCAATGTAATTTATCAGTAAACCACTTAGCTACCTATAAATGATATTTCAGTGAACTAATATAATCACTGAAATGAGTACTCAATCATTTATCTCTTTTAAGCCAAGCTCGAAAGAAATCATCATTTGACTTCTATGTCTAGATAGAAGCTATAGATTTCATATCTATGATTAGTGCTCTCACTCAATTGAACTACCATGTCCTTAATCTATATGTCACGAGAAGATCCATCGGTCGACTTTAACGAACAGATTGAAAAACACAAATAATGCAACTGAATTAGAACCTAACCATCTCAAGATTGAGATCATTTGATCTAAGATCAACTAGGTGATATTGAATTGAAAAAATATTACGGTAAGTTTATTATATCTTATCCAAGTTTAATATCGGTCCATTTCGATGCATACTTCTTACATCCAACCTAAGCTTACTTTAACTAATACCCTGGAAAGGACATTGCACTTATTCAAGGTGCAAGTAAACTACATTGTATATTATCCTATCAGTTAAGCCATGTGTACTGATAAATCATAGGATTCATTTAATCACACAATCTTGATTACTTTCCACTGTGTTAACAACACAAGAAATAAGAAGATCAATGTGATAAGGATTTGGATGAATTTATAAATCAAATAAATAAATGATCACATGAACCAAATAACACATTAAATAAGTAATGAAAATAAAAATGTTTCTTTATTGATAATTGAATAAAGAAGATTACATTGAAGTAGAGTTTTATTTAGGATACAAATCCCAACACTTAATGATATGAAACAATTATTTATTATACTATATATCATAAAACATGATAGACTATTTTTAAGGGTGGTAATATATACTCTTGTCCAAGTTCAGTTTTGATTTTTATGAGCCACTTTCTATCGAGGATGCCCTCCAACTTGAGGGGTGGAATGCTGCGATGGGCGATGAAATTTCAGCCATGAAATGCAATAAAACATGGGTTCTTGTTCCACCGTCTCCCTTATACAATGTGGTAAGAAATAAATGGGTGCTTAAACCCAAGTTTAATGCAAATGGTTCCTTGCTACGCCTCAAAGCTTGATTGGTTGCTAAAGGTTTCCACCAACGCCCTGGTGTGGATTTTGGAGAAACATTCAGTCTTATAATTAAAGCCTCCACAGTACGCATTGTTCTTACTATAGCCACTGCCTACAATTGGGACATTCGTCAACTTGATATCAATAATGTGTTTCTCCACGGAACCCTTAATGAGGATGTTTATATGATCCAACCACAAGGCTTTAAAGAATCTTCACTACCTCATCATGTCTGCAAATTGTAGAAGTCGATATACAACCTAAAGCAGGCCCCAAGGGCTTGGTATGATCGACTTAAGACAGCCTTGCTGCTTTGGAAATTCGAGAATTCAAAGGTTGATTCATCGTTATTCATGTTGAAATATCCCAAGTATGTGCTCATGATTCTTATATACATGGATGATATAATTGTCATAGGGAGCTAATCGAAGGAACTTGAACTATTTGTTACTCAACTTGACAGGGTCTTCTCTCTTTAGGATCTTTCCCCCTACACTTATTTCTTGGAATTGAGGTCTTTCGTGATGAAAGAAGATTTTACTTATCTCAAAGTAAATACATTGCTAAACTCTTACAAAAAGCTAACATGTTGAATACAAAGCCTAGTTCTACACCAATGGTAGCCAACAAATAACACTCTATACATGATGGCACACCATCTCACTATATAAGTGTAATAGGTGCACTTCAGTACCTAAGCCACACACCTCCTGACATATCGTTTGCTCTCAACAAACTCAGTCAATTCCTGAAGAGTCCCATTGTTGTACATTAGAATGCTTCCAAAAGAGTGTTAAGATACTTGAAAGGATCAATTTCTCATGGCTTACACATCTCACCAAGTGATAGATTGACACTCACATGATTTTTTGATGCCGTCTGGGCTTGGCGTCCCGATGATCGTAGGCTTGTCACTGGCTACAATGTGTTTTTGGGAGATTCATTGATTTCATGGTCATCAAAGAAGCAAACTGTGGTAGCTCGCTCAAGTACGGAGTCAAAATATAGAGCCCTTGCTTATTTGGCAACAAAACGCTCATGGATTCAGGAAATGTTAAAAGAAATGAAACTCAAACCATCAGCTGCTCCGGTAATATAGTGCGATAACATGAGTGCTAGTGCACTTGCTGCAAATCCAGTTTACCATGTGTTAGGTCCTTTTTTGGCAATTTAGTTGTCAAAATATTTCTTAATTAATGTGCATTTTATTGAGCATTCAATTTGTTTTTATCTACTCTAGACCCTTTTTCCAGGGGGAGTTGTGTTTGGTACTTGTGAACTTATTTGGTTTAAAAGTTAGCATGTTTCTTTAGTTATTGTTGGTTTTCGATTGTGTTACTCAGGGGGAGTAGTTATGGCTAACTTTAACTTGCAGGTACTTTGTGTTAAAAATTATTTTGTTCATCTAAAGTGCCAAAGGGGGAGATTGTAAAGTCTTTTTTTGGCAAGTTAGTTGACAAAATAATTTTTCCATTTATGGTAAGATTGGTGTGCATTCATATTCGATTTCTTACCTTATAAATTCGGATTGTAGTTGCCCTTTTCCTTGTTTGGAAAGTTACTCTTTCAGCTGAACTTTCCTTTGTTGAAAACTTCTCAAAAGAGAAGGAATTCTCTTTTGGAAAATTGTCTTTTTTAGGGAAACTTTGATTATTGCCTTTTCCTTATTAATTTCGATTGTATCTTGATACAATCAGAATATCTAATCTGTTTTTGGCAGGAATCAAGCATTGATAGAGGATCGGACCCGATTTTAGTAAGTTTCCCGTTTCAGGCGTATCCGTTCGTCGCAAGAACCGAATCCGATGTAGAGATCGTGTTTCTTTTGGAAAGTTTTTGTACAGCTGCTAATTCGAACTTGTGGTTGCCTCTTTGGTTTCTATGATCTATAAATAGAGCCTAGAGAGCAACCATTCGAATTACCTCTTCCATTATTCATTTTCTACATTTATCTTTTGAGAGAAGAGAGTCTTTCTTTGTTTTGTGAGAGCCTAGTTGTTCATCTAGGTTCTAGTTGTTCTATTTCTGTTCTTACTCTATCCTAGAGGTTGTGAAGAACTACTTGACTGAACAAGAGATTGGTCTTCGGGAGAAGACTTGATAAAGCCTTACTTTGGGAGGAAGTAAGCACTTGGTCTTCGGGAGAAGACTTGTTGAAGCCTTACTTCGGGAGGAAGTAAGCACTTGGTCTTCGGGAGAAGACTTGTTGAAGCCTTACTTCGGGAGGAAGTAAGCACTCACACTTCAAAGACGAAGGGAGTTCGGGCTTGAAGGTGTTTCAAGAAGTCAGATTCATAAAGTGGATTACAAAGGATTGCGGCAATACTTTAGAGGGAGTCTAAACTTGTTTAAGTCAATTGTCTTTGTAATTTTGATACTTTATTAATTGATTTCATTCTCTGGGCGTGGCCCCGTGGACTAGGAGTGTTCGGGAGAACACTGATACCATGTATAAATCTCTTGTGTCAAGTTATTTATTTTTCTGCAAATATTTTATATTCTCATTCGTTCTTTGCCGTAATTACTTTCGCCGCCGCAAACGCTTACGGTTTTATATTTTCGTATATACAACTGACATTTGCAAAAACACGGTTTTTCATTTGGTATCAGAGCGGGACACTAAACTCTTAGTGTGGTCCTATAACGTTTTTGTTAGAATGTCATTTTTTGCAGAAGGAAGTTCTATTTCTAGACCACCGTTGCTTAATGACTCTAACTATCCTTATTGGAAAGTTAGAATGAGGGCCTTCATCAAATCTCAAGATGAGAAGGCGTGGAGAATGGTTCTATCAAAGGGTTGGTCTCCTCCAGGTTGAGACAGCATTCTTCGTAATACTACTATAAAATCCGAACCGGAATGGTCTATTGAAGATGATAAACTATCCGCCTACAATAGCAAAGCCCCGCATGCTATCTTTAATGGTGTAGGTGAGGGTTACATTAAACTTATATCATCTTGTGTTTCGCTAAGGAAGCTTGGGAGATTCTTCAAACTCGGTTTGAAGGAACTTCGATGTGAAAAGATCTAGATTTATCATGCTTCAAACTAAATTTGATGAACTTAGAATGTCTGATAATGAAACTTTAACTGAATTCTATGAAAAATTATCTGACATTGCTAATGAATATTTTGCTCTTGGAGAAAAGCTTGATGATTTTGTTCTTGTGAGAAAAATTGTTAGAGTTCTTCCAGAAAGGTTTGATACTAAACTTTTGGCAATGGAGGAAGCTAAAGATTTTAGCACTATGAAAGTGGAAGAATTGATGGGTTCCTTACGTACTTTTGAATTAAATCAACAGATTAAACAAAAGGACAAACCCAAATCTATTGCTGATAAAGGTAAAAGTATTGCTTTGAAAGTTGCTGATAATGAAAATTCTGATAGTGAATGTGATGATGAGATTGCTTTATTAACTAAGAATTTTCAGAAATATATGAAAAAGATGGGACATAAAAAGAATATTTCGAAAGGTTCAAAAGGTAATACTTTCATTAAACCATCTGTCTCTAACAAAAAGGGAATTCAGTGCAGGGAATGTGAAGGTTTTGGGCATATTCAAGCTGAGTGTGCAAACACTTTGAAAAAGAATAAGAAAAGTTTCAATATCACTTGGAGTGATGATGAAACCGAAAGTGATGAAGATATTGCTGAAAATGTTGCCCTAACCTCTGTTATGACTAATGTGTTGTGTGATTCACAGGTGAAAGCTAAATTGGTATGTCTGAATAATACCACCAAACAAGAGGAATCAGATTCAGATGAGTCTGAAATCTGTGAAGAATCTCTTGCTGAATCATACAAAGTCATGTATGAAAAATGGATTCAGGTTGCTTCTGAAAATAGAGAGTTGAATAAATTGAATAAAAAATTGTCTCATCAGATTGAAATGTGTAATTTGAAAATAAAAGAATATGAGACAAGTTTTTGTGATAAAGATGAAAAAAAATCTATATTAAAGAAGGAACTTGAAAACTTTAAGAAAAATGTTCAAATGCTTAATCCTGGATCTTCTATTTTTGAAAAAGCTCATAATGCAGGTCAGAGAGGTTTCGCAGGCCTTGGTTCTAATGGGATGGAAAGTTCTGGAGTCACGAAGTTTGTAAAATCTAGTGTTTCAACAAATCACCTTGAGGCTACAAACTCTGCCGTAACAGTTTCACAGCCTGTTGCAGCAAGAACAGCTTCTGATGCTGCGAAATCTCCAGGATTTTCGAAAAGGGTAAGATCTCAGGTAAAAAGATTTGTTCCCATTTGTCATTTTTGTGGTAGAAAAGGACATATCAGACCTAAATGTTTCACGTTGAACAATCTATTTAAAACAAATTATTTTGATAATATGAAAAAATCTCAAAAGAAACATAAAGGTTTGAAACAAATATGGGTGAAAAAGAAGTGTCTAGCTGGTTTTTCTGATAAAACTGCTGCATCTCAAATGTGGTATTTTGACAGTGGTTGCTCTAGACATATGACAGGTGACAAGGATTTTTTGACTAACATTCGGCTTATGCAATGTGGAGAAGTCACTTTTGGTAATGGCCTATTTGGAAAAGTTGTTGGTATGGGAACTCTAAATTTTGAAGGGTTACCTAGACTGAAAAATGTGATGTTAGTTGAAGGACTGAGGGCTAATTTACTTAGCATCAGTCAAATCTGTGATCAAGGGTTTACTGTTTCTTTTGAAAGTGATCATTGTTATGTTCTGAATGATGACAATGAATGTATCTTGCAAGGATTTCGATCCAATGATAACTGTTACACTTTAACCCCTGTGTTTACTTGTCACTCAGCTATCAACAACACCACAGATTTGTGGCATGCCAAGCTTGGGCTTATTAATTTTAAAAACCTGAAAAAATTGTCAAATGCAGGTATTGTTCGAGGTCTTCCCAAGCTTGGTAAGGAAAGTGAAGGTAAGTGTGAACCTTGTCAACTTGGGAAGCAATTAAAAATCACTCACAAGTCTCAGAAACCGATATCAATACCTCAAAGGTATTGGAATTGCTTCACATGGATCTTATGGGTCCAATCCAAGTTGAAAGTTTGAATGGTAAACGATATATCTTTGTGTGTGTTGATGATTTCTCTCGTTTTACTTGGGTAGATTTCTTAAGAGAAAAATCTGACACTTTTGATGCCTTTAAAACTCTTTGTCTGAGATTAAGAGTTGAGAAAGGTTGTAATATTGGGAAAATTGTTCGAATTCGAAGTGATCATGGTAAGGAGTTTGAAAATTCTGTATATGATGATTTTTGCAAGTCTACAGGTATAACTCATGAATTTTCAGCTCCCAAAACTCCTCAACAAAATGGAGTTGTTGAGAGGAAGAATCGAACTTTGCAGGAAATGGCAAGAGTGATGTTAAATAGCAAGAAGTTGACAAAACGCTTATGGGCTGAAGCTATTAACACAGCTTGCTACATAATAAACAGAGTGTTTATTCGTCCAGGTACCTCAAAAACATCTTATGAAATCTGGAAAGGTAAGCGCCCCAATGTAAGTCATTTTCATGTTTTTGGATGTGTGTGTTATGTCTATAGAGATCGTGAGCATATTGGTAAATTTGATGCTAAAAGTGATGTTGGTGTATTTATTGGATATTCCTTAAACAGTAGAGCTTATCGTGTTTATAACATGAGAACTCAAACTGTTTTGGAATCAGCTAATGTGGTTATTGATGATTTTAGAGATTTTTCAGAGTTTTCCACAGAAGCCAAGATAGATAGTCTCATGGATACTCCTCCAGAAGTTGTAACAGCAGATCCTGATGCAGCAGAACCCATTGCTGATGCTGCAAATGACGAATCTGCTGCTGCAACTGAAACTGGAGAACCAGAACCGTCTATCTTGACTCATCCAAAGATCATCACTGACTCTATTCAGAAAGAACCAAGCACCAGAGTCAAACTGAATCATCCAAAAGATCTCATCCTTGGAAATCCTGAAGAAAGCATGATAACTCGCAGAAGGTATATTAATTTAATCAGCTTTCTTTGCTTTGTTTCTCAATATGAACCGAAAAATGTGAAGGAAGCCATGACCTTTGAGGAATGGCTCAATGCAATGCAAGAGGAACTCAACCAATTTGTTCGCAACAAGGTATGGATTTTGGTCCGAAGACCAAAAGGTATAAATGTTATTGGAACAAAGTGGTTGTTTAAAAATAAAAGTGATGAGTTCGGTACAATTGTGAGAAACAAGGCTCGTTTGGTGGCACAAGGATACACACAGGTAGAAGGTATTGATTTTGATGAAACTTTTGCTCTTGTTGCAAGATTAGAATCAATTCGTTTACTTTTGTGTATTGCTTGTATTCTGAATATTAAATTGTTTCAAATGGATGTGAAATCTGCTTTCCTAAATGGTATTTTGAATGAGGAAGTTTATGTTGAGCAACCAAAAGGATTCGAAGATCCTCAATTTCCAGACCATGTATACAAACTTGAAAAAGCTTTGTATGGTCTGAAACAAGCTCCTCGAGCTTGGTATGAAAGGTTGACTCAATTTTTACTTTCTCATGGCTATCACAGAGGTAGTGTGGATAAAACTCTTTTCATCAAACGTATAAAATCTGATTTTATCATTGCTCAAATTTATGTTGATGATATAGTTTTTGGTTCTACATCTAACCATGAAGTGTGGTATTTGTTGATCAAATGAAAAGTGAATTTGAAATGAGCATGGTTGGTGAGCTTAATTTCTTTCTGGGTCTTCAAGTGAGACAAATGGAAGGAGGTACATTTGTATCTCAAAGCAAGTATGCTAAGAACCTTGTCAAGAAATTTGGCCTTGAATCGGCTAAGCAGGTAAGTACTCCTATGAGCACCACACTGAAATTAACAAAAGATGAGAATGGAGTAAAGGTAGATACTACACTCTATCGTAGCATGATTGGAAGTCTTTTGTATTTAACTGCTAGTCGTCCTGATATCTGTTACAGTGTGGGAGTGTGTGCTAGATATCAAAGTAATCCTATGGAATCTCATGTATCAGCTGTAAAAAGGATTATTAGATATGTTAATAGCACTCCTGATTATGGAATTTGGTACTCGAAAGATACAAATTCAAATCTTGCTTGTTTTAGTGATGCAGATTGGGCAGGAAATGCTGATGATCGAAAGAGCACAAGTGGAGGGTGTTTCTTTCTTGGGAATAATCTAGTATCTTGGCATAGCAAGAAATAGAATTCCATCTCCTTATCCACTGCCGAAGCTGAGTACATCGTCATTGCAGTTGTTGTACTCAACTATTGTGGTTGAAACAAATGTTGATTGATTATGGGTTTGAATTGGGTGTTTTGACTATTTTTTGTGACAATACTAGTGCCATAAATATTTCCAAAAATCCTGTTCAACATTCTAGAACAAAGCACATTGACATAAGACACCACTTTATCAGGGAACTTGTTGAAAATAAATCATTGCAATTAGAATATGTTGATACTGAAAAACAATTAGCTGATATTTTCACAAAGGCCCTAGATGCAAGTCGCTTTGACTCCCTCAGAAAGTCTTTGGGAGTTTGCATTGTTTAATTTTATCTGTTCATAATTCTTGTACAATAGTGTTATGTGATTCATCTCTAGCTCTTGATCGTCTATCATTGTATTTTGACAAATCATGTTTATGCTTTTGGTTTATAATTAGTTAGGATCTCAGTCTGATCATACTTTGTGATGTTGTGCTAAAAGGTTCATGTTACTCTTTATGTGTGTCTAGGATTAAATAATGTTCTTATACAGAGTTGAGCAATTTTTGTTTCGCCTTGTCGGGCCCCTTGCTGGAATAGAGCTACCCATACTGAGGTGTGAAAGCCATCTGATGAGTAAGCTGGAACATTGTAATTAGCAACTATGATGAGGATGCACTACCATAGAAAAGGGCTACCTTCAGTATGGTGTGAAAGCATCCAATTGCGGGATCAAATTGAAAAAGGCGAAAATGAAAAATCTTGCCAAGGACAATGATCCTATTTTCACTGCACACACTTATGTCTGACAAGTGTGTTCAATTCTGTAAGTCTCCTCTATTAAAATTAAATTGATAATCCTGGTACACAATTTTCAGTAACATGCATATCTTTTTCCTTAACATCAATTAGTATGATTATTTCATGAGATACTAATTAGTTATTTTCCTTAAAAGCATAACATGTATTTTATTTTGTCAATTGTCAATGATATTTGATTTCCTTGCTTGATTCGAATCACATATATTTATTGTACACATTGTATTTTATTTTCGGTTTTAATTAAAAAAAAAAAAAAAAAAAGAGAGGGAGGCGTGTGACTTGCTTCATGGGTCAAGAAAATCTTGTGCATAAATGGTAAGTATCAACATTCATTCTTCTTTGATTTATTTTTGATATGTTTCCATTTAAAGATTGATCTTTTGTATGTAATGTGTCTTTAATCTTGAAAGATTGACTTATTTTTGGAAATATTGTTGGTAATTCTAGTTTCCTTTTATTTTATTTTTAAAAAAAAGGGGGAAAAGAAGTTGCAAGGAGTGGGTAGTTTCCTTTTGTAATCGTGGGCTGGTGGTTTCTCAAATATGTTGAAATTGGTTTCCTTTTTGCTAAACTCTCCCATGTTTATTTCAACCAAGTTTTGTCATTCACTCTCACCACCTACCCGATTCTATTTCTTTGTCTCTCTTGCTTGTTTGTTGTTCATTGTCTCTTTCAGATCAAAATAGTGAGAACAAAGAACCTAGGGCATCCCAAAAAGGAAAATGGTGGAATCTAAACAAGCCCCCTCAAATGCTCTTCTTGCTGCTCCAATCGTCTTGCTGCCATGGAGGAGGTTCAGCAAGAGATGTCCAAGCAGTTGTCCTCATTGATCAAGCTTTATGGGGCATAAGTTTTCTTTCTTTTTGTTTTTGTTGGACATATTTCTATCTTTTCATTTCTTTTTGTCTTTGGCCCTTATAGATAAACAAAAAGGTGGAGTAATTGTGTACTCAACTGTCTAGGGGGAGTTGAGGTTTGTGTTTGTGTTCATCTTTGGTCAAAGTTAGCTGTTTATTTTGGTTTAATGTTGTGCTTCTCAGGGGGAGTTTTTATGTTTATTTTGCTAACTTTGTTTTGTAGGTGTTTGTTAATTAATAATATTTTGATTATCTAAAGTGCCAAAGGGGGAGATTGTTAGGTCCTTTTTTGGCAATTTAGTTGTCAAAATATTTCTTAATTAATGTGCATTTTATTGAGCATTCAATTTGTTTTTATCTACTCTAGACCCTTTTTCCAGGGGGAGTTGTGTTTGGTACTTGTGAACTTATTTGGTTTAAAAGTTAGCATGTTTCTTTAGTTATTGTTGGTTTTCGATTGTGTTACTCAGGGGGAGTAGTTATGGCTAACTTTAACTTGCAGGTACTTTGTGTTAAAAATTATTTTGTTCATCTAAAGTGCCAAAGGGGGAGATTGTAAAGTCTTTTTTTGGCAAGTTAGTTGACAAAATAATTCTTCCATTTATGGTAAGATTGGTGTGCATTCATATTCGATTTCTTACCTTATAAATTCGGATTGTAGTTGCCCTTTTCCTTGTTTGGAAAGTTACTCTTTCAGCTGAACTTTCCTTTGTTGAAAACTTCTCAAAAGAGAAGGAATTCTCTTTTGGAAAATTGTCTTTTTTAGGGAAACTTTGATTATTGCCTTTTCCTTATTAATTTCGATTGTATCTTGATACAATCAGAATATCTAACTGCTTTTTGGTGAATCAAGCATTGATGAGGATCGGACCCGATTTTAGTAAGTTTCCGTTTCGGCGTATCCGTTCGTCGCAACCGAATCCGATGTAGCAGATCGTGTTTCTTTTGGAAAGTTTTTGTACGTACCGCTAATTCGAACTTGTGGTTGCCTCTTTGGTTTCTATGATCTATAAATAGAGCCTAGAGAGCAACCATTCGAATTACCTCTTCCATTATTCATTTTCTACATTTATCTTTTGAGAGAAGAGAGTCTTTCTTTGTTTTGTGAGAGCCTAGTTGTTCATCTAGGTTCTAGTTGTTCTATTTCTGTTCTTACTCTATCCTAGAGGTTGTGAAGAACTACTTGACTGAACAAGAGATTGGTCTTCGGGAGAAGACTTGATAAAGCCTTACTTCGGGAGGAAGTAAGCACTTGGTCTTCGGGAGAAGACTTGTTGAAGCCTTACTTCGGGAGGAAGTAAGCACTTGGTCTTCGGGAGAAGACTTGTTGAAGCCTTACTTCGGGAGGAAGTAAGCACTCACACTTCAAAGACGAAGGGAGTTCGGGCTTGAAGGTGTTTCAAGAAGTCAGATTCATAAAGTGGATTACAAAGGATTGCGGCAATACTTTAGAGGGAGTCTAAACTTGTTTAAGTCAATTGTCTTTGTAATTTTGATACTTTATTAATTGATTTCATTCTCTGGGCGTGGCCCCGTGGACTAGGAGTGTTCGGGAGAACACTGATACCACGTATAAATCTCTTGTGTCAAGTTATTTATTTTTCTGCAAATATTTTATATTCTGCCTGTTCAGTTTTGCTGTAGCAGAATTACTTTCTGCTGCTGCAAACGCTTACGGTTTTATATTTTCGTATATACAACTGACATTTGCAAAAACTTGTTTTTCACCATGCTCGAACAAAACATATTAAATTGGATGTGCACTTTGTTAGAGATAAAGTGTTGGAAAAACAGTTAGAAATTTTCTACATTCCTTCGCACGACCAAATAGCAGACTGCCTAACCAAAGGACTGTCGCACTCTCGATTCCAATGATGGCTGTGTAATACCTCTGCCTTGTAATGCTTTTGCTGCCTATATATAAAAATTATCTTCATCAGCTACAATTGAGCTGATTTCATTTATCATTCAGTCCATTTATAAAATTTACTCTTACCCCCTACAGTTGTTACTTACAACATCTTGATTAATGCTTTGTGTAAATTCAGGATTTGGGATCGTGCCATTAACTTCTTTGCCCAAATGGTCACCCAGAATTGTTCTCCAGATATTGTAACTTATATTACACTCTTAGGCCCTCTTTGTAAATAAGGAATGATGGATGAGGCCCTCCAACTACTTAATTTTCTATGTGGTACCAGCTGTTCTCCTGGCTTGATCACTTACAATATTACTAATTGATGGATTTGCTAAACTCAGTTATATGGAGAAAGCCATGGGGTTGTATCATCAAATGATTGAAAATGGAATTGTTCTTGATGAAATTACCAACCAGTCCTTGATTTTTGGGTTATGCAAGGCTGATCTAGTTCAGGAAGCTGCTGAGATATTAATGGAGATGAACAAGAGAAGCCACAAGGTGAGAACTAGTTCTTACAGAAGAGTGATAAATGGTTTATGCAAAAATAAAAGGTGGATATTTCAATACAAATTTTGGGAATGATGATATCAAGGGGATACATGTCAGATGAGTTTGTTTATTCAACTATCGTTAAAGGTGTAGTCGTTGCTGGTATGTTGAAAGAGGCTGATGAATTGTGTCAAAAATTACCTGGATTGAAGGTTCTTTGAAAAGAAATGACTCATGTTGGAATAAACTGAATCTTTATGCAAGGTTCTTAGTTTTATTCAAGCCTTCTTCTATCCATTTAGGTCAATAGTTTCCCTTTCTCATGTGAAGTTTTGAATTAGATATCAATTTTGAAACTGTTATTTGTTGAATATAGTTAAACAAGTTTGTTTTTGAGGATAAATGGCTGGGCATATAATGGATGTACTTGGTCCACGTCAATATTTAGTTGCTGCATATATTTCCTAATATGAAGCTGTAAAAGCTTAAAAAGAGTGTTAAAACTGAAATATTAATACTTTGCCAATTCTTATTCAACAATCTTTGAAGCTTTGTCCACAAAAATATTTGAAGCTTTCTCTTTTCTGCTTCACCATGATAGTTTTGGACCTTTTGGTCGCCAGATAAAGATCGTAATTTGAAGAGGAAAAAAAAGAAAAAAAAAATTGAAATGACTCATAAAATGTACTTCATTTTATATAGATTAGCTCGTAACATCTGACAAAGTACTAAATCTTATCCTGATATTACTTTTAGTTTGAGAAGTGAGTTACCATGCGAATCTAATTCCTTCAACTAGGAAAATCAAAGTTGTTTCATTTACTAACCTACCTCTGCACAGACAAGATATACAAAATTGAGTGAGCTAAAAGTAATTTCAATCCTTTGCTAACTATCTCTCATATCAACTATAAAGTGCAACTTTCTCCCCATAGTTCCACAAAGAGCTGAATATTATGTTGTATTGTATGTATGGGTTAAAATATGGAGGACACCCCACTACCTCAAGCTTGGGACTTCCTTATTCTTCCAAGATCATTGTAAGCCCTTTATTTTCTTTATGTTAGATGTGGCAATTATGAACTATGTTGGTAATTATAAGAGCTCTTTAATTTGTGTATCTTTATTTATCCTAATATCTTTATTTATTTATTTATTCTTAAATGATTTATTTAGGTTGCCTTTAAACTTTACACATTAATATGTTAGAATATAAATTTATGTGAACAAAATATCCTCAATCAACATCAATACCACTAAGCTAGCACATAAGCATAAAAATAGGAAAAGACGTAAATATAGAGACTTTTTTATTTTTACACTTTAAAGTAATTTTTTTTTTTTTTTTTAGTATTTTTTACGGAATTTTACATTGAAATTCCTATTGCAATTAGCGCTGCAACCTAAATTGCAACAAAAAATCGTATAGAAACCCCTATTGCAACTAGCGCTGCAACTAATATAGAAACCCAAACCGTAAATTTGAAAAAAAAAATTAAAAAAATAGTATATGAGGCAATTCCCTAAAATAGAGGCTTTTTTATTTTTACACTTCAAAACAATTTTTTTTTTTTTTTGTATTTTTACGAAATTCTACATAGAAATTCCTATTGCAACTAGCGCTGCAACTTAAATTGTAACAAAAAATCGTATAGAAACCCTATTATTATACTATTATTATCAAAATCTATTTTTTTAAATAAATTTTATTTTATTTAAAAATATAGAAATAGAATATTTTTTTTACAAATAAAATTAATTAATACATAAAATACTAAACTAATTTAATAAAATAAATAATACGTAAAGTTGTTTTTTTTTTTATGAAGCAAGAGTAGGTTTATATATTTTGAGATATTTAAGAAAAACATATCAATAATTAACTTTGTCTTGAAAGTAATAGGTTAATAGTAAAATAATAATTTTGTAAATTAATATGGAAGGACTAAAAATTATTGACACATATAGTTATAGATTAGTGCTATTGCACTCACGCGCCAAGACCATGGCTCCTAAAAATATTTAAGCCCAACTAATTTAAAAAGTAATTAGTATTTTTATTTTTTAAATTTATAATACTACTAAATTATATCATCTAAAATGTATATTATGTTGTAAAAATTTAGTGAATTCTTCTATTTACAGAGATATAATATTTTGGCCTAATACTTTTGTTAGCTTTTGTTTTTTTTTTTCTCATTTAAAATTTGATGTGATATTGTTAATTAGTATTTTTTTTTTCTTGGATGTTATTTACATCATGCATCCTCTTGAAAAAGAAATTGAAAATTAAATATATTTTTTTTTTAAAAAAAAATTACTCTGACACCTAAAGTGTATTATTAGTCAATTAATATATTTATTGTTGATTTAGATAAGAAATTTACATTTTTTTTTATGTTTAACTGAAGAATTTTATAAATATAAATATGAGTTTGTAAATATGATGAATGTTTAAGTAAACAAAAATTTTTAGGAAAAAAAATATTTTTAAAAAAGTTATTGGATTCTCAACAATAATAATAAAAAAAAAGAATTAATACAAAATTATTATTTTTTAAAACAAAATAATAAAAAAAAATGGGCATAATATGATATGATCAAAATTCAAGACAAAAATATTAATTATTCGACACTTTATACTAAAAATAAATAGAACCTAAAAAAAGGCTATGATTATATAATGAGAATTTTTTTACAATCTATATATTTAGGGGCACGATTCCATAGTATTGTAAGTTCAAATAATAAAAATACTAATTATTCTATCATAAATAGATCTTAAATAGAAGTTGTATTCTTCACTGTTTTGAAGGCTTTCATATTCAAATGTTTTGGGTCGTGTACATAAATTAAAGAGTGCTTTACAGTTAAGTATATATGCACCCCTTTCTTGTTTATGATATTTGAATAACTAAAATCTCAAATTTTTTTATATGATGATGTATATTGTAGCTATTTAAGACATACTTCAATGTTTTGAGAAATTTTGAATAATTTTCAATATACAAAAAACTATGGTTGAAAACTCCAAATGGTCAATTTTACATATATATTAAATAAAATAGGCAGGCGTAACAGACTGTTTTTTTATAGAATAAAACTGTTGTATATTAGATGTTCAAATTTAAAATACAACAGTTCAAAGAGGAGGTGTTTCTCCACCGAAAAAGCATACTTAGCTAGCTTATGAGCATGAGTATTAGCAGATCTAGGAACATGGGAAGTCTGCACTCCTGGGAAATTGGTCACAAGATTACGAATGTCAGATAAAATACAATGAGATTCAGGAACTATGGCATTAGAAGATTGCAATCCTTTCGCCACCAAAAGTGAATCTGTTTCAATGTAATGCACCGGATATTGAAGAGCAATCAGCCTCCGAAGGCTATAGAAAATTGCCAAAGCCTCTAGTATTTCTGGTTTATAGCATCTTTGGAAAGGAATGGAGAAGGCTGCTAAAGTCTCCCCATCAGAGTTACGCAAAATGGCTCCAAAACCAGTTTTTTGTTCCATTGTATTCACCGCAGTGTCGATATTGAGTTTCAGCCGTCCTGAAGGAGGATACATCCATTATGGTGTAGTAAAAATGGGTCTTTGATTAGGTTCAATGCCGTGTTGTCCTCCTTTGTTAATATTACAATTTGCAGATTGATATTCAGCCACATAATTGTTGGGTTTTATACCCTAAATAAAACTCATTTCATATAATCAGATTTACTTATTAATAAAGATCAGAAATAACATTTTATGGTGCATGGTTCACATGATTTATTTCATGATTATATGTGTATATAATGTATGAATTCTTTTTTAAGTCCAGAACATATGAGTTGGTTAAAGATTATAGTGTTGTCAGCACAGTGGAATATAATCTTTATTATATGTTCAAAAGTTGATTCCCTGATTTGTCAGAACACTGGATTTAGACTGACATGGTATAATCAGCGATAGGTATTCTTACACGTTGGAAAAGTGTTATGTCCTTTCCAGGACATTGGCAAAGTTTACCAGTATCGGATGTATGGAGTATACATCGGAAGGGACCGATATTGAACTTTGATTAGATGTGTTGAAATTTACCGTAATATCTATTCAATTCAATATCACCTGTTGATCCTAGATCACATGATCGAAATCCTGATATGGTTAGGCTCAATTTCAAGAGTGTTACTCGTGTTCTTTGATTTGTTAGTTAAGCCTAGTTTTGTATATGGGTGATACGTACATTTTGGGAACACGGTAGTGCAATTGAGTGGGAGCGCTAACATAAATATGGAATCTATAGCTTCTATTTGGCAAATAGAAGTAAAGGATGATTTCCTTCGAGCTTAACCAAACGAAGATAAATGGTGGAGATCTCATTTCACTTAGGTGAAATATCATTTATACAGGGTTAAGTGTTTTAAGGATAAAATACATTGTAGGGTGTTACGGTAATTTAATCTTGTACAGTGTAAATCATCTATATAGAGGATCATTGATCACATTAGGGTTATAACAATGGATAACTAATGACGTGTCTATATCGTGGAACATATAGAGCGTTTCTATATGACTGAGAGTGCAATTCCAAGTTCTAAGTGTGGATTCAATGAGGAATTAATAAGTTAGGGAATTTACTTGGTAAATTCGGTTCGACTTATTGGAAGCTCGGTTATATAGACCCATGGTCTCCATACTAGTTGAGACCATACTGCTTGTAAGACTCAGTTAATTGATTTTAATTAATCAATTATAATTCTAAAAGTTAGACTATGTCTACTTTATGAATTCTCATAGTTTAAGGATGAAATCGTAAATAAAAGGGTTTCGAGGTTTAATTATTAATTGAGAGACTTTGCATGTCTAATTAATAATTATTTTAAATGACAATATTATTTAATAATCTATTTTAGTTATTAAATAATTAGTTTTGGCATTTAAATGATTAGAATTGGAAAAATGGCATTTTTGGAGAAATTGAAATAAAATTGAGGAAACTGAAAAATTCAAGTGAGGCCCATATTCCCTCTATGGCCGAGCACTCCCTTTGTGTTTCCCAATTATTATTTTTAATTTTTAATTGCCATGTAATTGCTAATCAAAGCCTAGCAAAAATAGGAAAGTGGTGGATCACACTAAATAAGGCAGTTGATTGATTACACAGTAATTAAGGAAACTGTTTTATTTGGAAAGTTGTGCTCTCCCTTTTCCTATATAAAGCAACCTTGTTCTCTTCTCTTGCATGGATGAAAAGCCACGAAATTAAGAGAGAAAAATAGAGAGAAATTTCGAAATCCTTGTGAGATGAGTAGTGCCCACACACATCAAGTGGTATCTCAATCATAGTATGGAAGACTATGGAATTTCTGCATCAAAGAAGGAGAAAAGAAGATCCAGGTTCAGATCTTGGTGATGCTCGCTACGTAAAGGAATCAAGGGCTAGAGATCTGAACGGAAGGAGTCATATTATTCCGCTGCACCCACTGTAAGGTTTTCTAACTTTATATGTGTTTATTTTCATTGTTTTAGAATTCATATTAGGTTGTTAATCCAACATACTTGTTAGTAAATCTAGATCCTGGTAAAATAATTTTCAACAATAATTTAAAGCAATTTGTAATAAGACTTCAGCCGGGTTTGATTTTTTTCCATGGAAGTCATTGTTTCTTTCATTCCAAATATTCCAACAGATGCATGCTACTTGTTCCAATTCTTGCTTGGTTAATAAATCTGAGATATAAAAGAGTAGCGACTTACAAGAAGCATGATGATTCATTAGTTGTGGTATATGTATACCAGACGAAAGCCACACTTTTCGCTCTTTTGCACGCAAAAAGAGCATGAAAAGTTGTTTCTTGGTGATAAGATTAAAGTGGGCATCTACTTGAATCAGCAATATGTCTTCTATGCAAAGTGGCACTGGAAGAACATCATGAAGAACTCGCCATAGAAAAATTTTGATCTTCGATGGCACCTTTAAAGACCAAAATTTCTTCCACCGTTTTGATTCGGAATTGGAGGCAGATTCTTCTTCAGTTTTGTGAAGCTGGAGTGATACTTGATATCCAGATTTGACAGTGTATATTTCATCCGCAGTGTAATGCCAAATTTGTTGGTCATGATGAGGAGTGTAACTTAGAAGAGTGTCCAATATTCGTTGGATATCAAAAGGAATGAAACACTTCGACAGTAAGGAGATATTCCATGTGCGATCTGGAGTAATGAAGCTGGAGACACGCATTGAAAGATCTGAATCCAGAAATTGAAGTGGTTTGAAGGTAGTTGTTCCAGGAAATCAGCCATCTAATGCAGCAGAAATATTTTCCCCAGTTCCAACCTTCCATCTTAGACCCTTTTTAAGCAATTCTTTTCCCCAAACTATACCTCTTCATGTCATAGAAGGATGAGATCCAACCTCAGATCCCAAGAAACCCGTATTAGAGAAGTACCAGTGCTTAAACAGAGTACTAAGTAATGAGTTTGGATTGGAAAAAAATACTCCATGCTTGTTTTGCCAATAAGGATTGGTTGAAATGAACAAAGTCACGAAAGCCCAAGCCTCCTTCACATTTTGCATGACATAAAGATTTCTAATTTTTCCAATGGATACCCGTGTTCGGTTTTATGCCCTAAATAAAACTAATTTCAATATAATCAGATTTACTTATTAATATAGATCAGAAATAACATTTAGTGTTGCATGGTTCACATGATTTATTTCATGATTATATGTACATAATGTATAAATTCATCTGAAACCCTTTTCACATACTTGATCCTGTTTATTGTGCCGTCAACACATTGGAAAGTAAACATGACTATGTGAATAAAGTTTCCTAGATTTATCAAACATAGGGTTTTACTGATATGATAATCTACAACAGAGTTTACTTGCATTTGGAGAAGTGCTATGTTCTTTCCAGAGCATTGGTTAAAGTAAAGCTCAGGTTGGATGCATGGAGTATGCATCGGAAGGGACCGATATTGAACTTTGACTTAGATTTATTAAACTTACCGTAATATCTATTCAAGTCAATATCGCCTAGTTGATCCTAGATCAAATGATCTTAATCCTGTTATGATTAGGCTCAATCTCAGGAGGCTATTCGTGTTCTTTGATTTGTTAGTTAAGCCTACTTTTAGGTCAGGGTAATACGTACATTTTGGGAACACGGTAGTGCAATTGAGTGGGAGCTCTATCATAAACATGGAATCTATAGCTTCTATCTGGCGAATAGTAAGTAAAGGATGATCACCTTCGAGCTTGACCAAACGAAAATAAATGGTGGAGATCTCATTTCACATAAGCTGAAATATCATTTATACGGGGTTAAGTGTTTTAAGGATTAAATACATTGTAGGGTGTAACAGTAATCTAATCCCTATACAGTGTAGATCATTCATATAGAGGATCATTGAACAAATTAGGATTATAACAATGGATAACTAATGATGTGTCTATATGGTGGAACATATAGAGCATTCTATATACTGAGAGTGCAATTCTAAGTTTTATGCGTGGATTCAACGAAGAATTAATAAGTTAGTGAATTTTAATAATAAATTCTTGATCTACTTATTGGAAGCTCGGTTATATAGACCCATGGTCCCCGCACTAGTTGAGATAATATTGCTTGTAAGACTCATATAATTGGTTTTGATTAATCAATAATAATTTTCAATTTAGACTATGTCTATTTGTGAATTTTTCACTAAGTAAGGGCGAAATTGTAAAGAAAGAGTTTTAGGGGCATATTTGTTAATTATGATACTTTGTATGGTTCAATTAATAAATATGATAAATGACAATATTATTTAATAATTATTTATAGTTATTAATTAGTTAGAATTGGCATTTAAATGGTTGAATTTGAAAATTGGCGTTTTTGAGAAAATTAGATGCAGAAAAGATAAAACTCCAAAATTGCAAAAAGTGAGACCCAAATCCACTTGTATAGGGCCAGCCACTTTTGTAGGGAATTTAAACTAATATTTTCATTATTTTAATGCCAAATAATTCAAACCTAACCCTAGTGGAATGCTATAAATAGATAGTCAAGGCTTCAGGAAAATTACACTTCTGATTCAGAAAAAACTGAGCCTCTCTCTCTCTCCCGATTTTTGGACGCACCCACTTTCTCTCTCTTCTTCCTTCAATTTCGAAATCCTTAGTGATAGAGTAGTGTCCACACACAGCAAGTGATACCTCAACCATAGTGAGGAAGATCGTGAAGAAAGACTTTCGGCAAAAAGGAGTTTCAGCACTAAAGAATCAGAGAAAGAGATCCAGGTTCAGATATTGATAATGCTCTGCTACAGAAAGGAATCAAGGGCTAGATATCTGAACGGAAGGAATCATTATATTCCGCTGCACCCAATGTAAGGTTTCCTAAACTTTATATGTGTTTATTTCATCGTTTTAGAAAGTTTATATTTAGGGTGTTAATCAACATACTTGTGAGTAGATCTAAGATCCTGGTAAAATAATTCCAACAACTGGCCTCAGAGCCATGGTAATTGATTTGCTTGCAAGAAATTTGGACTTTAAAACGATTGTTTGATGTTTTGGATGGTATCATGTTGTATTGAGTGTTATTTGATGATTGATTGATTTTTGTGAATTTTCGTGAAAAATAATTGAATATCTGTTTCTGGAATTATTTTTATTGGATAGTATGGAAAATATTAAGCAAGTTACTTTTTTACAGAACTCAATTTCGATTTAATTTGAATTAGTTATGATTTTTTGAAGTTTCGAAAAAATCGGGGTTGAGCTTAATCCCACCTGCGCATGCGGAGAGGCTGCTAGCAGCCCCCTGCGCCTAGGTTTCACGCCCAAGCCAGCCCATGCGCGCCCATGCTTGGCATACTGTCCGTACAACTCGCAATTTTTTCGTTTTTCTTCGTTTTTTATGCTTTTTCATGGAATTAACTTCCGATTTTTTATGTAGTTCTGTATTTATACATTTTCTATTCCTAATTCAATTCTAATTATCATAATTAAATTTTTAAATATTTTTTAAATTTAATTCATGATATTAGTGTAATTTGAATTTGAAAATAGTAAATATCTATCTTTTTTGCTTAATTATCTATCTTATTTTTAAATTTGATTATATCTTATCTTATTTTTAAATTTAAGGTCAGATTTTAAATTTTTAAATTATTTTTTTATTTAAATTTAAAATAAGATAGCTATAATCATGTAATTTTAAATAGATGTAAGATATTTTGCTAACTTTTAAATTTTGTTATTTTATTTATTTAAATTACATTTAAAATCTCAAAAAGATATTCATGTATCTTTCTTTAATTTTTTATTTAATTTTTATTTATAAAATAACATTTAAATTTTAAAAGTAGTTAGCAAATTTTGAAATGATATTTAGGTTGGTTGAAACCTAATTTTTCAAAATTGTAGGTTTAATTTTAAATTTTTTTTTTGAAATTTCGAAATTTTTTAAATTTTCGAATTTTTTTAATTTAATTATTTAATTTTTCGATTTTTTTTTTAAAATTAAATAAATCCTACATCCAACTATCCAGCTAACCTTGTTGCAGGAGTATGTGTTTTAGCTTGTTTGTAAGTTTTTTTTAAAACCTATTATTGCTTGATTGCAAATAGCCATGGTTACTTTTTGCCAGATCTAATGATCTGATGGCTCCCTTGTTCAAGTAAATAATTTGTAACAGGTATATTTACAATCTTCTTTCATCTGTGTATGACCTAGCAACATGATAGGACTCATCCAAAGTGTGCCTGTGTGAGCCTATGTGTTTAATTTCATTATAGATGCATATAGGTTGTTGTTGCTAAATAAATTATCATAGTTCTTGATAGATTTTATTTAGGCCCATTTAGCTTTTGGGCCTATTCAATTAATAACAGTTGTTCATTTTAAGGTTAAATTCCTCTCTTTTGGGCCTTGTGTGAGAGTTGGGAGCCATAGTAGTGGGTACGACATACTGAACCCAGCACCCCCTCACATGAACCACCCCAATTGTGAAGGCCCATTTGCCTGATTTGAATAACTGTACTAGGTTAATTAAACTAGTTTAACCTAATAAAATTGATTAGCAACATAATTAATTTCATTTATTTTGAAATTAATTTAAGAAAATTATAGTTTAAAGAATTTTTTATTCTAAGCTAAACTATATGTATTTTCTTGTATTTAATTAAATTTAGAATTATAACCATCTAGATTCTTTCTGAAGCTTAATTTAAATTTTTCGTTAAATATTCCTATTTAAGTTGACATTTAGTTATCTCTAACTAATCAACTTAAATCTGAATATCTTTTGGATTTAAAATTTTAAAATTAAGTTGAGGAATTTTAGGAATTTGTTATTAAGATTCTTTAGATATTTTTTAAGTTAATATCTTTTCGAATATTAACTTAAAATTAAATATTTTAGATATTTTTTAAGTTGATATCTTTTCGAATATTAACTTAAAATGATATATTTTCAAATTAAGTGGTTATAACTTAATTTTTGATATTTAATTAATTTTAAATTTGAAAATATTTAAGTTCTAGATTTTTTCTAATACAACTTAAATTAGATATTTTTTCAAATTTTGTGGAAAAGATACTTAGTCAAATAAAATATTTTCTATATAGTCATTTCTAGACTACTTATTATTTCTAATATTAAATAAGAAAATATTATACATTGTGAAATTAATTATTTAAATAATTAATTTTGGTACAATTTATTTTTAGTATATTTTTCCTAGTATTAAACTAGAGATTAATAATTAAGCCTTCTCTACACTTAATTATTTATTTTTTGAATTTACTACATTTAATTAATTTGAAAATTAAATATCTAAGTTGATTTTCATCATGATACTTAAATATTTTTTTTCATGACACTTAATTAAATAGAAAATTATTTTTAGTTGAAATTTATTTTTTCAACTAAATTTAAATAATTTTCAAAATATATATTTTCTTTATTTTATTAATCAAATTTCGAAATTGTATTTCTTAAATGCTGCAATTTCGAATTTTATTTGAAAAATAGATTAAAGTTGTAAATTATTTATTTTAATTTTGGACCAACTTAAATCAATAATTTTTTCATTAATTGATTAATTTAAAATAAATGAAGTAAAATATATTTAATTAGAAATTGAATTAATTAGTCAAAGGAAAATCTAGATAGGTGATATTTTTGCTTGAAGTATTTTTCTAGTGTATTTGATTAAATAGAAAATTAATATTTAAGTTCATACTTAAATATTTGAAATTTTTCTTATATATATTTAATTAAATAGGAAAATTATATTTTTTGTTGTAAATTAATTTTGGGCCAACATTAAATTGGAATAATTTTTCCAGGATTTAATTTTTTATTTTAACATGTATTTTCGAAAATTGTATCCTTAAATACTTTAATTTTTCGAAATGCAATATATATATTTATAGAAAATTAAATTTGAGTTGTAAATTAATTTAAATTAGTTTTGTAACAACTTAAATTGAATATTTTTCTAAATATTTATTGGAAATTATTACTAAGATGGAATAATTCATGTTATTTTCATATCCATCTAAGTAAAATTTATAAATATTAAATTAAAATTTATATTTAGAATTTTTCATTCTAAATTAAAAGTTTTAATTAATAAATATATATTTAAAATAAATAGATTAAATAAAGAGAATCAAAGAAAATACAACTCTCTTTAAATAATGAGCTTTATTATTAAGATATTCGATCTCCATTGTTGGTTTTACATCGTGTTTGTTTTAGTGAGTAATCCTCCCTAATGGAGGAACGTTCATTAGCAATTTCGCACCGTTTAATCTCGAAAGATAAGTAGTTTGTAAGTGTTTTATATGGTATGGATCACCCTAATGGTGGCGACCATATTTGACTTGCAAATTGCGAAACAATGGTGGAAGCTCATAAGATAGAATTGCCTTGACTCTCGCCTAAACGGGACAACGCTGAATTCCAATCTTGATCGAATAAAAGGTTGCTAGAATGTTTAACATTTTAGATGAGCTGACAACTCTATTCAATGAATAGTAGCTTTGACTCTCGCCTAAACGGGACACTGATATCAGTTTGTTGAAAATCTTGGAAATTATTTAGGATTGTAAGTTTTAGTATTTTCACTTGTCATTCCTACTTGCTATATGTTTAATAATTTTTGAATTGTGTATGAATTTATATTGAACCATGTTATTTTCTGTTATTAAGTTGTAGTTTAATTTTGAATCTTCATTGTTGGTCTAACTTGGTTTGTTTATCTAATGAGATAAATCCCTAGTGGATTTTCACCATTAGACATACATAATAGTGTTAGATCTCGAAAGATAAATATTGTATATGCGACATCTAGCTGTTCATCAATAGAAGACACCTTAGACTAGTATTTTTACGATATGAAACAAGAAGATTGTATAAATAAGATTACTTTGACTTTCGTTAATCGAAGCATCGTTGGATTCTTATTTAATAAACGAAATTATCCTAATTCCTCTTAGCTTATTCATTTCGAATTAGCTCAATAACATATCATTGGATGAATGGTCTATATATCATTTAATGTCATTATATTTTCTCTTAAGAAATTAAATGACGCATATGATTATAATCCCGAAATTCTATCCCCAATGATATAAATCCTCCATCTTAGAAATCTCCTACTTTTATGGGCAAATCTGACTTAGAGTTAAATTAGTAGTGGTGGTCCAAGATAGAATTACTCATTATATTTGGTATAAATTTAAGTCTTTGACTTTAATTTTAGATTCCAAACAGAAATTTTCTTATATTTCTAATTCCAGAATACAATACAGTTACACTTTCTCAAGTGTTTAATATCCATCTTCTATTAATGGATTCAAACTGTATGGAATATGAGTTCGGTATTCTGTGACCAGGATCCACTTGCACTATTCTAAGAATTCTTTGATGTAACTAAACCTAAGTCATCAAAAGACACTACCACATTTTTTTTAATCTATGGCATTTGTATCTTGTTCATAGTGGATTTGACAAGATCAATCTCTGCAAAGAGTTAATATGCCTATATCCACTGAAAGTAGTTCATCTCATTCGCAGATGGATGTACATTCAGGGGTGGATATGAGTTTTTTCGTTGTATTCTTAAAACGATAACTCTAGATTATACCTTTTAGCAAGAAATTTGAAATGTTTGAAAAATTTCATTAATTTCTAGCAATGGTTAAAACCATTAAGGTAAGTGGTTAAAGATCTTGCGAACTGATAGGGTGGAGAAATAGTTAGTAGATATGCAGTTCAAAGATCATTAAATTGATTTTTGAATTATATCTAAACTTACCTCCTCAGAAATTTCGAGTTGCATATTGATGATTAGTTACTAGTCGTTGCCTAATTCCTTCTATGGTAATACAATTTCAGAATGATGTAATGGTTGTATACTTAATGTAAATCATTACTAGATTCATGGATGACCTAATCAAAATCTTAAGAAAAGCTAGAACTGTTAACCATGGTTTGTTAGCTATTCTAAGTGATTAGGGGTGGACCATCCCATAGTCAATAGATAAGAAAGTGTTTGTTCAAACAAATACTACTTTTCTAAAAAAATGACTAAGTCTGAAAATAAAGTAGCAAATAAAGGAGACATTTAATTCTTGATTCCAAAAGTGTTCTATCATCTTATATCCCACTGGCTCTGTTGTCTTGTCACAACCGAAGAGTTCAATACCATTTAGTTTTCTTCGACATAATTCACGGTACCTTGTCGTAGTGGGAGAGTTTCTAGGAACTCACATTCTTATGACTTGGGAGACACTAGTAATTAAAATCCATTGTGAGTTTAAACAAGTAATGGATTGTCAAGATAAGAAACTAAGAAGAAAAGCCAATAGAACTATGGTTTAATCCATTCACATGGAGTAACCTAAGTTTTCTATTACAAGGACATAAAAGGAAATTTTAGTTAATAAGTCTATTCTATGGACTTAACAAAACTTCCTGTTCCTAGTATTATAGGTTTGAGTTTATCTAAACCTATGGCTTGTGGTATACCTGGTAATTACTTACTCTAATGCAAGCAACTTACTTTAGTAAGATGCTGAAGCATTTTCTTTCTAATGGCAATCTATAGAAGCTTCACAACTTCTTAGGCATAGATTTTATTTATCTAAGGAAAAGTCTCAACTATTCCAGAAAAGATAAAGCCATGAAAGAATTTCTTATATCAACAGTGAGAGGTCTCAGATATGCTTTTGTATGCCTTAGACCAGACACCTGCTGTTGAGTGGGAGTAATGAGTAGGTATCAGATTAATCCAGGAGAAGAACATTGGAAGACAATCAAGTAAATCCTAAGATTAAGAAGAGGAACTATATGTTAGTCTATAAGGGTGCGTTTAAAACTCTTAGACTACACCACATCAGATTTCGAAATTTGCCTTTGTGCTAGAAAATCTTTCTGATAAGATGGTGATTACTCTGGGGGTGGAATAGTAATTTTGGAGAAGTGCAAAAACCTATCTGAAGTCTCTAGGTCTACCAGGAAGGGACTGAATGTTAAAGTTACAGGAAAGGTACTTATTCAGTCTAAGGAAAGTTCTATACATCTTTGGCACCATTCCAAATTGCCTAAACTACTAATGTTAATTTCCTGATTAACCAAAAGTAGTTGCCAAAGGTATGTATAGAATCCAGTATCCCAAGAGAGTAGACATATAGAGAGGAATTTCACATTATTAATGATTTTGTGATTAAGGAAGAGTAATGGTGGAGAAAAGGTTGTGTTTAATTCAACCTTTCAGATCCTATTACGAGGAGTTTACTACTACTACACTTGATTTGTATATCAAGGTGTTGAGATTATTTGAAACGCACTTTTTGTTTTATATTAGTGCAAGTGGGAGTTTGTTGGGTTTTATGCCCTAAATAAAACTCATTTCAATATAATCAGATTTACTTATTAATATAGATCAGAAATAACATTTAATGTTGCATGGTTCACATGATTTATTTCATGATTATATGTACATAATGTATAAATTCATCTGAAACCCTTTTCACATACTTGATCCTGTTTATTGTGCCGTCAACACATTGGAAAGTAAACATGACTATGTGAATAAAGTTTCTTAGATTTATCAAACATAGGGTTTTGCTGATATGATAATCTACAACAGAGTTTACTTGCATTTGGAGAAGTGCTATGTTCTTTCCAGAGCATTGGTTAAAGTAAAGCTCAGGTTGGATTCATGGAGTATGTATCGGAAGGGACCGATATTGAACTTTGACTTAGATTTATTAAACTTACCGTAATATCTATTCAAGTCAATATCGCCTAGTTGATCCTAGATCAAATGATCTTAATCCTGTTATGATTAGGCTCAATCTCAGGAGGCTATTCGTGTTCTTTGATTTGTTAGTTAAGCCTACTTTTAGGTCAGGGTAATACGTACATTTTGGGAACACGGTAGTGCAATTGAGTGGGAGCGCTATCATAAACATGGAATCTATAGCTTCTATCTGGCGAATAGTAAGTAAAGGATGATCACCTTCGAGCTTGACCAAACGAAAATAAATGGTGGAGATCTCATTTCACATAAGCTGAAATATCATTTATACGGGGTTAAGTGTTTTAAGGATTAAATACATTGTAGGGTGTAACGGTAATCTAATCCCTTTACAGTGTAGATCATTCATATAGAGGATCATTGATCAAATTAGGATTATAACAATGGATAACTAATGATGTGTCTATATGGTGGAACATATAGAGCATTCTATATACTGAGAGTGCAATTCTAAGTTCTATGTGTGGATTCAACGAAGAATTAATAAGTTAGTGAATTTTAGTAATAAATTCTTGATCTACTTATTGGAAGCTCGGTTATATAGACCTATGGTCCCCGCACTAGTTGAGATAATATTTCTTGTAAGACTCATATAATTGGTTTTGATTAATCAATTATAATTCTCAATTTAGACTATGTCTATTTGTGAATTTTTCACTAAGTAAGGGCGAAATTGTAAAGAAAGAGTTTTAGGGGCATATTTGTTAATTATGATACTTTGTATGGTTCAATTAATAAATATGATAATGACAATATTATTTAATAATTATTTATAGTTATTAAATAGTTAGAATTGGCATTTAAATGGTTGAATTTGAAAATTGGCGTTTTTGAGAAAATTAGATGCAGAAAAGATAAAACTGCAAAATTGCAAAAAGTGAGGCCCAAATCCACTTGTATAGGGCCGACCACTTTTGTAGGGAATTTAAACTGATATTTTCATTATTTTAATGCCAAATAATTCAAACCTAACCCTAGTGGAATGCTATAAATAGATAGTCAAGGCTTTAGGAAAATTACACTTCTGATTCAGATAAAACTGAGCCTCTCTCTCTCCCTATCTTTGGCCGAACCCACTTTCTCTCTCTTCTTCCTTCAATTTCGAAATCCTTAGTGATAGAGAAGTGCCCACACACAGCAAGTGATACCTCAACCATAGTGAGGAAGATCGTGAAGAAAGACTTTCAGCAAAAAGGAGTTTCAGCACTAAAGAATCAGAGAAAGAGATCCAGGTTCAAATATTGATAATGCTTTGCTACAGAAAGGAATCAAGGGCTAGATATCTGAACGGAAGGAGTCATTATATTCCGCTGCACCCAATGTAAGGTTTCCTAAACTTTATATGTGTTTATTTCATCGTTTTAGAAAGTTCATATTTAGGGTGTTAATCAACATACTTGTGAGTAGATCTAAGATCCTGGTAAAATAATTCCAACAACCCGTTCCTGTGGCATTCGAACCCCACCAAAATCTATTCATCATTTTTTCAATTTGATCAATCAATTTTTTTGATAGTTGGAAACAACTCATAACATAGGTAGGAATTGATTGCACTACTGTTTTTAGGAGAATTTCTTTCCCCCCAGCCGAAAATAGCTTCTCTTGCCATGAATCAAAAAGCTTCCAAATTCTGTCAGTGATGTTTTGGAACAATATCTTCTTGTCTTTTCCAGAATATGATGGTAAGCCCAAGTATTTCTCATGTAGAAGTTGAATTGGCATTTGGAAAATCTGATGGAATCTTGATTTGTCATCTCTATTGGTGTTTGGAGAGAAAGATAGACTTGATTTTGCTTGATTGATGAGTTGTCCAGAAGCTTTGCAATAAAAGTCCAGAGAACGTTTTAGTGAAATACTAGAGGAGCTATTAGCTTTGTAAAGAATGAGGCTGTCATCCGCAAAGAAAAGGTGCGTGATGGATGGAGTATTCCTTGTGATTCGAAGGCCTTGAAAATTACCAATCATTTCTTCGTATTGTAGCACTCGAGATAAGGCTTCTGAACAAATAATAAAGAGGTAAGGCGATAACATATCACCTTGTCGAATCCCTCTCTCTGAAATAAGGTTTCCTTGAATTTCTCCATTAACCAAAAAAGAATAAAATACAGAGTTAAAGCATCTTACAATTAGATCCACAATTTGTAGGATGTTTAAAAAAATTACGATATACATTTTTATATATATATATATAAATAAATTTAAAATTATCTAAATGTTAAAAATATGAAGAGTGTATTAATATACTTAATTTTAGGGAGTGAGCCTAAATTAATTATAGTGTTGGGTTATTATTATCTTTAATTATTATATTTAATATCTCAAATATTTTTTGTGTTGTATGCTTTTTTTTTTTTTTTAGTAATTTTACTTTTTAGTTTTAACTATAAATTTAACTGAGAATATAATATTATACTTCTTCATCTAAGTAAATAATTATTTATCATATAGTATTATTATAGTGGAAAAATAATTACATATTAAACTTGCTTTATGTATTTTATAAAAATAAATTATTTAAAGCGAATTCTCTAATAATATATATAGTGAAAGGAAAACGCTAGCTCCATCAAAATAATTGAAGAACTTTTTGGTATATCAATACTTTGAGGACTAAAATTTTTGGTACAGTTATAGATTATAGATTAAACCATATTTTATAGAAACTAAGCTATGCGTGCTAGAAAGTAATGTGTGGCAATTTTTGTTTAATATAAAATGTGTAAGATATTGATATTGTATTTCTAAAAGGAATTATTTATAAATAGTTTTATGGAATTTTAAATATTTTTATAATTTTTTTGATTTTATTTTAAAAAATACGATTTTTTATGTTATATTTTTTGTTAATTTATTATTTAATTTTTATTATATGTATGTTATTTTTTGTTATTATTTTAATATTATTTAAAAATTATTTTTATATTATTTTTATTAGTTTTTTTCTGAGTTGTTTTTCGTACTATTTATATAAAAAACTGTACAAAAATATAATTTATTTACAAAAAATAAAATAAAATAATATCTTATATAATTATCTCTTTATAAAATTACTAATTTGCTAAACACTACAAGTTATATTGAATTCCAAATTAAGCCGTCTCCTTTATTTATTTATTTTGATGTACATATCATCAGATAGATATAAAAAATTATATAAATGTTATAATTTTATATATTTATGTCTAATATTGTTTTAACATATGATTTTTTTGATAATATATTACCAAGAAAAGATATAATTTTAGATTTATAATTGAAAAATCAAATTTTGTTATAAATAAGTTTTAATTTAAAGAATATAAAATGTTTTTGTGTTAGAATTATTATCCTATCCTTTACTACTAGATATCCATCCAATATCATATCCTTATCTGAGACTGACTGAGACTGAGAGGAGACTCTGTCACTGCCGTGCCTCATTCAAATGTTCAATTTTTGGGTGAAAACTTAAAGTTGTGAACTCTGCAGCTCCTTCTCCGGTGGAGCACTGCCGTCGCATCTACTTTAATTCATTCCATGGGACGAAGAGCTTCTCTTCTCCTCCTTCAATGCATTGTGTTAACCTGGGTCGGTCCAAGGTATTATTTTTCAACTTTTTCTCTGTTTAAAATGGTGTCTTGATTTCTAATTCCATTTGTTTTATTTTTTATTCCTGACCTTCTTGCTCTGTTCTGTTTCTCTTCTCAGAATATCTCATTTCATTTACTTCTCAATTCTCTCTCAACTTCAAGGATGAGGTGGGTGGTGGTCATAATTCTTTCTAGTTTTGTTGATGTTTTTTGGTGATGCTAAAGGTCTTCTCTGTGTGATGTTTATGTTTGAACTCTGAAAGATTGTCACCTTTTGTAGTTTCTGTTGACTTTGTGCAGATTGTGAATTTCATTCTTAGGCTGGAGTTAGAGGTTAATCAATGGTTCAGCTTTGAGGCCATGCCATTTCCCTTCTATTAGTGTATGCTCTACCACTCTTTTGTAGTTCTTTTCGGTGTTTATTTACTTAAAAGTAGGTGGAGAAATGGGGTATACAATTACCCAACATAGTTTTATGATTGGTGGTCATAGTCTTCATAGATTTTCCAAACAAGATGGTCTGTGTTGTGGCACTGGCCGCAGCTCTAGTATTAAAGAATGTGCAGTTTACATAAATTGCTTCAGCTCAAGTAGAGACTTCAGCAGAAAACCATTTAGGTCTCCTAAGGTTTCTATTGAAACAACAAGAGGAGGAGGACCCCTTTTGCACCGTTATGGATATAAAGAAATTCATCTTTTGAAAGTTCTTAATAGAGCTTGCAGAGCAGGGAAGTACAAGGAGGCCCTTTACTTTCTCCAATTAATGGTTACTAAGGGTTTTAAGCCTGATGTTATCCTTTGTACAAAAGTGATGAGAGGGTTCTTCAGTTCTAGGGATGTTCAGAATGCTGTCCGGGTTATGGAGATTTTGGAAAAACATGGGGAGCCTGATTTGTTTTCTTATAATGCCATGATCAGCGGGTTTTGTAAGGCGAATAGGATTGAATTAGCCAATAGAGTGCTTGACAGAATGCGGGCTCAAGGCTTTTCTCCTGATACTATTACTTACAATATAATGATTGGGAGTCTATGTAGTAGGGGGAGGCTTGAGTTGGCGTTTAATGTTTTGGATGAGTTGTTGAAAGATAAATGTGCCCCTTCTGTGATCACTTACACCATTTTAATTGAGGCAACCATTAGTGAAGGTGGTATTGACAAAGCTATGGAGCTTTTGGATGAGATGTTGTCAAGAGGGCTTCTTCCTGATATGTGTACTTTTAATGCTATAATCAGGGGAATGTGCAGAGAAGGAATGGTGGATAGAGCTTTTGAGTTTGTTAGGAGCTTAGAAGCCAAGGGTTGTAGTCCAGATGTGATATCTTATAACATCTTGTTAAGGGCACTCTTGAATCATGGGAAATGGAATGATGGAGAGAAGTTATTGAGTGATATGGTTTCAAGAGGATGCGAGCCAAATGTGGTGACTTACAGCATTTTGATTAGCACACTTTGTAAAGATGGGAAGGTTGAAGATGCCGTGAATGTACTCAAGGCTATGAAGGAAAAGGGGATAACCCCAGATGCTTATAGTTATGATCCATTGATATCTGCTTTCTGCAAAGATGGAAGGTTAGATTTGGCAATAGAATTCATGGACTACATGATCTCTGATGGTAGCTTGCCGGATATAGTAAACTACAACACAATCTTGTCCGCATTCTGTAAAAATGGGAACCCTGAGCAGGCTTTAGACATCTTTCACAAGCTTGGGGAAGTGGGGTGTCCTCCAAATGTCAGCTCATACAACACAATGTTCAGTGCTTTGTGGAACTGTGGGGAAAGAATTAAGGCTTTGGAGATGATATCAGAGATGGTTAGCAAAGGGATTGATCCTGATGAAATCACTTATAACTCACTCATATCTTGCTTGTGCAGAGATGGGTTGGTAAATGAGGCAATTGGACTGTTATTAGACATGGACAGTGGTGGTTTCCGGCCATCTGTTATCAGTTATAATATTGTTCTTCTTGGATTGTGCAAAGCACGTAGAATTGATGATGCCATCGAGTTTTTCACAACAATGGTTGGGAAAGGGTGCCAGCCAAATGAAACAACTTTGATTCTCTTAGTTGAAGGAATCGGATTCTCAGGGTGGCGAGTTGAAGCCATGGGGCTCGCCAACTCCCTTCTCAAGCTAGAAGCAATATCAGAACATTCCTTTAAACGTTTGAATAAGATCTTTCCTATGCTTGATGTTTATAAAGAACTTACTTTGTCAGAAATTAAGAATTAGTTTAGAATGAAGATTACATTTCACTATTTATTCTCTTTTCCTGTTCTTTTTATCTTCTTCAGATTATGATCTTTATTTGGCTATTTTTAAATTGTTTGTATATTGAAGACATTGCCTTGATTTTAGTGGGGCAGCTACCAAAACTATCATTGTGGTGAAGCAGAAAAAGAGAAATCTACAGAAAGAGATAATTATTCAGCCAGTGATAGATGCTAGGCATGAACACTTCTTACGCATAAAATGTTAATTGGTTAGACCACACATTTTATTACGAGTGGAACCACTGGATTGATATCATTGATACAATTTTGTACATAAATTGAGTGTAAAATGAGTGTCTTTATTGTTATTTTCACTTTATGTAATTAATCACAATTAGGGGTTTATTTATTAGTATACTATAAATGATAAAATAATACTATAATATTACTCTCTATATTTAGAATATCTCCAACCATGTTATTTAAACACACTTTTTAGCTAAAATAGATAGTAATTCTTAAAAAAAAAAAAAATAAGCTCCAACCATAAAAAAAAAAATTGACTCTATAATAGAGAATGGATAGAGAGCTTTCTAAATGTAAGGAGTTTCCTACTTTTTTGCTAACTTTTTTTAATATTATTTTAATAAATAAATATTATTACTTTTTTCATTTCATCAAATAAATTTATATTTAATAAATTCAAATTATAAAATATATAGGGCCGGTTTGTCACAACTGTACTGTGGAAAAAAGCAATTGTAGTTGTGCTGTGAGAAAAAAAAAAACTGTAGAAAAACTCTACAAAAAAACTGAGCCGAGTGTTTGGTATATTATAAATTTCAAAGTACTGTGAGTTGTTAAGATCTATTATAATGATAATGATAATGTTATATTCTAGTTTATTATAATCATAAATATGTAAAAATTTCTTTTATACAATATTTTATTTTTTTATATATTTTTAATTTTTTTTTCTAATATAAATTTAGAATAATTAGCAATTTTGTCCCCTGAACTTTCGACAATACTAATTTTGACCCCTAAAATATACGACTTGTTAAAAATCCCCCCTGAATTTTTACATTTACAAAAATTTAGTCCTTCTGTTAGGTTCCATTAAATTATTCTGTTTAAATGATGACATGTCTATGTCAATTAGCAACTTTGCTCCCTAAACTTTGACATCTATCACATTGTACCTTCTCAAAATAAAAATGAGAAAGATTCAATATTTTTTTTTTTGGCAAATCTTAAAAATTTAATTTAGAACTTAAGAAAATCATTTGAATGATTAAGAAAATTAAAAAATAAATTAAATTTCAAAACTAATTACGCGATATGAAAAATTATTTTTTATTAGAAAATTCATTTAGATATTCAAAAAATATATTAAAAATTTAATTTGTAAAAATTAAATTTTAAAGGAACAAACTTGAATATATTTTGTTTTTATCAAAAAATATTGATTTGTTTAAGTAAACATAACATTTTTTTAGTTTAATTTATAACTTTTTTTTTTCAAAAAAAAAAGAATATTTTTATTGAATTTTTAATTATTTTTTTATTTGTTAAGATATGAGTTTATAAAAATAAATAAGTTTTATTTTTTCTTCAAAAAATCTTACTTCATTTAAACTATTTATTAGATTCTCAATAATTTTAGTTTGATTTTTTAAGATACGTGTTGATAAATAAAATAAAGTTTGAAAATTTTTTAAGTAAAATTAATATTGTTTTATTAATTTTACATTTTTATCCAATTTTTTCAATAATTTTTATTATGTTTTTCTAAATTAATAGAATATTATAATTGCATTTAAAAAAGATAGAATATTATAATTTTTTTTAATAAGAGGGAGCAAAATTTTGTATTGGTCAAAGTTCAGGGGGTAAAAATGTTAATTTTTAATGGTAGAAGAAACAGAACCTAACAGAAGGGACATAATTATGTAACTGTTATATTTTAGGGGGAATTTTTAACAAGCCGTATATTTGGCACAGCTATACTGTCGAAAAAAGTAGTTGTAGCTGTGCTGTGAGAAAAAACAGCTGTAGCAAAACTGTGGAAAAAAACTGAGCTGAGTGTTTCGTAAACTATAAATTTCAAAATACTGTGAGTTGTTAAGATTTATTATAATGATAATGATAATGTTATAATCTAGTTTATTACAATCACAAATATATAAAAACTTATTTTATATAATATTTTATTTTTTTAATATATTTTTTTTTTCTAATATAAATTTATATGCATTTGATAAAAATAATTTATAGTATTTTTTTATTATTTTTTATCAAATGTAAAAAAGTAGAAACTCAAGTATATAAGAAAAATTCTAGGTTGATGTTGTTTGTTAATAATAAAATAAAATATAAATTATTTTTTTAAAAAAAAAAATAAGAGATTTAATAATTATTTATTTTATTATAATTAGTTTAATTTTTTTTTATTTTTTAATATGTATTAAATAAGTAAATATGGTTTTAGTATAAAAAAATTTATTATAATCTTGTAATAAAAACAACTATTTCTAAATGTTGGGTTGGAGCAACTTCAGTTTTTAACTGTAACTTCTCCAAAAAATTGTTTTTTGACTGTTTACCATATACATAATTATCACAGTTTTTCAAAGATCAATTTTTAGCTTTTTTAAAAGCTGTGTCAAACGGGCCCTTAAAGTAATCAAATGCTAAGTAAAGTAGGGAGCATGATTGGAGCAAAAATAATAATAATAGCTCTTTGATATGAAATATTATATATATGAATGTCCAAATCATCCAAATCAGTGTATTAATTATCACCATAAATGTTTAGTTTCTCATTATTCTACTTATATTTTTGTATAAATAGAGGTTCGCCTCATTGGAATAAATTACTAAGAATTCTCATTCTGTTTCTCTTTCTCTTTTATCATCATTTTATCATCTATTTTATATTATTCATAATTATTTTATAACACGTTATCAGCACAAATCTCTGCCCAAGCCCCAAGATAAATATTTTGTTAAAGTTATTAAGTTGTTTCAAGGTCACGATACACTAAATATATATGTTAGAGATATTATTACAATAGAAGAAAATCAAGACATTACAACTCTATTGCAATATAATACAAGGATCAACAAAGAGATTAAATAAATGTTACAATACATAATATACAATATATATATATACACTATATATATGTATTATATATAAGAAAGGTAGAAGAAGATATACATATAAATATATATGTATACACTCACTCACAACCTTAAGTGAAGAATAGTGGGGATCACCATGACTTGAACAAGGTTTTACACCTTTGTCCAAAAGCTTATTTCCCCTACCTTTAAGCACTAAGGGCCCGTTTGGTATGCAAGACTGGATTGGATTAGACAGTCTAATTTGTCCAATCCAGTGTTTGGTTATGTTAGAAGTCTGAATAACTAATCTAGCTAACCTCATCTGTCTGGGATTATTTATCCCATCCAACAGGGTGGGATAAATAATTCCATGCAGGTGAGATTTTTTTTTATCATTTTTTTTAATTTTAATTTTATTAATATATTTTAAATTTAATAAGAATTTAAAGGAAATAATTATCACACATTTATTTATACATTTTTTTATCAAAAATTTATTCATTAAAATTAGTGAAAATATATAATTTTGAATTATTACACATAAGTTTTCAAAATTTAGAATATTATTATTTGAACAATAGTTACTTAAATTGATTCTAAGTAAAACAATATGACAATAAATTATATATTATTTTTAAATTACTAGAAAATTTATGTAAATATTTTAAAAAAATAATAATTATATTAAATTAGTGTTTAAGATAAATAATTTTATTTATTGAAATATTTTTATTTTATTATTTTAATTATTTATTAAATAAAAAATATGATAAAATGTTTTATTATATATTTATGATAAATAGTTAATTATATAAGATATATTATTTTTTTGCTACGAATTATTTATTTTTATTTATTTATTATTATATATTTAATTTTAATTTATTATTATACATTTTTATTTTAATTTAAGTTTTTCTTTTTCTAAAAGGAAATAAATAAAATAGTCCAGCCTATTCTTAAGCCAAACACAAGATTACTTTCAGCATAATCTAATCTTGTCCAGTCCAATCCAATCCTCTTCAGTCCAATCCAGTCTAATCCTGCGTACCAAACAGGCCCTAAGGGAACTCTCATGAAAATAGCTTTGAGAATTATCAAGCCTTATAGGGTTTCCTAACAAAGTGTTTTCTTGATAGAAAACTTTTTCATTCTCAAATGAGTACCAAAGACCTCCTTTTATAATGTTTAGGTGATCATACTTAGAATTCAAACACCCCATCTCATTCTCTCATATAATGAGCATTAATATAATTGTAACAACTATATTTCATACCATTTGAATCCTATCATCAAATTGTATAACAACCCTTATATTACACTAATAATGTGTGATCAATATATGAGTTACAAGTGATAACAAATTGTAACTCCTCTCCAAGTTACAACATGTAGGTTACAAAAGTGTATGTTAAATTCATAGGTTACACATTTATTTACCATACATTTAATGTATATTATTCACATAATAATATATTGACCACATTTTAATCTATACTTATTATATTATAAAATAATATAACAATTCTCCACTAGATTAAAATGTGTGACACACTTGTAACATTTATTTAATCAATCAAAATATTATATAAAAATATAACATTTCCCCACTTTGATTGAATAAATACACACTTTCAAAGAAGTCTTGCTTAGGTGCATTAGGTAAAATGTCTTTCGACTTGAATCTTACCTTAGTGTAGTTACCACAAAATTTGATGAGATTATGGTTACCGTAGCATTGAACCACTATTCTTTTAGTACAAACCGGTGATAACACACACACCATTGCTAATGCTCACTTGAGACTGCATGTCTCACTCTTGCACCGTTAATGGCCATGTGCGAAATTCTATCATGGACTCTCTAGAGAATACTCCCAATTCTCATAAGAAGCGGCACCAACTCTAATCCATATAGGTGAAGTTTTAATGTTTCATCACTCTTTAGACATTTTTTAAGCTTAAGCTCCATTAAAAAATCTTTTGATTTTAACCTTTAATTTTCACAACATGTACTCATCCATAGATGGGACAATTGAGTATCATATTCACTCTATTGACTTGTTATTACCTATTGAACTTAAGATTAGATTTTTACTAGTTTTAAGATAGGTTACCATCAATGAGAAAAATACTAAGGGAGTTTAGGTCTCATCCCTCGAAAATTCATGCTTTAATCTTGTACGGAGATTAAGCGATTTGTTATAACATCTCACTATTGATTCCATGTGAATCATGCATGCCAAAATATAGTGTTCACTTTGTGACCACTTTTCTCCTTAAGTACTTAAGCTTTAAAAATTCAATCATAAAAGATTAATTTTCACACAACTCAAATTCTCAATAATTTTGATACCAATTAAACACTAATTTAGACACCAAACATGTTTAAATTACACTTTATTTTGAGATAACAAGCATGTTTCGAAAATACACATTTTAGTTTTAGACACTAAGTATGTCTAAACTTTCTCATATTGGAGTATGCACCCCCACACTTTTACATTTTATTATCAAGATAATATCTTAATTGTAAAATATAGAAGACCACTTTGTCTCTATAATTTTTTTTTTTAAAATTTAATTTCTTTCTTGAAAATATTTTCACCAAAATTTGAAACCAAAATATGTCAAAATTTTCTCATATGCACATAGCCGAAATTGATTTATAATTTCAATTCAAAATTAAATAAATTAATAATAATGTCTCAACACACTTTGATTAAATTTGTGGCTCACCCCCACATTTTTAACACAAAGTAAAATTTTAAATTCACTTTAAAATAAAGTCTTTCCATTTAATCTCAACATAAATTATCATGAATCTTTTGAGATGACATGATAATTTTTCAAAATACCACTTTTGTGTATTTTTTTTTTCTCTTAATTAAAATGACTTTTAAGGTCACTTTGAAAAATACCATTTGATATTTTTAGTTTTCTCAAAAACTAAATATCAAACTCACATTACCACTTACAAAATAATGTTATTATTTTTACCCATAATTTTAAGATTATCTCTTCATTAAGATTAATCCAAAATTATACCAAACTTAATAAAATTCTTATCAATTTTGTTCACCACTTTGATTATTTAAGATTCAAAATTGTTTCTCCAATTTTGTTATCTTTTCATAATTTTTGAATCTACATTGATTCATTTTATTTGAGTCTCAAATTGCTCTTCTAATTTATGACTCATTTCACAAGTTGGATCCACTATAATCTTAATTGTTCTTGCTTATGACAATGCAATTATGCAAGTCCAATAAAAGTGTAACTCTCATAGTTTATTTTTTTTTATCTTATAAAATGAGATAATTATTACTTTAAATTCTCAAAGAATGTAACTTCTTACAAGTTACAATTTCTTTTCTCAAAATTACTATTGAAAAAGAATTTCAAATTCTCTTTATTCACAGTATATATGATAATAATCTTCACGTCAATATTAATAAACATTATTATATTACTATCAACATTATTATCATATAGATTATATAATTTGTAAATTAATGTACAAAATTAATATATAACTCCTATGCATGAATTATAACTCTCAAATAATAATTATAAGCCAACTAATATAATATATATGTTACTAATCGATATCTCATATATAACCATACACATAATATCAATATTAAATTCACAATACATATCTTACATATCTCAAATACATATAACATATATACTTTAATATACATATATATTATATATACATATTATATATTAATTACACAACTATATATGTTACATACCTCACACATATATAACATATATATATACACATATAATATGTATTATCTATGCATGTCTCATATAAATACATAGAAAATAATTATTTCTACATATTTATTATCACAATACATATGTATATTATATTATGCTCATCATATATATAATAGACATAACTCATATTCATGTTATATAATATATATCTCACATATATATATATATCATATGTATATATGACTATCATACAAAATAGTAAATCACATAATATGCACCACCATGCTCACCCATGCATGAATAATTTTCACATAAAATCTCTTATCTTTGTATTCTCAAAATCTTGATTTATCTCCTCTTCTATTGAAAAGGGATAGCTTTTGATTCTTAGAAATATATTTACAATGGAAGAAAATCAAGACATTACAACTTTATTGCAATATAATACAAGGATCAACAAAGAGATTAAGTAAATGTTACAATACATAATATACAATATATATACACTATATATTATACATAAGAAAGCTAGAAGAAGATACATATACACTAAAAAAAACTGTTACTTTTAGTAATAACTTTATAGTCACAACATAAATTTTTTGTGACTAAATGTGACTTTTAGTCATAACAAATTTTTTTTTTTTTGATGAATAAGAATCATTGTATTGCTCATCCAAAACATTACATTTTACAATTTACATCACAATCCTCAATCCTATCTCTTATCTGCCTTAGTAATCTACTGTAGGTAATTTGCTTTCAATTAATCTATACAATTCAAACTCAATCAATACATACAAAGTCAATCTAGTTAATTTCCTAATAACCAGTGCTTATCATCATCCGTGAGCTTGTTAGGCAGCCCCAAGATTCTGAGCTTACTCTCTTGTTGGACCCGTTGAATGATGACTCTTGTGTGCCACAATTTTTGATGCCAAAATACATCATTTCTGGCTTTCCAGATGTGGTATACCAGCCCAGCAAGAGCAGTTTTCAAGACACTCCTTCGAGCAGTAGACAATGTTTTGTTCTTGCTGAAACTCTTTGCTAGCTGTTGCATATTTGTGGTTGCTGATCTCCATTGCAGCCAGATCTTTATCCCTTGTAAACAACTTCGGCTATACTCACAGTCAAAGAACAAGTGATTGCTTGTTTCCTCTTTTTGTCCACAAAGTAAACATGTCGAATCGATTGTTGTGTTGTATTTGCCTATCCTTTCTTTGGTGTTCAATCTTCCCCAAAACACAAGCCAAAGAATAAACTTGTGTTTGGGAATGATGAATCTATCCCAAACAATCTTGGACCAAGAGGTTTTATCCCTGCCTTCAAAAAGAATTTGATAAGTGTGCTGAATTGTATGCCTCTGCTGTACAAAACCAGCAACATCCACCTTTTGCTTCAACCTGTTCTTCACTCCTATAATTTTTTTCCATGACCAACAGCAATCCTTAGGTGGTTCATAGTCCCACCAACTACCATGCTTTAAATATACATTATGAATCCACTTAACAAAGAGGCAATCTTTCTTACTTGCTATGTCCCAAACATACCTTCCCATAGCTGCAATATTCCATTCTTTGATGTTTCGAAATCCAAGCCCTCCTGCAGATTTGGTTTGACAGATATTGTCCCAAGCAACCAAGCCAGGACTTGAAGTCTCTTGTGTGCCTTTCCATAAGAAAGATCTACATACAACTTCAATGTCTTTCAACAACTTCTTTGGTAAGATAGAGATTTGAGCCCAATAAGTGTGAATGGCCAACAGGACAGAATTAATCAATGTTGTTCTCCCCATATAAGACAAGTTCCTAGAACTCCACATCCGAATCCTTCCTGTCATTTTTTCCAGCAGCTCCTGACATTCTCCTCTAGAAAGCCTTTTAGAGCAAATGGGAATTCCCAAATATCTAAAAGGCAGTGTGCTTCTAGAGAAGTTTGATGCTTCTAAGATCCGATTCACCTCCAATTCTGGCATCCCTGAACAATACACTGAGGTCTTCTGAACATTAGGCTCCAATCCAGAAGTGGAAGAGAAAAGCTTCAAACCTTGGAGCATGAGCATAACTGTGATAAAATCACCATTGCAAAACACCAATAAGTCATCTGCAAAACAAAGATGATTCAGTTTGAGGCCTGTACACCTGTCATGGAACTTGAATCCTGGCCATTCCCCAATCTTCTTAAAAATTCGAGACAAGTACTCCATGCCAAGGACAAAAAGAAGAGGGGACATGGGATCTCCTTGTCTGAGCCCTCTCTTTGCTTCAAAAAATCCACACATAGAGCCATTAAGGAGAAGAGAAAACTTTGGTGTCCTAATACAATTCATAATTAGTTGGATGAACTGAATAGGGAAACCAAAAGCAACTAACATCTCCTCCATGAAATCCCAATCCACTGTATCATATGCCTTCCTTAGATCAATCTTGATCATACAACTAGGCTTGCAATTTTTCCTTCCATAGAGCCTTACAAGGTCCTGACATACCAATATATTATGTGCTATATATCTCCCATGAACAAAGCCACCTTGGTTCTCTGCAATAAGATCAGGAAGAATTTTCCTAAGTCTATTACAGATCACCTTAGTAGCTATCTTGTACAATACATTACAACAGGAGATAGGTCTAAAATCAGCTACACTTTTGGGACAAACCGATTTAGGGATGAGTGTAATGGTAGTGGCATTTATCTCCTTAAGTATTTTCCCAGAATTCAAGAAAGATAATACAGCCTCCTCAGTGTCTTTACCAACAATTTGCCAGCAATCTTGGTAAAAGGCACTACCAAAGCCATCGGGTCCTGGAGCCTTGTTCCCAGGAATCGAAAATGCAGCAGCTTTTACCTCTTCAGCAGTATAAGGAGTAGAGAGAATCTCATGATGAACTTGAGTAAGTTTAGGCCCCAAGTTAACAATAGACTGGTGAACATGTCTCCTGTTAGGCAAAGACTTCCCTAACAATCCCATATAATAGTCTAAAAAAGCTTTTTGAACCCCCTCGGGATTATCTCTCCAAATCCCAGCTTCATCTTCAATGGAAAAAAATTTATTTTGTATCCTTCTAGCTTTCAATGAAGCATGAAACATTGCTGAATTTTCATCTCCATATTTAGCCCAATCAAGCTTAGCTTTTTGAGTAATAAAAAGGGAATAAGCTTTGTGTACCTCTGTGTAATGATGATGAGCTCTATGTTCCTCTTCTATCAAATCCATGTTCATCGGGTCCATGTTTAATCTTGTTTGTACATCCTCAAGAGCTAACTTGGCTGCTATGTCCTCCTTGTGAACTTCCGAAAATCCCTCTTTGTTCAACTTCCTTAACACTTCTTTCAATCTCCTCAACTTACTGACTACTTGATACATCTTTGACCCCAGAATTCCAGGACGCCAAGACTCAGCCACCAGATTCTCGAATTGAGGAGCAAGCTTCCACATATTGAAATATCTGAATGGCTTCCTCCCTGTGTTGCAATCTTTGTAAATAGAGACCAAGATGGGAGAGTGATCAAATGACAATTCAGGCAAGAAAACCGCTTCTGAGCTAGAGAAAAAATTCATCCAACAAGGATTGATCATTGCTCGATCAATTTTTGAATAAATTCTCTCCTCTGGCTTTTGTTTGTTATTCCAGGTGAAAAATGCCCCAGAATATTTCAGATCTTCAAGGTTGCATTATGAAATACAATCCTTAAATCTCTGAGAAGGTATAGCATGAGCTCTTCTACCAATTCTCTCATTCGCAAGGAGAATCTCATTAAAATCTCCCCACACCAGCCATGGATCTGCAATGTTAGTGGCCAAGCCCTCCAATTCAGCCCATAATTCATCCCTTCTTTGTTCATCATTAAAGCCATACACACAAGTAACTTGAAATTTCCCCCCTCTCTGTTTCGGAATAACAGTACAATGTATAAGTTGACTCGTGCAAAGACCAATGTCAACAGAGTAAACATTTGGTTGCCAAGCAACTATTATTCTCCCTTTATCAAGCCAAGGGTTATTATTTGTGAAACACCAACCTTGAAAAAGACTTGTATACAACTCACCCATATTCTTATTCTTAACTTTAGTTTCTAGGAGGCTAACAAACCCAACTTGCTTAGAATAAATCATATGCCTGATTTCATTGTGTTTTTGATGGTTGTTAATCCCCCTAACATTCCAACATAGCAATCTATCCATTGGAAGTAGAGGGCTCTCCCTCTGTCCCATAATAGCTTCTCCTTGCTCATTCTCACTGTCCAACTGTTGAAACCTGTTGCAAACTTCAGTTGTCTCTGGTTCCTGCTCATTTGTGTTCTTCATACTCACTTTTTTGCCTTTCAAAACCTTTTGAAATCCATCTGCATCCTTCTCAGCCAGTTTGATAACTTGTTGTTTCTTTGGAGCCCAAACTAATTTTCCTTGGTCCTTCTTGCTCTCCGCCTTCCTACAAGCATTGGTGCTATGTCCAATCCCAGAGCAATTATAACAAACTAGAGGAATCCATTCATATTTAACTTCTAATTCCACCTCATGATCATGTTCATCAATGAAAGATATGGTACTAGGAAAAGTTTGTGCCAAACTAACCTGAATTAGTATCCTCGGATATTGCAATCGATCTCTATTCTTTGTTATGCCATCCACCTGCAAAGGCTCCCCAATTTGTGCCACTATTTTGAAAAGAGATGTCTCTCCCCAATATTTGATATCCAAGCCTTTCAATTGCACCCAGGTTGGAACTGAAGTCACTTCTTCCTTTGTGAAATCATCAATAGGATTCCATGGTTTCATAACCATAGGTTTCCTATCAAAAAACACATAACCTTGTTGCAGCACCTTATCACGTTGTTCCAAGTTTTGAAACCGGATTATGAAAATTCCTTTAGCAAGCATTCCCACCTTCACTACCATATCCTTCCATAGCCGCTTAGCAAAGCCCTCAAGAATAGAAATTGGGGGATTAGCCCCAATTACATAACAAACCAGAGACGGCTGCCAATAATTCACCTCATCCTCTATATCAGCAAAATGTATTTTAACTTTTGAAGTTGCAGGTCTTACCTCAGGTTGCTGAACAGAGTTAGCGAAACTAGTGTTGAGATTTCGAACAATACCAGAATGCAGAATCGGGGGAGAAATCTTCTTCCCAGAGTTGACATCCTGAGTTGTTCGATTAGCTACCTGTAACCAATCTGAGAAATCGTGTCTGATTTCACTTCGCCTCTGAAATAGGGCTTCCGTCTCTTCAGGCGAGTAAATCTTCCCAGCAAGACACTGTTCCATTGCCTCAGAACACTGTTCCATTGATTGCTCAATCTGTTCATCCTGTAAATCCTCCTCTGCTATCTCTAATTCCTTTACTCCAAGCACTGCATGCATGGATATGGTCTTAATAACCCTATCCGAAGATGTAGGCCCCGTCTTCTTCCCTTTCGAATTCCCCTTCCCAGCCATTTTCCCCCTTCTTGCCATAGCTTCGGTGAACCCCGAAAAGAGAGAGAATTTCTGGAAAAAAGTTTATTAAGTTTCTTTTTGTCATAACAAAAAATTACTTGTGACTAAAACATAGTATTTAGTTACAAGTTGTCACTAATTTAGTTTTAGCCACAATAAATATTGTGACTAAAAATACATTTAGTCACAACAAATTGCAATTTTTGCGACTAATACTTTTAGCCACGGACCTTTTAGTCACAACACAATAATGATAATTCATAATTAGCCACAACTTTTTTATCTTTAGTCACAAATTCTGTTGTGACTAAAAGTAAAATTTTTTGTAGTGATATATAATTATATGTATACACTCACTCACAACCTTAAGTGAAGAATAGTGGGGATCACCATGACTTGAACAAGGTTTTACACCTTTGTCCAAAAGCTTATTTTTCCTATCTCTAAGCACTAAGGAAACTCTCATAGAAATAGCTTTGAGAATTATCAAGCCTTTTAGGATTTTCTAACAAAGTACTTTCTTGATAGAAAACTTTTTATTCTCAAATGAGCACCAAAGACCTCCTTTTATAATGTTTAGGTGATCACACTTAGAATTCAAACATCCCATCTCATTTCTCTCATATAATGAGCATTAATATAATTGTAACAACTATATTTCATACCATTTGAATCCTATCATCAAATTGTGTAACAACCCTTTTATTACACTAATAATGTGTGATCAATACATGAGTTACAAGTGATAACAAATTGTAACTCATCTCCAAGTCACAACATGTAGGTTACAGAAGTGTAGGTTAATTATTTATTTACCATACACTTAATATATATACTATTCACATAATAATATATTATCACATTTTAATCTATACTTATTATATTATAAAATAATATAACAATATATATACTCATTTGACTGAAATAATTTTAAGAACACTTTTTTCTTTTTCTTTTTTATCTATATCCATATATTATATATGTATGCATATATTCTTCTTCTCATATGTCTATTATTGAATTTATATACATTATGTATTCTTATTATTTACATTATTTACAATATATTTTGTGCCTATGATATAATAGAGAAAATATATATAAATTATACATATATCCAAAAAATTATGCATTCTCAATAAAATCTTGCATATATCCTAAAAATCTTGTAAACATGTCATATAATTGACTGAAAATAATAAAAGAGATGAATACATATATTTATATATATATTTTTATATTCTTTGATGACAATGAAAAATAATCTAATATCGATATAGAATTGAGCAAATATTTCCTTGTTCAAATATTTTATATTTGTCAAAAATATTATATTTATGTGAATACAACTAAAGAATCATTGAAATAATTATTATTGATGCAATTTTATAGTGAATTTTGAATACCCAAAAGAATTTCAAGAATATTGCATTGAAACATCAAAGTATAGGAATTACGATGAACATGATTAATCTTATTTAAAAACATAAGACATGTATTTCTTGTTCATCATTTACTGGACAGAATGATAGGAGTTGAATTCATTTAATTTTAAAGTGTGTTCTATTATATATGATATTTATGTTATTATATATGTGTATTATTATTACTTACAATATTTATATTAGAAACTGTAAAATTTATATTATATGATGACATATTAAATATATATTATTCAATATCAGCTTTTGCATACATCTTCACGATTATGCAAAAATTATATTCATATATTCTTTGAAATATTGTAAAAAAAATTACTAAATAATTTCTTATATTTTTATGGATAAACAAATTTTTAAGAAAGTTATAATTATGTTCTATTTGTTCAACGTCATTTTTTTTTGAAGTAAATATAATAATTTTAGATAATCAAAAATACTATTTACTCTTGAAATATTTTTAGAAGAAATTAAAATTAAAATGAAATACACACATAATCAAAGTGCATGGAATAAATATTTTATGTGTAAAAAAATAAAATGGTCACATACATACCTGTAGAACAAACACATTTATAATAAAGGTAAAAATATATTTGACTATTGGATAGAATGTGAATTGTACACATATTTTAATATATAACAAATTTATTGTACATTTAGAATATTTAAATATCATTCTATGAAGAGAATGAATAAACATGAAATAGAATATAAATTTTACATATATTAGTAGTACCAAAAGCAAATTAATATATACTTATTTTATTATTTCTTAAAATTAATGATTTCAAACTGTTAACTCACATTTTTGTTGACAATAAATAAAGCCTTATAAATTAACAACTAACTATTTATAATTAATAAATATATATTAGACACTAAGAATTACGTGATTTTGTAGTTAAAATCTACATACTCCACGAGTCATTATTTTTGAGTATTTTCTGGTAATATGTTTAGCTTACAAGAAAATTACTATGAATATTCACTCAATCTTATAAGGTCTTTCCTTTTCAAAATGATCCATCCCTTTCCCTTTAGATTCTGTCCCTATTTATAGGTTTTTTAGGGATGCCAGTAATTTCCCTTTTGATCTTATCTAGGTAACTGCTCATAAAACGTGGATAATCCCTAGGTTTCATATTTACAATATATGAATAAAATAAAATAACCATTTAATAACCGCTTTTTGATTTTGTCAGGAAATAGTCTTTTATTGTCGAGGTAACACATTCCAACTATGGCTCGTAACAGTGTTCAGAAATAGTTGGTCATATTCTGCGAGACGCTAGTTAAGATATTTATCCTCGCTATAGCCTTTCACGGCAACTTTTGGACTAGTCTTTTGAGATTCTAAGATAAGTTGCACTTTTTTTATTTCCATACTCACGAGTGTGTAGGTCAATGTAACAACCAAAATATTTAGATTATTTTCTATTACAATAGTCTAGATATCTCGATGTGGAAATAGTAAATTCTTAGATTATGTTATTGTTATATAGTAAATGTCAAAAACTATTACTAAATCAATTATAGTTTCATAGTTATGTCAGCTTGGTATTTTTGCAAAAACTTCTAATAATTTTGTTACAGCCCAATAATCTCGTATGGTTAAGGTTTTACAAAGAGTAGTAGTCAGGTTATCTTACACAAATATATGTTTTTATCTAAGAGGATTGAGGAGTGGTTAAATTATCTTTAGACTTATAAGTGGATATTATACATTTAGGTATTAAATAATATTGATCAAGTGGCACTCAAAAGATAGTTGATGATTTATTTGGATATGTGGCATTATTAGATGATAGATGACAACTAAAAAAAAAAAAACTAGAAATAAGTGGAGCACGTGGAGAGGAGTTGATTGAATATTTTGATGTAGTCTTCAAATGTGGCACTTGAATGTTTACTTCATGCATGAGGTTCAAATTTTCAAATAATAAACCTAGTCCAATTGGAATACTTACGTGGAAGCCTTTGAGAGTTAATCTCTCTAAAATTCAAAATTTGAAGACTAAGTTATAGTCATATTACGGCTCACTCAAGTGAATTAGTTCATTGTTAATGGTTTTGACCGAGTAGTATGGAGGGGTTGAGAGATTGTAGTTAATAGATGAATTATTTTATTAGTTAATATAAATTAACCACAGATAGATTAAAGCCACGATATATGGTAAAGGGAATTGTTAAGGTTGAACTTAAGGCCTATAAATAGAAGCCATCCCTCACATTTCTTCTCACACTTTAAAAAAAAAAAGCCAAACTCTCTCATTATCACTCTAATTCTCTTGTCCCTTGTGCCTTGCAGACATAGTCACATATTACTCTACATCCCATATCTTATTCCATATAAGCACTATATATAAGCCATCCATACACCATCATTATTTCTCCTATCCTCCATAAACCATAATAGTGCCTACAAATTATAAAACCATTATCATTTTGTTTCTAAATTTCAAGATCATCTCAAACTACTCGTGTGCTTACACAAGGCTTGGGCTCGGGTAGCTAGATCTCCTTTAAGAGCTAAGGTATATTGTCTTGTCATTTAAATTCTCGATTTAAGGTTAAGTTTAAATATTTACGTCACCATAATATATTCTAAAATAAAAACATGAAAACTAGGTTTTCATAAGAAGATTATTGGTTCTCAAATATCTCTCTCATTGCAATCAAGGTTAAGACTCCACATTCGAGGTAAGGAAATTAAGTAGAAAAATATAAGTTTTCTGTATGTAATAACATTCATAGGAAGAGTGGGAATAGTAAAAGAGAAGTTAACTAAGGTCTTCTGCCTGACTCTTTATTGTTTGTTATTTAATGTACTGTATAATATATATTTAAATAATATGTTTATAAGATTCATGTTATTTATGTATGTTTACAGTATTAGAGCATGGCCATTGCTAAAGGTATATATTTAAATAATGTGTTTATAAGATTCATGTTATTTAAGTATGTATGTAAATAGTGTGTTTATAAGATTCACATTATTTAATTATGATTGTTATGTTATTTAAATAATGTATAGTAGTTTGACATTATTTAAATTAGGCAGATTATAATTTATGTGACATGATTTGACCGAGAAGATAATGGTTAAATACTTGACTGTTGGGTCTATATGGTAGATAGGGGGCCATTTAGTAGTGGGTACGATTTTACCGAACTCAAATTTCCTCCGCCATTTAGTCCAATAGCTCGAGTTTATTTGCCAAAATTGGACTCGGGCATAATCATTATTATGTGATTTAGCTTAGAACCTAATTATTAGTGACTAGTGATATGATTAAGTGTATGTTTTGCTATCTGCCTAAATATGTACATGTGCATTTTAATTAAGTTTTGTTTTTATTTATGTGACTACCTGACACACATTTCCTTACTGAGTTTAGTAGCTCACCCTTATTAAATTACCATGTGCAGACCAAAGTAACTAAAAGTCTAGAATGCCGGTGGCGAGTGGAACTTTGGGCGCTTGTGTGTGTGAACTCGCTGAGGGCCATATAACTGCGGCGGTCTAGGGCGCTCTGTTTATTTATTTATGTTATTAAACTTATGTCGCAATTATTTTAGTTATTAATAATTATGTTTTTTTTTTTTTTTTTTTTTTTTACGAAAACTGGCCAGTTGTGAACGTTTTCAAGTATTAAATAAAAATGCGACATTTTAATTTTCCGCATTTAACGCTTGTAAATAAAATTAGTATTTTTAGAAAAGTACGGGCGTTACAGTTTGGTATCAGAGCCACAGTTATATCGGTCCCGAACGTTCTCACGAGTTACACACATCAGCCAAAAAGTTTCCGCTTGCCACCAAGTAAGTCCATTATATATACTTGCATTTTATGTGTATTTTTTTTTCTTTTGTAATTTCTAAATTGGCATTTTACTTTAAAAAAAAAAAAAAAAAAAAAAAAAAAAACCTTAGTACCAATATCCAAGTTTAGGTACTACCCATATGAAATAATTTTTTTTAATACATATAAATATATTTCAAGTTAGTTTAAAATAAAATTTTGGGTAAAATTTTAGAACTTGATGTTAGATAGCACCATATGACTCTTGAAAAAAAAAAATGTGTGTCTTATTATTTTATGTGATTATTTATTTTATCTTTGAATAAATAGAAATTATTTGTGAACTAGTTATGTAAGTATGGACATTTTTTTGAAAATAGTGATATCTTATTTAAGTTTATCGTCTTTTAGAAATACTTAGAAACAAACAAGGAACATTAGGAAATAATGTCTCCAAGAAGATCAGTTCGAATCAACGGCAATAGAAACATCCACGTGGATGCAGCTCCAGCACCCGCAAGGGGCGGAGGCCGAGGTGATGGTCGACGCGGAGGCCGACGTGGAGGCCAAAGCGGTAGGGGAGGTAGACAAGGAGCATCGGTAGCACCGGTAGATGAAGTAGCGCTTGAACAACAACAACCTCCCAATGCTCAAGCTGAGATACTCCGAGAAAACGCTCGTATACGTGAGGAGCTAACTCAAGAAATTTCAAGGCTACGAGCTCAGAATGAGGAGTTACGCCGGAATCAAAATCCACCCGTTAGAAACCTAGCTCTTCAACCAAATTTCCTCGCAATGAATCCAGAACCAATACAACGTTTTGAACCTGTGTACGAGCGATTCAGGAAACAACAACCACCAATATTCAATGGGAGCTCGGACTCACTTGAAGCTGAGGAATGGTTGCGCTCAGTGGAGTCCATATTGGAATATATGGACCTCAATGATAGGGAAAGAGTATCCTGTGCTGCCAGCCTACTTAAAAAGGATGCACGGATCTGGTGGGAAGTAGTAAGACAGAGTCGCAACATAACAACTATGACCTGGTTGGACTTTGTTGATGTGTTCAACAGGAAGTACTACAGTGCCGCCATACTGGCTGCAAAAGAAGATGACTTTATGAATCTGAGGCAGAACAATCTCACTGTCACGGAGTATGCTAGGCAATTTGACCGTCTGGCAAAGTTTGCACAAGAGATCGTACCAACCGAGGCCCTTCGGGTCAAAAGGTTTTTGAAGGGGATGAACCCCATGATAAAAAAAGATGTGAAAATCATGGTGGGGACCAACACAGTTTATGCTGAGGTGTTAGAGAAAGCTCTCGAAGCTGAGTTGCTCGAAAATGATATAAAGAAGGAGAATGCTGCTAAGTGGGAAGCCCGAAGAAACAATGGAGGAAATCAAGAGAATAAGAGAAAACACGAGGGAAATCACGGTAATGATCGTGATAAAAAGGGGAAAGCAGTGGTCCAAAATAACAACAATGGGGTGAAAAGGTCCTATGTAGAATTCCCAATTTGCCCCACATGCAATAGGAAACATCTTGGGGAGTGTAAGATGAAGTCAGGGGTGTGCTACAATTGCGGGCAGCCAGGCCATCTGAAGAAAAATTGCCCAAAGGGACAAAAGAAGGAGAACCAAGCCGCTCCCGCTCGAGTGTTTGCTCTCACCAGAGGAGAAGCGGCCACAAGCAACACTGTTGTCTCAGGTCAGGTTTCTATTTACGGATTGCCTTGTAATGTTCTCTTTGATTCTGGAGCTACTCATTCTTATATAGCTACTAGGTTGATTGATAGTATAGATAAGCCATGTGACCTACTTAGATGTGGTATTGTGACGGAATTACCCTCGGGAGAAACCATGCTATCAACAAGAAGAATGCGAGATGTACCTATCATAATCGAAAGCAAAGAACTCATGGGCGACCTAATAGAGCTGGGAATAAAGGAATATGATGTTATACTTGGGATGGATTGGCTATCTAGTCACGGTGCGACAATCAATTGCCGAAAGAAACTGATCGTTTTTGAAACAAAGGCTGGGGATCGGTTTATATTCAAGGGCGACAAGCTAGCCCTTAGGACTCCATTGATCTCTTCCCTGAAAGCTAGTCAGCTAATGAAGGCGGGATGCATGGCATTCTTGGCCAGCGTAGTGGATCGAGCAATAGAGACGCAACTAAATGTGGAGAACGTGCACATAGTCTGTGAATTTCCAGAGGTCTTTCCAGAAGATCTACCGGGACTACCTCCAGACAGAGAGGTGGAGTTCATCATCGAATTAGCCCCTGGGACTAATCCAATTTCAAAGGCTCCATACAGAATGGCACCTAATGAGTTAAAAGAGCTTAAAATACAACTACAGGAGCTCTTAGACAAAGGGTTCATTAGACCGAGTTACTCACCTTGGGGTGCGCCTGTACTCTTTGTCAAAAAGAAAGACGGAAGTATGAGGATGTGCGTAGACTACCGTGAGCTCAACAAGGTGACCATCAAGAATAAGTATCCTTTGCCAAGGATTGACGATCTCTTTGATCAATTGCAAGGCTCGGCTGTGTTCTCAAAGATAGATCTAAGATCTGGGTATCACCAACTGAAGGTCCGGAAGGAAGACATACCCAAGACAGCATTCAGAACACGGTATGGACACTATGAGTTTTTGGTAATGTCTTTCGGACTAACTAACGCCCCAGCAGCCTTCATGGATATGATGAATAGGGTGTTCAAGGAGTACCTAGATAAGTTTGTTGTTGTATTCATTGATGACATTCTTATCTACTCCAAAACTGTGGAGGAACATGAGGAACACCTGAGGATGACTCTAAACCGACTTAAGGAGAACCAACTATACGCCAAATTCAAGAAATGTGAATTTTGGTTAGAGAAGGTGGCATTCCTAGGCCATATAGTTTCCAAAGATGGAGTCGAGGTGGATCCTACAAAGATTGAAGCGGTCAAGAGTTGGCCAACACCTAAGACTGCAAGTGAAGTAAGAAGCTTCTTGGGTCTAGCTGGTTACTATAGACGCTTTGTTGAAGGATTTTCCAAGATCGCAACTCCTCTAACCAACTTGACTCGAAAGACGCAGAAGTTTGTCTGGTCAGAAAAGTGTGAGGGTAGCTTCCAAACACTTAAGGACAAACTAATAACAGCCCCTGTATTATGTGTTCCCAATAACAAGGATAAGTTTGTGGTGTACTGCGATGCATCAAAACAAGGGCTGGGATGCGTGCTGATGCAGAATGACAAAGTAGTAGCATATGCCTCAAGACAACTTAAGGAGTATGAACAAAGGTACCCAACACACGATCTGGAGTTGGCAGCAGTAGTTTTTGCGCTAAAAATATGGAGACACTATCTCTACGGGGAGAAATGTGAAATTTATACCGACCACAAGAGTCTGAAGTACTTCTTTACGCAAAAGGAACTCAACATGAGGCAGAGGCGATGGCTAGAGCTTGTTAAGGACTATGATTGTGAAATCCACTACCATCCGGGGAAGGCCAACGTAGTAGCAGACGCGCTAAGTAGACGCAGTTATGCCAGCTTGGCAATACTGGCACAAATGGAAATGCCACTACAACAAGAACTCCAAAGAAGTGGTATAGAGATCATTACACAAAAGCTAGCTAACCTAACCATTGTCTCGACGCTGCTACAAGAACTTAAAGATGCACAGATTGTTGATGAGTTCTTACAGAAGAAAAGAGCAGGCATGCCAGAGAAGGAGGCAGAGGATTTCTCCGAAGGTACAGACGGCATGCTAAGGTATAAGGGAAGAGTGTGTGTAGCCAACGACATAGAGCTTAAAAGAAAGATCATGATGGAAGCACACACTACACCCTACTCAATGCATCCAGGGTCAACCAAAATGTACAATGACTTAAAAACCTTGTATTGGTGGCCAGGGATGAAGAAGGATGTAGCTGAATTCGTAGCTAGATGCCTCACTTGTCAACAAGTTAAGGCTGAACATCAGAGACCAGCAGGGATGTTGCAACCCTTGGAAATCCCAGAATGGAAGTGGGAAGATATAGCCATGGATTTTGTGACAGGACTACCCCGAACAACCAAGCAACACGACTCAGTTTGGGTAATTATAGACAGACTCACCAAGTCAGCACACTTTGTTCCAGTAAAGTCTACTTACAACGCAGAGCAGTATGCTGACCTGTACGTGCAAGAGATATTGAGGCTGCATGGAGTTCCAAAGACGATAGTCTCTGATAGAGGTTCAGTATTCACCTCCAAGTTCTGGGAGAGTCTACATAAGGCAATGGGGACGCGATTGAAATTAAGTACAGCATTTCATCCCCAAACAGATGGACAATCTGAACGCACCATCCAAATACTCGAGGATATGCTTCGAGCGTGTATACTAGACTTCACTGGCTCATGGAGCAAGTATTTACCCCTAATGGAGTTCTCCTACAATAATAGTTATCAAGCCACAATCGGAATGGCACCATACGAGATGTTGTATGGACGAAAATGTAGGTCACCGCTTCATTGGGATGAAGTTGGAGAAAGACGCTATTTAGGCCCAGAAGCAGTAAGAGAAGCTTCAGAAGCAGTTGAAAAGATACGACAAAGGATGCTCACCGCCCAAAGTAGACAGAAAAGTTATGCAGATCTGAAAAGACGGGAGGTTGAGTTTTCTGTAGGGGACTTAGTGTTCTTGAAGGTATCACCTATGAAGGGGATTATGCGTTTCGGAAAAAGGGGAAAGTTAAGCCCAAGATTTATAGGTCCTTTTGAGATACTGGACAGAGTTGGTCAGGTAGCTTACCGTTTGGCCCTACCGCCAACATTAGCAGAAACGCATAATGTTTTCCACATTTCCATGTTACGTAAGTATGTACCTGATCCGACACATGTGCTTAAATACGAGAACTTGAACTTGCAGCAGGACATGAGTTATATGACACGCCCTGTGCGCGTGATAGAAAAAGGAACAAAAGTCTTACGGAATAAGACTATACCCTTAGTTAAAATCATGTGGAGTGATAGTTCTGATAGAGAAGCGACATGGGAGTTGGAGAAGGACATGCAGAATCAGTACCCCGAGTTATTCTCAAGTAAGTAAATTTCGAGGACGAAATTCCTTTAAGGAGGGTAGATTGTAACAACCAAAATATTTAGATTATTTTCTATTACAATAGTCTAGATATCTCGATGTGGAAATAGTAAATTCTTAGATTATGTTATTGTTATATAGTAAATGTCAAAAACTATTACTAAATCAATTATAGTTTCATAGTTATGTCAGCTTGGTATTTTTGCAAAAACTTCTAATAATTTTGTTACAGCCCAATAATCTCGTATGGTTAAGGTTTTACAAAGAGTAGTAGTCAGGTTATCTTACACAAATATATGTTTTTATCTAAGAGGATTGAGGAGTGGTTAAATTATCTTTAGACTTATAAGTGGATATTATACATTTAGGTATTAAATAATATTGATCAAGTGGCACTCAAAAGATAGTTGATGATTTATTTGGATATGTGGCATTATTAGATGATAGATGACAACTAAAAAAAAAAAAACTAGAAATAAGTGGAGCACGTGGAGAGGAGTTGATTGAATATTTTGATGTAGTCTTCAAATGTGGCACTTGAATGTTTACTTCATGCATGAGGTTCAAATTTTCAAATAATAAACCTAGTCCAATTGGAATACTTACGTGGAAGCCTTTGAGAGTTAATCTCTCTAAAATTCAAAATTTGAAGACTAAGTTATAGTCATATTACGGCTCACTCAAGTGAATTAGTTCATTGTTAATGGTTTTGACCGAGTAGTATGGAGGGGTTGAGAGATTGTAGTTAATAGATGAATTATTTTATTAGTTAATATAAATTAACCACAGATAGATTAAAGCCACGATATATGGTTAAGGGAATTGTTAAGGTTGAACTTAAGGCCTATAAATAGAAGCCATCCCTCACATTTCTTCTCACACTTTAAAAAAAAGCCAAACTCTCTCATTATCACTCTAATTCTCTGGTCCCTTGTGCCTTGCAGACATAGACACATATTACTCTACATCCCATATCTTATTCCATATAAGCACTATATATAAGCCATCCATACACCATCATTATTTCTCCTATCCTCCATAAACCATAATAGTGCCTACAAATTATAAAACCATTATCATTTTGTTTCTAAATTTCAAGATCATCTCAAACTACTCGTGTGCTTACACAAGGCTTGGGCTCGGGTAGCTAGATCTCCTTTAAGAGCTAAGGTATATTGTCTTGTCATTTAAATTCTCGATTTAAGGTTAAGTTTAAATATTTACGTCACCATAATATATTCTAAAATAAAAACATGAAAACTAGGTTTTCATAAGAAGATTATTGGTTCTCAAATATCTCTCTCATTGCAATCAAGGTTAAGACTCCACATTCGAGGTAAGGAAATTAAGTAGAAAAATATAAGTTTTCTGTATGTAATAACATTCATAGGAAGAGTGGGAATAGTAAAAGAGAAGTTAACTAAGGTCTTCTGCCTGACTCTTTATTGTTTGTTATTTAATGTACTGTATAATATATATTTAAATAATATGTTTATAAGATTCATGTTATTTATGTATGTTTACAGTATTAGAGCATGGCCATTGCTAAAGGTATATATTTAAATAATGTGTTTATAAGATTCATGTTATTTAAGTATGTATGTAAATAGTGTGTTTATAAGATTCACATTATTTAATTATGATTGTTATGTTATTTAAATAATGTATAGTAGTTTGACATTATTTAAATTAGGCAGATTATAATTTATGTGACATGATTTGACCGAGAAGATAATGGTTAAATACTTGACTGTTGGGTCTATATGGTAGATAGGGGGCCATTTAGTAGTGGGTACGATTTTACTGAACCCAGCCCTCCGCCATTTAGTCCAATAGCTCGAGTTTATTTGCCAAAATTGGACTCGGGCATAATCATTATTATGTGATTTAGCTTAGAACCTAATTATTAGTGACTAGTGATATGATTAAGTGTATGTTTTGCTATCTGCCTAAATATGTACATGTGCATTTTAATTAAGTTTTGTTTTTATTTATGTGACTACCTGACACACATTTCCTTACTGAGTTTAGTAGCTCACCCTTATTAAATTACCATGTGCAGACCAAAGTAACTAAAAGTCTAGAATGCCGGTGGCGAGTGGAACTTTGGGCGCTTGTGTGTGTGAACTCGCTGAGGGCCATATAACTGCGGCGGTCTAGGGCGCTCTGTTTATTTATTTATGTTATTAAACTTATGTCGCAATTATTTTAGTTATTAATAATTATGTTTTTTTTTTTTTTTTTTTTTTTTTACGAAAACTGGCCAGTTGTGAACGTTTTCAAGTATTAAATAAAAATGCGACATTTTAATTTTCCGCATTTAACGCTTGTAAATAAAATTAGTATTTTTAGAAAAGTACGGGCGTTACAGTCAATGAGTTGCAAGCTCTTAGAGAACTTGTTATCTACCCTTTTTAGTGATACAGTTTCGATTTGTTACACCCGATATTACTTCTATCTTTATCATATCACCATACATTGTTTATCTTGCTGTCTCATCGCCAATGCATAATGCAAGACTGATATTGCTCGTTATTTATTATCTCTTCGAGACAACTCATTTATTACACAATGATTTTTCTATAATTTTAATGTCCAATTATCCACGTGTCATGTTAGTATTTATGGCTCGAAATATAGCATAACAATTACCCCCTAAAAAACTCAATCTGGAATTGAAAGGGTTTATTTACAAAAGCTACACACGTGTCATTTAAATGAGTACTTTCTTTGGCGGTTTCACCCTCTTGAGAAAGTTTATTTCATCATAAAATTGTGCGTTCTTTCAACTAATGTGCTTTTCAACTGACCTTTTGTATTATCAAGATTGAACTCCGCCCGCTTGATCTAAATTTGAAACCTGATCAATGGTTCTCCATCTTTCAATATAGGGTTGTTACCATTGTCTTCTTCATTCGAAACACAAAACTAGAGAGAAATCCCCCACATTTTATTCAAAAGGTTCTTGCATGCCCAGTTTGTCTTTGACTTATTTTCTTGGTGTAATCAACACCATTTTTTCTCAACTACGCTCCCGTGAAAACCCAAACCCCTGGTACCGGAGATTTCCCATGAGAAACTGTCAACGCTATTAGAGAAACTCATAAGCTGGTAAGCCTTTGTTTTCCATTCTTTTCCTTTTTATTTTCCATTGTTTCTTTTTAAATTTCATGTATGAATTTTTGTAACGCCCGCATTTATAATAATAAACTCGGAAATTAATTTTAATAATTTATATATTAATAATTATATAGATTGGGATCCCAGGTATCAAAATTCAGGTTAAAAGTACTTTACTATTACATATATACTTTTTTTTTAAACTTTGCGGACTTGCATTTTCAAATTCAGATTCAAAATAGTAAAAGACCGAAACCCTCCGGGTCGCACTGCCGCGATATGTACAATCATGTCGAGTTCCGCCTCACTGTTCCTCCAGCTTTGCCTTTCCTTTACCTACACAAGGTAGCAAACTGATGAGTCAACAGACTCAGTAAGATATGTAAGAAAACACGAAAGTAACACGTTGTCAGCTTTATGATCAAGCTGCCCTGAGCTTAACAACGAAGCTCCCCAGATGGTTAAGAACGTTCTTAAGGGTAGTACGACTACTATACCACATGCACTAAAGTACCAACTTTGTACTTGTGTTGGTAGAGTCCTAACTGTACTCCCGAGAATTTACTAAGTGTTGTACCACGATCACGACGTACCCTAAGTACTCGTGATGGTAACACCGTAATTATATTAACATCCAAAGCAAGCATAAACATTTATATATATATATATTCTTACGCTATCTTACCTCGTTCCGTGCTCAAGTGTGCCGGTCAGCCTGAGTGGAAGTGCAGCTCGACGTATAACAGGGCCCTAAATCATATGTTCAAAAACCGATGAGAGACTCGCTAACACACTTATCGGGAATATAAAATGCAAACTAAGCTTAACCCTATCGATGAAAAGGATGCTAATACCCTAAATTACATAAAAACGGGAAAAACTAGGGCTCGGGAAAAAGCCCCAACCGGCAGGCCGGTTCCCAACCGGAAGTCCGGTTCCTGGGACCAACCGGTCGACCGGTTGACACGGGCTCCCAGGAACCGGAATTCCGGTTCTGGTCTGGGAACCAAAACATCAACCCCAAAACTTCAATTCATCCCCAAATTCCACAAAAACCTCCAGAACACCTGTATACACTAAAATATACCAGTTCCAATCAACAAAATTCAACAAATCAAACCAAATCCAAAAACACCATTGATGACCTAACTTTAAGCTTTCTAAACACTAACTTGAATAATTCATAACCTAGGGCTTAATTCTAACTTAAAACAGTAGGAATAACTATTAATCAACTTCAACAATCAAATTCAAACTGAATAAATATACACAGCCCCTCAATTCAACCTAAAACCACCTAGCTTAACTCAAAATTCAACTAAAACTTCAAGAAAAAGCTAAGAGGGTTACCTTGATTCAAAGTATTCAATATCTTGATGAGATTGGAAACCTTTAACAAAGAATTAATCCCCTCCTTGCTGGGATGAAGATTCGAAAGAGAGAGAGAGGAAGAATTGAGGACTTTCTTCTAAAATTTCTAATTCCCTTCACTAAAAATAGTTTGCTCAAGACTAAACCTCTAATTAAAGTGATAAATGGCTGCATCAAGAGCCTACTACAAGACAAAGCAAGGAGAAAAAGACTTAAATGCCCCTTGACCTTAATAAAATAATTATAATCCCTTAAGGGCAAAATGGTCCAATACTAATCCCCGAAAATTCTAACGCCTCTACCATTAAATGATAAAACTCCAATAATAAACTAAATTATAAAATGCAACTCTCTAGGCCCAACGTCGCTTTCCACAGCTTCCGAACACAATTAAAGAAATCAGGTCATTAAATATAAAATAGCATAAAAACACATATGATATATAAAATATATATGCATTTCATAATTATTAATACGTAATTCTTAAATAATTAATAAGTCAAAGTATTATTCATAGGCGGTCTTTACAATTATCCCCCCGTTATAAGGATTTCGCCCTCGAAATCTACCTGAATAACTCAGGATGCTGGGCCCTCATATCAGATTCCAATTCCCAAGTGGCTTCCTCCACTTTACTGTTCCTCCAAAGTACCTTGACCAGTGATATGGTTTTGGTTCGGAGAACCTTTTCCTTTTTATCCAGAATTTGCACTGGTTGTTCGTCATAAGATAAATCAGGTTGCAACTCCAATGTTTCATATCTCAGAACGTGCATTGGATCAGACACATACTTCCTCAGCATAGAAACATGAAATACATTATGTACTGCTGATAATGCTGGAGGTAAGGCTAACCTATAAGCCACTTGCCCAACTCTTTCCAGAATTTCAAAAGGTCCAATAAACCTAGGGCTCAGTTTACCTTTCTTTCCAAAACGTCTGACTCCCTTCATCGGGGATACACGCAAAAAGACGTGATCACCAGGTTGGAATGTAACATCCCGTCGCTTGGGATCTGCATAACTTTTCTGCCTGCTTTGAGAAGCAAGCATTCGAGCTTTGATCTTGTCTATTGCTTCATTTGTTCTCTGGACTAATTCTGGGCCCAAGTATTTCTGTTCTCCTGTTTCGTCCCAATGAATTGGGGAACGACATTTTCGTCCATAGAGCAGCTCATAGGGAGCCATTCCTATGGTACTTTGGTAGCTATTATTATAGGAGAATTCAATCAGAGGCAAATACTTACTCCACGACCCTCCAAAGTCCATAACACAAGCTCGTAACAAGTCTTCAAGTATCTGGATGGTTCGTTCAGATTGACCATCTGTTTGAGGATGAAAGGCTGTGCTGAACTTCAAATTAGTCCCCATAGCCTTTTGCAAACTCATCCAAAACTTTGAGGTAAATTTAGGATCCCTATCTGAAACGATTGACTTCGGTACCCCATGAAGACGAACAATTTCTTTTACATACAAATCAGCATACTGATCCACTGAATAGGTTACCTTAACAGGTAAGAAATGTGCTGACTTTGTAAAACGATCCACTACGACCCAGACTGAGTCGTACATTCCTGTGGTTCTGGGCAAGCCAACCACAAAGTCCATTGCAATGTCTTCCCACTTCCATTCTGGAAGTGTTAACGGTTGAAGTAACCCTGCCGGTCGCTGATGCTCGGCTTTGATTTGCTGACAGGTTAGGCATTTAGTGACATAGTCCACTACATCCCTCTTCATCCCGTACCACCAGAAATAGGGCTTCAAATCTTGATACATTTTGGTGGTTCCTGGATGTAATGAGTAAGGGGTTGTATGAGCTTCTTCTAAAATTTCTTTCTTAAGCTCAATGAAATCAGGGACGCACACCCGTGCCTTAAACAACAGCATCCCATTGTCAGCAATGGAGAAGTCCTTAGCTTTGCCTGCTAAGACATCTTCTCGAATCTTAGTCAATTCTGAATCTTCTAACTGAGCCATTCTGATTCTTTCCAACAAATCTGACTGAAGTGTCAGATTAAATAATTCCTCAGTCACCAACTCAATGTTTGCTCTAGTCATTTCTGAGGCTAGCCGAGAGGAAATCATAACCATATTGGCTATTTGATCAGGTCCCTTTCTACTTAAGGCATCAGCCACCACATTTGCCTTTCCAGGATGATATAAGATTTCACAGTCATAGTCTTTTACCAATTCTAACCACCTTCTCTGTCTCATATTCAAATCCTTCTGTGTGAAGAAATATTTGAGACTCTTGTGGTCAGTATAGATCTCACACCTTTCACCATACAAGTAATGTCGCCAAATTTTCAAGGCGAACACCACTGCTGCAAGTTCTAGGTCGTGAGTTGGGTAACGCTGCTCATAATCTTTCAGTTGCCGAGAAGCATAAGCTATGACTTTATCTGCTTGCATCAACACACAGCCTAAACCCTGCCTTGAAGCGTCACAATACACCACAAATTTCTCTTGATCAGAAGGCAAGGCTAGAACAGGAGCTGTAATCAATCGTTGCTTCAGCTCTTGAAAACTCTTTTCACACTTATCTGACCATATAAATCGCTGATTCTTCCTAGTTAACTCGGATAACGGCATTGCAATTTTGGAAAATCCTTCCACAAAACGTCGATAATAACCCGCTAAACCGAGAAAACTTCGAATTTCAGTGACTGTTTTAGGTCTAGGCCAATTCTTCACTGCTTCAATCTTTCCTGGATCAACCATGATTCCATCTTTTCCAACAATATGCCCCAGAAAAGACACTTGCGACAGCCAAAACTCGCACTTTTTGAACTTTGCATAGAGTTTATGATCTCTAAGTCGCTGCAGAACCATTCGAAGATGTTGCTCATGCTCTGCTTCTGACCGAGAGTACACAAGAATATCATCGATAAATACAATTACAAAATTATCGAGGAAATCCTTGAATACCCTATTCATGAGATCCATAAAAGCTGCCGGAGCATTTGTTAACCCAAAAGACATAACCAGGAATTCATAGTGACCATACCTGGTTCGAAAAGCTGTTTTCGGGATATCCTCTTCTCGAATTCTCAATTGATGATACCCAGACCTCAAGTCAATTTTAGAGAATACAGTCTTCCCCTGGAGTTGGTCAAACAAATCGTCAATTCTGGGCAGAGGATATTTATTTTTGATGGTTAACTTATTCAGCTCCCGGTAATCGATACACATCCGAAGAGTTCCATCTTTCTTCTTCACAAATAACACAGGGGCTCCCCAAGGTGACACACTAGGCCGAGTGAACCCTAGATCCAACATCCCTTGGAGTTGTATCTTCAGTTCTTTTAATTCAGCAGGTGCCATTCGGTAGGGTGCTTTTGAAACAGGTTCTGCCCCAGGGATTAAATCGATGATAAAATCTATCTCACGCTGAGGTGGTAATCCCGGCAATTCCTCTGGAAATACATCCAGGAATTCCTTAACCACATTAACTTCTTCTGGCCCAAGTAACACAGGTTTACTGGAATCCACTACCACTGCGAGAAATCCAACACATCCATCTCGTAATAAATCCCTAGCTTTCAATGCTGAGATTCTAGGGACACGAGAACCTTGAACCGAACCAACAAAAACAAATGGTTCCTCATTTTCTGGTTCAAAAGTCACCATTTTCCGTTTACAATCAATACTAGCAGAGTATTTGGACAGAAAGTCCATACCAAGTATAATATCGAATTCGGCCAATGGTAACTCCACGAGATCAGCATTCAACTCTCTATCATCAATTCTAATTATTACTGATCTAATCCACTTTCTTGAAATAATCAATTCCCCATTAGGCAACAGGGTTCCAAACCCCGTCTCGAGAATCTCACTAGGTCTAACAAACTGATCTAAAAGTCTTGATGATACATAAGACCGAGTAGCACCCGAATCAAATAAAACAGTATAAACAAAACCATTGATTAGAAGCTGACCTGCAACTACTGAAGGACTGGCAGCAGCATCTGCCTGAGTAATAGCAAAGACACGTGCAGGGGCAGGTACAGGTCTGACCTCAGGCTTTGGTTCCTCTTTCTTCAGCTGAGGACAGTCTTTCCTGAGATGTCCCACCGAACCACACTGAAAACAGGCTCTCCGGTTACAAACCCCGGGATGATGCTTTTTGCAACGCGGGCACTCAGGATAAGAATAAGTCTGACGTCCTCCTCTATTCTGGTTTCCTCGAAACCTTTTACCTTGCCCTGAACTTCCCGATGATGGAAAAGTTCTTTTCTTCTGTTCAAAGGTAGAACCCCCACTTTCTTTCTCAGGACCCGACATAGGGAGAGTAGTAGCTCCACCAACACCAGAAGGCTCTCGAGTTTCTTGTAAAAATCTAACTGCTCCTTCAGCTCGAAGAGCCTTATCAACCATTTCAGCATAGGTTGTGGTATCACTTGTTGTAATAACCAAGTCATGTCTGATTTTGGCATTCAGCCCAGCCAAATACTTTTCTTTCTTGCTGAAATCTGTTGGTACAATTCCGGAGGCCAACTTGGCCAAGCGGTCAAACTTGGTAGTATACTCGGTCACTGACATACTCTCACTTTGTACCAACTCAATAAATTCCTTCCGCTTTGCACTGCGGACCGCCTCATTGTAATACTTGGCATTAAACAATTCTCGAAACTCTTCCCAGGTCATTCTAGTTACATCTCTGGTGAGGGATACCATTTCCCACCAGATCAGGGCATCCTCTTGAAATTGGAACGTGGCACACGCCACTCTATCATTTCCAGCCACTCCCATAAAGTTCAGTATTTTCTCAATAACGGTCAACCACTGCTCAGCTTTTACCACATCAGGGCCTCCCAGAAATATAGGAGGCGCTTGCTTTCTAAACCTCTCATACAAGGGCTCCATGCGGTTACCAGCAACATGTTGCTCAGCTGGCACCGGAGGGGCTGCAGGAACTGCAACAGCCGGTTGCAGGGGAGGCTCAACAGGGGCATCCCGTTGCCTGAGTCGCCGAATCTCTTCTTCTTGCTGCTCAATTCTAGTTTGCATCTCAGCAAACCTTTGTTCCCAATCAACAGGGGCCTGAGGTGGATTCTCCTGTCCACCTCTCGGGACTCGACCGCGGCCTCTACCGCGTCCACGGGGGTTTTGGGGATTTCTACCACCCCGACCACCTCCGGTCTCAACCAACTCACCCTGCCTTCTAACGTTTCGCTGGTCGTCCATTATTTAGGACTTAGCCTGCGAACCCACAAGGCACGTAGGTTAGACAGTGGTCAAATATTTCAGGACCGCAATTAATATTTATTTAATCATATATACAACACCACATATCTTAAAACAGTTTGCAAAAAGAAATAAAGCTTACGGAACCGTGAGTTGAACTCGACACTGGCCTTGATTGTACATATCTTGACGGTCATCAGTGAACAACCCGGTGGCTCTGATACCAAACTGTAACGCCCGCATTTATAATAATAAACTCGGAAATTAATTTTAATAATTTATATATTAATAATTATATAGATTGGGATCCCAGGTATCAAAATTCAGGTTAAAAGTACTTTACTATTACATATATACTTTTTTTTTTAAACTTTGCGGACTTGCATTTTCAAATTCAGATTCAAAATAGTAAAAGACCGAAACCCTCCGGGTCGCACTGCCGCGATATGTACAATCATGTCGAGTTCCGCCTCACTGTTCCTCCAGCTTTGCCTTTCCTTTACCTACACAAGGTAGCAAACTGATGAGTCAACAGACTCAGTAAGATATGTAAGAAAACACGAAAGTAACACGTTGTCAGCTTTATGATCAAGCTGCCCTGAGCTTAACAACGAAGCTCCCCAGATGGTTAAGAACGTTCTTAAGGGTAGTACGACTACTATACCACATGCACTAAAGTACCAACTTTGTACTTGTGTTGGTAGAGTCCTAACTGTACTCCCGAGAATTTACTAAGTGTTGTACCACGATCACGACGTACCCTAAGTACTCGTGATGGTAACACCGTAATTTTATTAACATCCAAAGCAAGCATAAACATTTATATATATATATATATATATTCTTACGCTATCTTACCTCGTTCCGTGCTCAAGTGTGCCGGTCAGCCTGAGTGGAAGTGCAGCTCGACGTATAACAGGGCCCTAAATCATATGTTCAAAAACTGATGAGAGACTCGCTAACACACTTATCGGGAATATAAAATGCAAACTAAGCTTAACCCTATCGATGAAAAGGATGCTAATACCCTAAATTACATAAAAACGGGAAAAACTAGGGCTCGGGAAAAAGCCCCAACGTGAGCGGTTCCCAACCGGAAGTCCGGTTCACCGGGACCAACCGGCCGACCGGTTGACACGGCCCCAGAACCGAATTCCGGCTCGTCCTGGGAACCAAAACATCAACCCCAAAACTTCAATTCATCCCCAAATTCCACAAAAACCTCCAGAACACCTGTATACACTAAAATATACCAGTTCCAATCAACAAAATTCAACAAATCAAACCAAATCCAAAAACACCATTGATGACCTAACTTTAAGCTTTCTAAACACTAACTTGAATAATTCATAACCTAGGGCTTAATTCTAACTTAAAACAGTAGGAATAACTATTAATCAACTTCAACAATCAAATTCAAACTGAATAAATATACACAGCCCCTCAATTCAACCTAAAACCACCTAGCTTAACTCAAAATTCAACTAAAACTTCAAGAAAAAGCTAAGAGGGTTACCTTGATTCAAAGTATTCAATATCTTGATGAGATTGGAAACCTTTAACAAAGAATTAATCCCCTCCTTGCTGGGATGAAGATTCGAAAGAGAGAGAGAGGAAGAATTGAGGACTTTCTTCTAAAATTTCTAATTCCCTTCACTAAAAATAGTTTGCTCAAGACTAAACCTCTAATTAAAGTGATAAATGGCTGCATCAAGAGCCTACTACAAGACAAAGCAAGGAGAAAAAGACTTAAATGCCCCTTGACCTTAATAAAATAATTATAATCCCTTAAGGGCAAAATGGTCCAATACTAATCCCCGAAAATTCTAACGCCTCTACCATTAAATGATAAAACTCCAATAATAAACTAAATTATAAAATGCAACTCTCTAGGCCCAACGTCGCTTTCCACAGCTTCCGAACACAATTAAAGAAATCAGGTAATTAAATATAAAATAGCATAAAAACACATATGATATATAAAATATATATGCATTTCATAATTATTAATACGTAATTCTTAAATAATTAATAAGTCAAAGTATTATTCATAGGCGGTCTTTACAATTTTGTTCTAAAGTGATTAGGTAGTTCAAATTTTAAAAATTCTTTTCCCTGAATTTAATTATTTTCCAAAATTTTAGAATCCCTTATAAACATCTTCTTTTCCTTAAGAAAAGAATGTTTATTTCTGGTTCAAAATTGGAATTTTCATATTTTATTTGAATGGAAAAATCTAAATTACTAGCTTTACCCTTAAGGCCACGACCTGAACATTCGAAAATAATTTTAGAAACTAATGATGAGAAAGTTAGGTTGTTTAACGAAAAACTTTATTGAGAGGATACTTCTATTCGCTCTAGACATTTTATTGATGAGATTGTTAATGGAAAATACTGTTTCTTGCGAGATGCGGCATGGCTAAAACTCCTTAGTTTACATGTGTATCCTGTAGTGAGGCTATTATTTTTACCTAAAATTATTGTTGCTTTTTCCCCATGTCAATTTAATTTTGAGATCATGTCTCCAAAAGAACGTAAGTCTAAGTTACCCCAAAACCTTACTGTTCAATGTTAGGTTATTTTTAGTATTAATTTTAGATTAAGTTTAGTATATTTTTAATTAAGTTTTAATCGTGTTTGGAGCATTTTTACGCTTGTTATCTTTTATTTTTACAGATTTAAAATAGAAGAAGATTAGAAAAATATCAGAGAAAAAGATGGGAAAAAGATAAAAAATATCATGATATTTAAAATAGAGAAAATTGTGCAAGCTGAAACTTCAAGCCTGAATTCGACGATGTTCTGATTAGATTTTGGAAAAAGTCAAAACATAAAAGTTCTAGATCTCTCTTTTATCTTTCCGGAACATCTTGAATCGTCCAATTCTGAGCAATATTGAGAGAGTTATGGCTAAAATACTATCAGTCAACGCAGCAAAAAAATCACTTCCAACACGGGCCGCGGCATGGCTTTAGCATGCCGCGGCCCGCCTCCCTAAACAGCACAAAAATCGTATTTTTATCTCACGTGGGTGTTGGGGGTTTCCTAGTTCGAATGGGCATTTAACATGTGCGTTTTTCCATCTTTTTAGGCCCTGAATGCCTATATAAAGAGCAGAAGAGAGTTGATTTCATCAAGCAATTTCAGAGAGAAAAAAAGTGAGAGTTCAGATACAGAGTAGAGAGATCAACTGCAATACTGGAGACATACTGCTCAGGGTTTTCAGCATTCTTCTTTTCTTCTCTTCTCTATTTTTCATCTCTTTTCTATCAGTTAATATGTGTAATTGTGCTTCAATGAACATGAATAACTAAACACTTTATTAGGGTTAGATGGATATTGTTTAACATTGTTTTATGGTTTTAATATGATTTATTTTCCCCCTAATTTCTATGTATTTTATTCTATTTGTGCTTAATTACTTTTAATTGTCTGGCCACCAATTAACTGTTTTATGATTTTGATGCGAGATCTGAGAAGTGAGTGTCAAATATGCTATAGTAGAATAGAACTGAATTTCGATATAGGACGAGAGTACCTATATGGTTTAGATAGCTTATAGGGTTTCTGTGTTTAATGCCTGTTGCATGTTAAATTTATCACGAGAGTAGAAAGTTTACATGTAATTGAGGTTTATATATCTGAGAAGACTATAAATTACCTTAGTAAACCTGCTATTGCATATGAATTAATATTAGGAAAATAATCATATTAGGCCATATTCAATAAAAACAATTGAAATCGACACCGTAGTTTATTAACTATCAATTTTCTCGAATCGTTGCTTCCAACTATTTTTCTTATACTTCATTGTTTTTTTTCCTATCTTTTATTTAATCAAATAGAAGTAAAAATTTAATTTTAATGTACTTAACTACACTCCCTGTGGGATCGACCTCACTCCTAGTGAGTCTACTACTTGAAACAATACGTACACTTGCGTGTGCTAAATATCGCAACAAGTTTTTGGCGCCGTTGCCGGGGAGTGATAGTTAATATTATTAAAAATTAAATTTTTTTCTAATTTGGTTTTTCTTTTTAGTTTTAGTATTAATTTTATTTTATTTTTTTGTTTCAAATTTTTATCTTTTTAGTACTAATTTAGTTTTATTTTATTTTACTAATGTTTTATTGATGAGCTTGACCTGCAAGATAAATTCAAATGCTATATCTTGAGGATTTTGCCCAACAACATAATGAACCATTCTATTCTGCTTGGAGGAGATTTAAAGAGTATGGAGAGAGATGTTATCCCACTTTCTCAAGTGGGTGTTTTACGTGGCTCTTTTATAGTGGACTTAATAATGAAACAAGAAGTTGGGTTGATTATGGAGCAGAGGCAACTGGAGCGCCTCTATTAATGAGAGGCTATGACGTAATCGATCTATTGAATAATATGGCAGATTTTGATTATGACTGGTTTGGGATCCATCACTTCAGGGTTGGAGTCACCAATACCCACCTTATTGCCCAAATTCATCTCAACAAACTGAAAAAGAGGAGCAACTACTAGCACTTATGCAATCACTTCCAGGAGAGATTAATCGCTTAACAGACATGGTGAGATCCTTATGTGATAATTCAGTGGCTCATGATTCAAAATGTAATAACTCCAATAATGAAAGTTACGAGAGTTATTGCTACAATGAAGAAGGGTCATTAGTTGAATACAAGGAAGACAATGAGCCTACAATTGAAGATCAAGATCCTTGTGAAGAAGAACTCATTGAATATGAAATCACAAGTGAGGGTATGAATAGCCATGTGGGGAGTGAGCAACAAGAAGAAGGGTTGTTAGATGAAAGTGTAGCTACTGTGACATTGGAGGATGAGGAAGCACATGACATCATTGATTCGACTTCATCAATGATATTGACTAATAAACCACCAATGAATCCATGTATTTCATCAATACCATATTATATCCTCTACAAGTTACGAAAGGCTTCTCCCCAAGCATATCATCCAAAGTCTTATGTTGTTGGTGCTGACTTTGGTTCAAACTCATCGTTTGCCAAGCTTGAAGGCAGGTACAACAATAATTTTCAAGTTGTCTTGCATGACGCTTATTACGGGCGTCAACCGCTTGTTGATGTAGCGCCCAGGTAAGTTTCCTTTCCTTTTTCTTTAATGTCACATTGGGGACAATGTGTCACTTTAGTTTGGGGGAAGGAGTGACTTAATTTTTATTTTGAGTTTTTTTTTTTTAAGTTTTATGTCTTTTAATTTTTAATTTTTAGTTTTTAGTTTTTATTGTTGTGAGTCAATTTTCTTAATATGAGTCAATTTGAAAGTAGGTAGATAGCATGATTTGAAAAATTAATTATTTTGAAAAATCCGTGTGCTGGGTGATATTATACTCTTGACTAATTTTAATTTTATACTTAAAAGAACATAGAATCATATTAGGTAATTTTCTAGTAATTGAATTGGTTTAGGTATGCTAATTTGATTTGTGGAAAGTTGTTTCAAAAATTCTAGAACTTGCTTTCTTGCTATTTGAGGCGAAATAATAAATTATGCATGACTAGGAAAGTGATTTAGGCAATTTTTTTGGATCGATTGTGCCTGTCAAGCCATCCTTATAATTTTATCCTAGTTACCCTTTTTGAGCCTTAACTTATTTTTTTCTACACATATTGAGCCTAAGAAAAAAGATAAACCCATGAATATCCAAAGATTTAATCCTAATTATACCATAAGTAGATCTTTAGTTTGGGGGAATTTGGATGGGAAGTTTGTTGTATGTGTGTGAAAAAAAAATGTGAAAATTGAGAGAATATAAAAAAAAATGATTGGCAACAACTTGAAGAAAGAAAAAAAAAGGAGAAAAGAAAAAAAAAAACTGACAATCATTGTCAAATCTATAAAAAAAAGATAAATATAAAGTTGTTGCAACCTTGTTGAAAATAATAATATCTCTCATGCAATTAGAAAAAAGGGGTATTGGGATTGTGTGAAAAATATTTTGGGTGACATGATTGGAGAAGCTTATGGTATAGTAAAGCCTAAATGACCATTTCAACTACCTTTACCCTAAGCCTAACATTACAAGCCTAGAAAGACCTTCTGATTCTTAGTTGTGCATTAATCTATATTAGTGGAGAATAGTAAGTATTGCAAGCATATGGAATTTTGGGTTAGTGGATTGATGATTGTAATTGGCATGCATAAAGTGGTTTAATTGTTAGTTAATTGCATTCTATGGTTTCATGAGCTAAATGAAAATAAATTGAAATCTGTCAAGGGTGTAATTGAACTGAAATTCTGGATTATATGTATAAGTGAAAATTTTCATAATCATGTTATTGAAGCTACTTGAAATTTACTCAGGTTTTGGAAATTGACTTGTTTAATGTTTATTTAGTGTCTTACTCGAGGACGAGTAAAAGCTTAGTTTGGGGGAATTTGTTAGGTTATTTTTAGTATTAATTTTAGATTAAGTTTAGTATATTTTTAATTAAGTTTTAATCGTGTTTGGAGCATTTTTACGCTTGTTATCTTTTATTTTTACAGATTTAAAATAGAAGAAGATTAGAAAAATATCAGAGAAAAAGATGGGAAAAAGATAAAAAATATCATGATATTTAAAATAGAGAAAATTGTGCAAGCTGAAACTTCAAGCCTGAATTCGACGATGTTCTGATTAGATTTTGGAAAAAGTCAAAACATAAAAGTTCTAGATCTCTCTTTTATCTTTCCGGAACATCTTGAATTGTCCAATTCTGAGCAATATTGAGAGAGTTATGGCCAAAATACTATCAGTCAATGCAGCAGAAAAATCACTTCCAACACGGGCCGCGGCATGGCTTTAGCATGCCGCGGCCCGCCTCCCTAAACAGCACAAAAATCGTATTTTTATCTCACGTGGGTGTTGGGGGTTTCCTAGTTCGAATGGGCATTTAACATGTGCGTTTTTCTATCTTTTTAGGCCCTGAATGCCTATATAAAGAGCAGAAGAGAGTTGATTTCATCAAGCAATTTCAGAGAGAAAAAAAGTGAGAGTTCAGATACAGAGTAGAGAGATCAACTGCAATACTGGAGACATACTGCTCAGGGTTTTCAGCATTCTTCTTTTCTTCTCTTCTCTATTTTTCATCTCTTTTCTATCAGTTAATATGTGTAATTGTGCTTCAATGAACATGAATAACTAAACACTTTATTAGGGTTAGATGGATATTGTTTAACATTGTTTTATGGTTTTAATATGATTTATTTTCCCCCTAATTTCTATGTATTTTATTCTATTTGTGCTTAATTACTTTTAATTGTCTGGCCACCAATTAACTGTTTTATGATTTTGATGCGAGATCTGAGAAGTGAGTGTCAAATATGCTATAGTAGAATAGAACTGAATTTCGATATAGGACGAGAGTACCTATATGGTTTAGATAGCTTATAGGGTTTCTGTGTTTAATGCCTGTTGCATGTTAAATTTATCACGAGAGTAGAAAGTTTACATGTAATTGAGGTTTATATATCTGAGAAGACTATAAATTACCTTAGTAAACCTGCTATTGCATAGGAATTAATATTAGGAAAATAATCATATTAGGCCATATTCAATAAAAACAATTGAAATCGACACCGTAGTTTATTAACTATCAATTTTCTCGAATCGTTGCTTCCAACTATTTTTCTTATACTTCATTGTTTTTTTTCCTATCTTTTATTTAATCAAATAGAAGTAAAAATTTAATTTTAATGTACTTAACTACACTCCCTGTGGGATCGACCTCACTCCTAGTGAGTCTACTACTTGAAACGATACGTACACTTGCGTGTGCTAAATATCGCAACATTCAATTCGAGGCTCTACTGATTGAGTTTAGGGTTAGGTCACTTGTTACCAACGTGGATCCCTTTTTAAAGTCCTACGGTATTAAGAACAAGAAGGGCTGTTGGAGTCATTTGGTTGAACTAGGCAAGTTCAGCTACTTTTCCCCAACTCGTTTAATGGAAGAACAAGGGGAGGGTTGCAGCACAAGTGGTTCTTCAATAATAGGCACTTGGAGCATCAAACATATAAGAGTTGGGGCCATCCTTCCCTTAAATTAGTATTTCTAGGTTTTTTGTAATTATCTTAGAGTTGCACCTCTTCAGCTCATCCCAAACACATATAGGATCTTGGCCTGTTTGAAGATGTTATATCACATCATGGGATGGGAATGCCCAAATTAGTATTTTAAGGATTTTTGTAATTATCTTAGAGTTGCACCTCTTCAGCTCATCCCAAACACATACAGGATCTTAGCCTGTTTAAATTTAAGCCTATTAGTGTATTTTTTTAAAAAAAAAAAAAACAATAAAATAGAACAAACTTGTTTTTTGTTTCTCAAAAAATTACTGTTGTAATGTCGCTATCTTTTGAAGTTAACAAAATAAATATCTTTTTATTATTATTATAAAAAAAATGTATGATATTTCTAAAAATGAAAACAATTAGAAAATTAAAGTAGGGGCTTTTTCATTTACCACTAAACTAAAATTATTAACAATAGATTTTAAATATTATTAGATTTTTTTTTTACATAAATATCACTTCAACTAAACATTTTTTTAATAAAAATAACGTTCTTTATTGAATAATATAAAAGAAATTAATTATATAACTAAAAATATACATAAGTATAAAAAATTATAGTTGTTTGTGTTGTTTTCTCAGAGGTTTCAACACTCTTTCTTTAGAATTACATTAAGGATGGCCTATTGATTTTTCGGAGTTCAAAATTAAATAATTACAAAAAGGTTATCCTGTTGCGTAAAGTATTTTGCTGTGTCATTATAATGTATGAATCATAAACTATTTCTATTTTTTTGAACTCATGAACTATTTCTATTGAATTATTATAATTATTTTCATTTTGTATATATATATATTTATATTATATAGCATCGAATATTCGAAGAAAAAAGGACTAATTTATTAATGATGGGGTTTCCATTAAATTTAGTTTTTTGAATATTAAGCTAGTGAGAAGTAGAAGTGTTTTTATGTGTAGTAGTGAAAGTGAAAGTGGGCCATTTCTTTTTTTAAAGACCACAACACCATTAATTGTGATTGTGGTCCCTCTCAATTGCTCTCCACTTATATCACCTCCCAATAAAACCTCCTGCTAAAATTCAAATAACAATATTATGAATAAGCTCATATGCTATTATTATTATTTAAATAGGACAGTCAATGTTAAAAAAGAAAAAAAAAACAAAGAAAAGCTGTTTGAACTATTATCTTTTCCTTAATTAATTACTCTCTATAGTTCTCTTCCATTGCCAGCTAACCTAGAAAAATGAAATAAAAAAACTACAATACAAGCTTATATATTATAGAAATTTTTACATGAAAAATCTATTTTACACAATTTATTACAAAATTACTCACACATGCCTATGACTACATTTTTACTTACAAAGTTGCTTTTATTACACAATTACCACTTACTCATCATTCCATGCATACACGTGTGCTCTCCCCATCCATCATCAATCAAATCCTACTCTCTTCCCTCTCTTTTTTCATTTTCTTTTCATTTCATTTTCGATTCTTCATTTCTGTTTTCTAAGTTCATTTGAATTCAAGTAACCTCCATTAACCACCCATAATTTATCACGTTTTTCCCTCTTCTTTTTGGTTCATCCACGAATTTTCAACTTCCTCTTAGCCCACGATTTAGCAACTGTTTTTCCCTCTCTGTTTCAGTTTTTTTCAATCTTATTTATAAGATGGCAATCACTCGTTCATCATCATCCCCTTCTCCAGTTCTCAAACAGAAATCAAAAATGGGCAAGAAATCGTTGGCCAACAAATCCAAGGGTAAACGCCCAATCATTGAAGATTTTGATTCTGATTTTGAAGCTCCAATGCCCAAGCGTGGGAGACCCCATTCTTCGAAGAAAACGAAGCTCAACTTGGAGGAGCACACGGTTCCAGAAATTTCTGGGAAAAAAACTATTGCACATGCTGAAGATCGGACTCAGGTTGGTTTTTAGTTTTATTTTCGTTTCCCCCTTTCCTTCATTTATACTTTACCCAGATTTTGGCGTTTTTATGTTCATTCTGCTTTGTGTAATTTTAGGGTTTCATTTGCGCATTTTGTTTCATGTTTTTAAATTTTTTAGTTATTTATTGTTGGTTTTGAACATTTCATTTGATTCTGGTCTGGGTGTTGTTCTTTAATTTGGTTTTGTTTTCTTTATTTTCAGTGTTTTTTTGTGCTTACAGGTTATGTGTTTTGTTTTCGTTTTTAGTGTTTTCAATCAGTCGTCTGTAGTTTCTTATCAGTTTTTTAATAGTTTGTTAATGGTATGTTTTGACGTGTTTTCGATTTTCATTAGGTTTAGTTGTTTGCTGTTATATTTTAGGTTTCAAAACGATTTTTAAATCTTTGCTCTATATTTTTCTATAGTTGTATATGTTTTGTAGTTTGTTTGTTGTTTTTATATAGTTTTATTGTTCTTTTTATACTGTATTTTTCGATTTCCTTTAGGGTTAGTTGTTTACTGTTTTTTTTTATGTTTCCAAACGATTTCAGGTCTTTACTGTTTTTTTCTGTGTAGTTGTTTGTCATTGATAGTTTGTTTGTAGTTTGTTTGTAGTTGTATTACAGTTTTCATACTGTTTTATTCAGGATTTATAATTTATTTTGGCCATTTTTGTTATGTTGCAGGTTTGGGACTGTAAATTTAGTCCTTCTGATTTTTACAGATCTAAATGTGTATGCACCAGTGTTTATTCCGTGATAGATAATATTAAGAACACTTTATCTGTTAATTTGCTTTCTTTGTTTCGTCAAACTCAGTTTGGGCATTTTCTGGATATGCCTGAGTTTGTTTTTCATCCGCAAGTCGTACATAGTTTATTACTAAGGGAAGTTTTACAGCCCAATCCTAAAGAGTTTTGGGCTAAGGTTGCTGGCCGTTGCATACGGTTTAGTGCCGAAGAATTTTACCTGATTTCTGGTTTAGATTGTTTCGGTGATTGCAACAAGTTGTTGTTTTCACAGGAAACAAATCAATTGGTAGAAACATGTTTCCGTGGTGTAAAAACTATTGACCACAAAGCCATCGAGGATGCTTTTTTGAGTAGTCGGTGGGGTTTGGATGAGTCTATTGGTTTGAAAATGGCTGTTTTGTATTTCATTCAGTGTTTTCTTCTTAGCAATACTCCTGACAAAGAAGTGTCTAGGTTTGTTCTAGATGTAGTTGATAGCGGTCGGTGGGATGAGTATTGTTGGGGTAGGGAATCATTTGAATTGACAATTGACTCATTCAAAGGTAGGATCGAGCATGGGATCATTATGAAAAATAGAAAGGCAGAGAAGGGAGGCCAATATGATGGCTGGTATAGGGCATTGGGATGTCCTTGGGTTTTCACGGTTTGGTTTTATGAATGTTGTCCTGCAATGGTGAACTCTTTCTGTAAGAGAGTTTCATCTTCTATTCCAAGGATTCTGAACTGGTGCAACACTATCGTCACCAAAAATCCAACCCTTCGAGACTTGAAGGGCAAGATTTTTGATTTACCTTTGGAGAAGGTAATTTACAGTTTCTTTACTGTTTCTTTACTGTTTCTTTTCAGTTTTATTTATGTTGTTATTTTTTGGTTTTTCCAATTGTTTTAATTTTTTTCATATTATGTTTGATTATGCTGTTCAGTTGAAGATAAAAGACATGCGTCCTACTGATGAAGAGAGGCGGCAGCTTCAACTTGACGGTTTATTTCTCGATGAATCTATTGATGACCGTGGTGTAGCGAAGCAATCCTTCGAGGGTGGGTCATCTTCAAAGAAGTCTGATTCAGCAGATATTGATTGGATGAAATCTAAGCTGGAGATGCTCATTTCGAATCAATCATCGTTGGCCGAGGACTTCATTTCATTGAGGTGTTTTGTTGATTTTAATTTCAAGTCCGTAATGACTGTAATTAAGGATATCCAGGAGAAGGTTAATGCCATTCATCGTCGTCCTTCTGATGAGGTATTTATTCTTATTTTATTGTTTAGGTTTTTTCATATTTTTTTTTAAAGTTTCTTTACTGTTTTATTTAAGTTTCATTTATGTTGGTTGATACAGGGAAAGTCATCGGATGAATTAGTAACTCAAGATTCTGATGATGATGCTGATGATGATGATGATGATGATGCCGAGGATGATGAGAAGCAATTGCCTGATCCAGAAAATATTGATTCCGACTCCGACGATGGTGGTGAGTTGGTTAAAGTTGGTGGGGATGCTGATGATGCTGACAAGGCTGTTACTGCTGTTCCTTCTGCTGATGTGAATCCATCTGAGGCTGTTGGAGGGAGTGATAAAAATGTTAAGGATGTTGAGAAGCCGAAGGGCGATGAGTCTCGATTGAAGGGGGACGATTTCTTTGATGGGTTGAGCCAGCTTGAAATAGATGATGATCAAGTTGTGTTGGCTGGCTTGGAGGCTGTTGGTAAAATCCATGTAAGTTTACTTTTAATTGTTTTCAAGAAAACTAGGTTTCTTTTTGGTTGCTCATTAGTTTCTAGTATGTTTTGCAACTGTTTTAATGCATTCTTTCTTTTTTAGGTCCCCGCACCCAATCCAGATGTTGTTGGTGAAAAGTCAGATGCCCTTCATACTGATGAAGAAACTGAGGACACTGTCTCTGATACACCTCTGTTGGATAAGAGGAAGCGTGCTCCGGCCTTGAAATCTCCATTTGTTGATTTCGGGTCTGCTGATGTCGGGAGCACTCCAATGGAGCTTATGTCCTCAGGTTCTCAATCAGCTGAGGATGATAGGGATTTCAAAATGGTGACTTATGTGAAGGGCCTTTATGCTCTTAATGATGCTTTTGCTGATCCCGTATCTACCAAGATTGAGGCAAAATTTGACGCTTGGATTGGTGAAGGATTGCTTAAACATCCTAGGTGACTGTTTTTATTAATCTGTTTTTGTATTATGTTTTTTTTTTCCAGTTTTATTCCTGTTTTAATGCTATTTTTTTGCTGTTTTTTTGTTGTTGTAGGCATTATAATTGTTATGAAGACGGCACAAAGAAATTTACCCCGGGTTTTAGGCTAGGTGTTGATTATGTTGAGGATAAAACTTGGTTTTATCATTTGGCCACATGCGACATGTTTATGAACGACTCGGTAAAGTTTCTAATTTATATTGTAGTTATGATAGTTTGTTTTCAGTTGCTTTATAAATGTTTTTTAGTTTTGATACTGCATTGCAGTTTTTTTACAGTTGTTCAACCTTTTTCATTTGTGTTTCTGTGTTGTTTTTTTTCTCAGCATATGAACACCATATTCTATTACCTTCGAAAAAAAGGTAAATATTCTTCCGCTGTGACGTTGAATTTCGCAACTACTGATTGTCTGTTTGATGATTCCATCCAAGCATTGTACCACAAATATAACAAGGCCAAGTCAATGAAGACTAAGATGTCACACATTCACGCTGCCCACCCAATAGCGCATTACATCCGAGGTATGCGCATGCCCTGTTCCAAGCCTTGGTATGAAGCCGATCATGTGCTATTCATCATCAATTTAAGAAGGGAAAGTCATTGGGTTTTTGGGCGTCTTGACTTGAACGAAGGGACGTTGTTTCTGTACAATTCTTTGAGGACCGCGAAGATGAATGCCGCAGCTAGGAATGCGATGAAGGCTTATTCCGTGTTGCTGCCTTTGTTTTTCGATTTACTTGGGTTCTGGAAGAATAGAGCACAAGCTCCCGCCTCGCTCGACCCTACAGCTCCATTCAGAATCGTGGAGCTTAGTGGTCTTGCGTCTCAGCAGAAGAAGTGAGTGTTTCTTTTAAGTTTCTTTTATGTTGTTGTTTAGTTTCTAAACTGTTTACTTTTTCTTTCTGTTTTTTATAGTGATTGCGGGGCATATGTTGCTGCCTTTGCTGAATTCTTTATCCACGAAAAGGATGTCCCTGCAGACTTTGACATCGAAGTTTATCGTACCCGACTTGCTTCACTTTTCTTCTCGTACGGCCAAAGGAAAATTGACGAAAGCATTGACAGCGAGGATGAGAAGCAAAGCAAGTCTTCTAAGGCATCTAAATTGAAGAAATAGGATCTTTTAATTTGGTGGCTCTTTTCTGTTATTTGTTGAATCTATTACCAGACAATTTTTAGTGTTGTTGTTTCAATGTAGGTATTATATTTGATTTTATACTATGTACCTGGTTTAAAACTTTTAGGATATTTGACATTTACTCCTTATAATATCTTTATTGTATAGGTTTGTATTTCCCAAAGTTGTTTGTTTTTTTTAATTGTTCAAGTTCTTATATACGGTCGCACAACTATGGAGAAACTATTAACCAACTGAATACAAACTATGTTTTTATTTTTCCTAAATTGTGCTATGAATGTATTTTTATTCTTCGTATTCCATTAATCCTTTTCCCTTTATTCAAGTTATGTTTTATCAATTATTCAAGTCATTCCGGTACTTAATATTTTACAAAGGGTCGCAACTGTAACAAAACGATTTTGAAACTATTAAAAAACTGTTTCAAATTTCATAAAAATGAAATCCCATGTATTTAGAACATCACAGATCAACCTGTTTGAATTTGCACACAAAATTAAACAATTCAAATATTTCATATGTATCTATTTTATTGCTTGATTGTTGCATGTCTTTCGATTGTGTCCGTGTTGTCCACATTTGCTGCACCTGTTATGTTTTTTTGTATCCCATTCAGATAAAAACCTTCGTTTCCTTGGTCTTCCAGATCTTATTTTTTGGTTTGGTGGTAGAACAATGATATCTTTTATGTTTTGTGGCACATCCCAAGTTGTGTGATTGTGTACCGGATATGTTGAGCCGTTGTATGTTTCAAGCCATGTTCGCGTGGTGTAATAACCCGAACAGTAGTTGTAAACATTCAAGTTCATCTCTTTTATAACAGCAAGCGCATGAGCACACGGTAACTCATCAAGTTGGAATCTGTTGCAACTGCATGTTTTCTCCTTGAGGTTGATGACCCATGATCTGGTTAGTTCAACGACTTCGAACATGGTCTCGTTTATTGGTTTTACCTGCGGATTAAGTGTAAAACTGTTAATATGTATAACAACGACAAACAAACTATTAAGAAACTATAATGCAACTAAAATATTAAACATTTCATTACATTTTCTGTCAATGAGTCCACAAAGTTGTCGACTAATTTCTTCTCTGCTGTAGGTGTTAAAAATGTTGTTGTTTTCTGTGCTTTTTTCCTGTTTGTGTATGTCCATTGTTAAATCAATGCTCTCAATGACTCCATTAGTGTTGTGATTGGTAGCTCTCTAGCTGCCAAGTTTGCTGCATTTAGAGATTCAGCAATGTTTGAAGTCATAGTTGAATACCTGTTGTTTTTGCAGTGGTATCTTGACCATTTGTGGTATCCAACTTGTTGTAAATATGGTCTTACACGGATGTCCAAGCTGTCCAACTCGCTCATATGGTATTCAAATTTCCTCTCTGTGTATGCTTCGTCGCAGCGAAGAATGGTTTATCCAGCTTGCTTGCATTCTTCTTGAAGGTTGCTTTTAGGTTGCTTAACAGGTGGAATACACAATAGCAATGTGTGATTTCTGGAAATACTTGACAAGTTGCCTTACTTATGCTCTCATGTCTATCTGAGATCAAGCACTGTTCCTCTCTAATCCCATATGTTTCTCTCACTTTTGTGAAAAACCATTGCCATGAGTTGTTGTTTTCTGAATCCACAACAGAAAAAGCTAGTGGAAAAATGTGCCCATTTGCATCCTGTGTACAAGCAGAGAGCAATGTACCTCCATATGTTGATTTAAGGAAAGTTCCGTCAACAACTATTATAGGTTTGCATTTCTTCCATCCTTTTATTGATGCATCCAGTGCGACAAACAAGTACTTGAAGCTGTTGTCATCCTCTGTTTCCATGTGCACTATTGTTTCGGGATTAGTTTTTTGCAACATGTGCAAAAAACCGGCGAACTCCGTATGATTCGTTGGCTTTTCCTCGTAATTCTTCTTGCGCGTGCTCTTTGCTTCTCCATGCTTTCATGTAGTTCATTCTCACCCCATACTTGTGTTTCATTTCTCCTCTGATGTCTTGTGGCGTTTGAGTTGTTTTTATGTTGGTGAACCGTGGCTTGATGTAGTTTCCAATCAATTTCGTTGTAGCTTGTCTCTTGTCGGAAAATCTGATGTTTAGATCACAAGTGTGTATCACCTTTCTGTCGTACTTTCGAATGATGAATGACTTTGTTGGCCCGTTTCTGGATGCTGTTAGTGCCCACTTGCATTTTGGATCCAAACAACAAATCTTGTATGTTCTTGCACATGATTTTTTAACTCTGAATTGGAAGTTGTTCCTAATTGCATAGAAACCAAGCACACTCTGCAGTGTTTCTTTGTCTTTGTATATTTGTGCTTCTTCTATTTCAGGATGATGCGGATCTGTGATTAGTAGTTCGTCATAATCTGTGATTTCTGGTTCCTTTTTTCTGTTGTTTTCCAGTTGCTCAACCATCTCCTCTGCCACAAGTTTTTCATAGTCCATGAAGTCAAAACTTTCTCCCCCAAATTCCGGTACTGTAGCTTCAATTATATGTTGTTGATTTGTTGAGTCTTCTGTTGTTGCTGCATTGTATTCGATTGGTTGGAAGGCGCTTGTATGTGTAATTAATGAATTGTCATTTCCCAAGAATGATGCATCGATGGTTGTTGTTGGTTTGTTGATGAGATTCACACACATTGGGTATGTTGTGAAGTCGGGGTCTTTCAGTTTGAGTTGTATGTAGAAATGCAGGCTTTGATCATCCTTTATCCTCAATGGTTGGTATCCTTCCTTCACTTGATATTTCAGTTGCAAAACAGTGTTTTCTTGGTTGCACTCCAGGACATCTTTGAGTTTCTGTTGCAATTCTTCATAGTTACAATTGGCTGAAATGTAATGTCCACTGGCTTCATAATTTTCATAATTCATTCGATCATCGAATTGTCCATTGTAGAAGACTAGGAATGGAATGTCTTTCCTTTCCTGTGTTTTTGCAATGGTTATTAGTCCGAGGCAACGAATTTTAAAACTGGTTTGATTCTGTTATGAAATAGAGTACAAACTTACTTCTATCTCTGTCCCTTTGTTCAAGCATTGTATTTCCTGTCCTGATTCCTGATTTGGCCATTTTTTGGTTGCTAATAAACTACAAAGAAACGAGAATAAAACTATTAAGAAACTTCATTTAAATTTTGGGAAACTAACCATTTCTCAAACTGTTCTGTCCTCTATCTTTTCCACAATAAATTCCTGCAAAAAAACGTAACGAAACTATTATTAAATGATTATGCAACTGTAAACCAACTTAAAAACCACAATTCTATCCCCAAAATTACATAGTTCTTACTCATTGTCATTTTTCATCATGTTTATTCGAATCAGATCGATTTACAACTATTATAAAACTAATTTGCTACCATTAACATAAATCTTACCTTGAATATATGCTAGCTCTTGGTACTTGTCATTTGACACTTCTTCATGATTTCTAAACCATTTTCAAACGATAATGCAACTGTAAGCCAACGCAAAAAAAATTAAAATACCTTATTAGTATCCCTTGGTTCCTTAATCAGAATCAGTTCTTGTTTATTGGTTTTACCATATGAATTTCCTGTTGCACACCAGTGAATCAACCAGAATGCAACTAAAAATGCCGTGTATCATTGTTGAAATTTTTTTTCAGTTCATACCTTTTTTTTTTGGATTTGAGGGGGAGCTCCAGATCTGTTCAATACAGATTTACATTGCTTCAATCTGCATTTTCGACGCTCGTTTGAGTGATATTGCACTATAAAAACCGAAATCAAATGTTGAATTTCAGTTTCTCCACGGTTGTCCTGCTCTTTTTTTTTTTAAAAAAAAATTTCTGTTTAGATCGTTGGATTTGTTCGTTTCCTATTGAAATTCGACGGGATTTACAGTTGTTTTACGTTCGATCTGGTTTCATTCTGGTTGCGTGGCCGACTGCATCGATGGAGCTTCATTCATCCTCTTCGTTTGTGACGTGCGGCTGAAGGTAAGGGCAAGTGGTATTTTTGTAATATTTTCATTTTGGGCTGTACAAATGTTCATTGGGCCGGCCCACAGTATTGTTGTAATATTTTTCCCTTTTTAGAATATTCCTGTTTTTTTCCCTATATTATACATCAAATTAGTGATTACTATTTTCTTTTGAAATGTGATTATTATTCTTTTATATACATTAATATTAGAAATTTTTACATGAAAAATTACTTTTGCACAATTTATTACCAAAATACTCACACACGCCTATATCAACTTATTTACTTACAATGTTGGTTTTATTACACAAATACCACTTAGTCATCATTCCATCCATCATCAATCAAATCCTACTCTCTTCCCTCTCTTTTTTTATTTTCTATCAATCAATCCATCATTTCACTCTCTTTTTTTCTTCTTTTCTTTTTATTTTTAATTTTATTTCAGTTTTTAATTTTTAATTTTATCTCAGTTTTTAATTTTTAATTTTTGATTTTATTTTCAGTTTTTAATTTTTAATTTTTTTTCCATAACAATTCTTCTTTTTTTTTTTATTTTTAATTTTTAATTGTAAAGCTAGTTTCTTATATATTGTTGCTTAGGTCTAGGATTGACTTCTATCAATCAATCCATCATTTCACTCTCTTTTTTTCTTCTTTTCTTTTTATTTTTAATTTTATTTCAGTTTTTAATTTTTAATTTTATTTAAGTTTTTAATTTTTAATTTTTTTACATAACAATTCTTCTTTTATTTTTATTTTTAATTTTTAATTGTAAAGCTAGTTTCTTATATATTCTTACGATGCAACGGACCTTGATAACATATGGAGCTACTGTGTAGAGAATAAAGCCAGAAAGAGTATAGACAACAAAAGCTAATACCTGAAGACAAAATCAAATAATAAAGAATAGTCGAAGTCAAGGAATGTGTTCTGAGAAATGAAAAATATTTTCACTGGTTTTAGGCACAATCTTAGGAAATCATTGTGCTTCTTATGTATGTTTGCTCAACAAATAATGCAGAGATTTCATTGTCAACGTTTCTGGGAAAAAAACTAATGTTGGTGCTGATGTTCGAACCGAGGTTTGTTTTCGGTTTCTTTTTGGTTTTCTTCCATATTTGAAATTTTACACCTTCTGTATGTATTTTTTTAATATGTTTTTTATCTAGTTGTTTCCTGTCCATTTTTATATCATCAATGGGTAACAATGAGATTTATCATGGATGTTGATGTTCAAAGAGTTTTCCCTGTATTTTAGTTTGTATACAGTTGTTTTGTAGTTTTATTATAGTTTTGCTACTTGCATATGTTATTTCACTATAAAATTAATATGCAACTATTTGCACAAAACTTACTATGTATAACTACTATTTCTTAGTCCCCATCAAATTAAATTCTTGCATAATATATAAACTATCATAAAACGATAATGCAACTATAAGGCAACTATTTGCACTTGCATACAGTTGTTTTGTAGTTTTATTATAGTTTTGCTACTTGCATATGTTATTTCACTATAAAATTAATATGCAACTATTTTGCACAAAACTTACTATGTATAACTACTATTTCTTAGTCCCCATCAAATTAAATTCTTGCATAATATATAAACTATCATAAAACGATAATGCAATTATAAGGCAACCAAAACAAAAAATAAATCAAAATGTAACTGTATATAACGTAGATGTATTATTCATGAGGTTTTTTTAAAAAATTTCACATCATACATTGTTTTGAATTTGGTGGGAGGTCCAGATCTATTTGTTACAGATCTACATTTCATGAATCTGGATTTCGATATTAGGGGGAGTTGTTTTGATCGAATAAAACAGAAAACAAATGTGTAATTTCAGTTTCTTCACAGTTTTTCTGATTTTTTTTTTCATCATTTTCAGTTTAGATCATTGCAGGTATTCTTTTCCAGTTGATTTTGCCAGAATTAATAGTTGTATTTTTCTAGTTTTGGTTTCATTTTGGTTGTTTTGCGGTTTTGAAACGAGCGCATATTTTCATCTTCATGGTTCGCTCTGTACAGCTGAAGGCTTAGTGCATGTGGTATTTTTGTAAATATTTGTATGTGGACTGTATAAATGTTTAATGGGCCGGCCCAAAGTATTTTTGTAATTTTTTTTTCCTTTTTGTATTTTTTTGTTTTTTTCCCTTAATATTATCGGTTTCCCTATATATATCTATATTGACCGTATGAGAGAGAGAAAAAAAAACTGTATGAACTATATTATTAGGCGCTAACTTCTCGTCAGTTTGCTCTCTGTTTAATAATTTCTTTCACAAAGACAATAATAATAATAATAATAATAATAATAATAATAATAATAATAATAATAATAATAATAAAACTGACAATACTATAAACCCACAGTTATATATTTATATCAATAATAAAATTGTGATATGATCTTAATACTCTATTATTTAATACATTTTATATATATATATGTTAATATTAATTTATATAATATTTCTTTTAAAAAAAACAAGACTACGGTACAAGCAATCTCCAAACATAAGCGTTGGAGCTGCCCTAAGTATCCGAGAATATATATAGTAAAGTGTAAACAAAAAAAAAAAAAAGAACAACTCAGCTCCTCCACTTCAGATAATCAAAGCATTTGGTGGAAGTTCTTTTGGAATCTGACTTTGCCCCCAAAAATCAGAATTTTTGTTTGGAAAGTGCTACATAACATCCTCCCAACAGCTGCTGCACTTTTTTTTTAAAAAAAAGTGTTAACTTCTGCTGAATGCTCTCTTTGTGCCTCGAGTTGGGAATCTATTGGACACGCTCTCTTTGGATGCAAGCATGCCAAAGCCATATGGAGATCTTCAAAGTTTCAGCTTGATTTTTCAAGGGCTCAAAACATGTTCAATGGTGATTACTTACTCAATTTATCAACAGTTTTGAGTCAACAAGATTTTGAGTTGATGTTATGTATTTTGTGGGGCATTTGGACGGATAGGAATAAAGTTGTACATGGGGGTACTCCACGGCAACCAGCTGCTATAGTCAATTATGCAGTGCGGTTCCTTGAAGACTTCACTCGAGCTAGGAAAAGTACTCCACCTGCTGCTGCTACCAGCAGTGAATTTCCTGCAACTTCATCTACTGCCACGGTTCAGCAGGCTGCTAAATGGCAGCCACCTCAATTCAATGGTTTCAAAATGAACGTGGATGCTGCTACAAATGAAGAACAGAAAAAGTTGGGTATTGGTGCTCTAATTAGAGATCATAATGGTACTGTTATTGCAGCTTTTTCAAAGGTTGTTCAAGGAAATTTTAGATCGGATGAGATGGAAGCAAAAGCTCTTTTCCACGCTCTCAATTGGGCATTGCAAAATCAACTTGCTATTACTCACATTGAAACAGATGCATTGCGAGTTTCCTCTGCTATTAATCATGCTTCTACTGATTTATCTTGTTTTTCTGATCTTATCACGGATGTTTGTTATCTTTTGTCTTTTTTTCCTCAGGTTTTAATTACCCATGTAAAACGATCTGCTAATGAAGCAGCACATGGTTTAGCTAAATTTGCTTTAGGGTTGGATGATGACATTAGTTGGATAGGAGAAATTCCCTATCCTATATTCTCTGTTGTTGTAAATGATTCTTAGTTTATAATAACAGTGAATTTTCCTAAAAAAAAAAAAAAGAAATTAAAAAGGGGTGGTGTATGAACTATGAGATTCTCCTTTAATTAATTCAATTACATAAGACCACCATGTACTTATCAGTTTGAAATTCAAATATATGAGAATGAGAATACGATCTAAAAGGTCACACTATGAGTGTCACTTTTGTCTCTATTTTTAGTTTTTTTTTTTATTTGTATGAATTATAAATTTTATTCAACTAGATCAATTCGGCCTCAATTATAACTAACATTAAAAAAGGAAATTGAATTCTAAAAAAATACAATCAGCATATCAACAAGACGCTCTAACTATAAAATGAGCAACCCGATTAGCAGATCATCATGTGACAAAAAGTAAAGAAACATCATGAAAAGAAAATAGAAGTTGTTTATAATTTTTAACAATACCACCAAAAGTGGATGACAAAACATTCAAATTTCTAACAACTTGTACTGATACTAGACAATAAGATTCGATAATACTAACACTTGGGAAATCACACTTCAACTATGAAAGCACTTTCTTTGAGAGCCACGTCTTCAACAATCTCTGGAAGAACTCGCCCAACCCGTAGTCCCAAAATCCCAGCCACGACCCGACCATGGTGATCTCAAACAACCTCACCAAAACCATGCCTTCCCTCCTCATCAAACAACACATCATTAATATTCACCTTGAGTAGTTTTTCATAACCTAGTTTAGACCATAGCTCAACTCCATCCAAAATATACCAAGTATCAAATGAAGGAAACAAACTTCTTTCTTGAGTTTTTCTCCATTGATCAAGAGTGATACGAGCTAAATTGACAACGAACTCCACCCAACATTTCTTACCTTTCCATAAGAATTGATTATGTGCGAACCAAATCGCTCAAACCAACATCACTGCATGAACACTTTGTTCTTCACCTAGCCATGAGAACGAGTGAAAGAACCAACCCCCAAACGACCTTGCATCAACTGGAACCATAATTAAACCCGCGACCGCAAATAATTTTGTGCAAAATCATAGGAAACTGAACGATGCAAAATAGATTCACCTGCTCCATGACAAACCAGACACAAATTTACGTGTTTAGTCTTCAATTGAACTCTCGTCGAAAGACACCCACTAGTTGCCCTCTCCATACATAATTTTTTTTTTTGCCTTTGGAGGAATTTTTAACTGTCAAAACTTTTTCTAAAATGCCACAATCTTCTTGTCCACACTACCATCTCAGTTTATCTGTAACAATTTAAAAGCACTCTTAACGGTATACTCGCTAGAAGAGTACACCTCAATACAAGTAGTCCTTGGAAACTGAATTAGAAAGAGGAATACAAAGAATATTGGCTGCCACTTTCTCTCACCAAACAAGTCTTTGACAACATTAACATCCCAAGTTCTCTAACCCACCACAAAAAGACTACTAACCATTTCACTGGCCAAATCTAGATCTAAACTAACTAGACTCGGAATTGAACCATTCAGAAGCCAGAATCATCAAATAAAAAAGTCTCCTCCACATTACCCATTCCCTTCCTTTCCCCCTTACGAATCAACTCTTTTACCTCATCAAGACTTCTCCAAATATAACTTGGATTACTACCCAAATCTACTGAAAGGAAGTTCTCCTTTTTAAAATACTGAGCTTTGTAGACTCTAGAAACTAAAGAATCAGGCTTAGTCAGAAACCTCCAGGCTTGTTACCCAACATAACCAAATTGAAATCATGAAGAGAGAGAAAACCTAATCACCAACCTCCTTACTATGCACCATCCTCTCCCAGCTCATCCATAAAATTCTTTGATAGGACTTCGTGGATGACTTCTACGAAAAATTAGACATGACTTGTTCCAACTCATGACATGTTCCCACAATCAAAAGGAAAATTCTCGTAGCATAATTGGGAAGAGTTTATTATTCCAACTTTGTATACGTTTTCTCATCTTCTGTTTCAAAAAACCCAATACAGTAGACTTGTTCCTACCCATTGTACTTGGAAGTCCCAAGTACATGCTATTCTGTTCAACTTCATTTATATTTAAAATAGCACAAACAGCCTCCCAAATAGCACTACTCACATTTTAGCTAAAGAAAGTAGTAGATTTAGTCAAATTAACCTTTTGTATTGACATCCTCTCAAATTTATAAAGAATCTCCACCACTCTTTGAGCGTCTCTTGTATTAGCTTGGACAAAAAGATAGCTATCATCACCAAACAACATATGAGAGATTGATGGAACACCCCTAGCTACACGACACCCCTTTATTAACTGATTTCCCTCATACCGTAAAAGTAACACCAAAAAATCTTCAGCACAAATAAAAAATAAGTAAGGAGGCAAATAGTCTCCTTTCTAATCTCTCGAGAAGGAACAATAGGTCCAATCTTATGACCACCATGAACAACATGATATCTCATCGTGGTGCACCCAATGTTGTGAAAAACCATGTTTTTGAAGCAGAAATCTAAGATAATTCCACTCCACCCTCTTATACGCTTTACTCATATTAAGCTTTGATGCCATGACCCCCTCCTTTATAAAAATCTTATGCTTCAAGTAGGGCATGATCTCAATGAAACCATGATATTATCAAAAATCAACTAACCCGATATAAATGCACTTTGTGTCACAAATTACATGTGGTAGCACCACCTAAAAATAGTTGGCCATAACCTTAGAAAAAATCTTATAAACCACGTTACACAAAGAAAGTGGCCTTAAATCACCCATCTCACAACTAAAAAACTAAGTTTTCTAAGTTATTTTAAACAGTTGGTTAAAGTAATCCCGTAGGTCTCTAAGACTGTTGCCTATTCGACAGTTAGAAAAGTGGGTAGAATAGGCAATTGTGCAAAATTGTTAGGGATAGTGAGCATTATAGGTGACGATTTTGCATCATCGCCTATAGTATAGGTGATTGTTTAAAACTGTCAACTATACTATTATTGCCGACGATTTTGCACAGTCGGATATATCATTACATGCATAGGAAAAAATCTTTAGATCTTCATCTTATTTGACGAGCACTCAAAATGGAAGTGAAATTTGAGCCACGACTTCACTGAAACAACAACCCTGAGATACCCGACGATCTATGAAATACAAAAATCTCAAAATTACATAAATTCCAAAATAAAAATAATGGAGACTAATTATTTTGTAAACCTACGGTCATTGAAAAAAGGAGGGGCCACCAACCCTCAAGATCTACTATCACGCTGAATGAGAGAGAGAAAGAGAGAACTTTATAGTGGTGGTGGTGGGATTTGTGGTATTGGTGGTGGGTTCCATCATGAGTTTAAAGGAGAGAGAGAGAGAGAGAGAGAGAGAGAGAGAGAGAGAGAGAGAGAGAGAGAGAGAGAGAGAGAGAGAGAGAGAGAGAGAGAGAGAGAGAGAGAGAGCAAGCTTCATGGTGGTGGGTTCCATCATGAGTTTGAAAAGAGGGAGAGAGAGAGAGAGAGAGAGAAGAGAGGCACGAGATCTGAAATGTCTGAACAAAATGATTTTTTTTTTTTGGATTTTTATAAGTTTAACATACTATCCCTAACGATTTAAATTCGTCCGGTATACTATTATTGCCGACAGTTTAAAACTGTTGGCTATAGTACACCAAACAGTTTTAAACCGTCAGGGATAGAGATAACTCATTTTTGAATTTAAAGACTGTGACTGTTTTGGACAGCCAGGGATCGTAAAATGACTATTTAAAACTGCCGGGAATAGTAGAGTATTCTTGATGATTTTAAATAGTCACTTAACTTTATTAGCGACAGTCCTCAGAAAAAATTGATTTAAAAACTAACGGGAATAAACCCTTTTGTAGTAGTGTCTCCGTAGGATTCTTGATTTTTTGAATAAGAGCAAGATTGGTGTCATTAATGCCAATTGGAAAGTCACCCGAAAAGAAAACCTATTGAACCAACTTCACCACATTTGCCCCCACAATATGCCATAATTTTTTATAAAATCCCAAACTCATCCCATCAAGACCTAGAGCCTTCCCAAGATGCATTTGAAACAAGGACCTATGAACTTCATCTTCCAAAACAGGTCGCACCAGATCGTCATTTTGAGAAGCTGAAATCAAAGCTTGAATATCATCAAGCAGGTTACCCCACTCAGTATCCGAGCCAGTAAAAAGACCATTGAAATAATCTTTTACTAGCTGAGGAAGCCCATCATCCCAAGTATACCAAGCGCCATTATCATCTTGCTGCTTAGAAATATGATTTGTCCTTACAAGAACTCACTACCGCATGAAAATAAATGACTATTTTTATCACCCTCCTTTAACCAAAATTGCTTTGCCCGTTGCTTCCAAAAAACTTCTTTTTGAGTTAGAATCTCATAAAACTTACATTTCTCTTCCTCATACAACTTTTGTGAATCAGAATCAATTTTTTAACGAAGCTTGTCTCAACCGTCTCTTACACTGCAACAATCCCTCCTTAAAATAACCGGTAACACTCTTACCCCAATCACTTGGAACCGCCCCACCTAGAAAATTTCTCAAAGAGATCTGCCTCCATACTACCCTCCCAAACATCCCTCACTAGCTGCTCACACATGGGCTCCCGTGACCATGATCGTTTTCAAATTTAAATTGCTTAACACATAGAGAAATGACCTAAATACATGATTCTAAAAAAATTAGACAATGATTTGAGGTAGACAACACGACCATGCATCCAAGATTACGAAACAAGAGCCTTATCAAGGCGAGCCTCAATCCATGCATCCGTACCACACGACCATGTTCCCATGTAAAAGTATATTTACTTAACTCAAAATCAAACAACCCACAATTATCTAGCATACCTCAAAATCCATCCAATAGCTAGTTAGGATACGCCCTCCCGGCCTTCTCTCGTCTCATCATTACTCCCCATATTATTCAAGATTACTAATAATACACCATGGAGGAGTAGAATGATTCTTCAGAGTACAAATCGAATCCCAAGTATTTCGTCCAAACCTTCTATTCAGCTCACAATACAAGCCTGTAAGCCTTCAAGCCTTCAAGCCTCCATACCCCCAACCGTAACAACCACATATTTATGTGGTTTTTCGAATAACCAAATACAATAGTCTCTTCAATATCCTTCCAGAACATAGCAATATCACCACTATGCTCTTGAGCATCAACAGGAAAACATCCTTCATAATTACTGTGAACCCTGAATCTTTCAACAACCTCCTTCCTACAAATCATCTCACATAAAAAAATAATTAAAATTGGATTTCTTTTGGATAATAAGATCCATAAAGAATTGGGTCGTGTGCATGTTCCCAAGCCCATGATGATTCCAACTTAGCGTACTCATTGCGTCAGGCGGGCCTGCTCCACATTCCGCCCCTCGAATACTTTTTGACCCCTCAATAGTATCATGGTCCATCACCTCACTAACAACTACAATCGGCACACCATCCCCCTCAACTCTTAACTTTTGTTTCTTTATCTCTACCAAATCAAGAACACCCTCATGCGACAATATTTCATCTACAATCAGCTCATTGACATGCAAAACCCTCACGACTAGCTATCACCCAACACCTCTTCCCCCACCATAACCTTACCCTTATTTCGTACACCATTGACAAAGTATCTCCTGCTTGCACCATCATCCCCAACCGGAACCACTGCCCCATCCCTCTCACGACCCTCTCCGGCCCCATAAACACCCAAACCATTCTCTCCCACCACCACCGGAGTCAAACGCAACAACATAGCTCCATTCTCCGTTTCTGTTTTTAGTATTTAAAAAATTACAACTAAATTTTTTTACATAATATATCTCACTAGTTTTTTTTTTAAAAAAAATTCTAAACAATTATTATTACGTTAATAAAATTTAAAATAATTAATTATTTTAATATAAAATACTTTGACTTATTTGATTTTGTTTTAAAAAATCTATAAAATACATATTGTTTGCTTTTAAATAAAATATTTTTTTAAAAAAATATTATAATTTAAGGGTGTGTTTGGTAACACTTTTTTAATTAATTTTTTGTTTTTAAAATTAGAAAAGTAAAAATATTTTCCAAAATTATCTTTTATAAAATAGTTTTTACTTTTTAATTTTTTTAATTAAGAATTAAAATTTTGAGAAAATCAAAATTTTTTTAAACAGTTTTTTTTTAATTAATATTTTGGACTCCGATCCCAACTTAGACATTGAAAATTGAATCCAAACCCGGGCCTAGACTTGGACCTGTCCCCAGTCTCGATCTTGGACCAGGCTTTAGACTCGACTTAAATAAAATCAATAAATAAAAATAAAAATAAAATTTACAAAACATATTTTTATTTTTTATATTTTTAAAATTAAAAAATAAAATTGATTATAAAATACATTTTTATTTTTCAAAAATAAAAATTTAAAAATAAAAATATTACCATAAGTCACCTAAATTATTTTATTTTTAATACAAAAAATGAAGATGGCTTACTCTTTTTTTTTTTATTATTTTTTGAGAGGTGGTATAATATATTTTCACTCCTCCCTGATCACCACTTAATTAGCCTTAGTGGGTTCAATGAAGATGGCTTACAGTAAAACAGAAATGCGACCTTGTAGAATTTTTCAATAATTATTATGTAAAAAAAGCCACCAAACAAGACACAGCCACGTGGGAGGGTCCAATAACAATAGAAAGGATGGGTTAACGTGACAAGACGTGATTGGACCAGCGCTGACAATACTTGTACGGAGAACCAAACCCCCATGTTGTGATTCAGAGCCCCTCGTACGGACGAGCCACTTAAATACTAAAAAAAACTCTTACTATATTAGGGTTTTTTATTTTATTATTATTATTATATAATGTTAATAATATTAGGGTTTTTTATTTATTATTATATAATAATAAAAGAGAGAGAGGAGGGTTCTTTTACAGTGCCCGAGGGTGCTCCAAACTCTCCCTGCAACCTCACGTTGGGAAGACTGTCCGCTCACAACTGGCAACCGACAAGAATGTTCGGTGTCTTTCCCTTCGCTCACTTGGCTGCCACCCTCCGCGGCCACCGCCCTGATCGGTTGTCAGTCACCCACCACCACGTGTCATCACGTGCTCTCTAAACCACTCAACTTTCTCTTCTTGTGCATCCATAGGAAGATTTTTCTTTTTATTTTTTATTTTTATTTTAATATATTATTGTTATTTTTTTTTTATATATATATTTTCTGATTGGATGAAGTAATAATGGGTTCACATGTTTTAGCATTTATTCGTTTTTATTTCTTTTTATGGGAGGTGCCTATTTTTTTCTCAAGTGTTTTCCAAAAAGAGAAAGAGATTAGGTTCTTCACACAACCTTGACTTTTCCATATTTTTAATGTTAAATTTACTACTTTATGTATATATATCTCTAGGGTTACTAGCTATATACATTGAAAGATTATTGAAATTTTATTAAATATATACTCGTTAATTTTCTTTTAAAAAAAATTGAGAAAAAAAAACCCAACCCTCTTCCCCATTTTTGCTTTCCTCAGAAAATTTCTCACCTCTTTTCTTGGCTCCCTAAGATGAGATCTATCCAAACTTAGCAATAAAAGAGGATGAAAAGAAAAATCTCATCCTTTGTGTGACTTTCCTTTTTTCGTTAGATTTAAAGTTGGCCCCTTTTTCTATTTTTGGAAACTTTACATCTGGGTTTAATCTCTGATTAGATCAACTAAATTTTTAGTTTTTCTACTCAAATCCATAGTTTTCTCTACTGTGGTTTCCTTCTTCTCAGTTTTGCCATATACACATATAAATAATAGGTTATTAATTTGGAGGATAATAAAAATGGTTAGGGGGAAAACTCAGATGAAGCGAATAGAAAATGCAGCAAGCAGGCAAGTGACCTTTTCGAAGCGTAGAAATGGCCTTTTGAAGAAGGCGTTTGAGTTATCAGTTCTCTGTGATGCTGAAGTTGCACTTATAATTTTCTCTCCAAGAGGAAAGCTCTATGAATTCGCAAGTTCTAGGTACGTTGAAACCCCCTTTCTTTTCTTTATTTTTTCTTTTTTTGCAAAGATTTATCCTCATGAGATCTCATCCCTTTAATCTATATATTACTGGATATATATAATGTGATTATATGTATTTTTCCATATATTTTAATCTATTTTATTTTATTTTTGGGGGGATTTAAGATGAGTCATGAGTAGTGTACGAAATTGAGACATATATAGCTGGAAAATAGTGTACTAGTCTATTAAAACTGCAGCCTTTGAGGTCATATATCATCCACACATCAATGAGGTTCTGATGATATTTTCTCCTTTTTCTTAATTCCATTCTTAGCCTCTGTGATTTTCTTTTTGTGCGTGGTTTTTTCTCATTATAATTAACTCATCTTTCACTGATTCCACGTATTAATTTCTTATAAAGAGAGACTAAGAGTAGGTCAGAAAGTCAACTTGGTTTATCATTACTTAGGTATTATTAGAAAAATTTAAAGTAGTGAAAAGAAACATCATTATATGTACACTCTTCTAATATGTATTACCTAGCCTGAAACTGTATAAGTATATTATGAGCTGTAATATTCCAAAGACAAATTGGGTTTTTTATTTTGAAATACTTAACAATGAGAGATTATTGTTCATCAGATTAAAAAATAAGATTAATTACACGGTGAACTTACCAAGGTCTATTAATAACCAATAAAAAGCCAAGAAGATTACCTGGTTATAAAAGAAGTTATTAGCTTAAAGTAGTGTTATAAAACAACTGATGATATTGCTTAAAAAAAGATGACATTTTTTAGTTAATTTACTATAGCTATAATACATATTTACAAGTGACACAATTAATTAACTCTTGGAATCTTATTTACTGTTTTCAAAGAGGTAACTCTGGGAAAGAGACTGCATGCTGTACTTTGAGCTCTTATTACTATTATAATTTCTACCATTATTTCCTTATATACTGTCAAAAATAATTATAAAAATATATTTTTACTTAAACTTATTAATATTGGTTATTATGAAAAGATGTGTTGCATTTCTTCCAACACTCCTGATCAGTCTCTTATATAACAAATATTTGATATATATTTACACGACTTAGTTATTTGTTGTTCATAAAAAAAAAAATGGAAGAGAGACTTTGTAATATGTGTAAAATATTGTTACGTACGTGTGTTCTGATTATATTTGAAAAGCTCGTCTATCAATGAAATTAATGTATTCAAAATTTATATTATATATATAGTTACTCCAACTTTTTCAATGTTTTCACTAACCTCTTAGGTTCCAACCAAAAATATCTGAAGTTATTTAAAAAAAAAAAAAGGAAAGAAGATATTCCAAACCAATAGGACTTTTAATATATACAATTAAACTTTTAATACTCATTGTTTTCAGCTTTAATCTAGCTAGCTATCTATAGCTGTACTGTGTCTAATAGCTATTACTAGCTATATAGCCTCTCTCTCTAGCTAACATATGTAAGCTAATATACATATGTTTGTTTGATATTGAGATTTTCTGCTTGTACTTAATCATTTACATATACACACATAAATGATTCTCACTACCTAAATCAAAATAATTAAACAAAAAAACTTTACTTATATAATAAAGTTCTAAGAGACGTAATAGAAAGATTATCATTTCTCATACTGAGAAGAAGTATACGGATTAATGACGTTTGTACTCTTCATCTTTGAACCTTTATTGACCATATGATATCAATTTATTTTTTCTTTGATGAAATTATATGATATCGACTTTTGAAAAATCTTTTGTTTTATTACAAAATTGACAGTTTTCTAAAGAGGGTTCATATTTTTAAGTATAACAATTAACTTCTACATTGATTTTACATTTATATAGAATTTTAGCTGGTAAAGTCTAGCGTTAGTTAATCACAGTAGTATAATAATCAAATATTTAGTTCTTGATGAGTTAACGTTTACTTTTTTCAACTTTGGGTTGGAAGATTCGAACTTGAGATTTTTTCTGTGTGAGAAAAAGTATAAAATTACTAGGCTATATATGTTTATGACCACTTATATTAATATTTATTGAGTTCTTATTTCATGGTTTGATGTATCATGTCTAGCAAGGGATATTATAATAAGATCTTAGATATCATGCACGGGGAATATATTTACATCTAACTCTACTTCTATGCCATTCCTTTCACAAAAATGATTCATATATTTTATTAGATTGTATGCATGTTCATTAATGGATGGATAGATTCTGATATTGAACTAAATAATTAAGTATAGAAAAGTAAATTGTAATGATTTTCAATTAATAGTATATAGTCCCAATATTAAATAAATTTATTTGAATTGACACGTAGGAGGTTGTTAGGTACCCCTGAAGCCTTTTAACATTTCTCAATATTACTTTAAGTTACTTTTTGGTTAATTCATTTCTACGGGTTTTCTAGGAGGGTGTTACGATGTATATGTGTAGTTGCTTTTTTTCTTTGCATATATATTAGACCTTATAAAAAAAAAACCCAGCCATAGGAATAGTTTTTGCTTTCTGTCTGTTAGGGGGTTGCACCCTTTTTTGCTTCCATTTATCTTTGTTTGGCTTTTTTGCTCTTTAGTTTTGGTTAATGAAATTTTCAGTTATGAAAAAAAGAAAAAATTGTTTTTGCTATTTGGTTTGTACTTATGATAATAATTTCTTTATCTGTTATTTGGGTTAATGTCACTCATTATTGTAATACATTAATTGCATGTGTTCCTACTTTGTTATAAATAGAAGAATACTGTCTTTAGTGTGACAATTTTTTAGTCACAACATAATTTTTTTGTGACTAAATGTGACTTTCAGTCACAATAAAAAATTATTTGTGATTAAAACATAACATTTAGACACAAGTTGCCACTATTTTAGTTTTAGCCACAATAAGTATTGTAACTAAAAACACATTTAGTCACAATAAATTGTAATTTTTGTGACAAATACCTTAAGCCACGGACCTTTTAGTCACAACATAAGAATAATAATTTACAATTAGTCACAACTTTTTTACTTTTAGTCACAAATTTTATTGTGACTAAAAGTACAATTTTTTTGTAGTGTCGATCAGTTATATATATATATTAAAAAACATATATATAGTATATATATATTAATTTAAATATTTATGCTAAATATAATTAATAAATAACTAGATAAAAAAACTCTCTTTGGGTTACCCTATAGTTGTAGGCCGATTCCTCAAATATATAATAAATTTTTAGGTGAATATTAAACTAATTAAGAATGTGTTGTATATATGTATTTCAATTATGGGTAAATTGCGGTATAAATATTTAATGTTTTAGATTTTATACACTTAAATACCTAATATTTATTTTTGGAGGCAAAAATACTTAATGTTACAATTCTCTTACACCGTTACTACTATTTCTGTTAACTCATAAATATAGACCCGTGAAGGGTTCAGATGCATTACATTTATTTTTATTTTATTTTAAAACTTAATATTCTTAATATCAGAAATTAAATGATACTTGTTCCAAAAAAAAAAAAGAAAACCAATTCTCATAACAATTTTCACATGATACTGACACTTTAATTCGATAATCATGTTCCATATACTGCACTGGTTCACTCAGCTATGGTAATTTAGTATTGCATCTTTTTTTTTAATAAGTAGTATTTAGTTTTTGATATTAAGAATATTAAATTTTAAAATAAAATAAATAAATATAATGCATTTGAGCCCTCCACGTGTCTATATTTATGATAAGTTAACGGAAGTGGTAGTAACGGTGTAAGAGAATTGTAACATTTAGTATTTTTGCCTCCAAAAATAAACATTAGGTATTTAAGTGTATAAAATCTAAAACATTAAGTATTTATGCCACAATTTACCATTTTATATTAATAATATACCTTAATTATTAATTCTCATCAGATCTAGAGAGAAATGAGAATGATATACATTGTCATTCTGTCGAAACTCGAAACTAAAATCTTTAATTAAGTCATTGTAATATCTAATTATAGACTAATTATGTGTACATATATACATGCATCATGCATACATTCATATTTCAAGTACATATATAATATTGTAGTATAATATCTGATGATTGTTTAATAGGTGAAAGAAATGTTTCACGTGGTTTCCAAGCTTTTTCATTGATCAGAATTACATGGGTATTAAGGTTTTCAATTTTAGAAGGTTGATATGCTAATCAAATTTAATTAAGTGGGGTAATAAGCTATGGTTTGAGAACTATCAACTTTTTCCAAAATAAATTGTATAATGTCCAAACAACTCCCCTTAATTTATTATATACATAAGTAAATCTTGTATTCTACATTATTCACTTTTATTTCTTGCTTCACTTTGTTTTCTTCTTAACTACTTAAACCTGATCAATTGAGTTAGACGAAAAGAGAAACTATAATCTTATAGAGATAAGCGTTTCTATATGTTGTTGGAATTGGAACACTATTTCTTTGTTTCTAATAAGATTATAAGTTTCTCTTTTAAAAACGAATTGTGTACTTATTGTTTAATTAATAATCTCAAGTGACATTAACTCAATTATTAGATGAAACTTAGAATATTGTAGTTTCTATATGATTGTCCGAAAATCAATAATTATACTTTTTTTTTTTATTTGATATTAGGGGAGAGAAATTAAAACTTGAACCTCTTCTTAGTTTCAAATCACCACTTATTCCTATGACCATTTTTTTTTTCTTTTGTTGATTTTGGTAAAGATTTTTTTTTTTATTAAAAAAGATTATATATATGTTCAAAATATAAGAAAAAGTTTAAATTAATGAACATAAAATATATTTATATTAATGTTTATTGAGAATAATTACCGAAATTGGTAGGAAAGTATATGTAATATAAACCAATTCATCTTATATCAGGTATTGACAATTATTTAAACAAATAGGGAATTACGTTTTTTTTTATATGAATACTTAAGTTGACATCAAGAGAAACCATCAATATATTACTTGCATATTATTGTATGTAAAAGTATAGTTATTGACTTGACCAACACCAATACATGACAAAAAAACACAATGTGAGAGTGATGATTACAAAATAAATAAATACTTGGTTATACCTAAATATAGTGAGTGGCGTACACATCCAATGCAAATTACACTTTAGTCCAAACCACATGCACTGGCTAGCTAGTGCAATTGACAGTGAATACACTCAAATCTTTAGCAACTGAAATCAAAAACCCCCATTTTAGATCCTTACATCACTCAAATAAAGTTTCACAGTACATAACTCTAGAAAGCTTTAGAGAGAACATAACAAGTAATAATATATATGAGCTTTTGATTGTCCCAAAGGCCTAGCCTTTTACCGGCTCTAATCCTAGAAAGACTTCGTGAATTAGTTGTAAAACATATGTAACTAACTAAATTATATTTGACCCTTGATAAGATCACATATACACAACACAATTATGCAAGAATAATAAGATTAGCAACAAAAAAAAAAAAAAAACCAAAATTAGTTAGATTCACATATTGAAGGTAGCTGTTACACTAGGAAAATGGCATATAGACTTATTAGTAATTTATTAGTGTTTTCTTAATTTTGTATTTTCAATTTAGTATAAATATGTAATGCGATTTGACTTAATGATTATGAATGCGAATTAAGAGTTTTCATATTGGAGATTGATACTGTATTGTATCACTGGTGGCCTCCAGAGAGCAGCGTGTTGCCTGAGTTGAGAGAGTCAGAGGTGCCTTAGCCGATGTGCGATAGTGTATTAGAGTTAGTTTCACATTATTTATGTGTGAAAATAAATCATCATATATAAGATGAATGAACCACCCTCCCACTGTTAATTGGTTTTAAGAAAAAACCTCATTCACCTATCTCAAATTTTAACATAACGCTCAAACACATCTAATTTCTCCATTTGAACATTGAAATGATGTTGGAGATGCAACTCCATCACCTTTAACATATCAGCAAAGATTTTGTTAAAGGTCCTCATGGCAAAAGGTCATCTCTCAATGAAATCTCTCACCAAAACACTCTCAATGAAAGCACTATGATAGAACACAGTCTTCAAAACCGTAGTCATTTCCAATAGAAAATCACCTAGGTGGCCTTTGATTGGAGGTAATGGAATGGAAACAATTTTCATTTCATTCCTTTGTTTAGTTACATTTTACTAAAAGGGGATGCGAATCAATTGTATGAGATTGATTCCCATTCATTTGTTTACTAAATTTTGAAATGGGAGAAACTAATGGAATCCACACAAATTTAGGAGAAAATAAAGAGAAATGTTCTTCTTCCATTTTCATAAGGAATACTTTTCCTTTTCCTTAACTTATTTTATATTCATTAAGAATAAAAAAGAGAAATATGCCCTTCAAAAATATATAAATAAAAAATAATTACATGTTCTAACAATGATAATTTAGTCAAATTAAGTCATTCCGATTACCTATCCTGATTATGTAAACAAAATAAAATGAATATGATTTTCTTTCCGGTTAGTTTAGTAAACAACAAAATAAAATATTGTTTCCGATTATTTTATATTTTAATCCGATTGATTTCTTCCATTGATTATTCTGATTCCAATTACAGTTTAATAAACGCGCCATTAAAGTAATGGAATGTCATTCTAATGGAATGACCTTTCCACTATTTTGGTAGAATGACTATTCCATTTTGAAATAGAAAGAAAGACCATTCCAAAACATGATGAGAAAAAATTTAATAATTTTTTTATGCATTTTAAATTTTATTCCATTCCTATTCTTATTTCTATTCCCATTTCTATTCCTATGTTTTCATTCCTTCCAACTAAACGCTACCTTCTCATCCATTTCATTCATAGTGCTTAAGTCAAATAACACTACATATTTATACTAATTAAGCTAGGCAATGAAGGCACAAAGATAAGAAAAAACTAACAAATTACTGATAAGCTTATATACGGCCATGTTCCTAGTGTAACATAACTAGAGAAAAAAAAAACAAAAGTAGTGTCTATCTTTGCTAATTCAAATGATGCTTTGTATTCTTAAAATATCAGTCAACGGAACGGAGATGAAAAATTGTGATGTGATTGGAGGTTTTTGTGTAACCTTAGTTGAATCCACTAAAGTCTTTAACCAGTGGACTACTACCTCCCAAAATCAAGAACAAAGTTTCACCCAATCCTAAACTTTAGAGAAAACATAAAAGGCAAGTATTCTGAGCTTATAATTAGTTATTAGAGAAAATCTAGCCTAGTATAAGCTCGACTCCGAGAATTGGTTATAACAAAAACTAACTTAGTAAAGGTTTAACTCTTAACCCCAATAGTAATCATCAGATTATTTGGGTCATATATTACAACAATAGTGGAATATTGTTCAACGGGAACATAATTGTTTTCAAAGATCGTACACATGGGTTCTTTAGAAGGGGATTAATTAAGTTCCATTTCAAAAAGTTATTTGTTAGAGAATTACATATTGCTCATGTGTCGAAAATAATACATATATATGATATATAAATTAATTATTTTTTTTTATTACCAATTAATTTTGAAATAAAACCATACCATACACTCACCTATAATCCGATCCACAAATTAAAAATGTTCGAGAAAAAGTAGAGCCACCAAAAGAATCCAAAGGATAGTGAGCTAAAAAAAACTGTTTGTGATCAAGCTGTCGATTGGTGAGAAAAAAAAATAGCTACCATCTTGAAGGGATATTAGAAAATTATCTCATATTGCTAATGTATGAAAAAATAATACCATATATAAGATACATAGAATACTCATCTCAATCTCAATTAATGTTGAAATGAAACCCATTCATCTTACCCTACACCAAACATCATCATACTTACTCCACACCAAACTTGCGCATTCTACCATTATTGAATGGAATGGTATTATAGTATACTTTTAGTCACAACAAAACTTGTGATTAAAATTGAAAAAATTGTGACTAATTATAAATTATTATTTCTATGTTGTGACTAAAATGTTCATGACTAAAAATATTAGTCATATAAAAATTACAATTTGTTGTGACTAAATGTATTTTTAGTTACAATACTTGTTGTGACTAAAATTAAATTAGTGACAACTTATAAATAAATACTATGTTTTAGTCATAAGTAACATTTTGCTGTAACTAAAAGTCACATTTAATCACAAAAAAAAATTATGTTGTGACTAAAATGTTGTTACTAAAAGTAAGAGTTTTTTATAGTGTTATATGTGTATACATACAAAGACCAACATGCATGTGAAGTATGATATAGCTTCGTGAGGATTCATCTCAAAAATTAAATAAGTATTATATATTTATACCAACTTTAAACTCCTTTGTTGTAATGCTTTGCCATTGTACACTCACAAACTCACAAAGTTATAAAACATAAATTACTATCTTTGTATGGTTATAGCTATTTTCATGGAAAACTCTACCAATCTACCTTACCTCTCCTTAAAAGAAGTTATGTTATATTATGTGCCAAAGATGACAATGATGTCTAAATTGAGCTGTTATTATAGTATAGATTATATATTATGGTATTTTGTTATGTTTGACTGTATGAAATCATTAAGTAGAAACGTATTATTTAAGTTGTCCACGAACATGAATTTTCAGTTGCATATTGTTTGTTGTGGTATCTATTATCTATAGTACAAGTACTTGATGAGCCAAAAACTATAGATATAATTGAAGTGATATAGCCAAGAAAGTTATTTATTATATAAGTTTGTTAAGTGAATATCTATACATAGTCTTATGTTTTTGAATCCAAATAAGTAACAGTTAGATTTAGATTAGCAAAGAATCAAAGTTATGGGAAGTACGAGGTCTTAAACTTTGAGTCACAATATATTCCAAAAATGTGGTTTAATTCTACTTTAAGTTGCACGCTTTTTGGTTTCTATATATTTATTAGTTTTCCAAGTAGAATATGGTTGAGATATCTGGTCCTACATTGGTCCAAGTGTATCAGCTGGGTTTTCAAGAATAAACTTCTAGCATTATCTTAACATTAATTGGTTGTAGTTAATATTAATCTTTGTCTAGCTTTGAGTGATGTTTCTGGTTTATTAGTGACTCATAGGTGTTGAAAATATACTCATTTGAACTTATTAGTTGAATACTTTGATAATTAGATGATGAGGCTATAGCCTAGCTAGTGTGTGTCTAACATCCCTTTGGAACAAAGTTGTTATAACTTATATAATTTTCATGAATATAAATATATATATTTATAGAGAGAGAAAAATAGGAAAGAACGAAAAATACTGAAGCTTTTATCTTAGCTAGATTTGGGATTAATTTTCCTTGCCAAGGAACTCTTCATAAAAATTAGTCCTATATGGAACTGTTATGAACAACACAAGAAAAGAGTTAGTATTAAATGATTTTAAATTGAAAACCAAATGCAACTGTTATTTAAGAAGGTTTTTCCCTCCCAATTAATTTGTAAATATGTTATCAAGAGTAACCAATGTTAAGCTTCTGCATTTTAAGCTCATAATAGTAAGTGCACACAAACTGTACAACAAAACATTACACCTAGCTAGTGATATAACAATATTTTTTAACTGTGGATTTCTTCTTAATCAAATGTAATTGACTTCAAAACACTGTCATGTCACGTGGTGTAATTTGTTTAGGGCAGGGGCAGTTGCATGTGCACCTATGAGCAACTATAATGGAAATACCATGAAAAATGTTAGGGAGCACTTTAAGGTATATAGTACCACAAGAGGTGATATGTCGCTATTAGTGCAATTCAATATTGGGTCCAATACATTTTGATTTAAAAAATAACATAGAAAACTAATAACCACTCACAATACGTCACGTCGATCAGTATAATACTAGGTACTTTAAGGTGCCTAATAGCAATGCTCCATTTAAAAAGAGCCAACAATCTCTATATCATTCTAAAATAATATAATATTGTATCTTCTCTCTCATCCGCTTTATTTTAAGCCACTTTATTTCTAAAATTATTTTAATATTAAGCACCTCTAAAAATTATCAGTATGGATCCACATATTTTATTTAAATATTAAATTATTACACTTTTAATTTAGAAAAAAATAAATAAATAACCCAACCTACCATTGCTTGACAGTAGCATTCGTGAAAACCTTCTCCTACATCTTTAATGTTGAAACACCCATGGGTGATAACCCACCAACTGACACACCCTGCGAAGTGTCACGTGCTCACCTTTGCATCACTTAACTTGTAACGTGCCATCTTAACACACATGTTACACGAAACAACGTCTGTAAGCTCCGCATAGGAGCTGCTCTAAGAGGCAGCCATGGCGCAACCTAAAGAAAAATTCTTATAAAATGTGTGTATAAATAAAATTATATATATATCTTTGTAAATTAGTTGGTTGGACCTTAAACCAAGTTAAACGAAACTAAACCAAACCAACACTACAAATAAAAGCTACATTTAATGACAAGTTCTTAGTCACAACATGAATTTATTGTGACTAAATGTAATTTTTATTCACAATAAAATGTTAGTTATGACTAAAATATAGTATTTAGATATAAGTTATCACTAATTTAGTTTTAGTCACAACAAATATTGTGACTAAAAATATATTTATTTAGTCACAACAAATTATAATTTTTGTGACTAATATCTTTAACACGGACTTTTTAGTCACAACACAAGAATAATGATTTATAATTAGTCACAATATTTTACTTTTAATCACAACTTTTATTGTGACTAAAAATAAGATTTTTTTTTGTAGTACAATCTACTTAAGAATAAATTATTTTGTTTGTAACCATGATTTGTATTTGTTCTAAGTTTCTTAAATGATTGTTCCTTTTTTTTTTACTAAAACTTCTTTTTAAAGTTCATAATAAATAAATAATAATAATTCTCAAAATAATAGTTTCATCAATCAATATCAATATTATATTGTTTCAAAATATCAATATTGCATCTTAAAAATATTAGGTGCATATTAATTTGGCAGTTTTATTTGATTTGAACTTTGGCTTGAAATCCTAGATACCATTAACCCCAGATTTAGTGCATATTTTGTCCATGTATCATCACTCATAATTTTTTTATATAGATAAGATGACTCTACAGTCCACTTAATCAGCAACTATTATTTTTTATTTTGAATCTCAATTCTATTCTAGGAAAGGACTTTCTGCTAATATATGATATATTTGTGTCCCTATTATTTTTCCAAGCTTATCTAAATTAAATTGAGAATGAGTCATATATTCACTGTTAAGTCTTCATGCTTTGACCTAGTTTCATTGGAATAGCCAAAAACAATCACACATTTGTATAAGATGAACACAAGAACATATAACTCAAATGTAGATTTTTCTTTCACAGAAAATATATATGAATAAGTAATATATTTATTGAAGTGAAGTGATATATGATCCAATGCCTATTTATAAGCTTATGTTCGGTGTTAGAAAAATAACAGATAAATCGGCCAATCAATGATGACTGTCTCTAAGTAATTAACTAACTCTGTCAGAGTGACCAAGTAACTAGATTAGCAATTAACTAACAATTTCTCAACCTAATTGCTAATCTAGGCATTATAGAATAGTAAAAAAATATAGTCATGTTTAAGAAAAATTTGCTGAAACATGTAGTAAAGCTAAACAATTTCTAAATTTCGATGAGGGAAGCACTTTGGTGAGCATATCCATTGGGAATTCTTCAGTTGCAATCTTAGCAAGTTTCACGTACTTTACCTTCTGTGATAACATCTCGAATAAAATGAAGCCTTATATCTATATGCTTAGTCCTTTCATGAAAGACCTAATTTTTGTTCAAGTATAGTGCACTTAGATTATCATAGTGCACTATTACACTTCTTCTTCTACTCCCAGCTCCCTTGGTAATCATATAAAGAAAATAGCTTCTTTTATAGCTTCACTGCAGGCCATATACTCTGCCTCAGTGGTTTAAAGTGCCATAGTAGCTTGCAAATTAGCTTTTCAACTTATAGTGCACCCTCGAAGGTGAAAAACATAACCTGTCTAGGACCTTCTGGTGTCTAATCACCAGCATAATCTAAATTTACAAAGCCCTCCACCTCTGTAGAGTTGTTGTTTGGTCCATACACCAATCCTATTCTGCTTGTGCCTTTCAAGTACTTCAAAAGTCACACCATGATTTAAATCTAGTCTTGTGTATCTCATTAGATACATTAGGCTTCTTACCAAGCTTGCATAAGGAACTTTAGACATGTAGCTTTCTTCTTAACTGTTGGTTGGGGCTTGAGTGTGGGAGAGTTTAAATTGATGTCAAATTAGTGTGTAACTGGTTTTACATCTGTCATTGAGAATTTCTTTAAAATCTTAGAGATGTAACCTTCTTGAGACATGTTTAGAATCCTCTCTTAATGATTTCAATCCCTAAGATCTTATTTGCAGATCCAAGATCTTTCATCTCAAATTCTCTATTCAACACAATTTTCACTTTCCTAATTTCCTCCTTGTCCTTCCTGGCTATCAATATGTCATCGACATACAAGAGTTGGTAAACTATTGCTTTAGAATTTGTCATATACACAAAAATTTCATATGCACTTCTCTTAAAGCTTGATTTGATCACAAACTCATCAAACCGTTTGTGTCACTGTCTTGGTGACTATTTTAGCCCATATAGAAATCTCTTCAAAAGGCACACTTCATATTCTATCCCTTTATCTTCAAACCCTGTGGCTGTCTCATTAGGATGTTCTCTTCTAAATCTCCATGTAGAAAATCAAGTTGCTTTAGTTCTAGCTCTAGGTCCTCAGTAGCTACTAAACTTAGTAACATTCTAAATGAGGTATGTTTTAAAATAGAGGAGAAATATCTCATTATAGTCAATGCCTTGCCTCTGTGTAAAGCATCTAGCTACTAATCTAGTTTTGTACCTTAACTTCTCTACCCTTAGAATCACATCCTTATGCTTAAACACCCATTTATAGCTGATAACCTTATTTCCCACTGGTTTCTTGACCAATATTCAAGTCTTGTTTTTCTTCAGTGAGATTACTTCTTCACCCATTGCATTATTCCTTTTCTCCCTATCAATTGACCACATTGCCTCCTCATAAGATGTAGGCTATTCCCCATTTATGCCAGCTATGTTCAGTGCATAATGCCCTACATCATCATAACCCAATCTTTTAGGAGCTTTGATAGGCCTTTTTTTCCGTATCCCTTATTAGCTGATAGTCATTTTCTTCCTTAACTTGTTTAGTTTCATCTTCAGACTGATCAGACAAGTTTGTTACACTAATGGCTTATGGTGTTGATACTACTTGGACCTGAGAATGATCATTTATGATCTCCACCTCAGTCTGAGATATCATGTTGCTGTTGTTAGATACCTCATAGTCATCTCTTGCCTTTCCTTTAAGTATGTCTCTATATAGCTCACTTCCATTGAAGATCATATCCATGCTGATGAAGAACTTCTGGTGGTTTCCAGCTTCTATACTCATCAACTTATACCACTTTACACGATTATGATAACCAAGGAAGATACACATCCTTGCCCTTTGGTTCTAACTTATCCCGTCTCACATGGGCATAAGCAACACGCCCAAAGATTTTGAGATTTTCATAGGCTGCAGGCCTTCTTGGCCAGATTTCAATGGGAGTCTTGAATTCTATTGTTGAGGAAGGACATCTTTCAGTTAAATATGTTGTTTTCACCACTGCCTCTCCCTAAAAACCCTTTGGTAAGACTGAGTTAATCAACATACACCTTACCCTCTCAAAAATGGTCATGTTCATTCAATAAGCAATGACATTTTGTTGAGGGTTGTTTGGTATTATCTTATGCCTTCCTATGCCCACCTTTCTGCAATAGTTAATGAATTCATCTGAACAAAATTCTAGCCCATTGTCTGTTCTTAGCTTTTTAACTCTCTTTCCAGTTTGATTTCGTAACAAGGTTTTCATTCTAGAAACTTGTTAAAAGCATCAGACTTATTCTTCAAAATATAAGTCAAGCTATATCTTGAAAAATCATCTAAAAGGAGTAAGAAGTACTTGGGTTCACCTTTTGTTGCTGTCCTTAAGGGTCCTGTTGAGTCTACAACTCGAATGCCATACAACCAAACCAGTTACAATGCTTATGAAACAACAAACTGAATATAGCTCTTTATTAATGAATGTCAATCTTTACAATGAATGGTGTTGTGTCTTAGTTTCAAGTGATAAAATAGGGACTTTATATAGACTAGTCCAATAGGCTTGACACTTGAAACTAACAGCACACACTTAACAGAATTAACCGACTTTAGAGCTTAACTAACTAACTGTCTTAACTATACTAACGGTCACAACTAACTACAATTTCCACCTTGATCGATAGTACAGTAGGAATCAACAGAAAAAACAGAGACAGTTAATCAGTAACAGTACAATCAAAGCAACAAATACATTTGACAACATAGGACAGTGACTATCCTAAAATTCCAAGTATCTTCAAGCAATGCTTGAATTTTGCTGCAGTAACAGCCTTAGTCAGCATGTTTGAGGGGTTTTCTGCTAATTTGATCTTTCCATCTGCAATCACCTCTCTAATGAAATGTAACCTCACATCAATGTGCTTGGTACGTTCGTGAAACATCTGATTTCTGCTTAAGTGCAATGCACTTTGACTGTCACTGTGCACATGTATCTGTCTTTGAGTTAAACCAAAATCTGTGGCCATTCCTTTTAGCCACAAAGCTTCTTTAACAGCTTCAGTGCAGGCTATGTACTCAGCCTCTGTTGTTGAGAGAGCTACAATGGTCTGCAAGTTAGCTTTCCAACTAATTGTGCAACCATTTAGGCAAAACACATAGCCTGTTTGTGACCTTCTGGTGTCTGAATCACCAGCATAATTCGAGTCAACATACCCTGTGATTTTTGGAGTTTCAGACCCTGAATTATATCTTAGTCCCAGAGTGGATGTTCCCTTCAAATACCTCATCATCCACTTCACTGCTTTCCTATGCTCAATCCCTGGATTGTGCATAAATCTACTAACCATGCTCATAGCATAGCATAAGTCTGGCCTGGTGCAAATCATAACATACATGATGCTTCCAACCAAGTTTGTGTATGGCACCTTCTCCATATACTTGATTTCATCATCTGTTGTGGGTGCTTGCATGTTAGATAGCTTGAAATGCTGAGCTATAGGTGTGCTAACAGGTTTGGCATCTTGGAAACCAAACCTAGTTAACAACTTTGAGATGTACCCTGTCTGAGATAGAATTAATTCTCTTTTATTTCTGTCTCTGCAGATTTCTATTCCCAGAATTTTCTTGGCTGGCCCAAGATTTTTCATCTCAAATTCAGTGCATAGCATCTCTTTTACCTTGTTGATATCCTCCATGTATTTGCCTGCAATTAACATGTCATCAACATAGAGTAATAGGTAAACATTTGATTTTACCTTAGAACTCTTGATGTAAATACAGCTATCATATGCACACCTTTTGAAACCCGATTTGACTATATACTCATCAAACCTCTTATACCATTGTCTTGGTGATTGCTTAAGTCCATATAGAGATTTCTTAAGCAAAAACACATGATCTTCTTTTCCCTCAACCTCAAAGCCCTCTGGTTGTCTCATGAATATCTCCTCTTCCAATTCTCCATGCAAAAAGGTTGTTTTAACATCCATTTGCTCAAGTTCAAGATCCTGAATTGCTACCATTGCTAGAATCATTCTAATTGAACTATGCTTCACTACTGGTGAAAAAATCTCATGAAATCCACCCCTTCCTTCTGTGTGAAGCCTCTTGCAACCAACCTAGCCTTGTACCTTGCTTCTTCAACTCCTGGAATCTCTTCCTTGTACTTGTACACCCATTTGCAACTTATTATTTTTCTGTCAGAGGGTCTTATTATTAGTATCCAGGTCTTGTTTTTGATTAAAGACCTAATCTCATCTTTCATTGCACCATTCCATTTGACTCTTTCTTTTGACTCCATTGCCTCCTTGTAAGATCTAGGCTCATTCTCACAGAATTCATACACTACAAAAGCATAGTGTATGATATTGCATATCCAAATCTTTATGGAGCCCTAGTAGTTCTTCTAGTTCTATCCCTGGTCAGTTGGTATTGAAGAATACTTGGATCCTCATCTTCTTCCAATTCCAACTCTCCTTGACCAGTTACCTCTCCACCTTCATCTTCTGCATCCAATTCAGTTTCAGTAACCATTTCTGGTGTGAATCCTTGATTCTCTGGTGCCATGTTCGTTTCAGGTTCCACCTCAAACTGAACACTGTCATTTTTCTCAGAGTTGGTGTTTGATTTTGCCTCTAGTGTATCCTTGTACACTTTGTCTTCTTCAAATACCACATCTCTGCTTATGAAAAACTTTTGGTGATTGCCACCCTCTATGCTCCATAGTTTACATCCCTTCACTCTTTCTGGATATCCAAGAAAAACACACTTCCTTGCCCTTGGTTCCAGCTTGTCTTGCTTGATGTGAGCATATGCAATACACCCAAAAGTTCTTAATTTTTCATAGTCTGCAGAATGACCAGTTCTTGCTTCAACTGGTGTCTTAAATCCTATTGCAGATGAAGGACATCTATTTATCAAATAGCAGGCTGTAACAGCTGCTTCAGCCCAGAAATTTCTAGGTAATCCTGAGTGTATCAACATCCATCTGACCCTCTCCATTATGGTCCTATTCATTCTCTCTGCAAGACCATTTTGTTGAGGGTTCCTAGGGACAGTGAGATGCTTGGCAATCCCTTGTTGTTTGCAGTATTCCTTGAAGAAATCTGAACAGAATTCCAAGCCATTATCTGTTCTCAACTTCTTTAGCTTCCTACCAGTTTGATTTTCAAGTAATACTCTCCATTCCTTAAACTTTGAAATCACTTCATGCTTGTGTTTCAAAATGTGAATCCGTACATACCTAGAGTAATCATCAATTAGGGTAAGAAAGTACCTTGCTCCTCCTCAGGAAATGACTCTAGAGGGCCCACCCAGATCTGAATGGACATAGTCCAATGTGTTTTTGGAGCAGTGTAATCCTACCCCAAATTTCTGCTTTGTTGACTTGCCTAAGACACATTGTTCACAGAATTGCAGATCTCTTTCAACTTTCTTTCCTAGTAACCCTTTCTTGATCAAAATCTCTAATCCTTTCAAACTGACATGGCCTAACCTTCTGTGCCATAACACAGATGAGTTTACCATTTCTTTGGAAGCAATAGATACAAAATTCTTGGCTGTACTTCCTTGCAAAACATACACACCATTGATTATTGTACCTTTCATAATGACTCTTTCTCCTTATGTAACCTTGAGAACTCCACCTTCAACCTTTAATGAGAATCCACTATTGTCTAACATAGCTACTGAAATTAAATTTCTTTTGATTTCAGGAACATGTCTTACCTGGTGTAATTCTCTGATTGATCCTCCTGCAAGTTGAATCTTTACAGTCCCAATTCCTCTTATTGTGCATGATCTGTTGTCCCCCAATTTGACTGTGCCACCTGCAATTTCCTTGTATTCAGAGAAATGAGTTCTGTCAGGACACACATGGAAAGAACACCCTGAATCTATAACCCAATCGAGATCAGAATACCCTGTGGAAGCCACCATAACTCCTGCAGTTTCATAACCATCATCACTAGTGTAACCCCCTGACACCAGATCAGCATTTCCATACTTCTTGGAACCACCAGTTGGTTTCTTGTTTAGTTCAGGGCAATCTCTCTTGAGATGAGATGTTTTGTGACAAATAAAACATCTCTTCTTGAATTTTGAATTTGGCTTTCCTTTGGTGAAGTGATTTTGATGTTGATTCCCATTGTATCTTCCCTCAATTCTTCCTCGAGCAATTAACAGGCCCTCTCCTGTATTGTCTTCCTTCTCAGACTTCTTTTTCAATTCCTTTGACATCAAAGCACTATGTACCTCTTCCAATGTCAATGAATCCCTTCCAAAGATCATCGTGTCAACAAAATGTTCATACTTGTCTGATGGCAAAGAGTTCAAGACAATAATGGCCTGGTCCTCACTTTCGATCTTGATATCACAATTCTCAAGATTAAGAATTATCTTGTTGAAATCATCCATGTGATCTTCAACACTCTACCCTAGTTGCATCTTGAATGAGTAAAGTTTCTGCTTCAGAAACAAACGATTTGCCAGAGACTGTCATGTACAAAGACTCTAATTTCTTCCATAAACCAGCAGCTGTGGTTTCCTTCGAAACCTCCCTCAGGACCTTGTCTCCAAGACTCAAGATGAGTGCACTATGAGCCTTCTCCATAAGTTCACTCTTCTGTGCATCTGTCTTGTCCCTGATCTTGTCATCACCAAGAATCGCATCCTGAATCCCTTGCTGAACCAGGAGAGCCCTCATCTTTACTCTCCACAAACTGGAATCGTTTTTCCCATCAAACTTCTCAATGTCGAACTTGGCATTCCCCATTTCTTTCCCTGGTTGTTCTTCACGTTTGTTCCCACGCAAGCTTGATCCAATTCAAGCAACAAGAACCCGTCCAGCTCTGATACCACACTGTTGAGTCTACAACTCGAATGCCATACAACCAAACAAGTTACAATGCTTATGAAACAACAAACTGAATATAGCTCTTTATTAATGAATGTCAATCTTTACAATGAATGATGTTGTGTCTTAGTTTCAAGTGATAAAACAGGGACTTTATATAGACTAGTCCAATAGGCTTGACACTTGAAACTAACAGCACACACTTAACAGAATTAACCAACTTTAGAGCTTAACTAACTAACTGTCTTAACTATACTAACGGTCACAACTAACTACAGGTCCTTATAGATCTTAGTGGATGCAATCCATAATTAGTTTTGAAGTATGCTCACCGGTTCCAAATTTCAATTTTGCGGCTTTACCAAGCACACATTGATCACACAAGTCAAGTTCTTAAATTTGTTCCTTCCTGAACACATCCGTTTTGGCTAACAATTTCAGTCATTTGTTACCAATGTGTGCAAGCCTTCTCTGCTAAAACATGGTATAAATCTTGTCATCTGAAACATTATTTATCTCCACCTTTTCTAGAATCTCTTGCAACACATATCTTCTTCAAACCCTTCATAGTAACTCTTGAACCTTTCACCACTTTCATGCAACCCTTCTCCACCTTGACTGAATGGCCATCTTGATCCAGCATAGCCACTAAGATAAAATTCCTCTTAAAACATATCTCACTTGTTTCAACTTTGTTATTGCACCATCATTTGATCATAACAGATTCAATCTCTCCAACTTTACATGCTTTATTATCCCCTAATTTCACATTTTCTTACCTTATAGACTGGAACTTGCTGAATCTTGACTTGTCAGGACAAATATAAAATGAGCATCCAGAATCGAGTACCTCAATTGACCTAGAATCACTGTTAAAAGCTATCAGGACCCCTAGACTTTCATAACCATCAGTGTCTTCTCCTTTAGAGGCTACACCAACATTACCATACTTCTAATTATAATTCTTGAAGATTGGACAGTCTCTCTTCAAATGATCTTGCTTATTACAAATGTAACATCTTCTTTGTTTGGACTTTGATCCAGTCTTCTTGCTCTAATTTGATTGATCTTTGTTCTCTTTCTTGGAGATTTTCCCACGAAAAAACATTCCATCTCCATCTGTCTCCTCTTTCATCTTAGACTTTCTCTTCATTTTTTTTACATTAATGCATTCTGAACCTCATCTGGTGTCAAGGTTTCTCTTCCATACATCAGTGTTTACGAAATGCTCATATGAATATGAACGAAATCAATTCAAAATGATGATTGCTTGATCTTCATCTCCAATCTTGATGTCAATATTCTCCAAATTGAGAATTATCTTGTGAAATTCATCCAAATGGTCTTCAATATTCCGATCCCATCTTGAATGAATATAGCTTTTGCTTCAAGAACAAACGATTGGTCATGGACTTTGTCAAGTACAAGCTGTCTAGTTTCGACTACAGTATTGCAGCTGTCTTTTGCTTTGAGACCACTCTCAATACCTTATCCCAAAGACTTAGGATAATACCATTGTGAGCTTTGTCCAACGCCTCTGTCTTCTCCTTCCCTGCTAAACTTGCAGGGAGCTTTTCCTCCCCCAACAAGGTTGCTTGGATTCCTTGTTGCACTAGTAAAGCTCTCATTTTCACCATCCACAATCTGAAGTTCTTCTCAGTGAATTTCCCAAGATCAAAATTTGCAATACCCATGGTGACATATTTTCACCACAATCTTGATCCAAAAACCAAGACCACCTTCCTTAAATTGCTTCACCAACTTTGATACCACTTGTTAATTAAGTCTTCAAGCTTTGATCTAATCTCACTGGAACAGCCAGAAGCAATGACACATTGACATAAGATGGAGACAAGATTGTATAACTCTAACTCAGATCTTTCTTGGACAGAAAATATATATGAATGAATAATATCTTCACTGAAGTGATTGTAATAGTTACATTAGGGAAAAACAATATGATCTGATGCCTATTTATAGGCTTATAATCTGTGTTAGAAAACTAATAAAAAAACTCGTCAGTCAATGTTGACCGTCCCTAAGGCAACTAACTAACTCCGTCAGAGTGACCAAGTAACTAGACTAGCAATTAACTAACATAATTACTGAATCAAAAGTGATAATTAGCTTGAATTAGTTGTTGATCGGGTTCAATATGTATGAATGGAATGAACATATTATAATTCGACTGATGTTATTGGTCTTGTTGAAACTTGGACCTATATATATAATTTATTGAAATGCTTTGGTTTATCTCTGAGCCATTAATTGAGTCAGAATTTATAGGTAGTTAATTTGATGTGTGTTTGTGCTACGTGTAAAAGGTATGTCCTATTACTTTTGTCTACATAGGACTTGTGAAAGAATGAATATATATAATATATATAGATATAAGAAGACTGAGTATGTACGTTATATTCTAATTTATTTTGATGATACTGTTGTTCCTTGGAGATGCTTCAGCATAAACAAGACCATTGAGCGGTATACTCAAAGGAGAACCAAGGATGGTGGCAGCTGCCTCACCTCTAATAAAACTATTTCTGAAGATGATCATCATGATCTACAGGTAATATATATATATGTAAGGATCTTAGTCTCAACTTCAATATAGAGATCAATCTACACACGCTAAACCAACACACACTCTTGTGCAAATTATCAAGAACACACATCAAACATATTAAGAACATAAAATACTAAATGAACACAATCAACTTAAAGAGGTTCAAACTTACCCAAATAATTTTGGGAGCCTAATCTAACTCCCTTGATCGTAGGGCTCAGTTCTTAGCCATTGATCTTGATGATATCTCAGAGAGATTACAAACTAGGAGCAAGCCTTTAACAGTGGTTCATCAACACTCTATTGTAATACAACTTCAATTACACAGAGAAACTCTCTCTCTTAATCACTCAATCTTACCATAGTTCACTATTTCTCTTCTTTTCTCTCAATTCATAAAACCAGCTCTAACCAACAACTAACAATGAGCCTAGGTTGCTGGTCTATATATGAGCACAAGACATGCCAACAAGGCATAACTAACATAATAGAATTTAACAAATAATGAAACTTAATAGAATGATGTAAGAAATGGCAAGTTGGCAATCCAAGTGAGAGGGGTAGAATTAAATAGGTTAAGGACATGTGGAAAGTGACTAGGATGAGCTGAAATTATCAAATTCCATCTCAGTTTATTATATTCACAAAGAAAACAATTATGCCACAAGGAGTTTAAATATCCAATCTCATCAGTTTATTGCAATTCTTAGCAGTGCTTTACAGTGGTTGAAGTTGCTCATTGTAAGCACTTTGGTTCCCATATCAGATGAATTTTCACTAGTGTGTACCTTTTTAATCTCCACAAGGCCTTAAGTTACTTTTTCCCTTATGAAAAAAATACTTTATATCAATATGCTTGGTCCTATCAATGTACATGGGACTCTTGCAAAGATGAATAACACTTTTGATGTCCAAATTGATCACCACGTTTCCTTCAAACAGTTTGAGTTCCTTTAGAATGCCTTGAATCCATAGATTCAAGATAAAACAGTTTGAGTTCCTCCAAACAGTTTAAGTTCCTTCAGAATGTCTGAGGTGATACATTTGTAATGTGATCATTGATCTTAAAAGATCTTTGTAATGTGATACATTTCCAGCAATAAATTCAGTTTCTGTATTGGACAAAGCCATTGTGGGTTGGAGCTGAGATCTCCAACTGACACAGTTCCCACACACTAGGAACTGAAATGCAGAAGTGAACTTCCTTGAGTCCCTATCACCAGCATAATCAGAGTCACTAAAACCCTAATAATGACTTTTCATTTACTTCTTTCATAGAACAAACACTCCTTAGTTGTACCAACTAGGTATCGTAGCATCCACTTCATGGCCAACCAGTGATCCTTCCCTGGATTGCTCATGTATCTGCTCAAGCACCTCATGCTATGAGCTAAATCTCGCTCGGTGCACACCGTAACATACATGACAGAGCCAACTGCAGCAGTATAGGGAACTTTTTAATTTCATTATTCTCTTTTTCTGTACTTGGACACTACTTTTTTAGAGACTTGGTATTGGCTTGTCATAGGTTGTTTTGTAGGTTTAGAGCCAACCATAGAGAACTCATCTATAACCTTTCTGATGTAGTTTTCTTGACAGAGAGTTAGCTTTCCTCTCTTTTTACTTCTCTTGATGTCTATCCCCAAAATTCTTCTAGCATTTCCCAAGTCTTTCAAGTCAAACTCGGTTTCAAGAATTCTCTTCAAGTTCCCAATCTTGGCTTTCTCTTTGCTAATCAATAACATGTTATCAACACACATAAAAAGGTATTCAACATCCTTAATTCCATACCCTCTGAAATACAAACAGGTATCAAGAAAGCTTCTTTTGAATCCTTGGTTGATCATGGAATTGTCAAAACTCTTATTCTATTGCCTATGTGATTGCTTCAATCCATACAAGGATTTCTGTAGTTTGCATACCATTTCAACAACTGACTTCTCTTCATATCCTTTAGGTTGTTCCATGAATATCACCTCTTCCACTTCACCGTGCAAGAATGTTATTTTAACATCAATTTGTTCAAGTTCCAAGTCAAATTGAACAACAATAGCTAGCATTATCCTTATTGTCTTATACTTGACAATTGGGGAAACTATCTCATTAAAATCCACTCCCTCTCTTTGAGTGAATCCCTTAGCAACTAACGTGGCTTTATACCAAATATGCTCTCCATCTTCTTGATACTTGAATATCAATTTTTTTATACAATAGATTTCTCTTTAGGTCTTGTGACTACAATTCAAGTTCTGTTCTTTCTCAAAGATGACATCTACTCATCCTTTGTAGTAGCCCATTTTTTTTACACCAGGTGCTCTAATTGTAGCTTCATATTAGTTTGGTTCTTTCGTGGCAAGCTCTATTGTACAGTGGAAGGCATAGGCAATAATGTCATCCCAGACATCAAACTCAATCTGTTAACTTGTTTGGAATCTCTTCTTTGCTTATCTCGAGCTAGTTGGTAATTTTTAATTTCTGGTTGCTCAGGGTAGTACTCTCCCCATTCTTCTACTTTTGTTTTTTCTAGATTAGGTTCCACTTGAGCTGTAGGGTCTCTTTGTCCATCGGACCTATGTGATCTTCCTTCTTAGTGTCTAGTTTATGTTCCACCTGAACATTGGACTTTTGGCTCTCTTTTCCTGCCTCAGAGCTAATTTTTTTTCCCTTTTTTCTTGCATTCTGGTTAGTACTACAAGGGAAATTTATTTTATTTAATATTACATCCCTGCTGATTATTATTTTGATCCCATTTCTAGACTTGGAGGGTATCCTAAGAAAATGCATTTGTTTTGATCTAGGTTCAAGTTTAACTGTGTTTTGATGCACATAAGCAGTGCATTCAAAGGTCCTATGTAACACCCTAACTAATTTAGGCGTATTACGTGATTTTTAAACGTACTGTGCAGCTCGTTGCTAATCAACGAGGTTTATGGAAAAACGTGATTAATTAAAATTTTGCTTTTTCATTAAACTTATAAACCATTTTACCAAAAAGTCTCGGGATCCCGATTTATAAAAATATTTACAAACGTTTTTACTATTCAACTTTTACATCAAAATAAGGTCATCTAACGACCGCTACAAAAATCTCAAATTTCGTCGTCCCGAGGATCGTACGCTCCAGTGCCTAACCGCCCCGACATGTACAATCCCATAAGCTCGCTCACTGGCCCATCAAGAATCGCCTTGCCTTTACCTACACATGAACGTAAACTGTGAGTCGACGTACTCGCAAGAAAAGCATACTAATATCATACATAAAACTGACTGCCGTGTCCAACACGATACTGAGTCCCGCTACTGCCATGTCCAACATGGTACTGAGCACTACTGCCATGTCCAACATGGTACTGAGTTTTGAACGTTCGTGACCCGCACTATCGACACGTAACAACTCGGGACGGCCGAACTCACATACTCATTGGCCATCATACTCCACCGTACCGACGTGTTACTATATCCTCCCGACGGCCGAACTCTGGCCATACTCCGTCAGCTGTCATATTTCCACTTCGTACCGACGGATACGTCAATAGCACGAACCACCAACCAAGTGTCACTGACGGCCAAACCTATTATACTCCGCCGTCGGTCATACTCCACCGTACCGACGTGACAGGTTGTATGGTTCGAAGCCAACATACAACTAATGTAATCTAATGTGCTTCCTACATGCTCGCTAAACATGTAATCTACATATGCATACCGTTATACTAATCTTACTCGGATTCCGATTTCAAATGTGTGTGCCGTCAACCCGACCGGAACCGAAGCCGAACTACGGACATCGTCTCCTAAACCATAAAAATCACAACGCTATGCTGACACGCTAAATCACTTCCCGGACTAAAACTTGAAACTAAAAGTTTCCCTATCGATAAAAAGCATGCCAATACCCCTAAAAACCCAAAAACGAGGAAAACTAGTGGTTCTGAAAATCCCCAACCGGAAGACCTATTGGCTGCCCAACCGAATCTGCCTTCGGAAAAATCAACCCCCATCCGAATTCCGATGCTCAACCTAATTCCGGCTTCGCAAAGAACCAAAAATTCACATATTCGACCAATTCGAACCCAATTGATCCCGTACTTTCCGTACCCGCTCTATGTGTCCCAAATAACAATTCGTAGCATCAAACCTACCCGTAAATCCCACATGCAAAATTCACCATCGAGCTCAAGCTTTGAGTTCCAAACTCAAGCTTCGAGCAAAACCACTTAAACAAGCAATCCAATAGCATAAAACAACATAACTAAGCATCATATAACCTCCGCAAACTAACAAGAACAACAAAGAATAACACAACATAAACATAGCATTTTCTCACAAAAATCACCTATTTTCACATATAATTTAAAAGCTTGAACAACCTAACTAATATGCTTTCAACATACCTCATTTAACATCAAAAATCATGCTTTGAATCAACCTAAATCAACAACAAAACACAGCAGAAACATCACTCAAAAATCACATGCATTTCATCCATTTTCATCATTTTTCTCAAGTAATTTAAAGAGAAAGAGTTAGAATTAACATACCACAACCTAGAGTTCACAAATAGGATGAATTTAGCTTAGAGAAATGAAGAAAAACCCAGCTTTGCACCCCAAAGTTCCCAAACTCGAAAGTGAAGAGGAAAAGAGAGAGCTTTCTTTGAAAATTTCTATTTTTTTCTCTAAGTTGTTGAAAAATGAAAGACTTAAAATGAAAAATGCCATTTAACTAAACTCATTTCAGCTAACATTTAATAAAATAAACACTTATTTTTCCATTTAATAAATCACACAAAACAAAACACTAATGGGGCAAAAAGACCATTTTGCCCCTCCACCATAAAATCACTAAAATCATACTAAAGGGGTATTTTTGGGACATTCTAAATTCCCGGCCATTCCCGACATTCCCAATGTCTAAAACCCGTCCCCAAAATACTAACATACTAAGCTTCGTGATTTCTACCGAGCCAAACGCCGCGTTCCAAAATACGACACCGAAATGCGAAATATAAAAACTACTGATAACATACTCATGCATATAAGAATTCCATAAATATCCAAAATAAATTATTTAAATAAACCTATAAATAATTTCATGATTAACATAAATAATCTGCTAATTTCCAAATTAACTAAGCGGCTTTACAACTATTCCCCCTTAAAAGGATTTCGTCCCCGAAATCTAACTCCGAATAACTCGGATATCGAGCTCGCATATCCGATTCTACTCTCCTGTGTGGCTTCTTCCACCTTACCGTTTCTCCGTAGAACTCGACCAAAGCTATGGTCTTATTCCGAAGGACTTTATCCTTTCTATCCAGGATCCGCACCGTCGTTCCTCATAAGACATATCCGATCGAAGCCGAAGCGTCTCATAACCGAGTATATGAGAGGGGTCTCGAAACGTATTTTCTCAACATCGAGACATGAAATACGTTGTGCACGTCGATAAAGCCGAGGCAATGCTAACCGATATGCCACTCGACCTATCTTCTCGTGAATCTCGAAAGGTCCCGTAAATCTAGTGGCATAACTTGCCTCTTTTCCCGAAACGTTTAATCCCCTTCATCGGGAGATACTCGCAAAAACACATGGTCCCCTACTCGAACTCAACATCCCTACGTTTCGATCTCGCGTAACTCTTCTCGTCCGCTCCTGGAGGCAAGCATTCTAGCTTTGATCTTTTCTATTGCCTCATTGGTCCGTTGACCGATTCTCGGACCAAGGTATTTCTTCTCCCGTCTCATCCCAAAGGATGTGGATCTACACTTCCTACCGTACAACAAGCTCGTAGGTGCCATCCCTATCGTACTCGGTAACTCGTCGTTGTATGAAAATTCCACTAACCGTAGGTATTTACTCCATGAACCCTCAAAGTCCATAACACAGCTCTCGCATATCCTCCAATATCCGAATTGTCCTTTCTGACCGACCATCCGTCCGAGGATGGAATGCCGTGCCGAATTTTAGCTTCGTACCCATTGCCCGTTGCAAACTTTGCCAAAATTTACAGGTGAATTTCGATCCCCGTCCGAAACCATAATTTCGCACTCCCGTGAAGTCTCACTATCTCCCCGACATATAACTCGCCAACCGATCCATCGTAAATGTTGTTCGACCCCCGCAAAATGAGCAGATTTCGTAACCTGGCCCACCACTACCTGCATGGAATCATACATACCCGTGGTCCTAGGTAACCCGACCACAAAATCCATCGTAATATCCTCCCATTTCCACTCCCGCAGGTTGGGAGGCCGCAACAACCCCGTCGGGTCTCGATGTTCCCTCTGATCGTCGATTGCTGAGGCATCTCGAAACGAATTCTACCAAATTCTTCTTCATACCGCTCCACCGTGTACTATGGCTTCAAATCTTGGTACATCTCGTGGTGCCGGATGTGTAGAATATGGAGTAACGAGCCTCCTCAAAGATCTCGTTCCTCAAGTCCACACTCGTTCGGACACAAACCCCGGCTTTATACAAAAGCATTCCACTAGCCGACACCGAAAAGTCTTTGGCTTCGACCACACCAATACCTCATCTCGGATCTTCACTAACTCCGGATCCGTCGTCCGAGCAACCTTTATTCTTTCTAACAGATCGTATCAAGTAGCCGTTAAGTCGTGAAGCCGACCTACCACAAACTCAATGCCGGATCTAACCATATCCTCTCGCTACCCGAGGTGAGATCCAACCATGCTAGCCACTTGCCCGGACCCTTCGCTCGTGCACGGCCACTACATTGGCTTTCCCGGATGGTAAAGGATCTCACAATCATAATCCTTCACTAATTCCAACCAACGCCTTTGTCTCATGTTCAAATCTTTCCGAGTAAAGAAATACTCGAGACTTTTATGGTCTAGACATCTCGCACTTCTCCCCATACAAGTAATGCCGCCAAATCTTCAAAGGCAAAACCCATCCGCGCCAATTCTAAATCATGAGTCTGGGCATCGCCGTTCATAATCCTTTAACTCGACGGGAGGCATAAGCGATAACCCGATCGCTTGCATCAATACGCACCCCAAACCCCGTTTGGATGCGCTCACAATTCACGAACTTCTCCTCGTCCGAGGGCAAAGCTAGTACGGCAAGATCAACTCTCGTTTCGCCTCGAAAACTAGCTTCGCATTTATCCGTCCAGATAAATCGCCGATTCTTCTTTGTAAGCCTCTGCTAGGCATTGAAATTTTGGAGAACCCTCCACGAACCTACTCGTAATACCCGCCTAATCCCAAAAAGCTTCCCGATCTCTGGCCACCGTCTTCTGCCTCGCCAACCCTCGACGGATTCGATCTTCCCGGATCCACCTCGATCCCGTCCTTACCCACAATGTGTCCTAGGAAGGACACCCGAGACAACCGTAACTCACATTTCTCAACTTGGCGCAGTCTATGTTCTCGAAGTCGTTGCAAAGACACTATCCGAGATGTAACTCATGCTCCTCTTCTCCGACCGAGAGTACACGAGGATGTCGTCGATAAACACAATTACAGCCGATATCGAGGAAATCCTCGAATACTCTATTCATCGTGTCCATGAATGTCAGTGAGCGTTGGTTAGTCCGAATGACCTAACCAGAACTCGTAGTTGTCCATACCCAAGGCGCAAAGCCGCCTTTGGAATGTCCTCCTCCACCCTCAACTCGATGATAACCCGAACGGAGATCAATCTTAGAAAAGACCGTCTTCCCCCGGCTCGATCGAACAAGTCATCGATCCTAGGTAATGGATATCTATTCTTCACCGTCACTTGTTCAACTCCCGTAAGCCGATGCACATCCTCATGCATCCATCCTTCTTCTTCACGAACAAAACCGGCTCCCTGTGGTGACACACCGGGCCGAATGAACCCTATGTCAAGCAACCCTCGAGCCGAATCTTCAATTCCTTAAGTTCACCGAGCCATCCTATACGGGCTTTAAAACCGGATCCACCCCCGGTGCCAAGTCAATCACGAAGTCAATCTCCCGTCGAGGTGGTAACCCCGGAAGTTCTTCTGGAAAACGTCCAAAAATTCCCGAACCACACCGATGTCCTTCGGCCGACCTGGTGTCCGGCCGAGTGGTGTCCACCACCACGCCGTAAACCCTAAGCACCCATCGTGCAATAATTCTCTCGCCGACATAGCCGAGATCACCGGATCCGAGATCCCCGAACCGAACCCACAAATACGAACGTTCTTCACTTTCCGACAAAAGACTCACCATCTTCCTTTCGCAATCAATGCTCGCCGAATATTTAGATAGAAATCCATTCCTAAAATAATATCAAATTCGACTAAGCTCATCTCTATCGACCGCTCAACTCTCTACCATCTATCCCGATCGCATGTACCTAATCCACCTATCGGAGATAACCAATTCTCCGCTGTAACAGGTCAGGTTCCAAACCCCGATTCAAATCTATCAAAGGGTCTACCCAACTTACTAAAGACTCGGTCGCCACATAAGAACGTGTAGCCCGTAATCAAACAAAGACCGAATAAAGCGAGTCGTTAATAAGAATCCGACCCGTAACAACCGATGGGCCGGCATCCGCATCGCCCTCGCGTGATCGCGAATACCCCGGCCGGAGTGGGTATCGCTGGGAGCCCCTCTGCGGCCTCCCGACCGAGCCGGAACATTCCCCCGTTGCTCCGGCATGCCACAATGAAAGCATCCCCGCCCTCGCACTCCCCCGATGGTGCCTCTGCGCCCAGGCACTCGGGATAGAAGAAGCGAGTCTCATTACCACCAGACGACTCCCTCTCGCTCCTCGGTTCCCCCGAACCTCTCGTTCGACTCGAGCCGCCGAAACGGGGTGCCCTCTTCCTCTCGATCAATGGCCGAACCACTACTCCCCCCGCTAAATCCCGATGCAGGAGGGGTGAGCTCCGCCACCAACCGAGTACCGGGCCGACCCAACATACATCCCACCGCGCCCCCGCCCGCAAAGGCCTTCTCCACCATCCGAGCGCAGTGGTGCCGTCGTCGCGGGTAATCATCGTCATGCCTCGATCTCGGGATTCAACCCGTCCCGCATACTTCTCCTTTCCGCCGAAGCCTGGCCGGGCACAAATCCCGAGGCTAACCTCGCCATCCCACAACCGAGTAGTATACTCGCGGACGCTCATGTTCTCCCGCCGGGTCGTGTGAACGAACTCTTCCTCTCGGCGCTTCTAACCGCCTCATCGTAGTACTTCGCGTTGAAGAGTTCTCGGGAACCTTTCCTGTGTCATGGTGGTGACGTCGTGAATCCGAGACACCATGTCCCACCATACCGTGGCATCCTCCCGGAACCGAAATGTGGCGCACACCACTCGTCGTCGTCGTGACACCCATAAAGTTCAAGATTCTCATGATCACCGTAAGCCACCGCCGCCTTTCGACACATCCGGACCTCCCAGAATACCGAGGCTTCGCTCCGAACCGCTCATATAAAGGTTCCAATCCGTGGGCCGCCACTACCTTCTCTACCGGGCAGCAGGGGCCGGTGCCGCCGGAACTACTCGGCACCGGAACCGGCAGAGCACCCCGCCGTCTCAACCTCCTCGAATCTCGAGATCTTGCTCTTCTATTCGGCTCGCATTTCCGCAAACCGTAACTTCCCAATTCCGGGCTTCCCGATCGACTCGGGCAGCCCCGCGCGAGTTAACATCACTCCAACCGCGAACCCCGCCCCCGGGACCTCTACCCCCGCCCATAACACTCGAGGGGAACCGAGCTCCTCGACCTCGATCCGACCCGACCGAGATGCCCCGACTCCTAACATTTCGTCCGGCGTCCATCTGGGCCTCGAACCGCCTCGAAATCCCGAGTCGGCACTCGTGTCACGATCATCGAGAGCTTACTAATGCCGCTTAATTTGGAAATTAGAATTGAAACATGCGCCTATTCAACTATCAAAGTGCTACTAACATGCTTCCTAACAGCTTTTCTTTTTCATAACCGAATAAAATAAACTACTAAAGCAATAAAGGCTTACCGAACCGTGAACCGAGCTAACCGCCGATGATGATCGTACATGTCGTGACGATTTTCTAAGACAACCCGCGCTTCCGATACCAAGTTGTAACACCCTAACTAATTTAGGCGTATTATGTGATTTTTAAACGTACCGTGTCGTTAATCAACGAGGTTTATGGAAAAACGTGATTAATTAAAATTTTGCTTTTTCATTAAACTTATAAACCATTTTACCAAAAAGTCTCGGATCCCGATTTATAAAAATATTTACAAACGTTTTTACTATTCAACTTTTACATCAAAATAAGGTCATCTAACGACCGCTACAAAAATCTCACCCCCGTCGTCCCGAGGATCGTACGCTCCTGTGCCTAACCGTCCCGACATGTACAATCCCATAAGCTCGCTCACGTCCATCAAAGAATCGCCTTGCCTTTACCTACACATGAACGTAAACCGTGAGTCGACGTACCCGCAAGAAAAGCATACTAATATCATACATAAAACCGACCGCCGTGTCCAACACGATACCGAGTCCCGCCATCGCCATGTCCAACATGGTACCGAGCACTACCGCCATGTCCAACATGGTACCGAGTTTTGAACGTTCGTGGACGCATTATTGACACGTAACAACTCCGACGGCCGAACCTATTATACTCCGCCGTCGGTCATACTCCACTCGTACCGACGTGTTACTATATCCTCCCCGACGGCCGAACCTGGCCATACTCCGCCGTCGGTCATACTCCACCGTACCGACGGGATACGTCAATAAGACTGAACCACCAACCAAGTGTCACTGACGGCCAAACCGGCCATACTCCGCCGGGGTCATACTCCACCGTACCGACGTGACAGGTTGGATGGTTCGAAGCCAACATACAACTAATGTAATCTAACAGTCTTCCTACATGCTCGCTAAACATGTAATCTACATATGCATACCGTTATACTAATCTTACCCGGATTCCGATTTCGTGTGCCGTCAACCCGACCGGAATCGAAGTCCGAACTACGGACATCGTCTCCTAAACCATAAAAATCACAACGCTATAAGTGACACGCTAAATCACTTCCCGGACTAAAACTTGAAACTAAAAGTTTCCCTATCGATAAAAAGCATGGCAATACCCCTAAAAACCCAAAAACGAGGAAAACTAGGGTTCTCGAAATCCCCAACCGAAGACATTGCCCAACCGAATTCCGTTCGGAAAAATTCGAATCTCCCATCCGAATTCCGGATGCTCAACCGACCCTGCCTCGCAAAGAACCAAAAATTCACATATCTTGACCAATTCGAACCCAATTGATCCCAAACTTTCCAGACCTGCTCTATAGGTCCCAAATAACAATTCTAGAGTATCAAACCTACCCAGAAATCCCACATGCAAAATTCACCATTGGAGCTCAAGCTTGAGCAAAACCACTTAAACAAGCAATCCAATAGCATAAAACAACATAACTAAGCATCATATAACCTCTGCAAACTAACAAGAACAACAGCAACAACACAGAACATAAACATAGCATTTTCTCACAAAAATCACCTATTTTCACATATAATTTAAAAGCTTGAACAACCTAACTAATATGCTTTCAACACAGCTCATTTAACATCAAAAATCATGCTTTGAATCAACCTAAATCAACAACAAAACACAGCAGAAACATCACTCAAAAATCACATGCATTTCATCCATTTTCATCATTTTTCTCAAGCAATTTAAAGAGAAAGAGTTAGAATTAACATACCACAACCTAGAGTTCACAAATAGGATGAATTTAGCTTAGAGAAATGAAGAAAAATCCAGCTTTGCACCCCAAAGTTCCCAGCCGAAAGTGAAGAGGAAAAGAGAGAGCTTTCTTTGAAAATTTCTATTTTTTTCTCTAAGTGTTGAAAAATGAAAGACTTAAAATGAAAATGCCATTTAACTAAACTCATTTCAGCTAACATTTAATAAAATAAACACTTATTTTTCCATTTAATAAATCACATAAAACAAAACACTAATGGGGCAAAAAGACCATTTTGCCCCTCCACCATAAAATCACTAAAATCATACTAAAGGGGTATTTTTGGGACATTCTAAATTCCCGGCCATTCCCGACATTCCCAATGTCTAAAACCCGTCCCCAAAATACTAACATACTAAGTTGTGATTTCTACTGAGCCAAACGCCGCGTTCCAAAATACCGGACACCGGAAATGCGAAATATAAAAACTACCGATAACATACTCATGCATATCTGAATTCCATAAATATCCAAAATAAATTATTTAAATAGCTATAAATAATTTCATGATTAACATAAATAACTGCTAATTTCCAAATTAACTAAGCGGGCTTTACATCCTAAGATAAGATAAGTTTGGAATTTTACCTGACCACATTTCCTTAAGTGTCATAAAGCTGATTGCACTAGAGAGGCTTTTATTTATTAGGTGTGTAGTTGTCATTATAACTTCTCCCTAGAATTCTTTTGGCAATCCTAAACTCGGCAAATTACACCTTGATTTTTTCAAGAGTGTTCTGGTCATCCTTTCAGCAACTTCATTATGTTGGGGGTTGCTCTTAATTATGCCTGATAATATCTTATCTGCACAAAATTGGTCAAATATCTCATTGCAAAATTTCAAATCATTATTAGTTCTTAGATTTTTAATTCTTTTCCTTGTTAAGTAATCTGTTACATTCTTCCAAGTTTTAAAGGCATTGAAAACATCATTTTTGTGTTTCAAAACATGCATCCAAAATTTCCTAGAATAGTAATCTACAATGGAGAGAAAATAAGAACTTCCACTAATGGTTTGAACCTTCTCAGGTCCCCACAAGTCAACATGAAAATATTCCAAAATATATTTTGAGTTATGAGAACCTTTTCCAAAACTAACCTTATGCTGCTTATCAAATATGCAATGTTCCCAGAAAGGTAGAGAGCCAATTTTATGCTTACCAAACACATTTTGTTTGTTGCGAACATGCAAACTTTTTTAACTGATGTGGCCAAGCCTAGTATGCCATAACACAGTCTTGTCTTATGTTTCTCTAGTTGCAATAGATGCCACTCCAATCACAGCTTCTCCTTTAGATAGTACAACCCTCCTTGCTTTTCTCCTTTCAACATAACCGTGGCTCCTTAGCATATTTTTAGTGTTCCATTGCAGCATTTGTATTCATAACTTGCATCATCAAACTGACTTAGTGAAATCAAATTTCTAGTAAGATTTGGAGCATACTTTGATGTCTTTGATCACTCTAATAGTGCCATCATTCAACCTGAATTGCACATTTCCAATTCCTTCTATGGCATAGGTCTTGCCATTTCCAATTATTACTTTCCTATTATTTTGGATTTTCATGTCTCTAATCTAATTCTTATTGTTTGTCAAGTGAAAGGTGCATCCAGAGTCTATGATCCACTCATTCTTGATGATCATGGCAGTTGCAGAACTTTCAGGTCTTGATTCCACTATGAGCACTTGACCATCCTCACTGCAATCTTCACTGTAATTTGAAATTTTAGGATCTTGATCATTCGGATCATTGTTTCTTGGACCCTTTCATTTTCCTTTGGCGAGTTCACATCAGTACTTTCTGATATGGCTAATCTTGCAACAATGATAACACTTTTTGTTGGTCTTGGGTCCTGTAGATTGAGACATTCCTCTTCATTTAGTACTGTAGTTTCTTTCCTTTACTATGTGATGGTGATTGCCTCGATGTTGTTCTCTTCCTCTAGAATAATATGCCTTTGAGTTGTTCTTTTGAAGCTTACCAGTTTGCTTAAGAGATAATTCCTTTGAATATATGGCACCTATTACTTCTTCTAGCACCAAGGTGTCTTTAGATTAGATGATAATATTCTTGAATTTCTCATATTGAGTAGAGAATGAATTCAACATATAGATTGCCTTATCTTCTACCTTGATCTTTACTTCTAAGCTATTCCAATCGGAATCCAACATATAGAACTCATTCAGATAATCATTTAGAAACTTACTCTCATCCATCTTGAATCCATTAAACTTCTTTTTAGATACACTCTACTAGGGCAGGCTCTTGGTCATGAACATTTGTTCCAATGTAAACCACATTGAGTTGTTGTGGTCTCCTTCACCACATTTCTCAAAATTTCATCTTCAAGACACAGAATGATGGTGTTCTTAACCTTCTTAAGTGTGTTGTTCCAATCCTTTTGTTCCACACTTGCCACTTTGATTGCATCCTTTGATAGTGCTTTATTCAATCCGAGATTCCCAAGATGAGTTCTCATCTTTCTCTCCATAAGCATAAGTCATTCTTCCCACTGAATTTCTCTATGTCCACCTTGACCAAAGTCATCTTCTTGGTCCATCAAGACAATGCTTTCTACAATTTTGTTCTTCGACTTTTGATGAATCTTGGTTCTTGAACCACACCTCTGAGATTAACGTGCTCTAGCTTGAGCTCTGATACCACTGTTGCGATCTCAGTCGCAACTCCAATCTCAACATCAGTTTGCACACACTAAACAAACACACACACTTGCACAGATTTATCAAGAACATACATCAAACATATAAATGACATAAAACAGTAAATGAACACAATCAACTTAAAGAGGTTCGAACTTCCTCAAATAATTTTTTGGAGCCTAATCCCCTTGTAACTCCCTTGATTGTAGGGTTCAATTCTTAGTCATTGACTATGATGTCTCACAGAGATTACAAACTAAGAGCAAGCCTTCAAAAATGGCTCCTCAACACTCTGTTGTAATATAACTTCAATTACACGGAGAAACTCTCTCTCAATCACTCGATCTCACCACTGTTCACTCTTTCTCTACTTTTCTCTCAACTCACAAAACCAGCTCTAAATAACAACTAACAATAAGCTTAGGTGGTTAGTTTTATAGATGAGCACAAGGCATGCCAGCAAGACATAAGCATATAACCAAAATTTAAACCTTAACTAACTAATCTAAGAAATGACAAGTTGGCAATCTGAGTCAGCAAGGTAGAATCCAAAAAGCTAAGGACATGTAGCAAGTGAATATATATATTCTATAGCTTCATCTATATATTTATATGAACATATCCATGTGCTTATAATTAGTACTTAATTTATTGGTTCAAGATATATTTTCCTATATGGAAGCTGTACCTCAAACACAAGTTGGTCACCAACAAATGCACACTACGTTATTAGCTTGCATAATCTTTTTCAATGATATATAAACATAAGTATTTATATATGCATAAGTAATCTTTATTTGACATGGGAAGGATTAATTTGGGTTATTATTGCAGGCTGCTGTAAGTAAGGAAGATTCCTTTAGCATGGCAAAGAAAATTGATCATCTTGAAGTTTCTAAAATGTTAGTTAATACATATACGTAATATATATGTTAGTTAATTTAGTTAATCAATATATATAGTTGTATGTTGATCAGCCATCTTTGTTTACATATATTGATCAAATATTTGTGTAATGTATTATAATATATGTAGGAAGCTTTTGGGGGATGGTTTGGAGTCATGTTCCTTCCAAGAGCTACATCAAATAGAGAATCAGTTGGAGAGAAGCTTAGCCAAAATCAGGGCAAGAAAGGTACCACACTCCCTCACTCACTCTCTCAAACTTCTTTTTTCACTTTTTTTTTATTGCACTACATATGAGCTGAGCTGCTATGTATGCATGCAAATTAATTCACAAATTTCATCTTTCAAAATAATGATGTCTTCTAACTAAGTTTCTTTGTAAGTATTCTTACACTATTTTCTTTGGGTTTTAATTAATGTTTTTGCCCATTATATATACAGATATAAATAATTTATAGATCTGTTAAAATAAATATATTTTTCACATCTTTTGGTTGTTAGATACATGCAGCATATTTGATAGAATTGTCTTTTGATTTACCAAAATACAAAGTCAAACTAGAGCTGATTTCTGAACTCTTTTGTACTCAAGAATCAACTGTACAGGGAGCAGATTGAGAAACTTAAGCAAGAGGTATATGCTTACTAATTATAACATTAATTTACTGAAAATTAATTCTTTAAAGTATCCTGATATAGCAAAATAGTCATTGAATACAAAATATATATGACAATAAATTTTATATTTTTGTCTTACCTTGACCATGCCATGCTATCTTTTTGTCAACTCAAATAGATAAAAAAAAATCATGTATAGGGACTTAATTCTTACTATTTATAAGATTAGAAACTTTTTTTTTTAATAATGAAACAAAATTAGAAATTTAAGTGCAACATTTTTTTAGTTCTGGAGTACTTAATTAAACAGGTTAACATTTAGAAATTTATCATGCCAAAATAAAATTAATAAATAAAAAAACCAAACTTTAAATAATTCCAATACATGTGATTTTAGTTTAATATTTCTATCATATGATATGTATATACTTTACCTCTGATCGTCTAGTTCATTTTTTTGGCTTTATTGACACAACATATCTCATTTGCTTATCCTATACGTATATATTCTAGTTGGTATCAATTCTAAAATTTTAATTTTAATCCTTTTCTTCAAGAAATTTTATTTTATTTTTTAAATTTATGTAAAAGCCATATTGTAATTATAATAATGTCTAGAAAATAGCATCGTTTGAAGAATATAAAACTTTGCAATCGTAATTTAGTTATATATATATACTCTTGTATATATTTTTATTAATCTATTGAGTGACAATTCAGGAGAAAAGTCTACTGGAGCATAATGCTAAGCTGAGGCAACAGGTACAGGTACCTTTCTTTACTCACCAACATTATCACACTTATAATCTAATTCAAGATTCACATATATTATAGCTAGTTATATCAAAACAATTATATATGTTTATATATATACATAAATATCTTCTATTGGTGATCAATAACCCATGTCGCCAAATATATATATGTTTATAAGGTATCAATAATTCTTATTTGTTATAAAAAAATATATGTTTAATTAATTTATTTATTTTTAAAGAGAAATGTACATATACATGTTTCAGTGTGGGATGTTACAAAAAGTTAGCTCAGGAAGTGAAGAGAAGGAAGATCAGGTGATGGTGGTAGTAAATAATAATAACATTAATGATGATGATCATCATCGTCATAACATGGACGTGGAGACGGAGTTGTTCATAGGCCTACCTGAAAGAAGAAAATAGTAACCACATAATATATATATCATCACCAAATAAACACACCAATATATTTATAATCTTTGCTTTTCTTCATATTTTTGTCACTTTTATTTTTGCGGTGATCAAATAATCAAAACGCAATAAACACTTTCAATTTCTCATGAGATATATGTGATGCAATAACTTGAATAATTACTGTCTGACATGTTATATGGTCACCTACTCATGACCTTAATTTGTCTTAGTTTGTATATTACCGAAAAGAAAGAAAGAAAGAAAAATCAGTAATTTGTATGTTTTTATATATATAATGAGATCAACATGCAATGAAAAGGTAAACAAGAAGAACAAAAAACAAAAATGTGAATCATATTGCAAATATTGTGTAAAATGTATAAGTAATTGTGTATTTTGGTGTATTTATTGTGTAATACTAGTTCATCATGATCTTCTGTGTATATGCTGAATATGAAAGCCTATCCATATGGTGGAAATTTACACATCTTGAACTTTTCAATCTATATATATATAGGATTTTTATAAGATAGAGAATTTTAAAAATGTCTTATTTGTGAGGATTTATTATAAATTGGGTCCCAGTATGGTATATGGCCACTACAATGTTACAATATGGTGTAGTGTAGGAAATTAGTATTACACTACAAGAAAAGACCTTTTCACCGGCGCAGTTCGTCAAATGCGCCGGTAAAAGTTGTCGACGTAAAAGAAAAACTGAAAATCCATTTACATTTTCGCTTTATTTTTGCCGGCGCAATATTGCGCCGGTATTACTATGTTTTGCCGGCGCAATAATGAATATGCGCCGGTAAAAGGGATGAAATGAAGCGCCAATAGGCGCGAAAAGTTTGCCGCCTTTTATTTCATTTATTCTGGCGCTTGTACACTTTTACCGGCGCATATATGCGCCGGTAAAAGTCCCTAAAAAAGAGAGGAAAACTTCTCGCGTGGATTTCCTTGGTAGGTGGGGATACTTTTACCGGCGCACCATTGCGCCGGTAAAAGTTGTAAATGAAACGCGTGGATTTTGACGTGGCAAGTGGGGATACTTTTACCTGCGCCGGTAAAAGGTGTAAATGAAACGCGCGTTTTGACTTAGGTCAAATTTTTAAAAGAACTTTTACCGGCGCATCCAATTGCGCTGGTAAAAGTGTATATATGAACCAGAGCTGCACGAAGCCCCCCCTTCTTCCCCATTTCCATTTTTTCATTTTCAGAGAAAAAAAAATTCTCTCAGCCCCCCCTTCTCCGATTCTCTCAATCTCTCTCAATCTCTAACTCAATCCCTCTCAATCCTCTCAATCTCTCTCAATCCTCTCAATCACCCTCTTTTTTTCTTCAAAAAAACCACCACCACCACTTCGTCGGCCACCACCGCCACCACCACCGGCGGTCACCGTTCCCATCAACGACAACCGAGGGACGACAGCCACCACCGCAGACCACCAAGGCTTAAGGTATTTTTAATTTTTTTAATGTAGGTATAAATGTATGTGTATGTATAAATACATGTATGTATGTATATGTATGTGTATATATGTTAGATTATGTATATATATGTGTATGTATGTATGTGTGTGTATGTGTATGTATGTGTATGTGTATGTGTAGGTGTATGTGTATGTGTATGTGGATGTGTATATATATGTGTGTATATGTATGTATGTATGTATGTATGTGTGTGTGTATGTGTATATGTGTATGTATTTATGTGTATGTGTATGTGTATGTGGGTGTGGGTGTGGGTGTGTATATATATGTATGCATGTATTTGTATGTGTATATTGGTATATGTATATATATATATGTATGTAAATATGTATGCATATATGTGTGTATGTATGTATATATGTGTATATGTATGTAAATATATATATGTATATGTGTGTGTATGTGTGTGTATAAGTGTATGTGAGTGTGTGTGAGTGTATGTGTATGAGTGTGTATATGTGTAAGTTAGTGTAGGGTAATGGATATGTGATAAAATTTTGAAATTTTTATCGGTATTAATTGAATGTTTGGTTTTACTTTTTTATGGAATTAGGTTCGTGTTCGACCGCTCCGGATTACCGCTAGCTGCCTGCAGTTATTATTTTTGCACTCGATTCAAGTATGTTTTTTTGCTTTCGCTTAGTACATAGTAGGGTTTGTTATTAGTTAATATGTCTATGCATGTTAGAGAAGTAGGTTCTGTGATAAAATTGACTGCTGTTGGATGGGTGAATTATTCTTTTGTTTATATATTGTTTGGAAATATTTGTTTCTGTTATTTTTAGGTATTAAAAATTTTGGGTTTACACTTTTTAAGCCGTTATGCTGCCGAAATTTTAGTAGAAAAAATGTAAAATTAATTGAATGTTTAAATGAAATAAAATTGAAATTGAAATTTAAAACATGTAATTAAAAAGTTAGTAAAATAATACTCTTTTTTTTTAAAAAAAAAAAAAATCAATTTAAATAATAAATAATTAGGAAAATATTTAATTATGAAATGTAATATATAATTTTAAATATAATAAAATGATATTATTAGTTTTATTAAGTTAGTAATTTTAATTTAATTAATAAATGCTTAATAATTAATAAATGATTGAAAAAAAATTAAAGAATGTAAGATATAATTTAAAATGTAATAAAGTGGTTTTAAATTTTTTTAAAAAGTTAGTACTTTTAATTTAAATAATAAATGATTAATAAATAATAAAAATGAAAAAAATGTAATGTATAATTTAAAATATAATAAAATGATATTATAAATTTGAAAAAGTTAGTAATTTTAATTTAAATAATAAATTATTAAAAAAATAATAAAAGTAAAAAATGTAATATATAAATTAAAATGTAATAAAGTGGTATTAATTTTTTTTTTAAAAGTTAGTAATTTTAATTAAAAAAATAAATATTAAAAAATAATATAAATGAAAAAAATGTAATATATAATTTAAAATATAATAAAGTGATATTATGTATTTGAGAAAGTTAGTAATTTTAATTTAAATAATAAATTATTAAAAAATAATAAAAATGAAAAAAAAAAAGGTAATATATAATTTAAAATATAATAAAGTGATATTATAAATTTAAAAAATTTGTAATTTTAATTTAAATAATAAAAGTGAAAATGTAATAAAGTGATATTATAATAAGTATAAATGAGCATAAGATATTGTAAAGTATATGATAAGATATTGTAAAATAGCATAAAATTAAATTTGTATTATCTTTCCTTGATCTCTTTGGTTATACACTAAAGATAGGATTTAACAATTGTATTTGTATTATCACTTAGTGATAATTTGTTTTTTAATTTTACACATGCACGAAATACCTTAGACCCGTTTGGAGAGGTTGAGTCAGTAAGTGTTGGGTTTTATGCCCTAAATAAAACTCATTTCAATATAATCAGATTTACTTATTAATATAGATCAGAAATAACATTTAATGTTGCATGGTTCACATGATTTATTTCATGATTATATGTACATAATGTATAAATTCATCTGAAACCCTTTTCACATACTTGATCCTGTTTATTGTGCCGTCAACACATTGGAAAGTAAACATGACTATGTGAATAAAGTTTCCTAGATTTATCAGACACAAGGTTTTACTGATATGATAATCTACAACAAGAGTTTACTTGTATTTGGAGAAATACTATGTTCTTTCCAGAACATTGGTTAAAGTAAAGCTCAGGTTGGATGCATGGAGTATGCATCGGAAGGGACCGATATTGAACTTTGACTTAGATTTATTAAACTTACCGTAATATCTATTCAAGTCAATATCGCCTAGTTGATCCTAGATCAAATGATCTTAATCCTGATATGATTAGGCTCAATCTCGAGAGGCTATTCGTGTTCTTTGATTTGTTAGTTAAGCCTACTTTTAGGTCAGGGTGATACGTACATTTTGGGAACACGGTAGTGCAATTGAGTGGGAGCGCTAGCATAAACATGGAATCTATAGCTTCTTTCTGGCGAATAGTAAGCAAAGGATGATCTCCTTTGAGCTTGACCAAACCAACATAAATGGTGGAGTACTCATTTCACATAAGCTGAAATATCATTTATACGGGGTCAAGTGTGTTAAGGAATAAATACATTGTAGGGTGTAACGGTAATTTAATCCCTTTACAGTGTAGATCATTCATATAGAGGATCATTGATCACATTAGGATTATAACAATGGATAACTAATGATGTGTCTATATGGTGGAACATATAGAGCATTCTTTATACTGAGAGTGCAATTCTAAGTTCTATGCGTGGATTCAACGAAGAATTAATAAGTTAGTGAATTTTAGTGCTAAATTCTTGATCTACTTATTGGAAGCTCGGTTATATAGACCCATGGTCCCCCCACTAGTTGAGATAATATTGCTTGTAAGACTCATGTAATTGGTTTTGATTAATCAATTATAATTCTCAAATTAGACTATGTCTATTTGTGAATTTTTCACTAAGTAAGGGCGAAATTGTAAAGAAAGAGTTTATGGGGGCATATTTGTTAATTATGATACTTTGTACGGTTCAATTAATAAATATGATAAATGACAATATCATTTAATAATTATTTATAATTATTAAATAGTTAGAATTGGCATTTAAATGGTTGAATTAGGAAATTGGCATTTTTGAGAAAATCAGATACAAAAGGTGTTAAAATTGCAAAATTGCAAAGCCCAAGGCCCAATCCACTAATGCTTGGCCGGCCACCTATTGTAGGTTTTTAAGTTGATTTTTTCATTATTTTAATGCCATATAATTCAAACCTAACCCTAGTGGAATGCTATAAATAGATAGTGAAGGCTTCAGAAAAATAAGACTTTTCTTCTGACACTTTCTGAATCAGAAAAACTGAGCCTTCTCTCTCCCTATCTTTAGCTACCACTTCTTCTTTCTTCTTCCTTTGAATTTCGAAATCCTTAGTGATTAGAGTAGTGCCCACACACATCAAGTGATACCTCAATCATAGTGAGGAAGATCGTGAAGAAAGATCATCAGCAAAGGAGTTTCAGCATCAGGGATTCAGAGAAAGAGATCCAGGTTCAGATATTGATAATGCTCTGCTACAGAAAGGAATTAAGGGCTAGATATCTGAACGGGAGGAGTCATTATATTCCGCTGCACCCAATGTAAGGTTTCCTAAACTTTATATGTGTTTATTTTATCGTTTTAGAAAGTTCATATTTAGGATGTTAATAAACATACTTGTGAGTAGATCTAAGATCCTGGTAAAATAATTTCCAACAACTGGCCTCAGAACCATGGTAATTGATTTACTTGCAAGAAATTTGGACTTTAAAACGATTGTTTGTATGTTCTTTGGATGGTATCATGTTGTATTGAGTGTTATTTGATGATTGATTGATGTTTGTGAAATTTTCGTGAAAAATAATTGCGATTTTATCTCTGGAATTATTTTTATTGGATAGTATGGAAAAAATTAAGCAAGTTAGCCTTTTACAGAACTTAATTTGTATTTTATTTGAATTAGTTATGATTTTTTGAAGATTTGAAAAAATCGGGGCTGTGCTGATATTTTCCTGCGATCGCAAATCTGTCCGTACAGTTTCGAATTTTTTTGTTTTTCTTCGATTTTTCATGCTTTTTCATGGAATTAACTTCTAATTTTTTTGTATAGTTTTGTATTTATACTATTACTATTCCTAATTCAATTCTAATTATCATTTTGAATTAATTTAATATTTTTTAAATTTAATTCAAGATATTAGTGTAATTTGAATTTGAATAGAATTAGTATCTATCTTCTTGCTTAAAAATCTATCTTATTTTTAAATTTGATTATATCTTATTTTTTTTTTAAATTTAAGATCAGATTTTATAAGATATTTATAAAATCTTTTAAGATATTTTTAATTATATCTTATCTTTTAAGATTTTTTTTTAAAATTAAATCTTTTTAGATATTTTGACCTTATTTAAATTTAAAATAAGATATTTATAATCATGTAATTTTAAATAGATGTAAGATATTTTGCTAACTTTTAAATTTTGTTATTTTATTTATTTAAATTAAATTTAAAATCTGAAAAGATATTTCATTTATCTTTTCTAATTTTTATTTAATTTTTATTTTTAAAATAACATTTAAAATTTAAAAGTAGTTAGCAAATTTTTGAAATGATATTTAGGTTGGTTGAAACCTAATTTTTCAAAATTGTAGGTTTAATTTTAAATTTATTTTTTTTTAATTTTCGAATTTTTTCAAATTCTTTTAAAATTTTCGAAATTTTTTTTATTATTTAATTAATTATTTTCGAAATTAAATATTTAATTTAAAATTAAATAAATCCTACATCGAACTATCCAGCTAACCTTGTTGCAGGAGTATGTATTTTAGCTTATGTGTAAGTTTTCAAAACCTATTATTACTTGATTGCAAATAGCCATGGTTACTTTTTGCCAGATCTAATGATCTGATGGCTCCCTTTGTCAAGATAATAATTTGTAACAGGTATAATTTACAATCTTCTTTCATCTGTGTATGACCTAGCAACATGATAGGACCCATCCAAAGTGTGCCTGTGTGAGCCTATGTGTTTAATTTTATTATAGATGCATATAGGTTAATGTTGCTAAAATAAATTATCATAGTTATTGATAGAATTTATTTAGGCCCATTTAGTTTTTGGGCCTATTCAATTAATAACAGTTTTTCTTATTAAGGTTAAATTCCTCTCTTTTGGGCCTTGTGTGAGAGTTGGGAGCCATAGAAGTGGGTACGACATACTGAACCCAGCACCCCCTCACACAAACCACCCCAATTGTGAAGGCCCATTTGCCTGATTTGAACAACTGTACTAGGTTAATTACACTAGTTTAACCTAATAAAATTGATTAGCAACATAATTAATTTCATTTATTTTGAAATTAATTTAAGAAAATTATAGTTTAAAGAATTTTTTATTCTAAGTTAAACTATATGTATTTTTCTTGTATTTAATTAAATATAGAATTATAACCATCTAGATTCTTTCTGGAGCTTAATTTAAATTTTTCATTAAATATTCCTATTTAAGTTGATATTTAGTTATCTTCAACTAACCAACTTAAATCTGAATATCTTTTGGATTTAAAATTTCAAAATTAAGTTGAGGAATTTTAGGCATTGGTTATTAAGATTCTTTAGATATTTTTTAAGTTAATATCTTTTCAAATATTAACTTAAAATGGAATATTTTCAAATTAAGCGGTTACAACTTAATTTTTGATATTTAATTAAATTTAAATTTGAAAAATATTTAGGTTCTAGATTTTTTCTAATACAACCTAAATTAGATATTTTTTCAAATTTTGTGGAAAAGATACTTAGTCAAATAAGATATTTTCTAGATAGTTATTTCTAGACTACTTATTATTTCTAATATTAAATAGGAAAATATTATAAATTGTGAAATTAATTATTTAATTAATTTTGGTACAATTTATTTTAAGTATATTTTTCCTAGTATTAAACTAGAGATTAATAATTAAGCATTCTCTACACTTAATTATTTATTTCTTGAATTTAATACATTTAATTAATTTGAAAATTAAATATCTAAGTTGATTTTTATCATCATACTTAAATATTTCTTTTTCATGACATTTAATTAAATAGAAAATTATTTTTAGTTGAAATTTATTTTTTCAACTAAATTTAAATAATTTTCAAAATATATTTTTTTCTTTATTTTATTAATCAATTTTCGAAATTGTATTTCTTAAATGCTAGAATTTCGAATTTTATCTTGAAAAATAGATTAAGTTGTAAATTAATTATTTATTTTAATTAATTCTTGGATCAACTTAAATCAATGATTTTTTCATTTATTGATTAATTTAAAATAAATTGAATTAAAGTACATTATTAGAAATTGAATTAATTAGTCAAAGGAAAATCTAGATAGATGATATTTTTGCTTGAAGTATTTTTCTAGTGTATTTAATTAAATAGAAAATTAATATTTAAGTTGATTTTCATCATCATACTTAAATATTTAAATTTTTCTTATATATTTAATTAAATAGGAAAATTATATTTTTTGTTGTAAATTAATTTTATTAATTAATTTTGGGCCAACATTAAATTAGAATAATTTTTCTAGGATTTATTTTTTATTTTAATATGCATTTTTCGAAAATTGTATTCTTATATACTTTAATTTTTCGAAATGCAATATATATTTATAGAAAATTAAATTTGAGTTGTAAATTAATTTAAGTTAATTTTGTAACAACTTAAATTGAATATTTTTCTAAATATTTATTGGAAATTATTACTAAGATGGAAATAATTCATGTTATTTTCATATCCATCTAAGTAAAATTTAAAAATATTAAATTAAAATTTATATTTAGAATTTTTCATTCTAAATTGGAAATTTTAATTAAATAAATATATATTTAAAATAAATAGAATAAATAAAGAGAATCAAAGAAAATACAACTCACTTTAAATAATGAGCTTGATTATTATTAAGATATTCGATCTCCATTGTTGGTCTTACAAAAGTTAAAAGTTTTCAATATAACCTCGAGACGCTAGACTTCGTCCCCCTATGGATGGTTATTCGTTGAACGCATTTAACACCGTAAGATTTCATTTGATAAGTGTTTTGTAAGTTTTCGTCTCTATTAGACTCTCCCCTACGGTGACTACTTAGAGATAAACTTATGAAACATGAAACAATGGTAGAGGCTCATAAAATGAGAATAACCTTGACTCTCGCCTACCGGGACAACGTTGGATTCTTATTTTGATCGAATAAAAGGTTGCTAGAATGGTTTCTATTTTAGATGAGCTGACAATTCTATTCAATAAATGATGCTTTGACTCTCGCCTACCGGGACACTGTATCAGTTTGTTGAAAACCTTGGAAATTATTTAAGATTGTATGTTTTAGTATTTTCACTAGTCATTCCTACTTGCTATATGTTTATAATTTCTGAATTGTGTATGAATTTATATTGAACCATGTTATTTTCTGTTATTAAGTTGTAGTTTAATTTTGAATCTTCATTGTTGGTCTAACATGTTTGTTTTTCTAATGAGATAAATCCCTAATGGATTTTCACCATTAGACATACATAATATTGTAAGATCTCGAAAGATAAGTATTGTATATGCGACATCTAACTGTTCATCAATTGATGACACCTTAGACTAGTATTTTTACAATATGAAACAAGAAGATTACATAAATAAGATTACTTTGTCTTTCGCTAATCGAAGCATCGTTGGATTCTTATTTATAAACGAAATTATCCTAATTCCTCTTAGCTTATTCATTTCGAATTAGCTTCAAAACATATCATTGGATGAATGGTCTATAAATCATTTCATGTCATTCTATATTTTCTCTTAAGAAATTAAATGACGCATACGATTATAATCTCGAAATTCTATTCCCAATTGATATAAATCCTCAATCTTAGAAATCTCCTACTTGTATGGGCAAATCTGACTTAGAGTTTGTATTAGTAGTGGTGGTCCAAGAAAGAATTACTCATTATATTTGGTTGAATTTAAGTCTTTGACTTTAATTTTAGAATCCAAACAGAAATTTTCTTATATTTCTAATTCCAGAATACAATACAGTTACACTTTCTCAAGTGTTTAATATCTATCTTCTATTAATGGATTAAAACTGTATGGAATATGAGTTAGGTATTCTGTGACCAGGATCCACTTGCAGTATTCTAAGAACTCTTTGATGTAACTAAACCTATGTCATCATAGACAATACCACATTTTTTTTTAATCTATGGCATTTGTATCTTGTTCATAGTGGATTTGACAAGATCAATCTTTGCAAAGAGTTAATATGCCTATATCCACTGAAAGTAGTTCATCTCATTCGCAGATGGATGTACATTCAGGGGTGGATATGAGTTTTTCGTTGTATTCTTAAAACGATCACTCTAGATTATACCTTATGCAAAGAAATTTGAAATGTTTGAAAAATTTCTTAAATTTAGCAATGGTTAAAACCATTAAGGTAAGTGGTTAAAGATCTTGCGAACTGATAGGGGTGGAGAAATAGTTAGTAGATATGCAGTTCAAAGATCATTAAATTGATTTTTGAATTATATCCAAACTTACCTCCCCAGAAATTTCGAGTTGCATGTTGATGATTAGTTACTAGTCGTTGCCTAAATCCTTCTATGGTAATACAATTTCAGAATGATGTAATGGTTGTATACTTAATGTAAATCATTACTAGATTCATGGATGACCTAATCAAAATCTTAAGAAAAGCTAGAACTGTTAACCATGGTTTGTTAGCTATTCTAAGTGATTAGGGGTGGACCATCCCATTGTCAATAGATAAGAAAGTGTTTGTTCAAACAAATACTACTTTTCTAAGAAAATGACTAAGTCTGAAAAACAAGTAGCAAATAAAGGAGATATTTAATTCTTGATTCCAAAAGTGTTCTATTATCTTATATAACATATGATGATCCCACTGCCTCTGTTGTCTTGTCACAACCGAAGAGATCAATACCATTTAGTTTTCTTAGACATAATTCACGGTGCCTTGTCGTAGTGGGAGAGTTCATAGGAACTCACCTTCTTATGACTTGGGAGACGCTAGTGATTAAAATCCATTGTGAGTTTAAACAAGTAATGGATTGTCAAGATAAGAAACTAAGAAGAAAGCCAATAGAACTATGGTTTAATCCATTCACATGGAGTAACCTAAAGTTTTCTATTACAAGGACATAAAAGGAAATTTTTCGTTTATAAGTCCATTCAATGGACTTAACAAAACTTCCTGTTCCTAGTATTATAGGTTTGAGTTTATCTAAACCTATGGCTTGTGGTATACCTGGTAATTACTTACTCTAATGCAAGCAACTTACTTTAGTAAGATGCTGAAGCATTTTCTTTCTAATGGCAATCTATAGAAGCTTCACAACTTCTTAGGTATAGATTTTATTTATCTAAGGAAAAGTCTTAACTATTCCTGAAAAGATAAAGCCATGAAAGAATTTCTTATATCAACAGTGAGAGGTCTTAGATATGCTTTTGTATGCCTTAGACCAGACACCTGCTGTTGAGTGGGAGTAATGAGTAGGTATCAGATTGATCCAGGAGAAGAACATTGGAAGACAATCAAGTAAATCTTAAGATTAAGAAGAGGAACTATATGTTAGTCTATAAGAGTGTGTTTAAAACTCTTAGACTACACCACATCAGATTTCAAAATTTGCCTTTGTGCTAGTAAATCTTTCTGATAAGATGGTGCTTACTCTGGGGGTGGAATAGTGATTTTGGAGAAGTGTAAAAACCTATCTGAAGTCTCTAGGTCTACCAGAGAGGGACTGAATGTTAAAGCTGCAGGAAAGGTACTTATTCAGTCTAAGGAAAGTTCTATACATCTTTGGCACCATTCCAAATTGCCTTAAACTACTAGTGTTAATTTCCTGATTAACCAAAAGTAGTTGCCAAAGGTATGTATAGAATCCAGTATCCCAAGAGAGTAGACATATAGAAAGGAATTTCACATTATCAATGATTTTGTGATTAAGGAAGAGTAATGGTGGAGAAAAGATTGTGGTTAATTCAACCTTTCAGATCCTATTACGAGGAGTTTACTACTACTACACTTGATTTGTATATCAAGGTGTTGAGATTATTTGAAACACACTTTTTGTTTTATATTAGTGCAAGTGGGAGTTTGTTGGGTTTTATGCCCTAAATAAAACTCATTTCAATATAATCAGATTTACTTATTAATATAGATCAGAAATAACATTTAATGTTGCATGGTTCACATGATTTATTTCATGATTATATGTACATAATGTATAAATTCATCTGAAACCCTTTTCACATACTTGATCCTGTTTATTGTGCCGTCAACACATTGGAAAGTAAACATGACTATGTGAATAAAGTTTCCTAGATTTATCAGACACAGGGTTTTACTGATATGATAATCTACAACAAGAGTTTACTTGTATTTGGAGAAATACTATGTTCTTTCCAGAGCATTGGTTAAAGTAAAGCTCAGGTTGGATGCATGGAGTATGCATCGGAAGGGACCGATATTGAACTTTGACTTAGATTTATTAAACTTACCGTAATATCTATTCAAGTCAATATCGCCTAGTTGATCCTAGATCAAATGATCTTAATCCTGATATGATTAGGCTCAATCTCGAGAGGCTATTCGTGTTCTTTGATTTGTTAGTTAAGCCTACTTTTAGGTCAGGGTGATACGTACATTTTGGGAACACGGTAGTGCAATTGAGTGGGAGCGCTAGCATAAACATGGAATCTATAGCTTCTATCTGGCGAATAGTAAGCAAAGGATGATCTCCTTTGAGCTTGACCAAACGAACATAAATGGTGGAGTACTCATTTCACATAAGCTGAAATATCATTTATACGGGGTCAAGTGTTTTAAGGAATAAATACACTGTAGGGTGTAACGGTAATTTAATCCCTTTACAGTGTAGATCATTCATATAGAGGATCATTGATCACATTAGGATTATAACAATGGATAACTAATGATGTGTCTATATGGTGGAACATATAGAGCATTCTATATACTGAGAGTGCAATTCTAAGTTCTATGCGTGGATTCAACGAAGAATTAATAAGTTAGTGAATTTTAGTGCTAAATTCTTGATCTACTTATTGGAAGCTCGGTTATATAGACCCATGGTCCCCCCACTAGTTGAGATAATATTGCTTGTAAGACTCATGTAATTGGTTTTGATTAATCAATTATAATTCTCAAATTAGACTATGTCTATTTGTGAATTTTTCACTAAGTAAGGGCGAAATTGTAAAGAAAGAGTTTATGGGGGCATATTTGTTAATTATGATACTTTGTATGGTTCAATTAATAAATATGATAAATGACAATATTATTTAATAATTATTTATAGTTATTAAATAGTTAGAATTGGCATTTAAATGGTTGAATTAGGAAATTAGCATTTTTGAGAAAATCAGATACAAAAGGTGTTAAAATTGCAAAATTGCAAAGCCCAAGGCCCAATCCACTAATGCTTGGCCGGCCACCTATTGTAGGTTTTTAAGTTGATTTTTTCATTATTTTAATGCCATATAATTCAAACCTAACCCTAGTGGAATGCTATAAATAGATTGTGAAGGCTTCAGAAAAATAAGACTTTTCTTCTGACACTTTCTGAATCAGAAAAACTGAGCATTCTCTCTCCCTATCTTTAGCTACCACTTCTTCTTTCTTCTTCCTTTGAATTTCGAAATCCTTAGTGATTAGAGTAGTGCCCACACACATCAAGTGATACCTCAATCATAGTGAGGAAGATCGTGAAGAAAGATCATCAGCAAAGGAGTTTCAGCATCAAGGATTCAGAGAAAGAGATCCAGGTTCAGATATTGATAATGCTCTGCTACAGAAAGGAATCAAGGGCTAGATATCTGAACGGAAGGAGTCATTATATTCCGCTGCACCCAATGTAAGGTTTCCTAAACTTTATATGTGTTTATTTTATCGTTTTAGAAAGTTCATATTTAGGATGTTAATAAACATACTTGTGAGTAGATCTAAGATCCTGGTAAAATAATTTCCAACAGTAAGGACTCTTAAATACGCTTCTCCAAATTATCCAGGACTGTTTGTCCGCATGGATAGTTTGGGCTTGTTTTATACTTATAGTATGATCTATTGCTTATTTGATTATTTCAACAGTAGATATTTTGGTACGATGTCTTCTTACACGTTCTTGTAAGTCGGCAAACTTAATTACTACAAGTTTGCTAACTTATAAGAACTGTAGGGAGGTGCTGCCGAAATTTTTACAAAAATGAAATAATCTTAAGAGCGTAGATTGTACTATATGTATATTACAAACCTGAATGGGATAGGTTCTTTACGCTTTTAGTAATGGAGTGAAAAGGTGGATTAGGACACTTGCACCTTTTTTTGTTTGTTTTTAATTTTTTTTTGTTAATTACTTCATAGTGGAAAATGCCTACCAACCGAAGTTGGATGAAGGCGCACCGGCGCTCTGCAGAGTTTCGAAGTGGCGTTGAGGAGTTCGTTGCGGTAGCAACGAACCATGTGAATTCTGACGGATTAGCTCGATGCCCATGCATGCGGTGTTTGAATGTGAATTTCCACACACCTGCAACTATAAGGGTTCATTTATTTCTCAGCGGGATCCAACCTTCGTACAACCCCTGGTATTTCCACGGGGAGACTTTCTCTCAGCCCGCAGTTGAACTTCCTGAAAATGACGAAGAGGAAATGGCAGATGTGTTGGCGGACATGTTAAGAGGGGACCCTGGGTTTGACGAATCTGCTAACACTACTGATTCTTTCAATGAACCCCCTATCAACGACAACAACAACTTCGATGACTTGTTTCAAGAGATGGAGGCTGAGTTATATCCAGGTTGCAAAAAATCAGCCCTCAATGCACTGGTAAAGCTTATGCACTGCAAGGTTTTGAATAGGTGGAGTAACCACTCTTTCAATATGTTGTTGTCCATCTTGATTGATCTATTTCTAGAGGGGACAAAATTACCGAAGTCGCATTATGAGTCGAAGATGCGATTGCGCAATCTAGGTTTGGGTTACGACTCAATAGATGTGTGCAAGTATAATTGTGCTATTTTCTGGAAGGAGAATGAGAAGAAGGAGTTTTGCCCTGTATGTGGCGAATCACGATGGGTGAAAAGAAAGGGTAAGGGGAAAAAAGTTCCTCACAAAGTTATGCGTTACTTCCCACTCACACCTAGGCTGAAACGATTATATTGCTCAAGACACACTGCGGAGGATATGCGGTGGCATTACTCGCAGAGACCAAAAGAAGACGGTGTGCTTAGGCATCCTGCGGATGCTGAAGAATGGAAGCAGTTTGACCGCCTTCATCCGTCTTTTGCTGTTGAACCTAGAAATGTAAGACTGGGATTGGCGACTAACGGTTTTAATCCATTTGGCAACATGAGCAACTCTTACAGCCTGTGGCCAGTTATTTGTGTCCCATATAATTTGCCACCGTGGAAGTGTATGAGTTCTGAATTGTTGTTGTTGACCTTATTAATTCCAGGTCCATCATCTCCTGGGAAAGACATAGATGTATTCATGATACCGTTAATTGATGAACTGAAACAGTTGTGGGAGACGGGTGTTGAAACCCGAGATGCCTACAACGGAACTGTGTTTTCAATGCGTGCGGCAGTGTTGTGGACAATAAATGACTTTCCTGCTTATGCTCTAATGTCTGGTTGGAGCACATAAGGGTATATGGCGTGTCCCACTTGCAATGAACATACTCCTTCCATTGGCCTAAATAGTAAGATTGGATATGTTGGCCACAGACGCTTTCTCGAAATGAGTGATCCGAGAAGGAGAAGCAAAAAGTACAATGGTAAGCCTGAGAAGAGAGCACCACCTCCTGTATTGACGGGGGATGATATTTTATCTCAATTAGACCGAATTCCATTGACTTTGCCTGGAAAACACAAACAAGCTTCGGGGGTGTGAAACGGAAGCGTTCTAGTGAAGAGCTCAATTGGTCTAAAAAAAGTATTTTTTTTGAGCTTGAGTACTGGAAGTCAAAGTCCTTACGACATAATCTTGATGTAATGCACATTGAGAAAAATGTGTGTGACAGCTTAGTAGGTACTCTTCTAAGTATCGACGGGAAGTCAAAGGATACCGACAAGGCGAGAATAGATTTGCAAGACTTGCAAATACGACGAGAGTTGTGGTTGTATGAAGACTGGAATGGGAAGTGGAAGAAGCCTCCAGCTAGTTACACAATTAGTGTTCAAGAACGGATTGAATTTGCAGACTTCATAAAGTCTGTACGATTTCCGTACAGTTTTGCAGCAAACTTAGACAAAAATGTAAATTTAGATACGGGCAAGATTTCTGGGCTCAAATCACATGATTGTCATGTGTTGTTACAACGTTTACTACCGGCAGGTATCCGTAAGTTCTTGAAAAAAGAAATCCGGGACACAATCATTGAGTTGTGTGTGTATTTCAAACAATTATGCTCAAGAACACTTCATGTTTCGGATTTAGAAAAAATGCAAACAAATATTCTAACTATTTTGTGCAAGTTAGAAATAATTTTTCCACCGGCTTTCTTCGACATAATGGTTCACGTAGTTATGCATCTCCCTAAAGAAGCTATACTAGGTGGACCAGTGCAGTATAGGTGGATGTATCCCATTGAGCGGTCAATGTCTGTGTACAAGCAATATGTCAGGAATCGTGCCCGTCTGGAAGGCTCTATTGCTGAATCTTTTGTGGTTAATGAGGCATTAACCTTTTGCTCAATGTACTTTCGAGAAGTGGAAACTCGATTCAACCGTCCTGACCGGAACAATGACATTGTCCAAAACATGCCAACTCGACAATTTTTTGTATTCAAGCATGTTGGCCGACCCCTCGGTATGAGGACAGTCGACACCTTACCCATGCAAAGCAAGCGTAAGGCGGAGTGGTACATTTTGAACAATTGCACAGAGGTTGAACCGTATATCAAGTAAGTATAAATTCCATAAACACAAACACACAATAGTCGACTTCATCTAAAAAATTCTTAACTTACTAAGTGCATTATATTATATAGTGAGCACAAGGAGTTGCTTCAAGCAAGGGGTGTAGGCAATATTGAGACAGTGCAAGAGACTGAGTTCCCTTAATGGTTCAAAACTCAAGTAAGCCTTGTTGCCTCTCAATACTCTTAATCTTGTTCTGAATAACTATTCAACTTTTCTTAATGTAATATTTTTTCCTGATATGTAGATTAATGAACTACGGTTGAGCAACCAGGGTGCAGTGTCAGATGAGTTGTATGCTATCGCTAACCCAGCGAATACAGCAATTTATTTTTATCCAGGGTGCATAGTGAACGGTATTAAATTTTTGGTCAAGGAAAGGGATGATAACCGCAAAACACAAAATAGCGGTGTCATGGTCCCCGGTGAAGATGGACAAAATTTTTACGGCACACTTGAAAAAATTATGGAGTTCACTTATTTGAAAGATTGCAGTGTTCTCTTATTTTTTTTGTAAGTGGTTTGACACTAACGGGAGTAGAATGGATAGTGACAGTGTTATTACTAGCATCTGCGTCAACCGACAGTGGTACCAAAATGAACCGTTCATACTTGCATCTCAAGCAAAATTGATCTACTACATTCCTGATTTAAAGAACGGTAAAGACTGGCTGATTGTAAATGAGTACATACCGCGCAATGTTTGGGACTTCCCGGACACGGATGGGGAGACACCCTTTGTACAAAAAACAATTCAAATTCGAAAACCGAGTTCGTTGTTCAACTTCCACAGTTGGATGATGTTGACTATGTTCGCCATGATGTCGACCCAACTGAAGTTGCAAACATCCATCGTGTGAATTCACAGCCTCAATAATTAGATGATTTCATTGTCGATGATGACAACGAGGGTCCAAATACCGAAGAAGACAACTCCTTAGAATTATAGAGTGACAGTGATGATAATGCTGTATATGTAACTGATGATGAGGATGATGAATTGTAATTGAAATAGTGTTTTAAATAAAATAAAAATTACAACCCTTCTTCTTTAATATGTTTGCAATATGTTAGTTTATTTTAAATAAATAATATGTGTTGTATATGTAGTATGTCTACACCAGGTGGCAGCAGTTCGAAAAAGAAATGGGTCAGAGCTAAATACAAGGGCAAGAATGTTGAGGAGGAGCTCTCCAAAACACAATCTGCCAAGTTACCGATTGAGGTGCATGCAGAGACTGGCACCCCCGTAGGCAAAAACGGAAAAAAATTCAACAATATGGCCAAATGGATGACTCGGATGTCTATCCCCATTAATAAATTCAAATGGGAAGATGTCAGTAGAGCTGACATCAACGCACTCTGGGATAGACTTGAGGTATACCTTAATAACTTTTTTAATTTCTAAATTACTATACTCTTATTAAATTGTAATTAATGTATTAATGTGTAACTTTTTGCAGACCAAGTTTGTGCTCCCACGAGATAACCCTACATTCGTAGACTACGGTGAGTACGGGATGTCAAAGGGTTTACGCGACAGGAGGGCAGAATGCAAGAAGAAGTGGGTACAAAACAATGAGGAGCTTGGACAGGAGAGGGTCGACATGTCACCTCCTGAGGGAGTAACTCAAGAGGTGTGGAGTGACTGCATCGCTTATTGGAGCACAGACAAACAAAAGGTATATTTTTTAAAATTTATAATTTTGGTAATGTTTAATTTATATAGTCAATAATAAATAATTAATTGTTAGAAAAATTATTAATTTCAGGCGAGAGCAGCGAAAAATAAAGAAAGTCGGGGTAAGATGAAATTTCTAGGAGGCTGGGGCTCCAAGCCTATTGTTTCACATGTTGTCGAGGGGGTAAGTTTATATTTAACTATCATTCATTTAAATTTTTCTAGTAAAATAACAATACTAATATATTTTCTCTTGAAAATAGGCTAACCCCGACACAGAAGAACTGCCAACTGCGGTGGAAACTTTTCAAAAGTTTCACCATAAAGGCAACGATTGGCGCAACGAGTTCGCGCAACAAGCTTACGTAAGTTTACGTTTTAATTCAATTTTTATTTATTTCTTTCAATTTATTTTGTGTTAAAATTAACCATTTAACTTATTTGTTTAATTGTTTTAGGAGCAAATGGTTGAAATAGTGGCAACTCAACCAGCGCCCACTGAAGATGAGCCCGAAGAGCCTGCTGTCGATCCTACACAGTACCCCCGAGACTTACCTGTTATGACGCAAGTACTCGGGGAACGATCTCGGCATCTTAGAGGCTTTGGCCATCTCCCCAGACTGAAGGGAGTTGGGGCCAAAAGAGCACCTGCCACGCATCCTTCAGCCCAACCGACTGTTACAATGGAACAGTACGAGGCTTTACAGAAAAAAAAGTGGAGGAAGCGGAGCAGACAACTCAACATATGAGACAGCAGTATGAGACACAACAACTCTACCTCAGATGATTCCAAGATCAGTTTGAGTATCTTTCTCGAGCTATGCCGGGTTTCAACTTGCCTCCCATGGATCTTCCACCATTGCCCACTCCTGGTGCTGGATCGTCGGCTGCTGCTGGTGCTGGATCGTCATCGCAGCCTCCCAAGACTCAGAGAAACAACGATGACGACATTACCCGCCTATAGAACTGTACTTTTTTTATTATCCGGTTCGAACATTTAACATTTTATTTATATACTGATTTTAGTAGTAATTAATGTTGGTTTATCTTTTAATGTAAATTATGTTGGTTTATTTTGTTAATATAATATTATAATTATTTAAAAAAATTTAATTAATTAATATTATAATTAATTAAATATAATTAATTAAATTTTTTTTTTAAAAAAAAATTTAATACTTTTGCCGGCGCAATAGTGCGCCGGTAAAAAGTGGCAAAAACTATTGGTGCCAACAGTCAGATTGGCGCCAATAGTTTTGTGCGCCGGCAAAAGCTTATCATAGCAGGTTCATGGCGGATAAGGCCTTTTTTTATCACCGGAGCTTATTTTTCACCGGGCAGTTACTATACGCGCGGGTAAAAAGTCCTTTACCGACCAAGCTTCCGAGATAATCTTTGTCGGCAAGATAATCCGCGCCGCAAAGCTTTGCCACAAGTTAGTAGTATTTTTACGCGCGCAACAATGCGCCGGCAAAAGCTGGTTTTCTTGTAGTGTTAATTTATACCGTGGGTCCATTTATTTAATGTTTTGTTTTTTAATCTTAAGAAATCTACTTTTTTTTTTTATTATACAATGATTAAACTGGAAGGATACATTTTCTCAAAAAAAAAAAATCAGAAGAATACAATATGTAAACAAATTTTAGTTTGAGTTGAAGAGTTGTTGAGTAAAAAGAGAAAAAAAATCTACTGTTGAAATACCAATTTTCAAATCAAGAAGAAAATTTAATGATATGATTAATAAAACTACAAAGAATTGGTGAAATTTTTAAGCCCATTTATTTTCACCCTCTTATAGAAATGAGAAATGATGAGATCCACATATTAACATTAATTTTTTATCTTATAATTTTGATTCCCAAATGTTTCATCACTGAGTAAAAGTTATCATTTTACATTATATATTTTTTTACCACTGTGTTTTTCCTTCCTTTTTTTTTTTTTTTTGTTGAGAAAAGTTCACTATTATTAAAATACTTAATCATTTACAACAATAGTGCAAATAGGATAGGGAATTTCTCCTAGCCAACAAATGTCTTGATCCAACTCTAAAGCATGTTTAGCCAAATCATGTGCCGCATGGTTAGCATTTCTCTTAACATGAGAGATACGTGCTTCAGGGAAAAAGGATAAAAGACATCGAAAATCCAAGATTAAATCAGAGAAACTAGACAAATCTAAAGATGTAGAAATTAGAGCATGATAAACTCGAAGGGCGTCAATCTCTATAATGGTGATGTTTAGATTCTGCTGCAGCGCCCAATTAAGGCTATGAAAAAGCGCTTTTGCTTCCATTTCATCCGAACGGAAGCAACCTTGAGTCGGCTTGGAGAGTGCAGCAATAACATTTGCACAATGGTCTCGGACAATAGCGCCCACACCCAATTTTTTTGCTGCAGAAATCGTGGCAGCATCCACATTGAGTTTCAAACCAGGAGCAGGTGGGGCTGCGAATTAGTCCCTGTGGTGCCATGGCTGCTGCTAGAAGAAGTGGCAGCAGTGTTAGCATCAGTTGAACTTGAGAGCATTCGTTTCCGTATGGATGAGTGCCTGGATTTTTCTAAGTATTGTTTTGCAAACGCAGCAGTTTGTGTCCCATCTGAAGTTCTATTACCATGTAGAGCCTTATTTCTACTCGACCATATAGCCCATAGTATGCATATAATTAGCTCGAAATTAGTTTGTGAATGAATGGTAGAAAGGTGGAAAATATAATCACCATTATACATTTGTTGCGCTTTGCTTGAATCCATGATAAAACTATTTTGTCTCCAAACAGATTTTGCATGAGGACAATTAAAAAGAGCATGCCCAACAGATTCCCACATGCAAGAACACATAGAACAGGCTGCCAAGTCAAGAACTTTCCGTCTGTGTAATGCAGCAGCAGTTGGAAGAGCATTATGCATAACTTTCCATGCAAATATTTTAACCTTGGAGGGAAGAGTTAAATGCCAAAAAGCTTTCCACCATGAACTATGTAAGTCTGAAGATGAAGATTGTTGTTGCTCATCCAAGCTAGCAGCCAAATGAAAACCCGACTTAGCTGTGTATTCGCCCAATGTTGTGTGGTGCCAAACTAAACGGTCAGCAGGAGGCAGAAATCTCAAAGGGATTGAGACAATTTTGTCAATATCAATCTGACCGAAGTAATTGTTAAGGAGATCAATGTTCCATTCTCTTTGTCAGTGATAAAATTTACAACCGGGAATGAAGGATGACCTGTATAAGTAATTGGATGAAACTCCGAATGGCCAGAAATCCATTTGTCATTGCCACTTTGAATGTGAAATCCATTCGCAACTTTATATCGAAGGCCTTTAAGAAGCAGTTCTCGTTCCCAATGAATGCTTTGCCATGTAAGTGAGGGGGAGTTGCCAAGTCTTTCTTCCAAGAACGAGTTATTTGAGAAGTATCGGCTCTTTAGAATCCTACTTAGTAAGGATGTGGGCGTGTCAAAAATTCTCCAGGCTTGCTTTGCAAGTAGTGCTTGATTATAATGGACGAAAGAACGGAACCCCATTCCTCCTTCAAATTTAGACTTGCAAAGTAAGTTCCATCTTTTTTAATGTATTTTTGAGCCATCCTTGTTTAAACCCCACCAGAAGTTTGCCATCATGCTTTCCAATTGTTGACAAAAGGTTTTCGTTAGTCTAAAACAACTCATTGCATAGGTTGGTATAGACTGAACTACTGCTTTCAACAGAACTTCTTTTCTACCAACCGAAAATAACTTTTCATTCCAAGCGTGCATTAACTTCCACACACGTTCTTTAATATGGCTGAAGAGCACCTTCTTGTGACGTCCGGAGTAGGAAGGAAGTCTGAGGTATCGTTCATGACACTCACTAATAGGCATGTTGAAAATTTGTTGAAAAATAGCTGCTTTGCCATAGGAGTATTTGGAGAGAATGACATTACTGACTTATGAGGATTAAGCATTTGGCCGGAAGCTTTATGGTAAATATCAAAAACTCTTTGAATTGCTAAAGTAGAAGAGTTTGTTGTTTCACAAAATAGTAGGATGTCATCGGCGAAAAGGAGATGAGAAATTGAAGGCGCTCGTCTTGTTATCCGCAACCGTTGGAGATTTCAATAGATTCTTCGTGCTGCAGGAAGCGTGAGAGACCTTCAGAGCATATTAAGAACAAGTAGGGCGATAGTGGATCCCCTTGGCGAGGGCCTCTGGAAGGTTTTACAAGACTCATTGTATCTCCATTACGTGCAAAAGTAAGGCTAGAAGATGATAAGCACTTAAAGATGGATCAATCCATGATTGTGCAAATCCCATTTTGTCCATTACTGCCCTTAAGTATACCCATTCAACCCGATCAAAAGCCTTGCTCATGTCTAATTTGAGTGCTGAAAACCCCTTTTTACCACGTGTTCGATGTTGAATATTGTGTACAAGTTCAAAGGCAACAAGCACATTATCGGTAATTAATCGGTTAGAGAGAAAAGCGTTTTGTTTCCGAGAGATTACTAAAGGGAGAGCTTCTTTAAATCGTAGCACAATCATCTTGGAAATGATCTTGTAAATGACATTGCATAGACTTATTGGGCGAAAATCTATCATGGCCGAGGGTGAAGTAATTTTCAGAACAAGGGTGATGATGGCCATGTTGATTAAGTCCATGTTTTGACCGTGGTTAAGCACTCCCAGTACCACTGCAGTTACAGATTATCCAACTATATGCCAGTAATTTTGGTAGAACATTGCTGACATGCCGTCACTACCAGGACTCTTATCCAGGCTCATTGTCTTTAATGCAGCAAAATCCTCTGCCTCAGTGAAAGGAACAGTGAGAGAGGCATTAACTTCAGATGTTATCGATGTTGGGATGGTGGCTGTAACTGCTTGTATAGCAGATTGATCAGCTCCTGTAGCAGTAAAAAGTTCAGCAAAAAAATTCGTAATTATGTTCGACATTCCATCCTTTGAAATTATTTTGGTACCATTACTGTCCAAGAGAGAAGAAATTCGATTTGAAGCTTTTCGAGATGAAGCATATGCATGGAAGAACTTGGTATTTTGATCTCCACTACTTAACCAATCAACACGCGACCTTTGTTGTCAATATTGTTCTTCTTGTTCCAATAACTCATCCAAAATACTTTCAGACTTTTTTAAATCTTCAACCAGTATTAGAGTTCTTGTTGGTTGATTATTCAATCGGGTAATTTGTTTCTGGGCAGTAGCTATTTTCTCTTTCATGTTTCCAAAAGTAGAGATACGCCATTGTTGGAGAGAGGAAGAGCAAGCTGCATTTTTTTGCAAAAAATTTTCCATGGCAGACCCCGATCCTTGAGACAACCATTGCTGTTCAATAATGTTAGTAGCTTCTTCATGCTGAAGCCAAATTTGCTCAAACCTGAACCTGGTGCGTCTATGATGCTGCTGCTGGTTGGAGTCTTTCAGGTTAACATTGACAACTATAGCCCGATGGTCACTGCTATAGTAGTCTAAATGTTTAGTCACAATTGGAGTGAAAGTAGATGTCCAACAATCATTCACAAAACACCAACCAACCTTTCATTAATCGTGTTTAATGATTGTCTACCTTTGATCCATGTATACGGGTCACCCTCATATGGCACTTCATTTAAGTGGAAGCAGTCAAGTAAATTACGAAATTGCTCCATTTGAGTTTCATTTCGAAGAGAGCCTCCCAATTTATTATCATTTGAAAGGATCTCATTAAAATCTCCGATAACAAGCCAAGGAGATAAAGGTGAGACATCTTTGAGTCTTTCCAACAAAGTACAAGTGAGGGATCGTAATTGTGTACAAGGAGCTCCATAGAAGGCAGTAAAATGCCATCTTGGTTGGTTAGGAAAAGAAATATAACAGTCAAATACATTTGCATTATAATTTAAAATAGATACATCAACATCATTTTTCCATAACAACATCAAACCACCCCCCAATCCTACCCTAGGGACTTCAAGTCCATTATTAAAATGTAAAACATTACGAAAACGGGAAATAACATTCGGACCTAATTTAGTTTTCATAAGAAAAAGTACATGTGGGGATTGCTCTTTGACAAGCAAACAGAGATGGCGAAATGCACGTGGATTCCCCAATCCACGTGCATTCCAACTTAGGATTTTCATGGTTGATTGCGTGGTTGAGAATCAGCCACCGCTTCAAGGTCAAGAGAACCAGAAGAATCCATATCAGCATTGGAAACTTGCTGGTTTTGTTCATCCCCAGCTGACAAAGAAGGGGTGAACCGAGGCTGAGGCAGACCTCTGCATCTCTTAAGGGTTTCTCTCATTGGATTCCTATCATGTTGTCTCTTGAAACTTCGATTTGGAGAGCAATTTTCTTTCCCATAATTGCAGCTTTGGTAGACACAATAGTTGAAGGAGAGGCTAATGAATTGGTAGTAGAAGCATGAAGTATGTCGGTGTTGTTGCATGAGGCAGTGTGAGGATGGGGTGGATAGGTAGCAACAATATTTTGGTCATAATGTGGACCTGTGGGTGGAGTATATATTCCAGATAAGTCATCGTAGGAACCCAGTTTAGAGGTTAGAGAAGTGTTATGCACATCAGATTGTGCATGAGTAACAGGCCTGGTCTGTGGTGCTAAAGTAAATTCGGGTGTTGAAGTGTGAATTGTGAAAGTTGTAGGTGCCAATGATAAAGATCTAGAAGGCACTACAAAAATGAATGGAGCAGTAGGTGTCATACCAGAATTATGTGTAAAATTTTGCTTGTTATCATGTGACAGTCCAAAATGGGAGGCCTGAGATTTTGTTGAGAAGTTGTTGGATGGAGAGGGCATTGTGGAGGTTGCTGGTACAGAAATCATACGTGTTGTAATGGGAATTGTGACAGCAGTAGAAGCAGATGGGAAAGTCACCGAATGCTGCATAACCCCTGGCACATTATGCCTTTAATGGGATGACTCTCCATGGTGTAAAAGTGTTGGATGTGGTTGTGGACACCCGTTAAGAGAAGGGACAACAGTAATGAGTGAAGTTCTCGCTAATCGAGTGAGCAAAGGCCAAGCATTCCCTTTTCCAAAGTCAGTTCTGTACCTATCATAACCGGATGTAGGCAGTGGAGATCCCTTGATAGTAGGCCTATACTCAAGTTCAGGTTCTTCACCCCTATCAAGCTCTTCAAGGAAGGTTGTGCACTTATTGTAAGGATGACCCATTCTCCCACATTCCATGCAATATTCAGGTAATCTTTCATAACAAAATTCAACCCAGAATTTGTCCCGAACTTGGGAAAGGGTAATCATACGCCCTTTTAGGAGTGGCTTTGTTACATCAATTTTGACACGAATACGTAGGAAAGGTCCCTATCCTTCAAAAAGGGAGTCTTCAAACACATCAATGAATTCACCAATTAAGTTCCCAAGTGCTACAGCCAACCCTTTAGTTTTACTCATGAAAGTTAGCCTATAGACTTGAACCCAGAAGGGTACGAAAATAAGGTTGGAAGAAGAGACATTCTCACCAATAATAGGAGAAAATAAAATAACATGATGGTTCTGAAAAATGGAATGGCTCTTTCTCTAAAACTCTTTGTTTGTCCCCTTCACAACCAAATGTTAACATAAACATATCATCAACCTCAGAGATCTTGACAGGGAATCGTCCATCCCAATGCTCAACCATTTGTCTTTGAAGAGTAGATAACCACACTTTCTTGGAAGTCATGATTCGGGTGTAAAGCACATTATGGCCAACTGAATCGGATGAAAGAGTCTCACCAAAATCAAATTCGAATACACTCTGCTCCTCCTCTGTAAGTTTGATTGGGGCCTTCATTTTGTCTTTAAGAGGATCCATAGTTCAAATTGAAGGAGAACAAGCTTCAGGGGATACAAATCTGTTATAAATGATCTCGGTATATGATGAAGAATGTATTTGTAATTGAACAAGGTATGAAAAGAACCAGGAGAAACTGCAATAAACTGCTATGTGATCAAATATTCTACTAAGAAACTGCTGTAAACTGGCTTGAATTTAGCCAAAAAAATAGTTAAAACCACGAAGGACAACTCAACTGCCACATAGCACAAGTTTGGGCAGACGTTTTTCTTTCTTTTTCATTGTTGTTTATAAATACAAATAAACCAAAAAAAAAAAAAAGTTAACACTAATTTTCAAGAATTATCTTAAATTTCTATTTTTCACTAAACAGAAAAATAATAAAAAAAATAAAAAAAGAACACATTATTAGAAAGATAAAGATAGATATTAAAAAACATATATCAAAGAGAGAAACAAAAGAAGATAGAGAAGAAGGGAGGAGGAGAGATAGATTATTATATTAGTGGGATCCATATCATTGAATAAAATTAAATAATGAATTAATAAAAAAATAATTATAAAAATTGGTTAGATGATATGCTATATGATGGACACGTGGGAGACAAATAACATTTCTCAATTAAATAGCAAATATCAAAAAATAGAGCTGAATAAAAAAATATTTAAATTAATCTTAGTTTAAATATGTTACATTCAAGACCAAAATATTACAATGCACTTACTCAATTAGAACAAGCTATTAAGTACTCTACAAATAAGGTATTTAGAAAATTTCTCATAGTAAAAGAATCCTATATATAAGAGATATGAGGTGTTGACATAACATTTTAAAAACTCTAAATACCTCTATTTGCTATCTTCTTAATTCTCTCATTTTTTTTTTTAATTTTTTTATTAAGTTCATAAGATCATAAAATATATACTTCTATTTATTATCTCCTTAATCTTCTCATTTCTTTTAATTTTTTATTAGACTTACAAATAAAAAAAATACATTATACTAATATATATATATATATATATATTTATATATGGAAGAGGTTTCAATGGTTACATTTTTATTGTAACCATCATAGTTACATTTTTTTTAAACCATTGGATTACTATTAAATAGTTGTGATTAATTTGAAAATTAAATAAAAATAAATAATAAATAACTTGTAACCTAAAAGGAACCTAATAATTTATTTATTTATAAAACTTTAATTACGATTAATTATATTTTAAAAGTAAATTAATTATAATTATTAATTATTTTTTTGCAATTTATTACTATATAGGATCTTTTAGCAATTTAATTTTTTGCCCTTAAATTATTTATAATTTTATAGCAAAACATTTTATAATTTAAAATTATACACATATAATTTCATAATTTAAATTTTATTATACTTGTAATCTTAATATTAAATTATTACACTTAATTATTTAATTTTTTTATTTAAATATTTAAAAAGTAAAAAGTGAAATAAGTTGAAGAATTTTTTAGAAAAAAATGGCTATACTTGTTATCGATTGACTAGTTTGAGGCCTCATACTTAGTTCATCTAATTGTAACAAAATAATTAAATATCATTTAAAAATAATTAATTATTTAAAAAATTATTATAAGAATAGAATTTTATAATTTGTGTAAAAAGAAGTTTGATTTTTGTAAAAAAAATTATTGTAAATATTATAATTAAATGGCTTAATTGTTAAAATAATTAGAGTAAGGATTTAAATATAACTAAAAAATTATTTATAAATATTAATTGCAAAAAGAGGTCTTGCTAAATATTAATTAATTATTTTAAGAAAATAGTTAATTATAATTAATTAATTCTAAAAAAAAGAATGTTTACCTGTTAGTAACCTGCTATTACAAGTAAAAACAAATGTAACCATGATGGTTACAATAAAAATGTAACTATTGAATAGTCACCCATATAAATATATATCATTTTTTTAATTCCAATTATTTAAAACTAATCACATTATTTATTATTTTCTTAATATTTTCTATTTTTTCTTAATTTTTTATTAGACTTTTAAAGAAAAAAATAGAGGAAATTACACTTTATACCATTTTTATATTGTCCTCTTCTATTTTTACCTTCTTTTTTAAAATTTATCATTTTTACTTCTTTTTTTAAATATTGTACCAATTTTATATGTTTCAATTAAAAATAAAATTAAAGATAAATTTGATTAATTGGTATTTTCCAACTTACCCAAAAAAAAAAAATAATAAGTAGACTCATATATATTACTAGATGAAAATAATAAATTTCCCACTGCCATATTACTATATTAGAGTACCGTTCTTTCTTCTGCATCTTCTACGATATTGAAATGACTACCATAATTTGTATCGATGTCTAGTACACCCGTGAACTTAGTTTTAGCCCATGGTCCACTTCTCCACTGTGGCGTTGATCTGTAATCCAAATGAGAGCTTGTGGTGGTTTCAATTTTCCATCAAGTCAAGACAAAATCCTTTCCAGTTTTGACATTAAAACCTAACTCTGCTCATGGTAAGAATGTGTCTCTGATTATGAGCCTGTGTTTTCAATTTTCAGTTTTTCAAATTGTATTTTTAAAAGTGAAAATAGAATACAATTTTTTGTCATTTTAAAATTTTAATAGTGTTTGGTACAAGTTTTTTAAAATTATTTTTAGATTTTTTCTTACTAAAAAAAATCAATATTTTAATACTATACCATGACATGAACTCATTTTGTTTCGGGTTTAGGATCCGAGTATGTGAGCAAAAATGTAAAATATAATATGTTAGACAAAAAAAATTAATTTTAAAAATTGAAAACAACACTTTGATGTTTTCTGTTTTCTAGTTTTTAAAACTCAGTTTTTAAAAAATGTTGCCAAACGACCCCTATTATTTTTTAAAAACTGTTTTCAGTTTTTTAGAAGCCAAACAGCCTAAGCTCCCCATAAGTCATAAGTTCTGTGTACCATCTTTTCGATTTTAGTTTCCATAATCTGAAAGAATTGCTACTGTGGTATTATTAGATTGGATACATATATCATTATTTTTTAATTTCTATTATTAAAATTAAAACCTAATTTATTTTTTGTTTTTTTTTAACATAATTTTTTTTTTTTTTGAAGTAGCTTATATTGGAGAACATTGTCCCACATGGATTAAATGTAAAAGTATTGAGCCATATATAAGAATATGGACTACTCCACTCATTGCCAATTGATTTTGAGATGAAACCCCATGATTCTCAACATGGTATCAGAGCTATATCCCAGCCGCACGAGATGGTGCAAAGACGCCTGAGATCCAAACAAAAATAGCCACCATCTTGAAGGGGATATTTGAGATGGAACTCCATAATTCTCAACCGCCTAAATTCTTATTTTTATCATATATAATATATATAATTAAAAATTAATTTTATTAATCTTAATTCTTATATGGTGGATGATAATTTTTAAAGTTTAAGAATCATCACAACCATGAAGTTACGTACTTTTCAATCTTTTCTACCTACTTTTTGTGTGATTTTTGTTTTGATTCAAAAATTTTCATTCCAAGAATTATACATTGATATACATGTGTTTTTAATTAAAAATCTTAAAGGTTATTCATAATAGTAATAACTCATTAATTTTAATATTTAAGGCTCAAAATTATTATGTGATAATATATCTGCACTTATATAATTGAAGAATTATATTTTTTTAAAAAATAATGTGCTAAAGCTTCCTCTTCAGGCATGTTTACTAATAAATAATGTGAATCAATCGTAAGGTAATTATTCCTTTACATTTGTTTACTTGTATTATTAAAATTAGGAAAGGGAGAAGTTGATTAAATAAGGGAGAAAAGAAAGGGAGAACTTCCCCCACCAATTTTGTAAGGAATGCCATTAAGGGTAATTGATTTTTATTATTTTTATTTTATTTTTAATATTAAATATATAATGACAATTTTGTCCTTTAAAATATGTCTTGCAAAATAACTACCATATAATATAGTTTAACTCAAAAGGGCAATTTAGTCAATTTAAGCATTCCAATTACGTTTCCTAATAAAGTAAACAAGATAAATCACAACTATTCCATTTCTAAAAAATTTTAGTAAACAACATATTACAAATATTGATTCCGATTATTTTTCATTTATTCCGTTACATTTCTCCATTAATTTATTCCGATTCTGATTACTGTATAGTAAACGTGCTATTATTATGTAAGTTAAAGCTTATTATCAAACTGTATATTTTTCTCCAATCTTATTTTTTAGTCTATTATGCATACTACATTATTATACGATCAATTTTTTTTGTTGTGTGATGATTTCTTAGTTGAGTTATTTTTATTAATTTCAACATGTTTAATTGGGATGATTTTGTAAGAAGTTATTGTATAATATTAATTCTCTTTGAGGTGTACTACCGTCAACCTCCTGTTACAACCTCTTAGTCAACTTCCACGCCCGAAAACACATGTCAGTATATTTTTTTTCAATTTTTTTTTCACGAGAGTGTTCGTTATGCTTACAACATCATCCCTATAAATTTTTGAAATTTTTTGAATAGTTTACAGTGCCAAAAATACGTTTGAAGTTTTTTGAACGCGCGTGGTAAACTGGGATATCTGGAACTCTATTTTCGGTACTGTAAACTATTCAGAATTTTTTATAAATTTACAGGGATGATACTGTAACTATAACGAATACTGGTATGAAAAAAAATATTTCGGCATGTGATTTTGAACGTGGAGGTTGACTAAGATCAGGTTGTAATAGGAGGTTTTGATTAGCATTCCTCATTCTCTTTTATTCTATAATGGCTTAGTGAATGTTGATATTGAGTTATATATGTCATAATTTGGTATATTGAGTTATGTTATAATTATTTCATTTACTAATTAGTTATTTGTATTTTTTTAAGAGCCACATTCACCGAGTTAGGAATTCATAATAAAAATATATCTTGAGAACTAGGGCTTATCTTGGCTACCACGAACATCAATTACTTGGGGCTCCTGCTCTTTAGATCTAATCGCAAGGATGCTGATTTCAATTCCATCCTCGACAACCTTGTTTCGAAGTTACATGGTTGGAAATTGAAATTATTGTCTAAAGTTGGTCGTGCCACGCTTATCAAATCTGTGGGGCTGACTCTGCCAGTGTACACTATACAAACTACCAAGCTCTCCAAGAAACTTGCTTCGAGAATTGACAGTATGATTAAAAACTTTTGGTGGGGCTGTGAGCAGGGTAATCGTGGCTTGTACTTGAAGGCTTGGGACCACCTTTGTCTTCCCAAATCTAGAGGGGGTCTTGGTTTTCGTAAATCCATGGAATTGAATCAGGCTCTCCTGGCTAAGTGGGGATGGGCCCTTCTTACTGTGGAGCAAACGCTATGCTGGAGGGTGTTGAGAGCCAAATACCTGAAAAGTAAGCCTTTTTTTGGAAGCAACCTATAAAAATTCAGACTCTTGGTTCTGGAAAAATGTGGTCAAGACTAAACCTATCCTTAGAAAGGGCGACTGTAATTTTGTCTCAAATGGTGAAGATACGAATGTTTGGAAGACTCCTTAATTGGGTTGTTCATGGAAAAGAGTTTTACCCGACACCCATTTCTTCTTGTCATGAGAGGGTGGTTAAGGTGGCAGATCTACTCATGAGTAATGGAGACTAGGACATCTTGTTAACTCAAACTTTTTGATCTCCTTGTTTTGATGATTAGCAAATATTTGATTATTATTTGTTACTAATGTTTTATTGATTTTGTAGCAAATTTAAAAGAGAAAATAAATATTTTGGTATTTTTACCAAACTTTTAAAAGCAACACTAAATGGACTCAACAAGCATATCAAGAGCAAAAGATTCATCAAGGGATCAACAACTCAAGACCCTATTCAAAAGAGGTCTTCAAAATCCCAAAGTCAAAAAGTCAACCCGAAAGTCAAAGTCAAAGTCAAAGTCAAGGTCAACTCTCGGGAAAAATCAACTTGGGATCAAAAACATGCAAATCAAGCTAGGAGGCTCTTCTACATCAAGACTACTCAAAATTAAATGGTATAAATCTACTTTAGTCTTGTTAAAGTGATTTGCATAGCACACTAAGTTTTTATAAATTTGAATTTTAGCCCATTCACTAACTTGTGCAACAAGTTTTCTCACACGATAGTTCAAAAATTTTTTTGATTGAATTTCTAAATTACATTTTGTTTAACTAAGAGAACAAAGTTGGAATTTCTGAAATCGGATAATCGAGTAAGAAGTTATGCGCGTTTAAGTCCCGAAAAATGGCACTTTTGCCTTCCGGTCGGTCATCGAATTCCGGATGGCAACCGAATTCCGGTTGTAATCAATCCTCTAATTCCGGTTCCCCATCCGGACTTCCGGTTCATGGCTGACCTCACCTCGGGAAACGTGCTAACGGCTATAAACGGCTAGTTTTTTATCAAACACTATATAAACTCGATTTTTCTTTCAAAAAATAAGTTGGTTGAACATTTATTACATATATCTAACCTATCTAAGTGAGATTAAGGAGCTTCTAAGTTTGAAATCCAAACCAACACATTTCACACACTTTGAGCCAAAATTTGATTTTATTCATCTTAAGTGTGCTTGCTTTTCACTCTAGGTTTCCATTGTATCATCATATTTCTAGGTGATTTTAGCTTTCGTATATCAAACACATTTCCATATTGTGATCGAGGTGAGGTTGGCACCGGCTTTTGTAAACAACCCGAAATAGTGAGATTGGCACTTTAACAATCCGAGAAAGAGGTTAATAGTCCTCGGGGGGTGCGAAACTATTGTAAGAGGTTTGGAAATACCTTGGTGAAAATTTCTCGGTTGTAAGTGGTTAGTCAAGCCCGTTAACTTGGCTCGATATTGGAACTCAAAGCTAGGTCCATACTTTCAAGACCAAGGACGTAGGTGGCATAGTTCTACCGAACCTTGTAAAAATCGAGAGTTTGCATTTTCTAATCCTTAAACTCTTTACTTTACAAGTTTAATTATTTGTCTTAATATATTGCTTGCCATACTACTTCGCTTTTACTTGATTAATTGACTAATTGCATAATTTTGTGTTAAAAGTTTTAATTTTCCGAAATTAGTTTAAATTTCCAATTCACCCCCTCTTCGGGAAACATATCTTGGGCTAACAATTGGTATCGAGCAAGGGCTCAAATTATTTGATTAGATTTCACAATCTAGAGCATGGCGTTTCCAAGTAATTCACAAAATAACATGTTAGAAGGTTTTAGCAAAAATAGAGCACCATACTTCAATGGAGTAGATTTTCCTTATTGGAAAATTAGAATGGAAACTTACCTTCAATCTATTGACTATGATTTGTGGCATATTGTGTCTAGTGGTCCTTATGTTGCTAAACATGTCATAAATGGTGTTGAAGTAATTAAGACTTATGAAGCATATGATGAAAATGATAAGAAAATGCTTTCTAAAAATGCTAAAGCTAAATATGCTCTTATATGTGGTTTGGATAAGAGATATTTTTAAAAATATTGAACAAGCCTCTACCGCTTATGATATGTGGAAAATGCTTGAAGTTACTCATCAAGGAACTAGTGCTATGAAGGAAACTAAAATTCAAATTTATTCCACTCAATATGAGAACTTTAAGATGAAATCGGATGAAACAATTGCTAATATGTATACTCGCTTCACTACAATTACTAATGGTTTGAACTCTCTTGGCAAGGTACTTACTCAAAAGGATATGGTGACCAAGATTTTGAGAAGTCTCACCAAGGCTTATCAAGGAAAGGTGGTTGCCATTCAAGAAGCCAAGGATCTCTCAACACTTCCCTTGGAAGAACTAATTGGCTCACTCATGAACCATGAAATTTTCATGAGTGCTCAAGAAGAAGAGGAAGTTGAGAAGAAAAAGAAGACTATTGCATTCAAGTCTTCCTCCTCACATGTCATTAGTGAAGAAGATGAGGAAAGCTTATGTAGTGACATGGAGGACTTGGCACTCTTCTCTAAGAAATACAAAAAGTTCATGAAATTCAAAAAGAACTTTGGGAAGAGGCCACAAAGAGGGAGTGACTCAAAAGAAAGAAAAGCAAAGATGATCCACCAATTTGCTTTGAGTGCAAGAAGCCCGGACATATGAAGATGGATTGTCCAATGAGAAAGAAGAACAAATACAAAGGAAGGGCAATGTTGGCGGATTGGCTCAATAGTGACGAAGAGGACTCCGAAGAAGAAGGAAAGAATGAAGTGGCAAACATGTGCATGATGGCACTTGATGATGGGGTAAGCATTTCTAACCAAAATGATTGTGATAGCGAAAATGATGATGATAACTTAGATATGTCATATGATGAGTTGTCTAATTCATTTAAGGAACTATTTGATGATTTTGGTAAATTGCTTGTTAAAAACCAAACCCTTAGAGAGAAGACCAACATGCTTTTAAAAGAAATTGAGATTTTGAAAATAAATGAAAAAGAACTTATAGCTAAATCTCAATGTGCTACATGTGCTTCACATAAGAAAGAAATTATTGATTTGAAAGCCCATGTGAGAAGCCTAAAAAATGACATATATACCTTCACTAGAGGTAAGGAAGGCTATGATCTCATGGTGGGAAACCAATCATGTGGTTTTTCAAAAAATGGTATTGGCTATGATCCTAGTAAGAAACAAAAATTTTTGAGAAACTTTTGTGAAATCATCTAGTCTACCTCACTTTACATGCACGTATTGTAACCGAGATGGTCATACTATTTCCTATTGTCATGTAAAGAAATTTGCATATCTAGGCAAGACTAAATGGGTACCAAAGGGTTCTAGAACTAACATAAATGGACCCAAAGTTATATGGGTACCAAAAGCCAACAAATGAACTTGTTTTTGTAGGAATCAACAAGAAAGAGCCAAAGCTTATGGTTCTTGGATAGTGGATGTTCAAAGCATATGACCGGTGATCCATCAAGATTTTCAAGCTTTAAAAGCAAGGAAAGTGGCTTTGTCACTTTTGGAGACAATTCAAAAGGAAAAATCTTGGGCATTGGTGATATCGGTAACGTATACTCTCCATGTATTAAAAATGTGCTTCTTGTTGATAATCTTAAACATAACTTGCTTAGTATTAGTCAATTATGTGATATAGGTTTTCGTGTTGTGTTTGAATCCTCAAAATGCTCCATTGAAAATGTTTCAACCAATGAAGTTATTTTCCTTGGAGTAAGGAAGGATAATGTGTATGTTATTGATGTTGATTCTTTTGATAGTAAAAATAAATGTTTAACCGTTATGAATGATAATTCTTGGTTGTGGCATAGAAGATTAGGACATGCTAGTATGGATTCTATTTCAAAATTGGTTAGAAAAGATCTTGTTATTGGTTTGCCATCTATTCCGTTTGTTAAAGATAAACTTTGTGATGCATGCCAATTTGGAAAACAAATTAAAACATCTTTTCATTCCAAGAAAGAAATTTCAACTACTAGACCTTTGCAATTGCTTCATATTGATTTATTTGGTCCTTCTAGAATTGCTAGTCTTGGTGGTAAATACTATGCTTTTGTAATTGTTGATGATTTTTCAAGATTTACTTGGGTTATTTTCTTGACTCTTAAAAGTGATGTTTTGGAAAACTTTGTCAAATTTTGTAAAAATGTGCAAAATGAAAAAGGATATTCTATTACCTCCGTTAGGAGTGACCATGGTGGTGAGTTTGACAATGATGCCTTAGAATTGTTTTGTGATGATCATGGTTTTAACCATAACTTTTCGGCACCAAGAACTCCACAACAAAATGGAATTGTCGAAAGGAAGAATAGAACAATTCAAGAAATGGCTAGGTCAATGCTAAATGAAATTTCATTACCAAAATATTTTTGGGCCGAGGCCGTTAATACCTCTTGCTATATTTTGAATCGTGTTTTCATTAGGCCCAACATGAATAAAACCCCTTATGAGCTTTGGAAAGGAAGAAAACCCAACATTGGTTATTTTAAAGTTTTTGGATGCAAATGTTACATTTTAAACACCAAGGACAACCTTGGAAAATTTGATGCGAAATCCGATGTTGGAATTTTTATAGGGTATTCAACACATAGTAAAGCTTATAGAATTTATAACAAAAGAACTAATGTTGTTGAAGAATCTATTCATGTTGCTTTTGATGAGACTAACCCGCCTACAAGCAAAAGTTTAGATGATGATGTTGTAGGTTTGGGAGATGAGGTTCAAAATCTCGAAATTGGAGAGACTTCCAATGCTCCTTCACAAACTCCCAAAGAGGAACCACCCGTGGAAAAGGTAAATGAAAGCCAAGGTATGAACTCTAACCTTCCACATGAGTGGAAATTCAAAAGTGCTCATCCTATAGACCAAATTCTAGGTGATCCTTCTCAAGGTGTCACTACTAGAAACTCCCTTAGAAACTTGTGTAATTTCATTGCTTTTATTTCTCAAATTGAACCAAAAAATTTTAAAGAGGCCGAAGTTGATGAATTTTGGCTTCTAGCTATGCAAGAAGAAATAAATCAATTTATAAGAAATAATGTTTGGGAGTTAGTTCCAAGACCGTCACATCAATTCCAGTGATTGGAACAAAATGGGTCTATAGAAATAAGGTAGATGAGCATAAGGTCATTGTGCGTAACAAGGCTAGATTAGTGGCCCAAGGTTACAATCAAGAAGAAGGAATTGATTACGAGGAAACCTTTGCCCCGGTAGCAAGACTTGAGTCCATTAGAATGTTGTTAGCTTTTGCATGCCACAAGAATTTTATCTTGTATCAAATGGATGTAAAAAGTGCATTCTTAAATGGGTACATTATGGAGGAGGTTTATGTCTCTCAACCACCCTAAGTTTTCAAAATCATAAATACCCTAACCATGTTTACAAATTGAAAAAGGCTTTATATGGTTTAAAGCAAGCTCCTGTGAGCTTGGTATGAAAGATTAAGCACTTTTCTTATTTCAAATGGTTTTTCAATGGGTAAAGCGGATAATACACTTTTTATAAAAAGAAAATCCAAAGACATTATTATAGTACAAATTTATGTTGATGATATTATTTTTGGTGCTACTAATGATGCTCTTTGTGAAGAATTTTCTAAGTGTATGCATAGTGAGTTTGAGATGAGCATGATGGGAGAACTCAACTTTTTCTTGACTTCAAATCAAGCAACAAAAGGATGGCATATTCATAGGTCAAACTAAGTACATTAAGGATCTTCTTCAAAAGTTTGACTTGGCAAATGCAAAGTCCATGAATACACCCATGAGCACATCCATAAAGATGGACAAAGATGAAAGCGGTAAGAATGTGGACATCACCAAGTATCGAGGTATGATTGGCTCTTTATTATATTTAACCGCTAGTAGACCGGATATTTTGTTTAGTGTTGGTCTTTGTGCTAGGTACCAATCTTGTCCTAAAGAATCCCACTTAAGTGTCGTTAAAAGAATATTTAGATACTTGATAGGCACAATGAATCTAGGACTTTGGTACCCCAAGAACTCAAACTTTGAAATAGTTAGCTACTCGGATGCCGACTTTGTCGGTTGTAAGACGGATAGAAAAAGTACTAGTGGAACTTGTCACTTTCTAGAAAATTCCTTAGTGTCATGGTTTAGCAAGAAACAAAACTCGGTAGCTCTATCCACAACCGAAGCCGAATATATAGCCGCGGGAAGTTGTTGTGCACAAATACTTTGGATGAAACAAACTCTTAAGGATTTTGATATTGATTTTGAGTGTACACCCATAAAATGTGATAACACTAGTGCCATTAACCTCTCTAAGAATCCAATATTGCATTCTAGAGCCAAGCATATTGACATAAGGCACCAATTCCTTAGAGATCATATCCAAAGAGGTGATATTATGCTAGACTTTGTAAGCACCGAATTCCAATTAGCGGATATATTCACCAAGCCTCTTAGTGATGAGAGATTTAGTTTCATTAGAAGAGAGCTAGGAATGACCAACCTAAATGAAACATAAGGTTTGTTAGCTATAAAAAAAAATTCATGTCTCTTTACTCACTTATTTATGCATAATTGTTCCAAATATGATATTAATGAGATTTATATGCATACATGTGAAAATTTATTGATACTTGACCTATATGAACTATCCTTGTTGAAAAACTTAAAATTATAGGTCAAAATGTGGATTTTTGGTGAACTTTGGACTTGTTTTTAAACAAGTGAACATGTGAATTTTTGCATATTTGATTTTCTTATGTGTCTATATGCTTGAATATGTGAAATTGAATGTATTTAGTATGCCTATAGGTTTGCCTTGATTGAAATTTGCATGAAACAAATTTTTGGTACCTCACTTGTTGAATTTTTAGATTTTTAGGCCTAAAAGAGTGTTTTTCGCCAAACTCTCTCATTTTTCAACATTTTTCGATTCCGTAAGTTTGTACACCTCACATTTTATTTTATAAAACTGCTGGAAAAAGAATTTTTCAATTTCGTTGCATAAAACTCATTTTTGGTACGGTTCTAGTTTTCTTGGCAATTTTCGAAAAACTTACCGTAAATCGTCATTTTTCATTATTTTTCAGATTTTCTTGTTTGAGAAATTTTGTTTTATCATATTAAAGGTATTAGAATTGGTTTGGGGTCATTTGGGTCAAAATTGGATTTTTTAGCACATTTTTAGGAACTTTTTTTCGGTCTCGTACCAACCTAATTCCGTTGTACCATCCGAATTCCGATGGCACAGATCGCAAAAGGGGCATTTTTGTCTTTTTAATGCGATTTTTTCCCTTTTTAAACCCTACCACCGAATTTTTCCTCCCCCATTCAGATATTTCAACCCTAATACAGCAGCCACTCTTTTCTTTTCTCTAAAATTCTCTCTTTCAAAGCCTCACTCTCATCTTCCAATAATTAAAAAAAAAAAGAGAAGTGTGTTCTTCAATGGCTTCCTCATCAAGAGCTTCCAAGAGAATGGCTAGTGCAATTCAACAAAGGGAAATAAGGGCAAAAGCAAGGCAAGAGCCCACTCTCTTCTTCAATGATGAAGATCACAACAAGTTTGTCAATGATTTCTCCTCTAGGAAAATTCTCAAAGGTAAAATTTGTGATCTCCCTAGCCTTGATTGTGTTGATTTTAGTCATCATTTTGATACCCTAGGATGGACATCTTTTATTCAAATTAATACTCCATTGTATCCTAGGCTAGTTCAAGGTTTTTATGCTTGCATTAAACCTACATTAGAACCTTTAGGTGTTAGAGGAACCCTTAGAGGAGTAGCTTTTGAACTCAATGTAGAATCTCTTAATGACATGTTAGGAGCACCAAATGGTGGCATATTACTTGAACCCAAACTTTCTCTCAAAAATGATGCCATTTTTAACTTTGATGAGTGTTCTAGGAATATTTGTGGTGATGGCCCTTTTATTATGAGACCAAAAAGACACCAACTCACTTTAGAGGCTAAAATCCTCCACAAATTTATTGTTGCAAATCTTGCTCCTAGAAGTGGCCACCAAGATGAGATCAATTCCATTGATCAATTACTCATGCATCTCATCATAGCCAAAACCACACCCATCAACCTAGGCTATCTTATTTTAAAATTCATACTTGATGTGGACAAGCCTAATATGATTAAGGCACTTCCCTTTGGTTTTCTTCTTAGCTACCTTTTTCCTCTCTTAGGAATTCCTACCCTACATGAAAAGAAAAATGATCCTACCTCTAGTGACATTCTAGGATCCAAAACTTTCAAGGCTATGGGTTACAAATTCCTTAACAATGAGTGGGTGTTCACACCCAAAAGAGGGCAAAGAATGCAAAATGATTTGGAGAGTGATGATGAAGAAATTAATTTGCCCGCAAGTGAAAGTGAAGAAGAAGAAGAAGAAGAAGAAGAAGAGATGCCTCCTCAAGCTCCTCCCATGCCTACTTTTCCCCAATTTAACCTTGAGAAAGCTTTTACTCGTCTTCACACTTCGGTTGACAACCAATTTCAAACCTTGAGGAATGATCTCAACTCACAACTCACCAACCTCAACAATGACATCAACACCATGAGGAGTGACATGGTGCATGGGTTTGCTAATGTGCAAGAGGAGATGGCACAATGGAGGGCATACATGGATCGCTTTGGCCCCCCACCAAACTAGTTCTTGCATTATTTTTTTGGCTTATTTAGTCTCTTTATATTTTTTTTGGTTGTGTGCAAAGGCTTCATGCCTCTTGACTTTGTGTTAGTTGGTCCTTTTTCTTTGTTTTATTTATTTATTTTTTTTTTGTTGTTTGTTTGTTGTGTTGAATGTTATTTTGGATGTTATGTTTTTTTTTTTAATGCATTGGCATGTTGCTTTGTTTTTATTTTTATTATTTTTTTTTCTCTTTTCTTTTATATTTTGTGAATTCCTTGCCACCCTTTTTGATGAATCAAAAGGGGGAGAACAACTATTGATTTTTTTGGCATCATCTCAAATTTTTTTTGGTATCTAATCCTTTTATCATAAGTAAAAATTGACGGGGAGTTTACAAATTCATGCAAGGTAAAATTAAAAGGTAAATTTTTTTCTTGTACACATTAAGGGGGAGCTAATCCAACTTACTTTGCTTAAATTTTTTCTTTCCCTTTCAAAATAATCAAATATTTGATATCATCAAAAAGGGGGAGATTGTTAACTCAAACTTTTCGATCTCCTTGTTTTGATGATTAGCAAATATTTGATTATTATTTGTTACTAATGTTTTATTGATTTTGTAGCAAATTTAAAAGAGAAAATAAATATTTTGGTATTTTTACCAAACTTTTAAAAGCAACACTAAATGGACTCAACAAGCATATCAAGAGCAAAAGATTCATCAAGGGATCAACAACTCAAGACCCTATTCAAAAGAGGTCTTCAAAATCCCAAAGTCAAAAAGTCAACCCGAAAGTCAAAGTCAAAGTCAAAGTCAAGGTCAACTCTTAAAAATCAACTTGGGATCAAAAACATGCAAATCAAGCTAGGAGGCTCTTCTACATCAAGACTACTCAAAATTAAATGGTATAAATCTACTTTAGTCTTGTTAAAGTGATTTGCATAGCACACTAAGTTTTTATAAATTTGAATTTTGGCCCATTCACTAACTTGTGCAACAAGTTTTCTCACACGATAGTTTAAAAATTTTTTTGATTGAATTTCTAAATTACATTTTGTTTAACTAAGAGAACAAAGTTGGAATTTCTGAAATCGGATAATCGAGTAAGAAGTTATGCGCGTTTAAGTCCCGAAAAATGGCACTTTTGCCTTCGGTCGGTCATCGAATTCCGGATGGCAACCGGAATTCCGGTTGTAATCAATCCGGAATTCCGGTTCCCATCCGGACTTCCGGTTCATGGCTGACCTCACCTCGGGAAACGTGCTAACGGCTATAAACGGCTAGTTTTTTATCAAACACTATATAAACTCGATTTTTCTTTCAAAAAATAAGTTGGTTGAGCATTTATTACATATATCTAACCTATCTAAGTGAGATTAAGGAGCTTCTAAGTTTGAAATCCAAACCAACACATTTCACACACTTTGAGCCAAAATTTGATTTTATTCATCTTAAGTGTGCTTGCTTTTCACTCTAGGTTTCCATTGTATCATCATATTTCTAGAGTGATTTTAGCTTGTATATCAAACACATTTCCATATTGTGATTGAGGTGAGGTTGGCACCGGTTTTTGTGAACAACCCGGAAATAGTGAGATTGGCACTTTAACAATCCGAGAAAGAGGTTAATAGTCCTCGGGGGTGCGAAACTATTGTAAGAGGTTTGGAAATACCTTGGTGAAAATTTCTCGGTTGTAAGGGTTAGTCAAGCCCGTTAACTTGGCTCGATATTGGAACTCAAAGCTAGGTCCATAGCTTTGAAGACCAAGGACGTAGGTGGCATAGTTCTACCGAACCTTGTAAAAATCGAGAGTTTGCATTTTCTAATCCTTAAACTCTTTACTTTACAAGTTTAATTATTTGTCTTAATATATTTCTTGCCATACTACTTGCTTTTACTTGATTAATTGACTAATTGCATAATTTTGTGTTAAAAGTTTTAATTTTCCGAAATTAGTTTAAATTTCCAATTCACCCCCCCTCTTGGAAACATATCTTGGGCTAACACATCTCCATGCTCAAGTCCCTGTTTGACTCTGACACGATTACAAACATCCTGAAAGGGGGAAGGCCTTGCGGCCAAGGGAGAGATAGGTGGATTTGGACTAAGGAAGGAAGCGGTAAGTTCACCACTAAGTCTGCTTATTTGTTACAGGCGATGGAGAGAGCCCCTGCTTGTGTGGTGGCGCCGACCTTGTGGAACAAACTTTGGAAGTCCAAAATTCTAGAAAGACACAAAATCCTTTGGTGGAGTATCCTCTCGAATGCTCTACCAGTCCGCGGCCTCCTGGCTAGGAGAATCCCAATTGATGACGAGACGTGCCCTTTGTGTGGGGAGGCTGCGGAATCGATGGAACACATGTTCCTTTATTACAACTTTGCTTACCATCTCTAGAGGTCCTCCCCATGGGGGGTGTTCCCGATCCATGGTTCTGGTGGTCAGGTTTGGGATTGGGTTAAATTTCTTTAGAACATGAGGTTGAATGGGGTGGACCCAGACAAGCTGTTCATTTATGCTTCAATCGTCGTGGACACAATATGGAAACCCCGTAATGACAAGGTACATAATTGTCAACCGAGTAACATTGTGACTGCCATTGACTTTATCTCTCATTGTTATACAGATTATGGCTCATGTTTATTCCCTCCGACGTTACCTGTGGCTTCTCCTGTTTGGACCCCTCTGCCGGATGACTGGATCAAAATCAACTATGATGCCAAGGTTGGTGGAGAGTCCATGTGCATTGCGGCCCTGGCTAGAGATCACACAGGGACGGTGGTGTGGGCTGCTATTTCCATGCTCAACTTCAGAGACCCTCTGATTGGAGAGGCGGCGGCATGTCGTCTTGCTTTAGAATCAACTAGAATCAGAAATTATAACTATGTCTTGGTGGAGAGTGATTCAGAAATTGTTATCAAAGCGCTGAAAGGATTGCACTTTATTTGGAATACTGATAATTATGTCTCTTTTTGTAATCAACTCTCTAATTGTTTTTTATCTTGTAATTTTTCGTTTATTCCTAGAGTTTGTAACTTTACTGCTCATAATGTGGCTAGATGGGCTTTGACCCAAAACATTGCAGGTTTTGTAGAGCCATCATCGATACCTAAAACTATCCTTTGTAATGACTGTGAGGTCTAATTTTCTATCTATATAACGCTTTATTATCAAAAAAAAATTGATACGGTATTTAACGGAATGGTAATAATATAAATTGATAAAAACAAGCATACGTTATTTAATCTGTCCAAAAAAATGTGATATGTAAGTATATAAAATTGAAAATATAAGATACTTATGTCGTATATTTTTTAAAAGATAGTGTAAATAATATTCATGTATTTTAATTGAGAAATTTTGAAGGGAATTTTGTGCCTAGCATAATATTAATTTAATATTAGTTTTTACTTATTTTAATTTAATAAAAATTATAAAAAATTGCTATTAGTTATATGACGTGATCATAATAGTGCTAGTATTTTGGTACTCCAAATATTTTAAGAACATCACTATTTGGCACCAATAATACTTAATACTTTCTATATGTAGTGTTATCGATATTCTTTAAAAGTTATTTATTTTAAGTTATATGAGACTCGATACTTAATATAGAAATCACACAATATATGAGAAGATTATAAAAGTTTATTTTTTTATGGTATAAATAAATAATGCTAAGGAGTTATGAATTTTTTTGTTTTTTACATTTATATGGACTTTTTTTATACCATATTTTTGTAAAAAAAAAAAAAAAGATAGAAATCTCATATTTGTAAACAATAATAAGCTTTGCAGGAAAAGTCTCCCGAAAAATTGTCATTGATTGTCATTGCCGATAAAATCACAGGAAAAGTTACCGAAAAAGTTATTGTCTTCAGAAAAGTTACCGTCGTCGGAAAAATTACCGTCATCGAAAAAAATCACTGGAAAAGTTACAAGAAATAGATGTCTCAAATATAAACAAAAATAGAACCGATTCTATAATATAATGAATAAAAATAAATAACTCAAACCAGTTATAATTGATATATAACCGATTCTGTAACATAATGAATAAAAACAAATAAAATAAAATAACTCAAACTAATTATAATTAAAATGAAACCAGTTCTATAACAATGTTTTAATGAATAAAAACAAATAGCACGAAATAACTTAAACTGGTTATAACTAAATTAGAACCGGTTATATAACATAATGAATGAATATTTTAGAGGTAGATATGGTATGTGTGTAATTATTTGGTGGGTTGGAGCATGTTGAATGAATGTTTTTGTTTGAGCTATTTTATTTAACTGGTTTTTGTGTGTGAGTTTTTATCATAGTTGCTTTACGAAACCGATTTTTTTGTCTTAAATTTTTAACTAGTTGATAAATATAATCGGTTTTTTTATATTATATTTGAGTTATTGTGTGTTATTATTTGTGTTTATTTATTTTGTTATGGAACAATTTCTTTTCATATTTATGCCTCAATATTTTTTGAAATTGATCTCCATATTTTTTTTAAAAAAATATAATCAGTTTTATGATATATTATGTGTTATGAGGTTTTTTATCTCAGAACTAGTTTTGTTTTTAATTTGTGTTTCAGTGTTTTAGGAACTTTTAATTATAATCGGTTTGAATTATTGCATGTTACTTGTTTGTATTCATTATGTTATATAACCGGTTCTATTTTAGTTATAACCGGTTTTGAGTTATTTCGTATTATTGGTTTTTATTCATTATAACGCTGTTATAGAACCGGTTCTATTTTAATTATAACTAGTTTGAGTTATTTTATGTTATTTATTTTTATTTATTATGTTACAAAACCGGTTATATTTTAATTATAACCGGTTTGAGTTATAACTTTTTATTCATAGAACCGGTTATATTTTTAGTTATATCTGAGACATCTACTTTTGGTGACTTTTCTAGTGACTTTTTGAGCGACGGGGATTTTTTCGGCGACTATTCTGGTGACGGTGACTTTTTCGATAACTTTTCTGGCAACATTAACTTTTTCAGTAATTTTTCCAGGGCCGACTACTTTTCCAGTGACTTTTTCGGTACTGATGACTTTCCGAAAAGACTTATTGTTGTTTTACAAATATGAGATTTCCATATTTTCTTACAAAAATATGACATAAAAAAACTCATATAAATGTAAAAAAAAAAAAATAATAAAGAAACCCGTAACCATATGGTATTATTTATTTATGCCATAAAAAAGTAAACTATACCCTCAATTCTCATATTTATGAAAATTATCCATACTTAATTACATCAATAATAGTCAGGCAAGTCTCAAGCCAATTGAGGGCTTTGGGCCAAAAAATTTAATTGAGTTTTTTTATGTGAATTTTTTTATGTTTTTTTTTTATATATATATAATGGTGAAAATTTTAAATTTAGTAATTTTTAAATATAATTGGATATTTTTTTAATAAATATTAAATGTAATATCTTAAAAAATAAATTAAATATTTTTTTTTAAAAAAAAGTAGTTATATTTTTTAATAAATAATAAATAAAAAAAATAGTATTTTTACAAAATAAATTTGAAGCATTTTTGTTAAAGAGTTTTTTTGGGCCTGGGTGTCTTGGGTACCCTTGAGCAAGATGCCAGACACTTTTAATAGAGAAATACTAAGAGGAAATTAGATAGTATACTCATTTAATTTTAGATGTTTTGATTTTTACTTTTATTTTTATAATTTTTAAAATATACCTACTTTTATAGATGATGTCTCAATTATACCTTCAGATTAATGCAAATTATATGTTAGACTTAAGTAGAGAGTGAGGGTGAATTGGGCAACCCATAATGGATACAAAAAAGAGCACTATAAGAAATATTACTTTTACCAGCACAGTTCGCTACTGCACTAGTAAAAGTAACTTTTACCAACGTATTTTGCAAACTATGCTGGCAAAAAGATCAAAGTTTTACCAGCGCACATTTGCAGTGACTAAAATCTAACTTTTACTAGTATATTTACGTGCTGGAAAAAGTTATTTTTGCCAGTACTTTTCATTTTGTGCTGGCAAAAATTCTAATACCAACGTTGATTTGTCAACCCTTTTTGCCAACACATTAGAAGTAAATTCTATTTTACCAGCGCAATATTGCTATTGCTATAATTAAATATTAAATTTATTAGTTTAATATAATAATTTTTATAAATTATCGCTAACTAATCATAAAATAACACGTCTACAAAGTATTAAATACCACTAGTGCCAATTAAGAATACTCCTTTTAATATTAGTGGTCACCGTAGAGATTCAAGTAATAATTGTATGAGTTTGGCCGGTCAATTTAGAGATACAAGCTTCGAAGCAATAGTATTATTGGGGTCTCCCAAAATCATGCCCAACCTAATTCTTTTAACCAATCTCATACGGACAAATCTTTAAAGTCACTGATTCCAACAGATTGCTGATCTCACAAGTAAACCAAACCAAAACCCTAAAGCAAAAGCAAAAGCCAAAACCAGAGCAAGCTAAAGATAGAATTTAGAAAAAAATTAAAAAATTGGACCTACTCATTATTACTTATAACATCTTTTTTTTCAACTCAAAAGCGTATAGTATTATAATTCAATAATTCTATTTTTGGCAACTTAGTAAGAAAGCTGGAGCTAAAAATAGAGAAAAGAAGTGGTTCGGTGTGGTGAGATGGCTTCATTAACTGCTGCTACACCTCTCTCCCCTTTGAGGAATTTAAAGCCTTCTCTTATTGATCATCATCAAACTTTTCTTTTTTCTAATAGAAGAAGATCCAACAAGAAGAAGAACCAAGCTATTGTTCCTGTAAAACACTCTTTCTTTTCTTTTCTTTATTTGTTTATTTATTAGGAAGAAATTAACAGTTAATGTTAGATTAATTAATTTTGGTCAGGTTGCGAGGTTATTTGGGCCAGCTATATTTGAAGCATCAAAATTGAAGGTTCTTTTCTTAGGAGTGGATGAAAAGAAGCACCCAGGGAATCTCCCAAGAACTTATACACTCACACATAGTGATATAACCTCTAAACTCACCTTAGCCATATCCCAGACTATAAACAATTCTCAGGTAGCACCCAATCACATATTTATTTATTTTAATTAATCCATATGATTCCAAAAAGAAAACCCAGTTGCCAGATCTTCTATTTTTATATATATGATCCAAAAACAGAGGGGGAAACGAGGGAACACAGCATAACAGAAATTCCTAAAAGTGATTTTTTTTTTTTTTTTGAAAAGAAAAAGGAAAACTTGGGGTTATAATTAATTGATTAGAGATTGAATATTGTGACAGTTGCAGGGATGGTATAATAAGTTACAAAGAGATGAAGTTGTTGCAGAGTGGAAAAAATTCAAAGGAAAAATGTCTCTTCATGTTCATTGTCACATAAGTGGAGGCCATTTTTTATTAGACTTATGTGCAAGGCTTAGATTCTTCATCTTCAGCAAAGAACTTCCTGTGGTACTTTACATCTCTTTATTTCTTTCATTTAAAGCATAAAGATCAAAACTTTATAGTTAATTAATTTTGAAAAATGGAATATAGGTTTTGAAAGCCTTTGTTCATGGAGATGAAGATTTGTTGAACAATTACCCAGAATTACAGGAGGCTTTGGTATGGGTCTATTTTCACTCGAATGTTCCTGAGTTCAACAAGGTGGAATGCTGGGGCCCACTGAAGGAGGCTGTGAATGGGCCCTACTTTGAAAGTAAGAAGTTGAGGAAATTGAATCCCGCAAGTAATTGGGAGTTGCCTGAAAAGTGTGTTGAAGATTGTAACTGTTGCTTTCCTCCAATGAGCTCAATTTCGTGGTCTGAATCTGAACAAGTTTCCAATTGAACTCAAATTAATTGGGCCCACAAAAAACGCCATCAAAAGTTAAACGGCGTTGTTTCACCTCGTGGTTTGTGTGTTATTATAAATATAAATATATATTTTTTTGGATTAATTAATGTAGGGCTTTGTAAATTTGTCGATTTTACACTGTAAATACGTGTTATACTTTCTTCCACAAATTTTAATCAACAAATGTTATTCCTACTTAATTATACCACTTAAATATAGATTAATACAAGTAGGCATCTTATTCTTAAAACAAAAATTATATAGATAAATTAACTTAAAAGTTTATGGGAGAAAAAGTCATCTAGTCCAATTATAATCCATCTAACAGAATCAGATTAGTTGTTACATTTGATTCAATAAATAATCAACATTTGATTCAATAAATAATCAACCTCAACCAATCCAATTATCTTATATTTGTTATCCAATTGTATTTATATTTTTTTAAAATATATTTATCAATTTTATATATTTATTTATTTTATTTAAAATATATGCTAATTAATTTTATTATATGTACACACATGAGATTACATAAGGAAAAAAAACTAAATCCAAAATATCATAAATCACATATTTTTAGCATTAATAAATATATTTTAAAAGTGGTTATAAGTATAATCTAATAGTTTTATACTTCTTCTCACAAAAAGAGACCTCAGGTTTGAATCTGTAATACCCGTACATTTTACAAAAATATTAATTTTTATTTACAAGCGTTAAACGCGAAAAATCATAATGTTGTATTTTTATTTAATACTTGAAAATATTTACAACTTGCTAGTTTTTGTACAAAAGATAAAATATATAATAAATAAATATAATTGTGACATAAATTTTAATAGCGTAAATAAATAAATAGTGCGCCCTAGACTGTCGGCAGTTATATGCCCCTCAGCGAGTTCACACACAGGCGTTAAAACTTCCACTCGCCACCGACCTGCTAGACTTTTATTTACCTTGGTCTGGACATGGTAATTTGATAAGGGTGAGCTACTAAACTCAGTAAGAAAATGTGCGTCAAGTAGTCATATAAATAAAAATAAAGCACAACTAGAACGTACATGCACATATTCAGACAAATAGCAATACATAAACTTAATTTTATCACTAGTAACTAATAACTATATTCTAAGCTAAATCACATAAAATTGATTATGCCTGAGTCCAACTTTGGCAAATAAACCCGAGCTATTAGACTAAATGGCGGACAGCTGAGTTCAGTAAAATCATACCCACTACTAAATGGCCCCCTATCTACCATATAGAACCAACAGACAAGTATTTAATCATTATCTTCTCGGCCAAATCATCGCATAAGTTACAATCATCTAATTTAAATAATGTTTAACTACTATACATTATTTAAATAGCACAACACATCATAACCATAACTTTATTTAAATAATGTAAATTTATTGTACCATCCATTATTCAAACTACATGTACATATTTATTGCTTAAATAATGCAAATCCATATTGTACCGTCTAATATTTAAACAACATAATATAATAATGAACAAATAAAAGAAGATAGAAATCGTATACCTCACTCTCACTCCTATTGAACATTATTTCATACAAAAAACTTAAAAGTTTCTACTTAATTTCCTTACCTCGAATGTGGAGTCCTAACATTGATTGCAATGAAAGTGATCTTTGAGAAATGATTATCTTACGAAAAAAAAATCTAAATTTTATACGTATTAATTAGAATTTATCATAATGCTATATATATATATAAATGAGACTTTGACCTTAAATCTACAAACCCAAAATTACAAAATGATACCTTAAATTCTAAAAGAAATTTGGTAGAGCACTAAAAATTTGAATGTGAAATTGGTGGTGGTGGTGATGTAAGGCTTAAATCTTGAAGAGAGAAGTACAACTTGGAGAAAACTAGCCATAGATAGCTTCTGCTACAAAGGTTTAGTGGAAATGAAAGTCTTAGGCTCTATTTATAGGTTTGAACTTAACCACACCTCATTTACTTAACCTAACTCACTTCGCTTTATTATCTTAAGTTTATGTTCAAATTTAAATTAAGTAATTGAATAAACTAATTTTGGAAAAACACTTGGAATTTTTTTCTATCATTATATCCTGTTAGTTACAGAAGAATTCAAGTTATGAACTCTTTTATATGCAGTGAAGAAGAATGAAGCAGAACAAGAAAAGAAAGAAAAACAGGGGAAATGAACTTGATGGAATTTGAGAGAGAAATGTCACTGCTCAATATGAAACGATTCAGGCAGTGAGTGTATTTATATATTAAGTATGTTAGCAATTACAAAGGAGTTAGTTAAACCAACTAACTGTAACAAATTTTACAACTAATCTTTAATAGTAAAAGGCTAATTGATTTAACTAACACGTGATACAAAAACATTAAGTAATTGCTTCAGTTTGAATGGACTCATCTTCAGCTTCCGAGGTTTTGTAAAAATATCAGCCACCTGATTGCTTGAGTCAACATAGCGTACATCCAGCTTATTGGCTAAGACTCGATCTTGGATGAAGTGAAGATCCACTTTAATATGTTTGGTTCTTGCATGAAAAACGGGATTAGATGCAAGAGAGCCAGCTCCCATGTTGTCACACCAGAGAATAGGGGTTTGAAAAATGAGGAGAGATAATTCATCAAGGAGTGATTACAACCACATGATTTGAAGTTGCTAAGGTTAGGGCCCTATACTCGAATTCTGTGCTGGATCTAGCAACAACTTGTTGCTTTTTGGAGCACCAACTTATGAGATTACCACCTAGAAATATGTTGTAGCCAGAGGTGGATTTCTTGTCAATGGAACAACCACCCCAATCAGCATCCGTGAAGCCTTGGAGATTTAGAACCTGTGCCGGTTTGAATGCGAGGCCAAGGTTTTGAGTGCCAACCAAATATCTGAGAACACGTTTACAAGCTCCCCAATGTTCTGTGTTAGGTTGAGACATGAATTGGCTAAGTCAATTTACAGCAAAGGCTATGTCAGGTCTGGAGTGGCATAAATATTGTAATGCCCCAATGATGCTTCTATATTCTATAGCATTCTGCAAAAAAGAACCCAAGTCATGGTTTAGTTTAGCATTGGAGCACAATGGAGTGGATTGTGGCTTGGATTGTCAGCATGTTGGTTCTAGTTAATAAGTCTTTGATATATTTTTGGTGAGTGAGATAAATTGTATTATTGTCTTTTTGGACTTCAAAATCCAGAAAATAACTGATAGGGCCGAGTTGTTTGAGAGCAAACTTATGGGAAACTTATTTAACAAGGTGTGCAGTAGTACTACATTTATAGTGCTCTACTTTTATCCTTCTAATAAAAATTATTTTTGGTATAACATTATTATTAGTGTCATTTTCGTACACATAACATTTTTAAATATTCTATCTTATATGTTTTCTTAGGAGAAGTTTGCATGGCAACTTTTCGTTTGTACGTTCAAGAAGGAATATACGATGAGCTTGTAAAAAAGTTTTTCAATTTTTTTGTTTCAGAATACAGAGGATAACATAGCTCAACTTTTAGAATGGGAGATGGTCTTATATATTATAATTTATAATGAAGCTTTAAACTCAAAAAGAGTGAAATTCTAACCTAACACAATAAATATCCTAAATGTGCTAAATTTTGAGAGATAATATTTATTAGTACCGCCTAATGCTGCTCCACCAAGAAGAGTTGCATTCAATATCCATTATAAAAACGTGTGACTTCCTTCTCTCTCTCCATGGGTAGGAAAAAGAAAGAATTTCAGGAGCTTGAGATTCGGACCTTAGGGTTTGTGGAGCTGGAGCTGAAGCTGCCGGAGCAAGTGAAAGAGCCCCCCTCGATCCAACTGAACGTCGAGGTGTTGATGATCGATCCAAATGCAAAGCCTAGTTTCAAATCTTTGGCAGATGAGGCTGAGGTTACTGATTTCCAAACTTCAGCAAAGGAGACGTGGAGTAATTTCAAGGCTAACCAGGTAAGGACTCCCTCTACCAAACTTGAATTTATTGAACCCCTAAAACAGGGTGACTATTTAATTGCATAAATTAATATGGATGAAGTTGAATCTGAGGCTTCTCACTAGAAAAGCTCAGTTGTTTATGTGGTTCTTGGGGCGAATCTGCCATTTCGAGTATTTGAAGGTTTTGCCAAATGGATATGGGGAAACTTGGGAATTGATCGAATAGTGAGAATACATTCAGGCTTTACTCTAGTTAGTTTCAGAGACGAAGCTACTAGGGGCATTATTTTGGAGACAGGGGTTGTGCACTTTGATAAGAAACCGGTAGTCATCAGACCTTGGTCGACTGATATTGATTCGATGAACGTAGTAAAATCTGTACCTGTTTGGATCCGCCTCAATGGCCTCACTTTGCAATATTGGGGGAAAAACACCTTAAGTGCTCTTGTAAGTACCATTGGTAATCCCATTATGATTGACAAAATTACTAGGGATGGGTCGATGATTCGATTTGCTAGGGTCCTTGTGGATATGCCTATAAATGAGAAGCCTCCTAATAGCATCAGTTTTGTGAATGAAAAGAACCAACTCATGGAGCAGTCAGTCAAATTTGAATGTCTGCCAACTTCATGTGCTACCTCCGGCTTACTAGGTCATAATATCAGTTCCTGTGCTAAAGAGAAAGGGTATGTGTGGATCAAAAAAACCAAACTAGACCAAGTTAAGAAAAAGTTGTAGAAAAGAAGAATGATGAACACCATGATCAAGCAACTACTAATGTGGCTGCTGATGAAGCTTTGGTGAATTAGATTTTTCCTGAGGAGAAAGGGGAGACATTTAGTTATGTGGATACTACTGGAACTAATCTGGAAATGCAAGCTCATGTTCAAGATGACCAATGGATTATACCTCGTAGGAATAGCATGAAACCACAGCTTGACATGCCTAATAAGGATATTTTAACAACCTTTGTTAATGCCTTTGAGGCTCTTCTTGAGCCATTGAAGCTGACTGCTCCTCTCCCCTTGACTGATGGAGTGGTGTAACATCCTTTGTTGGAACGTTAGAGGCATGAATAAAGGCAATAAGCAAGTGTCTAATGTAGATATTTGCCGTTTGAATAAGGTTGGGATAGCTTTGCTTTTGGAAATTAAGGTTGTGCCCTAAATAAAACCCATTTCAATATAATCAGATTTATTAATTAATAAAGATCAGAAATCGCATCTTATGTTGCATGGTTCACATGATTTATTTCATGATTGTTTAATGTATAAATTCTATTAAGTCCAGAACATATGTATTTGTTCATGATTATAGTGTTGTCAGCACAGTAAAATATAATCATGATTATATGTTCAAAAGTTTTAATTTCCTGATTTGTCAGTTCACTAGAGTTAGACTGGCATGATAATTAGCGATAGGTATACTTACACCTTGGATAAGTGTTATGTCCTTTCCAGGGCATTGGCAAAGTTTACCAATATCGGATGTATAGAGTATACATTGGAAGGGACCGATATTGATCTTAGATAAGATATCATAAGCTTATTGTTATATCTTTCTAAGTCAATATCATTGGTTGATCTTAGGTATATGGATCTTAATCCTAACATGGTTAGGTTCGATCTCAAGAGTGTTATTTGTGTTCTTTGATTTGTTAGTTAAGCCTACCTTTTGGTCTAGGTGATAGTGATATGTACATTTTGGAAACATGATAGTACAATTGAGTGGGAGTGCTAAACATAGATATGGAATCTGTAGTTTCTATCTGGACATAGAAATGAAACGATGATTTCCTTCAAGCTTGGCTGAATAGAGATAAATGATTGAGATCTCATTTCAGTAATTATATTAGTTTGCTGAAATATCATTCATAGGTAGCTAAGTGTTTGAAGGATAAATTGTTGGGTTTTATGCCCTAAATAAAACTCCATTTCAATGTAATCCATTTTATACAATATCAATAAAGAAACAGAAGTATTTTTCATTCATTTATATGTTTTGGTTCACCTTATCAATTGTTTGTCTATTTGATTTATAAATTCATCCAAACCCTTTTCACATACTTGATCCTGTTTATTGTGTTGTCAACACAGTGGAAAGTAAACATGACTATGTGATTAAAGATTCCTAGATTTATCAGAACACTGGGGTTTTACTGATTTGACAATCTACAACAGAGTTTACTTGCATTTGGAGAAATGCTATGTTCTTTCCAGAGCATTGGTTAATGTAAAGCTTGGGTTGGATGCATGGAGTATGCATCGGAAGGGACCGATATTGAACTTTGACATAGATTTATTAAACTTATCGTAATATCTATTCAAGTCAATATCACCTAGTTCATCCTAGATCAAATAATCTTAATCCTGATATGATTAGGTTCAATCTCAAGAGTGTTATTCGTGTTCTTTGATTTGTTAGTTAAGCCTACTTTTGGGTCAGGGTGATACGTACATTTTGGGAACACGGTAGTGCAATTGAGTGGGAGCGCTAACATAAATATAGAATCTATAGCTTCTATCTGGCAAATAGAAAGTAAAGGATGATTTCCTTCGAGCTTGACCAAACAAAAATAAATGGTGGAGTACTCATTTCACTTAGCTGAAATATCATTTATACGGGGTTAAGTGTTTTTAGGATAAAATACATTGTAGGGTGTTACGGTAATCTAATCCATTTACAGTGTAGATCATCTATATAGAGGATCATTGATCAAATTAGGATTATAACAATGGATAACTAATGGCGTGTCGATATGGTGGAACATATAGAGCGTTCTATATACTGAGAGTGCAATTCTAAGTTCTATGCGTGGATTCAACGAAGAATTAATAAGTTAGTGAATTTAAGATGTAAATTCTTGATCTGCTTATTGGAAGCTCAAATATATAGACCCATGGTCCCCACACTAGTTGAGACAATACTACTTGTAAGACTCATTTAATTGGTTTTGATTAATCAATTATAATTCTCAAATTAGACTATGTCTATTTGTGAATTTTTCACTAAGCAAGGGCGAAACTGTAAAGAAAGAGTTTCTAGGGTATATTTGTTAATTGAGATGCTTTGTTTGGTCTAATTAATAAATATGATAAATGAAAATATTATTTAATAATTATTTATAGTTATTAAATAGTTGAAATTGACATTTAAATGGTTGAATTTGAAAATTGGCGTTTTTGAGAAAATGAGATGCAGAAATGATAAAACAGCAAAATTACAAAAGTGAGGCCCAAATCCACTAAGCCATGGCCGGCCACTTATGTAGGCTTTATCATTTAATATTTTCATTATTTTAATGCCAAATAATTCAAACCTAACCCTATGTGGCATGCTATAAATAGATAGTGATGGCTTCAGGAAAAAGTAACTTTTGCATCTTATTCCTTTCAGAGAAAAACCTGAGTCATCACACTAAACCTAACCGCCACTCTTCTTTCTTCTTCTTCCTTGATTGTTTCGAACCCTCTTAGTGATAGAGTAGTGCCCACACACAGCAAGTAGTACCTCAATCATAGTGTGGAAGATCGTGAAGAAAGCAATTCAACAAGAAAGACATTCGAGCTCAGATCTTGATAATACTCTGCGACAAAAAGGATACAAGGGTTAGAGATCTGAGGGGAAGGAGACATATTATTCCGCTGCACCCAATGTAAGATTTCTCATACCTTATATGTGTTTATTTATAATCGTTTTAGAAGTTCATATATAGGGTGTTAATCAACATACTTGTGAGTAGATCTAAGATCCTGGTAAAATAATTTCCAACATAAAATACATTGAAGGGTAGAACGGTAAATTTGTCCCTATTCAGTGTAGATCATCTATAGAGGATCCTTGACTATTAAGATTGTAACAATGGATAATCATAACGTATCTATATCGTGGTAGATATAGAGCATTCTATATAACTGAGAGTGTATTCAATTCCAAGTTCTATAGTGGTTCAATGAGGAATTAATAAGTTGAGAATTTACTTGGTGAATTCTAGATCTACTTATTGAAAGCTCGGTTATATAGGCCCATGGTCCCCTCATTAGTTGAGATAATACTGCTTGCAGACTCAGTTAATTGATTTTAATTAATCAATTATAATTCTAAAATTAGACTATGTCTTATTTATGAATTTTCAATAAGCAAGGACTTAATTGTGAAGAAAAGAGATTTTGGAGTCAATTTGTTAATTAAGAGACTTTGTATGGTCTAATTAATAAATTACATAAATGGCAATTTTATTTAGTAATTAATTATAATTATTAAATAAATAGTTTTGGCATTTATAAGGATTGAATTGGAAAATATAGTATTATTGAAAAGAAGAATAAGTGGTTGAAAAAGTGGCAAAATTGTAACTAGTAATTGGCTCACTAAAGTGTACAGCCAAGTGTGGAATTTTTCCTAATATTTTATTCTTTTTTTAATCCATATAATTCAATCCTAAGCCCTAGTTGAAACACTATAGAAGGAACATGATGCTCTCATCTCATCCACACTTTAACACTTTGTCAAACTAATGTCATCTTGACTATTCAACCAAACCTAGATGAGAGAGTTCCTTCTATAGAGATTTCACCTCCTTCATTATTCTTCCTATTTCGGCCTATAGTGAGTGAGTGACATGCCCACACATTGCAAGTCAAGTACTCAATCATAGTGAGTAAGACGGTGGTAACCAAACCCGAAGGGGAGAAAGAGATCCAGGTTCAGATCTTGATAATGCTCTGCTACAGAAAGGAATCAATGGCTATAGATCTTGAACGGAATGAGTCATTATATTCTGCTGCAATCAATGTAAGGTTTTCTTAAACCCTTATGTGTTTATTTCATTGTTTTAGTGAATTCATATTTAGGATGTTAATTCAACATACATGTTAGTAAATCTAGATCGTGGTAAAATATTCCCAACAAAAAGATGATAAATAATAATTTCCTCAACTAGAGTTATTACACTAGTATTATTGTTGAGGTTAGGCTGCTTGTTCTCTGACAAAAGCAGTTCGTCATGTGGAAGTTTTGGAAGATGATGAGCAGTTTGTTCATTGTAAAATAAAGGTAGTGGGCTTGAATTATATATTTATTCTCACTGCTGTGTATGGTTTGAATATTGTTGGTGAAAGGAGATCATTATGGGACTCTCTAAGTGGTTTTGGGCATTTAAAGATTTTTTGGTTGATCTTGGGAGATTTTAATGCTATGTTCAATATGGAGGACAGAGTTGGGGGTAAAGCAGTGGCTCATTCAGAAGTTGCGGATGCTCAAAATTGGCTCTCTTGGGGATAGGTTGATGCTTTAAAATGCACCGGTTCCAATTTTACTTGGTCTAACAAACATGAACAGTGTGATAGGATTTTTTTCTAAACTTGATAGAGTCTTCAAGAATGAAAGTTGGTTCGATCTCTTCCCCAACATCGAGGGAGTTTATAGTTGGGACACTTGCTCAGACCACAACTATTGTGTTATCAAGAAGTTAGAAATAGGCAAAATGGGTTGTAAACTGTTGCAACTTTTGGATGGATCACCCTAGCTTCAAAGATACTGTGATGGCTAACTGGAGTAAAAGAATGATGGGCAAAGACCTCAGCAAAATCATGGGCAAACTCAATAGACTGAAACACTGTCTTAAGGGCTTTAGCATGGAGGAATTTGGCGATATTACCCAGATCTATCAATTAGCCAAAGATGATTACAATACTACCCTGATGTGTCTTGCTAGTAATCCTACAAATATCACCTTGCATGCTGAAGAACAAGCCTCTAAGGAGCAATTTGAAACAGCCCATAAAAGATATGCCAACTATATGCAACAACTTAGCAAAATCAATTGGCTTCGTTATGGTGATGACTGTAACGTCCCCGCTTCAAGCCTCCATTGGGCCCTTACACCCACGGAATGAATGGCTCTTATACACGAGTACGTCACTCTGGCTGCTTCCTGGATTGATGACTGACCCTACAGACCAACACAAGTGTTTCCAGCGTGCTTTGTCCTCACTCACACGCATCCTGGGAAAACTTCCCAGGAGGTCACCCATCCTTGAAATTGCTCCAAGGCCAAGCACGCTTAACTGTGGAGTTCTTTCGAGATGGGCTACCGAAAAACAAGATGCACCTTGTTGACATAGGTAGTACCAATCAATCCATTTAAGCTCTCTTCAACTGTGTAGTCCCATACCTACACAGTCTCAGAATAATCCCACTTGACCTTCCCCAGGCGGTGTGGGATTGCACAGCTTACCCGGTATTTCCCCTTACGGATCACGGGACTACTGACTGTCACAATCACCCCCCCTTACGAGGTCCGACGTCCTCGTCGACCACACTTCCGGCTGGGTCAAGGCTCTGATACCATTTGTAACGTCCCCGCTTCAAGCCTCCATTGGGCCCTTACACCCACGGAATGAATGGCTCTTATACACGAGTACGTCACTCTGGCTGCTTCCTGGATTGATGACTGACCCTACAGACCAACACAAGTGTTTCCAGCGTGCTTTGTCCTCACTCACACGCATCCTGGGAAAACTTCCCAGGAGGTCACCCATCCTTGAAATTGCTCCAAGGCCAAGCACGCTTAACTGTGGAGTTCTTTCGAGATGGGCTACCGAAAAACAAGATGCACCTTGTTGACATAGGTAGTACCAATCAATCCATTTAAGCTCTCTTCAACTGTGTAGTCCCATACCTACACAGTCTCAGAATAATCCCACTTGACCTTCCCCAGGCGGTGTGGGATTGCACAGCTTACCCGGTATTTCCCCTTACGGATCACGGGACTACTGACTGTCACAATGACAACTCCAAGTTCTTTCATGCTAGTTTAAAGAAAAGAAAGGATGTTAACCGCATAACCACCTATATGGTTGATGGTGTGGTTATCGATGACTATGATAGTGTCATTAACCACTATTTTGAACATTTTAGGAATTTCATGGGGGCTAAAAGTTTGGCTTCAAGCAGGCTTAATGAAGAATGTTTAGATCATGGACACAAGTTGTCTTTACAGCAACAAATCCAAATCACTAGACTCTTTTCGAAAAAAGAAGTAAAGGATGCCATGTTCAGCATTAACCAACTTAAAAGTCTGCGACCAGACGATTTTGGTGCTAGCTTTTTTAAGGGGCTTTGGTTTGAAATAGGAGATGAAATTTCTGATGCAATCCTTTCCTTTTTTGAGATAGGGTTGATTCTAAAGGTCATGAACAGAACCACCATATCTTTGATTCCTAAATCAAACAACCCTGCTTCAGCGGTGTACTACAGGCATATTGCTTGTTGCAACACTTTATAAATGTATTTCCAAGCTGTTGTGTTCTAGATTGAGTGAGGTCTTACCCTCTCTTGTCCATAGAAATCAATGAGCGTTTATCAAGAAAAGATTGCTTGCTCATAATATTCTTATTTTTACGGATTTGCTCAAAGGCTACACTAGGAAAAATTTGTCGTCTTGTTGCTTGATGAAGATTGATTTTAGCAAGGCTTATGATACGGTTGATTGGCAATTCATCTCAAACTTACTAATGGCTTGTGTTTCCCAACCGAGTTCATTAAGTGGATCCTGGTTTTCCTTTGTGGTACCTCATATACTCTGATGATGAATGGAAGATTGCATGGTTCATTTCAAGGAAAAAAAAAGTTCCTCATCAAGGAGACCCCATTTCCCCCCTCCTTTTTGTGCCTGTTATGGAATACCTCACCCGGATGTTATCTCTTGCTTCAAGATCTAATGGCTTCAGGTATCACCCAATGTGTAAGCAATTGAAACTCATCAATCTCTGTTTTGCTGATGATATGGTTATTTTTTACAAGGGTAATGCCTCTTCTCTTACCATAATTAATGAAACTTTTGCGAAATTTTGCAATGCCACGGGTTTAGCTACTAACAAATGAAAATCCTCCATTTATTTTGGGGGAATTTCGACTGAAATCAAAAAGAGTCTGCTGGACATTATTGATATGGAGGAGGGATCTTTCCCTTTGAAGTATCTCGGGATTAAACTGTTGGAAATATTTTACCACGATCTAGATTTACTAACAAGTATGTTTCATTAACATCCTAATATGAATTCTAAAACAATGAAATAAACACATAAGGGTTTAAGAAAACCTTACATTGGGTGCAGCAAAATATAATGACTCCTTCCGTTCAGATGTCTAACCCTTGATTCCTTTCTGTAGCAGAGCATCACCAAGATTTGAACCTGGATCTCTTTCTCTCCTTCTTAAGCCCGATTTTCCTTCTTGTTGGTTGGATTCTTCACAGTCTTACACACTATGATTGAGATACCACTTGATGTGTGTGCGCACTCACTCTATCACTCAAGGTTCAAAAATTGAAGAAGAAGAAAAGAGAGGAAGAGGGTGGCGGTTAGGGTATAGGTAGAAGGCTTAGAATTTTTCTCTGAAGGAATGAGATGCATCATCTTTTCCTGAAGCCATCACTACCTATTTATAGGTAACCACCTAGGTTTAGGTTAGATTTATTTGGCATTAAAATAATGTTAGGCTATTTTTAGCCTATGTTTTGGATCTAATTTATGTGCGTTTTTAGCTGTGTTGGGACGGAATTACGCTTGTTTTCTATGTTTTCAGGTTCTTTGGAATAAAAGAGGTCTCGGGTGCAGAAATTCGTTAAAAGATGTGCTGAGCCGAAGAAAACACAATTTCTGAGTAATTGTGCACATCTGGCCGCGGCTAAACACAACCTGGCCGCGGCTAGATTTCGAAATTCTAGGAGGCTTCAGTCGTCGCGGCGATGAAGAGGCTCGCCGCGGCCATTTAAAAGATACAGAGAGACCCCTTATTTTCAATTATCTCGCCGCGGCGAGAGGAAGCTTAGCCGCGGCGAGATCCCGTACGGACCAGGGGCATTTTCGTCCATCGAACCCTAAATTTCAGCTATAAATAGAAAACTGCGATTGGAAGTCTGGGGGAGCGATCAGAAACCCTAAAATACAGCTGAGAGCGGCAGGAAGAGCACAGAGATTGAAGTGAAGATCCAGAATTCATCCACCAACAGTTCTTTTCTTTATTCCTCTTTAATTTCTTTATGTTGAATAATGCTATAGGAATGGTTATGGATTTGTTTTTGAACTAAATTTCCCATTTAGGGAGGATGATGATTGTTGTTTAATGTTTTGCCTAGTTAATGTTTAATTACCATTCCTCAATTCTTGTGTGTGAAATTATCTTAATTTGTTCTTAATTTCATGTTTAAGATTGATCACCTTGTGCATGCTCTATGATCTCAATTCGAAATCTGAAAAGTGAGAATTGAGAATGCTAAAATTAAGATAATCAATGTTCTATGTGAAACGAAAGTATTTGCATGACTTATGTGACGAGTAGATTATTACTTAATGCTGATTTCATGTTAGTTTAATTAAGGAATTAATTAGATAACATGTGGTTTAGAATCTAGAAGATCTGAAAGGAGCTAGGTTATTTCATAATCTGTCATTCACTCCAAGAATAGGATAGTAATTAATCATTAACGATTTGGGTAAACAACAACAGGATTCTCCTCCCTATTATCTCATCTTGCTCAACTTTAAATTGTGTTATTAAGTTTTCTGAATTTCTTTCATATTTTACTGTTTTTAAATCATAATTGCTTCCGATTTACTGAATAGAATCATAAGTATAATTTAGTGGTATTTAATCCAATTTCCTGTGGGATCGACCTCACCTGTGTTAGATTTACTACTTGATTGCGTATACTTGCGTAGCGTTTATAAAGAATAGCAACAAGTTTTTGGCGCCGTTGCCGGGGAATTGTTAAAGATTAATATTACATAAAATTATACTAACTTCTACTTTGGTATATTTTCTCTTACTGATTTTCTAACCTTTTTCTTGCAATAATTTCTTGATCTATTTCAGGAATCCTAAGTGCATGCGCCGTCAAGGACAAACAGTCATATTACCAGTTGATCCTGAAATCGAGAAAACTTGCAGGAGGAATCGAAAGAACAAGAGGCAAGAAAGAGTTTCAGCAACTGCTGAAACATCAAAGATCATGGCTGCCAATGTGAACAATAATGCTGGAAACAATGGGGGTAATAACGGTAATAATGGAGGTGCCGTGGAAGATCAAGCTAATGGCCGTAGCTTGAGAGATTACATTCTCCCAACTCTTACGGGGGTTCAGTCATGCATTAGGCCACCGGCAGTGGATGCTAACAACTTCGAAATCAAGCCTGCCATACTACAAATGGTGCAGTCTTCAGTCCAGTTTGGTGGACTCCCTTCTGAAGACCCCAATCTGCATCTATCGAACTTCATGGAGTTATGTCAGACCTTCAAAGTCAATGGGGTTAGTGATGACGCCATCCGTTTGAGACTGTTTCCATTCTCACTGAGAGCGCGAGCCAAGAGTTGGTTGATCTCCTTGCCACCAAATTCTATAGCAACATGGACAGACTTAGCAACAAAATTTCTGTCTAAATTCTTCCCTCCAGCAAAGTCTGCAAAGCTGCGAGGAGAAATAAACAACTTCTGTCAGCAAGATAATGAATCTCTCCATGAGGCTTGGGAGAGGTTTAAAGATCTAATCGGAAAATGCCCTCATCATGGCATAGAAAAGTGGATGCTGGTTCACAATTTCTACAACGGGTTGGTTGGTAACACTAGAACTCTGATAGATGCAGCAGCTGGTGGAGCTTTTATGAGAAAGAGTGCTAATGAGGCTTACGATCTATTGGAGGAGATGGCTCTAAATAATCAGCAGTGGCCAACCGAAAGGAGTCAAACTAAGAAAGTAGCTGGTGTGCTAGAGGTTGATGCCATCACAAAGTTGACAGCTCAAGTTGAGGCCTTGACAAAGCTGATTGCAGGGCAAGCTAAACAAGCCCAAGTTATTTGTGAGATATGTGGAGGCAACCATCACTTTTCAGAGTGTCAGGCAGATGTGGATAATTTGCCAATGGATCAAGAAAAAGCCATTGGGAACTACTCCCAAAATAATAATTATGGGCACAACCAACAGGGGTTCTACCAGCAGAGAAATCAGCCCCAACAAAACCAACAACAAAGTCCTAGTGGAGGCTCCAATATCCAAGCTGATTTATTGCTCCAATTCATGATGGAAACTAGAGCCTCTATTAAAACTCTAGAAACTCAAATGGAACAATTGTCTACTCAAGTGGCAAACCAAGCTCAAGGAAATTCACCTAGCACTAGTGAGGCAAAAGGAAAAGAGCAATGTAAAGCAATTTCCTTGAGGAGTGGAAAGAGTTATGAAGGACCTAGTGGCAAGCAACCAGTTGAAGATGGGGTTCAGGATCAACAGGCACAGACACCGGCACCAAAGGAAAAGAAGGCTACTGGTAGCCCTGGACCACCACAACAGTCTCCACCAATCAGTATTGATCATCATGTGAAGATACCTTATCCTCAGAGACTCCGAAAGACCAATCTAGACAAGCAGTTTACAAAATTCCTAGAGGTCTTCAAAAGACTACACATCAACATTCCTTTTGCTGAAGCCTTGGAACAAATGCCCCGTTATGTGAAGTTCATGAAGGAGATATTGTCTAAGAAGAGAAAAATGGAGGACTATGAAACAGTGGCATTAACTGAGGAGTGTAGCGCCATTTTGCAAAAGAAACTACCGCCCAAGCTTAAAGATCCGGGTAGTTTCAATATTCCATGCTCTATAGGGGGTTCGGTGGAAACTAAAGCTCTATGTGATCTGGGAGCAAGCATTAATCTAATGCCTTTGTCTGTCTTCAAAAGGCTAGGATTGGGAAAAGCAAAGCCCACAACAGTGACTTTACAACTAGCGGATCGTTCTCTGACTCATCCTCGTGGGATAATTGAAGATGTACTGGTGAAGGTTGGTAAGTTTATCTTCCCTGCTGATTTCCTAATTCTTGATATGGAGGAAGATTCAACTATTCCCATTATTTTGGGAAGACCATTCTTAGCCACGGGGCGAGCATTAATAGATGTTCAAAAGGGGGAGTTAAAGTTGCGAGTGCAAGATGAAGAGGTCAATTTTAATGTTTTTGCCCCAACTGACATTCCTACCTGTTGCAAGATTGAGGTGGTGAAGGGTTCTTTTGTTAAAACTGATAAGAAGAAAGCAAAGCCTAAAGAGCGACTTCGAACGATTCAGCGTCGTTGGAAAAGATTGATGTGTGGTAGTTCTGAAGGTGAGCTTACTCTTGTGCAAAACTCTGAAATCAACACTATTGGTGGTAAATTTTCTTCATTTAGTACGAGGGCTCTTTTGGATGCAAAGGGTGGACTTGATCCCTTCTGAAGGGGCTCAGGTAAGTTTCTCCCACCCTGGTTTATTTTCACACATTGGGGACAATGTGCATTTTTAGTTTGGGGGGGGGGGGAACTTAAATTTTTTTCGCGCGTTTATTTGTTTTAGTTTAGTTTGTTTTAGTTTTTAGTCTTGTGTGATAGCTAAATTGAAAGATTGATTGAATTGTTGTTATTCACTTGTGCAATGGATTAAAACATAACTGTGTGCTTGACTTGCAACTGTTTGAATTAAGATGGATGTGTGCTAGGAAGTGATTCATGTAGATTTAAAACATTTGCTATTCTCACATATCACCTCTGTTCTATTTGGTTTGTGGAATGATTGATTGTACATGGAATAGAATTTGTATGACATACTCTCTTGAAGCGAAATCCTTGATATTTATTTTGTTTGGAAAGTGATTTAGGCAAGTTTTCTTTGGAACGATTGAGCCTTTCAAGCCTACCTAGAAATATTTACCATAGTATACCCAAAGTTGAGCCTTAGCCTGTTTTAAAAAATTTTCACCACTTAACTGAGCTGAATTTGTATCTTAAACTCTTTTCACCCTGAACATACCTTATTATGCCATGAGCCTTGAAGCAAGTTTGGGGGGATAAGTGCTGTAAGTGGAAAAATAAAGTGTAGGAATGAGAGATTGAAAAAAAGAATAATATTGTGTGTTGTGCCTATGAAAAAGAAGAAAGAAAGAAAAAAAGAAAAATGTCTTCTTGAAGAAAAAAAGTTAAGAAAATTATGAGGTACACACATAAGAAAAATTGCAATCTCTTATTTCTGTTTTTGGGATATATGGAAAGAAAGCAAAATAAATGTCTAAGCTTGTTTGGTTAATAGTGCTTATGGTATAGTATAGCCTAAATGACTTCTCACCTACCCATGTACCTAAGCCATGCGATGTTAACCGAAAAAGACCTATTGATTCCAAATAGAAATTTGTCAACATTAGTGGAGAGAGGTATGTCGTTCAAAATTATTGATCATGTGTTAGTGGGATGTTGGAAAGTTTAGAACAGTTGTGATATTGATGGCAATTGCGATGTTTTATGTTTGTATGAATTACTTACTTGTAAATTGCACATTCAACTTAGTTCTTAGAGTTGGCAAGTTGAAATTCTGGTTATTGATGGATTGAAGTTGTGCAGGTGGTGGTAACAATTAAATTGTTGGAAAGTTTAGCTATCATTGTCAGTTTGTTTAGTTTAGTCCTAGTTTACTCGGGGACGAGTAAAGAGTCAGTTTGGGGGAGTTGTTAGGCTATTTTTAGCCTATGTTTTGGATCTAATTTATGTGCGTTTTTAGCTGTGTTGGGACGGAATTACGCTTGTTTTCTATGTTTTCAGGTTCTTTGGAATAAAAGAGGTCTCGGGTGCAGAAATTCGTTAAAAGATGTGCTGAGCCGAAGAAAACACAATTTCTGAGTAATTGTGCACATCTGGCCGCGGCTAAACACAACCTGGCCGCGGCTAGATTTCGAAATTCTAGGAGGCTTCAGTCGCCGCGGCGATGAAGAGGCTCGCCGCGGCCATTTAAAAGATACAGAGAGACCCCTTATTTTCAATTATCTCGCCGCGGCGAGAGGAAGCTTAGCCGCGGCGAGATCCCGTACGGACCAGGGGCATTTTCGTCCATCGAACCCTAAATTTCAGCTATAAATAGAAAACTGCGATTGGAAGTCTGGGGGAGCGATCAGAAACCCTAAAATACGGTGAGAGCGACGGGAAGAGCACAGAGATTGAAGTGAAGATCCAGAATTCATCCACCAACAGTTCTTTTCTTTATTCCTCTTTAATTTCTTTATGTTGAATAATGCTATAGGAATGGTTATGGATTTGTTTTTGAACTAAATTTCCCATTTAGGGAGGATGATGATTGTTGTTTAATGTTTTGCCTAGTTAATGTTTAATTACCATTCCTCAATTCTTGTGTGTGAAATTATCTTAATTTGTTCTTAATTTCATGTTTAAGATTGATCACCTTGTGCATGCTCTATGATCTCAATTCGAAATCTGAAAAGTGAGAATTGAGAATGCTAAAATTAAGATAATCAATGTTCTATGTGAAACGAAAGTATTTGCATGACTTATGTGACGAGTAGATTATTACTTAATGCTGATTTCATGTTAGTTTAATTAAGGAATTAATTAGATAACATGTGGTTTAGAATCTAGAAGATCTGAAAGGAGCTAGGTTATTTCATAATCTGTCATTCACTCCAAGAATAGGATAGTAATTAATCATTAACGATTTGGGTAAACAACAACAGGATTCTCCTCCCTATTATCTCATCTTGCTCAACTTTAAATTGTGTTATTAAGTTTTCTGAATTTCTTTCATATTTTACTGTTTTTAAATCATAATTGCTTCCGATTTACTGAATAGAATCATAAGTATAATTTAGTGGTATTTAATCCAATTCCCTGTGGGATCGACCTCACCTGTGTGAGATTTACTACTTGATTGCGTATACTTGCGTAGCGTTTATAAAGAATAGCAACAAATAACAGAAAAATAAATGGTAAATTCCTAGTGTGGCCGGCCATAGGATGTTATTTGTAACGCCCTAATCTATAGGAACGCCACGTGTGTGAATTTATAAAACTAGTTTAATACTAATATAGTAATTAATTATTAAAAACTGTGAGGATAATAAAAACTTGACTAAAATAAAATACTAAAAACGGACATTATAACGGCAGTAAAAAGGAGTTCCGGAAATCCCTGTTATAAAAGATTTATCCAAAAGATGATATACAACAACAGTTCAAAATACAATTCAAAATACAGCAGACACAAGACACAACCAGTCTAAAACAACTCCTGTCAACTCAACACGCAAGCTGGTGGGGTCAATATGTACATTGCTGGAGAAGATCGCCATCTCATGGTTGTTCTAACTTTGCCTTGCCCTTACCTGCGCCACAAAGCACCCGTGAGTCACATAGACTCAGCAAGAAAAGTAATAAAGAAGGATACATTAAATAGCTAATTATACATTTCATTATCACAAAATGATTAAACTATAACATTCAACAGTAGGTAATATAATCAATCACATGCATAGAAACAGATATGCTCATATATTTGTATTGCCTAATCAAGCAAGCCCGTGTCATAATGCAATATCATATATAATATCATTGCATCACCTAATCAGGTGAGCCCGTGCCACAACTTGACGCTAATATATCGCATCGCCTAATCAGACGATCTCGTACCTACGCTCGGTACTCATCATATGCCACTGACGCCCGTACCTTTGCCTGGTACGTCGCCAAATGTATTGCATCACCTAATCAGGTGAGCCCATATATCGTGTCCATAGTATCATTACATTATCATTGCCTAATCAGACAATCGACAATTTCAGAACATGTCATGCCATGTGGTACATTATACTTTTCTTACCTCAAGTTCCGGATCAGGTATGTTGGCCGACCTGCTTGGAGAACGATCGATAATCTCGGGCACTATGTCATAACAATAGTAAATCAATAAGTGTTTATCCCAAAACACCACTTAACACTCGCGTAAGACAATCTTAGGATTTTCTACCAAACTCTGTGGTATAATACACTAAAATAAAACTTATATTTTGGCTCTAAAATATACACCATATTGTAGAGCTCGTCGCAAGCTTCGAAACGGTATATAGAACGTCCAAAATAGACACCCGAGTGAAAAGTTATGATAAAAATACGATTTCTGATCTCCTATGAATTTCTAAAAACTATGAAACACGAAAATCTCAATTTTCGCACTCACCGAAACACTACCAAAACTTATCCAAATCACTCCAAACTTCACAGGGCACATATATACCATGAATACTATCATTCTTATGTAACAGAAGTTAAAATCGAGCCCTTAAATGGAAAACGCCATTAACGCTCGGACTAAGCTTTAAAAAGTTCCAAACTTGATTTCTAACCCAAAACTACTTCAATTTCAACAAGAAAACATCGGAACTAGTCCCATGACTACCCGAGAACAATCCTATAAGGTCAGAACCTTCATAACTATTCTAATTCACAAAACCCCTATACGAAACCAATTGTTATTAAACTTAAAACGAAATTAAACCTTACCTTAAGCTTCTTCGCTCTGAGAATTCGCTATCCTGCTACTACCGGAGCTTAGATCGCTAAGTTTTGGATTGAAAATCAAAGAAAATGGATATAAAATGAGAAAATTTGGTTGAAGGAGAGAAACGAGGGTTCGTCTCTGTTCTCTGATAAGTTATATATATATAACTTAATAATATATATATATATATCGTATTCAAATTTTTTTAACGTTAATAATAATAATAATAATAATAATAATAATAATAATAATAATATAATATTAATAAAAATTTTATTATTAATAATTATTTTATTATTTCTTAGTTACTAAGAAACTTTTACTTCTAGAGCGCTACATTAAATTCTACATACTCCTAATTATCCTAATACCTATATTATCAATTTATCAAAATATTCTCATTAATTCTATCAATTAAGCCTGTTATGACATTTCTAGCCCCCGATCGAGTCTCCAAGGTTGTCAAACCTGAAAATATTTTTATTCCACATATAGTTCATATTACATTCACACATACTATATAAATCTCCGTAATTTAAAAATCACGCTTATTTATCCACTTATAGCAAATTTAAAATTTTATGTTGAACTAAATTAGTTGGATTATCATCCCACTCATTACCTGGTTAACTCATAATATAAATATAAACCCTAATTATTAATTATTAAGCTTATTGGGATATTACAACCATCCCCTCCTTATAAGAATTTCGTCCTCGAAATTTACCTGAATAACTCGGGATACAACTCCCGTATCTGTGACTCTAATTCCCAAGTCGCTTCCTCAACTTTACTATTCCTCCATAGGACTTTAACCAGAGGGATCGTTTTATTTCGAAGTACTTTCTCCTTTCTGTCTAAAATCTGGATAGGTTGTTCATTATAAGATAAGTCTGTCTGGAGCTCAATATCATCGTAACTCAAAACATGTGTCAGATCTGACACGTACTTTCTCAACATAGAGATATGGAAGACATTATGCACCCCGGATAACGCGGGTGGTAAAGCTAATCGATAGGCCACCTGTCCTATCCGCTCCAGTATCTCAAAAGGACCAATGTATCTAGGGCTCAACTTTCCTTTCTTTCCAAATCTACGCACCCCTTTTATAGGTGATATTCGAAGAAATACAGAGTCTCCCACTTGAAATTCGATATCCCTACGCTTTGGATCAGCGTAGCTTTTTTGTCTACTTTGCGAAGCAAGCATACGAGATCGAATCTTTTCAATGGCTTCATTGGTCCTTTGGACCAATTCAGGTCCAAGATAACGTCTCTCTCCAGCCTCATCCCAGTGGATAGGCGATCGACATTTCCTACCATACAACATCTCGTAAGGTGCCATACCAATGGTACTCTGATAACTATTATTATATGAAAACTCAATCAAGGGTAGGAACTTGCTCCAAGATCCTTCAAAATCTATTACACATGCTCGCAACATGTCTTCCAATATCTGAATGGTTCTCTCAGACTGACCATCTGTTTGAGGGTGAAAAGCTGTACTGAATCTCAACTTGGTTCCCATAGCTTTCTGTAAACTCTCCCAGAACTTGGAAGTAAATTTGGGATCACGATCTGAAACAATTGACTTTGGGGTTCCATGGAGTCTCACTATTTCCTTAATGTACAATTCAGCATACTGCTCCACAGTATAAGTCACTCGCACAGGTAAAAAGTGCGCTGACTTGGTGAATCTATCCACTATCACCCATATGGAATCATATAACCCAGTAGTCCTAGGCAACCCCACTACAAAGTCCATAGTTATATCTTCCCATTTCCATTCAGGTATTCTCAAGGGCTGAAGTAAACCTGCTGGCCTTTGATGTTCAGCCTTAACCTGCTGACAGGTTAAACACTTTGAAACGTATTCAACAATATCACTCTTCATTCCCGGCCACCAATATATTGCCTTGGTGTCATGATACATCTTTGTTGTCCCCGGGTGTAGGGAATACGGAGTAGTATGGAACTCATCAAGAATTTCTCTTCTGATCTGATCATCTGTCGGAACACAAATTCTACCCTTATATCTTAGTAGTCCACTTGGAGTCACAATGAAATCTTTTGTAGCACCAATCTCAACTTTTTTTTCTGAGTTCAATAAATTCAGGATCATTTTGTTGGCCAATCTTTATTCTTTCCAGTAAATCAGACTGCAATGTAATATTTGCCAACTTCCCGACTACAAACTCAATCTCAGCCTTAGCCATATCCTCAGCCAATCTTGGAGAGATTTCCTTCAACTCATAAACTCGCCTGGGCCTTTCCGCTAAGTGCATCTGCCACTACGTTTGCTTTGCCGGGATGGTAGAGGATTTCACAGTCATAATCCTTGACTAACTCTAGCCATCGTCGTTGTCTCATATTCAAATCTTTTTGAGTGAAAAAGTATTTCAAACTTTTGTGGTCGGTGTAAATCTCACACTTCTCACCATATAAATAGTGACGCCAAACCTTCGTGGGCAAAAACCACGGCTGCGTTCTAGATCATGAGTGGGGTAACGCTGTTCAAAATCCTTCAATTGCCTAGAGGCATAAGCAATAACCTTCCCTGATTGCATTAACACACAACCCAAACCTTGTCTTGAGGCATCACAGTATATCACAAACTTTTCGTCACTGACTGGCAGGCTTAGAACTGGTGCGGTAATCAATCTCTTCTTTAATTCTTGAAAGCTATTCTCGCATTTATCAGTCCACATAAACTTATAACTCTTTCGGGTCAGCTCGGTCAAAGGAGTAGCAATTTTGGCAAAACCTTCTACAAATCTTCTATAGTACCCTGCCAATCCTAAGAAACTTCTAACTTCGATTCTGTCGTCTTAGGTCGTGGCCAATCTCGAACGACTTCAATCTTCACCGGATCTACCGAATCCCATCCTTACTTACCACGTGTCCTAAGAAACTCACTTGGGACAACCAGAATTCACACTTCTTGAACTTTGCATAAAGCTTGTGTTCTCGAAGACGCTGCAATACCATACGGAGGTGTTGTTCATGAGCTTCTTCCGATTCAGAATAGACTAGAATGTCATCAATAAACACAATCACAAAGTTATCTAGAAAGTCCTTAAATACCCGATTCATTAAGTCCATAAATGCTGCTGGTGCATTAGTCAAGCCGAAGGACATCACTAAAAACTCATAGTGCCCATATCGAGTACGAAAAGCAGTTGGGAATATCCTCTTCCCGAATCCTCAACTGGTGATAACCAGATCGAAGGTCAATTTTGGAGAAGATGGTCTTTCCCTGTAACTGATCAAACAAATCATCTATCCTTGGCAAAGGATATTTGTTCTTTATTGTCAACTTGTTCAATTCACGATAATCAATGCACATACGTAACGATCCATCCTTCTTCTTGACAAACAAAACTTGGTGCACCCCAAGGAGAGGTACTCGGCCTCGTGAATCGTAGATCAAGTAGGTTACGTAATTGGACTTTCAATTCTTTCAATTCTACCGGTGCCATTCTATATGGAGCCTTAGAAACTGGCTCAGCCCCAGGTACTAATTCAATTTCGAAGTCAATCTCTCTTTTTGGTGGTAATCCCGGTAACTCTTCCGGGAATACATCTGGAAATTCACATACTACTCGAACCTTTTCCGACCCCTCAGGTGTATCTTTTGTGGTATCCAACACACTAGCCAGGTATCCCATACATCCTTCTCGTAATAATTCCCTGGTCCTAAGTGCCGATATCAAAGGAATCCGAGATCCCTGCACCTTTCCCATAAAAACAAATGGAATCTCACCCTCTGGTTCAAAAGTCACCATTTTTCTCTTACAATCTATAGTAGCATTGTACTTGGTCAACCAATCCATTCCCAGGATTGCATCAAAATCTTCTAAGTCTAATTCAATCAGATCCACTGACAATTCTCTCCCTTCTACTAACACTGGGAGAGACCTTACCCACCTCCTGGAGATTACCACTTCTCCAGTAGGTAACAAGGTACCAAATCCACTAGACATGATATCACATGGCCTACTCAATTTCTCAATGATTCTACTAGAAATATATGAATGTGTGGCACCAGAATCAATCAAAATAGTAAACATAATACCACTAATAGATATCTCACCTGTAACAGTCGAAGGGCCAGCTTCAGCATCTGCTTGGGTCAAAGCAAACACCCTAGCAGGAACCACAGGACTTTCTTTCTTAGCCTCGGGCTTTTGTAGCTGTGGACAGTTGTTCTTGAAATGACCTGCTACTCCACATTGGTAGCAAACTCTAGACCGGCATTCACCCAAGTGATGTCTCTTGCATTTTGGGCATTCAGGGTAAGGCTGCCAAACCTCATTTCTACCTCGACGAAAGCCTTGGTTACCTTGAAACTTTCTGTTTGGACCCACAACCAGTGGTCCATCTGGTTTCCTTTTTCGGTCATTGGGGCTAAAGCTTTTACTCACTCCAGTACTAGATGAGGTTTTCCACACGTCCTTCCTCTGAGTACTCTTTTTACGAATCATGCTTTCAGCCCCCTCAGCAGTGAGAGCTAAGTCCACAATCTGAGGATAAGTCTTCACGATCCCTGATTGTTTGGCTGCCATAATCACATCTCTAGCAATATACTCTTCAAGACCTCTGATAAACTTAGCTTTTCTTGCAGCATCACTGGCCACTTCATCAGAAGCAAACTTGGCTAGCCTGTCAAACTTGGTAGCATATTCAGTCACAGTCATGCTACCTTGAACCAATCGTGCGAACTCTTCAGCTTAAGCGGCACGAATGGATTCATTATAATATTTCTCATAAAACAGTGCCCTGAATGCATCCCAAGTCATAGTATTCAGATTATGACCTTGGGAAACAATCTCCCACCATATCCGGGCATCATCTCGTAACATATAAATAGCACATCGTACCCGATCATTATTTTCTACCCGCATGAAATCAAAGATAGAAGCAATCATAGTCATCCACTGTTCTGCTTTCAGTGGGTCTGGGCCACCCTCAAACACAGGTGGGTTTTGTTTCCTGAACCGCTCATAAATTGGTTCCATACGATCCCCCACATTCGGTGGCACTACCTGAGGTGCCAGTATAGGTGCAGGACGAGCCTGTTGCTCTCTCAGGTCTCGAATCTGCTCCCCTTGCTGCCTAATCGTCTCTTGCATGGCAGCAAATAGTTGTTCCCAGTTTTGAGGGGGTGGAGGATGCTCTTCCCCACCACCTAACCCGAGCTCCAGCTCGCGGTTTAAACGGCCAGATCGCCGTTGCATGATCCAATATCCTGCAACCCAAAACCTTCAACGATTTAGAATTCAAACAATATCAACATCAATATGCATATGCTATTCACACACTACTTCTTCTCATCATACACTATACTTGTCTAAACAGGTAAGGCAATAGCAAATAACATAAACACTTACTATACCATGAGTCGACCTGTCCTCGCAGCAAATGTACATATTCGACCAGTCTTCAGGACCTTTAAAACCATGGCTGCTCTGATACCAAGTTGTAACGCCCTAATCTATAGGAACGCCACGTGTGTGAATTTATAAAACTAGTTTAATACTAATATAGTAATTAATTATTAAAAACTGTGAGGATAATAAAAACTTGACTAAAATAAAATACTAAAAACGGACATTATAACTAAGAAGAAAAGGAGTTCCGGAAATCCCTGTTATAAAAGATTTATCCAAAAGATGATATACAACAACAGTTCAAAATACAATTCAAAATACAGCAGACACAAGACACAGCCAGTCTAAAACAACTCCTGTCAACTCAACACGCAAGCTGGTGGGGTCAATATGTACATTGCTGGAGAAGATCGCCATCTCATGGTTGTTCTAACTTTGCCTTGCCCTTACCTGCGCCACAAAGCACCCGTGAGTCACATAGACTCAGCAAGAAAAGTAATAAAGAAGGATACATTAAATAGCTAATTATACATTTCATTATCACAAAATGATTAAACTATAACATTCAACAGTAGGTAATATAATCAATCACATGCATAGAAACGGATATGCTCATATATTTGTATTGCCTAATCAAGCAAGCCCGTGTCATAATGCAATATCATATATAATATCATTGCATCACCTAATCAGGTGAGCCCGTGCCACAACTTGACGCTAATATATCGCATCGCCTAATCAGACGATCTCGTACCTACGCTCGGTACTCATCATATGCCACTGACGCCCGTACCTTTGCCTGGTACGTCGCCAAATGTATTGCATCACCTAATCAGGTGAGCCCATATATCGTGTCCATAGTATCATTACATTATCATTGCCTAATCAGACAATCGATAATTTCAGAACATGTCATGCCATGTGGTACATTATACTTTTCTTACCTCAAGTTCCGGATCAGGTATGTTGGCCGACCTGCTTGGAGAACGATCGATAATCTCGGGCACTATGTCATAACAATAGTAAATCAATAAGTGTTTATCCCAAAACACCACTTAACACTCGCGTAAGACAATCTTAGGATTTTCTACCAAACTCTGTGGTATAATACACTAAAATAAAACTTATATTTTGGCTCTAAAATATACACCATATTGTAGAGCTCGTCGCAAGCTTCGAAACGGTATATAGAACGTCCAAAATAGACACCCGAGTGAAAAGTTATGATAAAAATACGATTTCTGATCTCCTATGAATTTCTAAAAACTATGAAACACGAAAATCTCAATTTTCGCACTCACCGAAACACTACCAAAACTTATCCAAATCACTCCAAACTTCACAGGGCACATATATACCATGAATACTATCATTCTTATGTAACAGAAGTTAAAATCGAGCCCTTAAATGGAAAACGCCATTAACGCTCGGACTAAGCTTTAAAAAGTTCCAAACTTGATTTCTAACCCAAAACTACTTCAATTTCAACAAGAAAACATCGGAACTAGTCCCATGACTACCCGAGAACAATCCTATAAGGTCAGAACCTTCATAACTATTCTAATTCACAAAACCCCTATACGAAACCAATTGTTATTAAACTTAAAACGAAATTAAACCTTACCTTAAGCTTCTTCGCTCTGAGAATTCGCTATCCTGCTACTACCGGAGCTTAGATCGCTAAGTTTTGGATTGAAAATCAAAGAAAATGGATATAAAATGAGAAAATTTGGTTGAAGGAGAGAAACGAGGGTTCGTCTCTGTTCTCTGATAAGTTATATATATATAACTTAATAATATATATATATATATCGTATTCAAATTTTTTTAACGTTAATAATAATAATAATAATAATAATAATAATAATAATAATAATAATATAATATTAATAAAAATTTTATTATTAATAATTATTTTATTATTTCTTAATTACTAAGAAACTTTTACTTCTAGAGCGCTACATTAAATTCTACATACTCCTAATTATCCTAATACCTATATTATCAATTTATCAAAATATTCTCATTAATTCTATCAATTAAGCCTGTTATGACATTTCTAGCCCCCGATCGAGTCTCCAAGGTTGTCAAACCTGAAAATATTTTTATTCCACATATAGTTCATATTACATTCACACATACTATATAAATCTCCGTAATTTAAAAATCACACTTATTTATCCACTTATAGCAAATTTAAAATTTTATGTTGAACTAAATTAGTTGGATTATCATCCCACTCATTACCTGGTTAACTCATAATATAAATATAAACCCTAATTATTAATTATTAAGCTTATTGGGATATTACATTATTGGGCCCTACTTTGCAATTTTGCCATTTTGTCATTTTTCCATCCTATTTTCTCAAAAACGTCAATTTTCCAATTTAATCACTTAAATGCCAATTCCAATTATTTAATAACTAAAAATTAATTATTAAATAATATTGTCATTTAATATATTTATTAATTAGACATATAAAGTCTCTTAATTAATAATAAAACCTAGAATCGCTTTTCTTACAATTTTGCCCTTGCTTAGTGAAAATTCATAAACTAGACATAGTCTAATTTTAGAATTATAATTGATTAATTAAAATCAATTAACTGAGTCTTACAAGCAGTATGGTCTCAACTAGTATGGGGACCATGGGCCTATATAACCGAGCTTCCAATAAGCAGATCAAGAATTTACCAAGTAAATCCACTGACTTATTAATTCCTTGTTGCATCCACGCATAGAACTTGGAATTGCACTCTCAGTTATATAGAACGCTCTATATGTTCCACGATATAGATACGCTATAAATTATCCATTGTTATAATCCTAATTTGATCAATGATCCTCTAATAGATGATTTACATTGTATAGGGATTAAATTACCGTTACACCCTTCAATGTATTTTATCCTTAAAACACTTAGCTTCGTATAAATGATATTTCAGCGAAGTGAAATGAGTACTCAACCATTTATCTCTGTTTAGCCAAGCTCGAAGGAAATCATCGTTTCACTTCTAAATACCTATAGAAGTTATAGATTCCATATCTATGTTTAGCGCTCCCACTCAATTATACTACCATGTTCCCAAAATGTATGTATCACCCTGACCCAAAAGTAGGCTTAACTAACAAATCAAAAAACATGAATAATACTCTTAAGATCGAACCTAGTCATATCAGGATTAAGATCATTTGATCTAGGATCAACTAGGTGATATTGAATTGAATAAATATTACGGTAAATTTAACATATCTAATCAAAGTTCAATATCGGTCCCTTCCAATGTATACTCCATACACCCGATACTGGTAAACTTTGCCAATGCCTTGGAAAGGACATACCACTTATCCAAGGTGTAAGAATACCTATCGCTGATTATCATGCCAGTCTAAATCCAGTGAACTGACAAATCAAGGAATTAAACTTTCGAACATATTATCATGATTATATTCCACTGTGCTGACAACACTATAATCATTAACAAATACATATAATCTGGACCTAATAGAATTTATACATTAAACAATCATGAAATAAATCATGTGAACCATGCAACATAAAATGTTATTTCTGATCTTTATTAATTAGTAAATCTGATTATATTGAAATGGGTTTTATTTAGGGCACAAAACTCAACATAAACTACGTCCAGCCAAATTGAAATATGTTGATTGTGCTGGCATAATTGAAAAAGTTCAAAAAAACCTTCATGGTTGGAATAGTAGACACCTTTATTTTGCAAGTAGAGCTCAGCTAGTTCATTTTCTTTTGTTGGGAATCAGGAATTATTGGATGAGCCTATTCATTCTCCCGCAAAAAGTCACAAAAGAAGTCGACAAGCTTTGCAAAGACTTTCTTTGGGGTACATCTGGCAGCCGAAGTAAATTACACTTTGCTTCATGGGAGAAAGTTTGTCTGCCAAAAAAATTTGGAGGCATTGGGTTCCGAGAAGGGAATAAGTGACATATAGCTCTAATGGTCAAATACATTTGGGCCATTTCCATGAAACAAGACAATCTTTGGGTTCGATGGGTCAATGCAATTTATATGAAGAATGAAGATTTTTGGACTTACAACCCGGGACAGAATACAAGCTGGTACTTTTGTAAACATATTAATTTGCGTGATAAGATTAATAGGCAGGCTATGATTGAAGCAGGGAAGACTGGTACTTTTAAAGTCAAACAATTTTATCAATCTCTCTTAACAGAACTGAAGATCTCTTTTCACAAAGAGATTTGGCACAAACTCAAAGTCCCAAAGCATAGATTTATTTTGTGGCGGGTTGTGCACTCCAACTTGCTAACTCGAGATCTTTTGGCCATATTCATCCATCTTGATTGTCTTTTATGTCCTGTCTGCGAATTTGATCTTGAGTCCCATGGTCACCTCTTCTTTGCTTGCCCTTTCACTAAGAAAGTTATCCTAGAGGTCACTAAGTGGTTGGGTCAGTTTGATTGGCCGCCTAATCTTGAGGAATGGCTGATTTGGTTGAAAGGGAGAAGGAATAGCTTGGTTACTGATATCAAGTCAGCAGTAGTAGCTGCGGTTACCTACATGGTTTGGTGCAGTAGGAATAATTGTGCTTTTGAAGTTTTCTGGGAACCGACTGCAGTCCTTAGCAAGAGGATCAACTTGAGCAATAAAGCTAGAGTGATTTATCTTAACCATGTTAAGCTTAAAAACAAAGAAAAAGATGTAATTAACTTGATAAACAATTTTTGAGTTTTTGTTGGGGTTGTTCTCCCTTCGTGTTTTGTATTTGCTTAAGTGATTGGTGTAATAAAATTCATTTCTCTTGTTCCAAAAAAAAAAAAGGGGAAATTTTTAATTAGTATTATACTACCAAACGATAATAAAAAAGAAAATCACTTAAACAATTAAATAAGAAGATTGGACTTAAATATTATGAACTATCACCTAATGGAAGATAATTTGTTGACGCAAAGTTCAATAATGGTCTTGCCTAGTGTTTAACGCCCAAATGTGACTTCCACTAGCGGTGGTTGTAGTATAGATCGGGCGGTCGATTCCACAAGGAGGTGATTATAGACAAAAGCGTTAGTAGAAAAATAAACACAAAAGGTTAATAAAAAGTAACAAATAAGTAACCAAAAGAGTTTGAGGATTTTTCTTTTGGTAATAAATATTAAAGAAAAGCAAATAAGGGTGTAACCAATAATAAAAGAGAGAAAGGCTTCAAGAATCATCCATATGCTTGTTTAGCTATTTTGTACCTTTGATTCACTAAGTTGACACAAATTATGTAACATTAAAGTTCATTATATTTTGAGTATACAAGTTCTTAAAAATAAAAGAAATAATTTAATCTTATGTAGAACCTAGAAATGACATTATACATCAGGCAATAATGCAATAAAAGATTAAATATAAAACTAAACATCAATATATATTATGACTAAATAGTAACACATAGAAAGAGCATGACTAATCCTATATATTTTTAGTAAAAATAATGACAAAGAGATAGAGATGGAGATGGAGGTGATAGTGAAGGAAATGAACATTAATATTACTTTTATTAATTTTTAGACATATAGGAAGAGCATGACTAAACCTATATATCATTTAACAAAAAGTAAGTAAAAATGAACATAAAAGACAGAAATGAGCAATACTACCATTACTATAATCACTAAATAAAAATATATAGAAAGAGCATGACTAAGTCTATATATATATTTTTATCTCAAAAAAAAATCTATATATATATTTGGTATATAATAGCATAAATAGTATAGATGGAAGAAGAACATAAAAATAAAAGTGGAGTATTAACTTGCATTACTCAAATAAATATTACAACAAAAAGTGAATCAAAGATACAAAATAACCTCACTTTGCATATGGAATCATCCCTAACCTTCCAAGGAAGTTAGGCCATATGCTAATCATTCTCATAAAATTTCTAAAGAGGAAAGATGAGAAGAAAAGTTGAGAGAATTTTGCTATAGTTTTTCTACACTAAAAATTACACACCAAAAATTACTAAAATGAGCTCCTATTTATAAAGCCATTGATTAAGGCTCAAATTTATATATTTAAAGGTTTAATAGCGTTCATAAAATTAATTTAATTAATTATTTTCATGGTTTTAATTGTAAAATTATGATAGTTGGAAATATTTAATTTATTTTAATTTTGTGTTATTTTCAGGGTTGAGTTAGTGAAACAGTGGCATGTTTGGAGCTGTTAAACCCAACTCAATAGTTGGTATTGTTGTAAACATGAAACAATGGCCCGAGCCCAATTTATTTAGTCCATAATGTCATTATTCACCATCAATTATTATAGTTCCAAGTCTTGAAGCTAACATGCAAAGCCAACATATTCAAAGAAAATGGGCCAAGTCAATAACAAGCCAGCCATTTCTCCATGCATTCTCTCTCCAATCAAAGAATGAATAATTCTTTATAATAAGTCCAACGTTCAAGAAAGAAGGCCCAATTTTAGTCTATTTAGTTTGGTCAACAAATTTATTTATTCAACATGTGCGGACAAGACTTTTTCTCTTGCATGATGCTACATCGCAAGTCCCATTCACTCCCACTCATCAGCACACTTCTCGCAGTGCGACAAGTGTCCCACTTTGCCCAGAATTTTGAGCCACTTCTCCAATATCTCACACTACAAAAAATATCAGTTATGAGTATTATTTTGGTTCTATAAATAGTACCGATTAGAAGAGCAAAACATCAGATTTTAGAGAGAGTAGAAAATTATTTTGTCATTATATTTTTCTCTCTTATTACTATTTTATCTATACTTATTTTAGTGACAAAAATGAGCGTATTAAAATAGTAATATTGGTTAGATTAGAGTGTAGCTTTTGTACTTCTTATTTTAATTATTGATATTGATTCTTTTGTGCTTCATCTCCATATCTTATTTCTTAAATTGTTCTTCATCTTCTAATTTTTCTTCCAAATTTAATAGTATCTTTTATATAAGTTCAGTCATGCTTTTCTTATGTAAGTTAGGCTATTAATATTTTGGTATATTTATTATATTTTATGTCGTTTACTGCATTCTGCCAATAGTGGTATTTTGTCGATTTATGATATATAATATGATATGCTATTAAGTTAGAGGTGAGATTCAATTTATTCAAGATTATTTAATTTGTGCTCATAACATATATATCTTCCGGTTGTTATTAATGGTGTAGAATTGCAACTGTGTTCTGAATTAATATCGGTATTAGAATAGGATTTGCATAACTACATCTCTACCTTACTAAACTCTTTATCTGATCATCCCCTTTCACTCACCATTTTATTATTTTTAATTCATTCACATTTCTATCATTTTATATTTACTAAACTAATCTTTAGTGGTAATTTACCTCCCTGTGGATACGACATATAACCCGTTTACTACCGCGACCGCAGTGTAACTAATTGGGCGACATCAATTTTTGGCGCCGTTGCCGGGGAGGTTTCTGCGCTACAAAAGGTTAGTATAGTAATTTTTTTTTTTTAGTATCTATTTATTTTTTTTTTTGTTTTTGTCTCTCTTTATTTATTTATTTTTTATTGATTTGTTTCTTTATTTATTTAATTATTAAAAAAAAATGCCAATTTTTTTTTTCTGTTAGTAGTTTATCTTTTTTTATTTTCGTTTAGAATATATAGTGTGTTTCTTTTTTTCCTTTGTTTCTTTACTAAAAAAAACTGAAGTAATTTTTTTTTTTGTCTTTTTCTTAATGTATATATATATTTAGTAATTATAAATATATAAGATAGATTTTTTTTAAAGAAAAAAAAAACTGATTAAAAAAAAGTAATACACTTTATTTATTTTTATATATATTTTCTTCTTTTTTTTTTTTTAGATTAATTTTATTCCTTTAACTTAACAAAAAAAAAATTAGTGTTGAGAAAAATTGTGTAATAGTAAAAGTGGTAAAATTGAGAATATTCTGTCTAAGAAAGATTGGCTTTAAAGGTTTGTGGTAGAGTACCCTCTACACTTTCTAGCAACCCCGGGGAGTTCTAGTAAAGTGTGGGACGAAGCGGTACCTTGGCAACCTTCCCAATCGGCCTGGGAATATCTCATGTATATACCCTTAAATTATTACATAGTTGAACTTTATACTAATTAAAAAAATATATATATGAAAAAGATCATCGTCGATTTGAATATTTGTATCCAATATATCTTTCTTCATTAAACAATGCAAATTCTAGTGCTACTGAAGGTACTAGTAATTTTATCGAACCAGAATTTAGTGATGGGGAGGAAGCTTTCCAATACTATTCTTTTTACAAGAGTGAGAGTTCCAAAAAGTGGAAGGCTTGGTACGAGTCTCATCGACCACGTCCTTATGAACATACACCATCTGGTGCACATCCCTATGACGAAGAGGAAGAACAGTCCTACAACTCTTACTATCAGAATGGTCCTGATGATTATAGTTGGAAGCCTGAGTACGACTATAATCCATTATATGAGTGGAATTGGGAAGAGAAAGATCCATGGTATAATCACAACAGCTCTGATGATCATAGTTGGAAGCCTGAGTACAACTATAATCCATTATATGAGTGGAGTTGTGAAGAGGAAGATGCTTGGTTTTCTCATAACTCTCAACATCTATACAATCGCTCCCTAAATGACACTATTGTTGAGTTACAAGCATCTATGGTGATAAATTGCGAGATGATGAAAGACTTACTTGCTGAGCTGAAAGAAATTAAGCAAGAATTGAGCAAGTTATCTGGTCACCTGGTAAGTTCGCATGCTAACGATTTTCCTCTACAACAGGTGAATGAAGCACTAATCTCCAATACTACCTTTCACAATTTTGATGAGGTAAGTGTCACCTCTACCTATAGTGGTGAAAATTTTAAAGAATCCACTCTACCGAGTACATGTGATGGTTATCATACTGATGTGGTACCCACATTATTCATAGAGAAGGATGATACCACCACTATTCAGAATGAAACTCTTTCTCATTCTATCATTCTTCCCCTAATTCTGGATGAAAAGAAATGCTATCATACTGATGTGATAGACAAAGCCGTTGAGGAAATTAGAAAATTATTTTCACTTAGTCATTTACCATATTTCCTCTACGACTTAGACAAAGATCATTTTCTTTTTCCTGAAAATGTAACTAATGCTTCTATTTTTGAGACACAGGATAAAAGAAAATTTATTTTTGATACTGGATAGTCAAGAATATTGAGTTGGTAAGCCTACCTGAGGAGACTTGTCTCCGGCTTGCCAAGACTAATCAGGTTCTATCTTTCCTTGCTTTCTTTTATTTTCGGTATGTTTTACCTTTAGTTTTGTTTGTTTATTCTTCCTTTAGTTTTATTTTTCTAAGAATCAATATCATGTCATTTTGCATTGGCTCACTCTCTAAGTGTTCTCATTTCATGCATTTCATGTATATATTTTTAAACAATGAGGACATTGTCTAATTTTAGTTGGGGGTGGTGAGCATATTCAAGCGTTTTTCTTAATTTTTGTCATATTAATATTTTCATGGTCAAATTTTTCAAAAATTACTCATTTACTCTTGTAAAATATTATTTTCAAGCCAATTTTTGCTATCTTTATTACTTAGAATTTTTCTAGAGTTACAAAATGCACATGCCAAACTTTGTGGTAAGATGGTTGTTAGCACATATTTGCTTATAAAATTTGCCAAGTTTAAGTGTTCATGTTCTTTTATGAGTGGCGAGATTTGAGAAAATAATTTTTGAATTTTTATTGATTCTTAGAAATGGTTATAATTATTTTGGACATGGTACTAGGGTTTGATTGGATGTTGCTTTAAGGGATAATATTTTTATAGACAAATCTTATTAAGGAGCCTTTGTGTAATTATTTTCTTTAAGTGCAAAAAAAAAAAAAAAAAAAAAAATAGAAAAAAAATATAGAAAAGAAAAGAAAAAAAAATTGTACTATTTCATTTTTTTTATTTTGGCTCCTAGAAAAACAAATGTAAAAGATTGTCTATTTTCGTTCAAAAATCCCGAAAAGCTGGTTTGTGGTACTCTTACGGTGGTTTGTCCAAATAATTCATAACCTATCTTTGTTTCAATGTTTATTCAAATGTTTGTCCTAAATTGATCTATCCATTTCGAGTGCTCACTTTTCAATTTCCAACTCCATGAGTGAATACCTTAGCCATATATAAATGTTTTCAATGACCTGTGAGGCTAATGGAGTTGAGACTTCCACTTGGTACATTTTTCGAAAGCTCTTATGTGCTATGGTTTGTGGTAAGAAGGTTCAAGTTTGGTGCACACACTCACAACTCTAGATTTATTCAAGGTAATTTTGTATAGTTCTTATTTGCTTGTTACTAATATTTTGCTTGAATATTTGTGCCATTTTTTTTAATTTTTGACTTAAAAATATCATGTTGACATTATTTTTGTTTGCTTGAATTGCTAGAGACTAGCAATAAGCTAGTTGGGGGTTGTGATTAAGGCTCAAATTTATATATTTAAAGGTTTAATAGCGTTCATAAAATAAATTTAATTAATTATTTTCATGGTTTTAATTGTAAAATTATGATAGTTGGAAATATTTAATTTATTTTAATTTTGTGTTATTTTCAGGGTTGAGTTAGTGAAACAGTGGCATGTTTGGAGCTGTTAAACCCAACTCAATAGTTGGTATTGTTGTAAACATGAAACAATGGCCCGAGCCCAATTTATTTAGTCCATAATGTCATTGTTCACCATCAATTATTATAGTTCCAAGTCTTGAAGCTAACATGCAAAGCCAACATATTCAAAGAAAATGGGCCAAGTCAATAACAAGCCAGCCATTTCTCCATGCATTCTCTCTCCAATCAAAGAATGAATAATTCTTTATAATAAGTCCAACGTTCAAGAAAGAAGGCCCAATTTTAGTCTATTTAGTTTGGTCAACAAATTTATTTATTCAACATGTGCGGACAAGACTTTTTCTCTTGCATGATGCTACATCGCAAGTCCCATTCACTCCCACTCATCAGCACACTTCTCGCAGTGCGACAAGTGTCCCACTTTGCCCAGAATTTTGAGCCACTTCTCCAATATCTCACACTACAAAAAATATCAGTTATGAGTATTATTTTGGTTCTATAAATAGTACCGATTAGAAGAGCAAAACATCAGATTTTAGAGAGAGTAGAAAATTATTTTGTCATTATATTTTTCTCTCTTATTACTATTTTATCTATACTTATTTTAGTGACAAAAATGAGCGTATTAAAATAGTAATATTGGTGAGATTAGAGTGTAGCTTTTGTACTTCTTATTTTAATTATTGATATTGATTCTTTTGTGCTTCATCTCCATATCTTATTTCTTAAATTGTTCTTCATCTTCTAATTTTTCTTCCAAATTTAATAGTATCTTTTATATAAGTTCAGTCATGCTTTTCTTATGTAAGTTAGGCTATTAATATTTTGGTATATTTATTATATTTTATGTCGTTTACTGCATTCTGCCAATAGTGGTATTTTGTCGATTTATGATATATAATATGATATGCTATTAAGTTAGAGGTGAGATTCAATTTATTCAAGATTATTTAATTTGTGCTCATAACATATATATCTTCCGGTTGTTATTAATGGTGTAGAATTGCAACTGTGTTCTGAATTAATATCGGTATTAGAATAGGATTTGCATAACTACATCTCTACCTTACTAAACTCTTTATCTGATCATCCCCTTTCACTCACCATTTTATTATTTTTAATTCATTCACATTTCTATCATTTTATATTTACTAAACTAATCTTTAGTGGTAATTTACCTCCCTGTGGATACGACATATAACCCGTTTACTACCGCGACCGCAGTGTAACTAATTGGGCGACATCAGCCATAAAAGGACTAAAAATAAATAAATAAAAATTTGGGATTATAAAATAAATATTAAGATTAAATTTGACATTTCAAATCAAAAATAAAATTAATATTATTTTTGTTATCATTTTGATTTTGTCTTCTACTCTTTGGATGAAGGTTGAGTGTGGAAGAGGAAAATAGGGTTGATGATGACCTAGACTTATCATCATTGCATCACATGCTTTGGAAGAGACAAAATTGATGATGAGCTTCATGGGCTAGGCTTGACCTTTTTGGGTTGGGTTGCTTTGGACTTCAACAAAAATGTCATTTTTTCTTCATTTCTTTTCAACTTTGCTCCTTCCTCTTTCTTTCAACAAAAATACACTTTAATTCCTACAAGAAAGACATAAATTGAATCAAAATCAAATATTTTCATTTATAAAATATATTACAATAATTTCATGAAATATCAATTAAAACTCAATTTATTTTATCATTTAAAATAAATAAAAGTGTATTTTTAACCACTAATCACAACCCCCAACTAGCTTATTGCTAGTCCCTAGCAATTCAAGCGGAGAAAAAGAATAATCGAGCTGAATAAACAAGTCAAACCACGCAAAATATCCAAGCATTTTCAAAATATTAGTAGAGAGTTAAAGATTGCTATCAATGTTATTTCAGTTGTAACAATAAAGTTGTGTGTGTGCACCAAACTGTATTTATTTTATTTCAAGTCTTAACACAAATAGTATCGAAAAATCTCAAAAGTGTAAAATTCTCAATTCCAATTTTTTTTCACGAGTATTGAAAGCATTTATATTGGAACGGTGACACTCTTTGGAATTGGAAATGTAACAATTAACGCACAAATGAGAGAGGATAAACTTTTTAGGACAAGAAATTTGAACAAATATTGATCACAAGATAGACATATCAAACTAATAGAATTCAAATGACAAACAACCTTTGGGATTTACATGAAAAACTCAGATAATAAAGAGCCAACTAACTAACTAATAAATAAAGAAATATAATAACAAATTTTATATTTTTTAGAGAGACATGTGATGCTTCTCTTTTTCTTTTCTTTTTAATTAAAATAAACTAACATGATTATTTTTTTTTTTTGATATGAAAAGAATGGAGGAAATAGAAATAAAATGATATTACTTTTGCTATTTTTATTTTTTTATTTTATTTTTTTTTTCTCAAAAAAAAAAAGATGGAGACTACATATAAAATGATGTTGCTCTTGTTCTTTTTTTTTTTTATTATATATTTTTTTGATGATTTTTTTTTCTTTTATTTTTGTTTTGATGATATATTTTTTTTTTACTTTTTTTTTCCTTTTTTTTTCTTCTTTTTTTTTTTTTTTACAAGAGACAACATATAAAAATAAAGACATAAAGAAATACAATAAAGTTACAAAGAAATAAACACAAAGGCTCTTTTGACATAAAATTAATCTTTCTAGTAAATGTCATGTTTGAAATTTCAAAAGTTTGACTTTACCAACTCAAATGATCAATAAAAGTTCAAAAAGTTGTTTTCTCAACTCTCACAACTCACCAAAAATGAAAAACTTTACACTCAAAATTTTTCTTAACTATATGTGTTTACAACTATTTTACCACATGTTTGGAAAGTGCACAAAAGAACTCTGAAAATCATAACTTGGTAACAAAATATAGTAAATATTGACTCAAACTGTAATTTTACAATCATGCTTGGATAATTTTGAAAAAAATTTGACTTAAAAATTCAACAAGACAATTATATTTTCCAAATGAACGCTCACTAGAGCTCACCACCCCCAATTATGGCTCTATAAATAGGAGCTCATTTTAGTAATTTTTGGTGTGTAATTTTTAGTGTAGAAAAACTATAGCAAAATTCTCTCAACTTTTCTTCTCATCTTTTCTCTTTAGAAATTTTATGAGAATGATTAGCATAATGACCTAATCTTTCTAGGAAGGTTAGGGATGATTCCATATGCAAAGTGAGGTTATTTTGTATCTTTGATTCACTTTTTGTTGTAATATTTATTTGAATAATGTAAGTTCATATTCCACTTTTATTTTTATATTCTTCTTCCATCTATACTATCTATGCTATTATATCCCAAATATATATATATAGACTTAGTCAAGCTCTTTTTATATATTTTCATTTTGTGATTATACTAATGGTAGTATTGCTCATTTCTATCTTTTATGTTCATTTTTATTTACTTTTTGTTAAATGATATATAGGTTTAGTCATGCTCTCCCTATATGTCTAAAAATTAATAAAAGTAATATTAATGTTCATTTTCTTTACTATCACCTCCATCTCCATCTCTATTTCTTTGTCATTATTTTTACTAAAGATATATAGGATTAGTCATGCTCTTTCTATGTGTTACTATTAAGTAAAAATAATATTGATGTTCAGTTTTATATTTAATCTTTTATTGCATTATTGCTTGATGTATAATGTCATTTCTAGGTTCTACATAAGATTAAATTATTTCTTTTATTTTTAAGAACTTGTATACTCAAAAATATAATGAACTTTAATGTTACATTATTTGTGTCAACTTAGTGAATCAAAGATACAAAATAGCTAAACAAGCATATGGATGATTCTTGAAGCCTTTCTCTCTTTGACTATTGATTACACTTTTATTTGCTTTCTTTTAATATTTATTACCAAAACAAAAATCTATTCAAACTCTTTTGGTTACTTATTTGTTACTTTTTATTAACCTTTTGTGTTGATTTTTCTACTAACGCTTCTGTCCATAATCACCTCTCTGTGGAATCGACTGCCCGATCTATACTACAACCACCGCTAGTGGAAGTCACATTTTGGGCGTTAAACAAATTTTGGCACCGTTGCCGGGGAGGTAATTTTTCGAAAGCTAGTGAAATCTACAATCAAGAGGTTAGTAACTTTTTTTTTGTTACATTTTATTTTCTTGTGAATATTGTCTTATGTTGTGTAAATATTTGTAAAAAAAAAATTACCAAGAATTCAAAGTATGCTCTAAGGTTCCGGTTTTATCCGATCAACCTTATCATAAATGATTTCTTGAAAAATAAAAAAATAGTTAACATCTTCTTGTATTTAGTTTTACAAGTATAATTTTATTTTTCTTGACAAAAAAAATGGTCTATTCCCTTTATTTTTATTTTTTTTACTTTAATTTTTGTTTAGCATGATTGTCTATATTATCTTTTAGTTATTGTTTTCTTTCTTCATTATTGTTTTATTTGTCTTTTTCTTAGTACTCTTAGCATTTAAGCTCTCTAAAAAAAAATCATAAAATACAAAAAAAAAAAAAATAATAAATAAGTTGTAAAAATTCTTTCACAAAACACTTAGTATTTGGTACAACGGTGTAAAATTGTATATGACACAAACCAAGATTGTTCTGTCTAGAAAGATTGGTTTTTAAATAAGGTTTGTGTTAGTGTACCCTCCACCTTACCTGGGAACCTCGGTTCTGTCTAGGCAAGGTTGGGACGAAGCGCTACCTTGGCAATCTTTCCAATCGGCCTGAGAACATTTTTGTGTTAATCATTGTAATATTGCATTTTTGTGCTATTGACTATAACAAAAACAACCTTGTTCAATCAAAAATAGGCAATTCATTTTTGCTTAGAAAGGTCTTTGGTCGAAAAGGTTAGTGAACCCTTCACACTTACCTGGTAACCCCGGGGAGTTCTAGTAAGTTGTGAAGGACCATTCTAAAAACCTCCAAAGTAACCTGGGAACAAACTGAACAAAAGAAAATTTTAAGAAAAATAAATTAAAAAAAAAAGCAAACTAGAGGGGATGAGTAACTCTTCTTCTGACGAAACCACTTCTAGTGAAACTTTGTCCAATCCATCCACTACTCCTTCTCCCATTCACACGATAATCGATAATCCTTTCGCAATGAATAATAATAATGAAATACAACAGAGAACACTTAATGATTACCTTCACTCCACCCAAACTTCCATACCATCATGTTTCATATTTCTACCTAATATGCCAAGTCTTGGTGTCAAACCTGACATTATTCAACTTTTGCCAACTTTTCATGGAATAGAAAATGAAAATCCATACGTGCATATTAGGGAGTTTGAGGAAGTTGTTGACACTTTTTATGACCGAGCAACCATCAATGATGTTGCACGCTTAAAGTTTTTCCCCTTCTCCTTGAAGGATAAAGCTAAAAGTTGGTTGTATTCTTTGAGATCTAGGCCTATTGGAACATGGGAAGAAATGACCAAAATATTTTTTGTTAAATATTTTCCTGTCCATAAGACCAACAGTTTGAAAAGACAAATCTCAACATTTTCCCAAAAAGACAATGAAACGTTCTATCAAGTCTGGGAGAGATTTAAAGATCTCTTAAGTCAGTGTCCACACCACGGGTACGAGAGTTGGCGCATCGTCAGCTACTTCTATGAAGGCCTCACAAGTCGTGAGCACCAGTTCGTAGAAATGATGTGCAACGGTGAGTTCCTTCAAAAAGAACCCGAAGAAGCTCTTGAGTTTTTCATTGAGCTTGCTGAAAAATCTCACACATGGACTGGTCCAAGTGCTGCTGAAAGCACCAACAGAAATTGACCATCTGGGATTTACCAACTTTGGGAAGAGGATAGCTTAAAGGCCCAAGTCGAAGCTTTAAAAAAGCAAATTGAAATCCTTACGACTAAAGATGGCCAAAAAGGGCGCATGGTTGCCCAAGCACAAACCAGACCACTCGAACCTTGTTTTGTTTGTGGAGAAAATGAGCATTTAGCTAAGGACTGCTTAGTGTACAAAGAAATGAAGGGGGTTCATGAGGAGCAATGCAATGCCTTAGGGCAATATAACAAGCCATTCTCCCATGGGTACAACCCTGGTTGGAGAAACCACCCGAATTTCAGTTGGAGAGATAATTCCAATCAAGCTCAAACGTCTGGAGGACAATGGAGAAATGAGAATCAAGCTCAACCTCCAAAGGCATATCATGCACCTCAATACCATGCTCAACAACAAGGAAACTCCCTTGAAAATACCATTCATGCATTCATTGAGGAACAAACCAAAATCAATCGCCAATTAAAGGAAGATGTCCAAGAAATAAAAAGTCAATTTTCAAAATTGAACACATCCTTAGCTATTTCTGAGAAAGGTAGACTTCCTTCCCAACCTCAATTTAATGCACAAGGGCAACATATGGTTGAAACCTCCAGCTCTAATGATCCCATCGTTAAAGGGGTTAACGCCATCACAACAAGAAGTGGCAAAACTTTGGAAGATCCATCCATCAAAACCCCTACTTCAAATCCAAAAGTTGCCCCTGACAGTGCACCACTCAATGCTTAATCTAAAGTACCATTTCCTTAGGCTCTTAGACCTGTTGGGAAACTTCCTGAAAATCGAGCTGAACTCCTTGAGCACTTGACACAAGTAAAGATTAATCTTCCTTTGCTCCACATCATAAAACAAGTGCCAGCTTATGCCAAAATCATCAAGGATTTGTGCACTGCAAAAAGGAAACACCATGTCAAGAAGACTGCTTTCTTGACTGAACAAGTGAGTGCGGTGATCGAACAAAAGACACCGCCAAAATACAAAGATCCTGGTTGTCCCACCATTTCATGCCAAATTGGGACTCATGAAGTCAGCCAAGCATTGCTTGACCTTGGCGCGAGTGTGAATCTCATGCCTTATTCTGTGTACTCGCAACTTGGTCTTGGAGAAATAAAGCCAACTTCCATTGTGTTGCAACTTGCTGACCGCTCTATCAAAAAGCCTCGGGGTATCGTTGAGGATGTTCTTATTCAAATCGAGAAATTCTATTATCCCGTGGACTTCCTTATTCTTGATACCCAATCTGTGGTCAACATGGAATCAAAAATTCCCATCATCCTTGGAAGACCATTCCTTGCCACTGCAAATGCTTTGATCAATTGTCGTAATGGTCTAATGAAAATATCATTTGGAAATATGACACTTGAGGTCAACATTTTCCACATTGGGAAACAACTTCAAGAGGATGAAGAATGTCACCAAACATTCATGTTTGACAATCTTGAATCTGATGAGATTCAATTGCAAAGAAATTTTGTTAATCTTGATGAACTCCTCTCTCGCCTTGAAAATGAAAATCCCAGTTTTGTTGAGTCCGCTCTTGCTATCGTTGATCAATTGGACACATAAAAACAGAGGGAAGAAGTTTTGGAAGTCACACTTTGAAGCATTACCTCGTGAGAGGGAAACGCTAAAAGCTTTTACCGAAGAGCCTCCCAATGTTGAACTGAACCAACTTCCAAAGGGTTTGAAACATGTTTTTCTGGGAGATGGCCAAACCTTTCCAGTTATCATCGCGTCCGACCTTCAACTTTCTCAAGAATTGCAGTTACTCGAGCTACTGCGAAAATACAAACTTGTGATAGGTTGGACGTTTGCTGATATCAAAGGTATTAGCCCTCGAATTTGTACCCACCGAATCAATCTAGAAGAAGAAGCTATCCCACGAAGGGACCCTCAAAGAAGACTGAACCCACCAATGAAAGAAGTGGTGAAAAATGAAGTGTTAAAACTTCTTGATGCTGCTATCATTTACCCAGTGGCCGACAGCAAATGGGTCAGTCCGGTTCAGGTAGTGCCTAAGAAATCAGGTGTTACTGTTGTCCTAAATAAAAAAGGGGCCCTTGTTTCCACCAAAATTGTGACGGGTTGGCACATGTGCATTGATTATCGAAAATTGAATGCCGCCTCCTGTAAAGATCATTTCCCGCTCCCATTCATTGATCAAATTCTTGAGCGCGTAGCTAGTCATCATTTCCACTGCTTTCTCGATGGTTATTCAGGTTACTATCAAATTGAGATTGCATTAGAGGACCAAGAGAAGACCACTTTCACTTGTCCTTTTGGAACATATGCTTTCCGGCGTATGCCATTTGGACTGTGTAATGCACCAGCTACTTTCCAAAGACGCATGATGAGTATTTTTCGTGACATGATTGAAAAAACCATGGACGTTTACATGGATGTCTTAACCGTCTTTGGAAAATCTTTTGACGCATGCCTTCTCAATCTTGAGGTTGTTTTAAAACGATGCATCGAGAAAGGTCTTGTTCTTAATTGGAAAAAGTGTCATTTCATGGTATCTTCTGGAATTGTCTTAGGCCACATTGTTTCTGAAAAAGGGATTGAGGTTGATCAATCTAAAATTGACCTCATCTCTAAACTGCCTACCCCTAAGACTGTCAAAGACATTCGGTCATTTCTTGGCCATGCTGGTTTTTATAGGAAGTTCATAAAAAAAATTTCAATGATTTCTCGCCCATTATGCAACCTCCTAGCTAAAGATGCTAATTTTGAGTGGACACCAAAGTGTGAGGAGTCCTTCCGAACACTTGTGAATTCACTCACTTCTGCTCCCATTATTCAGCCACCCGATTGGAGTCTTCCTTTTGAAATCATGTGTGATGCCAGTAATTTTGCTATTGGACCTGTTCTTGGACAACGAAGGGAGGGGAAACCTTTTGTTGTCTACTATGCAAGTAGAACTCTTAATAGTGCTCAAATGAACTATTCCACTACCGAAAAAGAGTTGCTTGCCGTTGTCTTTGCTCTTGACAAATTTCGAGCTTACCTGATTGGATCACCTATTACGATCTTCGCCGATCACTCCGCCCTTAAGTGCCTCCTTTCCAAAAAGGATGCTAAGGCTCGCTTAATAAGGTGGATCCTCCTCTTGCAAGAATTTGACATAACAATCAAAGACAAGAAAGGTGTTGAAAATGTAGTCGCGGATCACTTGTCCTGACTTGGATTTAGTGATCCCGCTGATGGCCCACCTATTCATGATGATTTTCCCGATGAACAATTGTTTGTTGTTACTAAGTTACCGTGGTATGCGTACATTGTTAACTACTTAGTAACTGGTGAGCTCCCTTCTGAGTGGAGTTCACAAGACAAACGCAAATTCTTGGTCAAGGTGCGAAATTTCTTTTGGGATGATCCATACTTATTCAAGTATTTCCCTGACCAGATTATGCGAAAATGCATTCCCAACGATGAGGTGTCAAGTGTGCTAAACTTTTGCCACAATGATGCTTGTGGTGGTCAATTTTCTGTGAAGAAAACTGCTGCAAAAATCTTACAATGCGGTCTTTACTGGCCCACTTTGTTTAAAGACACCAATGATTTTTGTCGCTCTTGTGTAAGGTGCCAAAAGTTAGGCTCCTTATCCCGTCGGCACATGATGCCCTTGAACCCAATTCTTGTCATCGAAGTATTTGATTGTTGGGGGATAGACTTTATATGACCATTTCAACCTTCTTTTGGTTACCTTTACATCCTTCTTGTTGTGGATTATGTTTCAAAATGGGTCGAGGCGGTACCTTGTCGAAATAATGATAACACGACCGTTGTGAAATTCTTAAAAAAAATGTGTTATCGAGGTTTGGTACCCCTCGCGCTATCATTAGTGATCAAGGCACTCATTTTTGCAACCGATCTTTTGAGGCTCTTATGCGAAAGTACGGTGTACTTCACAAAGTTGCAAATGCCTATCATCCATAAACCAATGGTCAAGCTGAGCTTGCTAATAGGGAGATAAAAATAATTCTTGAAAAGACGGTAAATCCCGATCGAAAAGATTGGTCAACACGTCTTCAAGATGCACTTTGGGCATACCGCACTGCTTACAAGTCCCCTCTTGGGATGTCTCCTTATCGGCTTGTCTATGGAAAAGCATGTCATTTACCTGTTGAACTTGAGCACAAAGCTTATTGGGCTATTAAGGCCCTGAACTTAGATCTAAGTGCGGCAGGTATGAACGGAAAACTCCAATTGTCTAAAATTGAGGAGTTGAGAAATGATGCTTACGATAATTCTAGGATCTACAAAGCAAAGCTGAAAGTTGCTCACGATAAACAGATCCTAAGAAAACATTTTGAGTCGAATCAAAAAGTACAATTGTACGATTCTCATTTGTATCTCCACCCCGGTAAGTTGAGATCGAGGTGGACTGGTCCATATATGGTGAAACAAGTATTCCCCAACGGTTCTGGTGAAGTTAAGGACCCAACCGATGGGAGAATTTTTCGAGTCAACGGCGAGAGACTGAAACATTACATTGAGAGTGTGAGCCTTGTTGAAGAAGTCCTTCTTGAGGACCCAGATTATACACTTTGAATATTTGTTTTCTATCTATATATTATATTATTTATTTTTATTTTGTGTTTTTCTATTTTTCTTTCTATGTTTGTTCTGGGTTTCAGTTATCAGGTTATCTCCGCTCTCACCCCGGGCATATTATCATCATTCAGGTGTACTCTTGTCCCTATCTTTTTCATTTCATATTTTTGTGACATTGAGGACACTATCTAATTTTGAGTTGGGGTGGTGAGCTCTGGTGAGGTTCATTTGGAAAATTATAATTGTCTTGTTGAATTTTTAAGTCAAATTTTTTTCAAAATTATCCAAGCATGATTGTAAAATTACAGTTTGAGTCAATATTTGCTATATTTTGTTACCAAGTTGTGACTTTCAGAGTTCTTTTGTGCACTTTCCAAACATGTGGTAAAATGGTTGTAAACACATATAGTTAAGAAAAATTTTGAGTGTAAAGTTTTTCATTTTTGGTGAGTTGTCATAGTTGAGAAAATAACTTTTTGAACTTTTATTGATCATTTGAGTTGGTAAAGTCAAACTTTTATAATTTCAAACATGACATTTACTAGAGGGATTAATTTTATGTCAAAAGAGCCTTTGTGTTTATTTCTTTGTAACTTTATTGTATTTTTTTATATTTTTATTTTTATATGTTGTCTCTTGTTAAAAAAAAAAGAAGAAGAAGCAAAAAAAAGTAAGAAAAAAAAAGATCATCAAAACAAAAATAAAAGAAAAAAAAATCATCAAAAAAATATATAGGGTAAATACCATTTTGGACCCTGTGTTTTGCAAAAGTTACAGATTGGACCCTGTGTTTTGTTAAATGACAAAATGGACCCTATATTTTCTAAAATAGTAAAAATAGGACCCTGAGCTCAATTTTTGACAACTTTTTTTTTAATACAACCAACTTGAAGACAATGCTTAATAAGAACAGATACAAAAATGTAAACAGTTTTGTCATATCACTTTTAGATCGGATTAAAACTAAATTTTATTTTGACAAAAAATCAATTCAGGGTCCAATTTGTACTATTTAGAAAATACAGGGTCCATTTTGTCATTTAACAAAACACAAGGTCCAATTGATAACTTTTGTAAAATAGAGGATCCAAAATGGTATTTACCAAAATATATATAATGAAAAAAAAAAAGAACAAGAGCAACATCATTTTATTTTGATTTTCAAGTAGTCTCCATCTTTTTTTTGAGAAAAAAATAAAATAAAAAAATAAAAATAGCAAAAGTAATATCATTTTATTTCTATTTTCCTCCATTCTTTCCATATCTAAAAAAAAAAAGTTTCATGTTAGTTTATTTTAATTAAAAAAAAAGGAGAAGCATCACATGTCTCTCTAAAAAAAATTGTTATTATATTTCTTTATTTATTAGTTAGTTAGTTGGCTGTTTATTTTGTGAGTTTTTCATGTAAATCCCAAAGGTTGTTTGTCATTTGAATTCTATTGGTTTGATATGTCTATCCTGTGATCAATATTTGTTCAAATTGCTTGTCCTAAAAAGTTTATCCTCTCTCATTTTGTGCGTTAATTGTTACATTTCTAACTCCAAAGAGTGTCACCCTTCTAATATAAATACTTTCAATACCCGTGAAAAAATTGGAGTTGAGACCTTTACACTTTTGAGATTTTTCGATACTATTTGTGTTAAGACTTGAAATAAAATAAATACAGTTTGGTGGACACACACACAACTCTGTTGTTACAACTGAAATAACACTGATAGCAATCTTTAACTCTCTACTAATATTTTGAAAATGCTTGGATATTTTCGCGTGAGTTATTATCCAATTGGATTTATGATTCTGGACTAAACTTTGTTTATTTGTTTTCTTCTTCTGATTGGCCAAGCTACTTGAACTCAATTGAGTTGGATCAGAAAGCTGGACCAAGGGTGAAATCGTCCAGATGAAGATGAAGCTCTTCAATTTTTTGAATTAATTGTTTTGGTTTAAAACAATTTGGATTTCAAATTTTAGTTAGGGATATTTATCCCTGTTTTTCTCATATTGTTGCAATATTTTTTTTATTTTATTATTAATAAAGTTTTATTTTTCGAAATTCACTATTGCAATTTATGAGATTGAGCTTCATTTAATTTTATCTTCATCAATTATTACCACATTATATTTATATGTTTGTATGTGTAAGTGTTTTTATTATTGATGCAAATTCTATAATATTTACAAACTCTTCATAGAGTTATATTATATAAACACTAGAAATTATTTCTATGTTTATCAATAATTGTTAATTCTCATACAATTATTAAGAATTTGTTTAATAAAAGGATCTTATGATCTGATAGGGGTGGAGAAAAGTTAAGAAAACTATGCAGTTCAACGATCTTTTATATCTAATGAACTCTGGATAGTATTCAACTCCACATAAACTCTATCACACAGAGAATCGTGATCTTTACAACCTTTAGGGGTGGATCATAATCTCTATATACTTAGGGGTGGAGATTTTCCATAGTACCCTATATGTATATTCTTAGGGGTGGAGTCTATTCCACAATTCCCTATGAAACACATATCTTGTTTAAACATAGAAGTAATATAATGAGTCAGCTATTGTCAATATAAATTCTTGATCTTGATTGTATGTTCCATTTCGTTTTTACTGTTGTAAGTAAAAGCATGATACCTTTGAAAGTTCTTTGTTAAAGTTTCACACTACCTTAATTGAGTGGGAGAATTTTAAAGTTCTATACCCATCTTCATTAGGTTGATAATTGTGATAGGTACTTAAGAACACTACTGAAAAGCAAATCTATCCATTCACATGGATAGATATAGCTTATCAGAATTATGAGAATAAGATAAAGAACTCTGGTTCAGTCCATTCGAATGACTTGAACCAAGAATTCTTAATCCTCATAAAATTTTATGGTATCTTAATTTTGATTACTTTAATCTCTGGCATGTATTTTTCACTTCAAATACTAGTCTGCTAAGTTGATGACTTAGTCTTGACTTAAAGTTTCAGACTAATACAAAAGTCACAACTAGGTAACTCTCTAAACAATCAGAGGTTAAAAGTATTATTTAACCAGACATCTGCTATTGAGTGGGAGCTATCTGAGATGTAATCAAATAGGGAACATTAGAAGATATTCAAGAAGGATTTATGAAAGTGATCTATATGTCAGATATTAAGGAACTGTGTATCAGTTGTCTTTGTATCACACCATCTAATTTCGAAATTCTTAAGATGGTGCTTACTTTGGGGGTGGAGGAATTATTGTATAATAATTCAAGCTCTACCAGAGAAGAACTATAACTTGGTATATTCGAAAATACCAGAAAGTTATATCACTGAAGAAAAGTCTACACTGTATTATCTCAATTACATATTTTAAAATATGAGAGATATGTCCTCTGTTAATTCAGATGTACTTTTAAAACAGTAAAGATTTCAGTATCCCTTGATGAGTAAAACATATAGTAAAGGATGTTTCATAAGAGTATTTATGAACTAGTTTCCAGAAGTTTGGGTGGATTTAAATATACTACACTTGATCTGAAGATCAAGACATCAAATTGACCTATTTGCGCAGTTTGTTTTATATTAGTGCAAGTGGGAGTTTGTTAGGTTTTATGCCCTAAATAAAACTCTTTACAATCTGATTAGTTATCAATATAAGAAATTTGAAGTGATTGATGTTTGCATGAATTTTACATGCTAATGCTTTAATATGTTTAATATGTTTATTACATTCATACACACAAAATCAGTTAAATCCAGATCATATGTTTATTCACAATTACAGTATCGTCAACACAGTGGAATGTGATTGTGATCATATGAATCAAAAGTTTTGGTCCCTGTTTCATCAGTGTTATTGGATTTACACTAATGTGATAATCAGCGATGATGTGTACTTACACTTGGAGTAAGTGTTATGTTCTTTCCAGGACATTAGTAAAGTATACTAGTTTCGAATGTATGGAGTATACATTGGACTGGACCGATATTGCAACTAAGTTAAGATATTACAAACTTACCGTTATACATATCTTTCCAAGTCAATATCAGTAGTTGATCTTAAGATTGAAAAGAATCTAAATCCTGATATGTTTGGGCTCAACTCAGGAGTGCTATTCATGTTCTTTGATTTATTAGTTAAGCCTACTTTTGGGTCAGGGTGATACGTATATTTTGGGAACATGATAGTATGATTGAGTGGGAGTGCTGAACATAAATATGGAATCTATAGCTTCTACTGGTGTATAGAAGTTAAGTGATGATTCCCTTCGAGCTTAGCAAATAGAAGTAAATGGATGAGCTCTTGTTTAACTGACTAATTATTAGATCACTAAACACCATTTACAGGTAGCTAAGTGTTTTAAGGGGCAAAATACATTGAGGGGTGAGAACGGTAAAGAAATCCCATCTCGATGTAAATCATCTATATAGAGGATCTTTAAATCACAATAATATTATAACAATGGTTAAATGAGATAGTATATTGGTATCGTGAAACATACAATATGCTCTATATAAGTCTGAGAGTGCAATTCTAAGTTCTAAGAGTGGATTCAACGAAGAATTAATAAGTAGGAATTTACTTGGTAAATTTGGTTCACTTATTGGAAGCTCAGCATATAGATCCATGGTCCCCATTCTAGTTGAGAACATTCTGCTTGTAAGACTCATTAATTGATTCGTGATTGATCAATTATAATTCTAAAGTTAGACTATGTCTGATTTTATGAATTTTCACTAAGCAGGGGTGAAATTGTAAGGAAAAGAGTTTTCTAGGTTCATTTATTTATTAATAGACTTTATATGTCTAATTAATAATTAAATTAAATGACAATATTATTTAATAATGTATTTTAATTATTAAATAATTAGTTTTGGCATTTAAAAGGTTAGAATTGGAAAATTGGCATTTTTGAGAAAATAGAGATAAAATTTGATAAAATTGCAAAATTAAGTGGGGCCCATTACAACACCTATGGCCGGCCACTTATAAGGCTTTTTCAAATTATTATTTTCATTATTTTAATGCCAAATAATTCTAAACTTAAACCTAGTAAGTTGCCTATAAATAGAAAGTGATGGCTCAGTCAAAACACAAGTTTTCAATAAGCCTTTCTGACAGAAATTTCTCTCTTCAGAAAACTGAGCCTTCCTCACTCTCTACCTTGGCCGAAACCTCTCTCCCTCTTTTCCTTCATCTTTTTCGTGACCCTAGTGAAAGAGTAAGTGCCCACACACAGCAAGCAGTAACTCAATCATAGATTGGAAGACTGTGAAGGATCAAAGCTTGAAGAAGAAGGAGATTCGGGCTCAGATCTTGATTATACTCTGCTACAGAAAGGAATCAAGGGTTAGAGATCTGAGTGGAAGGAGACATTTATTCCGCTGCATCAATGTAAGGTTTTCTTAACTTTATATGTGTTTATTTTATCGTTTTAGAAAGTTCATATTTAGGATGTTAATAAACATACTTGTGAGTAGATCTAAGATCCTGGTAAAATAATTCCCAACACAATTTTGTCTCTTCCAAAGCATGTGATGCAATGATGATAAGTCTAGGTCATCATCAACCCTATTTTCTTCTTCCACACTCAACCTTCATCCAAAGAGTAGAAGACAAAATCACAATGGTAACAAAAATAATATTAATTTTATTTTTGATTTGAAATGTCAAATTTAATCTTAATATTTATTTTATGATTCCAAATTTTTATTTATTTATTTTTAGTCATTTTATGGCTCTATAAATAGGAGCTCATTTTAGTAATTTTTGGTGTGTAATTTTTAGTGTAGAAGAACTATAGCAAAATTCTCTCAACTTTTTTTCTCATCTTTACTCTTTAAAAATTTTATAAGAATAATTAGCATAATGGCCTAATCTTCCTTGGAAGGTTAGGGATGATTCCATATGCAAAGTGAGGTTATTTTGTATCTTTGATTCACTTTTTGTTGTAATATTTATTTGAGTAATGCAAGTTCATATTCCACTTTTATTTTTATGTTCTTCTTCCATCTATAGTATCTATGCTAAAATATATATATAGACTTAGTCATGCTCTTTCTATATATTTTTATTTAGTGATTATAGTAATGGTAGTATTGCTCATTTCTATCTTTTATGTTCATTTTTATTTACTTTTTGTTAAATGGTATATAGGTTTAGTCATGCTCTCCCTATGTGTCTAAAAATTAATAAAAGTAATATTAATGTTCATTTTCTTTACTATCACCTCCATCTCCATCTCTATCTCTTTGCCATTATTTTTACTAAAGATATATAGGATTACTCATGCTCTTTCTATGTGTTACTATTTAGTAAAAATAATATTGATGTTTAGTTTTATATTTAATCTTTTATTGCATTATTGCTTGATGTATAATGTCATTTCTAGGTTCTACATAAGATTAAATTATTTCTTTTATTTTTAAGAACTTGTATACTCAAAATATAATGAACTTTAATGTTACATCATTTGTGTCAACTTAGTGAATCAAAGGTACAAAATAGCTAAACAAGCATATGGATGATTCTTGAAGCCTTTCTCTCTTTGACTATTGATTACACTTTTATTTGCTTTCTTTTAATATTTATTACCAAAACAAAAATCTATTCAAACTCTTTTGGTTACTTATTTGTTACTTTTTATTAACCTTTTGTGTTGATTTTTCTACTAACGCTTCTGTCCATAATCATCTCCCTGTTGAATCGACCGCCTCATCTATACTACAACCACCATTAGTGGAAGTCACATTTGGGGCGTTAAACAATCTCCCTATTAGCTAGCTCAACTTGACCATTGGTTTGTGGATGATAGGCATTTGCAACTTTGTGAAGTACACCCTACTTTCGCATAAGAGCCTCAAAAGATCGGTTGCAAAAATGAGTGCCTTGATCACTAATGATAGCGCGAGGGGTACCAAACCTCGATAACACATTTTTTTTAAGAATTTCACAACGGTCGTGTTATCATTATTTCGACAAGGTACCGCCTCGACCCATTTTGAAACATAATCCACAACAAGAAGGATGTAAAGGTAACCAAAAGAAGGTTGAAATGGTCCCATAAAGTCTATCCCCCAACAATCAAATACTTCGATGACAAGAATTGGGTTCAAGGGCATCATGTGCCGACGGGATAAGGAGCCTAACTTTTGGCACCTTACACAAGAGCGACAAAAATCATTGGTGTCTTTAAACAAAGTGGGCCAGTAAAGACCGCATTGTAAGATTTTTGCAGCAGTTTTCTTCACAGAAAAGTGACCACCACAAGCATCATTGTGGCAAAAGTTTAGCACACTTGACACCTCATCGTCGGGAATGCATTTTCGCATAATCTGGTCAGGGAAATACTTGAATAAGTATGGATCATCCCAAAAGAAATTTCGCACCTCGACCAAGAATTTGCGTTTGTCTTGTGAACTCCACTCAGAAGGGAGCTCACCAGTTACTAAGTAGTTAACAATGTACGCATACCACGGTAACTTAGTAACAACAAACAATTGTTCATCGGGAAAATCATCATGAATAGGTGGGCCATCAGCGGGATCACTAAATCCAAGTCAGGACAAGTGATCCGCGACTACATTTTCAACACCTTTCTTGTCTTTGATTGTTATGTCAAATTCTTGCAAGAGGAGGATCCACCTTATTAAGCGAGCCTTAGCATCATTTTTGGAAAGGAGGCACTTAAGGGCGGAGTGATCGGTGAAGATCGTAATAGGTGATCCAATCAGGTAAGCTCGAAATTTGTCAAGAGCAAAGACAACGGCAAGCAACTCTTTTTCGGTAGTGGAATAGTTCATTTGAGCACTATTAAGAGTTCTACTTGCATAGTAGACAACAAAAGGTTTCCCCTCCCTTCGTTGTCCAAGAACAGGTCCAATAGCAAAATTACTGGCATCACACATGATTTCAAAAGGAAGACTCCAATCGGGTGGCTGAATAATGGGAGCAGAAGTGAGTGAATTCACAAGTGTTCGGAAGGACTCCTCACACTTTGGTGTCCACTCAAAATTAGCATCTTTAGCTAGGAGGTTGCATAATGGGCGAGAAATCATTGAAATTTTTTTTATGAACTTCCTATAAAAACCAGCATGGCCAAGAAATGACCGAATGTCTTTGACAGTCTTAGGGGTAGGCAGTTTAGAGATGAGGTCAATTTTAGATTGATCAACCTCAATCCCTTTTTCAGAAACAATGTGGCCTAAGACAATTCCAGAAGATACCATGAAATGACACTTTTCCCAATTAAGAACAAGACCTTTCTCGATGCATCGTTTTAAAACAACCTCAAGATTGAGAAGGCATGCGTCAAAAGATTTTCCAAAGACGGTTAAGACATCCATGTAAACGTCCATGGTTTTTTCAATCATGTCACGGAAAATACTCATCATGCGTCTTTGGAAAGTAGCTGGTGCATTACACAGTCCAAATGGCATACGCCGGAAAGCATATGTTCCAAAAGGACAAGTGAAAGTGGTCTTCTCTTGGTCGTCTAATGCAATCTCAATTTGATAGTAACCTGAATAACCATCGAGAAAGCAGTGGAAATGATGACTAGCTACGCGCTCAAGAATTTGATCAATGAATGGGAGCGGGAAATGATCTTTACAGGAGGCGGCATTCAATTTTCGATAATCAATGCACATGTGCCAACCCGTCACAATTTTGGTGGAAACAAGGGCCCCTTTTTTATTTAGGACAACAGTAACACCTGATTTCTTAGGCACTACCTGAACCGGACTGACCCATTTGCTGTCGGCCACTGGGTAAACAATAGCCGCATCAAGAAGTTTTAGTACTTCATTTTCACCACTTCTTTCATTGGTGGGTTCAATCTTCTTTGAGGGTCCGTTCATGGGATAGCCTTATCTTCCAGATTAATTCGATGGGTGCAAACTCGAGGGCTAATTCCTTTCATATCAGCAAGCGTCCAACCTATTGCAAGTTTATATTTCCGCAGTACCTCGAGTAACTGTAATTCTTGAGAAGGTTGAAGGTGGGACGAGATGATAACTGGAAAAGTTTTGCCATCTCCGAGAAAAACATGTTTCAAGCCCTTCGAAAGTTGGTCCAATTGATCAAATCATTTGCAGTGGCAAGGAATGGTCTTCCAAGGATGATGGGAATTTTTGATTCCATGTTGACCACAGATTGGGTATCAAGAACAAAGAAGTCCACAGGATAATAGAATTTCTCGATTTGAATAAGAACATCCTCAACGATACCCCGAGGCTTTTTGATAGAGCGGTCAGCAAGTTGCAACACAACGGATGTTGGCTTTATTTCTCCAAGACCAAGTTGCGAGTACACAGAGTAATGTTGGGTTTTGTGCCCTAAATAAAACTCATTTTCAATATAATCAGTTTTACTTATTAATAAAGATCAGAAATAACATTTTATGTTGCATGGTTCACATGATTTATTTCATTATTATATATATAATGTATGAATTCTATTTAAGTCCAAAACATATGAATTTGTTAATGATTATAGTGTTGTCAGCACAGTGGAATACAATCTTAATCATATGTTTGAAAGTTTATTCCCTAATTTGTCAATTCACTGGATTTAGACTGGCATGATAATCAGCGATAGGTATTCTTACACCTTGGATAAGTGTTATGTCCTTTCCAGGGCATTGGCAAAGTTTACCAGTATCGGATGTAATGAGTATACATCAGAAGGGACCGATATTGAACTTTGATTAGATATATTAAAATTTACCGTAATATCTATTCAATTCAATATCACATGTTGATCCTAGATCAAATGATCTTAATCCTGATATGGTTAGGTTCGATCTCAAGAGTATTATACATGTTCTTTAATTTGTTAGTTAAGCCTACTTTTGGGTCAGGGTGATACGTACATTTTGGGAACAGGATAGTATAATTGAGTGGGAGTGCAATATGGAGCCTATAACTTCTATAGGAATTTAGAAGTGAAACGATGATATCCTTCGAGCTTGGCTAAACAGAGATAAATGGTAGAGATCTCATTTCACTTCGCTGAAATATCATTTATACGGAGCTAAGTGTTTTAAGGATAAAATACATTGAAGGTGTAACGGTAATTTAGTTCATATTCAATGTAGATCATCTATTAGAGGGTCATTGATCAAATTAGGATTATAACAATGGATAACTAATAGCGTATCTATATTGTGGAACATATAGAGCATTCGATATGACTGAGAGTGCAATTTCAAGTTCTAAGTGTGGATTCAATAAGGAGTAAATTCGGTTCGACTTATTGGAAGCTCGGTTATATGCCCATGGTCCCCATACTAGTTGAGACCATACTGCTTGTAAGACTCAGTTAATTGATTTTAATTAATCAATTATAATTCTAAAGTTAGACTATGTCTACTTTATGAATTTTCACTAAGCAAGGGCGAAATTATAAAGAAAAGAGATTCTAGGTTTATTTATTAATTAAGAGACTTTATATGTCTAAATTAATAAATATATTAAATGACAATATTATTTAATAATTATTTTTTAAGTTATTAAATAATTAGAATTGGCATTTAAATGGTTAAATTGGAAAATTGGCATTTTTGAGAAAATGGGATTGAAAAATGACAAAATGGCAAAATTACAAAGTGAGGCCCATTATCCTTATATGGCCGGCCACTATGATTAAATTTTAACATTTATATTTTTCATTATTTTAATGCCATACAATTCTAACCCTAAACCTAGATGGCTTTCTATAAATAGAAAGTGATGGCTTCAGGAAACTATGACTTGCATCTTATTTTCTCTCAAAGAAAACCTGAGCCTCCTATTCTATTGATAGCCGCCCCTATCTCTTCTTCTCTTCTTTTCAATTTTCAAATAGCCTTGAGTGAATGAGTAGTGTCCACACACATCAAGTGGTATCTCAATCATAGTATGGAAGATTGTGTAGAATCCAATCAAGAAGGAGAATCAAGAGATCCAGGTTCAGATCTTGGTGATGCTCTGCTACAGAAAGGAATCAAGGGCTAGAGATCTGAACGGAAGAAGTCATTATATTCCGCTGCACCCAATGTAAGGTTTTCTAAACTTTATATGTTCTTTTTTCATTATTTTAGAATTCATATTAGGATGTTAATAAAACATACATGGTAGTAAATCTATATCCTCGTAAAATATTTCCAACAAGTAAGGCATGAGATTCACACTCGCGCCAAGGTTAAGCAACGCTTGGCTGACTTCATGAGTCCCAATTTGGCATGAAATGGTGGGACAACCAGGATCTTTGTATTTTGGCAGTGTCTTTTGTTCGATCACCGCACTCACTTGTTCAGTCAAGAAAGCAGTCTTCTTGACACGGTGCTTTCTCTTAGCAGTGCACAAGTCCTTGATGATTTTAGCATAAGCTGGCACTTGTTTTATCACGTGGAGCAAAGGAAGATTAATCTTCACTTGTGTCAAGTGCTCAAGGAGTTCAGCTCGGTTTTCAGGAATTTTCCCAACAGGTTTAAGAGCTTGGGGAAATGGCACTTTGGCTTGAGAATTGAGTGGTGCACTGTCAGTGGAAACTTTTGGATTTGAAGTAGTGGTTTTGATGGATGGATCCTCCAAAGTTTTACCACTGCTTGTTGTGATGGCGTTAACCCCTTTAACAATGGGATCGTTAGAGGTGGAAGTTTCAGCCATGTGTTTCCCTTGTGCATTAAATTGAGGATGGGAAGGAAGTCTGCCTTTCTCAGAAATAGCCAAGGATGCGGTCAATTTAGAAAAATGACTTTTTATTTCTTGGACATCTTCCTTTAATTGGCGATTGATTTTAGTTTGTTCCTCAATGAATGCATGAATGGTGCTTTCAAGGGAGTTCCCTTGTTGTTGAGCATTGTATTGAGGCGTAGGATATGCCTTTGGAGGTTGAGCTTGATTCTCATTTCTCCGTTGTCCTCCAGATGTTTGAGCTTGGTTGGAGTTATCTCTCCAACTGAAATTTGGGTGGTTTCTCCAACCAGGGTTGTACGTATGGGAGAATGGCTTGTTATATTGTCCTAAGGCATTGCATTGCTCCTCATGAACACCCCCCCCCCCTCTCATTTCTTTGTAAACTAAGCAGTCCTTAGCTAAATGCTCATTTTCTCCACAAACGAAACAAGGTTCGAGTGGTCTGGATTGTGCTTGGGCAACATGCGCCCTTTTTGGCCATCTTTAGTCGTAAGGATTTCAATTCGCTTTTTTAAAGATGCGACTTGGGCCTTTAAGCTGTCCTCTTCCCCAAGTTGGTAAATCCCAGCTGGTCGATTTCTGTTGGTGCTTTCAGCAGCACTTGGACCAGTCCATGTGTGAGATTTTTCAGCAAGCTCAGTGAGAAACTCAAGAGCTTCTTCGAGTTCCTTTTGAAGGAACTCACTGTTGCACATCATTTCTACAAACGGGCGCTCACGACTTGTGAGGCCTTCATAGAAGTAGCTGACGATGCGCCAACTCTCGTACCTGTGGTGTGGACACTGACTTAAGAGATCTTTAAATCTCTCCCAGACTTGATAGAACGTTTCATTGTCTTTTTGGGAAAATATTGAGATTTGTCTTTTCAAACTGTTGGTCTTATGGACAGGAAAATATTTAACAAAAAATGTTTTGGTCATTTCTTCCCATGTTCCAATAGACCTAGATCTCAAAGAATACAACCAACTTTTAGGTTTATCCTTCAAGGAGAAGGGGAAAAACTTTAAGCGTGTAGCATCATTGATGGTTGCTCGGTCATAAAAAGTGTCAACAACTTCCTCAAACTCCCTAATATGCACGTATGGATTTTCATTTTCTATTCCATGAAAAGTTGGTAAAAGTTGAATAATGTCGGGTTTGACACCAAGACTGGGCATATTAGGTGGAAATATGAAGCGTGATGGTATGGAAGTTTGGGTGGGGTGAAGGTAATCATTAAGTGTTCTCTGTTGTATTTCATTATTATTATTCATTGCGAAAGGCTTACCGATTATCGTGTGAATGGGAGAAGGAGTAGTGGATGGATTGGACGAAGTTTCACTAGAAGTGGTTTCGTCAGAAGAAGATTTACTCATCCACTCTTTTTTTGCTTTTTTTTAATATATATTTTTTAAATTTTTTTTTGTTCAGTTTGTTCCGAGGTTACTTTGGAGGTTTTTAGAATAGTCCTTCACAATTTACTAGAACTCCCCGGGGTTACCAGGTAAGTGTGAAGGGTTCACTAACCTTTTCGACCAAAGACCTTTCTAAGCAAAAATAAGTTGTTTATTTTTGATAGAACAAGGTTGTTTTTGTTATAGTAAATAGCGAAAAAATGTAATATTACAATGATTAACACAAAAATGTTCCCAGGCCAATTGGAAAGGTTGCCAAGGTACCGCTTCGTCCCAACCTTGCCTAGACAAAACCGAGGTTCCCAGGTAAGGTGGAGGGTACACTAACACAAACCTTATTTAAAAACCAATCTTTCCAGACAAAACAATCTTGGTTTGTGTCATATAGAATATTACACCGTTGTACCAAATACTAAGCGTTTTATGAAGGAGTTTTTATAACTCACTTTTTTTTTTTTTTTTTGTATTTTATGATTTTTTTTAGAGGACTTAAATGCTATGAGTACTAAGAAAAAGATAAATAAAACACTAATGAAGAAAGAAAACAATAACTAAAAGATAATATAAACAATCACACTAAACAAAACTTAAAGTAAAAAAAGAAAAAAGGGAATAGACTTTCTTTTTTTCTTTTTTTTGTCAAGAAAAAGAAATTATACTTGTAAAACTAAATACAAGAAGATGTTAACTATTTTTTTTTGTATATTTTTTTTTTTCAAGAAATCATTTCTGATAAGGAAGATCGGATAAAACCGCAACCTTAGAGCATACTTTGAATTTTTGGTAATTTTTTTTTTACAAATATTTACACAACATAAGACAATATTCACAAGAAAATAAAATGTAACAAAAAAAAAGGTTACTAACCTCTTGATTGTTGATTTCACTAGCTTTCGAAAAATTATCTCCCCGGCAACGACGCCAAAATTTGTTTAACGCCCAAATGTGACTTCCACTAGCGGTGGTTGTAGTATAGATCGGGCGGTCGATTCCACAAGGAGGTGATTATGGACAAATGTGTTAGTAGAAAAATAAACACAAAAGGTTAATAAAAAGTAACCAAAAGAGTTTGAGGGTTTTTGTTTTGGTAATAAATATTAAAGGAAAGCAAATAAAGGTGTAATCAATAATAAAAGAGAGAAAGGCTTCAAGAATCATCCATATGCTTGTTTAGCTATTTTGTACCTTTGATTCACTAAGTTGACACAAATTATGTAACATTAAAGTTCATTATATTTTGAGTATACAAGTTCTTAAAAATAAAAGAAATAATTTAATCTTATGTAGAACCTAGAAATGACATTATACATCACGCAATAATGTAATAAAAGATTAAATATAAAACTAAACATCAATATTATATTTACTAAATAGTAACACATAGAAAAAGCATGACTAATCCTATACATTTTTAGTAAAAATAATGACAAAGAGATAAAGATGGAGATGGAGGTGATAGTGAAGAAAATGAACATTAATATTACTTTTATTAATTTTTAGACACATAGGAAGAGCATGACTAAACCTATATATCATTTAACAAAAAGTAAGTAAAAATGAACATAAAAGATAGAAATGAGCAATACTGCTATTACTATAATCACTAAATAAAAATATATAGAAAGAGCATGACTAAGTCTATATATATATACATATATATTGGGAAAAAATAGCATAAATAGTATAGATGGAAGAAGAACATAAAAATAAAAGTGGAGTATTAACTTGCATTACTCAAATAAATATTACAACAAAAAGTGAATCAAAGATACAAAAGGTCTTCCGGCGAATAATAGTTTTGTTAGACTCGAGATCCTCGACAAAGAACGCCACATCATCAGTTCCAGCGTAGTCGGCGGTGAACACAGACTCCCGAACTACCGATCTGTTACGACTTTTCATTCTTCGATCTCTGATACGGTGGCGGTGGAATCGTACGTAGTGGATGCTCCGCCGGGGCATATGGCGGAGGACACGTGTACTTTTGCGGACACCATTGTTAGATGCAACCTTCATTCTCTCGCTCAGATCGACGAGAATATCGCGAAATGATTGGCCATTAACAAGTCCAATATCTCAAGAGTAATTCTCCTTTTTCTCCCCCAATTTTAGCTATTTTTGCATTCAAAATTAAAGTAAATATATTTTATTATTATCATTAATTTATAAGTCAACTATATTTTTAGGCATAATTATTTAATTATTAATTTCTTTATTTATTAAGTTATTTCAATTTTTAATCATAATATATTTTTTCTTTAAGTAGTTATGCTATATATTTGTTTTATTTTTGTAAAATTTTAATTAAATATTATACATATATGTTTTGGTTGTGATCTATTTAGTATCTTTTAATTTAATTATAATAAATTTTTCATCTTTTTAGGTAAAATTTATGTTATTATTTATGATTTAGAATTAATTATGATAATTTTATGCTTATGATAAATTTTCATTGATTTAATTGTCTTTAACAGCTATTGTTTTTTTCTAAAAATAGAGAAATTTATTTATTGTAGAATTTTAAATTTTTATGTTGATGTACTACTATTTAATTTAATTTAATATTTTAGTCTATTATCTTTTACTTGCTTTAATATTTTTGTAATTTAATAGCTTTAATAAGTCTCATACTATTTTTATAATATATTTATATAGTAGGTTGTATAAGGCTAATTTTACTTAATAGGTTTTTGACTTTTATCTTTAATTATATATTTAATTTGATAATTTGATTGTAGTTTAATAGCTGTGTTAATTTTATCTCGTGATTGATTTGAGTTTTATTTTCATTATCTTATTTGATATTGATTATTATATATGATACTTTTTTAGGAAAAGATTTATCAAACTCATTAAATTACATTAAATTGAATTTATTTTTACATTATCATTTAATTTTTTCTTACCATTTATAATTTTGTGTAATATTTTAGATCTTCTTACTATTATTTTTCACTTAAAATATATTATTTTGTTTTGCATAAAGTTATTAATTTATAATGTCTTTTTGCATTCATTATCCATTATTTTTTAAAACCATAATTAAATTTTATTAAATTAATTATTTTTACCATAAATAAATGTATTCTATTTTAGTTGAGTTTTGTTTTAAAATTTTTTAAAATATTATATTATATATAAATATATATTTTGTGGGATATTTTAATTCTAATTAAGATGTTAATTACTCCTTGTTTTGACTATTATAGTATTAATATTTGTTTAAAAGTATATATGAGATCACATGAGTTTTTGCACTATTTTCTGATAGTTTTGATACTTTTTACGACTTTTGTGCCTTTTTTGGCTTTTTGTGCCATTTTATGGCTTGTCCCTATTTGTTTAGGGTGATTTTGTGGTTTGGTCAATTGGCAAGAGAAGTGATTCTGCTCATGATTTCTATTTCAACGACTTGTTCTTTTTTGACAGATAAGTATTTCAAGTTTAAGTCCTTACATTAAATATGGATTTGTTTACTATTGTTATTTCACATTATCTTTTCATTTTATTGTGTGGTAATAGAGTTTTATTTTGTTATTTTGTAGGTTATTTTGTGGAAGGCACCTACAATTACAGAGAATTGCGGATAATCCTAATTTTAAATTTAATTTGTTTGTTATAATTTTTCAACAGTCTTATATTAGGGTGCTAGTTTGTTGTTACTAGCCAAAGAGTAATACCTTTGGCTAGTTATTCTTAGAAATTCTGTTGATTTTTTAGTCTTTTAATATTGCTGAGAGTTAGAGTTATGAAGTGTGTGCTAATTTCTAATTTATTATATTATTTTATTTTGAAGATTGTCATTCTAATATAACTGTTCTTTTGTTTTGGTGTTACAATTTTTCAGTTTCGCCTGTCTCTAAAGACAACTAGTTAATAATGGGAAGGTATTTCTTCAATGTGATGTGGTGCTGTTTGATGACGTTATAGCTTTATTGTCTAAATTTCCGGGGGCAGTTTTGTCCCATGTGGCTCGAGATGAGAATTTTGCAGCGCATGGTTTGGCAAAGCATGCCCTTCGGTTAGACAATGAGCTATCTTGGTTCGAGGAGGTGCCGTCGCCGATTGTGGATTGCTGCTTTGATCATCTTGTGTGATTTTGATCACCGCGTCACAAAAAAAAAAAAAAAAAAAAAAAGATACAAAATAACCTCACTTTGCATATGGAATCATCCCTAACCTTCCAATGAAGATTAGGTCATTATGCTAATCATTCTCATAAAATTTCTAAAGATGAAAGATGAGAAGAAAAGTTGAGAGAATTTTGCTATAGTTTTTCTACACTAAAAATTACACACCAATAATTACTAAAATGAGCTCCTATTTATAAAGCCATAAAAGGACTAAAAATAAATAACTAAAAATTTAGGATTACAAAATAAATATTAAGATTAAATTTGACATTTCAAATCAAAAATAAAATTAATATTATTTTTGTTATCATTGTGATTTTGTCTTCTACTCTTTGGATTGAAGGTTGAGTGTGGAAGAGGAAAATAGGGTTGATGATGACCTAGACTTATCATCATTGCATCACATGCTTTGGAAGAGACAAAATTGATGATGAGCTTCATGGGCTACGCTTGACCTTTTGGGTTGGGTTGCTTTGGACTTCAACAAAAATGTCATTTTTCTTCATTTCTTTTCAACTTTGCTCCTTCCTCTTTCTTTCAACAAAAATACACTTTAATTCCTACAAGAAAGACATAAATTGAATCAAAATCAAATATTTTCAGTTATAAAATATATTACAATAATTTCATGAAATATCAATTAAAACTCAATTTATTTTATCATTTAAAATAAATAAAAGTGTATTTTAACCACTAATCACCTAGAGTAACCCATCATCTGAATTTGATACTTGACCAACTTTAGAACATCGCAGCTCTGGTGAGTCCTGAAATCAAACTTTTGCAGTGAGAAAGTGAAATAGAATGTATAGGAAGAAAAAGTGGGTTTGGTAACAAAAGAATAAAGATTTGGTGGTTAAGGGAGTGAGATTTATTTTTTATATAAAATAGAGGAGTGGAACATGTGAGGAAAAAAAATTATATTCTCTATGCTACACTCCACCAAATAATGTGTACACTTAATATCACACTCAATAATTGTTAAGAATTTAAGGAATGCATTGATGTCTGATTTTAGGGTGTTTATTATACAATTTCCCAATATAACATACCTTGTTTTATAAATAGTGATTTACTATAAAGCGCCCACTAATCATATGTTTTGACATCCAATTACCAAAACGCCCATATTTCTTTTTTGCTTTTACACACCAAAATGCCCTATTATGTGAAGCACATGACATGTTGGCGATTTTCCACAAGTTACCATTATCAGTTACAAGTTATAAATGAATAAAGTCAATCTTCCTTCATCTATCTCAAATTGACAAGTAATAAAAATATGGGCACCACATGTTGGACTATAAAACCTGTTTAGGATGGATATTTGGAAACACAACTCCAGATAGCTCAAATAGGGTTGCATGATTTCATGCAAAACTTGAATCATAATTAAAACATTCAAGAGGACTGTAGAATTTCATGTTTAACTTCACTAATCTAATGAACAAATCTGGATAATAAAACCTTTGGTGAGAAGAAAGGTAAGTAAACTGAACCCTTGTATAGAAGACTGACAGTTTATGTACAATGATGATGGTGGTGAAAAGGTCCTAAGAAATATATTTATTTATATATAACCCAAAAAATTTGCAGTATTTCTCTCTTTGAAATATACAAGGGAATGGAGAAGGTATAAGTAATTATTAACCACCTCCCTCTATACATAACTCTATTGAGAAAACTTAGTAAGAATCATCTAATTCAAGTGGAACAAAGCAAGTTTCACTTTAACTCCTATAGCCTTTCAGGTCCCAGCAGAATCCATGGTCAAAGCATAATTATGTTTTAGGCACAACAATTTGAAGGAGCTTCAGGACCCTGATCAATTTTAGGTGCGTGAAATAATCTATTTGCCATCCCGTGAAGGCTCAAAAAACTTTATAAGGTTGCCCAGACAAAATGCCAAATTCTGGCAGTTACCGAATAACAGTTCTCCCAAGAGATGATGCTCCGATTTCACTTTCTGTGTTCTGCAGATAAAAAATTGTTCACTAGTTAAATTTTTCCATTCTATGGTAGAGTCAATTAGTAGAGAGCTACAAACATTATGCAGTTCAAAAATTTAGCACAACACTAAGGTGGCGTTTGATAGGTAATGAAATAAAATGGAAACAATTTTCATTTTATTCTATTTCTTTGTTTGTATATTAAAGTATTGGAATGTCATTCCAATAGAATGGCGGAATGGCCCTTCCACCAATGACTATTCCATTTTGAAAGGAAATGAAAAACCATTCTAATGCATAATAAGAAAAAATTTAATAATTTTTTTATTAATTTTTTTATGCATTTCAAATTTTATTCCATTTCATTCTTTTTCTTATTCTCATTCCTATTCCTATGTTTTCATTCCTACCAACCAAACGCCACCTTATGACAGGACTACTTTTTTCTTGAATGTTGACCAAGGGAGTCAAGAATGGAGAAAACAGGTCTCAAGAACAATGTACTTGAGAAATATAAAGCTATAGATGCAATTAAGAATAGAATTTATTTCAGTTCTCTTCATCTTCTCAAGCATTATTTACCTGGGATTTAGGAGAAGGGAATACGTTCCAAAATCTAAGTGTTTCATCCCCTGCTCCTGTGACAATTGTCTGAAGAAGTACACGCAGAAATAGTTAAGAGATAAACAGGCATGCTTGGCTAGAGTTTGAAAAGCTACAAAAATTTGAAAATTTAAACTGAAAGCACAAACCTGTCCATCGGGTGAAATGGCAAGATACAAAACTCTGTATGAATGGCCAGTTAGAGTGGCCAACTGCATATCCAGAACAGAGTAAAAAATTAGAAACTAGTAGCACCGGATGAGGTTTGTTATATGAAAATGTAGTTACAGACTTTCATACCTTCGACATGGTTGGATATCTCCAAACTATAATTTGGTTCTGTGAGTATCCATGGGTGCTGACAAGCTCATTCACATTTTTAGACCACACAAGATTGCACACCTGCAAAGTTCAAGGATATTTTAAGGCAAGTTTCACACTTGATCTAACAGTATCGAAGATATGATTATGAATCACATAGGTTTTTCAGACATGGACGAATTATTATAATTTATTTTTTTAAAAAAAAAACAAAAGAGTACCAGATGTCAGATACTGGACCACCATGGGCTACTTAACAAAGGAATCCATGGTACTCACAAAATGCATATCAAGTAAATTTTACTTCCAATATTGACTATCAACAATAACTTGCTTTAATAGTCCATACAAGTTTCCAAATAAATCAAAAGAGGCTTGAGTATAGCCAAAGTCAATAAGTAACCTGACTTCCGGTGTCCATGCAACTCAAGTGTGAGTTAGTGGTGGTGTTCCAAAATCGAATACATCTGTCTGCAGTTCCTCCACCTGATGCCAGAAGGCCATGAAGATGGGGAGACCATGCAATAGCTTTCACGGCGGCTGTATGCTCACAGTATTTCAACACTGGTTGAGTTGAATGTTGATTCCAGACAAATAGCTGTACATCAATGATCAATAAGATATGAGTCAAAAATTAAATATAATTAACAAAGTTACTGTATCCACAGAAAAAGAAAAGCACACATTTTTTTTAAATGAATAGAATCACATACCCGATTATCATTTCCACCTGATGCTAACTCGCGGTTATCATATGACCACTTTAATCCACAAACCTGAAAGACAAATAATTCGCCATCAAGCTGGGTTATCAACAGTAAAGATAGTACATACAATTTATAATATAACATGAAGACTAGACAAGTTAAAGGCAAAAATAAAGATTTATGGTTAAACATGGAAGTTTAATCAAGCTGAAGATGAGGAGTCTGACCTCTGATTTGTGTCCAGAAAGTTTACTAACAAAATCTTCTTGCGCACGTATATCTCGGAGAAGAATACTCTTGTCTCGGCTACCAGAAGACAGCATAGTTGAACTCCAGGCCAAGGCCCCAACCCGCAATCTATGGCCCTCCATATTTCTAACCTTCCTACAGCGAGATGCATCCCAAATCTATATAGAAGATGACAAATGCATCCGGGAAAGTTTACAAGACATCAAATAATCTAATTATACAAATGTCGAAAAACTAATAGAAGCATAAGCTCATAAACATATCAAGATTAACTCAGGACTGGGCCAAGCCTAATTTAGAATCAAGTACTGATTTTAGAATTTCTTCTTGTTCGGATGAGCACAGTGATAAGATGTGAATTATCGTTAGTATGATTCACTGTTTCATCCTCTAGAAAAACCCAATGCAACTCTTCACATAGTTTTCATTATCAGCTATTCAAACTTAAATTTATAAAATCATAGTTTCCTATAATTGTTCTAACTGGATAGTCATTCTACATACTAGTTCTATAATCTTGTTGCTGGTTGGATTCACGAACTCTTCTCTGTTGACAGGTTGAAACTCCCACATCGATAATTTCCAACAATTATATAACGATCTGTTGAATAAGAAAGATCTCAAACCTGGACTTTTCCCTTGCTAGTACCAACAGCAAGATGCGTTCCACGCTGAGCCCAGCCCACTGAGCAGACACTGTCATCCATCCCCAAATCACATAACTTAGTTACCTGTAAAACAATAATAATGAATGAAGCAGACAAAAGAAGTTTTCATATATTGCATTTTTGCATTATAACAACAGAACCCACCTTGCTACTGCAGGCATTCCATAAGTAAACACAGTTACCCAATCCAACAGCCAACACATTGTTGGGAGACCAATCCACAAGATTCAGATAAAAGTCGTCTTGCAATGCAGGGGCATCCAGTACCTACCCAAACCACAAAAACATTCCATAAAACCCCAAATATATCTAAAAAGCACATCACTTCTGATCAAATCAGAAAAACAAAATCCCAAATATTCACCCATTCACCTTATATGGTGACCTGGGAACCTTCCTAGGAGTCTTAACAGGGCTATGATTAACTCCAGGAACCGCATCATCGAACCCAAACGGTGAGAGCGAATGCATTGATTGGCGAGTCTCGGTCTTATATCGGAATATATTCCGGCTAGGCGGGCTCATCAGCAAGCTCCGCTTCTCCGGTGTAGCAGGAGCCACGACTCCTCCTGAATCTGGCCCAAAAAGCGCTGTCCGCAGAAGAGTAGTATAGGCGCTAGATTGGTCCTCCCGGCCCTCGGAAGGAGAATTAGCCGACGGTGAGATATCAAATAGAGCAAAGTTCGAACCAGATCTACTGGGTATAAACCTATCAGAATAAATAGTACGAGACGGTGATTGGGAATGGTTCGAGTTAATCATACGGTCGATTTGGCGAGATGGAGTTAGGGTTTCGAGAGCAAGAGAGGTCCGAGTCATGGTGGAAGGAAGATTAATCTGCGAAGAGGAAGAATTAAGGCTTCTGATAGGCGATTGGTTGCTAAGCGGTGCTACAGTAGTAGGTTCCTCCATGGAGGAACAGCAAAATAGATCGAGGGAGAGAGAGAATGAGAGATGTGAGATTGTGATGTGATGAAGAAGATTTAGATTAGATGAAAAGAGAGGAGAACCGAACCAGATGCTGTCAATTTTCCCGGGAAATCTAGTAAAGGTGCTACAGTTAATTTTCCCGGGAAAATTACCTGACTTTTGTGGTGTGCCCTAATGAAAGAATGAGTCATAATAAGGCTTAGGCTGCAGGAAAACACAGTTGCTCTCTCTTTTATTTTATATCTTTGGTTTACTTGGTAAATTTTAATTAAATTTAAATTATAAAACACATCATTATTATTATTTTTTTTATATATATATAGTTATTATTTTGTTTTGTCAGTTTTTAATTAATTTTAAATTTTGTTTGCATCTCGATTACTTATTCTAGCATCAATTATTGTATTTTTTAATAAGCAAATAAATAATTAATTTTTTTAATGAATAAATAAATAAATTATTGATTATTTAACTACCTTCAAATGCAAGGGATGTTCTTTTGTTCTATCTTTAATTAAATGGTAGGTATAAATAATTATTTCACATGTAATTTGATTTGAGTTCTTAACCTATAGATCGTGTGTAAGGTAGTGGGGTGAGTAGAAATTATATATTTATATATGAATTTATATGTAAGTCCAGGCTATAATTCCTTCTCTGTAATCTGTATTTTTTTTTTTTTTTACATTTATTTAATTAAGTTATGTTTTCTCAATTTTTGAAGGGATGCTTCCCAAAATAGTTTATATATATTTATTACATTATTGATAACTTGCTTCCCAAAATAGTTACATGCCCTTTTATGGGTCCTATACATAATTTTAGAGTATTTTACACTTTAGGATCTGAATTATTATGCTACTTTTACTGTTTTGGTCATCAAAGTTTTAATATATATACATATAAATAAATTAAGAAAGAAAAAATCAGTACAATCAATGCTACAAAAGGAAAGTCATATTTACTAACACAGCAGAAATAACCATTAGAAGAACATTTCCATTCTCCAAAATAAATCTTCTTTTACCAATTTGTAGAAATTACATTGGCAAAAATTTAAGATTTAACTTTTTTGTGGCATAATTTAGGGTTACAGATTTTATTTTATTTTTTTTTTGTTCTTTTTACATTTGTATAGAGTTTTCTATGCCATATTATTGTAATTAAGTTTTCAAATACCATATTGTTTGGGAGCTAACATAAAATGTATTATATTTTTTACCTATTGATAGGTATAATAATTTATAGTCAATTTAATCAAATGACATAAATTAACTCTTAAAAATTACATCATAATTAATAATTTTTTATTTAAAATTAATTTTAAATATTAATAACTAGATCCAACTAACAATATTCCAAAGCTAACTCCAAACATATATTTTTTCTTATTTATTTATATTATAATTTTTTATAAGTTTAATTTATTATTTTTTAATTTTAAATTTATATATTATTTTTATTTTCTACTCGACAATAATTATAGCTAAAAAAGTACAAAACATTCAAGTTATTTAATTTTAAAATAATCAATACAAATATAACCAACAATATAATTATGATGTAAGTTGTAAACTTCTCTTACATCAACTATAATCTCATAAGTTCAATCATTTATAAAAACATAATTTTTTTTATTTTTAATTTAAGTTTTTTAATTAATTTAAAAATTTATTTTTTTTTCTAAACAACAATTTACATGTTTTTAATATTTTTTTATTAATATGGAACAATTTTTATATTATAATAATTTAAAGTTTTTAATTATTGTGGTGGGAAGTTTTTAATTTTTCTTTCTTAATATCTATTGACGATTTTATTACATATATTATATTAGTGAACAATAAAATAACATATGCAATAATAACAAAAATGAAAAGTTATGATTATATGAAATTGAATAATATATTTTGTCAAAGAAAAAATAGATAATAAATAGATAAAAAAATTGCACTGAGAAAATATTTGAATAGTCTCATTTAAATTTAATAGTGTACGGCAACTTTGGATGCTACTCTTATAAAAACGTGATTTATTTATTTTTATGTATTTTTAATTTAACTTTTAAATTAATAATTTGGTTTTTTTTAAAAAAAAATAATAATACTATATGGAATATTTCTTATACTATAAAAATTTAAAGTTTGAAATTATCGTGGTGGAAGTCTTACATTGTTCATTGTTAATATATATTGATGGTTGTATTATATAAAGAATAAAATAACACATGCATTAATAAATTTTATCCAAATGAAAATTTATTGCTCTTTGACAAAAAAAATATGCATAATAAATAGATAGAAAGTTTTACACTAGAAAAAATCTGAATGATCTCGATTACCGTTCATCTTATCCAAATTTGATCTCAACCTAAGGGTGAGTTGTTGCCTGGTTGGTAGGAGACAACAACCTGATAGAGAAACTTGTTGGATACTTATATTAAATGATTGATATATGCTTTACCGGTATATATATTTTAACAAGGTAAATGGTTCAACGGGCAGTTGTTTCTTTAGTTCCCACAACCCCGACAATGACATGTTCAATCCAGGCCCACTAAATTAGTTCAGGATTCCACAAGACTTGGTCTTTATAATTTATTTTTAATTTGAGATTTATTTTAATTAATAAAATTATTTTAAATCTCTATGATAGTATATTAATTGATCTTGTTAATATGAGATAATTCATATATAAAATATTTTTTCTCAAATTTTACAATTGTTGTGGACAATAAAATAAGATATGCAATAAGACATTAATTTATCATTCAAATGTAATAGTTTATAAAAATAATTAAAGTAAAGAATTAATTCTATATCTAAATTTTTTAAATATATTGAACATTATAAACTTAAAAAGTAAATTAATTAATATAATATGATAAAATTTTGAAATTATTAAATTAGTTGAAATCTTAAATTAAATATAAATAAAGAAAAAGATAAAAAAAAAAAATATTGCTTCTAAAGGTTGAACTCGTGACGTTTTAATTGTTTTAAGAGTACTTATATTGGTTGTTGTTTGGAATTTCTCCCAAAATACGTGGCAGTTCAAGAAAGAGTTAGGTTGCAATAGGATCCACACTACAGGATGTGCCATCTTAATAGCCCCGGAGCTTAATGTTACAAAGGAATAATGACAAAATGATCATCTTTGGGAGGTACTTGATAACTCTAAGATTTAGAGTTATTTTTTATATCTTTAAACTTGAATTTTAAGCTAAATAATAGAGTAATTAGTGTCTATATTATGTAATTGTGTTTAGTTTGTTGCGTTTTTATAATAAATGGAAGTGTGTGTGTGTTAGTAAGTGTTAAATAAACTTATGTTGTTGTTTTTATGTGTATTAAGCAGAAAAAAAAAATGCAGAAATGGGTATTTGGAAATGTTTGGGACAAGAAGGAAAAAGAGCAGAAAAAGGATTATTGCTGACTGTCATTGCTATAGCAATCATCGCGTAGCAATTGACCAGCCCAGTAAGTGTATTTTGGCAGAAAGTCCAGCTGGCATTAATGAAGAATAAAAGGTGCTTAGGTGGCGAAAATGTGGACAATGACTCAACTAATATGTGGAAAATGAAGGGCAAGTGGACTATGACTTGGATTTCCAATTAGGGTAAACTTTAGTACCCTAATTGGGGAGCAACAACGAGGGAGGACATTAGAAAAGGGTGGTTGCACTTGAAAAAAAAAAAGGAGTACGAATTTTTTCAGATCTAAGTACAGAAAAAAAAAAAAAAAAAAAAAGAGAGAGAGAGAAAGGAGAGGGTACAAAGAATAGAAGAAGAAGAAGACTAAGAAGAAGTAGGAGAGGGCAACCTACAAAGAGAAGATTTGAGCTCACCAACTCATTTCTCTTGCTCTCCTCTTCCATTTTGTATCATTTTCTACTCTTTAATATTCTCTTAAACTCCATGACTCTATTATTTTCTGGTTTGATGTTGTTAATTTTAGCTATGAACTAAAAACTTTGAGATTTGGGTGGTTATGAACCCTTGTATGAACTAGTGTTTTGATTTGAAATGAATGAGTAGTCTTGTCTTTGCTCAATTAGATGTGATGAAATGTTAAGTGAATGTTAAATTTTTGGCCAGCTTTAACATTTAGTAAGCTAGATCTTACTTAGAAAAGTAAGACCTAGTTGAACCCCTCTAATTGATGCATGATTTTTACCCCTATTTTAGGTATTAATTAGTAGTGGAATAGGCATATTTTGCTACCATGCATAACTAAAGATTTGATGTTATATTGGACTATTTGTGATCTGATCTGGTGTAGGAATGCATTGTTGAGATTATGAATGGTATATTACAAGTTTTGGAAAAAGCTTGCTGGTTTTTCTTAAAATCTGTTAACTCTGCCAGGATTGTTGAGCCATTGATGGGTCATTGCTGTATCAACTGGAACATATAAGTGGAAATTAACTACCAAGTCTATTTTCCAAATATGAAATTATCACCACTTTAATTACTTTTGGCTTCTTATTTTTAGTTTATTTAGCTTAAAATATTACTTCTCAACTCTAGAATTTAGGTTAAGAATTTTTTCTCTTGAATTAATTAGTTACTTTGCTTTATTTTTATTTGAAATTTTTGAATTGCCTTTAGTTGATTTTGCATTATTTAGTAAAAAGTCCATGTGGAGACGAACTTTGATTACTTATCATTGTATTACTTGTTTGTGATTGTGTACAATTGCGTAATTATAAATCTTAATACCCCAGGAGCTTAATGTTACAAAGGAATAATGACAAAATGATCATCTCTGGGAGGTACTGACTGGACAACAGGTGAATTCAACCCGAAGAAAGGTGCAGGAGGATAGGCGAAGTAGACACACTGCTCGAGGCTAAAAACATTGTATATGCGTTTAATGCGACATGTGAAAGAGCATCTGACACCTTACACTGAACAGGGGTGCTTAAGGGTTTAAACCCATAGTTCTCTAATTTCACGAGACCCCATACATCAATTGATGTCTGCATATATGAATTGTCTAATTATAAATAAGAGATGAGTCAAGTCTCTCCAAACACTTATAGATAACCCAAATACATCATAAAAGTAGGTAATTGTGCCCTAAGATCAGATTTGAGAAATTTTGCAAAGCATGGTTCAAACAAACACGATAATAGCGGCTTTTTTACCACCACAATGAGCCTATAAATACCCTAATGATGTATAGAAAAGGGGATCGATCAGGAAATTTTTCGTAAAAAAAATACTCTCATTAATGCCACAACCATGTAAAATCTTCTCTTCTAACATTCATTAATTCCTTCACACAGCTCTAATTATGGGTTGTCAAAAATCTCGGTCAATATTTTAGTGTTTTCATTGAGAACTATATGAAGTTTGCTTTAATAAAAAATCATAAATAACCTCGAAGTACGATGGTGATGAAAAGGAACACTTCGCGTCCACAATAACCTAACGACCCAAAAGACCCAGAAGAAAAAGAGGCAGCGTCTAGGGTGGACGCTAAAGGAGAGGGAGACACTAGTGACCCCGAGGATACAAATCAAGAAGAATATGAAGAATACGATGAAGACCATTACATAGAATTAGTTGAGCTAAGGCAAAAGGCTACTGACCATGAGGTTGAGTTGGTAGAGCAAAAAGAGCAAAATAAGAGAATGCAAGAAATATTAATTGCCATGAAAAAAACAATGGAAAATGCAGGCATCCAAGTGGATCCAACTACAGTCACATCTGTACAAGAAAAGATTGGGGAGAGCCCTCTCAGCCCAAAGGAGCCAAAAATAAAAGAATAGGGAGCCTAGTCCCACAGGTACCCTTCAAAAAGGCCTGCCCCAAAGGGGAATCCCATGCCTGTGCCTAAAAATAACAAAAAGGCCCAGGATCCACAGAAAGTTTGCTCTGATCTCCCGAAAGGGAAAGGTCCACTAGAGGGTAGGTTTCCTAAAGGGAAAACTGGCCCAGGACCGTGGAGATCAGAGAAGCATGTCCGTGCATCAAGAGTCAGGGAAACAAAGGGGGTCCACTAGGAAAGATTCCCCGGTCAAAGAGGGTAGTTCTATAATGTGCATGCTCAAAACTAAAGAAAAGTCATCAAAACTTAAAAAGATAGACTCTAGGGTTCTTACCTTCGGATTTCACCTCTTGAATCTCGCTATAACACCTCTGAATTGTTAAGCAAGACTTTGGTATCTTGATGGTTCTCCTTGGGTTTGAATAGGGTGAAAAAAGGTGAAGAAAAATGGGACTTTTCTTTCTTTTTCTTAATTTGATTAATTTAATAATCAATAAAAGACAAATCAAGCCAAGTGACTAAGTAGCCAGCTGCCAACTAAGAAAATTAATCACTAATCCCTTAAATTAAATACCTAAAATACCCTTACATAAAAGCTTAGTTAATAAAATGGCTTAAGGGTAAAATGGTCCAATAACATAACCCTGCCTAATCCTGATATTCCAAACATCAACTTATAAATATCCCACTAAATATAAAGATTCTAACTAACCCATGTGACTAAATTGGTCATCTGTCCCATTTTTTATCGTCGTCGAGTAAAAATATAAAAATTATAAATTTTCCATATAACATAGATAATACACTTAGGTGGCATTTGGTTGGGAGGAATGAAAATATATGAATAAGAATAGGAATGAGAATTGGAAAAGGAATGGAGTAGAATAAAATTTAAAATGCATAAAAAAAATTATTAAATTTTTTTAAAACTTGCATTTGAAAGGTCTTTCCTTCCATTTCAAAATGGAATAGTCATTCTACCAAATTTGGTGGAAAGGCCATTCCATTGGAATGATATTCCAATACTTTAAAATGCAACCAAACAAAGGAATGGAATAAAAATTATTTCCTTTCCATTACATTCCATTTCATTACCTCCAACCAAACACCACCCTAGAGTTTAATAAAATCTCCAGAATTGAGAAATTACAACTCTAATGCCTATTTTTCAAAAATGGGACCCACAATAAATATAAACTTATGCATAATCATCAAATATCGATAATTAATGCTAATTACCTTTACTAATTCATAATCTAATCATGCGGTCATTACAATTATCCCCCCATTAAAAGGATTTCGTTCTCAAAATCTAACCTGAATAACTCTAGATATTGAATCCTCATGCTGGACTCTAGTTCCCAGTTGGTTTCCTCCACCCTACTATTCCTCTAGAGCACTTTGTTGGGTATTATGACCTAAATAAAACTCATTTCAATATAATCAGATTTACTTATTAATATCGATCAGAAATAACATTTAATGTTGCATGGTTCACATGATTTATTTCATGATTATATGTACATAATGTATAAATTTATCTGAAACCCTTTTCACATACTTGATCCTGTTTATTGTGTCGTCAACACATTGGAAAGTAAACATGACTATGTGAATAAAGTTTCCTAGATTTATCAGACACAGGGTTTTACTAATATGATAATCTACAACAGAGTTTACTTGCATTTGAAGAAGTGCTATGTTCTTTCCAGAGCATTGGTTAAAGTAAAGCTCAGGTTGGATGCATGGAGTATGCATCGGAAGGGACCGATATTGAACTTTGACTTAGATTTATTAAACTTACCGTAATATCTATTCAAGTCAATATCGCCAAGTTGATCCTAGATCAAATGTTCTTAATCCTGTTATGATTAGGCTCAATCTTGAAAGGCTATTCGTGTTCTTGTTGGGTTTTATGCCCTAAATAAAATTCTATTTCAATGTAATCCAGATTATTCAATATCAATAAAGTAACAGAAGTATTTTTCATTCATTTGTGTATGTTTTGGTTCAATTAATCAATGGTTTGTCTATTTGATTTATAAATTCATCCAAACCCCTTTCACATACTTGATCATGTTTATTGTGTTGTCAACACAGTGGAAAGTAAACATGACTATGTGAATAAAGTATTCCTAGATTTATCAGAACACTGGGTTTTATTGATATGACAATCTACAACAGAGTTTACTTGCATTTGGAGAAATGTTATGTTCTTTTAAGAACATAGGTCAAAGTAAAGCTCAGGTTGGATGCATGGAGTATGCATTGGAATGGACCGATATTGAACTTTGAAATAGATTTATGAAACTTACCGTAAATATCTATTCAATTCAATATCATAAGTTGATCCTAGATCACATGATCGAAATCCTGATATGGTTAGGCTCAATCTCGAGAGTGTTATTCGTGTTCTTTGATTTGTTAGTTAAGTCTAATTTTTGGTCAGGGCAATACATACATTTTGGGAACACGGTAGTACGATTGAGTGGATGCGTTAACATAAATATGGAATCTATAGCTTCTATCTGGCGAATAGTAAGCAAAGGGTGATTTCCTTCGAGCTCAACCAAACGAGATAAATGATTGAGTACTCATTTCACTTAGTTGAAATATCATTTATACAGGGTTAAGTGTTTTAAGGATAAAATACATTGTAGGGTGTTACGGTAATTTAGTCCCTTTACAGTGTAAATCATCCATATAGAGGATCATTGATCACATTAGGATTATAACAATGGATAACTAATGATGTGTCTATATGGTGGAACATATAGAGCATTCTATATACTGAGAGTGCAATTCTGAGTTCTATGTGTGGATTCAACGAAGAATTAATAAGTCAGTGAATTTAAGTGGTAAATTCTAGATCTGCTTATTGGAAGCTCGGATATATAGACCCATGGTCCCCCCACTAGTTGAGATAATATTACTTGTAAGACTCATTTAATTGATTTTAATTAATCAATTATAATTCTCAAGATAGACTGTGTCTATTTGAGAATTTATCACTTATTAAGGGCAAAACAGTAAATAGAGTTTTTGAAGGGCATATTTATTAATTAGGAAACTTTAATTAGTTTTATTATTAATGAAATAAATGAAAATATATTATTTGATAATTAATTTTATTATCAAATAATTAGATTTGACATTTATGTGGTTGAACAAAGGAATTGGCAGTTTTTGACAAAACAGGAAACTATCAATGTAGGAAAAGGAAAGTTGGAAAAGTGGCAAGCCTTGTTTCCACAATGCCTAGGCCGGCCACTTAAGCTTCCTTTTCTCTTTGATTTTTTCAATTTTAAATGTCAATTAATTCAATCATAGCCCTGGGTGGTCTTCTATAAATAGGAGGCAAAGGCTTCAGTTTTCAAAAACACATTCACAACATTATTCTAATAGAATTTTCTCTCTGAAAATTCTCTCTGAGGCTCCACCCTCTCTCTCTCTATTCCTTCATTGTTTCGAAATCTATAAGTGTTAGAGTAGTGCCCACACACATCAAGTAATACCTCAATCATAGTGAGGAAGGCTGTGTAGAATTCAGAAACAACAAAGAAGGACTATCGGGCTCAGATCTTGATTATACTCTGCTACAGAAAGGAATCAAGGGTTAGAGATCTGAGTGGGAGGAGACATATATTCCGCTGCACCCAATGTAAGATTTCTGATACTTTTATGTGTTTAATTTTCCATCGTTTTAGAAGTTCATATTTAGGTTGTTAAATCAACATACTTGTGAGTAGATCTAAGTTCCTGGTAAAATAACTTCCAACAACTGGCACCAGAGCCATGGTAATTGATTTGCTTGCAAGAAATTTGGACTTAAAACGATTTGTTTGTGTTTTGGATGGTATCATGGTTCTTTGTGTGTCATATTGATGTTTGATTGTTGTTTGTAATTTCTGGGAAAAATAGTTACTTTTCTGTCTCTGTAATTATTTTTGTTGGATAGTTTGGAAAATTCTAAGCAATTTACCTTTTTACAGAACTCGATTTCGATTTAATTTGAATTAGTTATGAATTTTTGAAAATTGGAAAAATCGGGATGATGAGCACCCTCATCACGCATGCGGAATGGCTGCGAGCAGCCTTCCTGCGCCGTGATTCCTCGGCGTGCACCCCTGAGACGCGCGCGGATGGGCATGACTGGCATGCCATCCGTACAGTTCATCAATTTTTCAATTTTTTTCAATTTTTCATGCTATTTCATGGAATTAAATTCCGATTTTTTGTGTAGTTTTGTATGTTGATTTTTGTTTTTCAAATTTCAAATCTAATTATCAGAAATAAATTAATTTTATTTTTTAAAATTAATTTTAGATATTAGTGTAATTTGATTTTGAAAATAGGAAAAATCAAGTTTTGCTTACCTTTTTTCTTATTTCCTTTCAAATTTGATTATTTTATTTTTTTTAAGGTCAGATATTAATTTTTTTTTGGTAACTCGACCTTAATTAGAATAAGATCAAAATAATCATGATATTTTAAAAGAGGAAATAAGATATTTTTGTTAACTTTTAAATTTTGTTATTTTTACTTAAATTAAATTGTAAAACAAGAAAAGGGTATGTATTTACCATTTTCTATTTTATTATTTAATTTATTAAATAACATGAAATTTAAAAGGAAAGTTAACAATTTATTTTGAAATGACATTTAGGTTACCCAAAACCTAATTTTTGAAAATGGTAAGTTAAATTTTTAAATTTCATTTTTCGAAATATATGTTTAAAATTAAATAAATCCTACATCCAACTATCCAAATCTAACCTTGTTGCAGGAGTATGTGCTTTAGATTGTTTGTAAGTTTTCTAAAACCTATTATTGCTTGATCTAAATTGTCTTGGTTAACTTGTTGATAGTCTTGGGTTTTATGCCCTAAATAAAACTCTTTACAATCTGATTAGTTATCAATATAAGAAATTAGAAGTGATTGATGTTTGCATGAATTTGACATGCTAATGGTTTAATATGTTTATTATGTTCACACACAAAATCAGTTAAATTCAGATCATATGTTTATTCACAATTACAGTATCGTCAACACAGTGGAATGTGATTGTGATCATATGAATCAAAAGACTTGGTCCCTGTTTCATCAGTGTTATTGGATTTACACTAATGTGATAATCAGCGATGATGTGTACTTACACTTGGAGTAAGTGTTATGTTCTTTCCAAGACATTAGTAAAGTATACTAGTTTCGAATGTATGGAGTATACATTGGACATGACCGATATTGCAACTAAGTTAAGATATTACAAACTTACCGTTATACATATCTTTCCAAGTCAATATCAGTAGTTGATCTTAAGATTAAAAGAATCTAAATCCTGATATGCTTAGGCTCAACTCAGGAGTGCTATTCATGTTCTTTGATTTATTAGTTAAGCCTACTTTTGGGTCAGGGTGATACGTATATTTTGGGAACATGATAGTATGATTGAGTGGGAATGCTGAACATAAATATGGAATCTATAGCTTCTACTGGTGTATAGAAGTCAAGTGATGATTCCCTTCGAGCTTAGCAAATAGAAGTAAATGGATGAGCTCTTGTTTAACTGACTTATTATTATATCACTAAACACCATTTACAGGTAGCTAAGTGTTTTAAGGGGCAAAATACATTGAGGGGTGAGAACGGTAAAGAAATCCCATCTCGATGTAAATCATCTATATAGAGGATCTTTAAATCACAATAAGATTATATCAATGGTTAAATGAGATAGCATATTGATATCGTGGAACATACAATATGCTCTATATAAGTCTGAGAGTGCAGTTCTAAGTTCTAAGAGTGGATTCAACGAAGAATTAATAAGTAGGAATTTACTTGGTAAATTTGGTTCACTTATTGGAAGCTCAGCATATAGATCCATGGTCCCCATTCTAGTTGAGAACATTCTGTTGGGTTTTATGCCCTAAATAAAACTCATTTCATATAATCAGATTTACTTATTAATAAAGATCAGAAATAACATTTTATGTTGCATGGTTCACATGATTTATTTCATGATTATATATGTATGAATTCTTTTTAAGTCCAGAACATATGAGTTGGTTAAAGATTATAGTGTTGTCAGCACAGTGGAATATAATCTTTATTATATGTTCAAAAGTAGATTCCCTGATTTGTCAGAACACTGGATTTAGACTGACATGGTATAATCAGCGATAGGTATTCTTACACCTTGGAAAAGTGTTATGTCCTTTCCAGGACATTGGCAAAGTTTACCAGTATCGGATGCATGGAGTATGCATTGGAATGGACCGATATTGAACTTTGAATTAGATTTTGAAACTTACCGTAAATATCTATTCAATTCAATATCACCTGTTGATCCTAGATCACATGATCGAAATCCTGATATGGTTAGGCTCAATTTCAAGAGAATTACTCGTGTTCTTTGATTTGTTAGTTAAGCCCAGTTTTGTATCAGGGTAATACGTACATTTTGGGAACACGGTAATACAATTGAGTGGGGGAGCGCTAACATAAATATGGAATCTATAGCTTCTATTTGGCAAATAGAAGTAAAGGATGATTTCCTTCGAGCTTAACCAAACGAAGATAAATGGTGGAAATCTCATTTCACTTAGGTGAAATATCATTTATACAGGGTTAAGTGTTTTAAGGATAAAATACATTGTAGGGAGTTACGGTAATTTAATCCTGTACAGTGTAAATCATCTATATAGAGGATCATTGATCACATTAGGGTTATAACAATGGATAACTAATGACGTGTCTATATCGTGGAACATATAGAGCGTTTCTATATGACTGAGAGTGCAATTCCAAGTTCTAAGTGTGGATTCAATGAGGAATTAATAAGTTAGGGAATTTACTTGGTAAATTCGGTTCGACTTATTGGAAGCTCGGTTATATAGACCCATGGTCCCCATACTAGTTGAGGCCATACTGCTTGTAAGACTCAGTTAATTGATTTTAATTAATCAATTATAATTCTAAAATTTAGACTATGTCTACTTTATGAATTCTCACAGTTTAAGGATGAAATCGTAAAGAAAAGGGTTTCTAGGTTTAATTATTAATTAAGAGACTTTGTATGTCTAATTAATAATTATTTTAAATGACAATATAATTTAATAATCTATTTTAGTTATTAAATAATTAGTTTTGGCATTTAATAATTATTGTAATTGCTAATTAAAGCCTAGCTATAATAGGAAAGTAGTGAATCACACTAAATAAGACAGTTAATCAATTACACAGTAATTAAGGAAACTGTTTTATTTGGAAAGTTGTGCTCTCCCTTCTCCCTATATAAAGCAACCTTGTTCTCTTCTCTTGCATGAGCAAAAAGCCACGAAATTGAGAGAGAAAAATAGAGAGAAATTTTGAAATCCTTGTGAGATGAGTAGTGCCCACACACATCAAGTGGTATCTCAATCATAGTATGGAAGACTATGGAATTTCTGCATCAAAGAAGGAGAAAAGAAGATCCAGGTTCAGATCTTGGTGATGCTCTGCTACAGAAAGGAATCAAGGGCTAGAGATCTGAACGGAAGGAGTCATATTATTCCGCTGCACCTTTGTAAGGTTTTCTAACTTTATATGTGTTTATTTTCATTGTTTTAGAATTCATATTAGGTTGTTAATCCAACATACTTGTTAGTAAATCTAGATCCTGGTAAAATAATTTCCAACAACTGGCACCAGAGCCATGGTAATGATTTACTTTCATGTAATATGAATTAAAACGATGATTGCATGTTTCTGTGTTGATTTGGATGGTTTCATGTTGGTTATGTGATGAATGTTTATGTTGTACGAAATTTTTCCATGAAAAATATTTTTTCAATTTTTGAAAATATTTTATTTGGATGCCTTGTGAAAAATTAAGCAATTTTGTTTTTTACGGAACTCGATTCCGATAAAAATTGAAAAAGTGATGAATTTCGGAAAATCGGGTTTCTTGGATGTCGAAGCTAGGTGCACGAATGCACTAGGTGCTTCGATCCGCGCGCGCGTGAGCCTGGGTGTGCACCCTGCAGACGCCGAAGTCTGCCGCACACGAGACCCTGCTTCCGCCGAGGTTTCTCCCCCATGACACTCCCTGTCCGCGCGCGTAAGGCCCTGCATGCAGCCTATCTGGGCTGCTCGTGCAGCCTTGCTGCCAGCTTTCCCAAAAAGTTGCGATTTTTGGGATATTTTCCCAAAAATCCAATTTTTTCATGGGATTGTTTCCCAAAATTCATTTTTCCAATTTTAAATATTTCTAAATTGAATTGTTTCCAATTTTAAATATTTTCAATTTGGAATTTTTCCAATTTTAAATATTTCTATTTTGGATTGTTTCCAATTTTTAAATATTTCCTATTATGGTGAGATTTAAAAATTTCTTAAGTTCTTTAATATTTATTTATTATTTAATTATAAGATTAGATATTTTGATATTTAAGATATTTTAAATTAAAAGATAACTTTGTCTTTTTATTTAAAATATTATATTAAAATTATCTTATATGACAAATTAAATAATTAATAAATTTGAAATTAACATAGATATTTTTATAGATATACTTACCATAATGTTTTCAAATTCAAAAATTTGTTATTTTGTTAAATATTTAATTATTTATAAATTATAAGTTTAAAAATGATATTTTTTCTATATATATCATTTTTCCCTTATTAGAAATTTATAAATCATATCTTAAATATTTAAATAACATAGATATTTTTGTAAAGATTTGAATATTTCTTAATTTGAGATATTTTTGACATATAATTATGGTAATTATTATTTAACCAAATCTATTTTAAAATTGGTTTATTTTATTAAATTATAAGATCTGAAAGTGATATTGGAGATTCTTTCCTTTTAAATCATTGATCTTATTAGAAATTTAATTTTAATTTGATTCAAATAAACCTAGATATTTTAAAATTAGTTTCCTTTATTTGGTTAGTTTAAGAATAATAATTTAATTATATTAATATCTTATTTTCACATCTGTTACATGGACAATGTTTGTTTATTTATATTGTTTATTCAAAAAAAAATTTTAACAAACCTATTATTTATCTGATCTAAATTGCTATGATTAACTTGTTGACAGATCATGATCCATTGATCTGATTTTAATCATAGTCCAATTGACGATAGATCTTATAAATAATTTGTAACAGGTAAATTTTGTACTTCTTTCATCTGTGTAAACCTAGTAACATGATAGGGTCCATCCAAATCATTTGACCTGTGTGAGCCTATATGTTTGCTTTTGGGCTTAGATACATATAGGGAGCCCATTTAAGTTTTTACTAAGTAAATGGACTAGGTTGCTAAAATAAATTTTGACATAAGGAAATTTATTTAGGCCCAATTAGATTTGGGCTTATTCAATGAATAACAATTGTTTATTTTAAGGTTAAATTCCTCTCTTTTGGGCCTTGTGTGAGAGTTGGGGGCCTTAGAAGTGGGTACGACATACTGAACCCAGCTCCCCCTCACATGAACTACCCCAATTGTGAAGGCCCGTTTGCCTTATTTAAATAATTGTATTAGGTTAATTATATTAGTCTAACCTAATTAAAATTGAATTAGCAACATAATTAACTTTTAAAATATATGAAATTTATTTTTCATTGTAATATTTTAAAGTTAATTTTAGAAAAACACTTAGTCAATGATATATTCTAGATAGTTATTTCTAGTACTAGTTATTATTTCTAATATTAAATAGGAAAATATCATAGATTGTGAAATTAATTGCTTCATAATTAATTTTGGTACAATCTAAGTTTAGAATATTTTCCTAGTATTAAACTAGAATTAATAATTAAGTTTCCTCTTTACTTAATTATTTGTTTCTTGAATTTAATACATTTAATTAAATTGAAAATTTCAACATCTAAGTTGATTTTCATCATGATACTTTAATATTGTTATTTTCATGTTATTTAATTAAAGTTGAAAATTATTTTAAGTTTGGAATCTTATTTCAGAATAACTTAAGTTTGAATAATTTTTAGAATATATTTTATTTTATTTTATTAATCATTTCCCAAAATTTCAAAATTACATTTCTTTAATGTAGAAATTTCGAATTTTATTTGAAAAATAGATTAAAGTTGAAAATTATTTATTTAATTTTGGACCAACTTAAATCAGTGACTTTTTCATTTGATGGTTAATTAAAATAAATGAACTAAAATATATTATAATTAGAAATTGGATTAATTAGTCTATAAAAGTCTAGATAGATATTATCTGTTTTGCTTGAAGTATTTTTCTAGTGTATTTAATTAAATAGAAAATTAATATTTAAGTTGATTTTTTAATCATGATACTTAAATATTTGAAATTTTTCTTAGATATTTAATTAAATAGGAAAATTATATTTTTTGTTGAAAATTAATTTTTATTAATTTTGGGCCAACATAAAATTAGAGTAATTTTCCAGGATTTATTTTTATTTTATTTTAAAGCATTTTCGAAACGCAATATATATTTATAGAAAATTAAATTTGAGTTGTAAATTAATTCAAATTAATTTTGAAACAACTTAAATTGAATAATTTTCTAAATATGGAAATTATTACTAAGATGGAAATAATTCACGTTATTTTCATATCCATCTAAGTATAATTTATAAATATTAAATTAAAATTTATATTTGGAATTTTTCATTCTAAATTGGAAATTTTAATTAAATAAATATATATTTAAAATAAATTGATTAAAATAAATATTAGAAGAAAATACAACCCTTCATTAAATAATGAGCTTTATTATAAGGATATTCGATCTCCATTGTTGGTTTTACATAGCTATTGTTTTAGTGAGTAATCCTCCCTAATGGAGGAACGTTCATTAGAAAGTTAGCACCGTTTAATCTCGAAAGATAAGTAATCTTGTAAGTTTTTTATATAGTTTATGATCACCCTAATGGTGGCGACTGTATAAGACTTGCAAGAATATGAAACAATGGTGGAAGCTCATAAGATAGAATGGCCTTGACTCTCGCCTAAACGGGACAACGCGGATTCACATCTTGATCGAATAAAAGGTTGCTAGAATGTTTGACATTTTAGATGAGCTGACAACTCTGTTCAATGAATGGTAGCTTTGACTCTCGCCTAAACGGGACACTGATATCAGTTTGTTGAAAATCTTGGAAATTATTTAGGATTGTATGTTTTAGTATTTTCACTTGTCATTCCTATTTGCTATGTGCTTCATAATTTATGAATTGTGTATGAATTTGTATTGAACCATGTTATTTTCTGTTATTAAATTGTAGTTTAATTTCGAATCTTCATTGTTGGTCTAACTTGATTTGTTTTTCTAATGAGATAAATCCCTAATGGATTTTCACCATTAGACTAACATAATAGTGTTAGATCTCGAAAGATAAATATTGTATATGCAACATCTAGCTGTTCATCAATTGATGACACCTCAGACTAGTGTTTTACAATATGAAACAAGAAGATTGTATAAATAAGATTACTTTGACTCTCGCTAATCGGAGCATCGTTGGATTCTTATTTAAAACGAAATTATCCTAATTCCTCTTAGCTTATTCATTTCGAATTAGCTTAATGACATATCATTGGATGAATGGTCTATAAATCATATAAAGTCTTATTTTCTCTTAAGAAATTAGATGACGCATATGATTATATTCCCGGAATTCTATCCCAAAATGATATAAATCTTCAATCTTAGATATCTCCTACTTGTATAGGCAAATCATAGAGTTAGATTAGTAGTGGTGATCCAAGAAAGAATTACTAATTATACAGTTACACTTTCACAAGTGTTTAATAACCATTTTCTTTCAATGGATTCAAACTGTATGAGTTTAGTATTCTGTGACCAGAATCCACTTGCACTATTCTAAGAACTCTTTGATGTAACTAACTTAAGTCATCAAAAGATATAACCACATATTTTATAAATCTATGGCATTTGTATCTTGTTCATAGTGGTTTTGAGAAGATCATTCTCTGCAAAGAGTTAATATGCCTATATCCATTGAAAGTAATTTCATCTCATTCGTAGATGGATATACATTCAGGGGTGGATATGAGTTTTCGTTGTATTCTTAAAACGATCACTCTAGATTTTACCTTATGCAAAAGAAATTTGAAATGTTTGAAAAATTTCATGAATTTCTAGCAATGGTGAAGGTAAGTGGTTAAAGATCTTGCAAACTGATAGGGGTGGAGAAAAAGTTAGTAGATATGCAGTTCAAAGATCATTAATTTGATTTTGAATAATATCCAAACTTACCTCCCCAGAAATTCGAGTTGCATATTGATGATTAGTTACTAGTCGTTGCCTAAATCCTTCTATGGAAATAAAATTTCAGAATGATGCAATGGTTGTATACTTAATGTAAATCATTACTAGATTCATGGATGACCTAATCGAAGTCTTAAGAAAAGCTAGAACTGCTAACCCTGGTTTGCATGTTTGTTAGCTATTCTAAGTGATTAGGGGTGGAGTATCCCATAGTCATTAGATAAGAAAGTGTTTGTTTAAACAAATACTACTTTTCTAAGAAAATGACTAAGTCTGAAAATAAAGTAGCAAATAAAGGAGATATTTTTTCTTGATTCCAAAAGTGTTCTATCATCTTATTTTACAAGATGATCCCACTGCCTCTGTTGTCTTAACACAACTGAAGAGGTCTATACCATTTAGTTTTCTTAGACATAGTTCACGGTACCTTGTTGTAGTAGGAGAGTTTCTAGGAACTCATGATGTTATAACTTGGAAGACACTAGTGATTAAAATCCATTGTGAGTTTAAACAAGTAATGGATTGTCAAGATAAGAAACTAAGAGGAAAGCCAATAGAACTATGGTTTGATCCATTCACATGGAGTAACCTAAAGTTTTCTATTACAAGGACATAAAAGGAAATTTTCGTTAATGAGTCTATTCAATGGACTTAACAAAGCTTCCTGTTCCTAGTATTATAGGTTTGAGTTTATCTGAACCTATGGCTTGTGGTATACCTGGAAATTACTTACTCTAATGCAAGCAACTTACTTTAGTAAGATGCTGATGCATTTTCTTTCCAATGGAAATCTATAGAAGCTTCATAACTTCTTAGATATAGATTTTATTTATCTAAGGAAAAGTTACAACTTTTCTAGAAAAGATAAAGCCATGAAAGAATTTCTTAAATCAACAATGAGAGGTCTCAGATATGCTTTAGTATGCCTTAGACCAGACACCTGCTGTTGAGTGTGAGTAATGAGTAAGTATAGATTAATCCAAGAGAGGAACATTGGAAGACAATCAAGTAAATCTTAAGATTAAGAAGAGGAACTATATGTTAGTCAATAAGGGTGTTTGTTTAAAACTCTTAGACTACACCACATCAGATTTCAAGACTTGCCTTTGTGCTAGAAAGTCTGCTGATGAGATGGTGATTACTTTGGGGGTGGAGTAGTGATTTTGGAGAAGTGTAAAAACCTATCTGAAATCTCTTGGTCTACCAGAAAGAGACTGAATGTTAAAAGTTGCAGGAAAGATACTTTTTCAGTCTAAGGAAAGTTCTATACATTTGTGGCAGTGTTCCAACTTGCCTTAACTACTAGGGTTACTTCCTGAATAACGAAAGAGTAGTTGCCCAAAAGTATAGAATCCAGTATCCCAAAAGAGTAGACATATAGAGAGGAATTTCACATTATCAAGGATTTTGTGATTAAGGAAGAGTAATGGTGGAGAAGAGGTTGTGTTTAATTCAACCTGTCAGATCCCATTACGAGGAGTTTACTACTATTACACTTGATTGGTATATCAAGGTGTTAATGATTATTTGAAATGCACTTTTTGTTTTATATTAGTGCAAGTGGGAGTTTGTTGGGTTTTATGCCCTAAATAAAACTCATTTCATATAATCAGATTTACTTATTAATAAAGATCAGAAATAACATTTTATGTTGCATGGTTCACATGATTTATTTCATGATTATATATGTATGAATTTTTTTTAAGTCCAGAACATATGAGTTGGTTAAAGATTATAGTGTTGTCAGCACAGTGGAATATAATCTTTATTATATGTTCAAAAGTAGATTCCCTGATTTGTCAGAACACTGGATTTAGACTGACATGGTATAATCGGCGATAGGTATTCTTACACCTTGGAAAAGTGTTATGTCCTTTCCAGGACATTGGCAAAGTTTACCAGTATCGGATGCATGGAGTATGCATTGGAATGGACCGATATTGAACTTTGAATTAGATTTTGAAACTTACCGTAAATATCTATTCAATTCAATATCACCTGTTGATCCTAGATCACATGATCGAAATCCTGATATGGTTAGGCTCAATTTCAAGAGTATTACTCGTGTTCTTTGATTTGTTAGTTAAGCCCAGTTTTGTATCAGGGTAATACGTACATTTTGGGAACACGGTAATACAATTGAGTGGGGGAGCGCTAACATAAATATGGAATCTATAGCTTCTATTTGGCAAATAGAAGTAAAGGATGATTTCCTTCGAGCTTAACCAAACGAAGATAAATGGTGGAGATCTCATTTCACTTAGGTGAAATATCATTTATACAGGGTTAAGTGTTTTAAGGATAAAATACATTGTAGGGTGTTACGGTAATTTAATCCTGTACAGTGTAAATCATCTATATAGAGGATCATTGATCACATTAGGGTTATAACAATGGATAACTAATGACGTGTCTATATCGTGGAACATATAGAGCGTTTCTATATGACTGAGAGTGCAATTCCAAGTTCTAAGTGTGGATTCAATGAGGAATTAATAAGTTAGGGAATTTACTTGGTAAATTCGGTTCGACTTATTGGAAGCTCGGTTATATAGACCCATGGTCCCCATACTAGTTGAGGCCATACTGCTTGTAAGACTCAGTTAATTGATTTTAATTAATCAATTATAATTCTAAAAGTTAGACTATGTCTACTTTATGAATTCTCACAGTTTAAGGATGAAATCGTAAAGAAAAGGGTTTCTAGGTTTAATTATTAATTAAGAGACTTTGTATGTCTAATTAATAATTATTTTAAATGACAATATTATTTAATAATCTATTTTAGTTATTAAATAATTATTTTTGGCATTTAAATGATTAGAATTGGAAAAATGGCATTTTTGGAGAAATAGAAATAAAATTGAGGAAACTGCAAAATCCAAGTGAGGCCCATTTCCCTCTATGGCCGAGCACTCCCTTTGTGTTTCGCAATTATTATTTTTATTTTTTAATTGTCATGTAATTGCTAATCAAAGCCTAGCTATAATAGGAAAGTAGTGAATCACACTAAATAAGGCAGTTAATCAATTACACAGTAATTAAGAAAACTGTTTTATTTGGAAAGTTGTGCTCTCCCTTCTCCCTATATAAAGCAACCTTGTTCTCTTCTCTTGCATGAGCAAAAAGCCACGAAATTGAGAGAGAAAAATAGAGAGAAATTTCGAAATCCTTGTGAGATGAGTAGTGCCCACACACATCAAGTGGTATCTCAATCATAGTATGGAAGACTATGGAATTTCTGCATCAAAGAAGGAGAAAAGAAGATCCAGGTTCAGATCTTGGTGATGCTCTGCTACAGAAAGGAATCAAGGGCTAGAGATCTGAACGGAAGGAGTCATATTATTCCGCTGCACCCACTGTAAGGTTTTCTAACTTTATATGTGTTTATTTTCATTGTTTTAGAATTCATATTAGGTTGTTAATCCAACATACTTGTTAGTAAATCTAGATCCTGGTAAAATAATTTCCAACACATTCTGCTTGTAAGACTCATTAATTGATTCGTGATTGATCAATTATAATTCTAAAGTTAGACTATGTCTAATTTTATGAATTTTCACTAAGCAGGGGTGAAATTGTAAAGAAAAGAGATTCTAGGTTTATTTATTTATTAATGGACTTTATATGTCTAATTAATAATTAAATTAAATGACAATATTATTTAATAATCTATTTTAGTTATTAAATAATTAGTTTTGGCATTTAAAAGGTTAGAATTGGAAAATTGGCGTTTTTGAGAAAATAGAGATAAAATTTGATAAAACTGCAAAATCAAGTGAGGCCCACTATAACACCATGGCCGGCCACTTATTAAGGGGTTTTTAAATTAATATTTTCATTATTTTAATGCCAAATAATTCTTAACCTAAACCTAGTAGTTGCCTATAAATAGAAAGTGATGGCTCAGTCACAATACAAGCTTTCATATGCTTTCATAAGTTTTCTGACAGAAATTTCTCTCTTCAGAAAAACTGAGCCTTCCTCACTTTCTATACCTGGCCGAAATCCCTATTCTCTTTTCCCTTCATCAATTTCGAACCCTAGTGAGAGAGTAAGTGCCCACACACAGCAAGCAGTAACTCAATCATAGATTGTGAGACTGTGAAGGATCAAACTTGAAGAAGAAGGACATTCGGGCTCAGATCTTGATTATACTCTGCTACAGAAAGGATACAAGGGTTAGAGATCTGAGTGGAAGGAGACATTAATTCCGCTGCATCAATGTAAGGTTTTCTTAACTTTATATGTGTTTAATTTATCGTTTTAGAAAGTTCATATTTAGGGTGTTTAAACAACATACTTGTGAGTAGATCTAAGATCCTGGTAAAATAAATTTCCAACAACTAGATCCCATGATCTAATTTTAACCAATGGTTCAATTGATGATAGATCAAGTAAATAATTTGTAACAGGTAATTTTTACAATCTTCTTTCATCTGTGTATGACCTAGTAACATGATAGGATCCATCCAAATGTGTGTGCCTGTGTGAGCCTATATGTTTAATTTTTGTTATAGATACATATAGGTTGTTGTTGCTAAATAAAATATCAAACCTGATAGATTTTATTTAGGCTCATTTAGTAGTGAGCCTATTCAATTAATAACAGTTGTTCATTTTAAGGTTAAATTCCTCTCTTTTGGGCCTTGTGTGAGAGTTGGGAGCCTTAGAAGTGGGTACGACATACTGGACCCAGCCCCCCCTCACATGAACAACCCCAATTGTGAAGGCCCATTTGCCTGATTTGGATAACTTTGCTAGGTTAATTATATTAGTTTGACCTAATAAAATTGATTAGCAACATAATTAATTTCATTCTTCCTTGAAATTAATTTAAGAAAAACATAGTTTGAATAATTATATTCTGGAAAACTATATGTATTTTTCTTGTGTTTAATTAAATACGGAATTATAACCATATAAAATCTTTCTGAATCTTAATTTTATAATTTCATTGAATATTCCTATTTAAGTTGAGATTTAGTTAAATCTATCAAATCAACTTAGATTTGAATATTTTTGAATTTCCTATTATAAATTAAGTTGAGGAATTTTAGGAATTGGTTATTAAGATTCTTTAGATATTTTTTAAGTTGATATTTTATAAATATGGAAACTTAAAATGGAATATCTTCTAAATTAAGTGGTTACTACTTAATTGGTAATATTTAATTAAGTCATTGATTGAAGAATATTTAAGTTGGGTATTTAGATTTTTCTAAACAACTTAAATAAGATATTTTTCAAAATTATTCTATTTTTTGAAATTTAATTAAAGTTTTACTTTAATTTGTAATATTTCATTATTGAGATATGGAATATAAATGATTAAACAAAATACATATATATTTTTTTAAATAATGAGCTTTAATCAAGAGAAATTCGATCTCCATTGTTGGTTTTACATAGCTATTGTTTTAGTGAGTAATCCTCCCTAATGGAGGAACGTTCATCAGCAAGTTAGCGCCGTTTAATCTCGAAAGATAAGTATTCTTATAAGTCTTTTATATGGTTTATGACCACCCTAATGGTGGCGACTGTATAAGACTTACAAGAGTGCGAAACAATGGTAGAAGCTCATAAGATAGAATTGCCTTGACTCTCGCCTAAATGGGACAACGCTGAATTCCAATCTTGATCGAATAAAAGGTTGCTAGAATGTTTGACATTTTAGATGAATTGACAACTCTATTCAATGGATGATGCTTTGACTCTCGCCTAAACGGGACACTGTATCAGTTCGTTAGAAACCTTGGAAAATAAACTATGTTAGATTTAGTATTTTTATAACATATGTGATTATTTGTTTTCTGAACCTATGTATGAATTTATAGAACCAAAACCTTACTTCTGTTTATTGATATGTTGTACTGCCAATATGAATAACCCTCATCCCAATCCACTCCTAGTTAGTATCTTTGCAAAAGAACTCAATAGTGTGAAAATGCATCCTGGTAGTTACATTAACTCGCACCTATTGATGATGAATCTGAAATTCCAAAAGGCAAATCTACTAGGAATTGATTTATCAAAGGAACAATGGGTAAGACTCATACTTAATAGTCTTCCTCAGGAGTATGATAGTTTTCTTCTATATTACTTATTGAACAATCCTCACTCCTCCGACATAGATAAACTCGAGACTGAGTTGAGGGCCCATGAGCGGAATCAGATTGCAATGGGACCTCCTGGTATTGCAAACTTTAATCAGAGGAAGAAGATTAAGCATGAAGGCTCTAACAAAGCTGCTTCTTCAAGTACAATTATCAGACATCATGTTCTATGTGCGAATTGTAATGGAAAGGGACATAAAGAAGAACAATGTCCGAGGCTTCTAGACAATTCAAACGAAGGTGATGCTTGTGTCTTTGAATCATATGTTTTAGAGAACGACAAATCCACCTGGATTGTTGATTCTGGATCTACTAACCATGTATGTTCTTCATTGCAGCTGCTTAAAACTTGGGAGAATCTTCACCCAGATGAGTTAAAGCTAAAAGTTAGAAATGGCGAGTTGGTATCAGTTAAAGCAAGAGGAACAGCCCGAATCAAGTTTAATTCTAAGAAGTTTTTACTTTTAGAGAATGTTTTATATATTCCTAATTTTAGTAGAAACTTGATTAGCGTTTCATGTTTACAAACACAATTTTATATATTGAATTTTTCGAGTTCAAATTGTTCAATTTATCGTAATGGATTTCATATATGTGTTGCAAACATGGAACAAGGGCTTTATGTTTTAAGACCTGATACTCAAATCTCACTAAATACTGAACTTTTCAATGTAGCTAAACCTAGAAGCCTTAAGAGAAAAGAGATTGATAATGATGATCAAACTTATCTATGGCATTTACGTTTAGGTCATATAGGCTTTGATAGACTCAATAGGCTAACCAAAGACGGTCCATTGAAAAATGTCGTCTTAGGAGAACTGCCAGTTTGCGAGTCTTGCCTAGAAGGAAAAATGACCAAACGTTCTTTCTCTGCGAAGGGAGAGCGTGCCAAACAACCCCTAGGGTTAGTGCATTCAGATGTTTGCGGACCGCTGAATGTAAAAGCCAGAGGAGGTTATGAGTATTTTGTCACTTTCATTGACGATTTCTCTAGATACAGTTTTCTTTACCGAATGCAAAAGAAATCTGAAACGTTTGAAAAGTTTCAGGAATTTCATGCTTTGGCTCAAAACCAATTAGGTAAAACATTAAAGATCTTGCGAACTGATAAGGGTGGAGAATATATGGATATGCAGTTCAAAGATCATTTAACTGAACTTGGAATTGAATCACAATATAGTGCCCCAAGCACTCCACAGCAGAATGGAGTTGCAGAAAGAAGAAATCGCACTCTCTTGGAAAGGGTTAGGTCTATGCTGAGTTATTCAACTCTGTCTACGTCCTTCTGGGGATATGCTATTCAAATGGCAAACGACATTTTAAATGTTGTACCATCTAAAGCAGTCCCTAAGACACCCGTCGAACTATGGAATGGTCTGTTGGGTTTTATGCCCTAAATAAAACTCTGTTTCAATGTAATCCAGATTATTCAATATCAATAAAGTAACAGAAGTATTTTTCATTCATTTGTGTATGTTTTGGTTCACTTAATCAATTGTTTGTCAATTTGATTTATAAATTCATCCAAACCCCTTTTCACATACTTGATCATGTTTATTGTGTCGTCAACACAGTGGAAAGTAAACATGACTATGTGAATAAAGTATTCCTAGATTTATCAGAACACTGGGTTTTACTGATATGACAATCTACAACAGAGTTTACTTGCATTTGGAAAAATGTTATGTTCTTTCCAGAACATAGGTTAAAGTAAAGCTCAGGTTGGATGCATAGGAGTATGCATTGGAGTGGACCGATATTGAACTTTAAAATAGATTTTGAAACTTACCGTAAATATCTATTCAATTCAATATCATAAGTTGATCCTAGATCACATGATCGAAATCCTGATATGGTTAGGCTCAATTTCAAGAGTATTATTCGTGTTCTTTGATTTGTTAGTTAAGCCTAATCTTTAGTCAGGGCAATACATACATTTTGGGAACACGGTAGTGCGATTGAGTGGGAGCGCTAACATAAATATGGAATATATAGCTTCTATCTGGCGAATAGTAAGCAAAGGGTGATTTCCTTCGAGCTTAACCAAACGAGATAAATGATTGAGTACTCATTTCACTTAGTTGAAATATCATTTATACAGGGTTAAGTGTTTTAAGGATAAAATACATTGTAGGGTGTTACGGTAATTTAGTCCCTTTACAGTGTAAATCATCCATATAGAGGATCATTGATCACATTAGGATTATAACAATGGATAACTAATGATGTGTCTATATGGTGGAACATATAGAGCATTCTATATACTGAGAGTGCAATTCTGAGTTCTATGTGTGGATTCAACGAAGAATTAATAAGTCAGTGAATTTAAGTGGTAAATTCTAGATCTGCTTATTGGAAGCTCGGATATATAGACCCATGGTCCCTCCACTAGTTGAGATAATATTACTTGTAAGACTCATTTAATTGATTTTAATTAATCAATTATAATTCTCAAGATAGACTGTGTCTATTTGAGAATTTATCACTTATTAAGGGCAAAACAGTAAATAGAGATTTTGAAGGGCATATTTATTAATTAGGAAACTTTAATTAGTTTTATTATTAATAAAATAAATGAAAATATATTATTTGATAATTAATTTTAATTATCAAATAATTAGATTTGACATTTATGTGGTTGAACAAAGGAATTGGCAGTTTTTGACAAAACAGGAAACTATTAGTGTAGGAAAAGGAAAGTTGGAAAAGTGGCAAGCCTTGTTTCCACAATGCCTAGGCCGGCCACTTAAGCTTCCTTTTCTCTTTGATTTTTTCAATTTTAAATGCCAATCATAGCCCTGGGTGGTCTTCTATAAATAGAAGGCAAAGGCTTCAGAGTTGAATAGAAATATACAATTGATACACAACATTATTCTGACAGAATTTTCTCTCTGAAAATTCTCTCTGAGCCGCCACCCTCTCTCTCTCTATTCCTTCACTGTTTCGAAATATATAAGTGCTAGAGTAGTGCCCACACACATCAAGTAATACCTCAATCATAGTGAGGAAGGCTGTGTAGAATTCAGAAACAACAAAGAAGGACTATCGGGCTCAGATCTTGATTATACTCTGCTACAGAAAGGAATCAAGGGTTAGAGATCTGAGTGGGAGGAGACATATATTCCGCTGCACCCAATATAAGAATTCTGATACTCTTATGTGTTTAATTTTCTATCGTTTTAGAAGTTCATATTTAGGTTGTTAAATCAACATACTTGTGAGTAGATCTAAGTTCCTGGTAAAATAACTTCCAACATGGTCGTACACCTAGTTTACGCCATTATAGGATTTGGGGGTGCCCTGCTCACGTCTTGAGAAAGAAAGAAGGCAAACTGGAATCGCGAACTGAGGTTTGCATGTTTGTCGGAAATTCTAAAGAGACTAGGGGTGGACTATTTTATAGTCACAAGGATAACAAAGTATTTGTTTCTACAAATGCTACTTTCCTTGAAGATAACTATATGAAAGACAACAAACCGAAAAGTGAAATTGTATTAGAGGAAATGCTCACAGATACTGTTCCTTCAAATGTACCATCCTCTTCTACTCAAGAAGAGGAACATCCCACTCCCTCAGTTGTAGCAACTAAGAAAACTACTACCAAAGCTCCTGTTCAGAAGTTCACCGCTCCTCGTCGTAGTGGGAGGGTTTCTACAAAACCATCTCGTTATGGCTTGGAAGGTGAAATCAATATGGTCGTTGGTGACGGTATTGATGACGACCCATTAACCTATAAACAGGAAATGGCAAGTTCGCAACGGAAGCGATGGTCAGCCGTCATGGATTCAGAAATGGATTCCATGAAAAAGAACAAAGTCTGGGAATATGTAGAATAAACTGATGATTATCGTCCAATTGGATGTAAATGGGTCTACAAGAAGAAAAGAGGTGCTGGAGGCGAAGTCGAAACTTTCAAAGCTAGACTGGTCGCCAAGGGTTATACCCAAAGAGAAGGTGTGGACTATGAGGAAACTTTTAGTCCGGTTGCCATGCTCAAATCCATCCGAATTCTTCTCTCCATTGCTGCCGCTTTAGATTATGAAATTTGGAAAATGGATGTCAAGACAGCCTTTCTTAATGGGCTTCTTGAAGAAACCATATATATGGAGCAACCAGAAGGTTATGTTCTTCCTGGGCAGGAGAATAAAGTTTGCAAATTAAACACGTCCATATATGGACTTAAGCAAGCTTCTCGCTCATGGAATAAAAGGTTTGATGAGATCATTAAAACCTACGGCTTTCATCAGAATGAAGATGAACCTTGTGTTTACCAACTCAAGGAAAACCAAGTAGTAGTATTCCTGGTCCTTTATGTTGATGACATTTTGATCATTGGCAACAATGTCAAGAAAATGACTCACATCAAGGAATGGCTTGACACTCAATTCGACATGAAAGACTTGGGTGAGGCAGCCTATGTTCTCGATATTCAGATTATCAGAAACCGGAAGAACAGATCCCTTGCCCTCTCTCAAACAACTTACATTGACAAAGTTCTAGAGAGATTTTCCATGACTAATACCAATGGGGAAAATATGCCCTCTAGACATGGTATTCGTCTATCTAAGGAATAGTGTCCTACTGATCCTCAAGAGATAGAGGACATGGCAAAAATTCCTTATGCTTCTGCAGTTGGAAGTCTAATGTATGCTATGCTATGCACTAGACCAGACATCTGCTATGCTATGCAATTGGAATCGTGAGCAGGTATCAGTCAAATCCAGGACGGGTACATTGGAATGTTGTTAAGTATAGTTTGAAATACTTAAATTGTACAAGAGATTATGTATTAGTCTACAAGGGTGGTGCTTTAAATCCCTTAGGCTATACAGACTCAGATTTCCAGGGATGTCTTGAAGACAGGAAATCTACATCTGGGATGGTGTTTACTCTTGGGGGTGGAGCAGTGGTTTGGAGAAGTGCTAAACAAACTGCGATTTCGGATTCTACCATGGAGGCAGAATACATAGCTGCGGCTGAAGCAGCTAAAGAGGTTGTCTGGCTTAGGAAGTTCTTCACCAGTCTTGGTGTAGTTCCTGGAATGGAAAAGCCTCTAGTCCTGCTTTGTGATAACAATGGAGCTATAGCCAACAGTAAGGAACCTCGGAGCCACAAGAGAAGTAAGCATATAGAAAGAAAGTATCATATTATCAGAGAATATGTGGCAAGAGGGGATGTACTGGTGGAGAAAGTGGATACGCAGGACAACTTAGCTGATCCATTCACCAAAGTCTTGGCAGTAACTTCATTCAAAAAGCACCGTCAGAATTTAGGATTAATTGAAATGTACTGATTTGTTTTATATTAGTGCAAGTGGGAGTTTGTTGGGTTTTATGCCCTAAATAAAACTCTATTTCAATATAATCCAGATTATTCAATATCAATAAAGTAACAGAAGTATTTTTCATTCATTTGTGTATGTTTTGGTTCAATTAATCAATTGTTTGTCTATTTGATTTATAAATTCATCCAAACCCCTTTCACATACTTGATCATGTTTATTGTGTTGTCAACACAGTGGAAAGTAAACATGACTATGTGAATAAAGTATTCCTAGATTTATCAGAACACTGGGTTTTACTGATATGACAATCTACAACAGAGTTTACTTGCATTTGGAGAAATGTTATGTTCTTTCCAGAACATAGGTTAAAGTAAAGCTCAGGTTGGATGCATGGAGTATGCATTTGAATGGACCGATATTGAACTTTGAAATAGATTTATGAAACTTACCGTAAATATCTATTCAATTCAATATCATAAGTTGATCCTAGATCACATGATCGAAATCCTGATATGGTTAGGCTCAATCTCGAGAGTGTTATTCGTGTTCTTTGATTTGTTAGTTAAGCCTAATTTTTTGTCAGGGCAATACATACATTTTGGGAACACGGTACTACGATTGAGTGAGAGCGCTAACATAAATATGGAATCTATAGCTTCTATCTGGCGAATAGTAAGCAAAGGGTGATTTCCTTTGAGCTTAACCAAACGAGATAAATGATTGAGTACTCATTTCACTTAGTTGAAATATCATTTATACAGGGTTAAGTGTTTTAAGGATAAAATACATTACAGGGTGTTACGGTAATTTAGTCCCTTTACAGTGTAAATCATCCATATAGAGGATCATTGATCACATTAGGATTATAACAATGGATAACTAATGATGTGTCTATATGGTGGAACATATAGAGCATTCTATATACTGAGAGTGCAATTCTGAGTTCTATGTGTGGATTCAACGAAGAATTAATAAGTCAGTGAATTTAAGTGGTAAATTTTAGATATGCTTATTGGAAGCTCGGATATATAGACCCATGGTCCCCACACTAGTTGAGATAATATTACTTGTAAGACTCATTTAATTGATTTTAATTAATCAATTATAATTCTCAAGATAGACTGTGTTTATTTTAGAATTTATCACTTATTAAGGGCAAAACAGTAAATAGAGATTTTGAAGGGCATATTTATTAATTAGAAAACTTTAATTAGTTTTATTATTAATAAAATAAATGACAATATATTATTTGATAATTAATTTTAACTATTAAATAATTAAATTTGACATTTATGTGGTTGAACAAAGGAATTGGAAGTTTTTGACAAAACAGGAAACTATCAATGCAGGAAAAGGAAAGTTGGAAAAGTGGCAAGCCTTGTTTCCACAATGCCTAGGCCGGCCACTTAAGCTTCCTTTTCTCTTTGATTTTTTCAATTTTAAATGTCAATTAATTCAATCATAGCCCTGGGTGGTCTTCTATAAATAGAAGGCAAAGGCTTCAGTTTTCAAAAACACATTCACAACATTATTCTGATAGAATTTTCTCTTTGAAAATTCTCTCTGAGCCGCCACCCTCTCTCTCTCTATTCCTTCAATGTTTCGAAATCTATAAGTGTTAGAGTAGTGCCCACACACATCAAGTAATACCTCAATCATAGTGAGGAAGGCTGTGTAGAATTCAGAAACAACAAAGAAGGACTATCGGGCTCAGATCTTGATTATACTCTGCTACAGAAAGGAATCAAGGGTTAGAGATCTGAGTGGGAGGAGACATATATTCCGCTGCACCCAATGTAAGTTTCTGATACTTTTATGTGTTTAATTTTCCATCATTTTAGAAGTTCATATTTAGGTTATTAAATCAACATACTTGTGAGTAGATCTAAGTTCCTGGTAAAATAACTTCCAACAGTTCTTTGATTTGTTAGTTAAGCCTACTTTTAGGTCAGGGTGATACGTACATTTTGGGAACACGGTAGTGCAATTGAGTGGGAGTGCTAACATAAACATGGAATCTATAGCTTCTATCTGGCGAATAGTAAGCAAAGGATGATCTCCTTCGAGCTTGACCAACCGAACATAAATGGTGGAGTACTCATTTCACATAAGCTGAAATATTATTTATACGGGGTCAAGTATTTTAAGGATAAAATACATTGTAGGGTGTAACGGTAATCTACTCCCTTTACAGTGTAGATCATTCATATAGAGGATCATTGATCAAATTAGGATTATAACAATGGATAACTAATGATGTGTCTATATGGTGGAACATATAGAGCATTCTATATAACTGAGAGTGCAATTCTAAGTTCTATGCGTGGATTCGACGAAGAATTAATAAGTTAGTGAATTTTAGTGCTAAATTCTTGATCTACTTATTGGAAGCTCGGTTATATAGACCCATGGTCCCCGAACTAGTTGAGATAATATTGCTTGTAAGACTCATGTAATTGGTTTTGATTAATCAATTATAATTCTCAAATTAGACTATGTCTATTTGTGAATTTTTTCACTAAGTAAGGGCGAAATTGTAAAGAAAGAGTTAATAGGGGCATATTTGTTAATTATGATACTTTGTATGGTTCAATTAATAAATATGATAAATGACAATATTATTTAATAATTATTTATAGTTATTAAATAGTTAGAATCGACATTTAAATGGTTGAATTAGAAAATTGGCGTTTTTGAGAAAATCAGATGCAGAAAAGGTAAAACTGCAAAATTGCAAAAAGTGAGGCCCAAATCCACTAAGCATGGCCGGCCACTTTTGTAGGCAATTTAAACTGATATTTTCATTATTTTAATGCCAAATAATTCAAACCTAACCCTAGTGGAATGCTATAAATAGATAGTGAAGGCTTCAGGAAAATTACACTTTTCTTCTGACACTTCTGATTCAGAAAAACCTGAGCCTTCTCTCTCCCTATCTGGCCGAACACTCCCTCTCTCTTTCTTCCCTCTCAAATTTTGAAATTCTTAGTGTATGAGTAGTTCCCACACACAGCAAGTGATACCTCTATCATAGCGAGGAAGATCGTGAAGAAAGACTTTCAGCAAGAAGGAGTTGCAGCATCAAAGATTCAGAGAAAGAGATCCAGGTTCAGATATTGATAATGCTCTGCTACAGAAAGGAATCAAGGGCTAGATATCTGAACGGAAGGAGTCATTATGTTGCGCTGCACCCAATGTAAGGTTTCTTTAACTTTATACGTGTTTATTTCATCGTTTTAGAAAGTTCATATTTAGGGTGTTAATAAACATACTTGTGAGTTGATCTAAGATCCTGGTAAAATAATTTCCAACACACTTTGACCAAAGTAATGGTCTTATTCTGAAGAAATTTTTCCTTCCTATCGAGAACTTGAATTGGTCGTTCCTCATAGGACAGATCTGGTTGTAGTTCTAGAGCTTCGTTACTCAAGACATGAGTCGGGTCTGACAGATACTTCCTAAGCATAAAACATATGGAATACATTATGAACAACTAATAAGGCTGGTGGTAAGGCTATCTGATACGCTACCTGCCCAACCTTCTCGAGTATCTCGAATGGCCTTATAAACCTAGGGCTTAACTTGCCCCTCTTCCCAAAGCGCCTTATACCTTTCATCAAGGAAACTCGTAGGAAGACATGTCCTCCAACCTGAAATGCAATGCCTCTGCGCTTAGAATTTGAGTAACTTTTCTGTCTGCTTTACGAAGCAAGCATTCGAGTCTTAATCTTGTCTATTGCTTCATTGGTCCGCTGAACTAACTCAAGACCCAAATACTTCCTTTCCCTAGTCTCATCCTAATGAATCAAGGAGCGACATTTCCTACTGTACAACATTTCATAGGGAGCCAGAAAATTCTATCAAAGGCAACTGTTTGCTCCATGAACCTTCAAAGTCCATGACACAGGCTCGTAATAAGTCTTCTAATATTTGTATTGTTCTCTTTGACTGCTCGTCAGTTTGAGGGTACAAAGCTAAACTAAACTTCAGCTTAGTGCCCATAGCCTTCTGAAGACTTATCTAGAACTTTGATGTAAACCTTGGATCTCTGTCCAAAACAATGGATTTCGGAGCTCACTATCTCTTTCACATACAACTCTGCATATTAATCCACTGTATAAGTTGTTTTTGCCAATAGAAAATATGTTGACTGCGTAAAACGGTTCACTATGACCCTTATTGAGTCATACATTCCTGTGGTTCTAGGTAAACCAACTACAAAGTGCATTGCAATATCATCCCACTTCCACTTAGGGAGCATCAATGGTTGTAATAACCCTACCGGTTTCTGATGTTCTACTTTGATCATCTGACAAGTTAAGCACTTTGATATGTATTCAACTACGTCTTTCTTCATTCTGCACCACCAAGTGCTGGTACATTTTGGTGGTTCCGAGATGCAATGAATAAGGCGTATTATGAGCCTCATCCAGTATTTCTTTTTTGAGCTCATTACTGTTCAAAACACAAACTCGAGTCTTGTAACGTAACATTCCATTATTCGAGATTGAGAAGTACTTAGGTCGACCTGCCAATATCTCCTCTCGAATATTAACTAGCTCAGAGTCTTCCAATTGCACTCTTCTGATTCTTTCTAACAAGTTTGATTGAAGTGTCAGGTTATGTAGTTTCTCAACTATGAACTCAATTCCAGCTTTAACCATGTCTGAAGCCAACTGAGGAGATATCATTATGGTACTAAAAACTTGCCCAGGACCTTTTCTGTTTAAAGCGTCTGCCACTACATTGGCTTTCCCGGGATGATATAAAATCTCACAGTCATAATCTTTGACTAATTCTAACCACTGTCTTTGCCTCATATTCAAATCTCTCTAAGTAAATAAATACTTGAGGCTCTTGTGGTCTGTATAAATCTCACACTTCTCCCCATATAAATAATGTCTCCATATCTTTAGGGCAAACACAACAGCAACCAATTCCATATCATGTATCAAATAACGCTACTCGTGATCCTTCAACTGTCGAGGAGCATAAGCTATAACTCTGTCAGCTTGCAGTAGGACACATCCCAGACTCTGTTTGGATGCATCACAATAAATAACAAATTTTTCTTGGTCTAATGGTTAAGCTAGAACTGGTGTCGTGATCAGCCGTTGCTTCAACTCCTGAAAATTCGTTTCACGCCTGTTAGACCATACAAAAACTATTGGTTCTTCTTAGTCAATTCCATCAATGGCATTGAATTTTTTTAGCGATAATGATTTTTTCGACAACTTTTCCGATGCCAACGACTTTTCCGGTGACTTTTTCAATAACTGTGTCTTCTTCGGTGATATAACTATTAAAAGTTTTACCAACTTTATTTATAGTCTTTTGGTTGGTTTTTCATATTTTAAACTTTAATTATTTTTTATTTTCAATTTTTTTTTATAATTTATTTATATCATACAAAATAAAATTTAAATTTAATAAATTTAGACTTCAAACTCACTTTGAGAGAGCCACCTTTAGCTAGATCACCATAAATATGAGCAACTCAAATCAAGATGACTACTCAAATTAGGCGGCCTATTAAGCATAGCCCCAGGGCGCCGCAGCCATACTACACTTAGATTCAATAAATATACTGCAATTGATTTTCCATCACAATACCATAACCTAACCAATAACCAATTAACCTCCATCAACTCAGCCACACAAGTGGATAAAAATAACGTGACATAAATGTATCTGCAAGGACAAACCCCAAATAATCATGCACCACTACCAATACCACTACCACTACACTACTACTAGTACTACTTCAACAACATGCACCAATATATCATCGCACTTCATCAACATTAATAGGCATCTCGCCGACTTAGGCGGGTGCTATCAACAACACATTGCCGCTCCAATTTCTCGTCGTGATTAGGTGTTTACAGTACGAGTTGTAATTTTGTTTTTTTTTTTTTTTTTTTCAAATCAAATTGTTTATGCAGTTTTTGTAATTTCACAAACCATATCTGTACTGCAAGATTTTAAAACCGCAGAAATTACATTGTAAAAATACAGTGTAGTATGATTTGAACAGTTTACACTATCATCATTATCATATATTATAATTAAAATTTGGTTAAATACTATTTTGGATTTTGTGTTTTGCAAAAGTTATCAATTAGACTCTTTATTTTGTTAAATAACAAAATAAATCCTATATTTTCTAAAATGCTAAAAATAGCATCTGAGCTCAATTTTCAAAAAATTTATTTTTTAATATAACCAACTTTAAGATAATTTCTAACACGAACCTATACAGAAAATGTAACTAGTTTTATCTAATATCTCTAGATCAAGCTATTATTAAATTTTATTTTGACAAAAAATCAGTTAAGGATCCTATATGTACAATTTTAAAAAATACAAGATCTATTTTGTCATTTAACAAAACAGAAGGTCCAATTGGTAATTTTTGCAAAACACATAGTTTAAAATAATATTTACCCTTAAAATTTAAAAATCAATTTAATAAAAGTTTAACAATATAAAAAAAATCTATTAAAGTTTTAATATCGTAATATATATAATAATTATCAAGTTATTATTTTACATTGTCTTTAAAAAAATAATGTAATATACACATATATTAAATATATTTATCTTTATATAAAAAAATAAAAATCATATTGTAAAAATAGGTAATTTGATAATATATAGTGTGCTGCAATTTGAATCTCAATTATTAAATTTAAAATTGCAAACTGCATCGCACCGCACGGTTTGTCAGAAAAATAAATCACAACTGCACCGCAAAGAATTTCAAAGCACATTTTTTACGCAGCGTAATACAGTAGAAGTAATTTGTGCGGTGTAAAGAACTTGATGAACATCTCTAATTACTATCCCAATACTCATGTATTTAGTAAATAAATATATTATAATAAGTTCAACTTTAGAATTGTTTTACTATTTTATGCCATTTTATTTCACACATTTAGATCAAACCAAATAACACCAAGGCTTAAAAAATAACACAAGAGTGTATTGTTATTTTTTGGCCCTTTTCCATAAAGGAATTCGCCAATAATGTACTATAAATTGTGTTAAAATATTAGGCATATACTCAAAATTTGGCACAATATTATTTTTTTAATTACACTTTTGTCATTAATTATTAATAACATATTTTATTACATATATATTATTTACAATATTTTCATTAATAATTTTTTAAATATTTAATTTATTAATTGTTGTTAATAATATTTTACTTTCTAGACCAATTTCTCTTTTAAAATATTATTGTGCATTAGAGTACAATTATTAATATTGGCTAAATATAATATTTTTTTTTTCATTTTTTGTGTTAAATTTAGGACAATAATTACATCTTACATTGGAGATGATCAGAATCAAAGAGTTTTTCATAATTTGTTTATTTTATTTTGTAAGAGCGCGTTTAGAAAGTCCTGGTGTTTGGATTTGTGTGTAATTAGAGATAATTATATAATTTAATATGTTTTCTGACTATGTAATTACACTATAACTGTGTAATTGAAGTTAATTGAGAGGTTCCAATTACATTCTCAATTCTCATAGCCTAATGAAAATTGGATATAATTATACTGTGTAATTACTAAAAACTTTCTACTTTAAATACTGACTACTAATTTTTTTTTTTTTGGTAATTACTAACTATTTTATGAAAGAAGATATAAAGTTTTTAAATACACATTATATTTTAAAATGTAATGTAATTATTAAATTATGTAACTAAATTATATTGTTACATCAAACCTACCCTTAAACATTTTATCCTAATTTATGGGAGATGTATTCATTTGGAAACTGTACTTTGAGTATAATAGAATTTTCTTAAAACCTAAACTACAAAATAAAGATTACACATAAAAGATAAAAAAATTAATTTTTCTTCTAATTTTTTTTATAATCCCTTCAATAGTAAATACTTCATCAAAATCTCTTCAGCGACTCAATCCAATTATACCATTGTTATCAATTTCAAATGAACATTTAAATTTGAACTTTAGATCTTCAATTAATTATAATAAAATGGACCAAAACTATTTATTAGATTAATGAACTTAAATGGACTATAACCACAAATTAGTTAAGCATACCACTTACCTAAACAAACTTATTACCCAAAATATAAAGAGATTCAATTACTTTTTAGAATTTGCCAAACACAATTAATAAAACCAACTCACACTGAAAAAACTTTCATGAAAAAATTGCATATTCATTATTAGTAAAAAGAAAAGCAAATAATTGCTAAAAAAATATTAAAATATAGGGACTTAATTGATAAAATTAAGTCAACTACTCATAATTTTGAAAACAATATCTTCTTTAAAGAAATAATATACGAGAGTTGTTGTGAGTGAGTGTTTTCTGGTTCCCCTTCAAATTTGATTACCCTCTCCACAAGTTATAAATTATTATTAGTGAATTGAAAATATAAAAAATTTATTATCGAAAAATATCTATATGTATAAAACTAGTTTCATGATTTGGCACATTAAATAGAACATGATGGATGTATAAAAAATGGAAATAAATATTTGTAATATTGATCATCATTAGAATTAGAAAAGACTCTTACTTATATTGGGTAACCTCATTAATTTTTTTTTCTCCTTAGACATTAACAATCTTATAAGTGATGTATTCAAATATAAAATTTTAATTGATGATGAAGAATCTTTATCACTTTGGTGGTTATTGTTTGTCCCTAAAATTCTCACCTTATATGTATCTAACAAAGTTCAAACAAAAATGTCACACTAATTAGTAATTATAATTGATAATAAAGAAAATATGTGACAAAAAAAATGAAGACAGTTATGTAATTGATTAAAGAGAGAGAGAGTACTCCTAATGTTGGGCTTCTAGCGGACTAGCTGTAACATATCTGTGAAGAATTGATAATTTAAAAGAGAAATGCTAAAGGACACTAGTGTTGCCTAGCACCCTCCTATGTGTCAATATTGTTATTGGTCCAACTAAGTATCGGGTCCCATATAATTTAATATAATAGTTTTTAGAGAATATCGCTAACCAATCGCAACGCGACATATCGAGAAGATGCTAAGCATACTAGTACCTAATAGCAATGCTCAATTTAAAAATATTCTTTAAAAAAAATCGGTTTACTACTATTTCAAAAGAAAAAAAACAACCGGATCAATTTTTTTTTTTTTTGAAAAAACAGGATCACTCTTTTTTTTGTTTGCTTAACTAAAAAAATCACTATTTCATATATACTTAAACAAAACCTTTCCGGCAATTACTTGCAATCAATTTACCAAACACTCCTTGATGACCAAAGAGTAAAACAAAAAATATTACCATTTCTTATATACACATTTAATATAGTTATTGGCAAAGCACATCGAAAAGATTTGTTGCCATTTTTTTCATTCTTAAGTTTTCGAAAAGTCATATCTTTTTTAAAGAAAAAAAAAAACAAATTAAATAAATTTAAAAATAAAAAATAAAAATTAATACACATAATAATTTAGATACATATATGTTAACTCAAAATTTGGTTAAGTATGATAATTAATACTCAAAATTAATTATATAATATATTTATTTATATCTTTCAATAATAATAATGAAATCAAAAGTTTTACGTGATTTTGTAGTTAAAATGTATATACTTCACAAGTTAGTATTATTTCTGAGTTTCTTGACGGCTGCAAACCACCGAGATTGCTTACTCAATCTTGACGGTTTTGAAAAGAATAGTCGAGATAGGATAATATTTGGTCATATATTTAACCAATCTTGACACTTAATAACCATCGAGATAAGTTATTATTTGGTGAATATTTAACCAATCTTAACAGATTTAACTGTTAAAATATCTCATACTTAGTGGTCAATTTGAACAATTTTTTTCACATTTGCCGTAATTTTTTTTAAGAGGGGAAATAATATATATTTAAAAAAAAAAACTTTAAAATCAACCATGCTCTTTACAGTACATACAAAGACAAATTACATTCTCACCATCTCCAATGAGATATGTAAAAATTGTATTATATTTGGCACAAAAAATAGTTTTGTAGTAAATTTATACTAAATTTTAGCTTTGTGCTCCAATGCACAATTGTAATATTTTGATGTAAAATTTAATATCTAATTGATGTTTCATTAAAAAATATAAAATCTCATAACTTTATAATTAATTTTATTATTATTTTAATATGTAAGACAATAAAAAATAATATAAATGTTTGAATAATTTAATGTGATAGTTAAATATACTAATAAAATAATAAAAATAATATAAATGCAAATGAAAAAGTAGTGCATTTATTGTGGTGTAAATTTTACATCATAGCAAATGTTGTGCCAAATTTAGCACAAAATTTGCTATGTGCCAAATTTATATTACTTTTTGGTACATTATTAGAGTACACTTTTTGTTAAATGAGCTATATTTTAACCTTTCACCACTTATTTACACCTCTATTAGAGATGCTATGGCATAATAAAATCTTATAAGCGAAAAACTCATAATATATCATTATGTTGGTAGATTATTCATGTATGACAGCTACAATTACAATTAGTTCAAAGTATAAAGATAACTAAGGAGGCGTTTGGTTGGAAGGAATGAAAATATAGGAATATGAATGGAAATAGGAATGGAATAAAATTTAAAATGCATAAAAAAAATTGATAAAAAAATCATTAATTTTTTTTTCTTGTTACATTGGAATGGTCATTCTTGTCTTTTTAAAATGGAATAGTCATTCCACCAAAATGGTGGAAAGAGCATTCCATTGGAATGTCATTCCAATACTTTAAAATGCAACCATGAAAATTGTTTCATTTCCATTCCATTCCATTTCATTACCTCCAACCAAACGCCACCTAAGATTATACATTCCAGCAAAACCGAAACCTAAGCTATTATGATGTTGACATATACTCAGTTAAGTAGTAATTAATCCATTCTTTACTACAGTGTTGATTTCATTTATTGTATATTTAATAATACCATGAAACTGCAGAATAAAAATTAAATCAAACTTTATGTTAGTTACTTGATGATTTAAAATTGATTAACTTCACAATAATATGTGAAGTACTAATGTGCTTCCTAAGATATTCTTTTGGGATTGTCGCCATAGTTAAGTATCAGTATAAAGTGTGTGAATTCAATCTTTATTGATAGAGAAAACGATATAAAAATATCAAACTTGTAATAATTTAACACTATAATGAAAGAAGAAAATAGAAAACTGAAACATGTAAATTATAAATAGTAAAATAAAATATGCAAAGCAACCAAAGTGATCTTAACCATTCTAGTTGTCCAGTCTCATAAAAAAACATTTCGATACCTTTCTCTATTGAGCATGTAAAGCATAGCAAAAACATGACTTTATACATGTATATACTGATATTGCAAAAGGCTTGAAAGTAAAGTGCAACAAGCATATATGTGAACTGAAAAATATCTCTTCAGAAGCCAATCTTCAACATAATTTCTCTAGGAGACCATGTTAACCCTTTTATCACACCAAAAATCTTGTCCAAATTATCACCTAAGATTGCCAATTCTCTTTACCCCTTTGGTCACGCATCATCTCATTCACTCTGCAAATCTAATGATTAGTGAATAAGAAGTTTCTAAGGAGATAAAACTTCTTGGAATAACAATGATTCCAGATGCTCGTGCTAAGATTAACTATTGACAAAGAAAAATAAATTTTTTTAAACACAAGTAATTAAATAACCTTAGAAGTCTTTAAATAAAGTAAAGGCTATATCTCCAGCCAATCTTCATGCTTGATCAAGCACCTATTGGTAAAGATACTGCTTTCCCTGCAACTCAATGGAGACGATCAATATTAGTACCAACACAACAATAATTTTTAAGGAAAATTAAATAACACATAGCAGGACAAATACTAGCAGAGACGAAAATGAACAGGAAAAAAAGAAGAAAATTTAACAATAACCTCCTTGACCGTCATAAGCACTAAAAAGAGAAGTCAAAATGTCCAATAAAGAACCAAATTGAATTCTTAATCAAGATGACCCTTTGGAAATGTATTAATATTTTGGCGTTTTGTTAAATATCTTACCCAATAAGTATCCACTTTGGGCTACAAACAGCCCAAAGCACACACAAAAATATAAAAATATCTAAATAACCAGTATTTGTCATTCATCTTAGTTAACATCTTAGTTAGTTTTTAAGCAAAAATGAAAGGCATACTCTGTTTTCTGATGTTTTTTTATTTGAAGAGCTGTTTTCTGATGTTAGGCAGTAATGATCATAAAATAATGATCACTTGAAGCAAGCATATGTAGTTTCTAAATTTGAAACACCATCACTACAAATATATACAAAGTAAGAAGAGAAACAGAACTTGGGGACCTTACCCGTTTATATATGAAGTCCATCATGTTATTATTTATAGTAAACTTAAAAACTAAGGAAACAAAGCTAGCACCCAAACATCTTTTACATTACATACCATACATATTCATAGAGAAGCTCACTAAAATAAAAAAGCATTGAACATGGTTCTTGAAGGTGTTGAATTAGAAACTATTACAGTAAAAGTAAAATTCTCAATAATCTAGAATGCTTACAGCATCTTCCATTTCATGGATGCCCTCCACCCTTGCATAGAAGACACTGTTAGACATTTATATGTATAAACTGAAATATATATGTTTAAGTATAAAGTGCGGAATTAATCAAACATATATGCACTATAATTTAAGGATCGAAATACCTCCAGCCATTGATTCTTGAGCTTCAAACCCACATAAGCTTTGATCTGCAAAGGAAATTGACTACCATGGGTAATCGGGCTTCCTCGCTCTCTCAACTCTCTTTAGATGGAATTTGCTGTTATGAACAGAATGAGTGAGGAGCTCGGGGACCGAGACCCTATATTTATAGGTGAGATACTCCATCAGTATCTGCGCCACATTAATTGTCAGAATATTTTGACAATTAATTCAGGAAATCAAATCAAGTAATGAATATAGAAATCTGACCATATATAGAATATTACGTAATTGATTTTGTCCAGATTCAATGAATATAAAATATTCATTTATCAGAAAATCAATTATTTATTTATTTCCTTAAATAGAAATTTATTTCTTTATATAGAAATAGATTTCCTTAAATAAAAAATATTCTTACATTCTCCCACTTGGTCAGCATTTAGACTAAAACATTCAAACCCAAACGTTCCTCATTATATAATAAACATACGAATCATAGCGACATGTCCTCATTATAAGTCGAGTATTATCTTCCATGTATTACGATATATTTATTATATAACAATGTACTTTATGTGGCAATGTACTTAAGTGAATAAACCCTAACCCTTATGTTTATTCAGGTCCTCTTACGATAATTTTCTCAGATGAAATTAAGGTGCACATAAATATGAGAAAATATCGAAATTAGAGTTTCATTAAATAATTTTTGGTTGTACAAATAAAAAAACTGCATATGGGTTAACTGAATCCCATCTTTACTTTATGATCCTTGAATTTGTGTTGCGGCATGCCTTTAGTCAAGGATCTATGCGATCACCCAATTCAGTTTGCGTGATTAATGACCACTTATCACGCCTTTTTATGGCTAAATACTTAATGTCGATATGCTAGCTTCGACCAGTACTCTTAGAGTTATTAGCCATAAATATTGTAGCTGAATTTATCGCAAAATTTTCTTAATGGCCTAATGAAACTGTAATTCTGAACTCTAGGCCTACTATGAAACTCTATAATACATCATACGAGATGTATCCTCAAAACAATAAATGAATCTGACTTCTATAGTGGAAATAGCAATCAAGATTCTCTACAATATAACTTACTGGTAATCTTAAGGTCGTAATAAAATATTGATTTACGTGAATCAATACAACCAGTGAAGTACGTTAGAATCTAATTGGTTAACTATATTTCCAGATGGTCAATTCATCTTAACAAAATATGTATGAATATAATTTCAGTATCTTAAAGACACCTCATCACTTTGTATGAAGAATAAAGTGGTCTTAACTTTAGTTATTCTGATACTACTTAACGATCCTGAAACAAATGTAATGCAAAGTCTTATTCAGACTTTTAGGCATACATTAGGCTTCTAAAATAGAAGCAAATGAATGTTCTTAATTTATTCTCACTCCAGATCATTTTTCAGATGCTGGTTCGAGTTGAATTTATCACACTTAAAGATAAAAGTTATATCAGATGAATAATACATAATTTTATTTAATCAGAGATGCTGTGGCTACTCTCTAATTAATTAAAATTATATATATATATTATTTATATTCCTTATCTCAAAATAATAATTTGAGATATGAATTATTTCAACTCATATAGAAAACTTTTATCATCATTTGCAAGTAACATATTGTCTACGTATAAAACAAATATTACTCCCACTAACCTTCTGGTATATAATTATTTCCATAATTCTCTTTTCAAACCTAAAGGAAAAGATGATTTAATACCAATTTGTGAGATGTTTGTTTTAATCTACAGGTAGACACTTTAAGCTTGCATATGTTCACCACTTATTAGAGGAAAATCTTTATGGCAGTCTATATACCTTCTCCTCTAGTTCACTATTTGGAATTGATTAATGAATTAAAACAAGCAACAAATGCCAAGGTCTATAATAGAATCATTTATAAAAACAAGTGAGAATGTAAATCTCCTTTGTTATTGATTCTTAGTTCAAAATGAACTTCTTAGTAATGAATATTCTTTTATATCTTTATGTTTCTCAATGTTGCCTAATGAATATTATTGGTGGAAAAAATCTATGCTTAATTAATGTTCTCCACCCCATTAGGCAACTTTACTAAAGATAAACTTTATTACTCTTTAAGATATTCATTTCTTCATTCATGGCATATTGTACTACAACTTCAATTCTTTATCATTCTATAATTTAATTTGTGTCTCAAATTAATATTGTAGTTGAACTCTTATTGTACAAAATGTAATCACTAGAAAACATTGATCTTACTGTTCTAATAAGTCATCTTAAGGATGGACCAACAAACTCTTAAAAGAGCAAATGGTTCAATAACATGTTATTTTAGAAATTGTAAGCAATTACTAAATAACATAACTTATTAGAATTTTACCAATGACTTGTATATTATTAATGATTAGTTATGAATTCTCAATAACCATTAATCTTAAGGGATGTTGTGAATCATAATTAATCTAACACTTGAGGTGGAAGTTTGAGAAAATATGAATGATCTTTCTCGGAAACTAGGTTCCTAGATTGATCACTCCCACTGATCAAGTCAATTCTTAATTCCACAATTCTAGTGTTGTGAGATGGATAATAAAATATGTAACCCTTAAACCTTATAGCTTTTCAAATGAAATATGCTCATTTATGGTTTAGGGCCCAGATCTTTTCTTTGACAATTGTACTCTAACTATATATGGGTATTTATAAAATGTGTACATGTCATCAAGTCGGTTTTCAACCTTATCACAACTCAAAATATGTTTGAGAAACAACTTTGGTTAGAACACGATTCGATATGTACACCCCATTGTTGAGTATCAATAGACAAAGATTTAGGAAAGATTGGAGTTTGCTATGTAGGCTCCACCCCATGTCCAAAAAATGCTTAGTTTCTTAAATCTGTTACACACTATAATTTGGGTGTACCAAGCATATGTATCGGGCAATGAACCCATGCTTTTAAAGAAACTTTACAAATACACTGGGAGTTTATCCATACTCACGAATTTTGATGTAGTATTCTCCATTTTATATTTGATCTCACTATCTTAATATGCAAAATGCACCATTTCTCTACTTAAGATTTAAATGTCTTTGAAACATATAAATCCATACTTTTGTAAAAAAATTATTTATGTGAGTAATCGTTAAAAAAGAGATGCAAAATTTGAGTCCATGTCTTCAAAATTAATTGACTTGTATGATTTCTAATATGATAGAATTCTAGTATGCACCGATTTTGACTTGTTGGAATACATATTCTTGATGAAATTCACACAAGTTCTAAATAAAGTTAGTAAAATCAAGTGTAATGAAGATCCCCACCATTTACTAACATTTATTCTATTTATGGAGATATGTTCCATAATTTTTGGTGCTATAATGTAGAAGAATTCTTATTAATAACACATTTCTTATTGTCAGATTGAACTTGCATATCTTTATGAGTGACATCATTTGTAGTAAAGACCTCTAAATGTGTCTAAATCAAGTTTCAATAGAATCTTGGAACATAAAGATCTTTGCCAATTTTAAAACAAAGCCACTACTATATTGCTTGTTCCTTAAACTTCTAAATGTGAGAAGTTATCTTGTCTATGGATAAGATTTGCTCACAGTTACTGACTTTCTTAGGTTTATTTGTAAACCTTGCAAGAAATTATGAATGTGGAATAACAATCTAAAATAATCCACTATGTGTTAATAATCACATTAACTATATTAGAATGAATTCATACACAATAAATTAAAATTTATTGGTGATAATAAAGTGAGATTTATTTTTCTTAATTATACAGTAAAAACTGTATATGCTAGATGAAGTTATCAGAATAAATTTTGAAAATTTCTACTGTTATGGAAGAAATTTTCTACTAGTATGGAAGAAATTTATGAATAGTGATGTAATAAAATTACATATATAGTTTTGAGGTTTAAATGAATCATGTTTTTACCAATGAATAAACATGCTTAAATATGAAATCTTATTAAACAAAAATTGCATGTGGGCTAAATTTTTAATTTAATAAGATTAGATTTAGATGTAGATTATGATAGATTTACACAATTTATGAAAAACTTAAAGTTTAATATTTCTATCTTAATGAAAGGTATGAAACACTTAATTATTTATAAATGTTTCAAAATTTTATACTTTATGATAAAATTATTAAATTAAATCTACATAATTTCCTGTGGGATAAATTAAGAGAATTTAATTTAACATATTAATCATGTGAATATAATAAAATCCCTGTAGGGTAAGATTATTATGTTCACATAATTCATGTCCATTATGTGATCTTAATCCACTTAATATATATAATTTTATATAATTAAGGATGCTGTGGCTACTCCCTAATTATTTAAAATTATGTGGTTCACTAGACACCAAAGTATAAACTGAAGATTAAAATTTTACTAAATCCAAAATTGCCTGTGGGCTAAATTTTAAATTTAATAAAATTAGATGAACTTTATGATAGATTTAATTAAACAATTAGTTTTGGAAAATGAAGGTTTATTATCTATCTTTAATTAAATTTGTGATAACACTATTAAATTAAATCCCCATAACTCCCTGTGGGGTAAATTAAGAGAATTTAATTTAACATATTATCCTAATTAATTATACAAATATAATAAAATCCCTGTGGGGTAAAATTATTATACCTATATAATTAATTACAAGTTATGTCCATTAAGGTGAATTTTAATTAACATATAATTTTATACAAATAAGGATGCTGTGGCTACTCCCTAATTATATAAAATTATATTTTCACTTTGACATTAGGTATTGGGCTCTACCTAAAAGTAATTTCGTTATTAACATAGTAGACAATCACTGAGATTAGTGCTCCTAGTGTGGTCGTCCGAAGATCATTAAAAACCGTTCTAGATATGAGCATTTGTCCCAAGTTCATGTTTTCTTATGTCAAACCACAAAATTACTTACATTTCATTCATATTTTATTCATTTTAGGAAGTTTTATGAATATTTTATGAAGTTTTATGAAACTTAATGTGCTATATAAAATATTCAACCTATCTTAATGTTTGAATATTTCTAAATATATCTAGCACTATAAAAGGAATTTATGTATAGCATTTAAATCATACAAATCTAAATTAATTGCATTAAACATAAATTTGCCAAATCAATACAAATTAATACAATTATTGTATGATAATAAATTAAATGCTTAATTCCATAATATATAATTAATTATGCATTTATGACCATATAATATCTTAAATATTTATACTAATAATTAATTTGTATAAATAAGGTAATTATACAAATTAGTACAATTAATTATATGGAATGAATTAAATGCAAAATTAAAGACTATACTTAATGGCAGATTTTTCAAATTTTATTAATTTAAACAATAAATTACATAAATTTGGTAATAAATAATTAAATGCACAATTATACAAATTGCACAATTATTACATGCCTAAATAAATCATGTAATTAATTACCATATTAAAACAAATTTCCATTTTCAGTTTATACTAAATAACATATTAATTCTAAAAATATGTATTAAATTAAAAAAGGAAATTAATGAATGTAATTTATTGACTAAATTAACAATAGGAGAATAATTTATATTTCCAAATAAATAAAAATTATATAAAAAAAAAAATCGAAATTTTTTCCCTTATTTTTTTTTTTTTTTTGAAAAATACACTGCCATAAAATTTCCTTAAACTTCCAAAAATCATGAAATCAATTCCAAATGAATCTAAATGCAAAAATTAAGACATTCATATAGATTTTATGCATCGAAAATACATAAAACAAAGACTTTAAAAATCACCAAAATTTTCTGAAAAATAATTTTGAGATTTCTTTGTTTTTTCAAAGTGGATTTTCATGCTTAGAACAATCTATATTAATATATGAATGTATTAATACATATACAATATATATACATATATATACAGAAAAATAAAATACTGTATGTATATATATAAACATGAAATGTATATATGTATATATTTGTATATAGCATTTAGATATATAAATAATATATATATATATATACAACATATATACGTAATGAAATGAAGAAAATATATATATATATATGAATATATATATATATGAACTGAATGAATAAACAAGTATATATGTATGAAAATATATATGTGTATATATAATTGAGATTGAATGAATATGAATATATAAATATATACACAAACGAAAATAAATATATATATCAACACTGAATTAAATATATATATAAACACTGTATATACGAGTATATATATATATATGAAACTCAAACTAAAATCAGGCAGAGATAAAAACCGCTCTGATACCAACTGTTAGACATTTATATGTATAAACTGAAATATATATGTTTAAGTATAAAGTGCGGAATTAATCAAACATATATGCACTATAATTTAAGGATCGAAATACCTCCAGCCATTGATTCTTGAGCTTCAAACCCACATAAGCTTTCGATACGCAAAGGAAATTGACTACCATGGGTAATCGGGCTTCCTCGCTCTCTCAACTCTCTTTAGATGGAATTTGCTGTTATGAACAGAATGAGTGAGGAGCTCGGGGACCGAGACCCTATATTTATAGGTGAGATACTCCATCAGTATCTGCGCCACATTAATTGTCAGAATATTTTGACAATTAATTCAGGAAATCAAATCAGGTAATGAATATAGAAATCTGACCATATATAGAATATTACGTAATTGATTTTGTCCAGATTCAATGAATATAAAATATTCATTTATCAGAAAATCAATTATTTATTTATTTCCTTAAATAGAAATTTATTTCTTTATATAGAAATAGATTTCCTTAAATAAAAAATATTCTTACAGACACCCCATATCAAAGTCTTTCATTCTCTCCATAACTAAGAACACTATCAAAGCAAACAAGTCAAATCATAATATAAAAACAACCAATCGTAATAAACAACCAACATAACATATTCAAATTTTCACAACTTATCACCAAATCTTTTTTTTAGATCCCAGTTATAAAAAACCAAACTACATAGATTACCAAAAACTTCAAGTTTAATTGCCAATAAAATTCAAAAGCAAATAAATTTCAGTAAAATAATTTTTTTGAAAAAGAAAAAAAACAACAGGAGATTCAAAAAGAAAGCTTTTTCATCTAAATTTACCAGTAAACCAAAAAAAAAAATGAATTTAAAAGAAAAATAATGCATGAGTTGGATTAGTTAGGGTTCTTGATAAGACTCACTGAGATGAGTTTAGCAGCAATCCGCACAATCTGGTTAGAGAGAAACAGATATAATAATAAAAAATAGGGAATATATACCTTATATTTTATTAAAATATTTGTTTGGTAAATAATACTTAATTGGAACTTTATATTATGAAAATTAGTTAAAATTGGTACCTTTTGTTTCAATTTGATCAATAGTTATTTTTGTATGACCATATTACCCTTTTTCATGAGTTGATTTTCTTATTATTTGTAATGATTTTTTTAGAATAATAAAATTAGTACTTTAATAATAAACTTAACCACTTTCTTAGTATTATTTTTCCATTTACATATATATTTTCAATTTATGGTATTGGCATTTTGCTCTTAGGATTTACCTCATCTTCATTCTTTTGCTCTTTTATAACATATGTGACGAGCCTCATCACTATCATCGTAATCCCCAAATAATGTCTCTATATTAGGCTTATCAAAACACTTCTCAATGTTAGAATCGTCTTCATCATCGGTTGAACTATCACTCCTCCCTCTTCTCCATTCCCAATCACTATCAGAGTGGGACTCAACAATTGATCATTTAGTGTGGGTACATCTAGTGTGACTTGTGTTTCATCTAGTATGTTTGCATCTTCAAATTCTGCAAGTGTATCTTCATTGATGGTATTAGGAAATATCAAATGAAAATGGTATAGAAATTTGACCAACTTTCTTATGCAGACGTTGTTTCATGGGCCCACCACTATTAGGTCCTTTAAGATCAATCATATTTATCTGTTTACTGCATAATTTAATATCGTTTTTAGTATATCTACTTTTTTAGTAAGTAGCTCAAAAAAAATAATAATTAAAGAAAGAAAAAAAAAAAACTTCATGACTTGTTAATTTTCATTTGTACACGCGTTAATTTTGAGTTATTCACTCATATATATATATATACATAATATTAAGTTAAAGTTAAATAAAAATTTATATGCTAGTTTTACAAATTTAAATAACAATTTTATTTTTGTTACAAGAAAAAATATAATAAAAGTTTTTAATTACTTTCAACTTTTTGAAGGGAGATGGTACTTTTGCTCTCTCTATTGATGATATCTAAAAGAAGTGGTTCTTTTAGATCAAACAAAACAACCTTGTATCATCTTTCCATGTTTTCTCTTCTATGTTGAAGACGACCTCTCATGTCCTCTTGGCTTGTGGCTTGTAGAAAACGATACCACTTCTTTTATATTTAGTCTTATATTTTAATAGATTTATTACTTTTATTTTCTTTCTTTTGATAAATGACATTTAATAAAAAAGAAAAAGAAAACAGTAATTCATAAAAGGACAATCTAGTCATAATAATAAAAAAAATTCATCAAATTTTAACAAAAGGTACCATTTTTGACTTTTTTTATAATAGAGGATACCGACTAAGTATTATTAATAATAAAAGGTACTAAAGTGACATTTTAATAAAAGACAGGGTACCTAAAGAGTCTGGACCCTAATAAATAAACTAAAATGACTGCCATTTTTGGATTTGTTGAGGGAGTGCCATTTTCAGATTTGTTGAGGGAGATATTAGGGCTAAGAAGAGGCTACTGCTACCGGCGAGGATAGCTGGCGAAGAAGGAGCCCGCTGAAGAAGAAGAAGAATCGAATGAGGATTTAGATGAAAATCGTAGAGAATGAAGAAAGAAACGCAGAGAAGAGAAGAAGGAGGCGTGCATGTGGATTGAACATCGGCGGTAACTTTTTATTTTGAATAATTAGCAATTATAATTCTACTTGTTAAAAATTCTTCGAAAACTTTTATATTCATAAAAATTTAAATCCATATGTATTTGTAAATTAGTAATTTTTTAAAAAAGATTCACTGTTATTATAATCAACAATCATTTATAATAACAGAGAAAATAGAATAAGAAATTTCTCCCATCCAACAAATGTCAATATTCAACTCAAGAACATATTTTTGCTAAATCATGAGCAGTTTGGGTAACATTTCTCTTGACATAAAAAATAACAATGCCAGGGAAAGAGAATAGTAAACAACAGATATTAAAGATTAAATCAAAAAAACTAGATAAGTCTAAAGATTCATAATTTCAAAATGTTGAGACATGAAGGGCATCTGTTTCCACATGAGTAATTTGTAGTGAAAGTTGAGAGATCCAATTAAGTGCATAGAAGAGAGCTTTTACCTCCATTTCATCTGATTTGAAGCAGCCTTGAACTGGTTTCAACATAAGCGCAATGAGTTGGCCATTATGGTTCCTAACAATGGCACCAACTCCCAAAACCTTTGAAAGAGGAGTTATCGTTGCATCAACATTTAGTTTCAGTCCATGCAAATCGGGCGGCTTCCAAGGGATCCCTTCAGTTGGTAGATTAATATTGGTCGAAGAAGTAGTAGGTTCAATAACAAGGTTGGGATGGTTTTTAGCTTTTTGATAATTCTCCATGTAGTTCCTAGCATAAGAAGCTAGAGCATAACCATCACGCTTTGTTTCACTATGAATTATTTTATTTCGGTGAGTCCAAATCACCCACATAACGCATATAACCATTTCTAATTCTTGTTGGCTGAGTAATGTTGAAAGATGAAAAAAATATTCACCATTAACCATACAACGTGCCTTCCCGAAATCAATTGGAAAGTTGAATTGTCTCCATACAGCTTTAGCATGTCTACAATGGAACAATGCATGGCCTATCGACTCCTACGCTTGTGAACATAAAGAACAAGCTGCAGAACTGAGTTTTTTCCTTTAAAAAGAGCAACAGCCGCAGGGAGAAAGTTATGTATTATACGCCACGCAAAAGTCTTAATATTTGGTGGCAATTTCAGATTCCGAAAAAATTTCCACCACTCTTTATGGGAGCTTAAGAATGACTCTTTCTCAGCATCTTCTAAGTCAGTAGCTAGGTGGAATTCTGATTTTACTGTGAACGCTCCAGCTGTAGTATGGTTCCATATAAGTCGATCTGAACCCAGGAAAAAAATAAGAGGTATTGAAAGAATTCGGTCAATGCCAATTTCCTTAAAGTGAGCTTTTATCAAGGATGTATTCCATTCTCTTGTCTCTGTTATGTAGTATGAAATAGGAAGAGAGGATGGTCCTAAATAGGAGAGAGGCTGAAATTGTCTATGGCCAGGTATCCATGGTTCCAACCCAGCATTAGTATGTAACCCATTCCCCACTTTATATTGAAGCCCTTTGAGAAGTAACTGACGACCCCAACAAATTTCTTGCCAAGTTAGAGATGGAGAATGACCAATGTTTGATTCCAAAAAAGATGTATTTGAAAAGTACTTGTGTTGTAGTAAATGACTGAGAAGGGAATTGGGCATTTCAAAGATACGCCATGCTTATTTAGCCAATAACGCTTGATTAAAATGCACAAAAGAATTTTTGTTTGAACCCTACTAAAAATTAGCCATCATAGACTCAAGTTGGCTACAGAATTTTTTAGGCATTTTGAAGCAACTCATTACATACGTAGGTATGGATTGGACCACTGCTTTCTAAAGAACCTCCTTCCCTCCTATAGAAAAGAGTTTTTCCTTCCAAGCATTAAGCAATTTCTAAATTCGATCCTTTATAGAGTTGAACATTTATTTTTCATCTCTTCTAGAGTAAGCAGGGAGCCCAAAATATCTTTCGTGATAATCACTTATAGGCATGTTCAAGGTTTGATGGAAAAATTGTTGAGTTGCGGCTGTTGTGTTTGGCAAGAAAGACATAACCAATTTTTAGGTGTTAAGGAGCTGACCAGAAGCTCAGTTGTAAGTATTAAGAACATGATGTATAGCTAAGGCTAGTGTGTTAGTGGCATGGCAAAACAAGAGACTATCTTCTGCAAATAATAAATGTCAGATTGGTGGGGCATGCCGTGTGAGACGAAGACCTTCGAGATTACCAATTGATTCCTCATGATTCAACAAGCGAGATAAGCCTTCAAAACATATAAAAAATAAATAGGGGACAAAGGATCCCCCTGTTGAAGTCCTCTCCTTAGTATGACGTTCCCAACTATTTCACTATTTAAAGAAAAGGAAAAACTTGTTGAAGAAAGGCATTTCATGATGAGAGACATCCAACGTTCATCATAACCCATCTTACCCATCACAGCTTCAATATAGCTCCACTCGATACGATCGAAAGCCTTACTCATATCTAACTTGAGTGCAGATTAACCCTTCCTTTCCTTGAGTTTTATGTTTGAGATGGTGGACTAACTCAAAAGCTATCAAGATGTTATCTGTGATTATACAGTTAGATAGAAATGCACTTTGAGTTTTTGAGATAAGAAAAGGAAGAACATCTTTGAACCTAAAAACCAACACTTTCAAGATGAGTTTGTAAATGATGATGCACAAAGTAATCATCCTGTAGTCACTCTGTAACGTCCCCGCTTCAAGCCTCCATTGGGCCCTCTTCAACTTTGTAGTCCCATACTTACACAGTCTCAGAATCATCCCACTTGACCTTCCCCGGGCGACGTGGGATTGCATAGCTTACCTGGTATTTCCCCTTACAGATCTCGAGACTACTGACTGTCACAATCACCCCCCTTACGGGGTTCGATGTCCTCGTCGACCACACTTCCGGCTGGGTCAAGGCTCTGATACCATTTGTAACGTCCTCGCTTAAAGCCTCTATTGGGCCCTTACACCCACAGAATAATGGCTCTTATACACGAGTACGCCACTCTGGCTGCTTCCTGGATTGATGACTGACCCTACATACCAACACGAGTGTTTCCAGCATGCTTTGTCCTCACTCGCACGCTTCCTAGGAAAACTTCCCAGGAGGTCACCCATCCTGAAATTGCCCCAAGTCAAGCACGCTTAATTGTGGAGTTCTTTCATGATGGGCTACCAAAAACAAGATGCACCTTGTCGATATAGGTAGTACCAATCAATCCATTTAAGCCCTCTTCAACTGTGTAGTCTCATACCTACACAGTCTCAGAATCATCCCACTTGACCTTCCCTAGGCGATGTGGGATTGCACAGCTTACCTGATATTTCTCCTTACGGATCACGAGACTACTGACTGTCACAATCACCCCCCTTACGGGGTCCGACGTCCTCATCGACCACACTTCCAGCTAGGTCCAGGCTCTGATACCATTTGTAATGTCCCCGCTTCAAGCCTCCATTGGGCCCTCTTCAACTGTGTAGTCCCATACCTACACAGTCTCAGAATCATCCCACTTGACCTTCCTCAGGTGATGTGGGATTGCACAGATAACCCGGTATTTCCCTGACCCAGCCGAAAGTGTGGTCGACGAGGACGTCGAACCCCGTAAGGGGGGGGGGTAATTGTGACAGTCAGTAGTCTCGTGATCCGTAAGAGGAAATACCGGGTAAGCTGTGCAATCCCACATCGCCTGAGGAAGGTCAAGTGGGATGATTTTGAGACTGTGTAGGTATGGGACTACATAGTTGAAGAGAGCTTAAATGGATTGATTGTGTAAAGATCGCTTAGTTTAATTTGGAAATTAGCAGTTAATTATGTTTAATTATGAAAATTATTTATAGATATTTAAGTAATTATTTATGCTGTTATTATTGAATTCTGAAATGCATTTTATGTCATATAGTAAATTTCATAAGTTTGCATTTTCGGTGCCCGGTAACATGGAACTCGGTGTTTGGCCCAGTAAAATCACAACTTAGTATGCTAGTATTGTGGGATAGTTATTTAGACATTGGGAATGTCGGGATTGGTCGGGAATTTAGAATTTCCCAAAAATACCCTTTAGTACCCCTTTATGTTATTTTAGTGTGGAGGGGCAAAATGATCTTTTTGCCCCAATGTTATTTTGTCCTTTAGTGGACTTTATTTTAAGTTAATAAGTTGTTTCTATGTGATTAATATGCTGATTATTAGTTGTAGCTTTATTATTTCTTCATTTTATCAAAAATCAAAGAAAAGCAAAATTTCATCTTTTTCATTCAAGCTCTCTCTCTCTCTCTCTCTCTCTCTCTCTCTCTCTCTCTCTCTCTCTCTCTCTCTCTCTCTCTCTCTCTCTCTCTCTCTCTCTCTCTCTCTCTCTCTCTCTCTCTCTCTCTCTCTCTCTCTCTCTCTCTCTCTCTCTCTCTCTCTCTCTCTCTCTCTCTCTCTCTCTCTCTCTCTCTTTCATTCGGCCGTGCTTGGGAGCTGCTAGGGCTGTGTTTCTTTACTTAATTCAAGTGATTTCCATCAAGTTTAGAGTAATTCTAGTGGAGGTAATCCTTGTTCTAGCTTCTCTTTTAGTTTCTTGAAATTTTAGAAAAAATTGAGTATTGCATGCTAGTTTTTGGGGTTGTTGCTACTGTTAGTTGTTGTTGTTGTTTTTGTGATTAAGATGCTGAATTAAGTGAGTTAGATAGGTTGAAATGCATGCTAGTTACCCTTGTTCTAGTTTGAGAATTTTTGGTTCAAAAGCTATGGTTTTTCAAAGTGAAAATGTGAGTTTTGTTGCTGTGTTTGTTGGGGTCGATTTTCTGTGTTTTCGGCAGTGTCTATATGCATGATTATGTAGTTTTAATCAAGTTTTGATGCATGTTTATTAGATTTAACTAACTTTGAGTTTTGAACTCAAAGCTTGGAGCTTTAATGGTGGATTTTGATTTTATGCATGAAGCTTTGTTTTATTGCCTTAGAAATGTTTATTGGGGTCTAATTAACAGGTCTGGAAAGTTTGGTTGAGTTTGGAAACGTTTTGGTTAGATATTTTTTTTTTGTTGGTTTTCTGAGTAAAACCGGTTACCCAGATTTTACAGTAGGGTGTGAAACCGGTTTTTCTCAACTTGTCGTTTCGTGCTAGTTTCAAGTTTCCAAGCAGTTTGTTTCCTGCTAGTTTGGGGTATTTTTGTATTAAGTTACAGTAGGTTAAGAGTAGTTTTTAAAACCTTTTTCCCGGTTGTGATTTAGCGTGTCACTTATCGGTGTTGTGATTGTTACGGTTTAGGAGCCTGTAATTCGCCGAGCAGATCATTCCACTCAGGTTGACCGGCACACCTGAATTCGGAATTGAGGTAAGATTAGTATAACAGTATGCATATGTATTACATGTTTAGCGTGCATGTTAGGAAGCCTGTTAGATTACATTAGATATGTATGTTGGCTTCGTACCATCCGACCAAATCACATCGGTTAGGCTAGAGTATGACTAGCAACTGGAGTATGACCAGTGTACCGAGTATAGGCTGATTCTAGGGTTGGTGGTATTGTGCTATTTGACCGTATCACATCGGTTAGGCTAGAGTATGACTAGCAGCTGGAGTATGACCAGTGAACCGAGTATAGGCTGATACTGTAACACATCGGTACAGGCTAGAGTATGACTAGCAGCTGGAGTATGACCAGTGTACCGAGTATAGGCTATTACTTGTCAATAGTACTGTCGTAAGAACATTCGGGACTCTGTATCGTGTGGGACACGGCAGTTAGGGTTATGGTCAGGGGTATGGGCGTCTGATCATAACCCGGGATTTATGTATGTTTTATGATTTATGCTTTTCTTACTGAGTCTGTCGACTCACAGAACTATGTTTATGTGTAGGTAAGGGCAAGGCCAAGGCTGAGGAACCGTGAGGACGAGCCGGTGAAGATTGTACATGTCGGGGCGGTTAGGCCTGGAGCGTTCGATCCTCGGGACAACAGTGCTTTTGTAATTAGTCGCTAGGCGACAAATATTTTGTATTAGTCAGTAAAATTTTGTAAAGTATTTGATAAATGGAATCCCGAGTATTTTGTATGAAATATTTTTTATAAGTTTAATTAAAAAGCAAAAATTTTAATTAATCACGATTTCCATAAACCTCGTTGATTAGCAACGAGCTGCACAGTATGTTTAAAAAATCACGTAATACGCCTATGCTAGTTATGGTGTTACAATTTGGTATCAGAGCCGCCAGGTTGTCTTCCGAAGATCGTCACGACATGTACAATCATCATCAGCAGTTAGCTCGTTCTATGGTTCAGTAAGCTTTTATTACTTTAGTAGTTTATTAATTATTATGAAATAAGAAAAGCCCAATGGGAAGCATGTTAGTAGCCTGATAGTAGAATAGGCGCATGTTTTTAATTTCCAAATTAAGCGGCATTAGTAAGCTCCTGTTGATCATGACGTGATGTGCCAACTCTTGGTTTCGCATGCTGTTCAGACTAGATGGACGCCAGGCAGAACACCAGGAGTCAGGGCAACTTGGTCGGGTCAAATCAGGGTCAAGGAGCTGAATTTACCCCGCATGTTAGGGGCCGTGGTAGAGGTCCCAGGGGCAGGGCCCGTGGTCGGGGTAATGTTAACCCACCACAGGCTGCCCAGGCTACTCAAGCCAATCAGGAAGCCCATAATTGGGAAACTAGGTTTGCTGAAATGAAAGCCAGAATTGAGGAACAAGATCATGAGATTCAGAGATTGAGGCAGCAGGGTGCTCTTGCAGTGCCGGTGCCAAAAGTTCCAGTGGCACCTACCCCTGTTGCTCAGGCTGAGATAGTGGTAGCGGCGAACAGAATGGAACCCTTGTATGAAAGGTTCCGGAAGCAGGCATCTCTAGTTTTTTTGGGAGGTCCGGATGTCATGAAAGTAGAACAGTGGCTGACGGTGATTACAAGAATATTGAACTTTATGGGTGTCACTGGGAATGACAGGGTGGTGTGTGCCACCTTTCAGTTTCAAGAGGATGCTCTTGTTTGGTGGGACATGGTATACCAGATTCACGATATCACAACTATGACCTGGGAAAGGTTCCAGGAGCTCTTCAACGTGAAATACTATAATGAGGTCGTTAGAAGTGCCAAGAGAAAAGAGTTCGCACACCTGACCCAGAGAGGAATATGAGTGTGACGGAATACACTACCCAGTTTGATCGGTTGGCAAGGTTGGCCTCGGGAATCGTGCCAACCGATTTCAGTAAGAAGGAAAAATATCTTGATGGACTTAATGTAAAGATCAAGCATGATCTTATGATCACCACAGACGACAAGACCACCTATGCTGAGATGGTGGAGAAAGCACTGCGAGCTGAGGGCGCAGTTGGATGTATGTCGGAGTCGGTTAGGACTCCAGTGAGTGGCGGGGCTCCTACCCCTCCTACATCAGGCTTCAGCAGGGGAGGTAGTGGTTTGGCCATGGACTAGAAGAGGAAAACATCCGCTGCATCCGGTGGCTCGGGGTAGAACAAGAGGTTCTGAGGGAACCAGAGTAGAGGCAGTCGTCAGGGTGGTGCGGAGACCCGGATTTCTTAGCCCGAGTGCCCCAGTTGTAAAAGGCACCATCTGGGTGAGTGGAGAGGTCAGGGATGCTTTCAGTGTGGCATGCCCGGACACTACAAGAGGGACTGTCCCCAGCTCAAATCAGAGGCACCAAGGGCTCCGGCGAGACCCACTCCAGCTAGGGTGTTCGCCATTACGCAGGCTGATGCTGAAGCCAGCCCCTCAGTTGTAACAGGTCATCTCTCAGTTAATAACTCATTTTACTCAGTGCTGTTTAATTCTGGGGCCACACATTCTTATGTGGCAGCCATAATCTTTAGTAAATTGGATAGACCGTGTGATAGTTATGAATCAGGGTTTGGAACCCTTTTACCTGGCGGAGAGCTAGTCATCTCCAAAAGGTGGATTAGGTCTATGCCGATCAGAATAGATGGTAGAGAGTTAAGTGCTGACTTGATAGAGATGAGCTTAGTAGATTTTGATATTATTCTAGGAATGGATTTCCTATCTAAATACTCGGCCAGTATTGACTGGAAGAGGAAGATGGTGATCTTCTAACCGGAAAGTGAGGAACCATTTGTATTTGTTGGTTCGGTTCGGGGATCTCGGATTCCGGTGATTTCGGCCATGTCAGCTAGGGAGTTATTGCATGGTGGTTTTTTAGGGTTTCTGGTCGTGGTGATGGACACCACTCGGCCAGATACCATTCGGCCAGAGGACATCAAGGTGGTTCGGGAATTTCTAGATGTTTTCCCCGAAGAACTTCCAGGTTTACCACCTCAGCGGGAGATTGATTTTATTATAGATTTGGCACCCGGAGTGGAACCGGTTTCCAAGGCTCCGTATAGAATGGATCCAGCTGAGCTTAAAGAATTAAAGATTCAGCTTCAAGGGTTACTTGACATAGGGTTTATTCGGCCTAGTGTGTTAGCCTGGGGAGCTCCGGTTTTATTCGTCAAGAAGAAAGATGGAACTATGAGGATGTGCATCGATTATCGGGAATTAAACAAGCTAACAGTGAAGAATAAATATCCACTACCTAGGATCGATGATCTTTTTGATCAACTTCAGGGGAAGACGGTCTTTTCCAAGATTGATCTCCGATCGGGGTATCATCAGTTGAAAATCCGAGAGGAGGACATTCCGAAGACGGCTTTCCGTACTAGGTATGGACATTACGAATTCTTGGTTATGTCGTTTGGACTAACCAATGCTCCTGCAGCATTTATGGATTTGATGAATAGAGTATTCAAGGATTTCCTCGATATCTGTGTTATTTTGTTTATCGACGACATCCTTGTGTACTCTCAATCAGAAGAGGAGCATGAGTTACATCTTCAGATGGTTTTGCAACGGCTTCGGGAACACAAGCTTTATGCCAAATTCAAGAAATGTGAATTTTGGCTATCTCAGGTGTCTTTCCTAGGGCACATTGTTAGCAAAGACGGGATCAAGGTGGATCCCGGGAAAATAGAATCCGTCAGGGATTTGCCAAGACCGAAGACAGTGACGGAAGTTAGAAGCTTCTTGGGTTTAGCCGGATATTATCGTAGGTTCGTGGAGGGGTTTTCTAAGATTTCAAGACCCTTAACCGAACTTACAAAGAAGAATCAGTGGTTTGTGTGGTCAGACAAGTGCGAAGCTAGCTTTCAAGAGCTGAAACAGAGGTTGATTACGGCTCCAGTGCTAGCTTTGCCTTCAGACAAAGAGAAATTTGTAGTTTATTGCGATGCATCCAGACAGGGTCTGGGGTGTGTACTGATGCAAGCTAATCGGGTTATCGCTTATGCCTCCCGTCAGTTAAAGGATTACAAACAACGATACCCGACTCATGACCTAGAGTTGGCCGCGGTAGTTTTTGCATTAAAGATCTGGCGGCACTACCTTTATGGAGAAAGGTGTGAAATTTATACCGACCATAAAAGTCTCAAATATTTCTTTACTCAGAAAGATTTGAATATGAGACAGAGGCGTTGGTTGGAGTTAGTGAAAGATTACGACTGTGAGATTCTCTATCACCCTAGGAAGGCCAATGTAGTGGTCGATGCCCTGAGCAGGAAGGGTCCCGGGCAGGTAGCTATCATGATTCAGATCTCACCTCAGTTAGCAGAGGACATGGTTAGATCCAGCATTGAGTTTGTGGTAGGCCAGCTTCACAACTTGACGCTGCAATCTGATCTGTTGGAAAGAATTAAAGCCGCTCAGATGACTGATCCAGAGTTAGTAAAAATGAGAGATGAGGTTTCGGCTGGTCAAGCCAGGGATTTTTCAGTGTCAGACAACGGGATGCTTCTGTATAAAGCTAGGGTTTGTGTTCCGAGTAGTGTGGAACTCAGGAATGAGATCTTTGAAGAGGCTCATTCTACCCCTTATTCTCTGCATCCCGGCACCACCAAGATGTACCAGGATCTTAAACCGTAATTCTGGTGGAGCGGTATGAAGAAGAATTTGGTAGAATTTGTATCGAGATGCCTCACCTGTCAGCAGATTAAGGCTGAACATCAGAGACCATAAGGGTTGTTGCAGCCTTTAACCCTACCTGAATGAAAGTGGGAGGATATTACAATGGATTTCGTGGTTGGGTTACCTAGAACCACGGGTTTATTCGATTCCATCTGGTTTGTGGTGGATCGATTCACGAAGTCTGCTCATTTTCTGCCTGTTAGAACAACCTATTTAGTGGATCAGTTGGCAGAATTGTACGTTAAAGAAATTGTAAGACTTCACGGGGTACCGAAGTCTATAGTTTCAGATAGAGATCCAAAGTTCACCTCTAAGTTTTGGCAGAGTTTGCAACGGGCAATGGGTACAAAAATTAAATTCAGTACATCATTCCATCCTCAGACAGATGGGCAGTCCGAGAGGACGATTCAGATATTGGAGGATATGTTACGAGCCTGTGTTATGGATTTTGAAGGCTCTTGGAGTAAATATCTACCGTTAATAGAATTTTCATACAACAACAATTATCAGAGTACGATAGGGATGGCTCCCTATGAACTGTTATACGGTAGGAAGTGTAGATCTCCCATCCACTGGGATGAGACAGGGGAGAGGAAATACCTAGGTCCGGAGTCAGTGCAGCGGACCAATGAGGCAATTGAGAAAATAAAAGCTAGAATGCTTGCCTCACAGAGTAGACAGAAAAGTTATGCAGATCCGAAACGCAAAGATGTTGAGTTCCGAGTAGGGGACCATGTGTTTTTACGGGTATCTCCAATGAAGGGGATCAAACGTTTCGGGAAAAGAGGCAAGTTATGCCCTAGGTTTACAGGACCTTTCGAGATTCTCGAGAAGGTAAGTCAAGTGGCATACTGGTTAGCGTTGCCTCCAGCTCTATCAGCAGTTCACAATGTATTCCATGTCTCTATGTTGAGAAAATGCGTTTCAGATCCTTCTCATATACTCAGTTATGAGAGCCTTGAACTGCAGCCAGATATGACATACGAAGAACATCCAGTGCAGATCCTGGATAGAAAGGATAAAGTCCTTCGGAATAAGACCATAGCATTGGTCAAGGTACTCTGGAGAAACAACAAGGTGGAGGAAGCCACCTGGGAGCTAGAGTCAGATATGAGAGCTCAATATCCAGAGTTGTTCAGGTTAGATTTCGGGGACGAAATCCTTTCAAGGGGGGAATAGTTGTAAAGACTGCTTAGTTTAATTTGGAAATTAGCAGTTAATTATGTTTAATTATGAAAATTATTTATAGATATTTAAATAATTATTTATGCTGTTATTATTGAATTCTGAAATGCATTTTATGTCATATAGTAAATTTCATAAGTTTGCATTTCGGTGTCCGGTAACATGGAACTCGGTGTTTGGCTCAGTAAAATCACAACTTAGTATGTTAGTATTGTGGGACGGTTATTTAGACATTGGGAATGTCGGGATTGGTCGGGAATTTAGAATTTCCCAAAAATACCCTTTAGTACCCCTTTATGTTATTTTAGTGTGGAGGGGCAAAATGGTCTTTTTGCCCCAATGTTATTTTGTCCTTTAGTGGACTTTATTTTAAGTTAATAAGTTGTTTCTATGTGATTAATATGCTGATTATTAGTTGTAACTTTATTATTTCTTCATTTTATCAAAAATCAAAGAAAAGCAAAATTTCATCTTTTTCATTCAAGAGCTTTCTCTCTCTCTCTCTCTTTCATTCGGCCATGCTTGGGAGCTGCTAGGGCTGTGTTTCTTTGCTTAATTCAAGTGATTTCCATCAAGTTTAGAGTAATTTTAGTGGAGGTAATCCTTGTTCTAGCTTCTCTTTTAGTTTCTTGAAATTTTAGAAAAAGTTGAGTATTGCATACTAGTTTTTGGGGTTGTTGCTACTGTTAGTTGTTGTTGTTGTTGTTGTTGTTGTTGTTTTTGTGATTAAGATGCTGAATTATGTGAGTTAGATAAGTTGAAATGCATGCTAGTTACCCTTGTTCTAGTTTGAGAATTTTTGGTTCAAAAGCTATGGTTTTTCAAAGTGAAAATGTGAGTTTTGTTGCTGTGTTTGTTGGGGTCGATTTCCTGTGTTTTCTGCAGTTTCTATATGCATGATTATGTAGTTTTAATCAAGTTTTGATGCATGTTTATTAGATTTAACCAAGTTTGAGTTTTGAACTCAAAGCTTGGAGCTTTAATGGTGGATTTTGATTTTATGCATGAAGCTTTCTTTTGTTGCCTTAGAAATGTTTATTGGGGTCTAATTAACAGGTCTGGAAAGTTTGGTTGAGTTTAAAAACGTTTTGGTTGGAGATTTTTTTTTGTTGGTTTTCTGGGTAAAACCGGTTACCCGAATTTTGCAGTAGGGTGTAAAACCGGTTTTTCTCAACTTGTCATTTCGTGCTCGTTTCAAGTTTCCACGCAGTTTGTTTCCTGCTAGTTTGAGGCATTTTTGTATTAAGTTACAGTAGGTTAAGAGTGGTTTTTAAAACCTTTGTCCCGGTTGTGATTTAGTGTGTCACTTATCAGTGTTGTGATTGTTCCGGTTTAGGAGCCTGTAATTCGCCGAGCAGATCGTTCCACTCAGGTTGACTGACTCACCTGAATTCGGAATTGAGGTAAGATTAGTATAACAGTATGCATATGTATTACATGTTTATCGTGCATGTTAAGAAGCCTGTTAGATTACATTAGATATGTATGTTGGCTTCGTACCATCCGACCAAATCACATTGGTTAGGCTAGAGTATGACTAGCAACTGGAGTATGACCAATGTACCAAGTATAGGCTGATTCTAGGGTTGGTGGTACTGTGCTATTTGACCGTATCACATCGGTTAGGCTAGAGTATGACTAGCAGCTGGAGTATGACCAGTGAACCGAGTATAGGCTGATACAGTAACACATCGGTACTTGCTAGAGTATGTCTAGCAGCTGGAGTATGACTAGTGTACCGAGTATAGGCTGTTACTTGTCAATAGTACCGTCGTACGAACGTTCGGGACTCTGTATCGTGTGGGACACGGCAGTTAAGGTTATGGTCAGGGGTATGGGCGTCTAATCATAACCTGGGATTTATGTATGTTTTATGATTTATGCTTTTCTTACTGAGTCTGTCGACGCACAGAGCTATGTTTATGTGTAGGTAAGGGCAAGGCCAAGGCTGGGGAATCGTGAGGACGAGCCGGTGAAGATTCTACATGTCGGGGCGGTTAGGCCTGGAGCGTACGATCCTCGGGACAACAGTGCTTTTGTAATTAGTCGCTAGGCGACAAGCATTTTGTATTAGTCAGTAAAATTTTGTAAAGTATTTTATAAACGGGATCCCGAGTATTTTGTATGAAATATATTTTATAAGTTTAATTAAAAAGCAAAAATTTTAATTAATCACGATCTCCATAAACTTCGTTGATTAGCAACGAGCTGCACAGTATGTTTAAAAAATCACGTAATACGCCTATGCTAGTTAGGGTGTTACAGATTGGTACTACCTATATCAACAAGGTGCATCTTGTTTTTCGGTAGCCCATCACGAAAGAACTCCACAGTTAAGTGTGCTTGGCTTGTGGCAATTTTATGATGGGTGACCTCCTGGGAAGTTTTCCCAGGAAGCGTGCGAGTGAGGACAAAGCACGCTGTAAACACTCGTGTTGGTCTGTAGGGCCAGTCATTAGTCCATGAAGCACCCAGGGTGACGTACTCGTGTATAAGAGTCATTATTCCGTGGGTGTAAGGGCCCAATGGAGGCTTGAAGCAGGGACGTTACACACTCATACCAGCAGGATTATTGATTTTTAGGATTAGAGTTATGATGGATTTATTCAGTAAATTCATATCTTGTCCATTTTTAAGAACCCCCAAAACTACCTCCGTAACAGAAGGGCCAACAATCTCCCAATAGTTTTGATAGAACATGGCTGACATTCCATCACTACAAGGACTTTTATCCGGACTCATCGATTTCAAAGGCCTAGTGTATTTCATCGGGTGTAAATGGCCAAGTATGTTTTGAATTCATTGCAGCCGTAACCGTTGTTGGGATGGTAGCAATTGTTTGATTAAGAGATATGGTGTCAATGGGAGAGGCAGTGAATAGTTCTTTAAAATAAGATGTAATAATTGTTGTCATTTCCTCCTTTGTATTCATGAGTGATGTTATTGAATTATTTTGTTTTCTTAATGTAGCATGAGCATGAAAAAACTTTGTATTTTGATCATCACTTTGTATCCAATCCACCCTTAATCTTTGTTGCTAATAGGTTTTCTCTTGTGCTAATAAACCATCAAGGATAGACTCTGATTTTTTTAACTCCGTCATGGTCTACTGTGTTCTGGTGCCCAAAATATTGAGATCAGCGACTTCTTTCTGCTTTTCTGAGATTTGCTGCTTCATATTCTAATACTTGTAACTGTACCAAAGTTGTAAGGAAGATGTACAAGCTTGAAAATTGTTGAGGAAGAGATCAATACCCGTTGTTGAAGATTGCGAGCTCTAATTCTACTTAATAAAACTAGCAGCTTCATCATCTCTTAGCCACATATTTTCAAATTTAATACAAGTTTGTCGCTTAACATGATCAATTCTTGTATTTTTTTTTTGAACTGTAATAGAAGTAGCGTGATGGTCTGATCTATAGTAGTCCAAATGGAATGTTGTTAGTCGCTTAAAGCTTGTTAACCATTCATCATTGACGAAACACCAGTCTAGTCTCTCTTTGATAGTATCTGCCTTGTGTCAATTTTTAATCCAAGTGAAAGGATCTCCAATAAAAGGCAGCTCAGTCAAACAGCAATAATCTAATGTTTCACGAAAATCCTCCATTTGAGATTCACATTGTAAAGCACCACCTTGCTTATTTAGGTTGGAGAGTATTTCATTAAAGTCACCAATCACTAACCAAGGTGAAAGTAGAGCAACATCTCGTAATCTCTTAAGAGTCATCCATGAATGACAACGATTACTTCATTCCGGAGAACCATAGAAAGCAGTAAAGTGATAAGTGGGACCATTGCCAAAAGCAAGATAACAGTCAAACATATTGGAAATAAAATTCAGAAGAGTTACATTGACATCATCTTTCCACAACAAAAGTAAAACACCTCCTAGACCTACCCTGGGGACTTCAAGTCCATTATTAACATTTAAAGCTTGTCTAAAATGAGAAATTACATTAGAACATTGTTTAGTTTCCACCATAAATAATACATGTGGAGATTGCTCTTTGACAAGAAAACAAAGATGTCAGAATGCGCTTAGATTTCCTAGACCCCGCGCACAACTGATGATTTTCATGGCTGATTGTGGGGCTGAGACTCAACCACCGCAGATATGTCAAAAAAACCAGATTGATCCAATCCAGAATTGGAAAAGTTCTAGCTCGGCTCCTCCCCAGCAGACAAAGTTGGACAAGATTCAGGTTGCTATGGACCCCTGCATCGTTTAAGAATTTTCCTTGTGGAGATGTTTTCAGGTAGCCTTTTAATAATCAATTTGGAGAACTATTTTCTTTATCAACATTCTGCCTTAATGTTGTGTTAATGACAACATCCGTAGTTGTGCCAGGGTTCATTTTTGCATGATGAAAACCAGTTCCATTAAGTGGAGCATGAACAGTGGTTGACATAGGAGGATAAGTTACATTGGTGTTGTGATTGATACAAATATCTGGTATATAAAGATAAGTCAAATCATCTACATTCAAAATTGCAACTGCTGGTGTAGGTGAATCTGTTACAGATGGAGATGAGGTCGAGTTTTTGGTCTTCATACCAAAAGTATTATCCACTATATTTGTTAGTGTTGCTGGTGCAAACAGACCTTGGTGGTAGTTAGGAGTGACATTTTTGTGAGCATTTATCATGGACAAAGTTGGGTCAGTTATGTTTGCAACAGTTATAACCGAGGAAGAAGAGTCATTAGTGGATGGTACTGATCTGGGAATAATTGCCTCAATATTAATATTGTGTTTCTGTTTAGAAGAATCCCCTGGTAAAAGTGGCCAAGGATGAGATGTTTGTCTATTTGAAAGGCCTGGAATCACACCAGTTAAAGAATTACGAGCCAAATGCATGAGAAGTGGCCAGGCATTTCCCTTTGAAAAATTTGTTCTATACCTATCATAACCATTATTTGGAAGTGCAACCCCTTTCAATTCAGGTCCATAAAGTAGTTCAGGTTCGATACTATTGTCAATTTTTTCCATCCACTCCAGACAAATCTGATAAGGATGACCAAGTCTACCACATTCCATACACCATTCAGGGAGCCTTTCATAGCGAAATTCCACCCAAAATTTATCACAAACTTGTTGAAGTTTAATGTTACGACCCCTGAGCAGAGGCTTAGTAACATCCATTTTGACACGAAATCTTAAAAATGGACCCCAACCTTCTTCCACCGAGTCTTCATATACTTTCAAAAATTTTCTAATGATGTTTCCTAATGCTTTGGCCAATGTTTTAGACTTGCTAAGAAAAGGAAGTCTATAACATTGAACCCAAAAAGGAGTGCAGATGAGATCTTCAGGTGAGACATTTTGCAAAGCACTTGGCGTGTATAACACAATGTGATGGTTTTAGAAGTGAAATGGCTCCCGAAGAAGTACCCTATGTTTTTCTCCTTCACATCCAAAGGTAAGAACAAAAAGATCAGGCAGTTTCTCAGTGATTTTCGTGTGAAATCTTCCATTCCAATGATTTTTCATCTGTCTTTGCAATGTAGAGAGAAAAACAGGTTTCGTTGTGAGGATTTGAGTAACCAAAACATTGTCCAGACCAATTGTTCGCTCATCTTCATCATCCAGGAGCAGTGTTGAATATTCCTCATTAGTGAGGTTCATCGTGCCCTTCATTTTGTTTGTAAGTGGGTTCATGATTCAGGTAGAAGGAAGCAATGAAAGGGAATGATATGAAGGAAAAGAAGGGACGTGGAACAGTTAATGGGAAGGTTATGGATAAACAAAACACAAAGAAAAAACCAGAAAAATGATTATAGCTACCTCAGAGCACTAACACGGCAGACACTCATATTTCATTCTTCTTAAATATTTTGGCGCAGTAATTTTATCCCTAAAATTTTGACAATTATAAAATCTTACCCTTCAAAATAAAAATGATAAAGATTCAACATTTTTTTTAGTAAATCTTAATAAATTAATTTAGATCTTAAAAAAATTATTTTAAATAACTAAAAAAAATTAAAATTTTTAAACTAATTAAATTATTTATTTTTTAATTAAAAATTTATTTACATATACAAAAATATATACAAAAATATATGGGAACAAGTTTATTTTTAAATTAAAAGTTTAATTACATATACAAAAATATATTAAATATTTATAAAAACTTTTATGGGAACAAGTTTGAGTATATATTTTTTTTTTTTTTGGGGGGGGGGGGGGTTTATTTTAAGGTAAAACTACCTAAAATAAACATTTATAGTGATACAATGAAAAATTAATATTTATACTATTTAATATTTACAAACATACTATCTCTAAAGTTTAATAATTACAAAAATAATGTTGAGATATAAAATTGAAAATAAAAAAAAAAACAAATTAGACAAGGGGTTTATTTTAAGGTAAAACTACCTAAAATAAACATTTATAGTGATACAATGAAAAATTAATATTTATACTATTTAATATTTACAAACATACTATCTCTAAAGTTTAATAATTACAAAAATAATGTTGAGATATAAAATTGAAAATAAAAAAAAAACAAATTAGACAATCATATGAAAGACACGGGGCAAGGGGGACAATTTTCCCACAGGTCTGGGAATTGCTCCAAATACTATCACGTGGAAAAGCAACAGCCACTAGTACTACCTATATTATTCATTTTTTTTAAAAAAAAAAAACTTATTTTTCCCTAAAAAGTTTAGGGTGATTATATTTACACCCCTAAACATTATAATTACACCCCATTACTAAATTTACCCCATTAAATATTATTTCTAATAACTACACCCCATCCTATTTACCAAAATGGTATTAAACAGTAAACCCCAAAACTTCTTTTTAAATTTTTTAGAAAAGAAAAAGGAAACCTCAAAGAATACTTCCACCATTGTTATGTACAAGAACACTTCGCACTTGGTTAATGGTTCACCAAATCCCACCAAACTTCGCAACAAATCGCTCGTCAACCACTCCCTCTCTACCATAACCTTCGAAGAACCACTGCCGTTTGATGACTGCGATTATCTCAGGTTGAGTTTCAGTCGTCTTCTTCGTGTGATTGGTCTAGTTGAATAGTTCAGAAAAATATCGATACATTGCTCACCATCTAAGGCTCATTTTCTTCGTTAATTTTCCTCATTTTTACACTAATAAAAATAATCAGATCAGGTTTTTGTTTAGAATATTAAGAGATATTAATTGTAATAGTATTTTATTCTTGTGATTTTTTTTTTTTTTGAAAGTAAAATCCATTAATCAACAAAAATCATATAATAGAAAGGCAATAGGCATATCTGCCATACAGTATTCTAGCAAACGGTATGTCTCTAACGAATAGGTTTTTTTTCTCTCTCTTTTTTTGAAAGATTTTAAAAAATAAGTATTTGAGTGGTGGGTTTAGGGGTTTGCTTATTAAAAATATAATGAATAAAAAAGAATTAAAGACATCTATTTTGGTCATTTTATAAAAGATCAATTAAGTAATTATATTTTAGGGGTGTAGTTATAATTTGATGGGGTGTAAATATAACTCCCCAAAGTTTAAATTAATAAAATTATGAAAAGACTGTTAGATACTACATTTGACCAAGCTAAAGTAATAAAATATAAGAAATAATGTATGTTTTTATTGTTATTTCTCAATTAAATAGTTATTTTTGTCTCTTATTATTATTATTTGATTATATATTTTTTAGATTGGTGCACATAATTAAATTTTAAAAAAATTACCCAATAATATATATGAAATACTTTTCAATGGGTATTACTAAATATATGTATATATGTGGTGTAAATATATGTATATATAAATCAAATATATGATATGTAATATATATTGTAAGATAAGTATAGAAGACATGTAAACACAATAAGTTGATACATGAATACAATATACCAAATTAGAGTTGATATTTTTTGATACAAATTATATATATGAGTTGCGTTAAAATTGACCAATTAAACATGTTAACCTGTACTTGTATTTTCTTTCAATTTTTTTTTTTTTTTTGGCTGGGAATGTATGTTTTTAGTATTATGTTGTAATATTTTTTCATCTTCTACATCTCCTATTTATTTGTAGTTTAACTTTATGCCCAATTATTGTAACATTAATTTGTTCAACCATAATCTTTGTATTTTCCTGTAGTTATTTTTTTTTTAGATAATAGAACTTTGCTATTGTTCATTTGGTTGTTTTGAATATGAAACTTGGTGGCCAAATGTATCCAATCCGTTAGCTTCTCTATCCTGCTCAAAGGGGGGCCTTTGAAGCAATTTAAGCCCTCTCATGAACTGCGTCAAGGAGATCAGCTTTCCCCTTTTCTTTTCATTCTTGGCAGCGAAGTGTTAGCGCGTCTTCTGGTTCGAAAAGAAATTGATGGGCAGCTTCATGGTTTTAAGGTGTGTCACCAAAGCCCCTATGTTTCTCATCTTATGTTTGTGGATGATACTTTCCTTTTTTGTAAAGCTACTGTGGGAGAGGTAGAAACTCTTCGTGATTGTTTGGATCTCTATTGCTCCTGTTCTGGCCAGATTATTAATCCCTCAAAATCAGCCTTGGTGTTTTCTATGAATGTTGTTTTTTCGATCAAGAATGCTATCTCTAACTGTTGGAATTTATTTTACCAGGATCTTAGATCTACTCACAAGTATGTTTATTAACACCCTAAATATGAACTTTCTAAAACGATGAAATAAACACATATAAAGTTTAGGAAACCTTACATTGGGTGCAGCGGAACATAATGACTCCTTCCGTTCAGATATCTAGCCCTTGATTCCTTTACGTAGCGAGCATTATCAATATCTGAACCTGGATCTCTTTCTCTGAATCTTTGATGCTGAAACTCCTTCTTGCTGAAAGTCTTTCTTCACGATCTTCCTCACTATGATTGAGGTATCACTTGCTGTGTGTGGGCACTACTCATACACTAAGATTTTCGAAATCTCAATGAGGAAGAGAGAGAGAGTGGGTTCGGCCAAAGATAGGGAGAGAGAAGGCTCAGTTTTTTCTGAATGAAAAAGTAGAAAATTTAAGTGTAAATTTCCTGAAGCCTTCACTATCTATTTATAGCATTCTACTAGGGTTAGGTTTGAATTATTTGGCATTAAAAAAATGAAAAAATCAGTTTAAATTTCCTACAAAAGTGGCCGGCCCTATACTAGTGGATTTGGGCCTCACTTTTTGTAATTTTACAGTTTTACCTTTTCTGCATCTGATTTTCTCAAAAACGCCAATTTTCTAATTCAACCATTTAAATGCCAATTCTAACTATTTAATAACTATAAATAATTATTAAATAATATTGTCATTTATCATATTTATTAATTGAACCATACAAAGTATCATAATTAACAAATATGCCCCTAAAACTCTTTCTTTACAATTTCACCCTTACTTAGTGAAAAATTCACAAATAGACATAGTCTAATTTGAGAATTATAATTGATTAATCAAAACCAATTACATGAGTCTTACAAGCAATATTATCTCAACTAGTGCGGGGACCATGGGTCTATATAACCGAGCTTCCAATAAGTAGATCAAGAATTTAGCACTAAAATTCACTAACTTATTAATTCTTTGTTGAATCCACACATAGAACTTAGAATTGCACTCTCAGTTATATAGAATGCTCTATATGTTCCACCATATAGACGCATCATTAGTTATCCATTGTTATAATCCTAATGTGATCAATGATCCTCTATATGAATGATCTACACTGTAAAGGGATTAGATTACCGTTACACCCTACAATGTATTTTATCCTTAAAATACTTGACCCCGTATAAATGATATTTCAGCTCATGTGAAATGAGTACTCCACCATTTATGTTCGTTTGGTCAAGCTCGAAGGAGATCATCATTTACTTACTATTCGCCAGATAGAAGCTATAGATTTCATGTTTATGATAGCGCTCCCACTCAATTGCACTACCGTGTTCCCAAAATGTACGTATCACCCTGACCTAAAAGTAGGCTTTAACTAACAAATCAAAGAACACGAATAGCCTTTCAAGATTGAGCCTAATCATAACAGGATTAAAAACATTTGATCTAGGATCAACTAGGCGATATTGACTTGAATAGATATTACGGTAAGTTTAATAAATCTAAGTCAAAGTTCAATATCGGTCCCTTCCGATGCATACTCCATGCATCCAACCTGAGCTTTACTTTAACCAATGTTCTGGAAAGAACATAGCATTTCTCCAAATGCAAGTAAACTCTTGTTGTAGATTATCATATCAGTAAAACCCTGTGTAGGAAACGTTATTCACATAGTCATGTTTACTTTCCAATGTGTTGACAACACAATAAACAGGATCAAGTATGTGAAAAGGGTTTCAGATGAATTCATACATTATGTACATATAATCATGAAATAAATCATGTGAACCATGCAACATTAAATGTTATTTCTGATCTATATTAATAAGTAAATCTGATTATATTGAAATGAGTTTTATTTAGGGCATAAAACCCAACAAACTCCCACTTGCACTAATATAAAACAAAAAGTGTGTTTCAAATAATCTCAACACCTTCATGTACAAATCAAGTGTAGTAGTAGTAAACTCCTCGTAATAGGATCTGAAAGGTGGAATTAAACACAACCTTTTCTCCACCATTACTCTTCATTTAATCATAAAATCCTTGATAATGAGAAATTCCTCTCTATATGTCTACTCTCTTGGGATATTGGATTCTATATCTTTGTCAACTACTTTTGGTTAATCAGGAAATTAACACTAGTAGTTTAGGCAATTTGGAATGGTGCCAAAAAATGTATAGAACTTTCCTTAGACTGAATAAATACCTTTCTTGCAACTTTAACATTCAGTCCCTTCCTGGTAGACCTAGAGACTTCAAATAGGTTTTTACACTTCTCCAAAATCACTATTCCACCCCCAGAGTAATCACCATCTTATCGGAAAGATTTACTAGCACAAAGGCAAATTTCGAAATCTGATATGGTGTAGTCTAAGAGTTTTAAACACACCCTTATAGACTAACATATAGTTCCTCTTCTTTATCTTAAGATTTACTTGATTGTCTTCCAATGTTCTTCTCCTGGATTAATCTGATACCTACTCATTACTCCCACTCAACAGCTGGTGTCTGGTCTAAGGCATGCAAAAGCATATCTAAGACCTCTCACTGTTGATATAAGAAATTCTTTCCTGGCTTTATCTTTTCTGGAATAGTTGAGACTTTTCCTTAGATAAATAAAATCTATGTCTAAGAAGTTGTGAAGCTTCTATAGATTGCCATTAGAAAGAAAATGCTTCAGCATCTTACTAAAGTAAGTTGCTTGCATTAGAGTAAATAATTACCAAGTATACCACAAGCCATACGTTTAGATAAACTCAAACCTATAATACTAGGAACAGGAAGTTTTGTTAAGTCCATTGAATGGACTTATAAACGAAAATTTCCTTTTATGTCCTTGTAATAGAAAACTTTAGGTTATTCCATGTGAATGGATTAAACCATAGTTCTATTGGCTTTTCTTCTTAGTTTCTTATCTTGACAATCCATTACTTGTTTAAACTCACAATGGATTTTAAAACACTAGTGTCTCCGAAGTCATAAGAAGGTGAGTTCCTAGAAACTCTCCCACTACGACAAGGTACCGTGAATTATGTCTAAGAAAATAAATGGTATTAACCTCTTTGGTTGTGACAAGACAACAGAGGCAATGGGATCATCATATGTCATATAAGATGATAAAACACTTTTGGAATCAAGAAAAATATCTACTTAGTCATTTTCTTAGAAAACTAGTATTTGTTTGAACAAACACTTTCTTATCTATTGACAATGGGATGATCCACCCCTAATCACTTAGAATAGCTAACAAACCATGGTTAACAGTTCTAGCTTTTCTTAAGATATTGATTAGGACATCCATGAATCTAGTAATGATTTACATTAAGTATACAACCATTACATCATTCTGAAATTGTATTACCATGGAAGGAATTAGGCAACGACTAGTAACTAATCATCAACATGCAACTCGAAATTTCTGGGGAGGTAAGTTTGGATATAATTCAAAAATCAATTTAATGATCTTTGAACTGGATATCTACTTACTATTTCTCCACCCCTATCAGTTCACACGATCTTTAACCACTTACCTTAATGGTTTTAACCATTGCTAGAAATTAATGAAATTTTTCAAACATTTCAAATTTCTTGCTAAAAGGTATAATCTAGAGTTATCGTTTTAAGAATACAACGAAAAACTCATATCCACCCCTGAATGTACATCCATCTGCGAATGAGATGAACTACTTTCAGTTAATATAGGCATATTAACTCTTTGCAGAGATTGATCTTGTCAAATCCACTATGAACAAGATACAAATGCCATAGATTAATAAAAATGTGGTTGTGTCTTTTGATGACTTAGGTATAGTTACATCAAAGAGTTCTTAGAATAGTGCAAGTGAATCCTGGTCATAGAATACCAAACTCATATTCCATACAGTTTGATACCATTAATAGAAGATGGATATTGAACACTTGGAAAGTGTAACTGTATTGTTCCTAGAAATAGAAATATAAGAAAATTATTGTTTGGATTCTAAAATTAAAGTCAAAGACTTAAAATTTATACCAAATATAATGAGTAATTCTATCTTGGACCACCACTACTAATTTAATTCTAAGTCTGATTTGCCCATACAAGCAGGAGATTTCTAAGATTGAGGATTTATATCAATTGGGAATAGAATTTCGGGATTATAATCATATGCGTCATTTAATTTCTTAAGAGAAAATATAGAATGACATGAAATGATTTATAGACCATTCATCCAATGATATGTTTTGAAGCTAATTCGAAATGAATAAGCTAAGAGGAATTAGGATAATTTCGTTTAAAATAAGAATCCAACGATGCTTCGATTAGCGAAAGTCAAAGTAATCTTATTTATACAATCTTCTTGTTTCATATCGTAAAAATACTACTCTAAGGTGTCATCAATTGATGAACAGCTAGATGTCGCACATACAATATTTATCTTTCGAGATCTAACACTATTATGTATGTCTAATGGTGAAAATCCACTAGGGATTTATCTCATTAGATAAACAAGCCAAGTTAGACCAACAATGAAGATTCGAAATTAAACTACAACTTAATAACAGAAAATAACATGGTTCAATATAAATTCATACACAATTCAGAAATTATAAACATATAGCAAGTAGGAATGACAAGTGAAAATACTAAAACTTACAATCCTAAATAATTTCCAAGGTTTTCAACAAACTGATATCAGTGTCCCGTTTAGGCGAGAGTCAAAGCTACCATTCATTGAATAGAGTTGTCAGCTCGTCTAAAATGTTAAACATTCTAGCAACCTTTTATTCGATCAAGATTGGAATTCAGTGTTGTCCCGTTTAGGCGAGAGTCAAGGTAATTCTATCTTATGAGCTTCCACCATTGTTTCATAATTTGCAAGTCAAGTATGGACGCCACCATTAGGGTGATCCATACCATACAAAACACTTACAAACTACTTATCATTCGAGATTAAACGGTGCGAAATTGCTAATGAACGTTCCTCCATTAGGGAGGATTACTCACTAAAACAAACGCGGTGTAAAACCCACAATGGAGATCGAATGTCTTTTAATTAAAAGCTCATTATTTAAAAAGAGTTGTATTTTCTTTGATTCTCTTTATTTATTCTATTTATTTTAAATATATATTTATTTAATTAAAATTTCCAATTTAGAATGAAAAATTCTAAATATAAATTTTAATTTAATATTTATAAATTTTACTTAGATGGATATGAAAATAACATGAATTATTTCCATCTTAGTAATAATTTCCAATAAATATTTAGAAAAATATTCAATTTAAGTTGTTACAAAATTAATTTAAATTAATTTACAACTCAAATTTAATTTTCTATAAATATATATTGCATTTCGAAAAATTAAAGTATTTAAGAATACAATTTTCGAAATTGCATATTAAAATAAAAAATAAATCCTGGAAAAATTATTCTAATTTAATGTTGGCCCAAAATTAATTAATAAAATTAATTTACAACAAAAAATATAATTTTCCTATTTAATTAAATATGTATAAGAAAATTTTAAAATATTTAAGTATGATGATGAAAATCAACTTAAATATTAATTTTCTATTTAATTAAATACACTAGAAAAATACTTCAAGCAAAAATATCACCTATCTAGATTTTCCTTTGACTAATTAATTAAATTTCTATTAAAATATATTTTACTTCATTTATTTTAATTTAATCAATAAATGAAAAAATCATTGATTTAAGTTGGTCCAAAATTAAAATAAATAATTTACAACTTTAATCTATTTTTCAAATAAAATTCGAATTTCCAGCATTTAAGAAATGCAATTTCGAAAATTGATTAATAAAATAAAAAAAATATATATTTTGAAAATTATTTAAATTTAGTCGAAAAAATAAATTTCAACTAAAAATAATTTTCTATTTAATTAAGTGTCATAAAAAAGAAATATTTAAGTATGATGATGAAAATCAACTTAGATATTTAATTTTCAAATTAATTAAATGTATTAAATTCAAGAAATAAATAATTAAGTTTAGAAAAGGCTTAATTATTAATCTCTAGTTTAATACTAGGAAAAAATATACTTAAAATAAATTGTACCAAAATTAATTATTAAATAACTAATTTCACAATTTATAATATTTTCCTATTTTAATATTAGAAATAATAAGTAGTCTAGAAATAACTATCTAGAAAATATCTTATTTGACTAAGTATCTTCTCCACAAAATTTGAAAAAATATCTAATTTAAGTTGTATTAGAAAAAATCTAGAACTTAAATATTTTCAAATTTAAATTTAATTAAATATCAAAAATTAAGTTGTAACCACTTAATTCAAAAATATTCCATTTTAAGTTAATATTCGAAAAGATATTAACTTAAAAAAAATATCTAAAGAATCTTAATAACCAATGCCTAAAATTCCTCAACTTAATTTTGAAATTTTAAATCCAAAAGATATTCAGATTTAAGTTGGTTAGTTGTAGATAACTAAATATCAACTTAAATAGGAATATTTAATGAACAATTTAAATTAAGCTCCAGAAAGAATCTAGATGGTTATAATTCTATATTTAATTAAATACAAGAAAATACATATAGTTTAGCTTAGAATAAAAATTCTTTAAACTATATTTTTTCTTAAATTAATTTCAAAATAAATGAAATTAATTATGTTGCTAATCAATTTTATTAGGTTAAACTAGTTTAATTAACCTAGTACAGTTATTCAAATCAGGCAAATGGGCCTTCACAATTGGGGTGGTTCATGTGAGAGGGTGCTGGGTTCAGTATGTCGTACCCACTTCTATGGCTCCCAACTCTCACACAAGGCCCAAAAGAGAGGAATTTAACCTTAAAATAAACAACTGTTATTAATTGAATAGGCCCAAAAACTAAATGGGCCTAAATAAAATCTATCAAGAACTATGATAATTTATTTAGCAACAACAACCTATATGCATCTATAATGAAATTAAACACATAGGCTCACACAGGCACATTTTGGATGGGTCCTATCATGTTACTAGGTCATACATAGATGAAAGAAGATTGTAAATATACCTATTACAAATTATTTACTTGACCAAGGGAGTCATTGATAGGTTATTTTTAGTATTAATTTTAGATTAAGTTTAGTATATTTTTAATTGAGATTTAATCGTGTTTGAAGCATTTTTACGTTTGTTATCTTTTATTTGTCCAGATTTAAAATAGAAGAAGATTAGAAAAATATCAGAAAAAAAGATGGAAAAAAAGATAAAAATATCATGATATTTAAAATAGAGAAAATTGTGCAAGCCGAAACTTCAAGCCTGAATTCGACGGTGTTTTGATTGGATTTTGGAAAAAGTCAAAACATGAAAGTTCTAGATCTCTCTTTTATCTTTCCCGAACATCTTGAATCGTCCGATTCTGAGCAATATCGAGAGAGTTATGACCAAAATACTATCAGTCGACGCAGCAGAAAAAAATATCTCGTTTGAGGTTTCCCAAAAATTTAAATTCGAATTAGAATTTAAACATGTGCGTTTTTTCCATCTTTTTAGGCCTTCAATGCCTATATGAAGGGAAGAAGGGAGTTGATTTCAGCAAGCAATTTTAGAGAGAAAAACAAAGAGAATACAGTTGCAAAGTGGAGAGATCAACTGCAATATTGGAGGCATTCTTCAGAGGGTTTTCAACATTATTCTCTTCTCTATTTTCATCTCTTTTCTAAAAGTTAATATGTGTGATTGTGCTCTCATAAACATGTGTAACTAAACACTTTATTAGGATTAGATGGATATTGTTTGACATTGTTTATGGTTTTAATATGATTTATTTTCCCCCTAATTTCTATGTATTCTATTTTATTTGTGCTTAATTATTTTTAATTGCCTGATCACCAATTATCTGTCTATGATTTTGATGCGAGATCTGAGAAGTGAGTGTCAAATATGCTGTAGTAAAATAGAACTGAATTTCGATATAGGACGAGAGTACCTATATGGTTTAGATAGCTTATAGGGTTTTTGTGTTTAATGCCTGTTGCATGTTAAATTTATCACGAGAGTAAAAAGCTTACATGTAATTGAGGTTTATACATCTGAGAAGACTATAAATTACCTTAGTAAACCTGCTATTGCATAGGAATTAATATTAGGATAATAATCATATTAAGCCATATTCAATAAAAACAATTGAAATCGACACCATAGTTTTTATTAACTTTCAATTTTCTTGAATAATTGTTTCTTACTAGTTTCTTATTCTTAATTCTTTCTTTATTTTTATTTAACCAAATAGAAGTAAAAGTTTAATTTTAACGTACTTAACTACACTCCCTGTGGGATCGACCTCACTCCTCGTGAGTCTACTACATGAAACGATACGTACACTTCCGTGTGCTAAATATCACAACAAGTTTTTGGCGCCGTTGCCGGGGAGTGATAGTTAATATTATTAAAAATTAAATTTTGTTCTAATTTGGTTTTTCTTTTTAGTTTTAGTATTAATTTTGTTGTTTCAAATTTTTATCTTTTTAGTACTAATTTAGTTTTATTTTTTTAATTTTACTAATGTTTTACTTATGAGTTTGACCTGCAAGATAAATTCAGATGCTATATCTTGAGGATTTTGCCCAACAACACAATGAACCATTCTATTCTGCTTGGAGGAGATTTAAAGAGTATGGAGAGAGATGTTATCCCACCTTCTCAAGTGGGTGTTTTACGTGGCTCTTTTATAATGGACTTAACGATGAAACAAGAAGCTGGGTTGATTATGGTGCAGAGGCAACTGGAGCGCCTCTATTAATGAGAGGCTATGATGTAATAAATTTGTTAAATAACATGGCAGATTTTGATTACGACTGGCATTGGGATCCATCACTTCAGGGTTGGAGTCACCAATACCCACCTTATTGCCCAAATTCATCCCAACAATCTGAAAAAGAGGAGCAACTACTAGCACTTATGCAATCACTTCCAGGAGAGATTAATCGCTTAACAGACATGGTGAGATCCTTATGTGATAATTTAGTGGCTCATGATTCAGAATGTAATAACTCCAATAATGAAAGTTATGAGAGTTATTGCTACAATGAAGAAAGGTCATTAGTTGAATACAAGGAAGATAATGAGCCTACAATTGAAGATCAAGATCCTTGTGAAGAGGAACTCATTGAATATGAAATCACAAGTGAGGGTATGAATAGCCATGTGGAGAGTGAGCAACAAGAAGAAGGGTTGTTAGATGAAAGTGTAGCTACTGTGACATTGGAGGATGAGGAAGCACATGACATCATTGATTCGACTTCATCAATGATATTGACTAATAAACCACCAATGAATCCATGTATTTCATCAACACCATATTATATCCTCTACAAGCTACGAAAGGCTTCTCCCCAAGCACATCATCCAAAGTCTTATGTTGTTGGTGCTGACTTTGGTTCAAACTCATCGCTTGCCAAGCTTGAAGGCAAGTACAATAACAATTTTCAAGTTGTCTTGCATGACGCTTATTACGGGCGTCAACCGCTTGTTGATGTGGCGCTCAGGTAAGTTCCCTTCCCTTTCGTTTTTAATGTCACATTGGGGACAATGTGTCACTTTAGTTTGGGGGGTGAACTTAAAGTTTAAAATTTAAATTTAAATTTTTTATTTTTTAGTTCTAAAATTATTTTTTTTTTTTTTGTGAGTTAATTTGCTTAATGTGAGTCATTTTGAAAGTAGGTAGACAGCATGATTTAAAAAGTTAATTTATTTTTTGAAAAATTCGTGTGCTTGGTGATATTACATTCTTGACTAATTTTAATTTTATACTTAAAAGAACATAGAATCATATTAGGTAATTTTCTAGAAATTGAATTGGTTTATGTATGCTAATTTGACATGTGGAAAGTTGTTTGGAAAATTCTAGAACTTGCTTGCTTGCTATTTGAGGCGAAATAATAAGTTATGCATGATTAGGAAAGTGATTTAGGCAATTTTTTGGATCGATTGTGCCTTTCAAGCCATCCTTGTAGTTTTTATCCTAGTTACCTTTTTTGAGCCTTAACCTATTCTTTGTTCTACACATATTGAGCATAAAAAGATAAACCCATGAATATCCACAATTTAACCCTAATCATATCATAAGTAGATCTATAGTTTGAGGGAATTTGGATGGGAAGTTTGTTGTATGTGTGTGAAAAAAAAATGTGAAAATTGAGAGAACATAAAAAAATTGATTGACAACAACTTGAAAAAAAGGAGAAAAGAAAGAAAAAACTGACAACCAGTGTCAAATCTATGAAAAAAAAAAAAAAAAAAAAAAGATAAATATAAAGTTGTTGCAACCTTGTTGAAGAATATATCTCTCATGTAATTAGAAAAAGGGGTATTGGGATTGTGTGAAAAATATTGTGGGTGACATGATTGGAGAAGCTTATGGTATAGGAAAGCCTAAATGACCATTTCAACTACCTTTACCCTAAGCCTAACATTACAAGCTTAGAAAGACCTTCTGATTCTTGGTTGTGCATTAATCTATATTAGTGGAGAATAGTAAGTATTGCAAGCATATGGAATTTTGGGTTAGTGGATTGATGATTTTAATTGGCATGCATAAAGTGGTTTAATTGTTAGTTAATTGCATTCTATAGTTTCATGAGCTAAATGAAAGTAAATTGAAATCTGTCAAGGGTGTAATTGAACTGAAATTTTGGATTATATGCATAAGTAAATTTTTTTTCATAATCATATTATTGAAGCTACTTGAAAATTACTCATGTTTTGGAGATTGACTTGTTTAATGTTTATTTAGTGTTTTACTCGAGGACGAGTAAAAGCTTAGTTTGGGGGAATTTGTTAGGTTATTTTTAGTATTAATTTTAGATTAAGTTTAGTGTATTTTTAATTGAGATTTAATCGTGTTTGGAGCATTTTTACGCTTGTTATCTTTTATTTGTGCAGATTTAAAATAGGAGAAGATTAGAAAAATATCAGAGAAAAAGATAGAAAAAAAGATAAAAATATCATGATATTTAAAATGGAGAAAATTGTGCAAGCCGAAACTTCAAGCCTGAATTCGACGGTGTTATGATTGGATTTTGGAAAAAGTCAAAACATGAAAGTTCTAGCTCTCTCTTTTATCTTTCCGGAACATCTTGAATCGTCCGATTCCGAGGAATATCGAGAGAGTTATGACCAAAATACTATCAGTCGACGCAGCAGAAAAAAATATCTCGTTTGAGGTTTCCCAAAAATTTAAATTCGAATTAGAATTTAAACATGTGCGTTTTTTCCATCTTTTTAGGCCTTCAATGCCTATATGAAGGGAAGAAGGGAGTTGATTTCAGCAAGCAATTTTAGAGAGAAAAACAAAGAGAATACAGATGCAAAGTGGAGAGATCAACTGCAATATTGGAGGCATTCTTCAGAGGGTTTTCAGCATTATTCTCTTATCTATTTTCATCTCTTTTCTAAAAGTTAATATGTGTGATTGTGCTCTCATAAACATGTGTAACTAAACACTTTATTAGGATTAGATGAATATTGTTTGACATTGTTTATGGTTTTAATATGATTTATTTTCCCCCTAATTTCTATGTATTCTATTTTATTTGTGCTTAATTATTTTTAATTGCCTGATCACCAATTATCTGTCTATGATTTTGATGCGAGATCTGAGAAGTGAGTGTCAAATATGCTGTAGTAAAATAGAACTGAATTTCGATATAGGACGAGAGTACCTATATGGTTTAGATAGCTTATAGGGTTTCTGTGTTTAATGCCTGTTGCATGTTAAATTTATCACGATAGTAGAAAGCTTACATGTAATTGAGGTTTATATATCTGAGAAGACTATAAATTACCTTAGTAAACGTGCTATTGCATAGGAATTAATATTAGGATAATAATCATATTAAGCCATATTCAATAAAAACAATTGAAAGCGACACCCTAGTTTTTATTAACTTTCAATTTTCTTGAATAATTGTTTCTTACTAGTTTCTTATTCTTAATTCTTTCTTTATTTTTATTTAACCAAATAGAAGTAAAAGTTTAATTTTAACGTACTTAACTACACTTCCTGTGGGATCGACCTCACTCCTCGTGAGTCTACTACATGAAACGATACGTACACTTGCGTGTGCTAAATATCGCAACAGCCATCAGATCATTAGATCTGGCAAAAAGTAACCATGGCTATTTGCAATCAAGTAATAAAAGGTTTTGAAAACTTACACACAAGCTAAAACACATACTCATGCAACAAGGTTAGTTGGATTGTTGGATGTAGGATTTATTTAATTTTAAATTAAATTATTAATTTCGAAATAATTAATTAAATAAAAAATAATTTTTCGAAAAATTTTTAAAAAAAATTGAATAATTCGAAATTTAAAAAAAAAATTAAGTTTAAAATTAAACCTACAATTTTGAAAAATTAGGTTTCAACCAACATAAATATCATTTCAAAAATTTGCTAACTACTTTTAAAATTTAAATGTTATTTTATAAATAAAAATTAAATAAAAAATTAAAAAAGATAAATGAATATCTTTTTCAGATTTTAAATGTAATTTAAATAAATAAAATAACAAAATTTAAAAGTTAGCAAAATATTTTACATCTTTTTAAAATTACATGATTATAGTTATCTTATTTTAAATTTAAATAAGGTCAAATTATTAAAAAAATTAAATTTAAAATATTTAAAATCTGACCTTAAATTTAAAAATAAGATAAGATATAATCAAATTTAAAAATAAGATAGATTATTAAGCAAATAAGATAGATACTAACTATTTTAAATTCAAATTGCACTAATATCTTGAATTAAATTTAAAAAATATTAAATTAATTCATAATGATAATTAGAATTGAATTAGGAATAGTAATAGTATAAATATAGAACTACACAAAAAATCGGAAGTTAATTCCATGAAAAAGCATGAAAAATCGAAGAAAAACGAAAAAATTGTGAGCTGTACGGACAGTTTTCGCGATCGCAGGAAAATTTCAGCACAACTCCGATTTTTTCGAATCTTCAAAAAATCATAACTAATTCAAATTAAATCGAAATTGAGTTCTGTAAAAAAATAACTTGCTTAATTTTTTTTTTATACTATCCAATAAAAATAATTCGAGAAACAGATATTCAATTATTTTAAACGAAAATTCACAAACACCAATCAATCATCAAATAACACTCAATACAACATGATACCATCCAAAAACAAACAAACAATCATTTTAAAGTCCAAATTTCTTGCAAGTAAATCAATTACCATGGCTCTGAGGTCAGTTGTTGGAATTTATTTTACCAGGATCTTAGATCTACTCACAAGTATGTTTATTAACATCCTAAATATGAACTTTCTAAAACGATGAAATAAACACATATAAAGTTTAGGAAACCTTACATTGGGTGCAGCGGAACATAATGACTCATTCCGTTCATATATCTAGCCCTTGATTCCTTTCTGTAGCAGAGCATTATCAATATCTGAACTTGGATCTCTTTCTCTGAATCTTTGATGCTGAAACTCCTTCTTGCTGAAAGTCTTTCTTCACAATCTTCCTCACTATGATTGAGGTATCACTTGCTGTGTGTGGGCACTACTCATACACTAAGATTTTTCGAAATCTCAATGAGGAAGAGAGAGAGAGAGTGGGTTCGGCCAAAGATAGGGAGAGAGAAGGCTCAGTTTTTTCTGAATGAAAAAGTAGAAAATTTAAGTGTAAATTTCATGAAGCCTTCACTATCTATTTATAGCATTCCACTAGGGTTAGGTTTGAATTGTTTGGCATTAAAAAAAATGAAAAAATCAGTTTAAATTTCCTACAAAAGTGGCCGGCCCTATACTATTGGATTTGGGCCTCACTTTTTGCAATTTTACAGTTTTACCTTTTCTGCATCTGATTTTCTCAAAAACGCTAATTTTCTAATTCAACCATTTAAATTCCAATTCTAACTATTTAATTACTATAAATAATTATTAAATAATATTGTCATTTATCATATTTATTAATTGAACCATACAAAGTATCATAATTAACAAATATGCCCCTAAAACTCTTTCTTTACAATTTCGCCCTTACTTAGTGAAAAATTCACAAATAGACATAGTCTAATTTGAGAATTATAATTGATTAATCAAAACCAATTACATGAGTCTTACAAGCAATATTATCTCAACTAGTGCGGTGACCATGGGTCTATATAACCGAGCTTCCAATAAGTAGATCAAGAATTTAGCACTAAAATTCACTAACTTATTAATTCTTTGTTGAATCCACGCATAGAACTTAGAATTGCACTCTCAGTTATATAGAATGCTCTATATGTTCCACCATATAGACGCATCATTAGTTATCCATTGTTATAATCCTAATGTGATCAATGATTCTCTATATGAATGATCTACACTGTAAAGGGATTAGATTACCGTTACACCCTACAATGTATTTTATCCTTAAAACACTTGACCCCGTATAAATGATATTTCAGCTTATGTGAAATGAGTACTCCACCATTTATGTTCGTTTGGTCAAGCTTGAAGGACATCATCCTTTGCTTACTATTCGCCAAATAGAAGCTATAGATTCCATGTTTATGATAGCGCTCCCACTCAATTGCACTACCGTGTTCCCAAAATGTACGTATCACCCTGACCTAAAAGTAGGCTTAACTAACAAATCAAAGAACATGAATAGCCTTTCAAGATTGAGCCTAATCATAACAGGATTAAGAACATTTGATCTAGGATCAACTAGGCGATATTGACTTGAATAGATATTACGGTAAGTTTAATAAATCTAAGTCAAAGTTCAATATCGGTCCCTTCCGATGCATACTCCATGCATCCAACCTGAGCTTTACTTTAACCAATGTTCTGGAAAGAACATAGCATTTCTCCAAATGCAAGTAAACTCTTGTTGTAGATTATCATATCAGTAACACCCTGTGTCTGATAAATCTAGGAAACTTTATTCACATAGTCATGTTTACTTTCCAATGTGTTGACAGCACAATAAACAGGATCAAGTATGTGAAAAGGGTTTCAGATGAATTCATACATTATGTACATATAATCATGAAATAAATCATGTGAACCATGCAACATTAAATGTTATTTCTGATCTATATTAATAAGTAAATCTGATTATATTGAAATGAGTTTTATTTAGGGCATAAAACCCAACACTAACTTGCTTGGATTTCGGTTGATGAATATGGAGGATAAGTTTCTCGAAAATCCTCTATTCTTTTCCAAGAGTAAGATTTAGGATTTCAGTTATGTGATTGATAAGATTAATAATCGGTTGGAGGGTGGCGAAGTAAATTATTGTTTCAAGCGGGGTGTACCACTCTTATAAACTCTGTTATCTCTAATATCCCTATACATACCATGTCCCTCTTTTCGCTTCCTGTGTCAATTTGTAATCTTCTTGATAGATTGACTAGGAAGTTTTTGTGGGTTGGTAATAGCGATCAACAATGTTTTCTTTCTCTCTTGAGTTGGGAAGCGATCTATAAGCCAAAAGTTCTTAGAGGTCTTGGGATGAAGAAATTTCATGATTTGAATTTGGCCCTTTTAGCTAAATTGGATTGGGAATTGGGCAAGGTAGAGACTTCTCCTTGGTGCAACATTTTCTTGGCTAAATATTGTAAAGAGACTTATTTTTTTGGAATGCCTCGATCCCCCCCCCCCCCTCCTTCCTGGGGTGCTCGTGGTATCTTTGCTACCCGAGATCTTATTCGGAGGGAAAGTTGTTGGATTTTGGGTAACGGGCAAAGTGTGGATCTTTGGAGTTCTCCTTGGGATCCTTGGTTAGAATGGACTGATTTTTTAGCTGCCTTCAATCCAATGCACTGTCTACTTGGTTTAGATCTGAGTTTTTGAATCTATTGGGTAGATTGCCCTTACTCCATTCTCTTCAACAAGATATCCTTATGTGGAAGGATGCTAAGTATGGAATTTTCTCTGTAAAGTTAGCCTATCAGTCTATCTCCAAAGGTAGACAGGGAGGGATGGATGGTCTCTTTAAGAAATTGTGGAAGTCTTCTCTCAGCGAAGGGGTCAAACTTTTTTTGTAGAAGGTTGGGAGGATATTATCCTCTGTGGACAGTGGCTTCAATGCCTGTTTGGTAACACTTTTTTATGTGTTCTTTGTGATAATGATGTGGACTCTCTGGAACACTTGTTTTTTCAGTGTCATGTGGCTCGATTTCGCTAGTTTAGAAGCTCGTGGGGCATTCGTAGCGATCTCCTCCACTTTAATTTCCTAAGAGATTGTGGAGTGGATTTTTTCTCCTCCTTTTGGTGATAGTGTTTATTTGGATCACTTTACCCATTTTGCTGCCTTGCTTTGTTTTACGTTGTGGAACTCCCGTAATAAATATTTTCATGAAGATGTGCATTCTTTCCTTGATGACATTATCATAAAGGTCTTACACTCTTTGGCCTCTTGTGATCATATGGTCAGGGATGCTCCTCCCATCCCTTACCCTGTGGCCCTCCTTCTCTGGTGGAGCTAAGAGCTGGTAATCTAGTGAACATTTTTGTTGATGCGGCCTTTAGAGACAACACTGCCTTCTTTGAGGTGCTTCTTCTTGATAGTTTTGGGAATGTTGTTAAGGCATTTGTTGGTAAGGAACAGGTTCACACTCTGCTTGAAGTAGAGTCTTGCGCTATTTTCCAGGCTATCTCAAGCTTTTTATCTTGTGGCTGGTTCGGGGCAATGATTTTATTTGATTGTAAGGTTGGAGTTGATGCGATTTTGTCAAGGACTGTCCCTTCTTAGAAGTTATATCCTTTTTTTTTTTTTTTTGGCAATTGTTCTCTCTTTTTAATTCTAGTTGTTCTTGTAAGGTTTGTTGGATTCCTCGTGTGAAGAATGGCACTACTCACAAGCTTGATGCCAAGGCTGCGTCCCAATACTTTTGTGTTTTTTTTGATTTTTTGTTATTTCCTTTGTTTTGGATGTTCTGTAGTATGGTATTTTTCTCTTTGAGCTTTTTGGCTGGTTCTAATGAAGTGTTGTTTCTATGAAAAAAAAGAATATGAAACTTGAAACCTCAAATAAGACACAGTTAAATTTGTCGTTCAACACCATAAGAAAGAATAAAAATCAACAAATCTATGTCTGAAAGAGAAATATTAAAACATATTTATGGTGTTTAGGTGTGATATCACTATTAATAAAATTTATTATCAAGTTCTATTTATTCTGCTTTAATAAATATTATAAAAAATTACTTATAGTAGTATTAAATACCATGAATACATAGTAATGCTCATGACTGAAAATGTAAGAACAGAATTTCACCTCCTCTAAACTACAAAGATATCTATTAGTACAATAGAAAAAAGAAGGTTCTGAAATCTACCATTTTTGTTTCAAAACCAAACTACAAAGTTCAAAAATTTCTGAGTTAATGTTACAAAAAAATAATATTACGATAATAATCATAATTGACGAGAGAGGACAATGAACTCGAAGAAAAGAAAAAGTCAACTAACAAATATGAACATTAGTCAACGGTGCCGCCTAGGAGGTTTAAATTCATGTTCAATGGTGTTAGGCATAGTTCGAGTGACAGAAGCAGTCGGAGCTCTGATATGTCCCACCATTGAAACCTGAAGTGCTTCTTCTTCATAAGCTCTTCTTTCCAATTCTTCCATTCTCGTCCTCTTCTTCCCTCTCACAAACATCGCTACTAGAAGTAAACCCAGTAGAAAAGCTCCTAAAGCAGCTCCGATCGAGCTTCCCACTGCCACTTTCCACTTACTCTCTTTCTTTCCACCATTACTACTATTACCGTCCAACATAGCCGGCGAAGGTTTCTCTGTCACCAATCCGAAATGACCGTTCTTCTTAGCCAAACACACGAACGGCGAAGCTTGCTTTGTTAAACTCACCTTCCCTTCACTTTCGAAAATGGCGCATAACGGCGTTACACCCGATTCGTTTTTGAGCTTCGTGATGCTTGAGAAGTTTACGGAAATGGGTTTGCCTCCGGCGATGATTCCGACCTCGAAAGGGTCGCTGGTATTCACGTCGGAACCGCCGTTATAAGCTAGAAGACCTAAAACAGGGGAGACTAGTTGGTACCCAGATAAATCGTAGTTTTCGTAGTAAATATTTGACCAATTATATCCCAAATTTTGATTCACTAGAACGACCCTTTCAACACATGGATGAATCGTAACGCCAATACCCAGATGAAATTCCTTAACCTGCGCACCATATCGCCGGAGACTACCGCATCTGTACCTTGCTATGTTGACTCCGATGCCGGAGAAATTTTTCGGTAACGAAACAGAGTGAAGTAGTCCAGTCCCTACGTTGGTGTCTAAAGACTTAAACGTAAAGTCTCTAATGAGAAGATCGAGAAGACGAGCTGATCTGATCCCCTGAGCTTCACTAAATAAAATCCATGAAAGAATTATAACAGTAGTGAGAGAAACCAGAGTACCCATATGAGAAAAAAAATAAACAGAGAATTTGGTTCAAGATTTAATTTTCTTTTCTTCTTTCGTTTTCTATGAGAGGAGTGATCTAAAATTAGATCAACTTTTTTCTTTTTTGGTGTAGATGTGTGAAAAGGGAAAAAGTTTGAAAGGGGAAAGTTCGATATAGATGATTGAAAAGGTTTGGTGGATTAAAGATAAAGCAATTAAAAGGAATAACAAAGTTCTTACTTTCTTTCTCATCATATTTGGTTTTGGTCTTATAAGATAGAAAATTGAGATAGACAATTAGACATAATAGACTATTGTTGGTTAACTTTGACATAAAGTTGCCTTATAAGTTGTTTTCTTTATGGTGTTTTGGATCATCACTAATGTCTATACTATAATATGTTGTTGTCAATACAATTTATTATCTAGAATATCAAAATGAAAAATATTAATCACATTGTGTACATAATTAAGCATAGAAAAATCTTTAATTATTCCAAAGACAACACGGGATAACGGTGTTGAAAATCACATGTAGTTAATAATAATAACAGCCAATTATAATAGTTGTATTGTATTGTATAGTAATTTAATTAATAGCCAATTATTAATAATGTAGAGTACATAACAAAATTTATTTGGTTTGTGACAAAATCTAAAACCCAACTAATATATTAGTAGTTGTTATAGTCATTGTGGCTCAGTTAATAATTAATCAGACGATTATTAATCACTGAAATTTAATGTAAAATTTGTCTAGTAGAGAGAGAGAGAATGCTTGACTGTGTTGGCGAACAAATTAGTGAGAATGTCAAACAAGAAAGGGTTTTTTAATAAAAAGGAGAAAAAGTAAAGTAAAAAAGTGGATATGGCAAGGCTGGGAAGAAATGATTTTGGAGCGTGGGCGATAATGGCACTTGATGACTATAGGAGGTGGTGGTGGTGGTGGTAGTAAGCTAAAGATAGCCTTGGCGTGCTTAAGTTAATGAAATTAAATGTGCTTCTATGACAACCTCTCATTTATTTTCAAAACACCACTTTAAAATTTTATAAATTAAGTACATAAAATTTTTAAATTATTAGAATCTTCAAGTGTCTAGTATTATTTTGATTGCTTTAGAGATTGGCCTATTGATGAGATAACAAATAAGTATCATTTGATCTCATTAATTGATTCAAGGCTCTATGACTACTTGACTAGGAATGGGAAGTATTATTTTATTTATTCTTATACTTTGTTTGGAAGGAACTTTTTAAATTGTATTTGGACAATTAAACCAATACATAAATAGTTTTATTTGTGTAGAATTATTAGTGCTTGGCAAAATAATTTTTTTAAACCTTTTGCGACATTCTTCAATAAATACAATAAATTGTCATCTTATATTTATTGCAATATTAATATTCAAAATAAATTATTTATAACCTAATTTAACATCATCAAAATAAAACCCAAGTAAATTTTAATTTATCTGAATTCTATCTTAATTTATCTAAATCCTATCTTGATTGTATTATGTTATATAGTTTATATATATGTGTGTATATATTTATTGTGTTTTTTCTCCTTTCAAGGGTGTCTAATTAACATGTTAGACTTAGTCACACTTTATGGGAAATGTGGGTCTCACGTTCGGAAGCATGGCTATGAGTTTGTTTTCATGTATGGGCCCAAGTGTTTTGTTGTAAGTGACAAAGATTCCCAACTCAAATGTAATGTTTCTATATTATATAATAATAATAATATGTGAAGTAAGTAATAACTGCCAATACATGAGTCGTTTATGTGGTAGTTCATGTCGTTTACTTTGTCTATAGTCAAATTAATCATTTTGACTATATTTCCATCACAAAATCATTGGATACAGCTCAACTGAGTTGTCAGAAATCCTCAGCAGATTGTATATGTTTTTCAAGCTAGCTAAGAACAAAATAAGCTGTTGAATACAACAATCGGTGAATCAAAGATTATATGAAAATAAAATAAACCATCTTATAATTAATTCTCTGCAAAAACAAAATGATTGCATTCAGTCCCAGTTCCCCTTGTGATGAGATAATAACATTTCTTTTCTTTTTGTATATATATATATAAAATAAGCAATACAGCTTAATTGTTGCCAAAACAAATAGTTGGTCAGTACAAATGACCATCTGCCCGATCTCTACTCTCGCATCTTCGAAACATAAGACAATTAATTCTACGAAATAAATATGATTTTAAAATCCCAACGGTAAAATACAATTTTAATCATTTATCATCAAAATACAATTCAGATGAATGATCAAATTTGTACTTTATCGATAATCATATTTGATCGTAGATTTTTAAAGTACAAGAAAATTCTTAAAAAGCAAATCAAATACAAAGAAAAAGACTATACGTATGAATATTTGGATTGAATTGGATTTGATGAGACTAAGTTATTTGAAATTGGCATTACCCTTGTAAGTCTTTCCCACTTGCCAATTAGAGGGTGCCACATTGTAAAGTGTAATGGTTTGTTTGGTGGTGTAGGAAGTGATTCTAAAGGACAAAGCTTGGCCACCAAGGGCTGAGAAAGCTTGGTAGGAAGCTCCCCAGTTATGGCTCATACTGATCCAATTGGTTTTGCTACCTTTGACCCACATTTTGGATATGTCACCTCCTCCTCCTACGTTCATTACATACACCAATAGCCAATACCCATTTCCTTGGAAGCTAAATCTTAGCCCTCCACTTCTCATGCAAGGCACTCTATATACACGCATACACAATAAAACTATGTTAATTATATAATATAAACATGCAACGCCCTGAAAATTTGTGGGCTTTAGGACAAAAAATTACTATTATTGGACCCTCAAGAAAAAGAAATAAGTGGTATTTTTGAAAAACACTAAAACTATATATATTTTTTAAAATGAAAAAAAATAATCCAATTAATTATATACAACATTTAACCGTACCCAATAACAATATTATTGTTTATCTAAACATCTATTTGTTCTACAGTAGTATGTATTAGTTGTATAGTCATAACTTTTACACATGCATTTTATCACAAAAGGAAGTTTCAAGTTTGAGTCTCTTTTTCTAATATATGTATATATATATTATTAGTATCACATTGATAATACCTGCGGTACATGATGGGAACAATCCCAGCCCTCCATTGAGCGATTCTCATGAAAGCAGGCTTAGACATGTCGAAGTGAACCCTAGGAGGGTTACACCAGCCACCATTGTTGGAAGGTTTGGACCAATTAGGTGGGCAAATGTTGGTGGCAGTGATTGTGGTGAAGCCTGAGTAACATGCTTTTGCATTATTAACACATTTAATTTGGAAGCATTGCCCACAAGCATATCCATCGTTAAATAGTGTTGTGCTCAATGCAGCAGTATCTGTGTTGTAACCATTGGTAAACAAGTTACCATAACCACATGCTCCTCCTGTGTATACATACATAACAATTAGACACAACCCAATATTATTATTCAAACTTGGAAAAATATAATTAAGTCGTAAAAGCTATAAATATATATATATATATATATATATTTGGTTAATTAGGATTTTTTTCCCCTCGAATTTTGACATGTACCAAATCATGCCCCCTGAAATTTTAAGGTCGTTAAAAATGCTTCGTGAACTGAGACGGTTGAATTTAAGGATTTTTGTCTAATTTTAGTTAAAAAATTCTAACATCGATGAAAGTTCAGGGGAAATGATTTAGTATATGTCAAAATTCAAGAGATTTGATTTGGTAGATATCAAAATCTAGGGATCATGGTTTAGTACATATACAATCACTGAAATAGTAAAATTGAATGAAATTAGACAAAAGTCCTTAAATCTAACAATCTTAATAGTTAAAGGGGAATTTTTAACGGCCAAAAAAGTTCAAGGGGCATAATTAAGTACAGTTTAAGGGAAAAAAATCATAATTAGCCTATATATTTATACGTACCCATAGTTTCTCTAGCGGTTTCGTCACCATAAAATGTAGCATGAGCATTGGACCATGGACTTGGTCGATAATAGATGGCAGCAGTTGCACCCTTTGATCCGACTAATATGCATACCACCAAGAAGAAGCCAATTAAAGGCCATGAACGACCTAAAGAAACCATAGTAATTGTTAGCTTAATAATTATGATAAGCTATGTAACAAAAGGGTTTTTGTTTGGAGAGAATATGTACATTGCCCTTCTTATATAACTCTTCTCTTTAAAATTTTAAAACTAATAAGCAGAGAAAAACATAAATTAATTGAGAAAATAATTTTATAAGACCTAGACGTAGCTTCGTGATCCTCACGTTGATAATTGATCATGTCCTCCAAGTCAAAATTAAGAGGCTTGATTAGTATTTAATATTAGTGATACATGTATCCATTGCCTTGCCTTACAATGAGGTGTACGGATACTTATTACAAATGATCATTAATATAACTTAGCATCACAGACTAATTAACTAAAGATCCTAGCCGTTCATTTACATGCATGTCTTTGATGGAGATTTCATGAATTTGGGACGTGCGAGCAGGTTTTGTACATCTATTATGCTTTATGCACTTCCAATCAAAATGGTTGGTCAATCAGACACCCATAAAATATATGAAGGCGCTTCAACGACAAAAAAAAAAATATTGTTTAATTATTTTGAGCTTCATTATTTATTATTATTGTCAAGGTATGTTTAATTATATAAATTCCTATTTTTTAAAAAATACTAATTAGTTAAGGCCATATATCGCTGGATCCTTTCATTTCAATAAATCTTAATTTGCATATAGAAAGAGTTATTATATATTAAGGTGGGATTATTTTTGTTTTTAAACTTTTTAATCACAAAAATAAAAGTAAAATTTTAATTTTTAAAATTTTGTTCTTAAAAAACAAAAAATAGAAGTATGTTATGTTTTCAGGGGTTTGGGTTTGTAGTTTTCTCCTCGAGTTTGCTTGAATCTTCATTATTTCTGATGACACAAAAATGTTCGAAACACTTTTTGGTGAACTTAATCAGAAATGGCACTGGGTCCTAATTATGACCCTTCAAAAATTCCATTTGGTCCCTGAAAATAGTTGAATTTTAATATTTTTAAAAACGGAGAATATTCTTGAAAGAGTTCTCAAAAACATCATCGAAATTGGCTCAAGTTGACAAAATGTCAACCTGGGCATTGGGCCTTGTTTCTAGCACCCCGAAAGTGTTATTTCTTCGCTGAAAGGACTTGTTTTCCAGTTTTTGATGAAGACGAAGAAGATTCAAAAATCATATTGTCACGACCCGAGCCCTAAGCCGTGGCAGATATGTAATATCCATAACTTGGGTGGTCAAAGGTCACACTTTGACCCTTGTTGTAAGATAAAGCTTATAAATGATCCTTTAATTTATATCACAAAATACTAACTTAAAAGTAATTAATGGATTAACTCTTATATTAATAGGAAAATATTAGTAACAAAATCAGGACCACTCATCAATATAAAAGAAAAATAATATCCCCACAGTTATGTAATCACCAAATAGATAGATTTAATAAGTCAATAAAATACCAAAATAATACCTATCATCCATCATTCCTCATTTCTAACTAGTAGATAGCTAATTTAAGTCATCCAGACCATCCATTTTAGCTTAAATACAAAATCAGTTTCATTAGAAGATTTAAGAGTAGAATAAGACTAAACTAATAACGACTTCCTTTCCTAACAGTACCATCCTCATCCACTAGCATCAAACTGAGTTCCTGGAATGGGAGAAAATAGGGGGTGAGCTTATAAAGCCCAGTAGGAAAACAACTAATATCAAAGGACCCTTGGTTTAATAAAATTCATGCATGGTTAGCTTTATAAAAATAAAATATCTCATCATCAGTATCAATATGTATAAATAAAGTATAGAGACCACAAATAATCACAAATCAAACGTCAAATGCATATCACACTGTCCACTAGACCCCTAGCTCTCAATACCAATCATACAAAATGACATCCAAAACCGGATAGTCGCATCAGATATCCACCATAGTATTGGGGCTCAGATTTAATTCACTCCCTGTACAGATTCTAGGTCTTTCACCTACAGGTGAGTGCACACCTGATTTACCTATGATGACACAGAGACTAGGTCGTGAAACAACAATATGCACCGAACATGATCAACATGGCTCTTTTCACTATAACCAAAGCAGGCAAATAATAATCATAATAAAGAACATATTCCTTTTTATTTTCTAAAAAAAATTCGACAGCATAACAGCTGTATTTTGAATAAATCCAACAATTATAACCTGCATAAATATTTGCACACAAAACTATATTTGGCACTCAGTGCCCCAGAACAGTCCAGAAAAATATGCAGATTAAGTTTTTAATTTTTCAAACAATTTGTAAATCATAAAAATTGGAATATGTCCAATGTTATACAACACATATAAAAATCAAGTCCAATAATCAAGTTGATGTTGGGTTTTATGCCCTAAATAAAACTCATTTAAATATAATCAGATTTACTTATTAATATAGATCAGAAATAACATTTAATGTTGCATGGTTCACATGATTTATTTCATGATTATATGTACATAATGTATAAATTCATCTGAAACCCTTTTCACATACTTGATCCTGTTTATTGTGTCGTCAACACATTGGAAAGTAAACATGACTATGTGAATAAAGTTTCCTAGATTTATCAGACATAGGGTTTTACTGATATGATAATCTACAACAAGAGTTTACTTATATTTGGAGAAATACTATGTTCTTTCCAGAGCATTGGTTAAAGTAAAGCTCAGGTTGGATGCATGGAGTATGCATCGGAAGGGACCGATATTGAACTTTGACTTAGATTTATTAAACTTACCGTAATATCTATTCAAGTCAATATCGCCTAGTTGATCCTAGATCAAATAATCTTAATCCTGATATGATTAGGCTCAATCTTGAAAGGCTATTCGTGTTCTTTGATTTGTTAGTTAAGCCTACTTTTAGGTCAGGGTGATACGTACATTTTGGGAACACGGTAGTGCAATTGAGTGGGAGCGCTATCATAAACATGGAATCTATAGCTTCTATCTGGCGAATAGTAAGCAAAGGATGATCTCCTTCGAGCTTGACCAAACGAACATAAATGGTGGAGTACTCATTTCACATTAGCTGAAATATCATTTATACGGGGTCAAGTGTTTTAAGGAATAAATACATTGTAGGGTGTAACGGTAATTTAATCCCTTTACAGTGTAGATCATTCATATAGAGGATCATTGATCACATTAGGATTATAACAATGGATAACTAATGATGTGTCTATATGGTGGAACATATAGAGCATTCTATATACTGAGAGTGCAATTCTAAGTTCTATGCGTGGATTCAACGAAGAATTAATAAGTTAGTGAATTTTAGTGCTAAATTCTTGATCTACTTATTGGAAGCTCGGTTATATAGACCCATGGTCCCCCCACTAGTTGAGATAATATTGCTTGTAAGACTCATGTAATTGGTTTTGATTAATCAATTATAATTCACAAGTTAGACTATGTCTATTTGTGAAATTTTCACTAAGTAAGGGCGAAATTGTAAAGAAAGAGTTTATAGGGGCATATTTGTTAATTATGATACTTTGTATGGTTCAATTAATAAATATGATAAATGACAATATTATTTAATAATTATTTATAGTTATTAAATAGTTAGAATTGGCATTTAAATGGTTGAATTAAGAAATTGGTATTTTTGAGAAAATCAGATACAAAAGGTGTTAAAATTGCAAAATTGCAAAAAGCAAGGCCCAATCCACTAAGTGTAGGGCCAGCCACTTTTGTAGGAAATTTAAACTGATTTTTTCATTATTTTAATGCCAAATAATTCAAACCTAACCCTAGTGGAATGCTATAAATAGATAGTGAAGGCTTCAGGAAATACACACTTAAATTTTCTATTTTTCCTTCAGAGAAAAACCTGAGCCTTCTCTCTCCCTATCTTTAGCTGTCACTTCTTCTCTTCCCTCTTGAGAATTTCGAAATCCTTAGTGATTAGAGTAGTGCCCACACACATCAAGTGATACCTCAATCATAGTGAGGAAGATCGTGAAGAAAGATCATCAGCAAAGGAGTTTCAGCATCAAAGATTCAGAGAAAGAGATCCAGGTTCAGATATTGATAAGTAAATCGTTTTATAGTCATATTACATCAATCAATCATCAAATAAAGTCCAATAAATTCCAACAGTTGAGTCCCTACCTCTCCCGAGTCGTTAAACTTTTTCCAAAAGACGATCTTAAGCTCTTAAGTCCCGAGCTCCAATTGTTTAGTCCAAACTTACATATTACTCTCACCTATACCACCAAATGGTCAAATAATTATCATTATCGCATTCTACATTCAAAACCGAGTCCAACGACATATAATATGACTATATTTAAAATTTGGGGTTCTGAAGCCTCACCTAAGCGGTGCACATTAACAATCGGTGGCGGTAAAAATTGGTGTACCGAAAACGTCGCCAAAAATAGGAGTAGTGTATATCAAAACGACCACCTCGACGAGTAGATCACACCCATGCCAACCGTTTGTCAAAAAGGTACACGATGTCACCGGAAAGTCACCGGAAAGGGGCGGAGCTACAAAAATGTCACTGGAAAAAGTAGCGAACCAGGAAAAATGGTTTAGTGTAAGTTGTTCTCCTCGACGAGCTGAGTTTAGTGGTGAAAACGTCTCGTCAAACGGACGCCGGAGGTGACCGGAAAATCCGTTCAAAGTTTAAAACCCCAAACTTTGACTTGCGATCCCGAGCTAACGGCGGCGAGAAAAGCGGCGCCGCTTGGGGGGTTAGGTCGCCGGCACTTGGGCTTCCGATTTGTCCGGCGCATAGGGCTGGTCGGAGGCCAGAGGTGGGTCGCCAGGGAGTGGTGGTTATGGAGGTTTGTGGTTTCCTTGTTTGTGTTTGAAGAGAGAGAAAAGGATATATAGATAGAGAGAGACGTTGGGGGACGAAGAGATCTGTTGATCTGCTACTTTTTACTTTTTTTTTTATACATACATATATATATTATTATTTTTTATATATATATACATATTTGACTAGGTCAAAACCGAGTCTTTACACATATTATCGATCTGATACTTGAAAGGCACCCAGATTGATAAATTGTCAACCTAGGCGCTAAAGTGCTCGGGGCCCCAGATGCTTAAAAATGAACTTGCTCTGATTCAAATTTTGATACCTAAAATATGTCGGTGGTATATCTAGTTGATGTTCCAATGCTTGTTTTGACATATTTGCACTAAGATGGTTCCAAAAACTCAAATCCTAGTTTGGAATGTCAACTCGGGCACCAGGTGAAACCCTAGGTGCCTAGGTTGGGTTCCAAGTTGCAAGTTTGTGTAATTTTAGCTCCCAAGGCTTGGATTAGGTTTCTCCATGTCTTCATGGTACATAATAGTGAAAGATAGTGGATTGGATTCAAGCTATTAAAGTCTGAACTTCCATCCTAGAGCTCCCGAAGTCAACTTGGGCACAATGCTAGGCTCCCCTCATAGGTTGACTGCTATGACTCGGGTCTACTCAACTCTGTGATGTCATCCCTCATGCCACGTTGGATGTCCACATCACCAGGAAAAGTTTTCGAGTTAACATTTGTCCCCCAAGTCAACTTTACACTTGTGTGGAGTTGACTTGATGACGTGAACCGATCCCGTTTTACTTGAAACTACCAGATGGAAATTAATTTTGACATTCTTATGTAATTGTATCTATTCTTCAAGCATTTTCAATTGAGTTGATACTTTGAGCTCTTTTGCGTAGTCCTTGGGAATTTTGAAAACTAATTAACAAAGAAAAAGAGAAAAACGTTAGCTTTTATCTTTTACTTATCTTTTACATTTTTCTTTAAAAATTTTATTTTTATTTTTATTTTTTTCATGGCATTAGGATTAATTGGATTGAAATCATAATCCTAGTAGTAAACGCCATTCAAAAATTTGAAGAAAAAAGACTTTTGATATTTTACTTATCATTTATCTTTTCTTTTAATTCTTTAATTTTTCATTAATCTTAATAGCATTAGGATTTCATGTTACCTTTTAAATTTAAATTCCTATTCCTCTTTGTATAGGAATTTCAAATTATACTAAATAAGAGAAGGGAAAATATATAACTATATCTTTTTCTTATCATTTACCTTCCTTAAAAGTTTTAAATTTAAAAGACTTCCATTAGCTTTAGGATTAGGAGATTGAACTCACCTATAAATAAAAGAGTTGTCAATCAAAATTTCCACACTTTCTCATTTCATTCCACATGCCCAAGCCTTTAGAGAGCCTCTTGAAATTTCATCTTCATCAAGCCTTCGAGCGTTCTTCATTCCAAGGTAGAAAGAAACATTTGTTTTCTTAGAATTGGTGTCATTTTTTTTTTTTTTGAGAAATTTCTTCTTCTCCTCCTTTGTTGATCTTACTCCAAAGATTTTTAGACTCCCAAAAATCTTTGAATTATTTTTTTTTCTAAAACCTCCAAAATCCCAAAACACTTTCTTAGTGCCTTGAAAATTTCCTTCAAAATTACTTGAACCTTCTCAACCCAATTAGACCTTACTTGGGTTGTAAGCAGCTTGTATTGTTGAGTTGTCATGGCTAGGATGAAGAGAAGTAGAAAGTTGTTTGATGAGTATGACCCCCATTTGTCTAAGTTCATTAGAGCTAAGCTAACTGTGCCTAAGTCTAAGAACTTAGACAAGGCACGTGATGGGAAGGTGATGGCAACTGAGCTTCTTAAAGCTGCCATTGAGAGCGATGATTTGAGAGATCGAGCTTTCAGGCTAAGACCACTTGTGTTTAGCACTCCTGCTGAACATCACGATACGATGATCCCAATGACTCTTAGAATACTTGTTGTAGTGCTTGGTGGAGATTCCACATGAATGTGGGTGCTTACTTCCCTTGCATCCATGGTTCATACTCATAGTTAATTTCTTCGGTGGCTGCCCTTACTTTTCAGAACATCTTGAATCGTCCAATTTAAAATTGCATTGAATGAGTTATGGCCAAAATACCAATCCGAACATGCGACAGAAATTTTTTAGTAGCAGGCTCTCGCCGCAGCGAGCCTAAAGCTTCGCTGCAATGAGCAAGTTATGGCTGCAGCAAGAGATATCTCTGCCACAGTCGACATTGAAGAAACTTAACTCTCTTTAAAGTATGACCTTGTAAACACTTTAATGGAGAAACCTTCATTGCTAACTTTGCACAAGCTCTCTATTGAGAATTTTGTTCAAGCTCAGATAAATACAAATATATAATGTTGCTCTTCCACCAATTATCTTGTCGCTAATGCCCATAGGTTTAGGGCCCGTTTGGCCGAGTTTTTGCAAAAGTTAAAAGTTGATTTTTTAAAAAGTTGTGATAAAAAGGTGTTTGGTAAACAGTTAAAACACAGCTTATTGAAGAATTTATAGAGAAGCTGTAGCTAAAAACTAAAGATGGTACAACCCAACTTTTAGAAAAAAACAGTTTTACTTAAAAGACTCTATAATAAATTATTTTGTACTAAAAATTTATTTAATGATTTATTATATATTTAAAAAAATTGAGAGAAAAATATTTAAAATAAATAATATTTAAATTTCTTATTTTTTATTTTATTTTAAAAATATTTTATATTTTTATTTTTATTATTAACAAACCACATCAACTTAGAGTGATCTTATAAACTACAATTTTTTTTTAAAAAAAAGTAATATAAATATTATTTTAAAATATTATAAATTATTTATATCAAATGCATATAAATTTATACTATGGGAAAAATAATTAAAAATATATAGAAAATAAAAATTTATTTAACATAGTTTTTATATACATATTTGTGATTATAATGAACTAGATTATAACATTACCATTATTATAATAGAATTTTAACAATTCACAACACTTAAAATTTATAATTTACCAAACACTCAGCTCAATTTTTTTTTTTTTATCGCTCTGCTACAATTATTTTTTCTCACAGTACAACTATAATTATTTCTTCTCACAGCACAACTATGCTAAAGTGACTCTCAATTGTTTTATATATATAAAAAACATATCAAATGTTGGTCTTAGTACATGAGAGATGAATACATCACAAAGTAAGTAAAGCTTCTTTTAAGTTTGTTTCAAGAATTCTAATAGACAGATACAATTTGGGGTTCAGGGTTAGTTTTGCATTTATGATTTTTTCAAATTTGGGAAGGAAGAAAGAGATCGACTCGGGGGAGAGAGTGGGAAAGACAAATCGATGAGAGAGAAAATTTAGAGAATGAATAAAAGAACAAAATATTTATTTATTAATGATTTATAAATTTAAAGTATTATTTTAATTTTAAAATGATTTATATAATTTTAAATAATTACGAACTAATATAAATGTGTGATATGTATATGATTGTACAGGTAGCTAATTCATGTTGGCATTTAATTGAGAATAAATGATATTTTAAATTTACTAAAAATTCGTTAGTTTGAAATATTTTACCACTAAAATTTAAGACTAAAAAGTTAAGTGCAAGTAAAATAATAATTAAAAAAGTTTAGCCGCCAAAAAAATCATAATGTAAATACGAAAGCTGCATTAATTATGTATTAAATTTGACCTAACTTTCAATATGTGATAAATTTGTCACAAATTTTAACATTGGATAAAGACTTTTTACAAAAAATATAGTACTTTTTTTTTTATCTGAGTCCCTGCATTATGTGGAGCTAAATCAAAAGGGAAATTTACACAGATTATTGTGTTTTCCCAATTTCTTTCTTTTATACTGTTACACTCTCAAATTAACTTTTATACTGGTTTTTTTTTTTTTCGGCAGTGTACTGCCAACAATTTTATGTTATTGTTTTATTTTTGTTTTGATTGATTGGGACATGGACTAAGTTATTTATTTAATTTTTTATTTTAATGGATGTACAAATTATTATTTATTATTTTTAATATTTAATAATTATTATTTTTTGAGATAATTTAATAATTATTATTTTGATGAAAAGGTTGATGGGATGGGTCATAAAAGTGACATGTTTTACTTTTTCTTTTATTTAAATAAATTTAAAAATCACACCCCATGTCTCACTCTTTTTCTTTTATTTAAATAGATTTAAAAATCTCACTCCCATTTCTCACGATTCATCTTCTTCTTCATCTTTATCTTCTAGCTTTTCACATAAATCTCACCCCCATGTTCTAATATTCATCTTCTTCTTCAAGTTTTTTTTTTCTTCATCTTTACCGTTGTTTTAGTATTGTTCTACTGTTGTTTTTCATGATTTTTATTTTTTTTTTCATGTTCAGTTCTTCTTCTTCATCTTCTTTTCTTTTCTTTTTATTTTTTTTTTTAATTTTTTTAAGTTCTTAGTTATGTTTTTTTTTGAAAATATAAGAGTTAGTGTGGTTTTTTTTTGTTCTAATTTTCTAGAACTTTCTTGCAAATATAGTGCATTTAGTATTGAGGATGTGCACAACATAGTTAATTTTTGATCATTTTTTTCTTTTATTGTTTTATTTGTTTTAGTATTGTTTTAGTATTGTTTTACTGTTGTTTTTCATGATTTATTTATTTGATGCCGATTTCACTGCCCTTGCTCCATCTCGCTGGAATTAATAGATATTTTCTGGGTGTTCTCGTGTTGTTGTAATGGTTCTGTATGTGAGTGTGGAAGATGGAGGCTATAAATATATTTCTTCTTCGTTTTCTTTGGCTATTTTTGTGGTTTTTTTCTTTTGGTTCTCCTATAAATATATTTGACGAGCTCACTCACAAGAGAGTTTTGAGGTGTGTGTTTCTTTTATATTTTTCTAAGTAGTTATATTTGCTTCATTTGTTTTTGTGTTGTTTCAGTGTTGTTTTAGTAGTTTTTTTTATTATAATTTTCTAGGAATAGACTTGCAAATATAGTTGATTTTGCATCTGGTGTTGAGGTTGTGCAGCAGATTGTTTGTTTTTTTTTAATCATTTTTTTCTTTTGTTTTGTTTGATTGTTTTAGTGTTGTTTTACCGTTGTTTTGCCATGATGATTTATTGACGTCGATTTTACTGCTTTTGTTCAATCTTGTTGGAATTAATGGTTATTTTCCGGTTGTCTTGGTGTTGTTGTGGTGGTTATGTCTGTGATTGTCAAAGATGGAGGCCTCATACTTTTGTTTTGGTATTGACAGTATAAAAGAAAAAATAAAGGGGAGGACAGTATAAATGTTAATTCTGCCGTGTGGCAGTAAAATTGAAAAGTATTACCCCAAATCCAGTGTTTTTGTAAAATGCCCAATCAAAATTTGTCCGAAATAGAGGCCCAGTTGATTTTGTTGGGCCAAATATCCATCGATTTCACCAAGACCGACTTGTATAGCCCTAATCGAATAACATTCCACATCAAACTGAATTACAGAGGTTTTAGAGACCTAACAATGGAGAAGAGAAGCAGGGACGAAAAGATTGGTGGACCGCCGTCCCACAGCCGAGCCGGGCAAATTTCCGGTTCCGGCAGTGGTAGGCCAGGCCCTCCTCCGCCTCCTCAGTCCAGAGCTCCGCCACCTCCACCCCCTCGCCCTAGATCCGAACCCGTCGATCGCGAAAAGGTTTCCCTTGCCCGGTCTCATCTCTTTTTTCTGACTATTCATTTGTTTATTTTACTGAATTATTTTAATTCCTTTTCTTGCAGACTTGCCCTTTGTTGCTTCGGGTTTTCACTAAGGTATGGAAATTATTATTAATCTTTTTGTTAAAAAAATTAAATTTTAAAATCGTTTCAATAATCGAATTTTCTAGGGTTTAGAATTTTTGACAATGCAGTAGCAATCTTAGTTCTTTTTATGTAATGTTATATATTTCTTAACTTAACTGGAGCTGAAAAGAAAAGAAACTTTAGTATGAGCAGAAGGCATTTCAGATGGTTTAGTGGCTTAGCATAATTGTTGCGTATATGGGCAGTGAAAGATATAAGTAAATATTTATTGGTAAAGTCTCATGGGGCTTTTCTTGTGTTGTAGATTGGAGGCCACCATAGTGAAGAAGATTTTGCAGTAAGAGGCAAAGAACCTAAAGATGAGGTTCAAATTTACACTTGGAAAGATGCAACTCTTCGTGAGCTAACTGATCTTGTATGTGGTTCAAACCATTGACCCCAAGAAGTAACATTTTCACGTTTGTGTGACTAAATTTATGTTACACTGCTGGTTCTCTGATTGATCCTAGTTGTTTTCCAGGTGAAAGAAGTAGCTCCAGCTGCAAGGAGAAGAAACGCAAAATTGTCTTTTGCATTTGTATACCCCGATAAACGTGGTCGTTTTGTGTTGAAACTGGTATAGTGAATTAGAAGCTTTTGTTGTTTTTTACACTTCAGTGGCTAGTGAGTAGAAGTCCAAATCTATTATATCTTAATATGGTTTTTCCATTATTTCTTTTGTTACTAAGATGTTGTGGTTTTTATTGGCTTTTTTCTTTAGGTTGGAATGACACACTCCTTTGGAAATGGGAGACGAGTAGATGATGGAAAGGCCTTGGGTGAACTTGACTTCCAGGTAGGAAGCAATTTTTGTTTAATCATCACTGATGTTTCAATTTCAACCCGTTTTACTAGATGGTTGATAAGGCATTAGAAGAGTACTAGCTCTATTTCGAAATTGACTTGTAAAATAGTGATAGCTGGGCTATATAGTGCGGTAATATGTTGGGGGAGTCAAGAAACGTGTCCTGTTCAATGTAATCCATAAAGAGAAAAGATCCTGTTTCCATGTGGATTTCTACTATGTTTTTACCTGCGATTGTTTTGATGATGCAGATTGGAGATTACTTGGATGTTGCCATCCTATAGAGGATGAACTCGTGGACGAATTTTCTAAGCTAGTGTTCCAGGTTTGATTAGGAAGGGGCCTTTGATTTGTTAGCTTTTTGGTTGTTTGGCTGTGCAGAGGTGTTGTTTATATGCCATGTTTTTTCCTATGCTCTAGTGCCTTGCAAGTGCTGATTTGTAGGTTTAAGGATGTTAAAACATTTAAGCTTAATACAATTGAACTATAATTGTGTTTGTACTTTTACTGCTTAAAAGCTATACTTAATTTCATATGGTGCCTGCATGCTTATTCACCTTGTTTAGAATATTTTCTGATCAAATTTTTCATAATATCAAAGAAAAAACTCTTTATATATGATATTGTTAGTCTTTTAGTTTTACATGGGGAATTTGGAAGCAGAAAAAAAACTGAGAGAAGGGAATCAGAGGCTATTTTAAAGAAATATCATTCAGCGGGACTGGAGTAAAGGCTCTTGTAAGTGAAAAAACAAAAGGAACCGGAGCTAGGGTTTTTTACAAGTGATGTTATTATATGTGAAATTCCATCACTGATTGCATAATCTATTTTTCAGTTAAGGAGCCTGCTTAGTTATGTTCATAATTTAATTCTTTCCCTCCCCATTTTAAACACCTTTAGACCCTTACAAATAGGCTTTTGGTTATTGTAAAGAAGCATAGATACACGTGTACAATATTCACAGTCCATACATCTGATGTCACTGAACTGCACAAAAATGAAGACTATTTTCCTTCTCCACTAAAACGATGATGAATACAGGTCTTGTGACATCATTGGCTACAGTGACACTGATAAAAGCCTTTGATCTCGTAAAATGCATTACCCTGCACTTATTTATAAGTATAATTAGCAAAACTCATGTGGACACATTGCTAGCCTGAAAAATAGAAGTTGAACGATGCATCTGAAATATGTACCTGCAAATCAAGCATTGCTTCCTTCTGGCAAGGTAATCAGGCGGGAGTTTGAGTCATATACCATTTCAGTTGAACAGCTGAGTAAAAGTTATCGTTAGTAAATTATTAAAAAAAAAAAAAGTTAATTTTGGTAAAAGTTTGAAATTCAAACCCCAATGAATAGTGGTAACATAAGTCAAGTGTGTTCAATTATTAAAGTTAATTTTAATTTGTGACATAGTGGCCAAAAAAAAAAAAAAAGAACCAATACATTGTGTAAAATTTTTAAAATCATGAACCAATTGTTCCAAGACTTTATTTGGCACATTTTTTTGCCAAATTGTGCTACAGTGCATGAAAAGTAAATTGGCTCAAAAGATTAACAAATTATTTAATTTTTATTGAAAGAAAAAATATCCTCATTTCCTCCCAAATAAAAATAAGACAATCTTTAATAATATTTTACTTAATGTCTACTTTTGTTGGTTGTTGGGTGAATGGGGAGGGTATAAGTTTTGGGTCTTACAGTTTTAGCATTCTCCGTTTTCCATATGAGGTAATAGTTCTAAAATAGAAAAAGACAATCCAAGATTGGTGAGGTACACAATTCACCTTGTACTTTTCTTTTATTTAAAGAAGATTCACACTTACTTTGAGCATTTGACTGTGTTGCTAGTACCACCATTGGAAATCGATAATATGGTTCCAAAGAAGGAAGTATTCTCTGTTCCACAGTTGGGGCAAGGGCCCTATGCAAAAAAAATGAAGAATCTTATATAATATATACATATCATCAATACTGCAAATAACTACACACCAATCATGAAAGTGAAAAGAAGAGGTATATTCTAACCTTTAAGATCAAAAAGTCCTTCACAATTGCATTCGTCAGCGTTTGAGCTAGCCATACTATGAGTGGTACAGCAGCAAACCATGTGAAAATGAAACTGTATGGCTCTGGGAGCTGCAGAATCAACATCACTTTACTCAAAGTTTAGCTATGAAATTTAATTTAAAGTACATCAAGACAAAGTATTATCAAGAATTTGTAGCTTGAAACATGGAGGAAAGTGGTGAGTTTTATATATGTACCTCCAGAAGATAAGTAATTTCAAACCCAGTTACATCATCCAGGAAGAAAAACCTGTGATTTAACCATCAACTTAGTAAGGAGTGAATCACCTAATGAAAATTTAATAATCTGTACTGTTCATTCAAGAAAAGAAAAGAAACAACGGCATAACTAACTATAAACTCTAGCATCTGAAACTTCACTTGGTATTCCTAAAATATATATAAAAGAAAGTTTAAAGTCGTCCCTAACAAATTCTTTGTTTCAATTATAAAACCAATTCTTTGTGCCCAATAAGTTGGAAATGAAATAGTAAAATAGTATGAAAATATGACCATTTTAGTGTTTCAGGTGAGTTTGTGATGATCCAAGAGCCTAACATTACAGAGGTTGGTTTCTATATTATATGAATAATGTAATTTAGGAAAAGAAGTGTTACTTACAATCCTAGAGCAATAACAGTTGCTGGAACATTCAATAAGAACATCTTGAGATAGTCCACAGAAAGATCACTGTAAACCTACAAAAGATTATAAAAAAAAAATGAAAATTCACGAGTACTTTACTATTACTAGTAGCTAAACTGTCTGGTGTTTGGATTATATTTGGAACCAACTTGAAGTGAAAGTTAGAACATAGAGCAACACTACACTTACCTTTTTACTACGGAGACTGCAACGAGGGCCTTCAACTACAATGTCACTCCCTTGACTCTGCAAAGCATGTAAAACAGTAAGTAAAGTTGTTTATGCATATAGCTAGAAAACACATGTAAATAAAATCTACAAAATTGTGTTATAACACATCTTAATAACCTTTAGTCTTAATTTCAGTTTATCATAGTCTTCATCGTTCATAATTGGATTTCCGGATACATAAGCCATTGAAGCCTCCAAAAACCTCTGCTCATCACCACCTGATGAAAAATCAGTAGCAAAAAGTTTGAGTGTTGAACAAACTTTTATTCAATGTTAAAGATATCTGAAGAAAAAAAGAGGGCATTTGTTTATCATACTTAGCATAACAACACTGCTGCCTTCCCACATTAGTTCTTCTTTCAGATTATCAAATTCTTCATTTGACATTATTGCTTTTCCCTCATAATAGAATGACTGTAAAAAATATATATTAAATAATGGTATCAAATCTTTAAGTAAAAGGAATATTTAAAGTATTGTAACATTGAAATTTTACTTGTAGAGCTAGAAGAAAGTCTTGTTCAAGTTCTCCCAGAGACTTCTTCTCTTTCTTGTCTATGCTACAATAAGGCAGGATCTTGCTATCAACAACCCCATCTTCTTCAACCTTGCCTGGAACAAGATTATTAATTGGTGTCATTACAAGTATTTTTCATAGCTACTTAACCATAACTAGACACCATCATGCTAAAAAAAAGGTAGATTTTGGGGGTTATAAAGGCTTTTAATCAAGCACTATTGTTCTTTCGAAAAAAAACCAAGCACTGTTGGAGTGTGAGGCATCTAACATGGTCTGATTTCTGACACACTAAACTAAATGCCAAAATTCCTAAGCTAACATTGAGAATTTAAGAGAGTTAAGTGAGTTTCAAATAACTGTGTCTATCACAGTTCAAAACCGGCAATCTTTGCAGCTAATTAAGTTGTTTTCATTGCAACAATAGTCACATAACACAATAGAATATGAAGCCAAGTGTTTTAAACCACCAATCCACTAGAAGAAAAATGCTGGCATCGCATAATTATATTTTGATAAAAACCCAAAAAGGAAAACAGAAAATCCAAACTCAAACATCACATGATCTGATCACATCAAATCAAATTAAACCTTCTTGGTCAGCAGTGGCCTTGGAGGGAATCACTGAGAGCCTACGACGAAGGCAAAGCTGTCGTCCAGTGAAGTGAAAAGATTGAACTTTGGTGGTGCTAGACGAAGAGAGTGGAGCAAAGGGTCTTTGAATAATAGTTGTAAAAGGGCGCCTTGGTGAAGTTAAAGTAAAGGCTAACTTGCTAGCCATTAGAAGAGGTCAAAGAAAGACAGAGAGAAAGAGAAGGTCTTTTTTTTTTTTTTTAATGATATTTGCTAAAAGAATTTCTGGGTATGAAAGAGTTAGAGAAGTAGAGGCTGAGTTTCTGAGTCTGAGACTCAAGGAAAGACTTTTTTTTTTCTTTTTTGGAGGGAAAGAAAAGAGTGAGAGACATGAAGACAGCTCAAAGATAAGGCAATGGGAATGTGTGGAGGGAAATGAAAACCAGATTTTGTGCTATTCTTTCTAATATCAAACAGTTTCTCTTTTTCGTTTTCACAAATGTTTTCTCATCATTCTTCTAAAAATCTGCCACGTCTGAGTCGTCCTTTTTTTGTTGGCTTGTTCTTTGTGAGACTAAACACACATTTGTTTTTTTTTTTTTATTTTTTTTTTTATATATATCTTCTCTATATTATTTAAAAATTATTTTTTTTATAAAAAAAAATGTAAAGTAAGTTTCAATAGATGAACAAGGAGAATCTAAGTTTCAGATACATTAACCAATTTAGAAAGAAATTATTCAAATGACCTCTTTATTGGTTTATCCAAAGCCCAATGATTTTCTGCAAAATTGTGAGCTAATACATTGTAATTTCTAAAAATATGACGGAAGGAAACATTAAGAAGGAAAGATGAAGAGATTTGTACCAATTGAAAAAGATCAAAAAGAGAACATCTATCATTTCATTTATGCTTGATTTTGGTAACTGATGTCGCCCAATTAGTTATACTGCGGTCGCGGTAGTAAACGGACTATATGTCGTATCTACAGGGATCAAAATACACTCAAAAAGACACTTAGTAATTTTACGAGAATAAAATATGAACCTTGAATGTGATGAGAGTAATGAGAAAATGATTTTTAAAAATTAAACAAGTAATTAAAATGAGAAGTGATAGAAAATGATTATGGAAGACACAAGCTTTGTACATGCAATTATATTTTCCTAATAAAATTGATTCTTTAACCTCAACTATAATTCTACACCATTAATTATAGTTGGAAAATGTGTATGATTAAGCTCACTAGAAAAATATGTTCTCTAATTAAATTAATACTACTTCTAAAAATAATATCATATTATATAATTTAAATCGACAAAATACCACCGGCAAAATGCAGTAAAAATCATATAATATAATAAACACCCTAATAATTAATAGCCTAACTTACATAAGAAAAGCATGACTGAACTTATATAAAAGGTACTATTAAATTTAAAGTGCAATTTGGAAGAAAAGAAATTTAATATAACAAATGTGAAAATGAAGAACAAAGAGAATCAATATATTAGAAGAATAAAAATTGCATGAACTTACACTTAATCTTGCCAAAGAAATTAGCCTAAAAAAGGCATTGTCTTTACACCAAAATTAATAAAACAAAATAAAGAAGAAGGAAAGAAAAGATAGTTTTGGTATAATAGTACTACTAATAAAATCTGATTTTTGCTCTTCTCTATGGTCCTATTTATAGAGCCAAATTCCTTCTAAAACTGGTATTTTTCGTGTTACACTTAGTGGAGAAAATGGCACAAAAAGTTGAGAGAGTGGGAGTCTTTGACAACTGGAATTGTATGCGTTACTTGCAGCTGGAGAAATAGCTTCGTGGGTCTTGTTGAAAGAAGACGCGGACTCATAATTTTTGAATTTCATTGATGAAATGAAATATTTATACATATATATTCTGGGCCATTCGATAATGAATATGGGCTTTGGCTAGTTGCCAAGACTCAAAATTAAAGGAGTTGTCCATTTGCATTGATTGAATTGAATCTTCAATTTGTATATGGTGGGCTTGGACGTTGGAACCAATTGACAATTAGATGGACCCAAGAGAGAAATGCATAAGGTAAATAGTTGGAGTGGGTCAACTTCATTGGGCTTGCCATTATTTTATCACTTACTCAAATCTGAAAAATAACACAAATTTTAAAATAAATTAAATATTTCTAACTAAAATAAATTTACAATTAAAACCATGAAATATTTAATTTACATTAATTATATATGTATTAATAAAGACTTAAAATGTATAAATTTGAGCCTTAATCAGTAACTAAAACTTGGTAATTTGTGTCCACCAACTCTATTGGAAAATTCACGGCCACACCAAGATAAGACAGCATGCAATGTCGTGGCTTCTGCATAAATAGGAGTAGAGATTCTTGCATAAGAAGAACATAACCCTGCAACAGTGGCCCCGTTACTATCAATGATCACAGCTCCCATACCGATTTTTCTTGTCTTGACATCTAAGGAAGCATCCACGCTCAATTTAAAATTCCCAGCAGAAGGCAATCTGCAGCTATCGTTACAATTCTGATGAACACCGCTACTGAAAGAGGTTTGAGCCACATAATTCCGATGCAAGCCATGGTTTTGAGCCTTCCTGTTATCCTACAAAAAATAAGCACAAAGCTTTCCACATCCACAAAGTTAAGGGTAAGTTTATTAAACACAGAGTTATTTCTTTAATTCCATACCATCCAACAAATACCAAAAAGAAGAGAAATTCGATCATGATTAAATTTGTCAAAGGCTCTTAACATAAATTTCTTGATGTCACAATGCCTATTAGCTGAATAGAAACTCTCTAAATTAGTATGTCTACAATAGATTTAGCTCTAGAACACTCTAAAAGGGTATGGAAGCCGTTTCTTTCTTTTTTTTTTTCCATTACAAAAGGAATAGAAAGGACGTGAAAGAATCTTTTTTTTGGAAAAGGCTTAAAGCACAAGGTAACACATGATGGAAGGCTTTCCAAACAAAGTGCTTGATTTTTGGTGGGATTTTCATGGACCAAATATGCTTCCACCGATCCTTAAAAGTAACTGGATTAGAAGAAGATGGAGATGACGATAAACCTAAAGCTTTAGAAAGATGGTAGGCAGAGTTGACAGTAAAATTGCTAGAGGGATGACATCCCCAAATGAAAGTGTCATCCATAGCAGGACTAATAGAAACCTTCAGGATTTCATCAATAATGTCCTCAAGGAAATAGTGGCTAAGGATTTCAACATTCCACTTACCATTATCATGAATAAAGTATGAGACAAAAGGATTAGGAGGGGAAATACCATGTTTAAAATACAGAGGCCTAACATTGGGAACCCAACATGAGCCGATAGTAGGAATAGAAGTGCCATTCTAACTTTCCAAATCAAACCCTTTAAGAGCAGGTCCTTTTCCTGCAGAATACTTCTCCAAGTGGTAGAAGAGTAGTGGCCTTTGGAAGCATGGATGAAGTCATTTTTTTTTTAACAAAAAGGATAATTTTATTCAAAACAGAGCAAAATACAACCAAACCAAGACTGAGCCGAAGCAACAGCCACAAAACATCACCAGCTGCTGATTACATTCATTACATATTTATCACTAGCTTTTGTGTTTTTACAAGTGATACCCATCACCTTAAACTTGACCGGCCTTTTTATTTCTCTACTAATAAAAGCATTAGAAAAACACATCAAATTAAACACACAACTATTCCTATTTTTCCACACCCAATACAACATACCAGCCATTACAGCATTGGTGTTTTGCTGCTTTAAATCAAACGTTGTGTTCACATTCTAACTCTAGAGCTCAATGATGTCTCTCGACCATCTATACAACCCAAACCAGCTGTTAATTTCTCTTAACAACTTCTTTGTGAAATAGCAGTCCATAAAAAGATGATTATGTGTTTCCATATCCTGTTCACAGACCGGGCAAAGCTTGGAGGATATAGGCAAAATTTTTTTCCAATTTATCCCTGGTAAGAAGTAGACGATTACAAACTTGCCAATATATAAATCTATGCTTGGGAATAATAAGCCTATGCCAAACAGCCTTGGCATAAACAACCTCCTGGTTATCAATAAGAGAAGCATAGAACAGTTTAGCCGGAAGCTTCCCATGCTTAACAAATTGCGACAGCTTTGTCTCATTAGTGTAATTCCTTATCTCCAAATTTTTTTTGAAGTACCAGCTCATATTTTGTTTTATCGGGACAGCCCATATGCTAAAATCCTTAAGGTAGATAGAATTCACCCATCTAACCCAAAATGCAATCTTTTTTGCTAGAAACGACCCAAACAAATTTGGCCATCATAGCCAAGTCACACTTCTTACCTTCATAGAAGCCAGTACCCCCAAATTTCTTATGGAGACAAGTCTTTTCCCAAGAGGGAAGATGTAGCTTACTCTTATTACCTTTAACACCCCAAAGGAAATCACGACAACATTTATCAATAGTCGTAGTGATTTTCTTTGGCAACATGAATAAGCTCATCCAAAAGTTTCTTATGCCAAGGACTGGATGAATCAGTTGAGATCTCCCTGCAAAAGAAAAATTTCTACTAGCCCAACAATTCAGTTTCCTATTAAGATTATCCAAATTAATGCCACAATCAGATGCTTTCCATCTAGAAGGTCTAAGTTGGACCCCCAGATATTTTAAAGGGAAAGAACCCTCCTTCATTTGGACTAACCTGGGAATTTGATGCTTTGAGTCTTCCTTCACTCCTCCAAAATATATATGAGATTTGGTGTTGTTAATGGAAAGGCCAGAGGAGTCACAGAACTTGTTGAAAGCCTCTTGAACTCCCTTAACTGAATTCAAGTTGCCTTTGCAAAATATTAAGAGATCATCAACAAAGTAAAAATTAATAAGTCTCAACTGCTTGCAATGAGGGTGGAACCAAAAACCCTTGCTATAAGAATTCTGAGCCAAAAGCCTGGTTATATAATCCATGATCAAAACAAATAACAAAGGGGATATAGGATCTCCTTAGCGAAGACCCTTTTTCCCCTTGAAAGAGCCTTGGATTCTACCATTCATCAAGAGATTGTACTTAGTACCATTCAAACAAACCATCACCCATTGAATGAACCTTGAAGGGAAATAGAGTTGTTTAAGCAAATTCTCCAAAAAGTTCCAATCAACAGTATCATAAGCTTTGCTTAAGTCAATCTTCATGATACATCTAGCTGTGATGTTCTTCCTTTTATAACCCTATAAAAGATCTTGCAAAATAAGAACATTGTGAGCTAGAAGTCTATTTTTCACAAAGGCTCCTTAATTACTATGAACCAGAACCGGAACACTTCCGAGAGTCTAGAACAAAGCATTTTCTTATGGAGGAAGTCATTGTTCGTGAAATACCTAGCCTTCAGCAATCTGGACAGAGAAGACAAAGGGTTAATAAAAATCCTCCAAGCATGCTTTGCTAACATAGCATGATTAGGTGGACGATAGATCTAAAACCTAATCCACCAAAAATTTAGAAACACAGAGTGAGAGGTAATTTTTTCAATGAATTTTGTTCTTATTAGCATTAGAACCCCACTAGAATTCAGCAATAAGGCTCTCCAAATTTTTACAAATAGACATGGGAAAGCGAAAACATGACAAAACATAACATGAAATAGCTTAGACAACAACTTTTATCAGGGTCTCTTTTCTAGCCTTGGAAAAAAAACTTACCATTCCAGCTATTAATCTTGGAATTGACACTTTGCAGGAGATAGTGAAAAGAAGAACTCTTAAGCCTACCAACACATTGTGGAACACCTAAGTTCTTACTGATGAACCTCTTATTAGACAGACTTAAAGTACTATAAAACAAGCATCCTTGTGTAAAGAGCTAGTGTTAAGGGAGAAAAGAATGGAGGATTTGTCAAAGTTTATAGACTGAACAATGTCATTATTATAGAGTTCTAAGATGTCCTTAATAGCTATACAAGTATCAGGAGTAACAGTAGTATCAGCAAAGAGGCCTTAATAGCATCTATAATGAGCAAGTGAGTAATAGAAGGGGCAACTCTGCAAATGGAAGAGCTCTTAAAATGATTAGCAGACACTATAGCACGAATATCAGCAAAGAGGCCTTCAGAAACCAATAGAGAAAGATAAGGGGTAAGAGGGTCCCCTTGCTTGATACCTCTAGAAGAATGAAAACTTTAGGAGAGACAGCCATTGACCAGGATTTTTAAAGAGATAGTGGAAATGCAGTTAATAATATCAAGCTTGAGAGCAAACAATGGGAATGCAGTTAATAAGAGAAACAAACCTAGCAGGGAACCCAAAATGGAGAAGGGTGGCTTTGAGGAAATTCCACTCGACCCTATCAAAGACCTTTTCCATATCAAGCTTCAGAGCAGCCCATCCTAACTTTTCACTTCTCCTATTCTTAATCGCATTAACAACTTCATTAGTAATGAAAATATTATAAAAAATAAGCCTATCAGAGAGAAATGAACTTTGATTATTAGAAATCTAGTGCATATTTGGCATCATAACTAAAAAACTGTTTTTTGTTTTTAAAAACAGAAAACTATTTTTTGAAAATAATTTGGCTTGTTTGGCCTTATTTTTTGAAAACTGTTTTCAAAAAATAAAGTTACAAAAAATAAGAATTTTGAAAACAACAAAATGTTGTTTTCTGTTTTAAAACCCAATTCACTTTTGGTCAATATTATTTTTAAACAATTTTTTGTTCTCACTTCAAAAACTATTTTTTGTTCTCAGTTCTAAAAACAATTTTTTGAAAACAAAAAGCTGAAAACAATACCAAACATGCTCTAAGGAGTTTAAAACTACCCTAATCCTATTAGAAAGAACTTTAGCAACTAATTTATACATGGTAGAGCATAAGCTAATGAGCCTATAGTCCCTAACTTGGGTCACATTCTTTTTCTTAGGAATTAGGACAATAGTGGCTTCATTAATTAAAGAAATGTTCGAGCTCCTATTTAAAACAACAAGAATAACATTACACAAGTTAGGACCTACAACAGACCAATTTTTTTGGTAGAAATAAGCATTGAGGCCATCAGGCCCAAGTATCTTATCACCAGATAATTTAAATAAAGTTGGCTTAATTTCCTTAACATTAAAGGGTTTGTCTAGACACTCATCATGAGAAGTACTAAGCTTGCTGCTAATCCCACTAAGAATCTCAACAGTAGCATTGTCATCAGAGCCTTGGGAAGAAAAAAGATCTAACATAAAAATTAACAAAACTACTACTAATATCATTATGATTACTAATAATAATACCATCATCTCGAGTGATACTTCTAATGATGTTGTTCCTTCTTCTTGAGGAAGCTTTTTGGTAGAAAAACTTAGTGTTCTTATCACCAACCCTTCACCAGTCCACTCTAGAATATTGTTTCCAATATACTTTTTCTTCAAACATCAAGGCATCAAGAAAGGTTTGAAGGGTTCTGGCTTTACAAATCTAGTCCCTGAGTAGAGGGGAGGAAGAATAAATTGTAAATTCCTTATGGATAGCTAAAATTTTATGCTTAAGACTACAATTATTTTTATCCCAATTTACAATGTTGTGAACACAACTTGTTTGTTTGGAGGGAAAATCTTGAATATTATCACGATAAGAACCAAAATTACTAGAAGACCAAGAATCCTTGACCAACTGGAAGAAACTCGGCTCAATTAACCAATGGCTCAAAATGGATTCTTCTAGTTTTAGTAGTTCTTACTATGTCATCTTTAAGAATAACCTTAAGATCTCGGTGGTCCGAACCATAAAAAGACAACTGTAACAAAGAGACATAAGGAAAAATATTAGACCAATTACTATTCACAATGCACCAATCGAAACAATAAAAAATACTACCATGCTTCTAAGTGAATTTATTACCAACAAAAGACAAATGAAACAAATTATGTTTAGATAAAAAGGATTAAAAGCTAGACAAAGCATACAGGGGGATTAGAAGAATACTCTTATCATCAAGTGAGAGGAAATCATTAAAATCCCCCATAACATGCTAAAGAGAAGCAAGGGCAACATCATAAAGTCTATCTAATAAAGTCCAAGTATCACACTTTGAAGAAATATAAGGAGATCCATAAAAGCAAGAAAAATGCCAAGTTATATTATCATCAAAGGTTACAAAACAATCTATGTGATTGACAGAGTAAGTTAAAATATTAACATTAATTAAATTGTTTCGAACAGAAGTAAACCTCCCCCTAAACCACTTCTAGGAACTTCAGAAACATTATCAAAATAAAGCTTAATCCTAATACTAGAACTAGAGCCTGAAGTCAACTTTGATTCCATTATAAAAAGGAGCTAGGGCTGGTGCTGCTTCACAAGTAGGGAGAGGTTGCGGAATGCCCTGGGACTCCACAATCCCTGGGCATTCCAACTTATGAGACTCATTTTTCCAGGCAGGGTTCCTGAGCAACACCCGCCTTGTCCATAAGATTCTCAACAGTGGGCATAACAACATCATCACTTGGGGCAGCACGAGCTATTTTCAAAAGACTTCTAAAAGAGCCCCCAACTTGAGTATTTTTCCTTGTGTATGATATTTTGACACCCGAAACAGCACTAACAATGAGTTTAGGAGAAAGATTAGCTCTAGTCCTCTTGTCTCAGAAGGAAGAGCAATAGGGGAGAAAATAACTCCTTACCCTTCCTACTAGAAATTTGAGCATTACCAAGGTTAATAGAGCCTTCTACAACTTTCACTTTTTCAACTACAATGATTACAACAAAAACCATACTAGGAGTATAGGGAAGCTTAGAAGTCACATTCTGAAAGCCAAATGGGGAAGCCATAGTAGAGATCATATAACTCAGAGCACCAAGGGTGGAATTGCTAGACATATTAGCTTTATCCTCAGTAGAAGAGCCAACATTCGGGGGAACAACAAAAGAAGTAATGCTAGTAGGAGTAGTAGACACAACTTTAGAGGTGTAAAACTGGTTCACTGCTTCTTGAAGCCCTTAGTTAGAAGAGTTTCCATGAAATCCCATCTCTTCCAAAGGGGTATAGTTAGAAAGCTCAAAAGGATTTTTTAAAAAACAGACCTAATAGGAACACAGAGGTAGTCTAGTTGGGTTTTATGCCCTAAATAAAACTCCATTTCAATGTAATCTTTATTCTTTAAATATCAATAAAGAAACAGAAGTATTTTTCACTCATTTGTGTGTCATTTGGTTCATGTTATCATTTACTTGTTTATTTGATTTATAAATTCATCCAAACCCATATCACATTTATATTCTTGTTTATTGTGTCATCAGCACAGTGGAAAGTAATCAAGATTATGTGATTAAAGATATATTCCTAGATTTATCAAAACACAGGGTTTAACTGATATGACAATCTACAACATAGTTTACTTGCACCTTGGATAAGTGCTATGTTCTTTCCAGAGCATTGGTTAAAGTAAAGCTTGGGTTGGATGCATGGAATATGCATCGGAAGGGACCGATATTGAATTTTGATCCAGATATATTAAACTTACCGTAATATCTATTCAATTCAATATCACCTAGTTGATCCCAGATCAAATGATCTTAATCCTCATATGGTTAGGTTCAATCTTAGGAGTATTACACATGTTCTTTGATTTGTTAGTTAAGCCTACTTTTGGGTCAGGGTGATACGTACATTTTGGGAACATGGTAGTGCAATTGAGTGGGAGCGCTAAACATAGATATGGAATCTATAGCTTCTATCTAGCAAATAGTAAGTGAAATGATGATTTCCTTCGAGCTTGGCTAAACAGAGATAAATGGTTGAGTACTCATTTCAGTTCGCTAAAATATCATTTATACGGGGCTAAGTGTTTTAAGGATAAAATACATTGAAGGGTGTAACGGTAATTTAATCCCTATACAATGTAAATCATCTATAGAGGATCATTGATCAAATTGGAATTATAACAATGGATAATTGATAGCGTATCTATATGGTGGAACGTATAAAGTGTTCTATATAACTGAGAGTGCAATTCTAAGTTCTATGCGTGGATGCAACAAGGAATTAATAAGTCAGTGAATTTACTTGGTAAGTTCTTAGTCTGCTTATTGGAAGCTCAGATATATAGGCCCGGTCCCCATACTAGTTGAGACAATACTACTTGTAAGACTCAGTTAATTGATTTTGAGTAATCAATTATAATTCTAAAATTAGACTATGTCTAGTTTGTGAATTTTCACTAAGCAAGGGCAAAATTGTGAAGAAAGAGTTTATAGGGTACATTTGTTAATTAAGAGACTTTGGTTAGTCTAATTAATAAATATAATAAATGACAATATTATTTAATAATTAATTTTTAGTTATTAAATAATTAGAATTGGCATTTAAATGGTTAAATTGGAAAATTGGCATTTTTGAGAAAATGAGATGTAGAAATGATAAAACAACAAAATTGTAAAAGTGGGGCCCAATATCCTAAGCCTAGCCCGACCACTTATGTAGGCATTTATCATTTATTTTTTCATTTATTTTAATGCCAAATAATTCTAACCTAACCCTAGGTGGTTGACTATAAATAGGTAATGATAGCTTTAGGGAAAAGATGACGCATCTTATTCCTTCAGAGAAAACTGAGTGCCTTCTACTTTAACCTAGCCGCCACCCTCTCTTCATCTTCTTCACTTCTGAAACCGAACCCTTGAGTGATAGAGTGAGTGCTCACACACATCAAGTGGTACCTCAATCATAGTGTGGACGATCGTGAAGAATCCAGATTCAACAGAAGGACATTCGTGCTCAGATCTTGGTGATACTCCGCGACAGAAAGGATACAAGGGTTAGAGATCTGAGTGGAAGGAGACATTATATTTTGCTGCAACCATTGTAAGGTTTCTCATACTTTATATGTGTTTATTTCATATCATTTTAGAAGTTCATATTTAGGATGTTAAACAACATACTTGTTAGTAAATCTAAGATCCTGGTAAAATATTTCCAACAAGTCTTTATAGCCCAAAATAGGAGGCACAACTTGTAACACCCTAACTAACTTAGGCGTATTACGTGATTTTTAAACGTACTGTGCAGCTCGTTGCTAATCAATGAGGTTTATGGAAAAACGTGATTAATTAAAATTTTGCTTTTTGATTAAACTTGTAAAATAATATTACAAAAGACTCGGGATCCCGATTTATAAAATCATTTACAAAAAGATTTAACTGACTAACTGATACATAAAATAAAGGTCGTCTAACGACCAGTTACAAAAATAAGCCTCGCTGTCCCGATGATCGTACGCTCCAGGCCTAACCGCCCCGACATGTACAATCTTCTCAAGCTCGCTCACGGTCCATCAGCTTTAGCCTTGCCTTTACCTACACATAAACGTAGATCTGTGAGTCGACAGACTCAGTAAGAAAAGCATAATAATACTCATACATAATTCTAACTGCCGTGTCCAACACGATACTGAGTCCCGCTACTGCCATGTCCAACATGGTACTGAGCCACTACTTCCATGTCCAACATGGTACTGAATTCTGAACGTTCATAGGGACGGTACTATTGACACGTAACAACCTGATCGGTCGAACCAGTCATACTCCGGCTGCTGGTCATACTCCAGCCTGTACCGACGTGTTACTATATCCTCCTGATCGGTCGAACCGGTCATACTCCGGCTGCTGGTCATACTCCAGCCTGTACCGACGGGATACGTCAATAGTACGGAACCACCAACAAAGTGTCAGCCTGATCGGTCAAACCGGTCATACCCCGGCTGCTGGTCATACTCCAGCCTGTACCGACGTGACAGGGTTGGATGGTTCGAAGCCAACATACAACTAATGTAATCTAATAGGCTTCCTACATGCACGCTAAACATGTAATCTACATATGCATACTGTTATACTAATCTTACCTGGATTCCGAATTCAGGTGTGCCGGTCAACCTGACTGGAACTGAAGCTGAGCGGCGGATTACTGGCTCCTAAACCATAAAAAATCACAACGCTATAAGTGACACGCTAAATCACTTCCCGGGGACTAAAACTAGGAACTAAAAGTTTCCCTATCGATAAAAAGCATGGCAATACCCCTTAAAACATAAAAACGAGGAAAAACACGGGTTCTGAAAATTCCCCAACCGGTAGACCGGTTGCCCAACCGGAATTCCGGTTCTGGGAAATTCAGGACCCTCATCCGGAATTCCGGATGCACAACCGGAATTCCGGTTCCTCGCAGGCAGCAACATCAAATTTTCATATCTTGCTCAAATCAACCCCAAATCACCTCAAACTTTCCAGACCTGCTCTAAACCTTCCCTAGAACATTTCTAAGGCCTCAAAACAACCCAGAAACCTCAAACACGAAAAATGCCATTGGAGCTCAAGCTTTGAGTTCTAAACTCAAACTTGAGCAAAACCACCTAATCATGCATTCCACTAGCTTAATTCAACTTAAACTAGCATAAAATCATCTCTGAAAACTATTAAAAACAACAGCAACATCACAGAAACAGATTACACAATTTTCATGTTGAAAATCAAACTTTTGCATAATAAAACTCTAGCATGCTCAACCTAGGAATCATACTTCACAAGTAGCTTAATTACCAACTAAAAATCATGCTTTAAACCTCAGAAATCAACAACAAAACACAGCAGCAACAACCTCAATTTATCATGCATGCATCACCATTTTCATCATTTTTTTTTCCAACAAATTAAAGAGAGAAAGTTAGAGATCACATACCACAAACAAGAGTTCACAATTATAGGTTGAATCTAGCTTGAAAATTGAAGAAAAACCCAGCCTTTGCACCCCAAGTACCCAGCCGAAATAGAGAGGAAAAAGAGAGAGAGTGTTTGAAAATTCTATTTTCTTTTCTAAGTGTTTTTGTAAAAATGAAAGAAATAAACATAAATCCACTTATCATATTTCATTTCAGCCAAGTAAACATTAAATAAATATTTAATTTTCATTTAACAAATTCACATAAGACAAAACACTAATGGGGCAAAAAGACCATTTTGCCCCTCCACCATAAAATCACATAAATCATACTAAAGGGGTATTTTGGGAAATTCTAAATTCCCGGCCATTCCCGACATTCCCAATGTCTAAAAACCCGTCCCCAAACTACTAGCATACTAAGTTGTGATTTCCACTGAGCCAAACGCCGAGTTCCAAAATACCGGGCACCGAAAATGCAAAATATGAAAACTACTGAATAACATAACCATGCATTTCTGAATTCCATAAATAACAGTATAATAAATTAATTAAATAGCTATAAATAATTTCATAATTAATCATAAACAACTGCTAATTTCCAAATTAACTAAGCGGGCTTTACAACTATCCCCCCCTTAAAAGGATTTCGTCCCCGAAATCTAACACGAATAACTGCGGGTATTGAGCTCTCATATCCGACTCGAAGCTCCCGGGTGGCTTCCTCCACCGTGCTGTTTCTCCAGAGACCCTTGCCCAATGCTATGGTCTTATTCCGAAGGACTTTATCCTTTCTATCCGGGATCCGCACCGCCGTTCCTCATAAGTCATGTCCGTCGTAGCCGAAGGCTCTCATAAGCGAGTATATGAGAGGGATGCGAAACGTATTTTCTCAACATCGAGACATGGAATACGTTGTGAAGCTTGATAAGGCTGGAGGCAATGCTAACCGATATGCCACTTGACCTATCTTCTCGAGAATCTCGAAAGGTCCTGTAAATCTAGGGCATAACTTGCCTCTTTTCCCGAAACGTTTAATCCCCTTCATCGGAGATACCCGTAAAAACACATGTTCCCCTACTTGGAACTCAACATCTCTGCGTTTCGGACCGCGTAACTCTTCCGTCCGCTTTCTGTGAGGCAAGCATTCTAGCTTTTATCTTCTCTATCGCCTCATTGGTCCGCTGAACTGACTCTGGACCTAGGTATTTCCTCTCCCCTGTCTCATCCCAGTGGATAGGGGATCTACACTTCCTACCGTACAACAGTTCATAGGGAGCCATCCCTATTGTACTCTGATAACTGTTGTTGTAAGAAAATTCTATCAACGGTAGATATTTATTCTATGAGCCTTCAAAGTCCATAACACAGGCTCTCAACATATCCTCCAATATCTGAATTGTCCTTTCGGACTGACCATCTGTCTGAGGATGGAATGCTGTACTGAATTTCAGCTTTGTACCCATTGCCCGTTGCAAACTCTGCCAAAATTTGGAGGTAAACTTTGGATCCCTGTCCGAAACTATAGACTTCGGTACCCCGTGAAGTCTCACTATTTCTCTGACATACAGTTCTGCCAACTGATCCACTGAAAATGTTGTTCTAACCGGCAGAAAATGAGCAGATTTCGTGAATCGATCCACCACTACCCAGATGGAATCAAATAAACCCGTGGTCCTAGGTAACCCGACCACAAAATCCATCGTAATATCCTCCCATTTCCATTCTGGTAGGGTTAGAGGCTGCAACAATCCTGCTGGTCTCTGATGTTCAGCCTTAATCTGCTGACAAGTGAGGCATCTCGATACGAATTCTACCAAATTCTTCTTCATACCGCTCCACCAGAAGTACGGTTTCAAATCTTGGTACATCTTGGTGGTGCCGGGATGCAGAGAATACGGGGTAGAATGAGCCTCCTCAAATATCTCATTTCTAAGTTCCACACTGTTCGGAACACAAACCCTGGCTTTATACAAAAGCATCCCACTATCTGACACTGAAAAGTCCTTGGCTTGACCAGCCAACACCTCATCTCGGATTTTTGCTAACTCCGGATCTGTCATCTGAGCGACTTTTATTCTTTCCAACAGATCAGATTGCAGCGTTAAGTTGTGAAGCTGACCTACCACAAACTCAATGCTGGATCTAACCATATCCTCTGCTAGCTGAGGTGAGATCTGAACCATATTAGCTACTTGCCCGGGACCCTTTCTGCTCAGGGCATCGGCCACTACATTGGCCTTTCCGGGATGATAGAGGATCTCACAATCGTAATCCTTCACTAATTCCAACCAATGCCTTTGTCTCATGTTCAAATCTTTCTGAGTAAAGAAATACTTGAGACTTTTATGGTCGGTATAGATCTCACACTTCTCCCCATACAGGTAATGCCGCCAAATCTTCAGTGCAAAAACCACTGCGGCTAATTCTAAATCATGAGTCGGGTATCGCTGTTCATAATCCTTTAACTGGCGGGAGGCATAAGCGATGACCCGATCGGCTTGCATCAACACACACCCCAAACCCTGTTTGGATGCGTCGCAATATACTACGAACTTCTCCTTGTCTGAAGGCAAAGCTAGCACTGGAGCGGTAATCAACCTCTGTTTCAGCTCCTGGAAACTAGCTTCGCATTTATCTGACCAGATAAACCGCTGATTCTTCTTTGTAAGCTCGGTTAGGGGCATTGAAATTTTAGAGAACCCTTCGACGAACCTACGGTAGTACCCGGCTAAACCCAAGAAGCTTCTGATCTTTGTCACTGTCTTCGGTCTCGGCCAATCCCTCACGGATTCAATCTTCCCGGGATCCACCTTGATCCCATCCTTGCTCACAATGTGCCCTAGGAAGGACACCTGAGATAGCCAGAACTCACATTTCTTGAACTTGGCATAAAGCTTATGTTCTCGAAGTCGTTGCAGTACCATCTGAAGATGTAACTCATGCTCCTCTTCTGATTGAGAGTACACGAGGATGTCGTCGATAAACACAATCACACAGATATCGAGGAAATCCTTGAATACTCTATTCATCAGGTCCATGAATGCGGGAGCATTGGTTAGTCCGAATGACATAACCAGAAACTCATAGTGTCCATACCTAGTGCGGAAAGCCGTCTTCGGAATGTCCTCCTCTCGGATTCTCAACTGATGATAACCCGAACGGAGATCAATCTTAGAAAAGACCGTCTTCCCCTGAAGCTGATCGAACAAGTCATCGATCCTAGGTAATGGATATTTATTCTTCACCGTTAGCTTGTTCAACTCCCTGTAGTCGATGCACATCCTCATAGATCCATCTTTCTTCTTGACGAATAAAACCGGGGCTCCCAGTGACACACTGGGCCGAATGAACCCTATGTCAAGCAACCCTTGGAGCTGAATCTTTAATTCCTTAAGTTCAGCTGGAGCCATTCTATATGGGGCTTTGGAAACCGGTTCCACTCCTGGTGCCAAGTCTATCACGAAATCAATCTCCCGCTGAGGTGGTAACCCTGGAAGTTCTTCGGGAAAAACGTCCAAAAATTCCCGAACCACTCTGATGTCCTCTGGCCGAATGGTATCTGGCCGAGTGGTGTCCACCACCACGGCCAGAAACCCTAAGCAACCGCCGTGCAACAATTCTCTCGCTGACATAGCCGAGATCACCGGGATCCGAGATCCCTGAACTGAACCAACAAATACAAATGGTTCCTCACTTTCCGGTTGGAAGACCACCATCTTCCTTTTACAATCAATGCTCGCCGAATATTTAGATAGGAAATCCATTCCTAAAATAATATCGAATTCGACTAAACTCATCTCTATCAGATCAGCACTTAACTCTCTACCATCTATCCTGATCGGCATAGACCTAATCCACCTATTGGAAATAACCAATTCTCCGCCAGGTAACAGGGTTCCAAACCCTGATTCATATCTATCATAGGGTCTACCCAATTTACTAAAGACTCTGGCCGCCACATAAGAATGTGTAGCCCCAGAATCAAACAGCACTGAATATAGCGAGTTGTTAATAAAAAGCTGACCTGTGACAACTGATGGGCTGGCATCTGCATCAGCCTGCGTGATAGCGAACACCCTGGCTGGAGTGGGTATCGCTGGAGCTCTCGGTACCTCTGGTCGGAGCTGGGGACAGTCCCTCTTGAAGTGTCCGGGCATGCCACAATGAAAGCATCCCTGACCTTTGCACTCACCCCGATGGTGCCTCTTGCAGCTAGGGCACTCGGGATAGGAGAATCGGGTCTCAGTACCACCAGGATGACTCCCTCTGTTCTGGTTCCCCCGGAACCTCTTGTTCTGACTCGAGCCACCGGAAGCAGTGGGTGCTCTCTTCCTCTGATCAATGGCCGAACCACTACTCCCCCTGCTGCAGCCTGATGCAGGAGGGGTAGGAGCTCCGCCACTCACCGGAGTACTGGCTGATTCTGACATGCACCCAACTGCGCCCTCAGCTCGCAGTGCCTTCTCCACCATCTGAGCATAGGTGGTGCTGTCGTCGGTGGTGATCATCAGGTCATGCCTGATCTTGGGATTCAACCCGTCCAGATACTTCTCCTTCTTGCTGAAGTCGGTCGGCACAATTCCCGAGGCTAACCTCGCCAACCGATCGAACTGAGTCGTATACTCAGTGACGCTCATGTTCTCATGCTGGGTCAGGTGAGCGAACTCTTTCCTCTTGGCGCTTCTGACCGCCTCGTTGTAGTATTTCACATTAAAGAGTTCTTGAAACCTTTCCCAGGTCATGGTGGTGACGTCATGGATCTGAGACACCATGTCCCACCATACCAAAGCGTCCTCCTGGAACTGAAATGTGGCGCACACCACTCTGTCGTTACCGGTGACACCCATGAAATTCAGAATCTTGGTGATCACCGTCAGCCATTGCTCGGCTTTCATTACGTCCGGACCTCCCAGGAAAACCGGAGGTGCTTGCTTCCGGAACCGCTCATACAGAGGTTCCAATCTATGGGCCGCCACTACTATCTCGGCCTGGGCAGCAGGGGCAGGTGCCACTGGAACTACGGGCACTGGAACTGCAGGAGCACTCTGCTGTCTTAACCTCTGAATCTCGAGGTCTTGCTCTTCGATCCGGGCTTGCATTTCTGCAAACCGTAACTCCCAGTTCTGGGCTCCCTGATCGGCTGGGGGAGCCTGGACAGCCTGTGGCGGGTTCTCATCACCCCGACCACGAGCCCTGCCTCGGGGACCTCTACCTCGGCCCCTAACAGGTGGGGGAAACTGAGCTCCCTGACCTTGATTCGACCCCACTGAGTTGCCCTGACTCCTGGTGGTCCGCCTGGCGTCCATCTGATTAGAACCGCCTGCGAAACCAAGAGTTGGCATATCAGGTCGTATTCAAGGAGAGCTTACTAATGCCGCTTAATTTGGAAATTAAAAACGAAACATGCGCCTATTCTACTATCAGGCTACTAACATGCTTCCTAACAGGCTTTTCTTTTTCATAACTGAATAAAATAAACTACTAAAGCAATAAAGGCTTACTGAACCGTGAAACGAGCTAACTGCTGATGATGATTGTACATGTCGTGACGATCTTCGGAAGACAACCTGGCGGCTCTGATACCAAATTGTAACACCCTAACTAACTTAGGCGTATTACGTGATTTTTAAACGTACTGTGCAGCTCGTTGCTAATCAACGAGGTTTATGGAAAAACGTGATTAATTAAAATTTTGCTTTTTGATTAAACTTGTAAAATAATATTACAAAAGACTCGGGATCCCGATTTATAAAATCATTTACAAAAAGATTTAACTGACTAACTGATACATAAAATAAAGGTCGTCTAACGACCAGTTACAAAAATCAGCCTCGCTGTCCCGATGATCGTACGCTCCAGGCCTAACCGCCCAGACATGTACAATCTTCTCAAGCTCGCTCACGGTCCATCAGCTTTAGCCTTGCCTTTACCTACACATAAACGTAGATCTGTGAGTCGACAGACTCAGTAAGAAAAGCATAATAATACTCATACATAATTCTAACTGCCGTGTCCAACACGATACTGAGTCCCGCTACTGCCATGTCCAACATGGTACTGAGCCACTACTGCCATGTCCAACATGGTACTGAGTTTTGAACGTTCATAGGGACAGTACTATTGACACGTAACAACCTGATCGGTCGAACCGGTCATACTTCGGCTGCTGGTCATACTCCAGCCTGTACCGACGTGTTACTATATCCTCCTGATCGGTCGAACTGGTCATACTCCGGCTGCTAGTCATACTCCAGCCTGTACCGACGGGATACGTCAATAGTACGGAACCACCCACCAAGTGTCAGCCTGATCGGTCAAACCGGTCGTACCCCGGCTGCTGGTCATACTCCAGCCTGTACCGACGTGACAGGGTTGGATGGTTCGAAGCCAACATACAACTAATGTAATCTAATAGGCTTCCTACATGCACGCTAAACATGTAATCTACATATGCATACTGTTATACTAATCTTACCTGGATTCCGAATTCGGTGTGTGGCCAACCCGACCGGAACCGAAGCCGAGCGGCGGACATCGGCTCCTAAACCATAAAAAATCACAACGCTATAAGTGACACGCTAAATCACTTCCCGGGGATTAAAACTAGGAACTAAAAGTTTCCCTATCGATAAAAAGCATGGCAATACCCCTTAAAACATAAAAACGAGGAAAATCACGGGTTCTGAAAATTCCCCAACCGGTAGACCGGTTGCCCAACCGGAATTCCGGTTCTGGGAAATTCATGACCCTCATCCGGAATTCCGGATGCACAACCGGAATTCCGGTTCCTCGCAGGCAGCAACATCAAATTTTCATATCTTGCTCAAATCAACCCCAAATCACCTCAAACTTTCCAGACCTGCTCTAAACCTTCCCTAGAACATTTCTAAGGCCTCAAAACAACCCAGAAACCTCAAACACGAAAAATGCCATTGGAGCTCAAGCTTTGAGTTCTAAACTCAAACTTGAGCAAAACCACCTAATCATGCATTCCACTAGCTTAATTCAACTTAAACTAGCATAAAATCATCTCTGAAAACTATTAAAAACAACAACAACATCACAGAAACAGATTACACAATTTTCATGTTGAAAATCAAACTTTTGCATAATAAAACTCTAGCATGCTCAACCTAGGAATCATACTTCACAAGTAGCTTAATTACCAACTAAAAATCATGCTTTAAACCTCAGAAATCAACAACAAAACACAGCAGCAACAACCTCAATTTATCATGCATGCATCACCATTTTCATCATTTTTTTTTCCAACAAATTAAAGAGAGAAAGTTAGAGATCACATACCACAAACAAGAGTTCACAATTATAGGTTGAATCTAGCTTGAAAATTGAAGAAAAACCCAGCCTTTGCACCCCAAGTACCCAGCCGAAATAGAGAGGAAAAAGAGAGAGAGTGTTTGAAAATTCTATTTTCTTTTCTAAGTGTTTTTGTAAAAATGAAAGAAATAAACATAAATCCACTTATCATATTTCATTTCAGCCAAGTAAACATTAAATAAATATTTAATTTTCATTTAACAAATTCACATAAGACAAAACACTAATGGGGCAAAAAGACCATTTTGCCCCTCCACCATAAAATCACATAAATCATACTAAAGGGGTATTTTGGGAAATTCTAAATTCCCGGCCATTCCCGACATTCCCAATGTCTAAAAACTTGTCCCCAAACTACTAGCATACTAAGTTGTGATTTCCACTGAGCCAAACGCCGAGTTCCAAAATACCGGGCACCGGAAATGCAAAATATGAAAACTACTGAATAACATAACCATGCATTTTTGAATTCCATAAATAACAGTATAATAAATTAATTAAATAGCTATAAATAATTTCATAATTAATCATAAACAACTGCTAATTTCCAAATTAACTAAGCGGGCTTTGCACAACTAGTTCATCATAAATTTTAGGGAAGATGGGACATTTGTTATAGGTGTGATCTATAAGACCAAAAAAGTAGCAAAAGTTCTAAAGACCCTCATATCTAAAAGCTAGCCATTTGGTCCTACTAATTTTCCTAAAATGAACATTCATTCTTCTACGAAGAGGCTTGGTAACATCAAGAAAACCCTTAATATGAAGGTAAGGCCCAAACGTCAAAAAAAGAGAGAGTACAAATCTCAATAAGGTCACCAACTTCCTTAGCCACAAAATGAGCAAGTTGAGAGGACTGTTTCCAAACAGGATATGGTGAACTTGCATCCATAAAGGGATATATCTAAGTTGGTCAGAACTAAGGGTGTCCAATCCTTCAAGATTAGCAAAAAGCATAAGGCACTTATCGAAATGGCAGGGTTAATCTTCAAGAACACGACACCTATCTCCCTCATAGCCAAAGTTAGCCAAGAACATCCCAAAATAGTAATCAAAGAATTTAACGGGAAAACAGAGAGTCCAAGCCTCCATCATAGCCTTTTCAACCCAGTTTAGCTTAAGAGACTTAGTGGTAAGAATTTTAACAATAAAGAGATATGACTCAGAGGAAGATCTTGAACCTAGGAAGACCTTATCAAAGTTGTGAATAAGACTCTCTTCATCAGTGAGGGTTAGATTTTGAGTAATATTGAGACTAAGGCTATCTAATTTTGCTAAGCAGAAAAAGACACAGAAGAAAGTGTAGAAATGGATATAATTTAAGATTACGTAGAAACTATGAAAAGGAAGACCCCTTAAATAGAAAAGCCATTGAAGAAGATACCTAAAATGGAAGAGCCATCTTGGAGAGAAAAAAAGATGCCAAATCAATCCAACTATTAATTCGTAGGTAATATCTTCACATGCTAGGCTTCATCATCACCAAAACACCTTTGGGAACGGAAACGATGGCAGAGAGAGGGCGAGAAAAGATTGAGCAATAGACGAGCACCAAAGAAAGCCTATAGAGTAATAAATGCAAGAGGAAACAGTAAAATCAAAACAATAAATGCAAGCTTAGAATGAAATTAAAGCGAGGATTATGGGTGCAGAGAAAGAGTTGGGATGATTAGCTTAAGGGTGAGAGGGATCTGGAACAAGCCATAGGAAAATGGAACAAAGACCTAGAGGAACCACAGAAAAATCTAAAGAGTTCTTAAAAATTATTTATTTTAATATATTTTATTCATTTAAATAAATAAATACATAATAATAATATGGCACACATATATATATTAAAAAATATATTTAAAAGATTAATATAATATTTATATCTCAATAAATAATAGTTCTTGACATGTAGCTAAGCACTATTTATGAGCTAAATCTCTTAGTTATAATAGCTAATTTGATGGGGAAATTTTTTTAATTAGTTTTTATCTCTTAACTAATTTTAGTTACGTAAGTGCTCTAATACTTATCCTCATCACACTTAGGGGCGTTGATACAAGAAGTGAAAAAAAATTGATTGATTAGAATATTAAAGCAGAGAATATGATTACCAGTAAACTTATAATTGTGTTTAGTTAGGGATATCGACGGCAAAACTACCTAGACTTTATAGTTTATAACACTTAATCACATAAATTCATTTTTTAACAGTAAAACGTACTAAATCGCCATTCCGTTTTGGTTTTTATACTTCCATCCAAAAGCTTTTGTTAAGTGTCATGGTGGACTATCCATGTGTACACAAGTGTACACACTCCAATATTTTAGTGGTCCACGTATTATTAATCATTGAAATATTATAAAAAATAATTTAAAAATTATTAAAATGAAATTATAATATTTTCTTTTCTTTTCTTTTCTTTTCTTTTTATTCTTCTTCAATACCCTAAATTTGTAGACCTTCCAGACCCCCAAATCTACTCCTGGAAGCCAAATTCAGCAATCTAAAGAAGACCCTAGTACCCAAAATGACCATAATCCCCTCCATGCCAAAAAGCTAAACCCTTTTCCTTATCCTTTTCTTCAAAGAACCAACGATGGTGATTACAGATGATGATGAACCCTACATTCTCCAAGTTACACTGGATGAGCAATGACAAATCCACCTCCTCGCTGAAGATGGAGACTGACGAAGACATCGTTTCGACAGATGGAGACAGAGACATTACTTGAGGATTATTAGTTGAGGAGTGAGAGAGAGAGTGATATTGATGGTCTCAAAGTCGAATATGGCATCAGAGAAGAAGATTTTGGTGGCGATGATGTCGAAGAAGGATGAGATCACGGTAACACTGTTGGAGAGATACCGAAAGCTAGCGACGATGCCGGAGAAGGAGAATCGAGGATTCCTTGTTTAAGATCTTAGTGATCTTCTGCTTATAGAATCCCCGCACGCGATGCTGGAGAAGAAGGTCTTGCCATCTATTGTGGAGAAGAACTATCGTTGGGAATGACATCGAAGAAGATCGATAACACAATTTTAGGGTATTGAAAAAGAAGAAGAATAGAAAAAGAAAAAAAAGAAATAAAAAAAGTAACAAAAATTATTATTTTTTCTTTGATTTTTAAAATTTTTAAATACCTAAAAATATTTTTTCATTAACATTATGTGGACCAATAAAAATTTACCATGTGTACACTTGTGTACACGTGTGCATTCCACTATGGCACTCAACTGAAGTTTTTGAAGAGAAGTGTAAAGAGCAAAATAGAATGGGGGTTCAGTAGGTTTCGCCATTTGCTATATGGGGATTGATCTGATTGGGGCACTCCCCACAGGGCGAGGGGGAGCCAAGTACATAGCGGTAGCAGTTGATTTCTTCACTAAATGGACTGAGGCTGAACCTCTTGTCCCCATAACTTGTAAGAAAGTTCTCGACTTTGCTGTCAAAATTATTGTCTGTAGGTTTAGAATTCTAATAAAGATAGTATCTGATAACAAAACTCAGTTCGATGGTAATTTATTTATTGAATTCTGCGAGAGGAACAAAATAATTAAGAGCTTCTTGTCAGTATCCAGACCTCATGCGAATGGACAAGTGGAAGTTGTTAACAAAACCTTGAAGGATACTATAATGTTGAAGTTAGATGCTGCCAAAGGTAGATGGGTCAACGAACTACCTCAAGTACTTTGGGCTCATATAATAACTGAGAAGACGGTGACAGGACATAGTCCATTCTTGCTAGCATTTGGCTCGAAGGTAATGTTACATGTGGAAGTAAACATCTCGACTCATAGGCGAGAGTTTTATAATCAAGAAGAAAACCAAGAGCTCTTAAGATTGTCCTTAGATCTGCTTGATGAAAAATGTATTGAGTCACAGATTACTAATGCAGCGCATCAACACTAAGTAACAAGATACTTCAATAAAAGGGTCAAAAAGAGGCTATTCAATGTTGGAGACTTGGTACTAAGGCGAGTATTTGCAAATACGAGAGACGCATCTACAAGAGTATTTAACCCGAACTAGGAGGTCTTTATGTGATTGAAGCAATAGTAGGAACCGGGATTTATAAATTTGCTCGGCTGAATGGCTCACTGATAAAGAACTACTGGAACGTGGAACATTTGCGACCCTACTACCAGTAAATTAATGATTGTAACTCACATTTCCGATGTAATATTTGAAATTTCAGTTATGAATAAAGTTAATAATTTCTTTTCTCAAGTAATTATAAAGTGTTACTCTTAAAAATTACTTGAGGGGCATGTGTGTATGATTAACGGAAATTTATCTGGAAATACATGATATAGTGCAAACCCACCACTTTAAAATTTTTGAATTTTTTTAAAGTTTTTGATCAAATCATTCTAACGAGAAAGGGGGATCAAACTATTATGAATAACTTTTTGATTTAAAATCTGTCTGACGAGAAAGGAAAATCAAAATTTATAAATGAGATATAACTCATAACTCACAATGCAAAGCTAAATACTAACGGCTCGCATCGTACAAGAAAGTATTAAACGAGACATCAAGGTGTCTTGAAAAAAGTACTTAAACCTAGTGTGTGAATAGACGATCTAACTATTCAAATAAGCAATCAAAAATATACACAGTGATAAATCATTAAAAGTATATTCAATTTGGCTTGAAACAGATTACAACTGTTATTGCGAGGTAGAATTGATAACTGCTCGCAAATTAAAAGCATGGCAGATAATAAACTACTCGCGCATATAATAGACTACTAACTACTTACATATTATTAGAGGAAAATACGAGCAATGGAAAGGCCTAAAGTATTTTGCATTTGATCAAAATATAATTGTTTAAATTGTGAATAAAACGCAAGTAAACAAGTATATATTAAAGTTCAAGCATAAACGTATGAAGCATTAAATAAAGATAAAAACCAAGTTGGCCATCCAACCTGGTAAAATTATCTTTACAACAAAAGTGTCGCAAGGGGCAAACCATTGTCTTAGTCCTTAGGCCTTTTTCCTAAATAAAATAAAAAATAAATAAAAACCAAGCCTACATAGTAGGAGACCTAGACGAATTTTCTTCTTCCGCTGCCTCGGCCTCTTCCTCCTCCTTCCTGGTCTTCTCGCAATAAGCAAGAATTTCCTCTTCTTTCTCTTCCAGGAAACTTGTGTCCATAGTCGGATTCGCCATCCAAGCTCGATAAAGGGTACGGAGGCCAACATTGTTTCATCATTCTTGGGATTCGGTCTCTTTCACTTTGAGTGTCACCTTGGCAGCATTAAGTTCCTCTTCAAGCTTCTTGCATTCCTCGGTCTTGTCCTTTGCTACCTTTTCAGCAGCTTCAAGCTTGGACTCGAGGTTCTTTTTAACTTTGTCAGCATCCTTGATGAGGTGGGTATTCTCTGACTTGGCATCGTTCCATTGTTTGGACACAACCTCGTTTAGACCTATTTATTTTTGAACCTCACCTTCCAGGTACTTCAGCTTGTCCATGCCACGACGTTGGGAGACAAATGTGAGTAAAGTTTGCTAAAGACAGATAGTGAATGTGTTAGCAAATTTAAAAATAGTTAAAAGGAAAAATAAGAAGAGAAAGGAAACAGAGTTTATTGAGAGGCCATGAGCAACACTCCTTTCAAGCATGTTTGCCAAATCCCCATTACAAATTAGATCCCATTCATGTGGAAGGAAGGATTTGAAGTGACGCCAGCAGGCTGCACCAAAGTTTGCAGTGAATTTCGAGCTGAGATTGTTGGCGTCGATAGGGAGAGTCTCGAGGGCTTGGCTCAAAGAGGGAGAAGCTGGGTTCACATTTGGAGCAGGCTCGTTGGTGCTTGTAGAAATCGGGGGAAGAATTGGATCATGAGTTTCAGTCTCAGGGACCTCGAGGTTAGCGGTCTAGGAGGCCTTCTTCTTGTTAGCAGTGGTTTTCCTTTGCCTTTTGAGGGGCTCCACCTCGACATCAGAAGGAGCCTCCGAAGTGGTCACCCTCTTCTTCCCTTTCCTCTGCATAAGACCCTCGAAGTGCATTCCTACGAGACAATATAAAAGTGTTAACATTAATTAAAGACAAGTAAAAGGGGAGTTTGGTACATAAATTTTCTGCCTAAAGGAATTTACGATAGTTACTAGAAGACGAGGTATCACTAGAAGATGGGGTAGAAGGACCATAGTATCCACTAAAATATCTACAACCCGTGATCTTGAATATATCGAAGGGATCAACTGGTTCTAAATCCCAGCTCGCGGCTAAGTGACTTTCCCTATTTGTCATGGTACCATATTGCTCGACTATACCGTTGTACGACTCATTACAGTTAATTTGGACACAGAATCTGGGATACTGACTATCAAACCTATGTGTTATGCGATGTACGAGGAGGGGATGCCAAATATAAAAGTTAAAGCAACTATCTCATAATGTAACTAGAGTGTTACGCTCGGCCCTAAGCAATGTGGGTGACCAACCACATTGATTACCTCGGGATGCTCCTTCAACGGCTTCCTGAGGGGCAGTGTTCTGAAGGTACTATGCCCGAGCCACACGATCCTGAGCTTTCTCCTCGTCTGGGACAGGAACCTGCTGCCAAGAAGAATACTTGGGATATTTGTAATCACAAGTAAACTCCTTGTCAGTTAGGAGGTCCACAGACCTCAGATTGACCTCGTTTAGAAAGAAATCGCATGACCTAAGTTCGTAGGGAAGAGTCAACAAGAGCCTGTGTCGCTCGGTCATCTCAGGAGTGGGAGTAGGTCTTTTCAAGACAGCTGTCGAAAACAAAAGTTAATTTCAGTTAGATAACTTAGAATAAAAAAAACATGGATTAATTTAATTAGGTATAATGCCAACAATCACTTACGAATTATACCGAAAGTGGTTGTGCCAATCGGGGAAAGGTCGATCGTCCAAAAGAAGTCATCCTTGAAGGAAGTTTTTTTTTGGTAAATCCACGATGATTTTGTGCTCGCCGGAGTGAGTGTTGAGATAGTAAAAGCCTCCTGCGGCATTCTTCCTCGCTGGAACGAATTTAACAGAGTAGAGATACTCTATTTCTAGAGGAGTGGGGCACTCCCAATTCAGAATTTTGTATAGAACCCTCAAACTTGCAAGGATTATGTAAGAGACGGGATTCAGTTGGAACGGGGCAAGCCCGAGGTGGTTTATGAAGTCCTTGAAATAATCACGAAGGGGGATTATGGCCCCTGCCCTGATGTGCTCAAGGCTCCAAGCGCCTATTTCAGTCAAGCCACTTGTAATGGTCTCGGCCCCCTCAGTGGTCTCGCTAGTAAGACGCACATGCGGGTAATAACTAAATTCGTCGGCTCGTACTGATCTAACCCGACAGTCTCGCCTATACTCAATTTTGCAGGTCCTTAGTGAATCACCTACATAACCTAAGATAGTTCGCACCCTCGACTCTATTAACTCTGCCTCGAAGGTGACGTTAGGGTCCCAGGGAGTCTTTGATTTACGTGGCTTGGGAGACATTATGTCATAATCCAAGTCACCTGGTTCAAAAGCAATTGTGACTTTGGGGAAAAATAGAAGTTTAGCCAAAGGAATAGAAGACACACTGGGAAGTTCAGGCCAAGCAGCGTCTCGTAAGAAACGATGTTTGCCTTTAGTGATTTCTTGCAAGAAGCGTCTGTGGCGACTAGAATTGTCTTCTTGATGGATTTTCACTAAGTGTTCCCTAATTCTTTCATCATTTACCTCTAATTTGGATGTGGGTTTGAAATTTTGGGTTTGTAAGGAATGGCAATTTCAATAGGATACTCAATTTCTATATCTTCTGGACAATAAACTTCTGAACCAGATTGGGACATTGCTGCAAGGAGAAAGCAATCCCAATTCCTGGAAAAAATTTATCAAACTAGAGGTTGGTGAATTGGAGATTGTGGAAAACCTACACACTGTCTAAACCCTAAACATTTACCCAGACACAATTCAGGCCTAAAAATTTCTAAAACCAAATAAGATAACAGCGATGCTAACCAAGAAGTGGTAATTAAACCTAGAAATAAAACACAACAAACTTGCATGAAAAGAAGAAAGAAAATCACTTACTTTTTGAAGTAGGTTTTTGGGATGATGAACGGTTCTGCAGTCTGTGAATCAGCGAACGACGTGAAGATCCCTCTGAATGCTTAAAGTCGAAAATTAAGTTGGATGAAATTGTAGAAAAAAATATCAATGACAGAGAGGGCATGCAAATTTTCGAGCAAATTTGGTGATGGTTTTTCGATGGAGAAGCTTAGAAAATTTTTAGAGTTTCAAAAATGGCAAGGGTAGTGCAAAGATGGTTCTTTTTTTTTTTTTTTCATTTTATACTCTTGGGTTAATCTCCGTTAGATTAGGAAGATAATTGATCCTATGGATAGAATTTGAAAAAGAAGTGGAAAAGATGGTAATTAAATGTTGATGTACCTCGAAACCATAAAACTGCCAAAATCAGAGGACATGCATTTTCTCAAAAGGGATTATGACAAATATACCCTATGTAGTCATTAAAAAGTACTATTTCTTAAAAAAGAACCTTTTAAGGGGCAATTGTTATACACGAAACTCGGCTAGAACTTCAGAGGAGGACACATGTCAAAACTGGGAGAATACAGATCAACAAATATATTGATAATTATATTTGAAAATAGAATAACTCATTAAATGCGGAACTGACAGAGTCTATTTACAACTTGCTGATTGTAAGGTCTTAAGCGAGATAAATATATACTAACTGTTGCCTCGTGCATTAACGAGAAACCATATGACATCAGTAGTGCAAGGCGAGATATCAACCTCGCTATGCATGAAGAGACATAGATGAGAAATGATGACTGTTAAGATACTTAGCGTATAATATACATTATACAAACTAAGTATAACAGTCGAACGAATCCAAACTGCGAATAGCGAGGTATCCATCTCGCTCTAGGAAGGCACACTCATGGTACCTTCACTAATTAGCGCCAGACATCTTTCAATGAGATCCACAGCTCCGTCGAGTCAGCTCTCTCAGATAGAAGCTGACATTCAAATGATGTTGACTGCTGAAGTTCACCTTGTCACCAAGAACTGTGATTGTCATATGGAGCGTTATGTCTTCAATAGCATAAACGATGAGATTTGCATTATCAACCTCGAAAAGATATGGGAAAAGCTCTAGCTCGCTACCAGGGTTATTATCGTTATGTTCCCGGCGAGATGTCTCAGAACAATACGCTTTATAATGTATTTAATACACGTATGCATTGGCACATTAAAAGCGGACTAATCAAAACTGTGTGATTTTCAAATAATAATCGCATTTATTTTACGTGGGATGTAATCAAATCCCACAATTTTAGGATATTATTATTGTAAGATATCAGTCTGATTTGTAATTAACTGCCTTCATATGTAACTATAAATAGGAGCAGGTTACACTGAAAAGGGGACAAAAAATTCATTAGAGAAAAATCTCTAGAACTATATTAGAAATCTAATAAGATTGACTCGTGGACTATGCAGAATCTTAACTGCAAAACCACGTAAAAAATTCGTGTGTTCTTATTTTTTCTTTACTGCTTTTATTTTCTGTGCAAATCCATCACGATTTAGGCTTAAATATAGTTAACGAAAATTTGCATTAACATCTTGATATTTAAAATTAATTTAATTAATAATAACATTAATAAAAATTAATTTTAATCTGACCTCGCGATTTTCATGTCAATGTGCATTGATAATTAGGTTTAAAGTTTGAAAATAAGAATTTACATAAAATCTACCAAAATTTAAAATTTAATTCATTAAAATGATTTTCAAAACTTGAAAAATTAAGAAAATGGCAAAATTGAATAGTATACACTCCGTGCACACAAAGGGTGGGTCATGGCTGAGGAAAGAGGCTGCTGGCAGGGTGCATGGTGGAATTTCTTGGACATGCCTTGTCTGAATGGCATGTTCAGTGAGCATTAGGTAGATTTGCGTGCGCGCATGTAGAGTTTAAACCCTAGCCAAATTTCAAATCTTCAAAAAATTATATCTTTTTCACTTTAAAACAAAATTCAGTTTCGTAAAAGGTTAATTTGCTTATTTTTTAACCAACTTTCCAGATAAAATAATTCCAAGTCGAAAATCAAATTATTTTACATAAAAATTTTGTAATAACACAATCAATCATCAAATTTACATAAACCATCATGAACACATCCAAATCAATAAAATAATATTTTAAATCCATATTTCATGAAAATAAATCATTACCATGACTCTGAGATTAGTTATTAAAAATATTTTATCAGGATCTAGATTTACTAACATGTATGTTGGATTATAATTCTATAATCTATCATCCTAAATATGAATTTCCTAAAAACAAAGAATTAAACACGTAAAAGTTATAGAAAATCTTACACTAGTGGCAGCAGAATAGTATGACTCCTTTCATTTAGATCTCTAACCCTTGATCCTTTCTGTTGCAAAGTATGATCAAGATCTGAACCTGAATTCTCCTTCTTATGACAATTAGACTACATACTCTTCCTCACTATGCTGGGTATTTCTTTGAAATGTGTGGGAAAGTTCTCAACACTAAGGAGCACAAAATTTGATGAAGAAATCCAAGAAAAAATAGCCTCTAAATTTTAAAAAATCAAAGAGAAGAAGTGAGCTTTTTAAAGTTTTCCAGCATAGAAAATCATCATCATACAAAGCTCTTTCTCTTTCTATTTATAGGCTTCACTTAGGGTTAGCTTTATATGAGACAGACTTAAAATAAAGAATTAGGCTAAAGTGAAAATTACATCTAATATGGTATTTTTAATCTTTTTATGAAAAATATGACAGATTTAAGTTTGCCCACATTTTACGGGCTTGGGAATTTTCTTCTCATTTTGTATGGTATTCACATGCCATATTTTTGATACTATTAGTTTCAAATACCATAATCTAAATTTTATATTATTTTTTTTTGCCTCTGAACTGATTTTCCAATGTTTTTCTCTCTCGTCTCTTAAGAGGAATCGTTGCCCTGCCCATGCCGTTTGCGGCCACAAATCGCCAAAACCTACACCACTACCATGATAACTCGTGGTTCTTGGTTTCCCCTTCTTCCTCTCTCATTTTCTTTCCCTTAACCCAGTCCACGCGTGCACCGCTGCTAGCTCCGGTTGAGATGAATCTTCCATTTACAGACGAGGCAGACCACCCTACATCTCAGACCTAAGCAAATCATGGTTGAAAATAGAGGTCTATAGCTATATCAATGTTATATATATATATATATATATATAAATATTTTTAAATGTTTTGAATTATGATACTTTGAGTTTGTGATTCTCATGGTTATAGTTTATTTGCTTTATAGGAGACAAATGTGTTTAGGTCTTGTAGGATATGGTCATATAGCTGTAAGTGGTATGCTTTTTGAATTAAAATTGATAGTACTATAGATATTATTACACTTTAATTGGTAATACATATATTTTTTATTTTTCAAAAAACTGGTTTTTATGTTTAATTATTAGTTTTATTTATTTCACATAACGGACAAAAATTGCTTGTTGATTTAGTTATTTCAGATAATCATTTTTATGTATTAGTTTTTAATTTAATTGTTTTGTGTAACCGATTTTGATGAGTTGCAGGGTTAAAATGGTTATAATTTTTCGCATTGTATAATTTTTTTTATATTGTTGATGAAACTGGTTTTATTTTTTGTTCATTTTTTTTATTATTTAAGAGTCTGGAAACTGGTTTTATTTTTTAAAAATTGATTAATATAGGGTCTGTTCGGTAACCATTTTAAAAATGGTTTTCTGTTTTTTTAATCAAAAATTCAACAATTCAAAATAAAATCATGTTCGGTAAAATATTTGTGTTTTCTATTTTTTTAATTTAAAATCAAATTTATGTAAATTTTAAAAACAGATTTTTTACGATTTTAAAAATTTTTAAAAACACTTTTTCCTCTTTTCTCTCGTCTCTCTCTCCACTCTCTCTTGCTCTCCCTTAACTCTGTGATTTCAAACTCTGCGATCTTCAATGGCTTCTGTTCAGGTAATCTCTCTCTCTCTCTCTCTCTCTCTCTCTCTCTCTCTCTCTCTCTCTCTCTCTCTCTCTCTCTCTCTCTCTCTGTGTGTAAGATTTCGGGTTTAATCTCTGAAATGAGGTTTAGGTCTTAATCTCTGAGATGAGATTTTGGTAATTTACTCTGAGTTGGGTTCACTTTTAAAAAAACTTAAAATCATTTTTCTCTTACGTACTGCACCATGAGTCCTTCTTCTCTGCAGTTCTCTTCTTCCTTGAACTCTTCCATGGATGTGGCTGATTGACTCTGATGACTCGAATTTCTTCATCAGGTAAAACTTTTTTTTATTTTACTCTCTCCCTCTGTTCCTTCAATCTCAGATCTGATAATAGCATGACAGTAAAATAGGTTTTTAGAGGGAAAAATTTTCTACCATTGAAGGTATGATTATATTTTTAATATATTTGGATTTATATGTATATATATACACGTTTGGGTTTACATGATTTTGCATTATCTGATTTCTATTATTTATATTTATCTTTTATTGTTTATGATCTCTTTTGTCAATCATTTGATGATTCCATGGAATTTGGTTTATGGGATGTGTTTAATTTCTTGTATTTCTCTAATTTTAGAGTTTTAATTTGAGTTTGAATGGGAATTGCATAAGCAATTAGAGAGGTATTTTATTGTGTGTGTTGTTCTTTAATGTATTTCGATCTAGTGATGTTATATTCAGCTTTTCCATTTTCAATAATCTGGTTTGTTAACTTGTCTTTATTTCAAGAACCCATCTCTCTGTTTTCATCATCAAGCTCTTAGTTAGGTCTAGTTTTGCAAAAAAGTCATTATCCTTTCAAGCTTTGCAATTAGTTATGCTTGGATGAAAGTTCATTAATTTGTTATGAAGCCCATTGTTGTGATTATTGACTAGTTCTTTATGATTTTAGATGGTAGTAGTAGTAGTTGTAGTTGCTAGTGAATAAATTAGTATTGGCTAATGGCTGAGCAGTTATAAGCATTTGACAGCATTAAAATTTGTATATTGTTGATATAAAGAAGGTGAGCACTTATGTTGTTGAAGTTGAATTGAGAATGAGCTCTTTTTCCAAATACATGTTGATACATGTTCTGTTATTATTCTCATGTACATGTTAATGTAATTATATGGTAGTAAAATAAACATGTTTGTTAAGCTATATGTATAGTGTATATGCTATATTAAAATGATGTGACATGTTATGGGAACTCATGGACTACGTGATCTTTGGGGACAAAACTTGGAGCCTTGTACAAACAAGTTATTCTTTACACTGCTTTAGAATATGACATGGTGATTCATTAATATTTTATTTAATGAAACTAATTGGTGTTTTTTTTATATTAGAAACTAGTTATGGACTATTGTTTCTGTGCTTGAACTTTATATTAGTATTAATCCTTAGTACTAAAGATTTGGGGGATTTGAATAAATTTTCATTCTTGACTTGGGATCTTTTTGGCTATAGTAATGGTCAATGATGATCCTGGTCTGTACAGCAGGGGCAGCCATTTCCTGGTCTAAGCAATTGTTATTAGATTAGATTATATTGGTTGATTTTAAAAGTAAATTTCTGTTTGGAGATTAAGATTACACACACATTTTCTTCTGTTTAAATACCATGGATGGCAGGAACAAATGAGGTGCTTATTATCGATAATAGTGAAGCTTCTATTTGACCTAAAAGAATATGAAGAAATTTTTGTTGGACATATGGAAGTGGAAGTTTTGAAGGGAAATAGGAATACTACAACCTTCACAAAGAAATCATGGAAGGGTATAAAGGAGGGGCTTTGTGCACAAGTGAAAGGAATTTACACTTATTTGCAACTAAGGAACAAATCGAAGATGAAGATAATGAGTGAAGTAAAACTATTGAGACTTTTTTATTATATTTCTTCAAGATTGGACAATTATAAATTCATATTTTATTATGACTTTGTCAGATTTGTGTTATAAGTAATGAGTCTCGTAATTTCAAATTATTTGAATTTTTTAAGATGCTAATAAGTATTTTTTATTATATTTATTTAAAAGTAAAAATAAATGATATTTAGAATTTTTTTTATTTAAAAAAAGGAAAAAAAAATTCAAAATTTATGTTTTTTGTTTTTAAAATTGAAAAATAAAATTAGTTATAGAACATATTTTTGTTTTTTGTTTTTAAAATTATAAAACAAAAGTAGTTACAGAACACACATTTGTTTTCTGTTTTTAAAATTTACGAACAAAAGTGGTTATAGAACATATTTTTGTTTTTTAAAAATAAAATTTTAAAAACAAAAAATTTACTTTTATTTTTATGTTTTTAAAATTAAAAAATAAAAGTGTTACTAAACGTCACCTATGTTTGTTATCATGTTTGCTATATCATTTAGATTTTATTTTTGATTTTCAATTTATTTTTCAACAGGTGGAAACAGTCTCTGATTCTAATTAGCTAGAGCTTAGAAAGAAATTTGATAATGCTAAGAAAATTAAGATGCAAAAGATTGGAGCAAGTCGAAAGAAAGTATGTACTAAGTTTTTATTAAAACTTGTATTAATGCTTTAATTTCTATTCAGTTTTTGGTAATAGTTTATCTTGCATTTGTTATTTTGAAACTAGGTTCCGAACGCATATTTATCTTTAATATGTTTTAATATTCAATTATAATTTACTATTTGATTACTATGTATTTTGTTTTACAGTAATAATAATGAAAAGGGTACGTAAGAAGAAATCTACTTGTTAGTTATCTAGGTAATTAGTTTATGTGAGTTGATTTTTAATTTAATTATTTTACGTAACTGGTTTCTCTATATCAAAGTTTTGATAAGTTATTTGATGTAGAAAGTTTTTGTTATTTAGTTTATAAGTCATTGTTAAACATTCTTTTTTGATATTTTTTTAAGTAACTAATTTTTGTAATTGATATATCTTTTTTATTACTTTAGGTGTTATATTTTTGTTTACTTTTAGTTATTGTCATACGAAATTGGTTTCTGTATTTATTGCTTTTGTTATTACACATAAATGATTCTAAGATTTAATTTTTTATTTGGTTAATCTATATAATTAGTTTCTCGATCTTATATTTTAATTAGCTGATAAATATTATTGATTTTTCTTTGTTAAATTGCAAGGTCCAACTCCGGCAACAACTCCAACGTCCAACACTAGTGATAACTTCAATGTCTAACTACAATGAATTTTCGGTAGCGACGACTTTTCCAATGAAGATAGTAATTCTGTTGAATATTCTCATTCTATTTTCTATTTTTTTTTTTTATTTTAGTGGATAGTGACTGTTTTGTGTAGTGACTTTGATGGTCGAGTCTTGGAACTTTTCGGAAATTTGTAACTAGTTTTTTTGATCTTGTGTTGGTTTTAGTTTTAGTAGTAGGTTAGTGGTAAAGTCTTAAAGCTTCTAAGAAGCAAGTAAATTTTATATGAGTTTTAGTATTTGTAATTATTTTTAGTTAAGAAACTCTTTTTTAAGTTAAATGGTTTATGATTTTATTATTTTAATAAAATTATTTAATATTGCATCTTTGTAGAAAAAAAAGTTTATGTAGATTACAAAAATAAACAGCTTCAGTTTTTATAAAAAACAAAAAGCAACTTCTACGTGAGAGCATTTTTTTTATTACAGTGTCTCATTTTTTCAAAAAAGAAAAAGAAAAAGAAACACAATTTAAAGTTTTTTTATGGCATTTCTTATGATTTTTTTTATATTTTAAAGTTTTCTTTTAAAAAATGTCATATTTAATATAATTAAGTTTTTATCCCATATAAATATATATATATCTATTCTATATAAAGTGTGTCTATATAACTGAAATTTTTGGTTTATGAGACATTCATGGGTGAGTTTTTATTTTTATTTAATAAAATAATAAAATATTATTTATATATAATAAAATAATAATAAAACAAATCCTATTAATATTTGAACCGATATTAAATTGATTAATTTAATATATAATCCTACCAAAATTTAATCTTACTAATTCCTCAAAAATAATGGTAAAATTTAATTCCTATGCTGCGATTGAATGAGGATGGAAAACCCAGTTCTCTTTTCCTTACCTCTACACCCAACTTTGATCCTCTTTGTCTTCTTACTAATCTTAAACATGGCTGATCAAGTTGAATCTTTGAATTTTGATTGTATTTTATTTTTTTGGTTTATTGACTTTCAATTGTAATTTTTTGTGGATTCATCTATCGTGGTAATAAAGGAATGAAGATGGACTTCAATACCACTATTCTTGAGCAAAAGATATCTAAATAAGGTGCCTTTTTTGCCCTGCATTTAAGTTTATTCTTAACGATTACTCATTTTCTCTTCTTGTCAATTTGATATTGATTTGGAGGACATTGTTTACGGCATGATTTAGCTTTATGGTCATTGTCTCTGATGGTTTGTTAATGTAATTTCCTTATTTACTATTATCATTTTTTCTATTGTTTTAGCTGATGCCTTCTACATTTCAGCAGTATCACCTTTTCTTCATTAAATTTATTTCTTGGGATTGAATTAAAAACTATGATTTTTCAGTTCTATTTGTTTCATACTATGCAATTTCCTTGAATATAGATTTGACTTTTGACTTTAGTATGTGTATGTTGTAAATGAAAAGTGTTTTGTATCTTTGTTATATTTCAACTAGATCACTCGGAGGTCGGAGATGATGACATTAGCAATGTGGATGAAGATACCAGGCCTTATATTCTCGTTAGAGCTTATTTTTTCTCAACTAGGTTTGGTTTCTAGAATTAGCTTATTGTTGCGTAGTAGCTCTGTTCTGTGTAGTGGTTTTTTCAAAATGTTTCGTGATTTATGTATATCTTAATTTGTGTATTTGCTTATTTATTCATGCTTTTAAATGTGTATCGTGGATTTGAGAAAATTAGTGGAACAGAACAGGATAAATTTTATCCCACCGACATCAAGAATGACTAATTATGTTCTTCTCAAATTCGGGGAGCTTTCTCAAACCATGTAAGCCTTGCCATTGTTTACTAATTACTACTACTGTTTTTAATTATGCTTAGTTTTGTATAATTCTATCATCATAGAAGCAACATCATGAGGAGTTAAGAGTACTGTGGAAAGAATACATGAATATATATATATATATGTTCATACTTATATATGTATATATACTAAAATTAATTTATTGGGTGCACATAAAAGAATATATACACAGATATATTTATACTAAAATTAGTTTATTTGTCTAGGTGAGAATGTATGGATTGAGGAATGGCTCATGCAATGCTTGGTTTCCTGTTGCTGCATGTTCAATATATAGACGAAGTTGACGATCTGTGATGGACACGATGGAACTGCGTTTTCAAATGGAGATTTGACCAAAGTGAGGTCTACCTATGATGACGATGACCAATGCAAAAGACAGCAACGTGGCCCAACCATAGTTGGCTCTGAAGATGTACCGTTTTTTCTTCTCCTACCAGCATAAATGAGTTTCATAATTTTTTTTGAAACCTGTTGTTCTTTGTTTTATGAAATTCCTCTTATAATTTTGCCTAGGCCCACAACTCTTTAGCTACCTTGCGTCTATAAGGTCATTTTCATTTCTCTGTAACTTTTCTGCAGAATGTTTTAATTTTAACTTCGTAATTAGAGATTGTGGCTCTTTCTCAGGTTGAAAAGTGTGAGTAGGCAATCACCTTTGCTTATTCCAAAAACTAATATATTGGTGAACAGAATAGACAATTGAAAATCATGATAAATATGCTACTGTCATCTAGAATTTTGGTGCACGTATCAAGAAATTAGTTACCAAAATCTAAAAAGGAAAAAAAAAAATACTAAAACTATAATAAAATTAACATTTAGGTGGCTCGACAAGTAACATTTAGGTGAAGATTGAATTTGATCATATATATGTTGATCAAATTTTAGTCCATATACCAAATATATAATTTTATTTTTTAAACAACTATTTGATGAGTAATATATTAAAGAATAATCAACATATTTTTTTTTTGACGTGAATCAACATATTATTTATTCTATATAAAGTGTGCCTATATAACAGAATTCTTGATTTATGAGAAATTTATGGGTAACTTTTTATTTATATTAAAAATAAAATAGTTTATTATTAAAAATAAAATGGTTCATGAAAAATTTATGGATCACTTTTTATTTAAATATAATAAAATAAATAAAATAAATCCCATTAAATCCAAAAAAAAATACGGTTTTTGCTGTTGTACATCTACGATTGAATTTTCTTTAATTATTTATTGTATTCCTTTTCCTATTACAATTTAGACATTCCATGAGATCACACATAATATTCCAATCCACACTTCTCTTTTTTCTTCTTCACAACTTAATAACAAAATATATAAGTAATAATAATAATAAAAAAGAAGCGTGACTTTTATCGAAATTCACAAAACCAAGCATCAATGGCAAAAAAACCCAACAAAATTTACAGCTAACAAATGATTGTAAGTGCTCGGCATATGCATTAGTTTCCAGGAGCAAAGTTTTTTAAAGTTACGTAATAATTTACATATATGCTGCAAACACAATATACAAAAAATAAAGAAGAATATGGAAGAAAGAAGAGACCATTATTCACATCTAGAAAGGCACTAGAGATAATAATAGAAACTTTTCATTTTTTTTATCAATTTTTTTTTTCTTTTTGAATAAAGATAAATATGAAATTTTAATAGCATAGAGTTTTAGTTTAATAAAATATAGTATTTTAAAATAATTTAAATTCAAATAATTTAATAGTATTTTGTTATAGAATACTATCACTTTTTGTTAAACATGATTTTCACTTTTTTGTCGACACTACCATATTCAATTTATCAACAAAAAAATAGACAATCCAAATATATGCGGACCCGGCTAGAATGAAAAGTGCAAAATACAAAAATTACACTATTGTCTCTATCGAAGCAAATGAAGATTGAAATCCACCAATGACTAACAAATGTTATCTTCAATTATCAACAATTTAGAGATTGATTTTAAATTTTCGTTTTATCTTACACCCATTTAAGTAATGCTTCTTTTAAGTATTGGAACATCAATTTTTAATTTATTTTTGGATTAACTTAAGAACATATTTAAATCATCAAGCTTTCTTAAACACTAATATATTGCATTTGGTATTCACTTTTAATTGACAACATTATAAACTATAATATTTAGATACACATAATAATAATCTCACCTAATAACTAATAATATTTTTTCTTTAATTTTTAATTGTATCACTTTCAAATAACATAAAAAAAAACTAACATAAAATTTAGTATATACGTGCCTCGCACGTAGCTTTTCGCTAGTATATATATATATCAAAACTTATTCTTTTTTTCCTATATTTTTGTAAATAGCCCTAGGCTAAATCATCTCTTAGGGCCGAATTGCATATGGACTTTAGAGTTAGATTTATGCCACTTAATTTCATTTAAATGAAACAACACGTCTTTTCCTATTTTATTACTTATCTCTTCTAATTATTTAAATGCTAATTTTATTTTAATGATTATAAATAATTATCAAATAAAATAAAATTTAAATATATTTTAATAAGACACACAAAATATCTTAATTAACAAATAAACCTTTATTTTTCTTTTCTTCTCAATTATGCCATTTCTTAGTAAAATTCATAAATAAGATATAGTCATTATTTAGAATCCTAATTGATTAAATAAATCAGTTGATTCTGACAACAAAACAATATTATCCCAGTCAGTGCAGGGACCATGGGCCTATGTAACCAAACTCCTAATAAATAGTTCTAGAATTTACTGAGTAGATTCTGTATCTTATTATTTCCTTCCGACTCCACTATAGATCTAGAATTGCACTCCTGATTACATAGAACATTCTATTCACCAAGAATAGATATGCTACAAATTATCTATTATTTCAATCTAAATAATCAAAGATCCTCTATAGATAATTTAGATCGAGTAGGGATAAATTTACCATTTTACCGTTCAATATTTTTTATCCTTAAAATACTTAGCTTCTTATAATAAATATTTCAGTAAACTAATATAATTACTGAAATAAGAGCTCTTCTATTTATGTTTGTTAGCCAAGCTCTAAGGAAACTATTATTTCACTTCTAAATAGTTTAGAAGCTATAGATTCCATATCTATGATTAGCGCTCCCACTCAATTATACTATCGTGTTCCCAAGATGTAAGTATGTCTGGTAAGCTTGTACAAGTCAAAGAACACATGCAGTACAGTTAAGCCAGAACCTAACCGTCTCAAGACTAAGATCTTTGATCTAAGATCAACTAAGTGACATTGACTTAGAAAAGACCTAACGTTAAGTTTATGATATCTTTTCCACTACTAATATCGGTCTAGTCTAATGTATAGCCAATACATCTGATACTAGTATACTTTGATGATAATTCCTTAGAAAGGACATTGCACATATTAGTGTGTAAGTAAACTTTATCATTGATTATCGCGTCAGTATAAATCCAGTGCACTGATAAATCGTAGGACTAAATAGTTTGAAGCATATAATCATAATTACTTTCTACTATGATGACATCACTGTAATTTTGAATAACTATATCTTCAGAATTTAATAGAACTTATATATTAAACCTATAATCATGCATAAAACATGTGAACAAAGCATACAACAAGGTCAAGATATGATTTCTGATCTTTATTGAAAGTAAATAAGATTACAATGAAATTGGGTTTTATTTAGGGCATAAAATCGCAACACAAGTCACAAAGGCTTGAAGGGTAAATGTTATTCACATTTTTGGACAAATGACATGTGTACATTCGAGTATGCCTAATTAGCTTAACGGTCACAATCACTAAGCCTACGAAGAATGATCGCCCAACCCATGAGAAAACTTGAACGAAGAGTGTAGGTTCAACTACAACTTTATAATGACTAAGTCGAATGTATAGATCTCAAACATTGATGTTTTTCAATAAATATCGAAGGAGACAAAGACAGATGCCCTCAAGGGTCATCTGGGAAGGATTAGGTTAAAAGGTGTTCGAGAATAATGAGTGTCTAGGAAGCATCCTACATGGCACACTCCCGAAAAGAATCCTAAAGAATTAGGAGGGTTGGAAAGGCACACAACAAAAAGTAGATCAACTTTTTGGGCCAACCACCACTACTCTGACATTCCCTCAACGTACTGATGGCTCATGCCTTAGTTGTCACTATCAGTCATACCTCCGTGTATGGATGCTAGTTGTCCCCAATTGTGGGCCTCATTAAATCGGCCCAAAGTTAATATCTTAATTTATTTTACCCCATTAGTGAGCTTTTTCAAATTACAAACCATAATGGGTCTGGGTTAGCCCAACCCATTAGTCAATAAGCCTATAAATATGACATTTTCCCTAAGGGTTAGAAATTTTTTGCAAGGCTTGTAAGAAAAATACTCTCTTGCTTTAGAGTTAAAAATATTGACTTGTGGACCCCAACTACGTAAAACTCTCACCTTGCTCTCTTTAATTTTATTGTCTTCAACTTAATCTTTTTTTAAATAGGTTTGTACTCTAGGTGTTTTCCTTGCCACCGCTGCTAGGTTTTTTCTCCCTCTTCGGCCCTTTTTTGGGCTTAGTTTGTATGGTCGGGTGGGCAAGGGGGTAGTGATGGGTTTGCACCATGAGACTAATTTTAATGGTGGTTGTTAGTAGGCTTGTTTTTTTTCGATCTTGGGTTATTCTTGATGGATCCAAGATTTCCTTTGGATGGTTTGTGTTGACTTCTGGGCAGTGGGTTTCCATTAGGTGTACACTGGTAAAACTTTGACCTCTTTACCAGCGCAGTAGCGAACTGTGCTGGTAAAAGCGACATTTCTTGTAGTGTTCCTTGCCTATAGTGTCTCCTTTGGTCTTGTGTGCGTTGGTCAAAAAGGGTGTGTTTGTGTTCATTTAGGCATGGTTCGTAGATGTGATGCTTTGGTGATTAGTCCTATTTCAATTTATTCTCATGTGTGTCTGGTTTTACTTTATGTCAGGTTGTTAGCTGTATTTATATTTTTAACAGTATTTTTACACATTTGTTTGATCTGTAGCTATTTTTGAATTTAGATGCGCATGTTATTTCGAGGTCTTCCCTGTTATTTTTTGACACTATATTTTATGGTTAATTGATATTTAATAATGAGAATTTTGAACATGGTTTCTCGTGCTATTTTCTTTTATTCTAGTTTGAATAATTGTGGTGTCTCTATCCAATTTTTATTGGAGGATTTTTATCTGATTGTCATTGATAGGTGTGATCTGTCGTATGTCCATTCAAAATGAAAATTTAGTATTTTTCATATTGTTTTGATACTTCACAGTTGGTGGCTTAATAGTCATTTAGTCGAAGATGATGTTAGGATTTTCAGTTCTAATTATTGTAAACGACTTGATTGATTTATTATTATTAATTCTGCTCAATAAACAATATTTATATATAATAGATTATGTCTGATTTTACATATGAATTGAAATTTGATTTACCTTTAACAAAATAAAATAAAGCATTTTGTGAGTTTCTCAATATAGAGTAGAAAAGGAAGCTATGATGCCTTTCAAAATATCACAATCCAATCTACTTTTATAATTTATTATATCTTAATTAATTGTATACGACATACACGATCAATACCATTACTCGATCTTTCTCAAAATAAATAAATAAAACCATTACTTGATCGTTGGTTGTGTTTTCAACGTTTTTTTTTGTATATTATTTTGGGATTAAGCACGTGATTGGTGGTTAGAGAGATGGATATGCCAATTTCACATGTTGATGAAGACCATATATTTTTTTACAAACAGTACGAAACCATCGTTACTTAATAAAGGAAGAGAGAGAAAGATTTATAAGGGCTAGTTTGGTACCTTGTATAAATGTCGTATTGTATTAAATAATAAATAACTTATTTAGATAAAGTAATGTATTGTATTAATTCTCACAACCAAAATTTTTAATACAATGTATATTGTATTATTTAATACATAACAAATGATCCGTATTAGCTTGTATTATAATATTTGCAAAAGATTCGGGGTCAACACCAATCTCTAACCCGGACCCGGGACTTGAGACCTGGAATCGGAACCGGAACCCGGACCCGGACCCCAGACTCGGACCCAGACTCGGACCTAGACCCCGAACCCAAACCCCGGACCCGAACCCCAAACCTAAACCCCAGACTCGGAGCCGGACCCGGTTATGGGATGCGGACCCGGACCCAGACGCGGACGCGGGCCCGAACGCGGACCCTAGACCCGAATCCGGACCTGGACCTGGGACTCGGACTCATACCCGGACCCGGATTCTGACCCTAACTCAGGACCCAAACCCGGACCTATAAGATTCGGACCCAAACCCGGACCCGAATCTGGACCCAGGACTCGAGACCCAGACCCGAACCTGGGACCCAGACTTGGACCCAGACTCGGACCCGGACCCCGTAACTGGACCCGGACCCCAGACCTGGACCCAAACCCGGGATCCATGACCCGAGACTCAGACGTAGACTCGGACTCGTAATTGGTGTTAGGGTGAAAATATATTATAACGTTACACAATCTATTAATACAAGTCAATACCAAACATAGTATTATATTAAATATTACTAATACAATACAATATAACACAATCCAACATAATCCAACACGATACAATACAATACAGCGTACTAAACAACCCTAAGTGTATAAATATGTTGGAAAAATTTATAGTGGACCTCATTGAAAGGGTGTTTTGGTAGTTGGTACGCTTTTAATTATTTTGACATCTAAAAAGGGTTTTCTAATTTATTTTTATTGATGATTTATATTTTAAAATTATTTTTAAAATTTTTAAATTTTCTTAAATAGTTTAAATTATAAAAAATAAGATTTAAATATATAATTATTATACTTGTGACTATTTTTTTAATATACTCATAATAATAATAAATAACTGTTTAAATTTTACCATCCTCCTTATAAAATAAACATTTTAGAGTTGTATTGCAGAGTTAAGTCCCAAATATGTAAATTGAGGACATTTGTAAAATTATTTCACGTATTCTTACAAATTTGGGAGAGTACTTCCCTTATAATTATTATAATTGGGATTTTATTTTTTGATAATTAAGTTATAAAATCATATTAAAGTTAATATTTTTTTAATAGTATGAGTAACTATTTTATTAAATTTTTCTATAATTTTTATATAGAAAAATAAATTAATATTGTAAAAAAATTCATCATACAATTTCTTATCTAAAAAAGAAAACAACAAAAAGATATTTTCAAACTTTTCGTAAAATAAAAAAATAGAGGTTTAAAATTCATCCCACACAATAGTTAGATCTAAAAAAAATAATAGATAAATCTATAAAAAAAAACTCATCATATGATTTTAAAACTGTTGTCATTCAAAGCTGATGTCATCAACGTATTTCACTTGTCGTCACTACATTCAAAGTCGCTATCATTATCGTATCTTATTTATAGTTATAACTATTGATCAAAATAAATTTGCTCTGTACATAAAATAAATCATATATACTTGAGTTAATTAACTATTAACTTTTTTATACATAAGTGACTGATTTTGTTAAAATTTATTACTTGTCTCATCATATAATTTGTGACTTAAAAAAGAAAGAGAAAGCATATATATAAAATAGGGTAATAAAAGACTAAACCAATACTAAAATAGAGATAAAAAAGATTAAAAATTGAAAAATACTCATCAAGAAAAAGGATTTTGAAAAAAAAAAAATTGACAAATCTGTGAAAAAAACTCATCATATAATTTGTGGTCTAAAAAAAGAGAAATAAGAGACATTGTCAAACGATATAAGATAATGAAAAACTAAACCAAAGCTAAAATAAAAATTTTATTAACAGATATTAGAAATTGAAAAAATTCTCACTGAGAATAGAGATCTAAAAAAAATTGACAAATCTAAAAAAAAAAAAAAAAAAAAAAAAAAAACTCATTATATAATTTGTGATCTAAAACAGAAAGAAAAAGAAGAGTTATTGTCAAATAATATAGGGTAATAAAAAAACTAAATCAAAATAGAGATCTACAAAAGTAATTGATACAATTGAATAAAACTCACCATATAATTATAAACCGAAAGAACTATGAGAATATATTTAAAATAGTAGACAATAAATTTATAAAAAGACTATGTATATTGATATTTTCTTAATTTATTTATATATATATATTGGGTTTTTTTATTTTAAATTCTTAAATTACACTATTAATAAGTCTTTGATTGAGATACAATTAAATTTAGTGTCTTTTTTTTTAAAAAAAAAAAAAATCTATTGTGTTTTTTATTTAAAAAATGAGAAAAATAATAAAAAAAAATAATTAGAAAAAAAAAAAGAAAATAGATAAATAGATTTTAAATAATAAAAAAAATAGAAAATAGATAAATAAGTTTTAAATAATTAGAAAAAATAAAAAAATACATAAACAAATTTTAAGCCATTTTAAATCGTTACCTTACCACTGTCTTATACTTTTCTATAAATATATAGAGAATCAAATACTATCTTATAAAAATGTTAAAGTTGCTAAATGAAAAATGGTTGCACATGAAAACCGAAGACTGTTAGGCAGTTTACTAGTCTACTATACATTCTTTCATCTTCCTGTCAAACAAGTCCACATCTCACTCACTAGTCTTCGTCCAGAATGAGGTTGGTTGGTTGGCAAAACCCCATGTCGCGTGACCAAACTTGTACTACTCTCTACTCCCTATCTATCTATCTATCTTCTACTACAGTAATATATATATATATATATCTGCACGGTCATATACTATATTCATATTTACATCATTGCATGCCCTACTGAGCTTTTCTCTACCTACCTCTTTCCAAAACGGCTCTTATAAAAGCCACGAAATGTTTTAACAAACAAAGCACGTACAAAATTCAATATACAATATTTCTCTCAATTAAAAACGTTCTTTTTGAATAGTAAGAATAACAAAAATAATAATTTTAACAATGGTGTCGGCAGCTCAAAGAGTTGAGAGTTTATCAAGCAGTGGGATTCAATCCATCCCAAAAGAGTATGTGAGACCAGAAGACGAGTTAAAGAACATAGGCAATGTTTTCGAGGAGGAGAAGAAAGATGAAGGGCCTCAAGTACCTACTATTGATTTAAAGGGCATAAACTCTGATGAGCCTGGTGTGAGGGAGAAATGCCGAGAGGAGTTGAAGAGGGCTGCGGCCGAGTGGGGAGTGATGCATCTCGTCAACCATGGCATCTCAGATGAGCTCATCGACCGGGTTAAGAAAGCCGGCCAGACCTTCTTCAGTCTCCCCGTTGAAGAGAAGGAAAAGTATGCTAACGACCAGGCCTCTACCAACATCCAGGGCTATGGTAGCAAACTTGCTAATAATGCTAGTGGCCAGCTCGAGTGGCAAGACTACTTCTTTCATCTTGTTTTTCCAGAGGATAAGCGTGACTTGTCCATATGGCCCAAGATACCCACTGATTATATGTAAGCTTTTTCTAACACTAAATATTTATCTATGGCTTTTTCAGTATCATCATCATCATCATACTCATACACTCTCTGTTTTTTTCTTTACTCTGTTCTTGCTTGACTCAAGAGTCAGGACTAATTTGACTTTTCAATATATAACATTATTAATACGACCTCATTTTCATGCTCGATATTTTATTAGACTATCTCTTTCAATGATGTAAATTTTTTGCTAGCTAAATTTCACTTAAGAAAAAAAAAGAGTTAATGTTATGTTTAGTTTAAATTTTATAATTGTAGTTCAATGTATTAGAGCTAAAATATATTTTATTTTAGGTAGAATGTGTAAAAAATCTGCAGAAATATTAAATTTTCATTAAAAGTATAAAAAAAAAATCGTATTAAATATACAAATAAAAATATAAAAAAAACCTATTGATTATTAATGTGGCAAAATAATAAATGTAAAAGTAATATTTAATGTAATATAAAATTTGAACAATGCCATATTTTGTGTTAAATTTAGCACAACGTTTAAAACACATTATATAAGTTTACTTTTATGGACATAACTATAAAATACATGTACACTATATTTATATGTTCTTAATTTATAGTATTGTTGTTAAAACTTTTATGAGTATTAAATTACACTAATAAGAAACACTAACATTAACTTTAACATTTCTATAATTATAATAGTTAATGCATATATAGTAAAAGTAATGTTACTATATGTTTACTTATAATAAGTAAATTTTCAAAAAAATTATATTCATGATTTTGTTATAAACAGATAAATGAAGAACATAATAAAAGAAAACTAAATATAACAAGATTTATAATTTAGATATTATTAGTGAATAATTTGATACTTTATTGGCATGCAGTGAGGCAACAAGTGAGTATGCAAGGCTACTAAGAGGGCTAACAACCACTATATTGTCAGTATTATCCCTAGGTTTGGGATTGGAAGAAGATAGGCTAGAGAGGGAAGTGGGAGGCTTAGAAGAGCTTCTCCTTCAAATGAAGATCAACTACTACCCAAAATGCCCTCAGCCAGAGCTGGCCTTAGGTGTCGAAGCCCACACCGATGTCAGTGCCCTCACTTTCCTCCTCCACAACATGGTCCCAGGGTTGCAACTATTCTACCAAGGGAATTGGGTGACAGCCAAGTGTGTCCCCAACTCCATCATCATGCACATTGGTGACACTGTTGAGATTTTGAGCAATGGCAAGTACAAGAGCATCCTTCATAGGAGTTTGGTTAACGAGGAAAAGGTTAGGGTTTCATGGGCTGTTTTCTGTGAGCCACCTAAGGAAAAGATCATCCTTAAGCCTCTTTCGGAAGTTGTCTCTGAGGCTGAGCCACCACTCTTCCCTCCACGTACTTTTGCTCAACATATTGAGCACAAGTTGTTTAGGAAGACTCAAGAACTTAATGGTTCAAAATAAATTATATAATCATAACAAATTCATCATTAATATGTTCAAGGACAGTTGAGTCTTGGTACTACTTTTATTAATTCAAATGTATTTTTATAGTGTCATGTTTTTTCTCTGCTTCATGCCCTAGCTAATTAAAGAGGCCTTATTTTTAAAATAAGTGTCTGTTTGTTACTTGTATCTAGGGCTTTGAATAATAAATTTATTGGGTTTGATGTTTTTATTCCACACCCTCCCCTTTTTACTATAATTTTATAATTTTCACAACATTTTATACCTAATGTAGCATATTTTATAACTATTCATGAAGAACATAAGCAATGTAAATATAATTCAGAAAAGAATAATGCTAAAAATACATTTAAATAATATATTTTTATTATACTTGTATTAAGAATATCTTTGGGAGTTCGATTTCATGGTGAAATTCTGTTATTTATGATTACCAACTTAATTATTTAAAATAGATAATTTATTGATGTTCTGTTACAGAATTATTTACGCAGACAAAAAGTCTTTTAAACAAAAAGGCAATATGTTTTAAAAAAAATTCATCACGGAAGATAAGAATGAACTTGACTAACACAGAAAATATACATGGTATCAATATTCTTTCAGCTATTACTAGTTCATGGGGCCACACTTAGAGAATAAAATTTATTAGAAGAATATTCAATGATTACAAAAACAAAATTATTGATTTCAATTGGGGGTGAGAAGGACATATGTATCTAATGGTGTCTTTATTGATTAGTTGAAGATTATTTTTAACTCTTTTCAGACGAGTGAAGTCTGTAAGATTGTAATGCTTTGCTGGAAATTATGGAAGGGAAATTTGACATTTCATGCTTAAATGGTGTGCATAGACTCTTCATATTCCATACTACAAAAAGTTTTCAAAATACACTTCAATTTTACTTTAACTCCCAAAATACCCCTCCCATTCAAACTCTCACCAAATTCTCAATCTCACAAAGTCTCTCACGCTCTCTCTCACTCTAACCGTTCACTGTCTCTGGCGCTCAACCACCACTAACCATCGCCTCCACCATGACTTTTGGGCCTCTTTGTCTCTCACCATCTTTCTCTTTTTCTTGAATTAAAACCCACAAGAACTGCCCTCGAAACCCACAACAATTTCCCCTGAAACCCACGACAACTGCCCCAAAGCCCCAAAATAATGACTGAATTGCTATTTTACCAACATTTCGACATCGTCGATGTAGATTGGAAGACCTGAGACACCAACACAGACTAAAACCCATTATTCAGTAAGTTCTTGGTTTTTTTTTTTTTTTGTGTTATTTTTCTAAGATTAGGTTTTGTAATTTATGCTTGAGTTTAAGGGAATTTGTTTGATTTTATGTTAAATTTCTGTGTTTGGGTTTTGATATCTATTGCCAATCGTTCTATTTTTGAGTTTTTCTATAGTTATCGATGTTTCTCGGCATAGTTGACGACGTCTAACGATATCAAAAACACTAGGATAGGAAACATAAATAAGTAGTGATATATTATTGACATTTCACCATATATGGTGTTTAGGGTGTTGTCTTTTCTTGGGTTTTTGTAATGAGTGATGTTTCTCGACATAGTTTGTGATTTCTTGTGATATCACCTATGCTAGCTAGGATAGGAAGTAGATATAGTTAGCGACAAGTAGTTATATGTTATTAATATTTTTGTGACATATGATGTTTTGTGTGGTGGATTTCTTGTGGTTTCTATAATTAACGACGTTCATCGACATAGTTTGCAACTACTCACGATATTAGCTACGCTAGGATGAGAACTAGATATAGTTAGCGATAAGTAGCGATATGTTATCGACATGTCTCAGCAAATGGCATTTTTGTGTTATTTATACCTAATGTGTGTTTTCTTGGCGACTAATAGTGATATGTTTTACGACATTTAGCAGTTTCATCCAACATAATAATAAGATGAACTATTTAGCAATGTATTGATAAAATTGTCGATATGTGGCGAGTTTTTTCTTGCGACATTTTTCGATGTCGTTTGTAATTTTTAGCGACATGTCATTATGGGTTTTAATATGTCTCTATTTTTGTTTTCTTAATTTTTTTTTTTGTAGATGGCTCCTCTTGAACTTAAACTTTCAGTTTTGGAGCATTTCATAGGTCGTCTTACCTATCGGGGGTCAAACAAATTTAAAAATATTAAGGTCAAGTTTGAAACCCTCCGGTTGACTGAGAGGATAAGGCCAACCCTTTCATACCATTTTGGGAAGCTGGAGATTTGACTTTTTTTGGCGCGTTGGGCCACAACCTACTGTTGTGAAAGATGAAATTTGATAAAGAATCTGAAGATGAGATATGGTTTTATGTGGGTAAAACTGACATGAGATTCAAGCGACTTGAGTTTGGACTGATTACCGACTTACCTGTGGGTAGTGCCCTTATAGGGGAGGAGATAGAAGCCAAGTCCATCGACCGTTTAGTGAGGACGTATTTTTTAGGAAAGAGTGGTGTGAATTTGGATAAACTTTTGCTATGATTGCATAGATACAAGATAGCAGATGACATGTACAAGCTTGGACTATGCACTTTTGTTGAGAGTGTATTGGTTTCGAAAGAAGGCAATGACCAAGTTTGGCCAGACACATTGAAATTTGCTGAAGACCTTGAGTTTTTCTTCAAGTATTTGTGGGGTGAGTGTGCTTTTTGTAAGTTGATGTATGAGTAAGGACATGCACCATTACATGGAGAACGTTAAGAAGGAAAAGGCAAGAAAGTTGCTTAGGAGGCAAAGTATACCTACATGGCTATGTACCTACCATAGAGTATTGGGTATATGAAGCCATAGAGAAAGTGGGAAATAAGCATGATACTTGTAGTGTGACCAAGTTCCCTAGGATGATAAATTGGAAAACCAAAGAGGGCCAACAAAAATAGGGAGTGAAGGCGAGTGACATCCCACACTTGTTCAACACAAGCGTAAGTTCTTATATGTGTTTCATGTTGATATTTTAATCCATTTTTAGTTGACATAAATCAATGTTAGTTTGCAACATATTTGTGACATTTAAATTTTTTTATATTTTTGTTTGTATTTGGTTATAAAGAAGTGCTTGTGCCCCCGACCTAGTGAGGAGGATTATTTCAAGTCCGTCAATGAGAGTGAAGCCCCTCTTTTTTTTAGATGGATATTAATGAGATGGTGGACGACGATGGCACAAAATTCAATGTTTGAAATGCAAGCCAACACCATTGCTGAAGTCGTGCGTAAGGCAAATATAGTTCCACCACCACTTCGTTCAGAAGTAGACGAGCCATCTGCTTCGACTACTCTAACCACTACAGCTAATACATTAGACATTACGACGCTAACAAAGAAGTTGGATAGACTTGAGGCCTAACAAGCTGCCATTATACTCTTGTTGATGGATTTAATAAATAGCCAAACAAATATGAGGCGCTCTTTTCTGAATAGTCGCAAAGAGATGGAGTTTTTGATGGTTTAGTTGGCCAATGTGACAACTTTGTTGAATGAGAAGGACAGGGCACCACAACCATCCCAACTAGCAGATGATCGACCACATGAGAGTGAGTATGAAGATGAGTTCCTAAAAGATTAGGAATAAGATGATGCTGAGGCATCATCTACTCTAACGGATGTCATTATCATGACCATTGGTGATACACAGTCACAAGACGATGTCCTACTCCTGATTGGACCCCTAGAAGAGGTACCATTTGTGAGAATGAGGAAGAAACCTTTCTATTTACTGGACTACACTGAGGAAAAAAGGAAGAAGTGACTTCTTCTAGAGAATGTAGATTCGACAAGACCAGCAAATCGTAGATTGCTACGTACGTTCAAGAGGTGGGTGCTTGGGCACATCCTAAATAACTGTCCCAAGAATCTCCACACTGACATTGGTGATGTCAATTTCTTTATGAAGTTATTAATGGTTGGAAAATAGTTGGATGATGATGTAAGTATTTTTCTTTATAATGCATTTCAATTTTTTATTGTTGTATTTTATCGATATGTAGTGACATCTAGTGACTTTTTGCCATTAGGTTAGCAAATTCACACGATATATAAGCCAAATATCATAAGAATTCAGTTGTAGCAATTTTTATTGTTATTTTTGGTGACATCTTGCGACATTTTTGTGGATTTATTATGATTATGTTTAGCGACACGTAGTGATTTCATTTGTGATATTCTACGATATGTTGGCTATATTTTTCTTTTGGTATAATTAGTTGTTTTTTTGAATTTTCATGCAACATATAAATATCATTTTTCACATGACGAGGAGGAGACGACACCTTTTCCCAAATCCGTACCCTTAGTCAGGTGTGGTTTTGGACTCATCATGCCCACAATTTATGTATGGTATTTTGGGGGCACACATGGGTGATAGGAGAACCTTTACATGGTTAGATGTTATTACAGATTAATACTATAGTATCAAAGACCATTTCCTACCATGTTGGAAGACCAAGGCTTCATATACTTCATCTTGAACTTTTAATCTCAAAAGCATTGGGTGTATGTTGAGGTAGACATTGAGGTGTGACAGATTTGGATTTATGATAATGACACCTCTTGTACCAAAGACGAGGTTTTTGACAAACTTATGATACCCTAAAAGGAGCTATTTTCACATCTCTCACAGTCAACTAGTTATTTCTCGCTCAACAATTACATTCTCAATCACACACTAGGGGATAATAGCCAACTGAGAATAATACATGTTAAACGCATGCCAAGGAAGAATGTTCCCCAAAGTGAAGGAAGGTAACTAATAGTGTTCCTACAACTATCTACATTTCCCCTACTAATGCATTGTTTTTACTTGTTTGCTAAAATTGTTACCTCATGATGAACCAATCATTGGAGAAGATTAAGGATGGTAAATGATGGTGTATGGTGGGGTGTGGACCTGTTTTACCGAAACCTAGTTTAGTGATCATAGTAGAACGATAGGAATATTTCTTTTGTAAATTTTGTATTTTTGTAATTAATAGACATTGTTATCACTATATATCGATAAAGGCATCACTATATATCAAAAAGTCATCGCCATATATCATGTCTTGTGTCGCTAGAACAACTAAAATATTTTTAAATTTAAAATTAATGTTTATATGTTGCTACACATCGTAAAATGAGTTGTCTTATGTCACTAATTTTTAATTTTAAAAGGTTACTGGATTTATGTTTATCTTATCATATCGATAATGTAATTGATAAATGTGGCTAGCTTTTGTGATATACTTTCTTTTGTATTTATGGCTTATATAATCATATTGATAGCGACTTATGTTACAATATCGATAATATAAACTGATAACAATTGAATGTGAAAGAAGAAAATAAACATTAGTGCTTTGGACGGATTAACCCGACTAAACTGAAAAAATTATTGAGCGGTTTAAAATATTTTTTTTTTCTTAATTGGGCGGGTTACATTTAGATTTTTGTAACCTGATCTTTACATTGGATTAAATAAAATGTAACGTAAACCGACTAAACCGACCGACGCACGACCCTACTTTTGGGGCCACAATCCAGAGCAGAGATGTCTTAGTGTAGTTAGCCCCTCTCCTTTTAAGTCTTCTTGTACAAGGTAGGCAGCCATTTTCATGGCTAGTTGGCAATTGACATGGTAGCGTGGATTAGAGCTATCAAAGATATCTTTTTCCAAAAAAGTAAACAAAATATTAGAGCTAATATAGTCTTTTATATTCTGCTATATGTGTTAAACAACGATAACTTTGCAGCATATCATACTTTGATTAATATACTAAGAATATTGAAATACTTGAATGAGATTTGTGCCAAATGTTAACACAAATCTAAAATAAGAGAAGACAAGTTCATGTAAATATATATAATTATACATGTATATAATCTATTTTAATTATTGAGTTTATTAGTGATCAAGTACGTTCTAGCTTAGTCTAGCTCACCGGAGATAGCAAGGGCTTATCAGAAAAGAAAGCTTTAAGGTTGGCTAAGACTATCTGGATCATGGAATCAATGGAACCTTGGGTTGACACAGCACAATGTGGAGACAGAACAACATTGTCCAAATTACACAGCTCTTTGGGGACATCAGGCTCGTTTTCAAACACATCAAGACCAGCTCCACCAAGCTCTCCTTCAGTTAGAAGATGAACCAATTCTTGTTCATCAACTAGATCCCCACGCCCCACATTGATGATCACTCCCTTCTTTCCAAGGGCCTTCATAACATCTTTGCTAATTATATGGTGAGTTTCAGTTGTCAGAGTGCAACACACCACAAGAATATCACTTTCGGATGCGAGATCAAAAACATTTGAGAAGTAAGGGAAAGGCTTAGATGGCTTCTCCTTTCTTGAAGTGTAGGAAATCCTACAGCTGAAGGCAGAGAGCCTTTTCGCCACCTCAAAGCCAATTTTCCTTAGTCCCACTATCCCAACTCTCTTCCCTCCTATCTGAAATTAGAACTACGAAGATCATAAACACTACACATAGAAGTGGCTTAAAACACAAATAGAGCAAAACAGAGTTGCATCCTGTCAAAAAAAGTGAGCATGTTTGGTATTGTTTTCTGTTTTTTGTTTTAAAAAATTGTTTTTAGAAATGAGAACAAAAAATAGTTTTTGAAGTTTTTAAAACACAAGTCACGTTTGGTTAGTGATTTTTAAAAACAATATTGACCAAAAGTGAATTGGTTTTTAAAACAGAAAACAACATTTTGCTGTTTTCAAAATTCTTGTTTTTTGTAACTTTGTTTCTGAAAATTGTTTTTAAAAAACAAGACCAAACAAGCCAAATTATTTTTAAAAACAATTTTCTATTTTTAAAAACAAAAAACAATTTTTTAGTTATGATGCCAAACATGAACTAAGTTCTTTCTTTTTTCAAGCACACAGAAAAAATGTATCATCTTGGACTCTAATTACAAGCTCTATGAATCAAAAATGGAATTTTTTTTACACCAAATTTAATAATCAAAAGCAGAAACAAACAGAAAAACTAACCTTAGACCCAAGTGGGTACTCACCTCCGGTAGGCCATAGCCCGGAACGGACATGGCTATCGGCAGCCGAAACTCGTCTCAGAACACCGAATAACAGAGCAACTGTGAAATCGGCAACGTCATCAGTGTACGCGCTTCCGGCGTTAGTGACGGCGATGACACGTAGGCGACAGGTTGACAAGTCAACATGGTCGGTGCCGGTTGAGGAGGCAACGATGAGTTCGAGAGAAGGCAGGTGGCGAAGAGTGTCTTCGGTGACTTGGGCGAGCTCCACAATGACGAGAGCACGTACGGAGTGAGCATGACGGGAGTAGAAGGTGTGGAGCGGCAGAGGAGACTCGTGAGGGTCGATTAAGAGAAAATGGTTCTTCAAGAGATTAGTCAACGGAGGGAAACTAACGGAAGGGGTGCGGTGAATGAGGATAGGAGGGAGGTGTTGGTCATTGGTGCTGGCTGCCATGGTTGCTTTCACTCTATTGTTTTTTCTTTGGGAGCAGAGTCTCAGTGGGCTGAGTTGAGATTTTTTTATTATTATTAATATTTTCGAATAAATTATTTTTTTTAAGGATGTCTAAAGAACTTGTTTGTTTGTAATGATTGGGACATCTTTAGATGATTTTATAGACTACAATATAAATATTAAAAATATTATGTACATTAAAAATAGAGAAGAAGAAGATTACTTTAGAATTTGAGAATATCACAATTAAGAACATATAAAATGTTTGGGTAAGTACCATAAATGAAATATGAATATCTAAAGGGAAACGACAAAAGTTAATATACCATGTAAATTTTTCTATTTAAACACTTACGAATTTCATTTAAGGTCCGTTTGTTATTCAAGATTAGATTGGATTAGACAGACTAATTTGTCTAATCTAGTGTTTGGGCATGTTAGAAGTATGGATAACTAATCTAGCTAACTTCATTTGTTTGGGATAAATAATCTAATGCAAGTGAGATTTTTTTTATCGTTTTTTTTTTAATTTTAATTTTATTAATATATTTTAAATTTAATCAGAATTTTAAGGAAATAATTATCACACATTTATTTATACATTTCTTTAATCAAAAACTTATTCATTAAAATTAATAAAAATGTATAATTTTAAATTATTATACATAAGTTTTCAAAATTTAGAATATTATTAATTAAACAATAGTTAATTAAATTGATTTTAAGAAAAAATACGACAATAAAATTATATATTATTTTTAAATTATTAAAAAATTTAAATAAATATTTTAAAAAATTAATATTTATATTAAATTACTGATTAAATTAGTGTTTAAGATAAATAATTTTATATTATTTAAGTATTTTTATTTTAATATTTTAATTATTTATTAAATAAAAAATATGATAAAATATTTTATTATATATTTATGATATTGAAAAATTCTACAATGCACTCCCTTAAAATGGATATTTGATGCATCCCTATCTGTTTTAGCATCCAAAATAATTTTTTAGTCAAATTTTTCTCATTATCATGTACGTTATAGTTATTTAAGACATCCTGCAAAATTTTAAAAAATTTGGAAAAGTTTTAACACGCCGAAAACTACATTCAAACAGTGTGTTGCACACGTGACTATTTTATTTTATACGCGTGTAAAATAGGCTGTTTGAATATTGTTTTCTATATTGTAAATTATTCCGAATTTCTCAAAATTTAGTAAGATATCTTAAATAAATATAAAGTACATGAATATGAAAAAAAAAATTAGACTAAAAATTTTTTCTGGATGTCGAAACAAATTAAGGGTGCATCAGTACATCCTTTTTAAGAGGGTGCATTGTAGAATCACCCTATGATATATACTTGATTATATAGATATATTATTTTATTATATTTTATAATTTATTTATTTTGATTTTTTTGCTGCGAATTATTTATTTATTTATTTATTATTATATATTTTAATTTTAATTTAAGTTTTTCTTTTTCTAAAAAGAAATAAATGAAATAGTCTATTCTATTTTTAAACCAAACACATGATTACTTTCAGCATAATCTAATCTTGTCCAGTCTAGTCTAATCCTTTTCAGTCCAATCATGCGTACCAAACAGGCCCTTATGGTATTTATATTTTATACGCGATCACAGAGATCAAGTGGTGGATGCTAAGCAGGGCCGGCCCTAGACATAGGCAGGCTAGGCTCGTGCCTAGGGCCCACTCATTTTGGGGGCCCAAAATAAAAAGAAAAATTATTAGACTTTTATTAAAGTAAAATTAAGTGTATTGTAAACAACAAATAGTCATAATTTAGTTGGTTGAAATGTATGACATATTATACAATGTCATGGTTCGAATCCCATATATTCTCAGGGTCGACCTTACTGCTAAGCAGGAGTTTATCTCACCAAATTATTCGAGACTGGTAAAGTTTGCAATTGACATTAACTTCAAGAATTTTATTGTTGAATGATAAGACCCGAGATCTTCCGCTCAAGAACACAATAAAACAGTAGCAATAATAGGAGTAGAACAATAGCCAAAACAATAGAAATTGTGTATTGAAAGTATGAGAGACTCAATTACAAAGTAAGGGAGCCCTTAGGCCCCTTTGAAGCAACTAGAGATTTACTCAAAACATTGCATATCCCTCAATTCCCCTTAATATTCTATATATACTATTGTATTCCCTCCAAAACACTACCCTCAATACAAAGACTCAATTATCCTTTTATTTACTATATGTTAGCATACCCCACTAATCCTAGGTCCTAACATTACCGGCCGCCCGAGTTTCACCTTGTCCTCAAGGTGATTGATGAATTCACTCAAATCTAGAACCCTATGTTGTATGCGACCTCTGTCAAAGAACCAAGTTAGTAATGTGGTATTTTGACATGTCCTTGATGCACCCTTGGCTGGCTGGAGTAGTGTTTGGCGCCCTCTATCAAAAACCCAATACTTGAATGGCACTAGTAAAGCACCAAGGTTAAACTTCTCATCCACCAAAGGTATTTTATTTTTGCCTCCAATAACATGACAACCTTCACCATTTATGAGCAAAAAAGTCACTTTAAAGTGTTCTTTCCCATCTCTTGTCTCATGATTGTGAATGTAACATTTTGGGTAGGACATCCAAAGTTGCACCCCTTTAAAAATAAAATGGCACATTTCTTTCTTTAATTGGGCCATGACCACAACTTGGTCAAAGCCATATAAACTTTGGAATGTCTGGGCCCAAGATGGAGTAAGTAAATCAAAGTGACCCATTGGGTTAATTTTGCTCTTGTGGGCCAAAGCTGAAGTACATCTTAAAGAATTGGGCTTGGGCCTTACCTGGTAGGGTTTGAGTGCAAAGAAGCTCCTCCCCACCATCATCCTCTTTGCCAGCCGACCCTCCTGTGCGACTGCTCCTCGGGAAAACGTCTTCAAGCTCTGAATCTCCGGCGAAGCTTCCAGCGTCCACGCCTCCGTCTTCTCCGACTCCGGCGACGACTTCCGTGGTGGATTTGGCTCCGTCACTGCCCACAACGTGATCGGCCTTAGGATCGGCGATGAAATCCATCCCAATGCCGCCACCAGCAGTTCGTCTCTCTTCTCCACCTCCGGCGAAGACCCCCTCTGTTGGTTCGGCTCCGTCCCTGCCAGCAACGAGATCGGCCTTGGCACCTCCCGCGACACCACCGGCAGTTCTTCTTCCTCCGCCGCTCGCACTAACAGTGGTTCTTCTTTCTTCTCCGGCGTCGACTTCCTCGACATTTTCTTCTCTGGCCATGTGTCTTCTTCTCCTTCAACATTCTGATTCATTCGTTGCTGATGTGCGAGCGAACCCCATGGGCCAACTTCCAGATCCGGCACCGTCTTCAACACAGCCTTCCTCTCAGGCGATGTCCTCAGCTGCTGTTTTTTCTCCGTCTCTTCATGAAATGGTGGTGCAGCAGTGATAGTTTCCCTGAAGCTATCGAGTCTAACAAACGCTCATTGGTGTTCTCTTATTGCCCTGTCCATTTCTTCAACCTTGAACCTTCGATGATACACTGAACCTTCGCACGTGAATTGGGAACGGAATCTGCGAAGCAGTAGGCATTTCAGTTCATTCCATGTTTGAAAAGGATGTCTATGATTTTCCCAGCAGAACCAACTCAGAGCTTCTCCTCCGAGACTATGAATTGCAGCGTCTAATTTTTCAGCCGGTGTCAACTGCTGCAAACTGAAGTGCCATTCAACTGTGTACGCCCATTCATCGGGGTCATCTCCGATGTCGAACAGCGGCAATTCAATTTTCGAGGCTCGAAAATCAGATCGCATCCCCGCGACATCCAAGTTTCTTCTGTTGAACTCCCCTCGACCGATCACCACAGATTCGGGTTTATCACCGATTCTGTTTCTCACAGTTTCCGCCTCTATCGACTTCAATCCAATCACTCTTGATTCCATTTTTGCAGTCACCAGCGATCACCAAGAACTTCCGCTCTGATACCAATTGATAAGACCCGAGATCTTCCGCTCAAGAACACAATAAAACAGTAGCAATAATAGGAGTAGAACAATAGCCAAAACAATAGAAATTGTGTATTGAAAGTATGAGAGACTCAATTACAAAGTAAGGGAGCCCTTAGGCCCCTTTGAAGCAACTAGAGATTTACTCAAAACATTGCATATCCCTCAATTCCCCTTAATATTCTATATATACTATTGTATTCCCTCCAAAACACTACCCTCAATACAAAGACTCAATTATCCTTTTATTTACTATATGTTAGCATACCCCACTAATCCTAGGTCCTAACATTGAATCAGATTGCAAGAAGGCTGTGATGCTAGTAATGGGAACAGAATGGCTGCTTTGATTTTGATTCTTAATAGTTTGGTAGCTAGGTCTGATTGTAAGCAGTTATTGTTTTCAGTTAGAGAAACTAATTTAGTTACTCCTATTTTAGCCAAATCAGCTTTAGAGTCTGAAGCTTGTGCTAAGTGGAGAGGGGTAATTCCCATTGTTGCAAGAGTTGCTCCTAGTGCAGACTTGCTTTCTCCTTTGTTGGTTTTTAATGAAGTTTTACTCTTTATAAAAAAAAAAAGACAACAATAACATTGCATACTGCACTAGCTATGATATGACAAACATTAATAAACAGTAAAGATAGTAGAGTAGCAAGGTTCAATTTCAAATATTAAGAAGCATTGATTCTCACAAGAATTAATGAATTAATGACTGATTTTAGAGTTTCTTGAATAACAGCATTGATACTATCATCCAATATACCAATGTTAAAATACTACTCGAACAAATAACAGATCCAGGCAATTGAAAAGAGAATAAATTAGAATAATTATATGTAGAGAGACAAATAACACACAAAGTTCTGCAATCAATAATATCTATTTATAGCATCTTCAATCCATACATTAAATTTAGTGTCATATTATTACTAAATTTGGCATCAAAAACTCTAATTATAACACTAAAAATTACACTAAAAAAATATTTTTTTGTTATAAATATTAATAATTATGTGGATGTCCAAATCTTTTATTTATTACCATTAATTGTAATCAACATTCATCTTTTTCTTAGTTTCCCTTTTTCTTAGTTTCTTAATATCTCACTCTTGTATTTGTATAAATAGGGGTTCACCCCATTGGAATAAACAACTCAGAAATTTTCATTCACTTTCTCTTTCTCTCTTCATCTTCTTCTTCTTTCTTCTCATCTACTTTATATTATATTATATTATTTTATAACACGTTATCAGCACGAGTCTCTGCCCAAGCTTCAAGCATGAGTCTCTGCCCAAGTCCCAATGTAAGTATTTTGTTAAAGTTCTTGAATTGTTTCAAAGTCACGATACACTAAATATATATTTATATATATACTTATCTGACTGAAACAATTTCAAGAATCTTTGTTTTCTTTTTCTTTTTATCTATATATCTATATATTATATATATGTATATATTTTTATATATTTATTATTGATTTCATATATATATATATATTATGTTCTTATCATTCATAATATTTACAATATATGTGTGCCTATGATATGATAGAGAAAATCTATATAAATTATACATATATCCAGAAGATTATGTATCATCGATAAAATATTGCATATATCATAAAGATTATGCATCATCGATAAAATATTGCATATATCCTAAAGATTATGCATCATCGATAAAATATTGCATATATCCTAAAGATTATGCATCATCGATAAAATATTGCATATATCCTGAAGATTATGCATCCTCGATAAAATATTGCATATATCCTGATGATTATGCGTCCTCAATAAAATCTTGCATATATCCTGAAGATTATGCAAACGTAATATTCATTATATAGTTGATGGATATATAATGAAAGAGATGAATACATATTTATATATATGTTCTTGTATTCTTTGAGGACAATGAAAAGTAATCTAATATCGATATAGATTTTGACAAACATTTCCTGAAGTAAATGTTTTATATTTATCGAAGAAAAAAAATGATTGTATTTATGTGAATACAACTAAAGAATCATTAAAAATGATTATTATTGATGCAATTTTATAGTGGGTTTTGAATACCTAAAAAGAATGTTAAGAAAATTGCATTGAAACATCAAAGTATAAGAATAACAGTGAGCATGACTAATGTTATTTAAATACATGAGACATGTATTTATTGTTCATCATTCCCTGCAGAGAATGATACGAATTGAAGTCAACTACTTTTAAAGATTGTTTGTATTAGTCATGTTATTATACACTGTTATTGCTTGCAATGTTGAAAATTATTGCATGTGACATATATTAAAGATCAAATTTTGCATACATCTTAGAGATTATGCAAAAATTGTATTCATATATTCTTTGAAATATTGTTAAAGAAATTGCTGAGTAATTTCTTTTTATATATGAACAAGTAATAAATTTTTAAGAAATTTATAATAATGCTCTACTTGTTCAACGTCATTCCCCGAAGTGAATGTAATGATTTTAAATAATCAATGGCATTGTTTGCTACTCAAATATTTCCAGAAGAAATTGGAAATAACCAAAAGATGAGATACCACACACAATCAAAGTGCATGAAATCTATATATCATGTGTGGAATTGAATAATAGTGGTCGCGTACCTGTAGTACGGACACACTTATAGTCAAGATAAAAGTATACTTGATTATTTAATAGAATGTGAATTGTACAAACTTATTGTACATTTCGAATATTTAAATATCATTACCTAAAGAGAATGAATAGACATGAAATTCTATTTCAAAGAATATATATTTCACATATATTGGTAATGCCAGAAGCAAATTAATATATACATATTTTATTATTTCTTGAAATCAATAGTTTCAAACTATTGTTGGTACATGATATGTAAATATATAGTTACCATATAATTCAGTTTGCATATTCCCAAAAGTGGATATATAATTTACTAATATTTGTTAGTGATCCAATATAATCAAAGTGATAAAGAATCACAAAATGATTAGTTGAAAAGCTTCCTGAAGAAGTCTTACATACAATTGCTACTTTGAGCAGTAAAATGTCTTTGTATGTACCTAGATGTGTAACTTTTATCTAGTTATGAAAGTGATAATAAATAACTTATTATATGTACTTGTTGTACATTTAAATATATAATATATCAAGTCATGATAATTAGACTGATGAATAGTCTATTAATAAATTAGACGACTTGTTAAAAAGATATCAGGAAAAATGAATGATATGTTATGGTTATATCTATTTGACCATTACAATAACATGATGAAGTTGTCATGTATCTTTTAAATTATACACATCATTGAATTGATGATAGTGATTCCTGAAGAGTGTATATGTTTTGGAGAATAATATAATTATATTATTCGTGTATATAAAAATGAAACTTGTAATGATTATGTTGTAATGAATTTACATTACATTTTGAAAGTTTCATTGAAATACAAATTATAGTGAACCTGAAGTTCATTAATTGAATTATTTTGACATGATAAATCATATGCAATAAATTGTCAAAGGATTTGACTAAATTTTGTTGAAGAACCAAAAGATTCTTCTCATTGTTAATTTATAAGGCTCAAAAGAAGAATGTGCATATATTTGCACATAGAAAATATTTAAATTATATTTCTTTAACAATCTTGAGCTATTGTTAGATTTTTATTGCATAGTTTCTTATCGATGTGATAAGATTATATAATCATGCATTTACAAAATGTGTAAATTTATGTATTTCTAATTATACACGTATAACTCATTCTTAGAAATGAATTAAGTTCATAAGGATTGAACTTGAGCGAAGTTAATTGAACACGAAGTTCAATGTCATATAGTATGTATGAGTTTAAACAAATATTGATTCATTGTGATATACTGAAATCCCTACAGGTATATTAATATTATTAGATATCACAATTTTTAAAAATTCTCTCGATCAGGGGGAGAGAAGCAGTTGGGATCGATGATAATTTTTGAAAAATGATCCTCGCACAAAGTATATAAGAACAATATAGTTCAAAATGATATATACCAACTGCAAATCAATATTATTCAAAGTTGAGATAGAATGAGTTGAAAACGCCTGAAGCGTAAATGAACAATGTAGAAATTATTAATAAATGTTCATTTGATTTGCCATGAAGTTGTTAAATCTAGAGGTACTCATGGAGATACCTTAATGTTATAAAGTATTAAAATGATAACCGTGATGAAAACGGTACTCGAAAAGACTCCCAAGAGAAGTTAGACATAACACATTTGATCATAATTGAATCCCTGAAGTGATTCTATATAGGTACCTATAAATGATAAACATATTTGAAAAATATGTAATTTAAAGAGATCTCTATAAGTTATGTCAATATGGGAGGAAATTATCATTTATTGAAATTTTTGTCGACAATAAATATTGAATGTTTGCATATGCAATAAACTAACATGAGATAGCAAGGATCATGGTATTAGATTTGTCGAGAATCATCGACATACATTTTGATTTTTGGCCAAAATATTATGACGCAATCCAGACAAATTTACTCACATAAAGTGAAGTAAGACCTGTAGGGTGTGCAAATAAATATTTCTAATGAGAAATTTGCATATATGTATTTGTACATAATGAAGTGTTGTACAAAGTTTGCATAGACATGAGATTGATTGAAGTAAGGCTTAAATATTGAGAAAATATATTCATTATTTGATTATAGCCTGGAATATATTTTATGAGGATTTATAAGCGTCACATAAATGTTGCAACAAAAGATTATTTATTTGGAGCTCCTAATATAGTGAGAATTTGAAATAAGCCTTATCTAAAAATTCTAGAAGAATTTAATACATGTCTTAAGTGATATAAATTCTAAGTCGCGCGCACTATATGACAAAGATCTTTGTATGAAATAAAGACATGTAAGTAAATTATTGTTTGAAAAATACGTATGGTTGTCTATGCAGTATAAATACGTAAATTATACGTTGTGATAGACTCTTGAAGAGTTTTTGATTAATTGAAGAACAAACTTTTATTTCTTTTGTATATCGAGAAATATTAAATGTATAAAGTTTGTTCATTAGTATTGAAGTCCTGAAGTACTTCATATGTATTAAGAATTATAGATATATGATCATTTGATATGAAAATTAAGATCATACAACAAGATGGAACAAATATATGGTATTGGAGTACCATCATTGTCACAAATGAAATTTATATTATCATTAATGTGTTATGTTCATATCTACTTGAAATGTTAAATTTTAGTATGAACAAGATTGTATATACACATGAATGATACAATTAGTTGGATAAATATTAATGTTCCACGAACCCCTCATCTATAATTTAGAAGTCCATACATACTCTGGAATGTTATAGAAAATATATGATCAAAGATTATATATGGTGATATTTTAAAAGTGATAACAATAATCTTACGAGATTTATTATCACCAAAAGAATTATGGATCATATGTGCATGAGGGGGAGACATATTCATGTTGCACTCTTTTTCCCTTAGTTCAGGTTTTGTCCCAATGGGTTTTCCTGGCAAGGTTTTTAACGAGGCAACTTGCAAATAATTATGAATATGAAATATGTATTGTACTCTTTTTTCTTTAGCTCAGATTTTGTCCCACTAGGTTTTTCTGACAAGGTTTTTAAAGAGGCAACTTTAAATCATGTTAACATACTTGCATTTTATGAAGCAAGTAGAGAATGTGTGGGAGTGAGATCATTGACATAGCATATTCGGAAAACATATGGATTGCACTCTATAAACAAGTATCAACACAAATAGTTCTCTATGAAGATAATACTGCTTGCATCGCTCAACTAAAAGGAGGGTACATTGAAGGAGATAGAGTTAGAACACATTTCACGAAATTCTTCTTTATACGCTTCAAGAAAATACATATTGGTGTTCAACATATTCAATCAAGTGTCAATCTTGCAAACTTATTCACAAAGTTATTACCAACATCAACATTTGAGAAGACGGCAGACAAGATCGAAATTCGTCGATTAGAAGATCTCCACAAATGCCTAAATGAGGGGGAGTTAGTTTACACTATACTCTTTTTCCTTTGATCAAGTTTTCAGCAAAATTTTTAATAGGCAGTTATTATGAACATCCAAGGGGGAGTGTTATAAATATTAATAATTATGTGGATGTCCAAATCTTTTATTTATTACCATTAATTGTAATCAACATTCATCTTTTTCTTAGTTTCCCTTTTTCTTAGTTTCTTAATATCTCACTCTTGTATTTGTATAAATAGGGGTTCACCCCATTGGAATAAACAACTCAGAAATTTTCATTCACTTTCTCTTTCTCTCTTCATCTTCTTCTTCTTTCTTCTCATCTACTTTATATTATATTATATTATTTTATAACATTTTTATTTTTATATTAATTTTTTAAAAGGTGCTTCTACAAACAAATAATTTAAACTTGTTTTCGACATGATAAATATTTTCAAAATAACACTACAATAAAAAAAATTAGACTAATATGTCACTATCATTTTTTTATTACAACCACAATACTAAAATTCACACAAAAAATACATTTTTTATTATTATAATATATTTTTAATAAAATATAATACATTTTAATATTAAATAATATACAAAGAAGTTATAAAATACTAATATAATAAATAAAAAAAAAATTGCAGTCGCTATAGTACTACTTTCTATGCAGTGTACTAGCTAAAACTGCATATATGCTGTTAAAATAGAGGATTTTTTTACTGTAACTCCAAATTTGAGGTTACCTTGGAGATGCTCGTGAGATTCTTAACAACAAAATATATTCAAGTTTCGTAAAAGTGCACCCTCATTCTCTCCATTAAAGCCCCACTCAAGGAAAATGAATCAGACACACTGATCTGGTTCTTAACTCACCAAACTTACAAGAGCATACCTCTCAAGAACTTGCGCTAAATAAGTCCTCAGTACCCGTTTGGGTGAGCCTCATCTTCTTGCTCACGAGTTTAGCCATTTCATGGCTAGTTAGTTAGCATGGTAAGTTGGTAATTTGGGTGCGAGCTACCATTAAATATATCCAAAGAAAACTAAAAACCATTAACGGGATTTGTCCAAAATGTAAAGACAATGTTGAACGAAAAAAAAAGAAGTTATTATTATTATTATTATCATTATTATTATTATTATAAATTACCTCCTTTATAAGCCATTCAAGATGTAAAGGAATAAAATAAAAAAAATGATAATAATAATGAAAAAAAAAATAATAATAATAGTATGATAAAAATGGTCACTCAAGATGAGAGTGAAAATAGGAGATATTTTCTCCACTCTCACCACTTATACGTTGAGTGGGTGGTTAGAAAAAAAAATAAAAATAATAAAAAAAAATAAAAAAAAGGGGTCTCTATAAAAGGGAAGAGAGGCAGCATAATAGGATTTTTATGATTTTTTTGGTCAGTTTCAGAAGTAAACGTAAGAGTGAAACAGGAGAGAAAATAAGAAAGAGAGAAAGCTTTGTGCATAAAATTTTCATCTGCAAGAGTTTCTACACAGTAAGGGATAGGTAAAATTCTTTATTCTTTGCTCTTCACTTTAAATCTTTCTTTGCTCTAATGAATTTTTCTCTTTTATTTTTGGTCCACTTTGATCTAGGCTCTTTGAGCCACAAAAGATCTTCAAAAGTGAGATATAGCCAAGAGATAAAAGGGAAATTCTCATTTTTTTTACATTGTTATACTGCTAAAATCAAACCAATATTTTTCTTATATTTTTCATGGTCCACTTTGATCTAGGCTTTGCTTTAGCCACAAAAGATCTTCAAAAGTGAGATATAGCCATGGGAAATATATGAAATCTTAAAAAAATTAATACTGTTTATGCTGTTTAAATTAATTCAAGATTTATATATTTTTTTATGGTCCACTTTGATCTAAGCTTTTTAAGCCATAAAAGATCTTTAAAAGTGAGATATAACCATAAAGAATATATTAAATCTTAATATAAATTAAAAGAAAATGTCATGCTGCCAAAATTCTAATGTGATCAATTTTTACCATATAGTAAATACCTTCTCAAAAAAACCACTACGATTACAATATGATCAAAATTGGTTGTAAAATTCTCGTGAAGTCCAAACCTGAAAAGTGATATACAATTTTGATTAAACTTATATATATATATTTTTCTTCTATATATTATAGTCTAAAATTTGTAAGGGTTTCAAACCAATCGGACTGAGAATAGAACCAATAATATAAGTATGCCTATATAATAATCGTTGGTATATGTATATATATATATATATTGTGTATACATCATCATATTGTATGATGAAGAGACTATTCATTATATATATGTAGCATAACTGTATAGGTAATAGGTATATGTAATGGGTATTTAAGTGAGAGAAAATTTTGTTGTCAAATAGACCCATACATAGACCCGTACGTGCATGTCAAAATAAATTATATAATATGTGTGTCTAGATTGTTGATTGATTAAAATGATGTGGATGAGAAGGACTTACAGTAAAGCGGAATAATGACGTTTTTTTCAATCGGAAAAAATATATATATACAAATATAAACTTATTTAATATCTTTAAATCTATATAATTCAAATTGAATTATAAGATATTGATATTATTAGATAAGTTAAATATCTCATACATTATCATATTATTTTAAATCTTAAAGTGATTTAGATTTAAGATATTATTCAATATGGGATAAACGGTTATCATTATTTCTCAAATTTTGGAATAGATAATTAAATATCAGTCAAATAATCTCTTTATTTCTAAAAATAATAGAAAGATTGCAAAACTGAATTTAATCACAAAAATAAAGTGGTAAGATTCTAAAATTTACAAAAGATGATAAAAAGATCTCCAAACTCAAATTTATCACAAAAAGTGGTAAAGTTCAAAAGCCATATAAAATGGCACAAAATTCCAAATGAGCTCACCAAAATTAATCTTGGAATATTAAAGAGGTCATTTACCTCACCAAATTTCAAAGAGGTCATTAACCTCACAAAAATCTCAAAAAAATGGTAATTTTACCTAAAAATTAAAAAGTGCACTAAAGTTCAAAGCCATAACAAATTAAATGGCATTCCAAAGAAAAAGAGGTCATTCACCTCATAAAAAAAATTAAAAATTTGGAACTACGTTTGACTTGATTCCTATAAAAGGATACGTAGGCAACTTAGTTGCTAAGACTAAGTGCAGTCGCCGATACCGCACAAATGGTATCAAAATATAAATCCTAAAATTCCCTTAAAGGTCATACACCAAGGAATTTTTCTAAATTTTCAAATAGCAAAGAATTCCTGAAAGTGGTCATCTACCGGAGTTCTTTATTCAAATTTTAAAATACCGTATTCTGAACTACAAGTGGCTTGATCCTTCACAAAGAAGGTATGTAGGCAGCTCGGTTAATTAAATAGACTGAGTTCAGCTGCAATTCCAAATTTACCCCAAATTTCCCAAATTTATTTTAATTATTTAATGTCATTGTAATTGGAATCAAAGGGTATTTCCTTTAAATAAAAGGATTGTAATTAAGAGATTATTCTTATAATCTTGGATGGGTCGAACTTAAATTAATAAACTCTTATGCTATAAATTCAGCATAGGTGAAATTGTGTTTTGCATTTATTTTAATATGTTAAATGTGAAAATTTTTGCTTAACATAATTTTTGGCACGCCCGGTGGGACCCATTCTCCCTTTCATCTCCAAATATGATGACTATTATTCAACTTTAACTTTATGGTGCTAATTATGTTTACTGTTTTTAGGAAAAAATGGCACCACAAGTCACGGTTTACTTCCACAAGTTACCTGACCTCTTACGCGAGGAGGGAAAAAGAGCCACTTTTTGGCAGTATTCTCTATTGATCAAGCACCCATTTCATGCAGGGTGCCCGAACCAATAAAGAATGTGAAGACACCTACACCAGCTAAAAAGGCTGGCAGAGGGAAAGGTGTGAAAAACATCACTAAGACTGCACAGGCCTTAAGAGGCAAGGCAGCAAAGGGATTTAAAAAGAGGCAAGCCCGGGCAGTGAAAAGGTCTGCAACAAAGGTTGCCAAGACAGAAGGGAGGCCAACTAAGATTCGCTCCCCCGTAATGATCCAAGAATGGGAGCGTATCTTGATTGGTTATGTTCCTATTTTCTTGCCCACTACCGTCTCAGTAATGGTTACCTCTGCGGAGGAAACTGAGGCAACACCGACTTCTCAACCTCGGAGAGGTAGGAAGGCGACAAAAGGGAGGAAGGGGACAAACACTTCACCTTCACCAAACCCTCTTGAAATGAGGGAATTAGTAGGAGGCACCCCGATTAGGCCTCCGATCGTAATCTCTGTCAACCGCCAAGGTCAACAGGGGGCATCTGCTGAGATCAATGAACGCCCTTTATTAGATGAAGGGTGTAGAACGCCTTTCTCCTTCCCAAAGAAGGCTAGAAGCGATAGTGTAAGGGTTCCCAAAGCAAGCCCTTACGCATTCCGAAGAGAACATGGTGACTGGATGTTTCTCCAGGGCTACCGACCAACAAGGGTCACCTCAACTGCTAAGCTTACCTCCTACACGGGCCCTGTAACTTGATCGAGAGCTCGTGCCATGTAGGAATCAGTGAATCCCTCTTTTCAAAAAGTTCAGGAAGAAGGGTGTACATCTGGACACTCTTTAGAAGACACTCCCCATATTGAACACAGTGAGGGGGTGTCTGCTGATCTCATTACTCAGTTCGAAGCACTAACCATTGGCAATGATAAAAATATGCCAGTGTTAGTAACTGGGACAATCAGTAATGAAGAGAAGATTCAGGAACTGCAAAGGTTATTAGCTGAGAGGGACGAAGAAGTAGCCCGACTCTCAACAGAATTATCTCATCAAGTTAATATGAGACAAAAGGAGAGTGAGATTGGGCAACAATCCTCGTCCTCAGTGCCGCCTGTAGGCAACACACAACCGCCACCACAAGGTGTGCAACCACCACTAGCTGGTGTCCAACCTCAGCAGGACCTAAAGGCTCTTATCATGGAGGGTATTCGGGAATATCAGGCTGCAACAATGCCTATTCTTGGGTATCATAAGCCATACCCGGCTTACTATGATCAAATTCCATTTCCACCAAACTACATCAGACAAAAGTTTGAAAAGTTTGATGGAATTAATGGTTCTCCCCATGAGCATTTGGCCTATTTCACCTCTGCATGTGGTGAATCTGCCCAATCAGATGCACTATTGATCCGGCAATTTGTGCAATCTCTAAAAGAGGCAGCATTCACCTGGTATACTCAGTTACCCCCAGGATCGATAACTACTTGGGATGACATGCAAAAAGCTTTCCTAGCACAATTCGTGAGCTCAAAGAAGACCATAAGTCTCCATGACCTGGTGGAAACAAAGCAACGAATTAGTGAAAGCGCTAATGAGTTCATAACCAGGTGGCGAAATCTCAATCTCCAATGTCCAGAAAGGATATCGGAACAAGCGGCGGTTTCAATGTGCGCCAAAAACCTCAACCCTGAGGTGGCAACTTTTGTGGGCACAGCAGAACCCAAAACTTTTAATGAGCTCGTCTCGAAGGCTTGCAACGTTGAGATACAAATTTCTCGACAAAGGGGTGGCAAACCCTCACCGAGATTCGAAAATAAAAAGCCATTCAAGAGGGGAGAATCAATGGCAACTTTTGTCAATACCGGCAACAAAGATAAAGGGAAGGCACGGGAACCGCAAAAGAAATTAACTCTCAAAGAAAGGAAAGAAGTTAAATATTCATTCGACGATGATGATGTCAACCAAATTTTCGATGAGTTGTTAAAAGCTAAGGCAATACGACTCCCCGAGCCGAAACGACCCAACGAGGTTGGTATGACAAATGATCCAAATTATTGTCGGTACCACCAAATTGTGAGTCACCCATTGTCGGATTGCTACATCCTCAAAAACATTATCGAAGGCATGATCAAGAGAAAAAAGATTGAGATTGACTCTTCTCTCGGGAAAGCGACAACAACTACAACTTCCCTAACCGAGAATGACCAAATACCAAATGATCCCACACAAAGGGACATAATTTCTGTGGCATTTGAAGTCGACAAGGAAGTTACAATAGTCCAAGCCCACTCAGACATTCCAAGGCCAGGAAACCCAAATATTCCTACATTATATGAGCTCATGACAGAGCCTAATTTAGAAATTTGGGAGGACTGGTATGATAGTGAAGAGGATTTAGAAAGTACATGGCAAACATGTACTCGGAAAAAACCGGCAAAAATTCCATCTCGGAAGTCATCTGGAACCTCCGGAGCCAAATTTCGGAGTAGACCAGATATAAAGGATCAAAAGAGTAAGAAAAGGATCGGCAAGCAAAAGGCCGTTTCCAAAAGAAACGAACTCGAACAACCAAAACAAAATCTAGTAACTCTGGAGGAGTTTTTACCAAAAGAGTTACGGGACAAGGCAGCTAGTTGTAATGACAGTGTGTCGGATTGCTGCATGACTTTAACAAAAGAAGATCCTGAATCTACCTTACCTGAAAGTGAAAAAGAGGTAGATGAAATTACCTTGCAAGATATGCGGCGGAAAATTTTTGCAAAGAAGGAAAAAGAGGCGAAAGAGCTTGAAAAAGCTAAACAAGACCTTCAAAAGCCTTCATCTTCGGCCAACCAAGAATCCGCCATTGACAATCGAAGATGCAAAAGCACTGGTGAAGATGAGATGACGCGAGAAAAATATGATATATTGGCTCATCTAAAACGCATCCCTGCTCTTTTAAGCGTTTATGATGCACTGCAAATGTCTCCTGAGCATAGAAATGCACTTGTTGTCGCATTGACAAGTCCTGAATTTTATACGGAGAAAATAGAGCCAAGGAAACCTATATCACTTGAGACGCATACCTCTTGTATGGCATGCATAACTTTCGATGATAAAGATCGTCAGTTGGGAGCTGCCTTACATAATCGACCTCTGTACGTGACGGGTATGGTTGCTGATAATCGCGTGAGCCGCATCATGTTGGATTGTGGATCGGCTGTGAATGTACTCCCCTTAAAAACCTTGAGAGATGTCGGGTTACACCCACGTCAATTGTCTCCATCATCATTGACTATTCAAGGTTTTAACCAAGCTGGAGAAAAAGTAAGGGGAAGTATCACACTAAAAATTGAAATAGGCGAGTTAAATTCTGAAGCCTTATTTCATGTCATCGATTCAGATACATCCTACAATGTGTTGTTAGGGCGACCATGGCTTCATGAATATGGAGTCATTCCTTCAACACTCCACCAATGCTTTAAGTTTTGCAAGGAAGGCAAAGTCAAAAGTGTCAATGCAGACCCGAATCCCTTTTACGGGGAACAGGTGAATTATGCCGATGCAAAATTTTACAAGCCAGCTAATGTCACCATCTTGAAAGGGAAACCTGAGGAGAGCAAACGTCATGAAAACTCAGTCATACAAAACTCTCCACAAATTAAGCGACTATCGCTGGTGAAATCTCCTCAGTCCAAAGAGGAGAACTTGAAGGTATCTAACCAAAAACGAACCTTTAAGTATATCCCTAAAAGTCAACGAGGAGTAGGGCAAAAAGCTTTGACACCGATCGAAGATTCGATGACAGTCCTGATGACAAGCTTTACTTTACCACTAAGGAAAATCGATCAGTCACTACCCAAGGGTAAAATGCAAATTTCAGTTTCCTTTGGTAAAGATAGCAAGAAAAATAAAAGAGTCATTACTCTCAATAAAACGTCCTCCACTTCTGTAACTCCGAAAACCTTCAAAACAATGAAGAAAAATGTTCATTTCAAGAAGCAAAAAGGAGTCACAATCCATCAAAATAGTGATTGTTTAAAAGCTTCTTTTGAACCAGATGAGTTAACAGAGGAGGAACAAAAAATGTTTCACAGCGACGATGTTCCTACACCTTCCCCGCGGGTCTCAGTATTTGATAGACTTGAACCAAGCACATCCACCCCACGAGTGTCAGCATTCGAAAGGCTTGTTTTCCCAAGTGCTCCACAGCCAAAGGGAACTAAAAAGCAAAAACAGTGGATGCCAAAACAGAAGAAATCTTTGAGAATTACTATTCGGGGGCATGAAACACAAGAAGATGGAGAAAATTTTGCTCAAGTCAATTACCTCTCTTTCGAAGAAAGCTTGACCGTAGAAGATGAAGGCTCAAGCTCAAACCCTTCGGAAGATTTTATAGACATCTTTCAACCAGCACCTCAGGAATTCGAAGATGGAGGACAAGCAACTGTGGATGACTTAGTAGAGATCAATCTCGGGACCGAGGATGATCCAAAGCCCGTGTTTGTCAGTGCTTTATTATCTGAAGAAGAGTTACCACAGTACATACAAGTCCTTCGCGAGAACAAAGATGTATTTGCTTGGTTATACCGAGACATGCCGGGGTTGAACCGAAAGGTTGCTGTGCACAGGTTGGCAGTATCAAAAGATGCTACCCCTGTTAAACAATCTCAAAGAAGGATTCGACCAGAATTACTTCCCAAAGTCGAGGCAGAAATCGACAAGTTAAGAGACTGTCAGTTTATTCGGGAAGTTCAGTATCCTACCTGGCTTGCAAACATCGTCATAGTGATGAAGAAAAACGGGCAACTCTGCATATGCGTGGATTATCGAGATCTTAATCGGGCTTGCCCAAAAGATGAATTCCCACTCCCCATCACTGAGTTATTGATAGACGCTACCACTGGTTTTGATGCCTTATCATTCATGGATGGATTTTCTAGGTACAACCAAATCAAAATGGCACACGAGGACGAAGAGCTCACTGCTTTTCGGACACCAAAAGGCATATTTTGTTATACAGTTATGTCATTTGGCCTCAAGAATGCAGGGGCAACCTACCAAAGAGCAATGACCACAATTTTTGAAGACATGATGCACAATACTGTCGAATGTTATGTCGACGATCTAGTGGTCAAAACAAAAGAAAGGACAAATCATCTTGATGATTTAAAACGAGTCTTTGACAGGCTCAGGCAACACAATCTCAAGATGAATCCTTTAAAATGTGCATTTGGGGTAACATCGGGAAAGTTCCTCGGGTTTATCGTCAGACATCGAGGAATTGAAATCGACCCTGCAAAGATCAAAGCAATTTTGGAAATGCCTCCCCCGCGTAATTTACGTCAACTACGTGGACTACAGGGAAAACTTGCATATATTCGAAGATTCATCTCAAACCTGTCTGGTAGATGTCAACCTTTTTCGAGATTGATGCAGAAAAATGTCCCATTCATTTGGGATGAGGCATGCCAGAATGCTTTTGAAAGTATTAAAAAGTACCTGTTGCACCCACCAGTGTTGAGAGCTCCAATCTTAGGAAAGCCATTGATATTGTATATCACTTCACTCGACCGCTCCTTGGGAGCAATGCTAGCGCAAAATAATGAGGAGGGAAAAGAAGTTGCTCTTTACTACCTAAGTAGAACTTTAGTAGGGGCAGAACAAAACTACCCTCCAATCGAGAAAGTGTGTCTGGCTTTAATTTTTGCTGTCACAAAACTACGACACTATTTGCTCTCACATCCTGTGACTTTAGTGTCAAAAGCTGACCCTCTAAGATATATCCTATCCAAACCCGTGTTGTCTGGACGACTTGCCAAATGGTCCATGATGTTATCAGAATTTGAAATTAACTTTGTCCCGCAAAAAGCAATAAAAGGACAAGCTTTGGCTGATTTTCTGGCAGCACACCCAATTCCAGATGATATGGAGTTGCGAGAGGATCTTCCAGATGAAGAAGTCTTCGCAATTGATACTTCATCGTGGCAATTATATTTTGATGGGGCAGCAAGAAGTAGTGGGGCAGGTGCGGGAATTGTCTTTGTGACACCGTCAGGAGGCCTGATACCTTACTCTTTCCATATTCTAGCTATATGCACAAATAATGTAGCAGAATATGAAGCATTAGTTATCGGCCTCGAAGTTGCACTCGAAATGAAGATACAATCATTGGAGGTATTTGGTGATTCTCTTTTGGTTATTAAACAAATGAGTGGTGAATTTGCCGTCAAGCATGAGAATTTAGTCCCTTATCACGAAAAGGCTAAATATTTGCTTGGCCAATTTCAAGATATAACTCTAAATCACATCCCCAAATCAAAAAATGGTAAAGCTGATGCATTGGCTAATTTAGCTGCATCGCTAACACTTCCTGAAGAAAGGGATATTCAAATTACCATAGGGGAACGCCATGTATTATCCCAATCTACGGAAAGAGTTGAAGAAGAAAATACAGTCAACTTGATAACTTTCCTAGATAGTGCAAATGAAAAAAATGATCAAGGCCACTTCCAATCAAAGAATACATCCAAAAAGGAGTCTTGCCAGAAGACTTGAAGAAAAGAGCGGATGTAAGAAGAAGAGTGCCTCGATTTGTGGTCTTTAATGACACATTGTACAAGCGTTCATTCGATGGAATACTATTGAGATGTCTCTCGATAGAAGAAGCGGCACATGCACTTCAAGAGACTCATGCCGGTACATGTGGCGCCCATCAAGCTGGTCCAAAATTGTCAGCTCAATTAAAGCGGTTGGGTTACTATTGGCCTACTATGGTTCAAGATGCAATTAATTTTGCTAAATGTTGTAAGTCATGCCAATTACATGGAGATTTCATCCATCAACCCCCTCAACCACTCCATCCTTCTATACTGTCATGGCCTTTCGAAACTTGGGGAATGGACGTCATTGGTCCTTTTACGCCACCCTCTTCCAAAGCCCATAAGTATATTTTGGCCATCACAGATTACTTCTCTAAATGGGCCGAAGCCGTGCCACTAAAAGAAGTACGGGCGGAATATGTCGCTGATTTTATAAGGACCCACGTAATTTATCGATACGGGGTTCCTTCAAAAATTATCTCCGACAATGCCTTTTATTTCAAATGTAAGGCAATGGTCAAGTTGATGAACAAGTACAAATTCAAGCACAGTTTCTCAGCTAGTTACAACCCGTCTTCAAATGGTCAAGCAGAAGCATTTAACAAAGTGTTATGCAAAATCATGAAGAAAACCGCAACAAAGAATAAGAGGGATTGGCATGAATGCCTCCTAGAAGCTTTGTGGGCTTATAGAACCACCGTGAGGACTGCGACTGGTTGTACACCTTATAACTTGGTGTTTGGGTCTGAGGCAGTGTTACCTTTGGAGGTACAAATACCTTCATTAAGAATTGCTACTCAACTAACAAACCCAGATGAAAATGTGCAAGTCCGTCTAGCCGAGCTTGAAGCATTAGATGAAAAGCGGCTTGCTATTCAACAAAAGCTCGAAATTTACCAAGCCCAGGTAGCGGGGGCATTCAACAAGAAAGTTAAATTTCGATCTTTTTCGGTTGGAGATCTAGTGCTTACTGTGAAACGACCAATTGTCATAACTAGAAGGATGAAAGGCAAATTTGAGGCAAAATGGGAAGGACCTTATGTTGTTACTAAGGTCTTCCTAAGAGGGGCATATGAACTTTCAAATTCAGAAGGCCGATGCATTTATCCGTGTGTTAATGGGAAGTTCATCAAAAAGTTCTACACTTAAACAAAAAGGTATTTACCCATGGTGTAGACAGCGCACTTAAAAAAAAAAAAAGAAGCGAGTGTGCAATGAATTACGTAAGGCTTGATCCCACTTTGGGTACGTAGGCAATCTAGTTTATGACTAGGCCCAGCCACACCAAATAAAAAATTATCTCCTTAAAAAAAAAAAAAAATTGTAAAGAACTACGAACGGCTTGATCCCTTATAAGGGTACATAGGCAATCTAAACAAAAATTGGATGCAGCCACAAAATAAAAAAAATAATATTCTTTATTCCTCTTAACAAAGGAGTCAAAATTCTAAAAGGTCTAAATGACAAAATACTATTAGTCCTCAAGGCTAATAAAAAAAAAATAATAAAAAAAAGGGCTAACAAAGACTAAAACTAACACTAAAGCTAAAAAGTTTTAGAAGCAAAGTTGTAAGATCTTCAGTCCATTTGGAGAAATAAAGTCAAAGCGCTGAGTCTCCTCTGGATTTCTTCTTCTTGAATCTTGAGTGTTGCTTTCGCTCTCTCAGCTTCATGGAATTTTTCTACACTAGCTTGATCCTTTGACCGACTTATCTCCTCAGCGAGATGTTGTTGCTCCTTCAAGGAATCTTTGAGACTAGAAAGATCTACCTCAAACGATGCTTTATTGGCTTCAAACTCAGCTCTTCGTTGTTGTATGGCTAGTTTCGCTGCAATAATCTCTGCTTCCTTTGCTTTAAAATCTTCAAAATCCTTTGTCTTGTTAGTGACAGATATGGACAAACGATCTATAGCTGCCAAATTATCCTTATCACGACGGAGAAGATCCATGATAAGAGATTCATCAAGACTAAGGGCATTCTCAACAACTTTAGCAAAAGCGAGAGACTCTTCTTGGGCCTTGAGCAAATCATTGACAGCGTCAGTGAACCATGCAACCTCTGCTAAACCACATTTATAATGCCCGCAAAGGGTACTCAACACGTCGAGTTGCATACTCACGTCAGCACGATGTTTTGAAATATCTGATGTGGTCAAAGGAGAAGATGACAAATGAAGAATGTCTTTCATGCATTCAATCACAAACTTTTTGGTATGCTCATTCAAGTCTGAGTTGGTGATTGCTGAAGCTGACACTGTCAACACTGGGTCCGGTTGAGGAATAAGCGAATCTGAGGGAACAACTGATGATGGAACATCTGTCTTTGCTGAGACAATCGGTTCTGGTAGAATGGTTGGCTCTGTAGGCAATGCCTCATTGTCAAAACCCTTGTCAACATAATCATCAGACCCGTCAAAATCGATAAGTTCTTCATTCTTAGAGCTAGAAGCTATAAAGCAAGTATCAGATGGTGGCATCTCTGAACTCTGAGAAAGTGGGAAGGAGACATCTTCAATACGACTAGAATCATCATGCTTTGCACGTTTCACTCGTTTGAAAGGCGGAGCCAAAGAATGGTCATTTTCTGATCCAATGTCCGATTCAACATCGACGTAGTTAGCACCAGTGACGGCATAGTCAGAATCAGTAAAATCATGCTTTTCAGGAGTACATCTCAGAAAAACCTCGTCAAGGGTGGAATAAATTTTTCGAATGTCCTTAATGACATACTTAGGATCCTCTTCCACATAGGGTTTCTTGGTTAACTCTAAATGGAGATTTCTCACGGATCTTCCTAAGTAAGGTATACAAGTTCTTACCCACCAACGACCATACCACCAAGTACACTGACCCATGCGAGTGATACTGGGAATATGAAAGTGAATACCAGTGTTCCTTCTCAATAGTAATGCCCAAGCTTCAGCAACACCAAGTATCCCACATTGTGTCCTCCAAGAAAAACTAGAACGAAGTTCATTCGATGGCACACCTTGATCAAATCCAAATTGGCGAGCGAATCTATTGGGAAAATATGGTTCAATGAATAAGTCCTTGCCTACTCTCACAGGCAACATAGATGAACGCATAGAAACAAGCATTTCAAATTTATCATCAGATAAGTCTTCATGGTCTATACAATCAACATCTTCTTCAATAGGAAAAGAATATGGTCGGTGAATGACATAATCTTCTTCCCTCAGGATACGACGGGCTATGTTTAAACTTGGCTCTTCAGGTGGCACTCCAGCATACTTGCCTAAAAAAGGCAAGTCAATTAGGGAACTCCAACCAATATAAAGATCACGAAAGTGTTCAGCCAACCAACCCAGTACGTAATGTACATGCATGAAACTTTCACCCAGACCTTGCATATGCAGAGCTCCGATACTCAAACCATGATAAATATATCCTAAAACAGAAGGCGCTAATGAAACTTTAACCCCTTGTGCCATCAACGAAGCCATATAAAAAGTCTCTGGTCTCACATCGTAGCCTTGGTAGGGAAACACAAATCGACTTAACCATAAAGACACAAAAGCTGCAAGGATACATTCACGGGATGCTTCTAAAGGAAGAGAGCGCACATCTGCTTGTTTATGCCCTTTTCTTGGAAAAGTTCTCTTTGAAGTTTTGGAAGTTTTGGAGTCAGAAGTTGTTTTAACACCTGCAAAAACTTTCTTCTTTCTATAAAAATATTCAAGCCATTGCTGCCATGATACTTTTGTAACTTTCAAATGGACACAAATTCGAGCGTGAGCCCTTAAAAGCTCTGCAACAATTGGACTGCGCATAGGTCCTTGCATCAGTTTTGCATTTAAGGGAATAAATTCTTCATAAGGAATCCCCAAAATCGGTAAGCCGCCAATGACCTTCAGGTCATACAAAGAAATACCCATTTCGCCGCTGCTATGGTGAAAAGTGTTCGCTAAGGGCCCCCAAAGTTCTGTGAAAGCTCTCCACACAGTTGGTTCCATTAAGAAGGGGTACCTAGATACTGATATGGCACCATAAATCTCAGATCACGCAGTGGTACCTGGATGCTGACGTAAAATCATCTCTGTCCATTCCATTAGATAAGGGAGAAATTGGGCCCTCCCCCTAAAAGAAAAATTTCCAGTAACCTTCTTATCCAGCAGAATGCGGTGAAGGCTGGGAAAGAACTCACTATTAACTTTGTGAGTAATGTCAGCATCAACTTTGTTATCAACCAATTCAAGAACTCTAGCTTTGAAATCTGCATCATAATGTCGCACGTGTTGGATGGCCTCTTGATCGTTAGAATAACAATATCGCAAGTCACCAGAACTAACATCCTCAGTTTTTGATAAAGAAACAAGGTCATGTGGGACCACTGAAATCCGAACTTCTTTCAGTGGTACAGACCGTGGATAAGATGGCCCATACTTAATTTCAGATCCCGTCTCGTCAGGAGCCCACTGAGAATGAAGCATACCAAAGGCATCCATGCCTAAACAAAAAGAAGGAAACAAATTAGTCCTTTAAATCAGAGAAACTCAAGCATACACATATACATAAATGTCATGCACATGCTTGAGGGGGCATCTGTTGAACGAAAAAAAAAGAAGTTATTATTATTATTATTATCATTATTATTATTATAAATTACCTCCTTTATAAGCCATTCAAGATGTAAAGGAATAAAATAAAAAAATGATAATAATAATGAAAAAAAAAAATAATAATAATAGTATGATAAAAATGGTCAGTCAAGATGAGAGTGAAAATAGGAGATATTTTCTCCACTCTCACCACTTATACGTTGAGTGGGTGGTTAGTAAAAAAAATAAAAATAATAACAAAATAATAAAAAAAGGGGTCTCTATAAAAGGGAAGAGAGGCAGCATAATAGGATTTTTATGATTTTTTTGGTCAGTTTCAGAAGTAAACGTAAGAGTGAAACAGGAGAGAAAATAAGAAAGAGAGAAAGCTTTGTGCATAAAATTTTCATCTGCAAGAGTTTCTACACAGTAAGGGATAGGTAAAATTCTTTATTCTTTGCTCTTCACTTTAAATCTTTCTTTGCTCTAATGAATTTTTCTCTTTTATTTTTGGTCCACTTTGATCTAGGCTCTTTGAGCCACAAAAGATCTTCAAAAGTGAGATATAGCCAAGAGATAAAAGGGAAATTCTCATTTTTTTTACACTGTTATACTGCTAAAATCAAACCAATATTTTTCTTATATTTTTCATGGTCCACTTTGATCTAGGCTTTGCTTTAGGCACAAAGGATCTTCAAAAGTGAGATATAGCCATGGGAAATATATGAAATCTTAAAAAAATTAATACTGTTTATGCTGTTTAAATTAATTCAAGATTTATATATTTTTTTATGGTCCACTTTGATCTATGCTTTTTAAGCCATAAAAGATCTTTAAAAGTGAATATAACCATAAAGAATATATTAAATCTTAATATAAATTAAAAGAAAATGTCATGCTGCCAAAATTCTAATGTGATCAATTTTTACCATATAGTAAATACCTTCTCAAAAAAAGCACTACGATTACAATATGATTAAAATTGGTTGTAAAATTCTCGTGAAGTCCAAACCTGAAAAGTGATATACAATTTTGATTAAACTTATATATATATTTTTCTTCTATATATTATAGTCCAAAATTTGTAAGGGTTTCAAACCAATCGGACTGAGAATAGAACCAATAATATAAGTATGCCTATATAATAATCGTTGGTATATGTATATATATATATTGTGTATACATCATCATATTGTATGATGAAGAGACTATTCATTATATATATGTAGCATAACTGTATAGGTAATAGGTATATGTAATGGGTATTGAAGTGAGAGAAAATTTTGTTGTCAAATAGACCCATACATAGACCCGTACGTGCATGTCAAAATAAATTATATAATATGTGTGTCTAGATTGTTGATTGATTAAAATGATGTGAATGAGAAGGACTTACAGTAAAGCGGAATAATGACGTTTTCTTCAATCGGAAAATATATATATATACAAATATAAACTTATTTAATATCTTTAAATCTCTATAATTCAAATTGAATTATAAGATATTGATATTATTAGATAAGTTAAATATCTCATACATTATCATATTATTTTAAATCTTAAAGTGATTTAGATTTAAGATATTATTCAATATGGGATAAACGGTTATCATTATTCCTCAAATTTTGGAATAGATAATTAAATATCAGTCAAATAATCTTTTTATTTCTAAAAATAATAGAAAGATTGCAAAACTGAATTTCATCACAAAAATAAAGTGGTAAGATTCTAAAATTTACAAAAGATGATAAAAAGATCTCCAAACTCAAATTTATCACAAAAAGTGGTAAAGTTCAAAAGCCATATAAAATGGCACAAAATTCCAAATGAGCTCACCAAAATTAATCTTGGAATATTAAAGAGGTCATTTACCTCACCAAATGTCAAAGAGGTCATTACCCTCACAAAAATCTCAAAAAAATGGTAATTTTACCTAAAAATTAAAAAGTGCACTAAAGTTCAAAGCCATAACAAATTAAATGACATTCCAAAGAAAAAGAGGTCATTCACCTCATAAAAAAAATTAAAAATTTGGAACTACGTTTGACTTGATTCCTATAAAAGGATACGTAGGCAACTTAGTTGCTAAGACTAAGTGCAGTCGCCGATACCGCACAAATGGTATCAAAGTATAAATCCTAAAAATCCCTTAAAGGTCATACACCAAGGAATTTTTCTAAATTTTCAAATAGCAAAGAATTCATGAAAGTGATCATCTACCGGAATTTTTTATCCAAATTCTAAAATACCACCGTATTCTGAACTACAAGTGGCTTGATCCTTCACAAAGAAGGTATGTAGGCAGCTCGGTTAATTAAATAGACTGAGTTCAGCTGCAATTCCAAATTTACCCCAAATTTCCCAAATTTATTTTAATTATTTAATGTCATTGTAATTGGAATCAAAGGGTATTTCCTTTAAATAAAAGGATTGTAATTAAGAGATTATTCTTATAATCTTGGATGAGTCGAACTTAAATTAATAAACTCTTATGCTATAAATTCAGCATAGGTGAAATTGTGTTTTGCATTTATTTTAATATGTTAAATGTAAAAATTTTTGCTTAACAGACAAATCTTAAATGAGAAGGCAGTTTTAAATTTATAACATTTACATGCTGTCAATAAGAAATGACAGTGTACCTGGAGATTTGTTTATTGAATGGAATAATGACATACATTAATTTGTTCTAGCTGACTGGAGATAACAAAGGCTTATCTGAAAAGAAAGCCTTAAGGTTTTCTAAGACTAGTAGGCTGAGGGATTCAATGGATGCTTGGGTTGTAACAGCATTATGTGGAGAAAGAACAACATTGTCCAAACCATACAGCTCCTTGGGCACATCAGGCTCGTTCTCAAACACATCAAGACCAGCTCCACCAAGTTCTCCTTGGGTTAAAAAATGAACCAATTCTTGTTCATCTACAAGGCCCCCGCGTCCCACATTGATGATCACACCCTTCTTTCCAAGAGCCTTCATAACATCTTTGCTTACAATATGATGAGTTTCAGTTGTTAGAGAGCAACACACTATAAGTATGTCACTTTCAGTTGCGAGTTCACATACATTTGAGAAGTAAGGAAATAGCATAGATGGCTTCTGCTTTCTTGAAGTGTAAGAGACCCTACAGCCGAAAGCAGAGAGCCTTTGCGCCACCTCCAAGCCAATTCTCCCTAGCCCCACAATCCCAACTTTCTTCCCTCCTATCTGTAATTAGAGCAGTTAAGATCTTAAACACTACATAACAAGAAAAGGCTAATCAAATGTTAACTTTTCATTTCTTTCTAAGTATAAGCATTCTATTAGTGATACAGCTACATGAACAAACCATTTTGTCATTTCAATCTACATTCTACACTACTCAATTATTAGACTACAAATCTCAGTCAACACTAAAATTGATCAAATAGCTTATATTAACACAAAATTTAAGAATAAAAAACAAAAACCAACACCAAAATCTGACCTTAGACCCAAGTGGGTACTCTCCTAGAGAATGCCAGAGTCCAGACCGGACATACCTATCGGCAGCCGAAACTTGCCGCAGAACATCGAGTAACAGAGCAACTGCGAAATCGGCAACATCCTCAGCAAATGATTTGCCAGCGTCGGTGACGGCGATGCCTCGAAGGCGACATGCGGACAAATCGACGTGGTCGATGCCGGCTGAGGAGCCAACGACGAGTTTGAGAGAAGGTAGATGGCGAAGAGTGTCTTCGGTAACTGGGCAGAGCCCAAAAATGACTAGGGCGCGTACGGAGTGAGCATGGCGAGAGTAGAAGCTGTGGAGTGGGAGATCAGGAGACTGGTGCGGATCCAGTAAGCGAAAATGGTTCTTCAATAGATTAGTCAAAGGAAGGAAATTAAAGGCAGGGTTGCGGTGGATGAGGATCGATGGAAGGTCGTTGTCATCATTGATGAGAATTTCATCTTCATTTGAACCTCCATTGAATGCCATGACTGCTGCTCTCCACCTTGGAAATTTGAGATTTTATGTCTATAATAATATCTCACGTAATAATATGCTAATAATTCACTTTTTTTACCTAAAATAGTACTCTTAACTAAAATTTGGAAAGTTATATAATGCACCCCTTAAAAGGAATATACTGATACACCTTTATTTGTTTTAGTATCTAAAATAACTTTTAGTCAATTTTTTTCTTATTGTCATGTAAATTATAGTCATTTAAGACACCCTGCAAAATTTTAAGAAATTCGGAAAAGTTTAACACGGCGAAAATTACATTCAAACAATGTGTTGCACGCGTGACTATTTTATTTTATACGCGTGTATAAAAGACTATTTGAACATTATTTTCTATATTGTAAATTATTCCGAATTTCTTAAAAGTTTGTAGGATATCTCAAATAGTTATAACGTACATGAATATGAAAAAAAAATTTAGATGCCGAAACAAGTAGAGGGTGCATCAATACATCCCTTTTAAGGGGGTGCATTATAGAATCACCCAATTCTTTATCTTCACCCTTTTTTCCTCTCTCCTTCTCCTCCCTCTTCTCCCATAGAGTCAACTACCATACTTAGATATCATATATATATATATATATATATATATATACTAGTAAAAGTTACGTGGGAGGCACGTATACTAAATTTTATGCTAGTTTTTTTTTTATGTTATTTGAAAGTGATACAATTAAAAATTAAAAAAAATATTATAAGTTATTAGGTGAGATTATTATTATGTGTATAGGAAGAAATCACAAATTAATTAATCTTATAATCTTAACTTTAATCAAATAGGGTTCTAGATATATGAACAATAAATAATCACGTAAAAATAAAAAATAATTATTTGAATAAAGAATTCAATATACACAGCTATATATATGAATCCCATTAATCAAAAATAATTATTCAATATATGAACAATAATTTGTCACGCTATATGTTTCCTAATAAAGATATCCACCTCCTCATAGTCAAAAATAAATAATACATGTAATACAGATCTATGTAATAGAGTACCTTAAAAGAAACAAAACTTCAGTTACTATAATCTGAAAAGGTTTGAGTGAACTAAATAATGACTAAGAAGATCTAAATTACAAAATAAAAATAACATGTCTATATGAGTATGATTTTTTTGCTATATGAGCATAATTGATCTAAGAGAAAATAGATAAACATATAAACATATAAATATACTTAATATTAATTTTGACAAAGAAACAATTCAATTATAAACAATTCTAAATATCAGCTTGACAATTTCAACACACAAATTACTCATTAAATAACTATAATGTATACATCATGATAATTTTATTTTATTTGATATCAAATGATAGAGATTATTGAAGTTTTCAGCCATGAAAAACACACTATGATCAAAAAGTAATGCTCATTAATTGTATATTTCAAAGAAACCCAAATTTCCATGAATGTCCCTAATAAGATATAAACAATAAAGTTGTAAATTAAAAAAAAAAAAAAAGTAGCAAAATTTCAGTTAATATAAGAAATAGAACAAATTAGAGATTTATACAATACTAGAATTTGAACTCTTAGAGGCCATTAGCGAAGGGGCGAAACTCGTTAGATCCCCTAGTAGAACACTACCTTAATGGTCTGAACACAAAAAATGTAGAAATCAAAATATGAATAAATTAGTATCATCAACAAAAGGAAAATTAAAGGGAAAAGACTTAATAATTACGTGACAAATAATTATTAATTGAATTAAAAAGTTAAGATTATAAGATTAATTCAAATTATTGTTCATATATTGATTAATCCCATTAATCAATATATGAACAATAATTTGAATTAATCTTACAATCTTAACTTTAATCAAATAAGGTTTATAAAAGAGGCATAAATAATCAAATAGGGTTAGAAATACGGTAATTAAAGAAAATCTAGAACCATATTTTTTTTTTGGATTTAATGGGATTTATTTTATTTTTTATTTTATTATATATAAATAAAAAGTGACTCATGAATTTCTCATAAACTATTTTATTTTTAATAATAAACCATAGGGTTAGAAATACGGTAGTTAAAGAAAATCTAGAACTCTATTTTTTTTGGATTTAATGGGATTTATTTTATTATATATAAATAAATAAAAAGTGACCCATGAATTTTTCATAAACTATTTATTTTTAATAATAAACCATTTTATTTTTAATATAAATAAAAAGTCACCCATGAATTTCTCATAAACCAAGAATTTTGTTGTATAGGCACACTTTATATAGAATAGATATAAATATATATATTTAATTTTTTTTTTAATTAGGTAATATATATATATTTTTTAATTTTTAAAATAAGATTTAAAATTTTAATCTTTAAAAATATCGTGATGAATAATTGTGTACTCGCTTAAGCGGAATTATCTTTTATTTTAATTCAAACTTAAACTAATAAAGTTAAAAATATAGTTAATTATTTTAATTCAAACTTAAACTAATATAGTGTTAAAAATATTTACAATATTTTAAGTATTTTAAATTTAAATTAATATTTTTTATATAAAATGTTTACATAATTTTTCTTTTTATTTTAATTCAAAATTAAATCAATTTTAGTTACAAATATAGTTAAAATTATCTACAATATTTTAAGTATTTTTAATTTAAATTAAAAAGTCTTTAAATAAAATATCTATATAATTTTTATTTTTAAATATATATAATAAAATTAAAAATATATATATAAAATATCTACATAATTTTTATTTTTAAATATATATGGGTGAAGTTGACCGAGGTTTTCGACAACCAATTAAATGAGATAATGATGAAAGCTTTTGGAATAATTAATGCAGATGATTTTTACGTGGTTCGGGCATTAATGAGCCGTAGTCCACGAGTCGTTGTTATTAATGAGAGTTCTTATACAGAGAATGTTCTTAGTGAGTTTTTCTCTCTCTTTCTCTCTCTTCGATCGATCCCCTTCCCATTTTTCTCATGAGTATTTATAGAGATTGATAAGGATGGTTCAAAAGGGATAACTTGTCTTTGAGTGCCAGCAATGTATGAGCACAAGTTCCCAAAAGATACAAAATAGGGCATGCATAACCTACATTGTAGGTATCTTAGGGATTAGGTGAGATTGATCTTTATCCTTCCTTGATTGATGTGATTCTTCATAATGGAGCCGTCACTAACTCCTTTGATTATCGTGTAATCACAGTAAGTGAGGCTTACGTTGTCTGACATGTCCTCTTATGGGCGTTCCCGGACGCTTTCCCCATGCTGCATTAAATGCGAGGTGATTGTTCGAATATGTCCTCCTCCTCCTCTTGGATATGCTTTATCATATCTCTAGCCCCCGGAGAGGAGGAACATGCTTTTTGTACTTCTCCGGGGGCTCACTCTCCGAACTACACTCGTTCGTCTGTATACGACTCAGCTAATTCTCGGGTGAGGTGTCCTTTTGGTTCACGTGTCATACGTAGCCGTGACCACGTATTTTGGGAAAAATCCGGGGCAACAAGTGACTACTTAATGGTTACATTTTTATTGTAACAATAATGGTTACAATATTTTTGTTGACTTATAATAGCAGGTTACCAACATATAAAAATTTCTTATTTAGAATTAAATAACTAATAATTAACTATTTTATTAAAATAATTAATCTTTAATTTAAATATTTAATAAGACCCTTTTTATAAATTTATATCAATAATTTTATTTTCATATTTAAGTCTCTATTATATTTTTTTTTAACAGTTAAGCCATTTAATTATAATATATATAATAAAATTTTATTATTTTGTAAAAATTAAACTTCTACCCCTTCTTGTTAAGTTTATCAAGAACATTCAAGATTTATAACCAATAACGATTAATAACTTTCAAATTTTCAATAATACATATTCAAGATCAATAACTAATAACAATTATTTATTTTTAAATTTTTTTAATAATATGTAATCCAAATCAATAACCGATAACATTAATAACTTTCCAACCTTTCAATAATCTATATTCAAGATCAAATGAGGATTAATAATTTTCAAACATTTACAATTTTTGTTTTTTTTTTATGATTTCACTCCGATCAATTGATACATATACAATATATATAAAACTGCAAAGAAGGAAGAATAAAGCAACTTCGTCTCTCTGAGAAAATAGAACTACATGACAGATGGTGGAATGAAGTACAGTTGTGTTGAGTGCGGTAAAAAAATTATCTTTCATTTTATAATTGTTATTATATTTTATTTTTTATTTTTTTTTTAAAAAAATTAAATCACTTAAACTAATTACGACACACTTATTTAGCACTTAAAGTATTTATAATAATATTGAGTGTAGAATTACATTTAATTAGAGGTCATTCTTACTATTTTTTATTAATTAAAGTTATGGGTGTAATAATTTTGAATTATTAAAAGTTTTATTACAAATAATTCAATAATTTAAGTGAAACAAATTAATTTCTAAAAGGTTCTTATTTAGTATTAAATTGCAAAAAATAAATTAATAATTATTAGTAATTTAATTTTAATTAAGTTTTTATACGAAAATAAAGTATCAGGTTACTGTCAAGCTACAAGTTATTTATTTATTTTAATTTCTAAACTAATTAATCACAACCATTCAATAGTAATCTAAAGACTAAAAATAAATGTAACCATAATTATTACATATTTGATGTAATCATTGAAACATCCTCCATATAATAGTATTATAAAATTAATAAGGAATATTCTGTTAAAATTAACGTAAAAAATTAAAAAATATCATTAAACTAAAAATTTTATTACATAGCCAAATTTTATAAAAGATAGATATATATTGACTGGATTTTTAGCCAACCAACATCGAGTTGTAATAAATGAGATTTAAACCAAAATTTAAATAATAAATGTAAATAATGATACCGATATTTAAAGAGGTTTGGCCCCAGATATCGATAATAGCCTACTCCCCTTGTGTCTTATTAACCGAAGTTACAAAGTCAAGAACAAGCTCTTGAGTGCAAGGAATAAAAATGGCAGAGTTTCTGCTCTCTAAGTGTTTGACTTTTTTTCGGATCCCTTTCCCACGTAATGTCTAACCCCTAATTATATGGGGAAAAAGGTCGGTGCTTCTCGCTTCAAGAGACACGACCAATGCAGAGCTATCTTAATCCTCTCCTTTATTTTTGGAGGTAGTTGAAATCCGATTTTCATGGAGATATCATGCTATTTTTGTGGGTTTGTAACCATCATTGAGCTTCTTGCGGGTTTTGAATATTCAAACTAGTCACTGACGATGAGGGTTGTTACTAAAAATTATAAATTACGCAAGTGTACGTATCTATTGCAAGTATTTACTCACACAGGTAAGGTCGAACTACGGAAAATTAAAATTGACTACTACTTAATTAGATTTATGTTTCTATTTGGTTGATCCAAAATAATGTTGGAGAATAATTGACAGAAAAAATAAAAGAAATAATTTTTAATGTGTTTGACTATGGATGAAAGGTTAAGAATATGAATCCTGTCATTTCAGTTACCCAATTATTAATTTAATTTATTAGTTTTCTTTCTTTAAGTGATGGCAGATTATAGAAATAACCCTAAATATTCTCAGATCATTAATGTAATATTCTAGAAATTATGATTATATTAATTTGGACATATTTTATTAAATATGTGATTAAATGAATAATTAAGTGTAATTTATTAATTACAGAAATTTTATCAAATTATGTGGGTATTTATTAAAAGCTTGTGGTAAGAATGGATTTCGCTCTAGGGCATGAAAATAATATTCCAAAGCTTTCATATGTTCTCCGTTTCTTGTGTGGATAAGGCCTATGTTATAGAGTATATAACTTCAATCATAGGGATTAATTTCTAGTCGCATAACTTCATAATAATTCAGTAAAGCTTCTGCATAATTTCCTTCGGATTGAGCCGACATCCGTTACGGTCGTCATTCGATTCAATGAATCTCTGTTTCAGAATCGTACATGAGATTTTCATCTCATACGGCTCCTCATTTTAATCAAAACCAAAAAAACTTCTTGTATTGCATATTACAGCAAATTCAATCAACCTTTTATTTTTTGTTTTTTGAATGAAATAAAATCTATGGGACAGAGATAAATAGATTCATTTATCCATTCTCCATGATCAGATTATATTTATTTGATAGACTATTGTCAATATGAATGATGAATTTAAATGTTGAGAAAAAAATTCAATGGATAAATGGAAACAAAAAAAGATTTATCTTGGATTGGCACTAGATAGTCTATTATGGATCTGCACACACTGGGATCGATAAACCTTTTGGATCTTATTAACCAAAGAGATACGACTTTGTGCTATAGTTAGCTCAGCACCAATCAAGAACCCCCAAGGAATTCCAAGAATTCTTGTTAGAAGTTTGTTCCAACCCTCAACTCTCTTTTCTAGGTTCATTGATATTGAATCAATCGAACGAACTTCTAACACTTGTTCCACTTTTGGACTTTATCCTAGTTTTGCTGAGGGAGCAATCCCATTTTTCACCTTGAATAGGTCAAAATATGTAGAATTTCTTACTTTTCGTGGAGGATTAGATCCAGTAATTGGGGGTCTCTGGCTAACTGATATTGCACTGTTGGGTTTTATGCCCTAAATAAAACTCATTTCAATATAATCAGATTTACTTATTAATATAGATCAGAAATAACATTTAATGTTGCATGGTTCACATTATTTATTTCATGATTATATGTACATAATGTATAAATTCATCTGAAACCCTTTTCACATACTTGATCCTGTTTATTGTGCTGTCAACACATTGGAAAGTAAACATGACTATGTGAATAAAGTTTTCTAGATTTATCAGACACAGGGTTTTACTGATATGATAATCTACGACAAGAGTTTACTTGCATTTGGAGAAATGCTATGTTCTTTCCAGAGCATTGGTTAAAGTAAAGCTCAGGTTGGATGCATGGAGTATGCATCGGAAGGGACCGATATTGAACTTTGACTTAGATTTATTAAACTTACCGTAATATCTATTCAAGTCAATATCGCCTAGTTGATCCTAGATCAAATGATCTTAATCCTGTTATGATTTAGCTCAATCTCAAGAGGCTATTCGTGTTCTTTGATTTGTTAGTTAAGCCTACTTTTGGGTCAGGGTGATACGTACATTTTGGGAACGCAGTAGTGCAATTGAGTGGGAGCGCTAACATAAACATGGAATCTATAGCTTCTATCTGGCGAATAGTAAGTAAAGGACGATCTCCTTCGAGCTTGACCAAACGAAAATAAATGGTGGAGATCTCATTTCACATAAGCTGAAATATCATTTATAAGGGGTTAAGTGTTTTAAGGATTAAATACATTGTAGGGTGTAACGGTAATCTAACCCTTTACAGTGTAGATCATTCATATAGAGGATCATTGATCAAATTAGGATTATAACAATGGATAACTAATGATGTGTCTATATGGTGGAACATATAGAGCATTCTATATACTGAGAGTGCAATTCTAAGTTCTATGCGTGGATTCAACGAAGAATTAATAAGTTAGTGAATTTTAGTAATAAATTCTTGATCTACTTATTGGAAGCTCGGTTATATAGACCCATGGTCCCCACACTAGTTGAGATAATATTGCTTGTAAGACTCATATAATTGGTTTTGATTAATCAATTATAATTCTCAATTTAGAGTATGTCTATTTGTGAATTTTTCACTAAGTAAGGGCGAAATTGTAAAGAAAGACTTTTTAGGGGCATATTTGTTAATTATGATACTTTGTATGGTTCAATTAATAAATATGATAAATGAAAATATTATTTAATAATTATTTATAGTTATTAAATAGTTAGAATTGGCATTTAAAAGGTTGAATTTGAAAATTGGCTTTTTTGAGAAAATCAGATGCAGAAAAGATAAAACTGCAAAATTGCAAAAGTGAGGCCCAAATCCACTTTGCATGGCCAGCCACTTTTGTAGGGAATTAACCTCTGATATTTTCATTATTTTAATGCCAAATAATTCAAACCTAACCCTAGTGGAATGCTATAAATAGATAGTGAAGGCTTCAGGAAATTTACACTTAAATTTCTACACTTCTGATTCAGAAAAAACTGAGCATTCTCTCTCCCTATCTTTGGCTGACCCGCTTCTCTTTCTCCTTCCCTCTTCAATTTCGAAAATCTTAGTGTGAGAGTAGTGCCCACACACAGCAAGTGATACCTCAACCATAGTGAGGAAGATCGTGAAGAAAGACTTTCAGCAAGAAGGAGTTTCAACACTAAAGATTCAGAGAAAGAGATCCAAGTTCAGATAATGATAATGCTTTGCTACAAAAAGGAATCAAGGGCTAGATATCTGAACGGAAGGAGTCATATTATTCCGCTGCACCCAATGTAAGGTTTCCTAAACTTTATATGTGTTTATTTTATCGTTTTAGAAAGTTCATATTTAGGGTGTTAATCATCATACTTGTGAGTAGATCTAAGATCCTGGTAAAATAATTTCCAACATGCACACCATCATTTAGCTATTGCAATTCTTTTTCTGGTAGAGCATCCAGAATTATAAGAGTATAAAGAAAAGCTTGATGTCGGGTCAGCAAAGGACTTCTCAATTTCATTAGATGAATTATTATGATATAAAGACAGGGTTTGTGTGTTGGGTTTTGTGCCCTAAATAAAACTCATTACAATATGATAGTTATCAATTTAAGAGTTTTGAAGTGATTATAATTACATGTATTTTACATGCTTATGGTTTAATATATATGCACAAAATCAGTTAAGTCCAGAACATATATTTATTCATAATTACAGTATTGTCAACACAGTGGAATGTGATTGTGATTATATGATTCAAAAGACTAAGTCCATGTTCATCAGTGTTTTGGATTTACACCGATGTGATAATCAGCGATAAAGTATACTTACACTTGGAGTAAGTGTTATGTTCTTTCAAGGACATTGGTAAAGTATACTAGTTTCGAATGTATGGAGTATACATTGGACTGGACCGATATTGAACTTGGTCAAGATATTATAAACTTACCGTTGTATCTTTCCAAGTTAATATCAGTAGTTGATCTTAGATTAAAAGAATCTAAATCCTGATATGCTTAGGCTCAATCTCAGGAGTGCTATTCATGTTCTTTGATTTATTAGTTAAGCGTACTTTTGCGTCAGGGTGATACGTATATTTTGGGAACATGATAGCATAATTGAGTGGGAGCACTGAACATAAATATGGAATCTATAGCTTCTACTGGTGTATAGAAGTCAAGTGATGATTCCCTTCGAGCTTAGTTAAATAGAAGTAAATGGATGAGCTCTTGTTTCAGTGACTATATCTTAGATCACTAAAACATCATTTACAGGTAGCTAAGTGTTTTTAGGGGCCAAATACATTGAGGGGTGAAAACGGTAAATTTATCCCATCTCGATGTAGATCATCTATATAGTGGATCTTTGATCACATTAAGATTATAACAATGGTTAAATGAGATAGCATATCTATATCGTGGAACATATAGAATGCTCTATATAAGTCTGAGAGTGCAATTCCAAGTTCTAATAGTGGATTCAACAAGGAACTAATAAGTTAGGGAGTTTACCTGGTAAATTTGGTTCAACTTATTGGAAGCTCAGCAATATAGATCCATGGTCCCCATGAGAACATTCTGCTTGTAAGACTCATTAATTGATTCGTGATTGATCAATTATAATTCTAAAGTTAGACTATGTCTAATTTTATGAATTTTCACTAAGCAGGGGTGAAATTGTAAAGAAAAGAGATTCTATGTTTATTTATTTATGAATGGAGTTTAGATGTCTAATTAATAATTAAATTAAATGACAATATTATTTAATAATCTATTTTAGTTATTAAATAATTAGTTTTGGCATTTAAAAGGTTAGAATTGGAAAATTGGCGTTTTTGAGAAAATAGAAATAAAATTTGATAAAACTGCAAAATCAAGTGGGGCCCATTACTACACCTTGGCCGGGCACTTAATGAGGTTTTTCAAATTAATATTTTCATTATTTTAATGTCAAATAATTCCTAACCTAAACTTAGTAGTTGCCTATAAATAGAAAGTGATGGCTCAGTCAAATCATAAGCTTTTCACAAGCCTTTCTGACAGAAATTTCTCTCTTCAGAAAAACTGAGCCTTCCCTACTTTCTATACCTGGCTGAAATCCCTGTTCTCTTTTCTCCTTCATCAATTTCGAACCCTAGTGAGAGAGTAAGTGCCCACAACAAGCAGTAACTCAATCATAGATTGGAAGACTGTGAAGGATCAAACTTGAAGAAGAAGGACATTCGGGCTCAAATCTTGATTATACTCTGCTACAGAAAGGATACAAGGGTTAGAGATCTGAGTGGAAGGAGACATTAATTTCGCTGCATCAATGTAAGGTTTTCTTAACTTTATATGTGTTTAATTTATCGTTTTAGAAAGTTCATATTTAGGATGTTTAAACAACATACTTGTGAGTAGATCTAAGATCCTGGTAAAATAATTTCCAACAACTGGCCTCAGAGCCATGGTAATTGATTTACTTGCATGAAATTTGGACTTCAAAACGATTGTTTGTTTGTTTTTTGGATGGTATCATGTTGTATTGAGTGTTATTTGATGATTGATTGGTGTTTGTGAATTTTTCGTTAAAAATAATTGAATATCTGTTTCTGGAATTATTTTTATTGGATAGTATGGAAAAAATTAAGCAAGTTACTTTTTAACAGAACTCAATTTCGATTTAATTTGAATTAGTTATGATTTTTTGAAGATTCGAAAAAAATGGAGTTGTGCTGAAATTTTCCTGCGATCGCGAAAACTGTCCGTACAACTCGCAATTTTTTCGTTTTTCTTCGATTTTTCATGCTTTTTCATGGAATTAGCTTCCGATTTTTTGTGTAGTTTTGTATTTATATATTTGCTATTCCTAATTCAACTCTAATTATCATAATGAATTAATTTAATATTTTTTTTTTTAATTTAATTCATGATATTAGTGTAATTTGAATTTGAGATTAGTAAATATATATCTTTTTGCTTAATTATCTATCTTATTATTTAAATTTGATTATATCTTATCTTATTTTTAAATTTAAGGTTAGATATTAAATTTTTTAAATTAAATTTTTTTAAAAAAATATTTTGACCTTATTTAAATTTAAAATAAGATAACTATAATCATGAAATTTTAAATAGATGTAAGATATTTTGCTAACTTTTAAATTTTGTTATTTTATTTATTTAAATTAAATTTAAAATCTGGAAAAGATATTCAATTTATCTTTTCTAATTTTTATTTAATTTTCATTTATAAAATAACATTTAATTTTTAAAAGTAGTTAGCAAATTTTGAAATGATATTTAGGTTAGTTGAAACCTAATTTTTCAAAATTGTAGTTTAATTTTAAATATTTATTTTTTTAAATAATTTCGAAATTTAAATAAATATTTTTTTTATTTTCGAAAATAATTTTTTTTTTAATTTTATTTTTCGAAAATTATTTTTTTTATTTTTATTTATTTATTTAATTATTTATTATTTTCGAAATTTATTTATTTAAAATTAAATAAATCCTACTTCCAACTATCCAGCTAACCTTGTTGCAGGAGTATGTAGTTTTAGCTTCTGTGTAAGTTTTCAAAAACCTCTTATTACTTGATTGCAAATAGCCATGGTTACTTTTTGCCAGATCTAATGATCTGATGGCTCCCTTGGTCAAGTTAATAATTTGTAACAGGTAAATTTTACAATCTTCTTTCATCTGTGTATGACCTAGCAACATGATAGGATCCATCCAAGTGTGTACCTGTGTGAGCCTATGTGTTTATTTTATTATATAGATGCATATAGGTTGTTGCTAAATAAAATGTCACACCATGATAGATTTTATTTAGGTCCATTTAGATCTTGGACCTATTCAATTAATAACAATTATTCATTTTAAGGTTAAATTCCTCTTTTTTGGGCCTTGTGTGAGAGTTGGGAGCCATAGAAGTGGGTACGACATACTGAACCCAGCACCCCCTCACATGAACTACCCCAATTGTGAAGGCCCATTTGCCTGATTTAAGTAACTGTACTAGGTTAATTATATTAGTTTGACCTAATAAAATTGAATTAGCAACATAATTAACTTTTAAAATATATGAAATTTATTTTCATTTTAATATTTTAAAGTTAATTTTAAGAAAAATACTTTTAGTTTAGATATTATTTCTAGACAAACTATTTGTATTTTTCTTGTATTTAATTAAATATAGAATTTTAACTAACTAGATTCTTTCTAGAGCTTATTTAATTAAATATTCCTATTTAAGTTATAAATCGGTTATATCAACTGATTTTTCATATCTAACTTAAATTTGAATATTTTATTTAAATTTTAAACTAAGTTGAGGAATCCTAGGCATTAGTTATTAAAGATTCTTAAGATATTTTTTAAGTTAATATCTTTTCGAATATTAACTTAAAATGGAATATTTTAGATATTTTTTAGGTTAATATCTTTTCGAATATTAACTTAAAAAGATATCTTCAAATTAAGTGGTTATAACTTAATTTTTGATATTTAATTAAATCTAAATTTGAAATTATTTAAGTTTTAGATTTTTTTTTTTTCTATATAACTTAAATTAGATATTTTTCAAATTTTTGTTGAAAAGATGCTTAGTCAAATAAGATATTTTCTAGATAGTAATTTCTAGACTACTTATTATTTCTAATATTTAAATAGGAAAATATTATACTTTGTGAAATTAATTATTTAAATAATTAATTTTGGTACAATTTTATTAAGTATATTTTTCCTAGTATTAAACTCGAAATTAATAATTAAGCCTTCTCTACACTTAATTATTTATTTCTTGAATTTAATACATTTAATTAACTTGAAAAATTTAAATTCTAAGCTGATTTTCATCATGATACTTAATATTTATTTATTTTTCATGACACTTAATTAAATAGAAAATTATTTTTAGGTTAAAATTTAATTTTTCAACTTAAATTTAAATAATTTTCAATATATATTTTTTCTTTATTTTCTTAATCAATTTCAAAAATTGCATTTTATTTATGCAATATTTTTCGAATTTTTAATTTTTAAAAATAGATTGAGTTGTAAATTAATTATTTATTTTAATTAATTCTTGGACCAACTCAAATCAATAATTTTTTCATTTAATTGATTAATTTAAAAATAAATGGAATTTAAAATATATATATTATTAGAATTGAATTAACTAGTCAAAAGAAAATATAGATAGGTGATATATTTGCTTGAAGTATTTCTTTTCTATTTTTATTATTTTTTCGAAAATTGTGTAGTTTTTATACTTTAAATTTTCGAACTCAATAAATATATTCTCAAAGGAAATTTTTAAGTTGCTAATTAATCTAATTTAATTCAACTTAAATTAATTTCCTTAATATTTATATTTAAGATTATTACTAAGATGGAAATAATTAATTTTATTTCAATCACCATCTAAGTATAATTTTATAAATATTATATTAAATTCTTATTTTTGAATTTTAATTCTAAATTTTCGAATTTAATGAGAATTTATTTATTAGAATAATAAAGAAAATACATTTTAAAGAATGAGCTTTATTATTATTAAGATATTCGATCTCCATTGTGGGTTTTACACCGCGTTTGTTTTAGTGAGTAATCCTCCCTAATGGACGAACGTTCATTAGCAATTTTGCACCGTTTAATCTCGAAAGATAAGTAGTTTGTAAGTGTTTTATATGGTATAGATCACCCTAATGGTGGCGACCATATTTGACTTGCATATTGCGAAACAATGGTAGTAGCTCATAAGATAGAATAGCCTTGACTCTCGCCTAAACGGGACAACGCTGGATTCCAATCTTGATCGAATAAAAGGTTGCTAGAATATTTAACATTTTAGATGAGCTGACAACTCTATTCAATGGATGGTAGCTTTGACTCTCGCCTAAATGGGACACTGATATCAGTTTGTTGAAAAACCTTGGAAATTATTTAGGATTGAATTTTTTAAGTATTTTCTCATATCATTCCTACTTGCTATGTGCTTATAATTTCTGAATTGATTTTGTGTTAAACCATTATTAATTTCTATTTGTTGATTTCTATTATTTTGTAGTATCCTGTATTATCAAAATGAATCCCATGTTATCACTGTTGACTGAAAACAAGTTGAATGGATCTAACTTTAATAAGTGGAATGAGAACATTAATATTGCTCTCATAGGAGAAAGTGCCTTGTTTGTTTTAACTGAGCCGTCACCTGAAGTGATTGGGGACAATGCATCCAAAGCTGTGAAAGAAAAGTATGAGCGTTGGCAGAAAGCAAATGACAAAGCTCTATACTTTATGCTTTCTAGCATGGTTGACACCCTCAAAACTTGGTTTTCTAAAACCGAGAAGGCTGCTGAAGTTATGACAAAGTTAAATGAGCTATTCGGTCACTTCAGTCACGCTTTGACGCGACTAAGAAGTACATTAATGCACGGATGGAACCTCATCAAAACGTGCGTGACCATGTTCTCCTCATGTCAAGTTATTTCCAAGAAGCCCAGGATCATGGTGCTGAAATGGATAGTGCTACTCAAGTAAGTCTTATCTTGAATAGCCTAACTCCAGCATTTCTACCATACATTTCAAATTATGTCATGAATAAGAAGGAAATTGACTTTCATGAATTAGTCAATGACCTTCAAACTTATGAAAATTTGATTGGAGGACCCAAGAAGAAAGGGAGTAAACCTCATAATCCTGAGAATGGTAATGGGACGATGAAACCTGAAGCAAATGTTGCCTTTGCTTTGAAGCCCAAATCGAAGAAGAAGTGGAAGAACACCAAGAAGCGAACAAAAGCCATGAAGAATAAAAAGGCTGCTCCTTCTGGTGATGCTACACTTAAAGGAAAGTGTATCTACTGCAATGAAAAAGGTCATTGGAAACCCCAATGTCCTAAACTTCTTGCAAAGAAACAAGGTATTTCCATTTATAAACTTTAAGAGTTTTAGTGAATTGTTATCCAATTGGATTTATGATTCTGGACTAACTTTGTTTATTTGTTTTCTTCTTCTTATAGGCCAAGCTACCTGAACTCAAATGAGTTGGATCGGAAAGCTGGACCAAGGGTGAAATCGTCCAGATGAAGATGAAGCTCTTCAATTTATTTTTCGAATTAATTGTTTTAGTTTAAAGACTATTTGGATTTAAAATTTTAGTTAGGGATATTTATCCCTGTTTTTCTCATATTGTTGCAATACATTTTTTATTTTATTAATAAAGTATTCTTTTATTTTTTTCGAAATTCAATATTGCAAATTATGAGATTGAGCTTCATTTATTTTATCTTCATCAACTATTACCACATTATATTTATATGTTTGTATGTGTAAGTGTTTTTATTATTGAAGCAAATTCTATAATATTTACAACTCTTCATCGAGTTATATTAAATAAACACTAGAAACTATTTCTATGTTTATTAATAATTGTTAATTCTAATACAATTATTAAGAATTTGTTTAATAAAAGGATCTTTTGATCTCATAGGGGTGGAGAAAAGTTAAGAAAACTATGCAGTTCAACGATCTTTTATATCTAATGAACTCTGGATAGTATTTAACTCCACATAAACTCTATCACACTTAGAGAATCATGATCTTTACAACCTTTAGGGGTGGATCATAATCTCTATATACTTAGGGGTGGAGATTATCCATAGTACCCTATATGTATATTCTAAGGGGTGGAGTCTATTCCACAATTCCCTATGAAACAGATATCTTCTTTAAACATGGAAGTAATATAATGAGTCAGCTATTATTAATATAAATCCTTGATCTTGACTGTATGTTCCATTTCGATTTTACTGTTGCAAGTAAAATTAGATACCTATAAAAGTTCTTTGTTAAAGTTTCACACTACCTTAATTGAGTGGGAGAATCTTAAAGTTGTATACCCATCTTCATTAGGTTGATACTTGTGATAGGTACTTAAGAACACTACTGAAAAGCAAATCTATCCATTCACATGGATAGGTATAGCTTATCAGAATTATGAGAATAAGATAAAGAATTCTAGTTCAGTCCATTCGAATTACTTGAACATAGAATTCTTAATCCTCATAATATTTGATGGTATCTTAATTTTGATTACTTTATCTCTGGCATGTATTTTTTACTTCAAATACTGGTCTGCTATGTTGATGACTTAGTCTTAACTTAAAGTTTCAAACTAATACAAAAGTCACAACTAGATAACTCTCCATACAATAAGAGGTTAAAAGTATTATTTAACCAGACATCTGCTATTGAGTGGGAGCTATCTGAGATGTAATCAAATAGGGAACATTAGAAGATATTCAAGAAAGATTTATGAAAGTGATCTATATGTTAGATATTAAGGAACTGCGTATCAGTTGTCCTTATATCTCACCATCTAATTTTGAGATCTTTGAGATGGTGCTTACTTTGGGGGTGGAGGAATTATTGTATAATAATTCAAGCTCTACTATAGAAGAACTATAACTTTGTGTATTCGAAAATCCAAGAAAGTTATATTACTGAAGAAAAGTCTACACTGTATTATCTCAATTACATATTTTAAAATATGAGAGATATGTCTTCTGTTTATTCAGATGTACTCTTAAAACAGTAAAGATTTCAGTATCCCTTGATGAGTAAAGCATATAGTAAAGGATGTTTCATAAGTGTATTTATGAACTAGTTTCCAGAAGTTTGGGTGGATTCAAATATACTACACTTGATCTGAAGATCAAGACATCAGATTGACCTATTTGCACAGTTTGTTTTATATTAGTGCAAGTGGGAGTTTGTTGGGTTTTATGCCCTAAATAAAACTCTTTACAATCTGATTAGTTATCAATATAAGAAATTTGAAGTGATTGATGTTTGCATGAATTTTACATGCTAATGGTTTAATATGTTTATTACATTCACACACACAAAATCAGTTAAATCCAGATCATATGTTTATTTACAATTACAGTATCGTCAACACAGTGGAATGTGATTGTGATCATATGAATCAAAAGACTTGGTCCCTGTTTCATCAGTGTTATTGGATTTACACTAATGTGATAATCAGCGATGATGTATACTTACACTTGGAGTAAGTGTTATGTTCTTTCCAGGACATTAGTAAAGTATACTAGTTTCGAATGTATGAAGTATACATTGGACTGGACCGATATTGCAACTAAGTTAAGATATTACAAACTTACCGTTATACATATCTTTTCAAGTCAATATCAGTAGTTGATCTTAAGATTAAAAGAATCTAAATCCTGATATGCTTAGGCTCAACTCAGGAGTGCTATTCATGTTCTTTGATTTATTAGTTAAGCCTACTTTTAGGTCAGGGTGATAAGTATATTTTGGGAACATGATAGTATGATTGAGTGGGAGTGCTGAACATAAATATAGAATCTATAGCTTCTACTGGTGTATAGAAGTCAAGTGATGATTCCCTTCGAGCTTAGCAAATAGAAGTAAATGGATGAGCTCTTGTTTAACTGACTAATTATTAGATCACTAAACACGATTTACAGGTAGCTAAGTGTTTTAAGGGGCAAAATACATTGAGCGGTGAGAACGGTAAAGAAATCTCATCTCGATGTAGATCATCTATATAGAGGATCTTTAAATCACAATAAGATTATAACAATGGTTAAATGAGATAGCATATTAATATCGTGGAACATACAATATGCTCTATATAAGTTTGAGAGTGCAATTCTAAGTTCTAAGAGCGGATTCAACGAAGAATTAATAAGTAGGAATTTACTTGGTAAATTTGATTCACTTATTGGAAGCTCAGCATATAGATCCATGGTCCCCATTCTAGTTGAGAACATTCTGCTTGTAAGACTCATTAATTGATTCGTGATTGATCAATTATAATTCTAAAGTTAGACTATGTCTAATTTTATGAATTTTCACTAAGCAGGGGTGAAATTGTAAAGAAAAGAGATTCTAGGTTTATTTATTTATGAATGGAGTTTATATGTCTAATTAATAATTAAATTAAATGACAATATTATTTAATAATCTATTTTAGTTATTAAATAATTAGTTTTGGCATTTAAAAGGTTAGAATTGGAAAATTGGCGTTTTTGAGAAAATAGAAATAAAATTTGATAAAACTGCAAAATCAAGTGGGGGCCATTACTACACCTTGGCCGGCCACTTAATGAGGTTTTTCAAATTAATATTTTCAATATTTTAATGCCAAATAATTCCTAACCTAAACCTAGTAGTTGCCTATAAATAGAAAGTGATGGCTCAGTCAAATCATAAGTTTTTCACAAGCCTTTCTGACAAAAATTTCTCTCTTCAGAAAAACTGAGCCTTCCCTACTTTCTATACCTGGCCGAAATCTCTGTTCTCTTTTCTCCTTCATCAATTTCGAACCCTAGTGAGAGAGTAAGTGCCCACACACAACAAGCAGTAACTCAATCATAGATTGGAAGACTGTGAAGGATCAAACTTGAAGAAGAAGGACATTCGGGCTCAGATCTTGATTATACTCTGCTACAGAAAGGATACAAGGGTTAGAGAACTGAGTGGAAGGAGACATTAATTCCATTGCATCAATGTAAGGTTTTCTTAAGTTTATATGTGTTTAATTTATCGTTTTAGAAAGTTCATATTTAGGGTGTTTAAACAACATACTTGTGAGTAGATCTAAGATCCTGGTAAAATAATTTCCAACATGGTCCAGCTTTTCGATCCAACTCATCCGAGTTCAGGTAGCTTGGCCTATAAGAAGAAGAAAACAAATAAACAAAGTTAGTCCAGAATCATAAATCCAATTGGATAATAATTCACTAAAACTCTTAAAGTTTATAAATAGAAATACCTTGTTTCTTTGCAAGAAGTTTAGGACACTGGGGTTTCCAATGACCTTTCTCATTGCAGTAGAAACACTTTCCTTTAAGTGTAGCATCACCAGAAGCTGCAGCCTTTTTCTGTTTCATGGCTTTTGCACGCTTCTTGGTGTTCTTCCACTTCTTCTTCGATTTGGGTTTTGAAGGAGAGGCAACATTTGCTTCTGGTTTTGTCGTCCCATTACCATTCCCAGGATTGTGAGGTTTACTCCCTTTCTTCTTGGGTCCTCCAATCAAATTTTCATAAGTTTGAAGGTCATTGACTAACTCATGAAAGTCTATTTCCTCAGGCACTTCAGGTGACGGCTCAGTTAAAACAAACAAGACACTTTCTCCTATAAGAGCAATATTAATGTTCTCATTCCATTTAGGAAAGTTAGATCCATTCAGCTTATTTTCAGTCAACAGTGATAGCATGGGATTCATTATGATAATACAGGATACTACAAAATAATAGAAATCAACAAATAGAAATTAATAATGGTTTAACACAAAGTCAATTCAGAAATTATAAGCACATAGCAAGTAGGAATGATATGAGAAAATAATTAAAAAAAATTCAATCCTAAAGAATTTCCAAGGTTTTTCAGTAAACTGATATCAGCGTCCCGTTTAGGCGAGAGTCAAAGCTACCATTTATTGAATAGAGTTGTCAGCTCATCTAAAATGTTAAACATTCTAGCAACCTTATATTCGATCAAGATTGGAATCCAGCGTTGTCCCATTTAGGCGAGAGTTAAGGCTATTCTATCTTATGAGCTACTACCATTGTTTCGCAATTTGCAAGTCAAATATGGTCGCCACCATTAGGGTGATCTATACCATATAAAACACTAACAAACTACTTATCTTTCGAGATTAAACGGTGCAAAATTACTAATGAACGTTCCTCCATTAGGGAGGATTACTCACAAAAACAAACGCGATGTAAAACAAACAATGGAGATCGAATATCTTAACAATAATAAAGCTCATTCTTTAAAATGTATTTTCTTTATTATTCTAATAAATATATTCATTAAATATCAAATTTAGAATTAAAATTCAAAAATAAAAATTTAATATAATATTTATAAAATTATACTTAGATGGTGATTGAAATAAAATTAATTATTTCCATCTTAGTAATAATCTTAAATATAAATATTAAGGAGATTAATTTAAGTTGTATTAATTTAAATTAATTAGCAACTTAAAAGTTTCCTTGAGAATATATTTATTGTATTCGAAAAATAAAGTATAATAACTATACAAATTTCGAAAATAATAAAACTTAGAAAAGAAATACTTCAAGCAAAAATATCACCTATCTAGATTTTCTTTTGACTAGTTAATTCAATTTCTAATAATATATTTTAATTCATTTATTTTAAATTAATCAATTAAATGAAAAAATTATTGATTTAAGTTGGTCCAAGAATTAATTAAAATAAATAATTAATTTACAACTCAATCTATTTTTCAAGATAAATTCAAAAATATTGCATAATTAAAATGCAATTTTCGAAATTGATTAATAAAATTAAGAAAAAATATATTTTGAAAATTATTTAAATTTAAGTTGAAAAATTAAGTTTCAACCTAAAAATAATTTTCTATTTAATTAAGTGTCATGAAAAATAAATATTTAAGTATCATGATGAAAATCAACTTAGATATTTAAATTTTTCAATTTAATTAAATGTATTAAATTCAAGAAATAAATAATTAAGTGTAGAGAAGGCTTAATTATTAATTTCTAGTTTAATACTAGGAAAAATAAAATTGTACCAAAATTAATTATTTAAATAATTAATTTCACAATGTATAATATTTTCCTATTTAAATATTAGAAATAATAAGTAGTCTAGAAATAACTATCTAGAAAATATCTTATTTGACTAAGTATCTTTTCAACAAAAAATTTGAAAAATATCTAATTTAAGTTGTATAGAAAAAATCTAAAACTTAAATAATTTCAAATTTAGATTTAATTAAATATCAAAATTAAGTTGTAACCACTTAATTTGAAAAATATTCCATTTTAAGTTTAAAACTAATTTAAAAAATATCTTAAGAATCTTTAATAACTAATGCCTAGAATTCTTCAACTTGATTTAAAATTTAAATGAAATATTCAAATTTAAGTTAGATAAGAAAAATCAGTTGATACAACTAATTTATAACTTAAATAGGAATATTTAATTAAATAAGTTCCAGAAAGAATCTAGTTAGTTAAAATTCTTTATTTAATTAAATACAAGAAAAATACAAATAGTTTGTCTAGAAAAAATATCTAAAACTAAAAGTGTTTTTCTTAAAATTAACTTTAAAATATTAAAATGAAAAAAAAAAATTCATATATTTTAAAAGTTAATTATGTTGCTAATTCAATTTTATTAGGTCAAACTAATATAATTAACCTAGTACAGTTATTTAAATTAGGCAAATGGCCTTCACAATTGGGGTAGTTCATGTGAGGGGGTGCTGGGTTCAGTATGCCGTACCCACTTCTATGGCTCCCAACTCTCACACAAGGCCCAAAAGAGAGGAATTTAACCTTAAAATAAATAACTGTTATTAATTGAATAGGTCCAATAACTAAATGGACCTAAATAAAATCTATCATGGTGTGAAATTTTATTTAGCAACAACCTATATGCATCTATATAATAAAATAAACACATAGGCTCACACAGGCACACTTTGGATGGGTCCTATCATGTTGCTAGGTCGTACACAGATGAAAGAAGATTGTAAAATTTACCTGTTACCAATTATTTACTTGACCAAGGGAGCCATCAAATCAATAGATCTGGCAAAAAAGGTAACCATGGCTATTTGCAATCAAGTAATAATAGGTTTTGAAAACTTACACACACGCTAAAACCACATACTCCTGCAACAAGGTTAGCTGGATGGTTGGAAGTAGGATTTATTTAATTTTAAATAAATAAATTTCAAAAATAAAATAATTAAATAAAAAAATAATATTTAATTTTTCAAAAAAAATAAAAATAAAAAAATATTTTTTTTTATTTTTTGAAAAATAATATTTATATTTAGTTTCGAAATTATTTAAAAAATAATTATTTAAAATTAAATCTACTATTTTGAAAAATTAGGTTTCAACTAACCTAAATATTATTTTCAAAATTTGATAACTACTTTTAAAAATTAAATGAAAAATTAAAAAAAAAAAAAATAAATTAAATATCTTTTTCAGATTTTAAATTTAATTTAAATAAATAAAATAACAAAATTTAAAAGTTAGCAAAATATCTTACATCTATTTAAAATTACATGATTATAGTTATCTTATTTTAAATTTAAATAATGTCAAATTATTTAAAAAAAAGTTTAATTTAAAAGATTTAAAATTCAACCTTAAATTTAAAAATAAGATAAGATATAATCAAATTTAAAAATAAGATAGATAATTAAGCAAAAAAAAGATAGATATTTACTAATTTCAAATTCAAATTACACTAATATCATTAATTAAATTTAAAAAATATTAAATTAATTATGATACTTAGAATTGAATTAGGAATAGTAAATATATAAATACAAAACTACACAAAAATATCGGAAGTTAATTCCATGAAAAAGTATGAAAAAACGAAAAAAAAAACAAAAAATTTGTGAGCTGTACGGACAGTCCGCGCGCACAATGGTGGCTGCATGGGCGAGATTGTGCGGCGCAGAAGGCTGCTAGCAGCCTGCTCCGCGCGCGGAGCCCAGAAATTCAGACAACTAGGTTGTCTGCGCGCGTGCTGTCCGAGGGACAAGCCTCGTGCGCGCGCGCGAGGATGCACAACAACCTTATCTTTTTTCGAATCTTCAAAAAATCATAACTAATTCAAATTAAATCGAAATTGAGTTCTGTAAAAAAGTAACTTGCTTAATTTTTTTCATACTATCCAATAAAAATAATTACAGAAACAAAATTTCAATTATTTTTCACGAAAATTCACAAACATCAATCAATCATCATATAACACTCAATACAACATGAAACCATCCAAATAACAAATAATCATTTTAAAGTCAAAATTTCTTGCAAGCAAATCAATTACCATGGCTCTGATACTAGTTGTTGGAATTTATTTTACCAGGATCTTAGATCTACCCACAAGTATGTTGTTTAACACCCTAAATATGAACTTTCTAAAACGATAAATTAAACACATATAAAGTTAAGAAAACCTTACATTGATGCAGCGGAATTAATGTCTCCTTCCACTCAGATCTCTAACCCTTGTATTCTTTCTGTAGCCGAGTATAATCAAGATCTGAGCCCGAATGTCCTTCTTCTTTGAGTTTGATCCTTCACAATCTTCCAATCTATGATTGAGTTACTGCTTGCTGTGTGTGGGCACTTACTCTTTCACTAGGGTCGAAATTTATGAAGGGAAAAGAGAGAAGAGGGTTTCGGCCTATAGAAGAAAATAGGGAAGGCTCAGTTTTTCTGAAGAGAGAAATTTCTGTCAGGTAACTAATGAATGTGTTGAAAACTTTTTATTTGACTGAGCCATCACTTTCTATTTATAGGCAACTACTACGTTTAGGTTAGGAATTATTTGGCATTAAAATAATGAAAATATCAATTTAAATTTCCACAAATAGTGGCCGGCCATGGTGTCATAGTGGGCCCCACTTGATTTTGCAGTTTTAACAAATTTTATTTCTATTTTCTCAAAAACGCTAATTTTCTAATTCTAACCATTTAAATGCCAAAACTAATTATTTAATAACTAAAATAGATTATTAAATAATATTGTCATTTAATTTAATTATTAACTAGACATATAAAGTCTATTAATAAATAAATAAACCTAGAATCTCTTTTCTTTACAATTTCACCCCTACTTAGTAAAAATTCATAAATTAGACATAGTCTAACTTCAGAATTATAATTGATCAATCACGAATCAATTAATGAGTCTTACAAGCAGAATGTTCTCAACTAGAATGGGGACCATGGATCTATATGCTGAGCTTCCAATAAGTGAACCAAATTTACCAAGTAAATTCCTACTTATTAATTCTTCGTTGAATCCACTCTTAGAACTTAGAATTGCACTCTCAGACTTATATAGAGCATATTATATGTTCCACGATATCAATATGCTATCTCATTTAACCATTGTTATAATCTTATTGTGATTTAAAGATCCTCTATATAGATGATCTACATCGAGATGGGATTTCTTTACCGTTCTCACCCCTCAATGTATTTTGCCACTTAAAACACTTAGCTACCTGTAAATGGTGTTTAGTGATCTAATAATTAGTCAGTTAAACAAGAGCTCATCCATTTACTTCTATTTGCTAAGCTCGAAGGGAATCATCACTTGACTTCTATACACCAGTAGAAGCTATAGATTCCATATTTATGTTAAGCACTCCCACTCAATCATACTATCATGTTCCCAAAATATACGTATCACCCTGACCTAAAAGTAGGCTTAACTAATAAATCAAAGAACATGAATAGCACTCCTGAGTTGAGCCTAAGCATATCAGGATTTAGATTCTTTTAATCTTAAGATCAACTACTGATATTGACTTGGAAAGATATATATAACGGTAAGTTTGTAATATCTTAACTTAGTTGCAATATCGGTCCAGTCCAATGTATACTCCATACATTCGAAACTAGTATACTTTACTAATGTCCTGGAAAGAACATAACACTTACTCCAAGTGTAAGTACACATCATCGCTGATTATCACATTAGTGTAAATCCAATAACACTAATGAAACAGGGACTTATACTTTTGATTCATATGATCACAATCACATTCCACTGTGTTGACGATACTGTAATTGTGAATAAACATATGATCTGGATTTAACTGATTCTATGTGTAAATGTAATAAACATATTAAACCATTAGCATGTAAAACTCATGCAAACATTAATCACTTCAAATTCCTTATATTGATAACTAATCAAATTGTAAAAAGAGTTTTATTTAGGGCATAAAACCCAACAGTCACACCATGGCCGGCCACATGGTTGTGTATTTCCCAATTATTATTTTCATTTTTTAAATGCAAAATAATTACTAACCTAAACCTAGCAGTTATCTATAAATGGAAAGTGGTGGATCACACCAAATAAGGCAGTTAATCAATTACTCTGTAATTAAGGAAACTGTTTATTTTGGAAAGTTCAGCTCCTCTTTTCACTATATATAGCAGCCCATCTCTCTTCCTCTTGTATGCTTCACCATACACGAAATACACAGTGCAAGAGAGAGAGAATTTCGAAATCCTTAGTGAGAGAGTAGTGCCCACACACAGCAAACAGTACCTCAATCATAGATTGGAAGACTGTGAAGGATCACATCCAACTGAAGGACATTCGGGCTCAAATCTTGATTATACTCTGCAACAGAAAGGAATCAAGGGTTATAGATCTGAGTGGAAGGAGACATATTATTCCGCTGCACCCACTGTAAGGTTTTTCTTAACTTTATATGTGTTTTATTTATTATCGTTTTAGAAATTCATATTTAGGTTGTTAATCAACATACTTGTGAGTAGATCTAAGATCTTGGTAACATTAATTCCAACAACGGGCACCAGAGCCATGGTAATTGATTTGCTTACAAGAAATTTGGACTTAAAACGATTTGTATGTGATTTGGATGGTATCATATTATTTTGATGTTTGTGAAATTCTAGGAAAAATAATTGATTATTTGTTTCTGGGATTATTTTTATTGGATAGTTTGGAAAAAAATTAAGCAATTTACTTTTTTACAGAACTCGATTTCGATTTTATTTGAATTAGTTATAAATTTTTGAAAATCGGGAAAAATCAAGGAGGTGATCACCCTTCCACGCGCGCGGAAAGGCTGCTGGCAGCCTCCCAGCGCCGTGGAAACACAGCAAATCACCTCCCTTCCGCGCGGGACCCGCTAGACATCAAAAATTAGCCATCTAGACATCAAAAATTAGCCATCACCACTAAAAGCTAATTTTCACCATTAGATCATCATCAATGGTGGGAAGTACTTTATTTATAATTTTTCTCCTATATTTTTGGGCCTCCTTCACCTATAAAAGGAAAGCTCCCTTAGCTCATCTTTCGCATTCAAAAAATTATCCATAAGATTAGAGCTTCTCTCTCTAAAATTCGAAGCTTCTGATACTTAAACACTTGCTGTAATTACCATTTCGTGAGAAATAAAAACTCGGAGTAGACATAGCCCTATTACTATCGCGATATAGGGGGTGAAGTATTATAAATCTTATGCGTCTCTCTCGTTGATTACTTAACAACTTATTAATCATCTCGAGAATTTAGTGAGTTGATGTTGGCCATTTTTCAACGTCAACACTACCCATTAAGTGTGCACCAATCTCTCTATATATCAATTCTAATCTATTAAAATTGTGCTTTTCGTTGATATAGCTATTATAAAACACTTTGGCTCTATATACTATGTGAAATCTACTAGTAATTTTTTTGGCCAAAATAATGTTAAATGTGCGTGTTCATATGAATGAATGTATATATGGAAGAGGTTTCAATGGTTACATTTTTATTGTAACCATCATGGTTATATTTTTTTAAGCCATTGGATTACTATTTAATGGTTGTGATTAATTTGGAAATTAAATAAACATAAATAAAAAATAACTTGTAACCTGAAAGTAACCTAATCATTTATTTCCTTATAAAACTTTAATTAAGATTAATTATATTTTAAAATTAAATTAATTATAATTATTAATTAATTTTTTGCAATTTATTACTATATAAGGATCTTTTAGCAATTTATTTTTTTATACTTAAATTATTTAAAATTTTATAGCAAAGTTTTTTATAATTTAAAATTATACACATATAATTTGATAATTTAAATTTTATTATACTTGTAATCTTAATTTTAAATTATTACGCATAATTATTTAATTTTTTTTTATTTAGATATTTAAAAAGTAAAAAATGAAATAAGTTGAAGGATTTTTTTAAAAAAAATGGCTGCACTTGTTATCGATTGATTAGCTTGAGGCCTCATACTTAAATCATATAATTGTAATAAAATAATTAAATATTATTTAAAAATAATTAATTATTTGAAAATTTATTATAAGAAGAGAATTTTAATTTGTGTCAAAAGAAGTTTAATTTTTGTAAAAAAAATAATTTTTTTTGTAAATATTATAATTAAATGGCTTAATTATTAAAATAATTCAAGTAAGGATTTAAATATAAATATTAATTACTAAAAGAGGTCTTGTTAAATATTTAATTAATTATTTTAAGAAAATAGTTAATTATAATTAAATAATTCTAAAAAAGGAATGTCTATTTAATTAATTATTTTAAGAAAATATTTAATTATAATTAATTAAATCTAAAAAATGAAAGTCTACCTATTAGTAACCTGCTATTACAGGTTAAAGAAAAATGTAACCATATGGTTACAATAAAAATGTAAAAGTCACCCATATATATGCATGTATATTTTATCTAATATATGGATGCTATTGTTTTTTTTTTTTTGTTACTTTGTGGGTTTAAATTGTTATTTCTTAAAAAATATACTTAATTGAAAAGTTAAATATAACACAAATTTATATGCTAAACATGTTTTAAAGAATTATATCCTCTCACAGAAAAAAAAAACGTCATCCATTCACAATGGAGAAGTGCTCATTCACACATGCCAATTTTTATCAATTGTGCCAATGATAGTTATACAAAACAAAATATTTATACATTGAGTCATGCTCAATGATGTTGGCACTGTCCAATGGGCATAACTTAAATCAATACTAGGGGTGAGCCAGAGCGTGGTGTGGGTTAGGCATTGAATTGATGAAAATATGAGAGACAAAAAGTGAGGCATAGATAACAATTGTTGTGAGTGAAAAAAATTATTTAATTTAATTATTTTAATTAGCTATATATCAAATTATCTACTATGGTATGTGATATATTTCAAATGCACCAATTATAATATAACTTAATGAAACTAATAATCTCCTTGAGATAAAACTATATAATTATGTTTTGTACTAATTTTATAAGTGCATGTTTGAATTTTACTTACTTTAAAACTAATATAATGAAATTCTTTTTACAGTTGTAACATAAGTTTGATTGCATAATACATACTTCTAGTGCAATGCACGTTTAGTTGTCACTAGTATATATATTAAGTTAATATTATATGTATTTAATTATATTTTTAATTTTTATTTTAATTATATATTTTTTTAGTTTTATAATTAGTTATATATATTATTCAATAAAAAAATATTATTTTTTATTAAAAAATGTTGAATTTAAGTGCTATTTATAAAAACAAATATAAATAATAATCAAAATTTACTGTGATTTATAATTTTAGTTTAACCGTAACATTTTTAATTTTTTAAAAAATATCATACATTTTTTAGGGATTATTTTATAGATACACAAAAATAACAAAAAAATTACAAAAATGCAGTTTTACAGAATTTTAAATATTTTTACGATTTTTTTTATTTTATTTACAGAAAATGTGGTCTTTTATATTGTACTATTGTTAATTTATTGTAATCTGTATGCTATTTTTTGTTGTTGTTTTGATATAATTTAAATGTTATTTTCATGTTACTTTTATGTAGTTTTCTTGTTCTTTTGTGTTGTTTATATGGAAAACTGTAAAAATATATATAAAAAAAAATTCTTTAAACGTAAAAATGTAATTTTTTTACAAAAAAATAGTGTCTTATGTAATTATCCTTTTTTTTTTATTATTATTTTCTTTAAATAACAATCAAAAAAATTTTTGTTTAGTAATTGCAATAGGTAATGTCGTCGTAATAGTAATTCTTTAAGAAATATAAATATTTTTTTTCTATTTTATTGCTTAAAAAGAAAACAATCATATCAAGATATTTTTTTAGATATGTGGATTAGGTAAAATATGATAATAGAAATATATATTTTAGATGTGTAATGAGTTTAAATTAAATTGATAATTCTATTTTTGCCATATTTAAATTAAAATAACATTTTATAATTTGAGTTTCCTTGAAAGTGGTTGCTCGCTGATCCTCTAGCACCGTTAAAGTAGAGAGGACAAATGTGCTTTAAGGAAAGAGTGTTTCATGTGTCTCTTCTTTGAGTTTGTTTATTTTCTTGTAATGTACTTATTTTGCTCTTTAATTAATTATAATATAAATATAGTTAAAATGACATATTATTATTGGTGTGTTTTTTAATATAAAATCTCATATATTTTGATTTAATATATAATATTTAAAATTATTAATTAATTAAGAGGTGACACATTAATATTGTATTGTGCACTGTCAAATGCTAAATTGCAAACTCTAATTGTATTGAAAAAAAGAGTAATATGAATCATGTAGCTTTCTAGACCATTAAATAATGAGTAGCAAGGAGATTAATACGTTAATCATCCCTTATATTGTATGAAGTCAAAATTAATTATATATAGTGAGGAAATTTGAATGGTTACATCAAATTTGTATTATGATTACATTTATTTTTAGCCATTAGATTACTATTGAATGATTTCGATATATTTATAATTTACTAAATATAAATAATAAATATCTTGTGACCTAATAATAATTTGATACTTTATTTTCTTATAAAATTTTAATTAAAATTAATTATATTTTAAAATTAAATTAATTAAAATTATTAATTAATTTTTTATAATTTTTAACGTACTAAATAATTATCATTTAGCAATTTATTTTTGGGAAATTATATTTTTTTAACTTTTTTTTTTCAAATTTACGGCTTGAGTTTCTAAAATGCTTGCAGTGCTAGTTGTAATAGGGATTTCTATACAATTTTTTGTTGCAATTTAGGTTGCAGCGCTAGTTGCAATAAGGGTTTCTATGTAAAATTCCGTAAATATATATATATATAAAAAAAAAAACTGTTTTAAAGTGTAAAAATGAAAAAATTCCTTTGTTTTTTTACACTTAAATTAATTATTGAAATTCTTGTAGCAAAAAGTCTTATAATTTTAATTATAACACATATAATCTCATAATTTAAAATTTTATCACACATATAATCTTAATTGAAGATTATTACACTTAATTATTTATTTATTTTATTTAAAATTTTAACAAGAAAAAATTCGTTTAGTAGTTGAGTGCATTTTCTCAAAAAAAAAAAAAAAGGTTTAATGAGAAATGAGTTTCTCATAATCCTCCTTCTTCCCTCTCGATTAATAAATGTAAATTTATTTTAGATGAAAAGTATTCTTTGTTATTCATCTTCACCACTTTTTATTTCTGAAATAAGATATAAGGGGAAGTCTAATTTTATATAAAAAAATTATTGTAAATATTATAATTAAATGATTTAACTGTTAAAAAAATTATAATAAGGATTTGTATATAAAAAAAATTATTTATAAATATTAATTGCTAAAAGGGTCTTGTTAAATATATAAATTAAAAATTAGTTATTTCAAAAAAATAATTAATTATATTCTAAAAAAAAATTTATCTATTGATAACATGGTGTTGTTGTAAGATATAAATATATTTATATATTTATAATATTACATATATATATATATATTTCAAAAGAAACAAGGACGTGACTCATTCTTTTATTTGACTTGGTAATATATTGAACTATTGCATTTCCTATAAACTAGCAACCACACCCACTATCTTCTCAAAAATATGAGCAACGTCTTTTGTGACGTTAGTGCTCTACATGTGTGTGTGTATATATATATATATATATAGATACTTAAGGGTATTGCATGAGGTAGTATCTCATATATACAGTATCGTATATACACCGCACATATATTATATACAACATATATAACTTATTTATATAGTACATATTATATATATAATTGTTCTTGGCTGGGTTATTATTTTTCTGCTGTTTCTGTTTTTCTGGTTCTTTCATTGTAATCAGAAGACCTGTTGAATCCTGGGGGATTACTTTGTAAATCCTTAAGGACAGTGTCTTATTTGCACGCCTCAGGTGTTATCAGTTTATTATTGTATTGTAATTATTTTTCTAACAATCTTAAGGATTTATGGATCCCAATGCTACTACTGCTGCTGCTGTTGATAACACCTCAGGTTCTCTTCCTATTGGTGGTACTCCTTCTGTCACCGCTGCCATTAATGGAGATATATCTACTGGTATTGGAGCAATCAATCTTTCTGCTCCTTCTTCATCTGCTGCTATTGTTCCATACTCCAAGCCATTCCCTGACATTTCGAAAATAGAAATGTTTGATGGTCAATTTTTCAAAAGATGGCAAGAAAGAGTCTTCTCACTCCTTGATATACATGCTGTTGCATGGGCGCTTTCTGAAGAGAAAACAAACACTAATGCTGATGCTTGGACTCATGCCAATAAGGTATGTAGACACACAATTTTGAGTACACTTTCTAATGATTTGTTTGATGTCTACTGCTCTTATAAGGAAGCCAAGGAGATATGGAACTCTATGATTGCAAAGTACACTGCTGAAGATGCTGGAAAACAAAAGTTCGTGGTTGGCAATTTTGATCGTTGGAGGATGGAGGATAACAAAGACATCAAGACTCAGATTAATGAGTATCACAAACTCAATGAAGATCTCAAGGCAGAGAGCATCATCCTACCAAAAAAATTTTTGACTGGATTATTAGTTGAGAGGCTTCCTGAATCGTGGAAAGAATATAAGAGTCACCTAAAGCACAAGCATAAGCAGCTGTCCCTTGTAGATATGATTACCCACATCATTATTGAAGATACTAACCGCAAGGAACTCCAAGCTACCAAAGCGAGAGAAATGGCAGCAAAGGCGAATCTGGTACAAACACAAAACAAAAATAAAAGGTATGCCAACAAACCCAATCATTCAAATAACTCTATTTACAAGCCTAAAGCTAATAACACCACTACCTTTAAGAAAAAAGGGAGTTGCTTTGTTTGTGGAAAGCCAGGTCATCATGCACCTCAGTGTAGAAAAAGAGTGAGAAATGACCATCCTCCTAAACCAAATGCAAATTTGGTAGAAGGAGATGATATTATTGCTGCGGTCATTTCTCAAGCTTATCTTGTGGCCAATGTGAAAGAATGGGTGGTAGACTCTGGTGCTACCAGACATATTTGTGCTAACAAAGATGTCTTTTCCTCCTACAAACCAGTAGGGGATGGTGAAGAACATGTTTATCTTGGTGATTCTCGAACTGCTCAAGTTCTTGGTAAAGGAAAAGTTGTTCTTAAACTCACATCTGGCAAGACTTTGGCTCTAAATGATGTACTTCATGTTCCTAATATAAGAGAAAATTTAATTTCCGTGGCTCTATTAGGAAAGGTTGGAGTTAAGGTGTCATTTGAATCTGACAAGATTGTAATGACCAAAAATAATATATTTGTGGGGAAAGGCTATTGTAATCAGGGTCTTTTTGTATTGAATGTTTCTGATGTTATTAATAAGAATGCATCTTCTTCTGCTTACTTGGTTGATTCTATTGATTTATGGCATGCTAGATTAGGACATGTTAGTGTTAGTTATATAAATAAAATGCAATCTCTTGGTCTAATTTCTGGAGTTAATAATTCTAGTCTAAATAAATGTGAAATTTGTGTTGAAGCTAAATTAATTAAGAAATCTTGTAAATCTGTTCAAAGAGAATCTGAATTGTTAAGTTTAATTCACACTGACTTGGGAGATTTAAAACAAACTATGACTAGAGGTGGTAAAAAATATTATGTGACTTTTATAGATGATTTTTCTAGATATGCTAAGGTATATTTACTTAGAAATAAAGATGAAGCATTTAATATGTTTTTATCTTATAAAGCTGAAGTAGAAAATCAATTAAATAAAAAGATTAAGAGAGTTAGATCTGATCGCGGAGGTGAATATCTTTCAATAAATGATTTGTGTGAAAAAGAAGACATAATTCATGAAGTAACTCCCCCATATTCTCCTGAATCAAATGGAGTTGCAGAACGAAAAAATAGAACTTTAAAAGAAATGATGAATGCAATGCTTATTAGTTCTTGTGCACCTAATAACCTTTGGGGTGAAGCTATCTTATCTGCTTGTCATTTATAAAATAGAATTCCATATAAGAAGACAGGTAAGTCTCCTTATGAGCTATGGTAGGGATACAAGCCTAATTTAAAATATTTAAAAGTCTGGGGGTGTCTAGCAAAAGTTTTGTTACCTGATCCTAAGAAACGAAAATTAGGCTCTAAAACTTCTGATTGCATGTTCATTGGTTATGCTAATCATAGTGTTTCTTATAGATTTCTTGTTGTGAAAAGTGATGTGCTTGATTGTAATACTATTATTGAAACAAAGAATGCTGAATTTTTTGAAAATATTTTTCCTTTGAAAAATGAGTCAATTTTTCATGTGCCTGCTGAAAATAATTTTGAAAATTCTTCTGAAGAGCTTAGAAAAAGCGAAAGGCAAAGGAAAGAAACTTCTTTTGGAAATGATTTTTATACATATCTTATTGAAAGTGATCCTTTAACCTTTCTTGAAGCTATTTCTTCATCTGATTCATCATTTTGGAATGCAGCAATTAATACTGAAATTGATTCCCTTATTAAAAATAAAACTTGGATTTTGGTTGACTTACCTCCTGGAGTTAAACCTATTGGTTGTAAGTGGATTTTCAGGAAAAAAATATAATCCAGATGGGTCTATTGATAAATTTAAAGCTAGATTGGTTGCAAAAGGTTTTACTCAAAAAGAAAATGTTGATTATTTTCACACTTTTGCTCCTGTTGCTAGAATTGCTTCAATTCGAGTTTTAATTGCTTTAGCTTCTGTCCATAAACTTTTAATTCATCAAATGGATGTTAAAACTACTTTCTTGAATGGTGATTTAGAAGAAGAAATTTATATGGTCCAACCTGAAGGATGTGTTGTTTATGGTGAAGAGAATAAAGTGTGCAAATTGTTAAAATCTTTATATGGCCTAAAACAAGCTCCTAAACAATGGTATGAGAAGTTAGATCATGTGTTAATATGTGATGGTTTTTCTTCTTTAGAGGTTGATAAATGCATATATACTAAAATTGTTGATAACGAGTGCGTAATAATTAGCCTTTATGTGGATGATATGCTTATTTTTGGTACTAATATTGACATTATACTCAATACCAAAGCTTTCCTTGCTTCCAAATTTGATATGAAAGATATGGGTGAAGCAAGTGTGATATTGGGTGTCAAAATCATAAGGAAGGGTGATAGTATAATGCTATCACAAGAACATTACGTTGAGAAACTTCTTAAGAAGTTTGGACATTTTGATGTCACACCTGTGAGTACCCCTTATGATGCTAATACTCAACTAAAGAAAAACTTGGGAGAGCCTACTGCTCAATCTGAATATGCACAAATTATTGGGAGTTTGATGCATTTAATGAATTTCTCTCGACCTGACATAGCTTATGCAGTATGCAGATTGAGTAGATATACACACAATCCCAATCGTGATCATTGGGCTGCAATAGTCAGACTGATGAAATATTTGAGAGGAACCATGAATTATGGTATCCTGTATAGTGGATTTCCCGCTGTATTAGAAGGCTACAGTGATGCTAACTGGATCTCAGATTCAGATGAGATAAAATCCACTAGTGGTTACATATTCACTCTAGGTGGAGGTGCAGTTTCTTGGAAATCAACCAAACAAACTATTATTGCAAAGTCCACTATGGATTCTGAATTTGTAGCTCTAGAGTCGGCTGGAAATGAGACTGAGTGGTTGAGAAACTTCTTAGCCAATATTCCATTAGGTATAAAACCAACACCTTCTGTGTCTTTGCATTGTGATTGCCAAGCAGCAATTGCTATTGCAAAGAATAAAACCTTCAATGGTAAGAATAGACATATTCGTCTAAGACATGAAGTGATCAAGCAGCTGCTAAAAGATGGATCTATATCCATTGATTATGTGAAGTCAGAAGTGAATTTGGCTGATCCTTTGACTAAACCATTGGGTAGAAAATTAATTAATGAAACATCGAGGGGAATGGGACTTAAGCCTATTTAAGATATTAGCAGTGATAGTAACCCAACCTTTTCTATTGGAGATCCCATGAATAAGGTTCATATGGGTAACAACAAGTTGCTTGCTAATACTGCTAGCACTAATTTTGTCCCTTCCTATGTGTGAGAAGTGCTAGACTGCATAATTGTGAGGATGAGCTACTGTGCTCTTAATGAATTTCATATCCATTATGGGTGGTGTATTAAATGCAGTATATACTTGATGAAATCACCTATATGAGTGTGGAGTGGGGCCGCTCCTATGAAATTGTGGCATAATTTCTGGAGCACTCATGAATTACCAGGCACGCGCACGGCCTATTTGCGCAACACCGCACCAAACAGCAAAAATAGTGGGGGTGTAATGTGATTGATAAGATTATAATTTATATTAAAGAGTATTGGTTCATAGAAACTAAATGTTTCACCAATATTCTATTTATTGTGTCTTATCTTTCTAGAACTGGTTCATAGTCCAAAAAACACCAGATTTAAAGCATTTTACACTCATATATTTTACCCAGCAAAAATTAATTTTTTATAAACTTTCTTTTGAAATATGTGGGGGATTGTTGTAAGATATAAATTTTGTATATATTTATAATATTATATATATATATATATATATATATTTCAAAAGAAACAAGGACGTGACTCATTCTTTTATTTGACTTAGTAATATATTGAACTATTGCATTTCCTATAAACTAGCAACCACACCCACTATCTTCTCAAAAATATGAGCAACGTCTTTTGTGACGTTAGTGCTCTACATGTGTGTGTATATATATATATATATAGATACTTAAGGGTATTGCATGAGGTAGTATCTCATATATACAGTATCGTATATACACCGCATATATATTATATACAACATATATAACTTATTTATATAGTACATATTATATATATAATTGTTCTTGGCTGGGTTATTATTTTTCTGCTGTTTCTGTTTTCCTGGTTCTTTCATTGTAATCAGAAGACCTATTGAATCATGGGGGATTACTTTGTAAATCTTTAAGGACAGTGTCTTATTTGCACGCTTCAGGTGTTATCAGTTTATTATTGTATTGTAATTATTTTTCTAACAGGTGTCACACGGAAAAAAAATATATATATAAATATGGTAATTACAATAAAAATATAATTATTAACTAGTTAGTACGTGAAAAAAGTAATAGCTAGTATCATGTACTTCACCGCCATTTTGGCAGGTACTTTGTAGAGTTAATTAGAGAAATGTAGTTCAATATAATTGATCCGCACATATAATTTCAAAAATCACTGAAGTAATTTTAAGAAATTACATAATTGATATTTGATAATTACCAGAACCCCAGCCGGGGAAAACACTACACCCGTTGCTTATATACATTTTTATATACTAGACTAGAAATTACACAATCAAGTTATTCAGTTTTTGTTCCAACTTCGATAGATCGAAGCTTCTCTCTTCACTCACAGCCTGTTAATTAATAATACACATATAAATAATCAAAATTGGTTGTGAAGCATATATAGATATCTGGAAATTAATCAATTTTTGAAGAATAATTATTATAAAATCAAATAAATACCTCGGTTTGAATGGTGTGGAGAAATCTTTGGTTGACTTTTGCGGAAACACAGCTGATAACATCAAACCCTTCTGTGGACAAAGCTCTAAGAATTAATTTATGGAGTGAAAATCCTTCACTACTAATACTGAAAACCTCAACGGATCTTCTCTTACTACAGTGCCTCAAACTAATTATCTTAGTTGACTCCAAATTAATAATCTCATTATTATTATTGTCACTAGAATCTGACATCTTTTTTAAGCTATCCCTTTTTGCCTTCATTCTTTCCATCTTTCTTTCTAAGTCTCTTATATAATTTGCAACTTCGTGTATTTGGTCCGATGTTGACCTCTTTCCCTGAAAACATATACATATAATTGGTCATCATCATCATCATCAATAAAGTAAAATTGTGTGTGTATATATATATATGTCATTATGTGTTTGTGTGTTTAACCTTGAGATATTGAAGAGGGATAAGTGATCTTAGAGAAGCGTATAAGGCAGACATTTCTTGTCTTCTTTGCCTTTCAATATCTCTATGTATGACCTTCTTCTTCTTCTTGTCATTAGGGTTTTGATCATCATCATCGTCATCATTTGGTTCTTGATTTTGGTCCAAATTTGATGATTTGCGCCGCCTACCGCCAGCAAAGATTGGCTCACAGCCCTTCTGAGAAGGTGTTGGTGGAGTAACATCATGATCATGAGCATTATCATGATGATGTTCTTGGTTAATAATAATCTCATTTTCTGGATATAATAATTTGTAAGGAAAATTATTACTTGAGATCAGTTGGAAAAGCTCATCTGTAGTAGTAGCTTGGTCATCATATAATAATTGGATATTTGAATTAGGAGGAATATAATCCATATTTGGTGTGATTTACTCTCCAATCATCTCTCTTGCTATAAATATATATGTGATTATTAAAAATATTATAATATTTATCTCAAAAAAAAAAATATATTATAATATTTAATTATCTTAATTATAAAGACTCGGTATTATTGCTGTTTTTATACTTGTATTTATTTTTTGTTTCCCAAAGTGAAAGTCCAGATAGGCATATCTTATTATTATTATTATTAGAGGCATGAAATCTTTAATGGGGCCAAATGGTCCAAGATTTTCTGTGAATTTTTATAAAGAAGTCATGGTAATATAACATGTGACACTTAAGCTATTAAAAATTTATAATAATAATAATAATAATTCTTAAGGGGGACTGTACATTTAGACAATAGAATGCATAAAATACCAAAACTATTCCATTCACACATGCAGTAAAATTATGGTTATTAAAATTTGCACATTCTAAACATGGAATTTTTTCAACAAAACAATAGTGAATTATAAGATAAATAAATAATTAAATTTAGTAGTACTGTAGATATATATAGGGACACGATTTTGTCCCGTGATGTATTTTTACGGAATGTATTCCGTGATGTACGATAGCCGTTAGATAGAGGAGTTATTTGATCTGAGGGTTGGGGATTTGATCTGAGGGCTGGGGTTAGCCTAGGGGTAATTAGGATTAAAAAATGGTAACGTACACTGAGACCCATTTAATATACCTTGAGACCCATCTAATGTACCACGAAATATATTCCGTAAAAGCACATTACGAGACAAAATCGTATCCCTATATATATATAAAATAAGTAGCTGGCAAAAGAAAAACAATAAAGAGATCTTCTAAGAAAATTGGACGAATCAATAATATCATCATTATAATGATCTTGTGTGTATATAATTGATCTTCATATAAATATATATAAGATGGATTTTATTCTAGGAAAGTATTATAAATAGTAGAGATGACATGAGAGACTAAATTATTTCTCTCTTTTTTTTAGTAAGGAGTATATTATATATTATTTTCTGAATATGAATTCTATTTAATTTTATTTATTTATTTTTTATTTTATTTTGGTTCCGCCCAATATAAAAGATATACGTAATCAATGATAATTGTTTATAGTTCAACAAGAAAAAGGAAAAATTATAATTGTTTATGGTATTTTTTCAATATAAATATTTGAGGGAACATGATTAGGTGTTGATTATATGTATATATATGGGAAGATAGCTTTTGTTTTTCCTCCTTTTAGGAAAAGCTATATTGTGATACGTAATAAATAGTGGTCACTATAGCCAGTAGTTGGCCTTAAGCTTAGCTGTATGTCTTTCCTTTCTTTAAATAGAAAGTGACAATTACTTTTGCTGTAAGAGAATGTCTTGCGGCGTCGTCTTTGTTCTAAATTTAGAGAAGAGTTAAGAAGAATAAGGTTGGATGTATATATACTAAGTTGATTAATTTTCTTTTTAATTAAGCTTAATTAAGTACTGTTAAGTAAAATATATATTTAATTTTTTTTAATTAGATAATGTGTTTTTTTTTTTTAATTTTGAAATAGAGTTTGAAATTTTGATATTTGATGATTTGTTTAGCTATTACGGGTACATTAGTGTGTCATTTGAATGTCCAATTGAGATATAGAAAGATATCGGAGTGAATCGTTGTGTGTCCAATTGAGCGAATGTCTCATATTTTAATTCGAAGTTAAACCAACAAATTTAAAAATGTGATTAAAAATATCTACAATATTTTAAGTATTTTAAATTTAAATTTAAATTTCTTTATATTAAATATCTACATAATTTTTTATTTTTAAATATATGTAATAATATTATAAAATTAATAAAGAATATTATGTTAAGTAATAAGATATTCGGTTAAACTTAACATAGACAACAAAGTTAAAAATGTAATTAAAAATATCTACAATATTTTAAGTATTTTAAATTTAAATTAAAATTTTCTTGCAAAGAATATTTATATAATTTTTATTTTAAATATATATAATAATATTATAAATTAATAAAAAATATTTTGTTAAGTAACAGTATATTCTATTAAAGTTAACATAAAAATTAAAAATTACCTTAAATTAAGAATTCCATTACTTATTTTAAATAAATTAAGAAGTGTCCTATATATATATGTTTGTGAATGTGGTTGATCACTTCTTGTAATTTTATGCTATTTTTTTTCTTTTCCTAATTTTTTTAGTTATATATATAATTTTCATTTTTGTAAGATATTACACTTAAAATATTATTTTTTTTATATAGAGCATTGTTATTTAGTACTTTAAAGCTTCCAACACTCCATCAATATGGCACTCAATAATTTACTAGCGTTAATAATAATTAGTGATATTTTATAAAAATAATTATAATATATATGTGGGACCTAATACTTAATTGTGCCAATAACAATACCCCTTGGGTAGTACTTAGACACCACTAATACTTTTTAGCTTTCTCCGATATTATTGTAAACCCGATGTTTAATTATACCAATAGCGATATAATCCTTTGGTGTGGTACTAAACACTACTAATAATTTTTAATATTTCTCTAATTCTATCACAAGTAAAAGTAATGCATAGGAACCTCTGCTAGGGTTACGACCCAGTGTGCACACTAAGGCTGGTCGTGGCTGGCCACACAAAGATTCTTCAAAGGGGACAAGTGTTGATGCTGGATGGAAAGGGGGATTGACCGTGAAAGTAAAGAAAAACAGGGGCCAACATCTTCAGAAATGGTGCTCAAGACCAAGTTGATGGATGAAATTTTGGGGATCGAAGCTCTGCAACTCTCTATGGAGGAAGATTCAGAGGATGATCACGCTCTTATAGTGGAGAACGAACATGATGTTCTATCCCCAAAATCGTCTCTAAACTTCCTTCAGCAACAAGATGAAATCAGGGCAGATTTTGCTAATTTTTTGGAAGCAACTGCTAAGAACGAAGCAAAATTTAAATCTGGTATGTCTTGTTCTCTCCCATTCTTCGATCTAGCAATATTGTTAAGAACTTGAGTAATCGTTTTGATAGATCTAAGGGACAGGGGAATAAAAATTGCTCAGGAGTTAAAATTGAGTTAGCAGATATAGAGGATGAAATACTATTTTGGCAGTTGGCATTAGTATGCTATGTCTTAGGTGCTAATCCTCCAGTGAACATTTTTGAGGGGTTTGCTAAACGTGTTTGGAAGGATACAAGTATTGATAGAGTTGGAGTGCTCAAACAAGGTGTATTCATAGTCTAGTTTCAAAGTATTAATGTCAAGGATGATGTTCTTAATGGTAGTTTCTTGTTCTTCGATTGAAAACCGATTGTTATGAAGTTGTGGGATCCAAATACCGATTTTAAGAAAGAAGACGTTCAAACAGTCTCCACTTGGATTCAACTCAACGGTTTGATCTTAAATATTAGGGCAAAACGACTCTCTTTAAAATTGTCGAACAGTTGGGGAAGCCATTGATGTTGGATAGCTTTACAAAGAACAAAGAGAGGTTTAATTATCTGAGGATCTTGGTTGAGGTTCAGATGGATCAAGCATTCCCGGAAGTGATTTCTTTCACTAATGAAATGAACTAGGAAGTTGATCTTTTTATCAAATACAAATGGCTACCGATTGTGTGTGGTAATTGCTCGGGTATGGGGCACACTTCAGAAGTTTATAGGAAGAAAGAGGAAGTAAAAAAGATGAGGATTGTGAAGAAAAAACCAACATAGAAAAAGGAGGAAAAAAGAGTAGATGAGGAAAGATTTCAAGAGGTTAAAAGAGCAGGAAAATAACTCATCAAAGCCATGCCACATCCAATGTCCACTTCAAATAATTTCACTATACTAGCTGCCCAAGAGGAAGGTTCGGAAGTGATAGTGGAGGGTAATACTCAAGGAGGGGGGGTTCCTCCTATTCTCAATGGATAGAATTATGTGTTGGAATGTCTGAGGAATCAACACACTCAAGAAGCAAAAAGAGGTTAAGAATTTGATCTCTAAATTTAAAATGGGTTTGGTTGGTCTCCTCGAGACAAGGGTGAAGGCTGCTAATTTAGGGGCCTTGTATATACACATGTTTGATGGTTGGTATTTGACTACTAATTCACTTGGAGGTGAACCACATAAATAGTAAAAAAAAAATTGGTATCCTTGGTTTATAGTTTCAATGATGAAAGTAGAAGGAAAGAGTTTTGGATGGATTTGATGAATCTTACTGATGGCATCCTTAGTCCTTAGTTAATGATGGGAGATTTCAATGATATTCTCCATAATGATGAAAGGATTGGGATGAGAGCTCGGCCACAAAAAAAAAAATTAGCTTTTTAAGAATGTATTGAACATTGTCAAATGGAGGATATAAAATCCTTTGGGTATTTTGCACTTGGAATAATAAGCAAGGGGTTCAAGAGAGAATTTATTCAAATATTGATAGAGCTATATGGTTAATCAATTATGGCTAGACAAGTATGTGTTGGCTAAAGCATTATTTCTTCCTGAAGGAGAGTTTGATCACACTCCCGTGATCCTTTCTGTATATCCCGAAATGAAAAATGGAAACTCTCCATTTAGATACTTCCATATGTGGTTGAAGGCACCTAGATTTCTAGACAAAGTGGAAGAAGTTTGGAGACTGAATATCAAAGGAAGCAAGATGTATGGTGTGGTTTCAAAACTTAAGATGTTGAAAATGGTTTTGAAAGACCTGAATGAAAAAGGCTTTAGTGATATATAAACAAAGGATACACTAGCCTTACAAGATTTATTGGGCTGCCAAGAGAAGCTTCATAAAGATCCCTTGTGTGGTGAACTTATTGAACAAGAAGTTGAGCTTAGGAAGAACTATAAAGAGGTACACTCAACTTATTTTTCTTTTCTCCACCAAAAAGCTAAGCTGCACTGGATTAAAGACGGGGGTGAAAATACTTCTATGTTTCATGCTAGTATTCGACATCGTAAAGTTCCAAACCGTATCTTTACGGTTATGGACATGGAAGCAAGATGGTTGGATAAACCAAATGAGGTAAATGATGCTTTCTTGAGATATTATTGTAATATCCCAATAAGCCTAATAGTTAATAATTAGGGTTTATAATTATATTATGCGTAATCAAGTAATAAGTGGGATTATGATCCTACTAATCTAGTTCAACATAAACTTTAAATTTGCTATAAGTGGATAAATAAGTGTAATTTATAAATTACGGAGATTTATATGGCACAGGTGAATGTAATATGAGTTACTGGTGTAATAAAAATATTTTCAATTTTGGTGACCTTGGAGACTCGATTGGGGGCCATAAATGTCATAACAGGCTTAATTAATAAAATTAATGGAAATAATGTGATAAGTTGATAATGTAAGTATTATAATAATTAGGAGTATATGGGATTTAATGTAGCGCCCTAGAAGTAGAAATTTTTGAGTAGCTAAGAAATGATAAGATAATTATTAATAATAAATTTTTATTAATATTATTATAATTTTATTATAATTTTAACTTTTAAAAATTTATCGCTCAAAGTTTATATATATTATATAAGTTATATCAGAAATAGTAAAGAATGAATGAAACTCTCGTTCCTCTCCTTTCGACAAAACCTTCTCTCTCTATATATATTTATTTTCTTCGATTTTCAACCCAAAACCTGGCGATCTAAGCTCCAGTAGTAGCAAGATAGCAAATTCTCGGAGCAGGATAGCTTGAGGTAAGGTTTAATTTCGTTTTAAGTTTAATAACAATTGGTTTCGTATAGGGGTTTTGTAAATTAGAATAGCTATGAAGATTTTGACCTTATAAGATTGTCCTCGGGTAGTCATGGGACTAGTTCTGATGTTTTCTTACTGAAACTGAGGTGATTTTGGGTTAGAAATCGAGTTTGGAACTTTTTAAAGCTTAGTCCGAGCGTTAATGGCGTTTTCCGTTTAAGGGCTCAATTTTAATTTCTATTACGTAAAGATGGTGGTATTCATGGTATATATGTGCCCTGTGAAGTTTGGAGTGATTTGGATAAGTTTTGGTAGTGTTTCGGTGAATGCGAAAATTGAGATTTTCGTGTTCCATAGTTTTTAGAAATTCATAGGAGATTAGAAATTGTATTTTTGTTATAATTTTTCACTCGGGTGTCTGTTTTGAACGTTCTATATACCGTTTCAAAGCTTGTAACGAGCTCTATGGTATGATGTACGTTTTAGAGCCAAAATATAAGTTTTATTTTCGTGTATTTATACCGCGAGATTTGATAGAAAATCCTAAATTGTCTTACGCGAGTGTTAAGTAGTATTTTGGGATAAACACTTATTGGTTTATTATTGTTATGACATAGGACCCGGGATCATAGATCGTTCTCTGAGCAGGTCGGCCAACATACCTGAACCGGAACTTGAGGTAAGAAAAGGATAATGTACCACATGGCATAATAGGTTCTAAAATTATCGATTGTCTGATTAGACAATGGTAATGTAATGATACTATGGACATAATATATGGGCTTACCTGATTAGGTGATGCGATATACCTGGCGATGAACCGGGCGTAGGTACGGGCATCAGTGACACATGATGAGTACTGAGCGTAGGTACAGGCTCACCTAATTTGGTGATGTAATACTACTGGCTACGTATCGGACGTAGGTACGGGCGTCGGTGATATAAAATTGCCTGGTTATGGCATAGATTGAAACCATTGCTGGGTTTCTTCCTGGCGACGTATCGGGCGTGATAACAGGCATCAGTGCCATATGATAAGTATCGGGCGTATGTACGAGCTCGTCTGATTAGACGATGCGATATATTAGTGCCAAGTTGTGGCACGGGCTCACCTGACTAGGTGGCGCAATGATATTATATATGATATTGTATTATGACATGGGTTTGCTTGATTAGGCAATGTAAATATGTGAACATATCTATTTATATGCATATGACTGGTTATATTACCTATTGTTGAATGTTATAGTTTAATCATTATGTGATAATGAAATATATAATTAGCTATTTAATGTATCCTTCTTTATTACTTTTCTTGTTGAGTTTATGTGACTCATGGGTGCTCTGTGGTGCAGGTAAGGGCAAGAAAAATTTAGAATAGCCATGGAATGATGATCTTCTCTAGCAATGTACATATTGATCCCACCGGCTTGCGTGTCGAGTTGTCAGGAGTTGTTTTAGATTGGTTATATCTACTGTATTTTGAATTGCTATTGTATATAGTCTTTTGGGTAAATCTTGTATAACTCGGAACACATTTTTACTATCGTTATAATGTCTATTTTTAGTGCTTTATTTTAGTCAAGTTTTTATTATCCTCACAGTTTTTAATAATTAATTTATATATTAGTATTAAGCTAGTTTTATAAAATCACACACGTGACATTCCTATGGATTAGGGTGTTACAATTATGGTGATCTACTTGGTACTTGTATGGTTAATAGAAGAAAGGTCAATCCTGTAATAGTTTCGTTGGGTCGAATATTGGAGGAAAGTCAAGGCATCAGTCTAATGGCTTACTTCTCCCATGAAGATAAAACGAGCAGTGTTTGTAATCCATGACAGTAATGTTGGGTTTTATACCCTAAATAAAACTCATTTCAATATAATCGGATTTACTTATTAATATAGATCAGAAATAACATTTAATGTTGCATGGTTCACATGATTTATTTCATGATTATATGTACATAATGTATAAATTTATCTGAAACCATTTTCACATACTTGATCCTGTTTATTGTACTGTCAACACATTGGAAAGTAAACATGACTATGTGAATAAAGTTTCCTAGATTTATCAAACATAGGGTTTTACTGATATGATAATCTACAACAGAGTTTACTTGCATTTAGAGAAATGCTATGTTCTTTCCAGAGCATTGGTTAAAGTAAAGCTCAGGTTGTATGCATGGAGTATGCATCGGAAGGGACTGATATTGAACTTTGACTTAGATTTATTAAAGTTACCGTAATATCTATTCAAGTCAATATCGCCTAGTTGATCCTAGATCAAATGTTCTTAATCATGTTATGATTAGGCTCAATCTTGAAAGGCTATTCGTGTTCTTTGATTTGTTAGTTAAGCCTACTTTTAGGTCAGGGTGATACGTACATTTTGGGAACACGGTAGTGCAATTGAGTGGGAGCGCTATCATAAACATGGAATCTATATCTTCTATCTGGCGAATAGTAAGCAAAGGATGATCTCCTTCGAGCTTGACCAAACGAACATAAATGGTGGAGTACTCATTTCACATAAGCTGAAATATCATTTATACGGGGTCAAGTGTTTTAAGGAATAAATACATTGTAGGGTGTAACGGTAATTTAATCCCTTTACAGTGTAGATCATTCATATAGAGGATCATTGATCAAATTAGGATTATAACAATGGATAACTAATGATGTGTCTATATGGTGGAACATATAGAGCATTCTATATACTGAGAGTGCAATTCTAAGTTCTATGCATGGATTCAACAAAGAATTAATAAGTTAGTGAATTTTAGTGCTAAATTCTTGATCTACTTATTGGAAGCTCGGTTATATAGACCCATGGTCCCCGCACTAGTTGAGATAATATTGCTTGTAAGACTCATATAATTGGTTTTGATTAATCAATTATAAATTTCAAATTAGACTATGTCTATTTGTGAATTTTTCACTAAGTAAGGGCGAAATTGTAAAGAAAGAGTTTTAGGGGCATATTTGTTAATTATGATACTTTGTATGGTTCAATTAATAAATATGATAAATGACAATATTATTTAATAATTATTTATAGTTATTAAATAGTTAGAATTGGCATTTAAATGGTTGAATTAGAAAATTGGCGTTTTTGAGAAAATCAGATGCAGAAAAGATAAAATTACAAAATTGTAAAAAGTGAGGCCCAAATCCACTATGTAGGGCCGGACACTTTTGTAGGGTTTTTTCCTCTGATATTTTCATTATTTTAATGCCAAATAATTCAAACCTAACCCTAGTGGAATGCTATAAATAGATAGTGAAGGCTTCAGGAAAATTACACTTTTCTTCTGACACTTCTTATTCAGAAAAAACTGAGCCTTCTCTCTCCCTATCTTTGGCCGAACCCACTCTCTCTCTCTCTTCCTCATTGAGATTTCGAAATTCTTAGTGTATGAGTAGTGCCCACACACAGCAAGTGATACCTCAATCATAGTGAGGAAGATCGTGAAGAAAGACTTTCAGCAAGAAGGAGGTTTCAACATCAAAGATTCAGAGAAAGAGATCCAGGTTCAGGTATTGATAATGCTCTGCTACAGAAAGGAATCAAGGGCTAGATATCTGAACAGAAGGAGTCATTATGTTCCGCTGCACCCAATGTAAGGTTTCCTAAACTTTATATGTGTTTATTTCATCGTTTTAGAAAGTTCATATTTAGGGTGTTAATAAACATACTTGTGAGTAGATCTAAGATCCTGGTAAAATAATTCCAACAACTGGCCTCAGAGCCATGGTAATTGATTTACTTGCAAGAAATTTGGACTTTAAAACGATTGTTTGTTTGTTTTTGGATGGTATCATGTTGTATTGAGTGTTATTTGATGATTGATTGATGTTTGTAAATTTTTCGTGAAAAATAATTGCGATTCTGTTTCTGGAATTATTTTTTATTGGATAGTATGGAACAAATTAAGCAAGTTACTTTTTTACAGAACTCAATTTCGATTTAATTTGAATTAGTTATGATTTTTTGAAGATTCGGAAAAATCAGAACTGTGCTGAAATTTTCCTACGATCGCGAAAACTGTCTGTACAGCTCACAATTTTTTCATTTTTCTTCGATTTTTCATGCTTTTTCATGGAATTAACTTCCGATTTTTTGTGTAGTTCTATATTTATACTATTACTATTCATAATTCAATTCTAATTATCATTATGAATTAATTTAATATTTTTTAAATTTAATTCAAGATATTAGTGTAATTTGAATTTAAAATAGTTAGTATCTATCTTATTTTCTTAATAATCTATCTTATTTTTAAATTTGATTATATCTTATCTTATTTTTAAATTTAAGGTCAGATTTTAAATTTTTAAATTAAATCTTTTTTTTTAAATAATTTGACCTTATTTAAATTTAAAATAAAATAACTATAATCATGTAATTTTAAATAGATATAAGATATTTTGCTAACTTTTAAATTTTGTTATTTTATTTATTTAAATTACATTTAAAATCTGAAAAAGATATTCATTTATCTTTTTTAATTTTTTATTTAATTTTTATTTATAAAATAACATTTAAATTTTAAAAGTAGTTAGCAAATTTTGAAATGATATTTAGGTTTGTTGAAACCTAATTTTTCAAAATTGTAGGTTTAATTTTAAATTTTCTTTAAATTTCGAAAATTTTTTAAAATTTTTTTACGAAAATAAATTTTTATTTATTTAATTAATTATTTTTTAAAATTATTTATTTAAAATTAAATAAATCCTACATCCAACTATCCAACTAACCTTGTTCCAGGAGTATGTGTTTTAGCTTGTTTGTAAGTTTTCAAAACCTATTATTACTTGATTGCAAATAGCCATGGTTACCTTTTGCCAGATCTATTGATCGGATGGCTCTCTTGGTCAAGTAAATAATTTGTAACAGGTATATTTACAATCTTCTTTCATCTGTGTATGACCTAGCAACATGATAGGACCCATCCAAAGTGTGCCTGTGTGAGCCTATGTGTTTAATTTTATTATAGATGCATATAGGTTGTTGTTGCTAAAATAAATTATCATAGTTCTTGATAGAATTTATTTAGGCCCATTTAGTTTTTGGGCCTATTCAATTAATAACAGTTGTTCTTATTAAGGTTAAATTCCTCTCTTTTGGGCCTTGTGTGAGAGTTGGGAGCCATAGTAGTGGGTACGACATACTGAACTCAGCACCCCCTCACATGAACCACGCCAATTGTGAAGGTCCATTTGCCTGATTTGAATAATTGTACTAGGTTAATTAAACTAGTTTAACCTAATAAAATTGATTAGCAACATAATTAATTTCATTTATTTTGAAATTAATTTAAGAAAATTATAGTTTAACTATATGTATTTTCTTGTATTTAATTAAATATAGAATTATAACCATCTAGATTCTTTTTGGAGCTTAATTTAAATTTTTCATTAAATATTCCTATTTAAGTTGATATTTAGTTATCTTCAACTAACCAACTTAAATCTGAATATCTTTTGGATTTAAAATTTCAAAATTAAGTTGAGGAATTTTAGGCATTGGTTATTAAGATTCTTTAGATATTTTTTAAGTTAATATCTTTTCGAATATTTACTTAAAATGGAATATTTTAGATATTTTTTAAGTTAATATCTTTTCGAATATTAACTTAAAATGGAATATTTTCAAATTAAGTGATTACAACTTAATTTTTGATATTTAATTAAATTTAAATTTGAAAAATATTTAGGTTCTAGATTTTTTCTAATACAACCTAAATTAGATATTTTTTCAAATTTTGTGGAAAAGATACTTAGTCAAATAAGATATTTTCTAGATAGTTATTTCTGGACTACTTATTATTTCTAATATTAAATAGAAAAATATTATACATTGTGAAATTAATTATTTATATAATTAATTTTGGTACTATTTATTTTAAGTATATTTTTCCTAGTATTAAACTAGAGATTAATAATTAAGCCTTCTCTACACTTAATTATTTATTTCTTGAATTTAATTAACTTGAAAATTAAATATCTAAGTTGATTCTCATCATCATACTTAAATATTTCTTTTTCATGACACTTAATTAAATAGAAAATTATTTTTAGTTGAAATTTATTTTTTCAACTAAATTTAAATAATTTTCAAAATATATTTTTTCTTTATTTTATTAATCAAATTTCGAAATTGCATTTCTTAAATGCTGGAATTTCGAATTTTATTTGAAAAATAGATTAAAGTTGTAAATTATTTATTTTAATTTTGGACCAACTTAAATCAATAATTTTTTCATTTAATGGTTAATTAAAATAAATTGAATTAAAGTATATTATTAGAAATTGAATTAATTAGTCAAAGGAAAATCTAGATAGATGATATTTTTGCTTGAAGTATTTTTCTAGTGTATTTAATTAAATAGAAAATTAATATTTAAGTTGATTTTCATCATCATACTTAAATATTTGAAAATTTTCTTATATATTTAATTAAATAGGAAAATTACATTTTTTGTTGTAAAGTAATTTTATTAATTAATTTTGGGCCAACATTAAATTAGAATAATTTTTCCAGAATTAATTTTTTATTTTAACATGCATTTTCGAAAATTGTGTCCTAGAATACTTTAATTTTTCGAAATGCAATATATATTTATAGAAAATTAAATTTGAGTTGTAAATTAATTTAAACTAATTTTGTAACAACTTAAATTGAAAATTTTTCTAAATATTTATTGGAAATTATTACTAAGATGGAAATAATTCATGTTATTTTCATATCCATCTAAGTAAAATTTATAAATATTAAATTAAAATTTATATTTAGAATTTTTCATTCTAAATTGGAAATTTTAAATAAATATATATTTAAAATAAATAAATTAAATAAAGAGAATCAAAGAAAATACAACTCACTTTAAATAATGAGCTTGATTATTATTAAGATATTCGATCTCCATTGTTGGTCTTACAAAAGTTAAATGTTTTCAATATAACCTCGAGACGCTAGACTTCGTCCCCCTATGGATGGTTATTCGTTGAACGCATTTAACACCGTAAGATTTCATTTGATAAGTGTTTTGTGAGTTTTCGTCTTTATTTAGACTCTCCACTACGGTGACTACTTAAAGATAAACTCATAAAACATGAAACAATGGTGGAAGCTCAAAAAATAAGAATAACCTTGACTCTCGCCTACCGGGACAACGTTGGATTCTTATTTTGATCGAATAAAAGGTTGCTAGAATGGTTTCTATTTTAGATGAGCTGACAACTCTATTCAATAAATGATACTTTGACTCTCGTCTACCGGGACACTGTATCAGTTTGTTGAAAACCTTGGAAATTATTTAGGATTGTATGTTTTAGTATTTTCACTAGTCATTCCTACTTGCTATATGTTTATAATTTTTGAATTGTGTATGAATTTATATTGAACCATGTTATTTTTTGTTATTAAGTTGTAGTTTAATTTCGAATCTTCATTGTTGGTCTAACATGTTTGTTTTTCTAATGAGATAAATCCCTAATGGATTTTCACCATTAGACATACATAATAGTGTAAGATCTCGAAAGATAAATATTGTATATGCAACATCTAGTTGTTCATCAATTGATGACACCTTAGACTAGTATTTTTACAATATGAAACAAGAAGATTACATAAATAAGATTACTTTATCTTTCGCTAATCGAAGCATCGTTGGATTCTTATTTATAGGCGAAATTATCCTAATTCCTCTTAGCTTATTCATTTCGAATTAGCTCAATAATATATCATTGGATGAATGGTCTATAAATCATTTCATGTCATTATATTTTCTCTTAAGAAATTAAATGACGCATATGATTATAATCCCGAAATTCTATTCCCAATTGATATAAATCCTCAATCTTAGAAATCTCCTACTTGTATGGGCAAATCAGACTTAGAATTAAATTAGTAGTGGTGGTTCAAGATAGAATTACTCATTAAATTTGGTATAAATTTTAAGTCTTTGACTTTAATTTTAGATTCCAAATAGAAATTCTCTTATATTTCTAATTCCAGATACAATACAGTTACACTTTCTCAAGTGTTTAATATCCATCTTTTATTAATGGATTCAAACTGTATGGAATATGAGTTAGGTATTCTGTGACCAGGATCCACTTGCACTATTACAAGAATTCTTTTATAAACCTAAGTCATCAAAAGACACTACCACATTTTTTTAATCTATGGCATTTGTATCTTGTTCATAGTGGATTTGACAAGATCAATCTCTGCAAAGAGTTAATATGCCTATATCCACTGAAAGTAGTTCATCTCATTCTCAGATGGATGTACATTCAGGGGTGGATATGAGTTTTTCGTTGTATTCTTAAAACGATAACTCTAGATTATACCTTTTAGCAAGAAATTTGAAATGTTTAAAAATTTCATTAATTTCTACCAATGGTTAAAACCATTAAGGTAAGTGGTTAAAGATCTTACGAACTGATAGGGGTGGAGAAATAGTTAGTAGATATGCAGTTCAAGATCATTAAATTGATTTTTGAATTATATCCAAACTTACCTCCCCAAAAATTTCGAGTTGCATGTTGATGATTAGTTACTAGTCATTGCCTAATTCCTTCCATGGTAATACAATTTCAGAATGATGTAATGGTTGTATACTTAATGTAAATCATTACTAGATTCATGGATGACCTAATCAAAATCTTAAGAAAAGCTAGAACTGTTAACCATGGTTTGTTAGTTATTCTAAGTGATGGGTGGACCATCCCATAGTCAATAGATAAGAAAGTGTTTGTTCAAACAAATACTACTTTTCTAAGAAAATGACTAAGTCTGAAAATAAAGTAGCATATAAAGGAGATATTTAATTCTTGATTCCAAAAGTGTTCTATCATCTTATTTGACATATGATGATCCCACTGCCTCTGTTGTCTTGTCACAACCGAAGAGATCAATACCATTTAGTTTTCTTCGACATAATTCACGGTACCTTGTCGTAGTGGGAGAGTTTCTAGGAACTCACCTTCTTATGACTTGGGAGACACTAGTGATTAAAATCCATTGTGAGTTTAAACAAGTAATGGATTGTCAAGATAAGAAACTAAGAAGAAAGCCAATAGAACTATGGTTTAATCCATTCACATGGAGTAACCTAAAGTTTTCTATTACAAGGACATAAAAGGAAATTTTTGTTTATAAGTCTATTCAATGGACTTAACAAACTTCCTGTTCCTAGTATTATAGGTTTGAGTTTATCTAAACCTATGGCTTGTGGTATACCTGGGAATTACTTACTCTAATGCAAGCAACTTACTTTAGTAAGATGCTGAAGCATTTTCTTTCTAATGGCAATCTATAGAAGCTTCACAACTTCTTAGGTATAGATTTTATTTATCTAAGGAAAAGTCTCAACTATTCCAGAAAAGATAAAGCCATGAAATAATTTCTTAAATTAACAGTGAGAGGTCATAGATATGCTTTTGTATGCCTTAGACCAGACACCTGCTGTTGAGTGGGAGTAATGAGTAGGTATCAGATTAATCCAGGAGAAGAACATTGGAAGACAATCAAGTAAATCCTAAGATTAAGAAGAGGAACTATATGTTAGTCTATAAGGGTGTGTTTAAAACTCTTAGACTACACCATATCAGATTTCGAAATTTGCCTTTGTGCTAGAAATCTTTCTGATAAGATGGTGATTACTCTGGGGGTGGAATAGTGATTTTGGAGAAGTGTGAAAACCTATCTGAAGTCTCTAGGTCTACCAGAGAGGGACTGAATGTTAAAGTTACAGGAAAGGTACTTATTCAGTCTAAGGAAAGTTCTATACATTTTTGGCACCATTCCAAATTGCCTAAACTACTACTGTTAATCTCCTGATTAACCGAAAGTAGTTGCCAAAGGTATAGAATCCAGTATCCCAAGAGAGTAGACATATAGAGAGGAATTTCACATTATCAATGATTTTGTGATTAAAGGAAGAGTAATGGTGGAGAAAAGGTTGTGTTTAATTCAACCTTTCAAATCCTATTACGAGGAGTTTACTACTACTATACTTGATTTGTATATCGAGGTGTTGAGATTATTTGAAACACACTTTTTGTTTTATATTAGTGCAAGTGGGAGTTTGTTGGGTTTTATGCCCTAAATAAAACTCATTTCAATATAATCAGATTTACTTATTAATATAGATCAGAAATAACATTTAATGTTGCATGGTTCACATGATTTATTTCATGATTATATGTACATAATGTATAAATTCATCTGAAACCCTTTTCACATACTTGATCCTGTTTATTGTGCTGTCAACACATTGGAAAGTAAACATGACTATGTGAATAAAGTTTCCTAGATTTATCAGACATAGGGTTTTACTGATATGATAATCTACAACAGAGTTTACTTGCATTTGGAGAAATGCTATGTTCTTTCCAGAGCATTGGTTGAAGTAAAGCTTAGGTTGGATGCATGGAGTATGCATCGGAAGGGACCGATATTGAACTTTGACTTAGATTTAGTAAAGTTACCGTAATATCTATTCAAGTCAATATCGCCTAGTTGATCCTAGATCAAATGTTCTTAATCCTGTTATGATTAGGCTCAATCTTGAAAGGCTATTCGTGTTCTTTGATTTGTTAGTTAAGCCTACTTTTAGGTCAGGGTGATACGTACATTTTGGGAACACGGTAGTGCAATTGAGTGGGAGCGCTATCATAAACATGGAATCTATAGCTACTATCTGGCGAATAGTAAGCAAAGGATGATCTCCTTCGAGCTTGACCAAACGAACATAAATGGTGGAGTACTCATTTCACATAAGCTGAAATATCATTTATACGGGGTCAAGTATTTTAAGGAATAAATACATTGTAGGGTGTAACGGTAATTTAATCCCTTTACAGTGTAGATCATTCATATAGAGGATCATTGATCAAATTAGGATTATAACAATGGATAACTAATGATGTGTCTATATGGTGGAACATATAGAGCATTCTATATACTAAGAGTGCAATTCTAAGTTCTATGCGTGGATTCAACGAAGAATTAATAAGTTAGTGAATTTTAGTGCTAAATTCTTGATCTACTTATTGGAAGCTCGGTTATATAGACCCATGGTCCCCACACTAGTTGAGATAATATTGCTTGTAAGACTCATATAATTGGTTTTGATTAATCAATTATAAATCTCAAATTAGACTATGTCTATTTGTGAATTTTTCACTAAGTAAGGGCGAAATTGTAAAGAAAGAGTTTTAGGGGCATATTTGTTAATTATGATACTTTGTATGGTTCAATTAATAAATATGATAAATGACAATATTATTTAATAATTATTTATAGTTAAATAGTTAGAATTGGCATTTAAATGGTTGAATTAGAAAATTGGCATTTTTGAGAAAATCAGATGCAGAAAAGATAAAACTGCAAAATTGCAAAAAGTGAGGCCCAAATCCACTATGTAGGGCCGGCCACTTTTGTAGGGTTTTTCCCTATGATATTTTCATTATTTTAATGCCAAATAATTCAAACCTAACCCTAGTGGAATGCTATAAATATATAGTGAAGGCTTCAGGAAAATTACACTTTTCTTCTAACACTTCTGATTCAGAAAAAACTGAGCCTTCTCTCTCCCTATCTTTGGCCGAACCCACTCTCTCTCTCTTCCTCATTGAGATTTCGAAATTCTTAGTGTATGAGTAGTGCCCACACACAGCAAGTGATACCTCAATCATAGTGAGGAAGATCGTGAAGAAAGACTTTCAGCAAGAAGGAGGTTTCAGCATCAAAGATTCAGAGAAAGAGATTGAGGTTCAGATATTGATAATGCTCTGCTACAGAAAGGAATCAAGGGCTAGATATCTGAACGGAAGGAGTCATTATGTTCCGCTGCACCCAATGTAAGGTTTCCTAAACTTTATATGTGTTTATTTCATCGTTTTAGAAAGTTCATATTTAGGGTGTTAACAAACATACTTGTGAGTAGATCTAAGATCCTGGTAAAATAATTCCAACAAGTAAAGCACCAGGCCCTGATAGTTTAAGGAGTTTTTTTTTTCAAGATGCTTGGGATGTTTTATGGAGTGATGTAAGCAATGCTATCTTGTCCTTCCTTCATTCAGGTAAAATGTTGAAAGATATCAATTCAACTATCATTACTTTAATTCTGAAGAATAAGTGCCCGACTAATATTAGTGAATATCGGCCTATATCTTGTTGCAATGTTCTTTACAAGGTTGCGACTAAGCTTATTTACTACCAGCTTAGACTGGTGTTGAATGATTTGATTTCTCAAAATCAAAGCGGCTTTATCCAAGGTAGATATATTGCTTTTAATGTAATGGTGTGCCAAGACCTTGTCAAATTTTAAGGAAAGAAGAATTCGAGGCTAAATTGTATGATTAAGTTGGATTTGAAGAAAGCATATGACACCATAGAATGGGGATTTATTGAAGACATGTTGAAAGCTTTCAATTTTCCTCAAAGTTTTATAGAGTTGATCATGATTTTTATCCAAACTCCTCAGTTCAGTTTGATGATTAATGGGCAGATGCAAGATTTTTTTGGAGCTAAGAGGGGTCTTCGTCAAGGTGACCTGATGTCTCTTTTGCTTTCTACTGGTGATAGAGTATTTATCCCGTGGATGATTTAAAGTATCATGAGAGATGTCGTGGCCTTCAATTAAATCATTTATGCTTTGCAGATGATGTGTTTCTTTTCTGAAACGGTGATTTCAAGTCTATCTATTTCATTCTCCAAGGTTTAAAGCTATTCTCCTCTACTTCGAGTTTACAACCTAGTGAGTCTAAGTCAACAACTTATTGTTGTGGAATGGATGATGTCAAAATCAAAAGAATACTAGATGCTTCGGGTTTTACAGGGAGTCAAATGCCTTTTAATTACCTGGGTATTGTTATTTGTGTGAAGAGACTGTCAGCAACTGATTGCTCGTGTATATTGGAAAAAATGGTGGCTCGCATTAGAGTTTAGAGCTCAAGGAACATTTCCTTTGCTAGAAGAGTCACTTTGATCAACTTAGTCTTAGTATCTATTCATTCTTATTGGGCGCAAATCATGTTATGACCAAAGAAGATCATGGAGCAAAGCAATGCTATTTGTAGAGCATTTCTTTGGAAAGGAAAAGAAGAGCATAATGGTCCAGGTTATATTTTGTGGGAAAATTTGTGCAAATCTCGGAAAGAAGGCGATCTGGGCTTTAAAATGCTACTAGTTTGGAATCAAGCCGCTCTTGGAAAATATGTGTGGGCCATTTCTTCAGAGCAAGATAATCTTTGGGTAAAATGGGTTCATAGTGTTTACTTGAAGGATCAAAACTTGTGGAATTATTCTTCCACCATGTAGAGTAACTGGTATTGGAGGCAAATAGTGCATGTGAAAAATAAAATTAAGCAGTTTTTTTGTTGTGATAAACAGTTTTTAGTTCATCGATACTCCATCAACCATGGTTATAAGGCGCTGGTTCATACTAATGAGAAGGTGAATTGGGATAATCCCGTTTGGGAGAGACTATCCATTTCAAAGCATCGCTTTATACTTTAGATAGGTGCTCTACAAAGATTGCAAGCAAGAGATAGACTAATAAAATTTAATATCTGTCAAACAAGTACATGTTTATTGTGTGATGTTCAGGTTGAATCTGTGGAGCACCTTTACTTTAACTATCATTTCAGCAGGATTTGTTTACAGGAGATCAAAAAATGGCTCAGATGGAGATGTTTGAGCACAGGTTTGAACATTTTTCTATGATGGATTGATAGAGCAAAAATCTCTAAATTTTGGAGGCAAGTTTAATTATAGTGTATCTATAGCTGCTTTGGTGTACCACACATGGATGATTCGAAATAAAGCTCTTTGGTTTTAATGTGTGCAAAACATCATGGTTAGCTGTAATAGAATTCAGCAAGATGTCAAAGAGAGAATAGTTATGGCTACTTCGAAAAAGTTGAAAGAAATAGATGTTCATCAGCTTAAGCAATTGTACTATTTCTTTCTTTTTTTTTTTTTTGAGTTGTTTGTATAGAATGATTTTTAGGCATTTTTTTAAAAGGTGCTGCTAGATGGGCTTTTTTCAGTTTTAACCCAAAAAAGTAACAATATTACAAAAATATTTCTAGCTGGCCAAATAAATAAATATACAACCTAAATAAAAAAAAATTACATAAATAATACTTACACACACCTTCAACTCAGTATCCATGTTTCCTGGACAACTATCGCACAACCACGCAGCAACCCAACACAACTTAAACAAAAATTCAACCAGAAAGAGAACCGCCATTAATTATGGCGACTTCACCTGAAAAGACGACAAGAATCAATCAAAACAGGGACTGTTTCAAATTCATAAAATAAAGTGTAGAAAAACTACTACGAAACTAAAATTCAACCGGAAATCCAATTTAATTTGCATAAAACTAAATTCCTGACTTCAATTTTCATATCCATGAAAGGCAGATCTCAAAAAGTTGAATTGGAGTTCCCAAACAATCCAACTCAAGTATGATCCAAAAAAAATTACCTCAATACTATAATAAAATGTTTATCCTAGTGTATTTTCATTATTTTCCAAATTTATAATGGTGAATTTGTTCATATTAAATCATAAAGAGACATGTAAATAGAGATACGTACGTGGTAACACTGTTCTGATTTTTAATGTTTCACAACAGTTGCATTACAGTTGCATAAACATTTTGCTAACAGTAATTTTATCTTATTGAAACCTTCGTCTGATGCAACCTTCGGACTTTCGTCTGATTGAAATACTCGTCCGATGCAACCTTAGGCCAACCACCCAGCAACCACCTTGCAACCATTTTCTGATTGAAACTAGGGGTAAAAATCGGTCGGTTATGGTCGATTTTTACAATTTTATAACCGACCGGTCAGTTACGGTTTTTATTTTATGAAAACAGTAACCGACCGTTTAGAAATTATAACCGTATAAAACTAATCGTACGGTTTTTGGCGGTTTTTTAGATTGGCAGTTTTTGGCGGTTTATTGCAGTTTTTGGCGGTTTTGGCAATTTTTTGGTTTAACCATTTTTTTATTAGAAAATCGAAACCGACCGCCATGTAAAAAAAAACTGAAACTAAAACCGACCGCCAAATTTAGTGATGACGTGGAGCCAAAAATTCAGTTACGGTCTGGTCGGTTTGATGGCAGTTTCAGTTTATCGGTTTTTATGAACACCCCTAATTGAAACATTTATCTAATGCAACCACCGCGCAACCACACAGCAACCACCCTGCAACCATCGTCTGATTGTGTAAGTGGTATTTTGGTAATTAATATCATATAAAAGGTATAAATATTGTCCATACCTTATGGAAGTATTTTTGTAAATAAAGTGTCAATTTATATTTTCTATGTAATAATTCCTAAATTATTTTATAATATTTGTATTTATTATAATACATATATGTATATGGAATACTTCTTAATGGGTATTACCCATTGATGGTTACTAAACAAACTCAACTATAAATATTAATTTTAAACCATTAGATTTTGATCCAATGAGGAATAATAAAAGAAATTTTTTGATTTCTATGCTTATTTTAGCTACTTAATTAAAAAAAATATAAAAAAAAATCTCTTTTTACACTATTTCAAAAATATGTTTGGATACAAAATGTTTAAGTTAAACTCAACTTTTTTTAATTTTTTTTTTTTGTCGTAAAGCTTTTTTTCTTGATTTTTTTTTTCAGCCGATGGAACAACCACAGCCCATATAATGTCAAAATGAGAGATTTTTCTAATTTGATAGAAAAATGAAGCTTAAAAAGTCAAAATTTTCTAATATTACCCGTTCATAGTTAATACCCATTAAGAGTGCACCCATTTTTCTATTATATTATATGTCATATTTTAAATAGTACTATATGTTTACATTTTTTAATGTAGACTTGAAAATTATATATGTATTTTATATACAATTAATAATATAAATCAAAATTTAATATAGTATTCTATAAAAATATAATATACACTACAATTTGATAAAATATAAGATATATTTATCATATATTCTAATGTGGTGTACCAAATGAAGACTTAAAAAATTATAAATTATTATTCTAAGATCACAATATAAATTCTATAAATTATTATATAGAAAATAATCTAATATATTGTACTAAATGAACACTTAAAAAATTGTATAAATTACTATTCTAAGACCATAATATTATTTCTTAAAGAGTAAATACCATTATGGACCCTGTGTTCTGTAAAAGTTATAAATTGGACCCTCTGTTTTGTTAAATGATAAAATAGACCTTGTAATTTCTAAAATTGTAAAAATAGGACCCTGAACTAATTTTTTTGTCAAAATAAAACTTAATAATAATCTGATCTAGAAATGTTGTTTTAGCCAAGAACAGTCGCAATTTTTTTATATGAGTCCTCTCTTTTTCAATTCCTAATCTTACCCCTTTTACGTAGTCTTTTTCTTGTTTATATAGTACGTTCTATGATTGCATGGATGGCCTATTTTTTTTAATCTAATCTCTTCCTGACGTGTGTCTTTTCTCTCTACTCTCTCTACTTTGCCACACGTCTAGTTATTAGATAATCGCTGCTATTCTTCATCTTCTCCGAGTCCGGTGGTGTTGCGTCTTGTTCTTGGAGTGTTTATCTTACCTTTTTAGTCAGCGGCCTTTTTCCGACGGAGCTCTTTTTCCTACCTGAGGTAAATGAAAGATCGCAATGCCGATCTTTATTTTGGTGCCTCTTTCCGACGAAAGCATTTGTTTAACACTCTGAACTGCTCGCGCTCTATATTGCCCTATACTTTTTAGGAAGTGAGTCTTCCGTCGGCGAGTTAGACGGAAGACTCTCTTTGGGTCTCTCTTTCTTTAATCTATCCGTCGTCTAGGTCTTCCTTTGTCGGTCTGAGACAGTAAGCTCTAATCCCTCATCTTTCTTCATCCTAATTTCTGTTGGCATTGGTATTTTTTCCTGATCATCACAAATCGGGAGATGGTCCCTACTGGGCCGTACAAAGTTGGGCCTTTCCTGTTTTTGTTAATTTATTTGGGTTTTAGGTTTCCGGGTATCGACTTTATTTGGGCCTTTGTACTTTTATTTTATTTCATTGGGTTTTGGGTTTTGGGTTTCTGTTCATAATTTTCCCCCCAAATACTATTCTCCCTAGTTCCATTTATGCTTATGCATAATTTGGAACTGTTAAGGATTATTATTCTTTGTACGTGTATTTATATATATATGTGTATTTATTTATTATTATCTATCATATCTATGACGATTTTGTAAGTTTTTATGTCAGTTTTCTTTTGTCTTCTTTTAATTCAAATTCACAATTTTATAAGAAATGGTGGTTTTTGTGATGTGATCATGGTGTATTAGGAACCGTTCCTTCTTATAAATGTCCCTCTAATCCTCTAACTTCCTTCTATGTTTTGGCCGCGCACTCTTGGATATAAGATCTCCAATTTTGAAAATCTAATATGTGATCCCTCTCTGCTGCTCGTTTCAACTTTCTTGTGGTGAATCTCATTGCTCCCAGGTATATATATATATATTTCTTTCTGTTTCTTAATTTAATTATTTTTCCTATTTTTGATAATTACCCTCCTTTATTTTATCTTTCTGTGTCTCTCTTCTTTCCCCCTTCTTTTTCCTTCTTCTTCTTCATTTTTTTTTTGAACAAGGAAGACTCTTAATTTCTAGGAGAGGTCATTATAACATTTAGGGTTTATTGGTAATGGGGCTTAGCACTTGATTCTTGATTCAACCCCCTCCCTTCTGGGTTTTATTGCCTTTTTCGCCGTTGTTCTTGTTCCGGCATTACCCTAATCGTGGTTGTTCCAGGGCTGTGGCTCCATCTTTTTCTCATCATTTCTGAGTGAAAGGGTGGCCACTTCCCTTTAACTGGGTTCTTTTTCAATCATTTAGATAAATTTCAAATCCCAAGCTTTTATTTTGTTTATTTTATAATGGCAAATGTGGATCATCCAAACGTTTCCTCTCCAGTTTCCGATTCTCTTTCCTCGAGTATCACTCCCGGGTTCGTTGAGTCTTTGTTAGTCTCTGACACCCCTTCCATGGAGGACGAGAATGTCGATGTTCCTGCGGACCCGGAAGTTGAGTGTCTTGGTAGTGTTTCAATCGTTCCCCGTTCTCGCTCCGGGGATGGTGTAGGTATCAGTGGTCAAGTTGTCCCCTCCGAAGGGGTTACTTTGGCAATTCCTCCTCTGAAGAAGACTAAGCGAAAACAACCTACTTTGGAGAGTTCTTATCTGGAGCTCAAATCGAGTTTTCTGTCAGTTTTAACTCAATCGGAACTTGATTCCTTAGTATCTTCCTGCGGCTTTCTGTCGGGAGGAGAAGTTAGACTCCCTAAGTTGCACGAGAGGGCCGATTCCCCCAAATCGAGTGGCTATGTTTACATTCCTATTGGTTTGAGTCAAAAATTAAGCTGAGGCTGCTCATTCCTAAGTTAACTAAGGAATTACTTTTTCATTACTCCATTGCTCCTGCTCAATTATTTCCTAACGTGTGGCCTATCCTTTTAGGTTTGATAGTTTTGGGAGATAAGGCGGGAGTTCGGTGGGAGGTATCGGACGTCGTTCATTTTTACTCATTGATGGAGAGTGAGCAAGGGCGTTACCATCTTCGGCCTTGAAAGAATTGGGCCCTTATTACGAACTTAGGGACCTCTCATACGGGTTGGAATGATAAGTTCTTTTTTGCTAAAGGCCCTATTGAGTTTGTTTTCGACGACCCCAATGCCCCTTTCATCAATCGGAGTTGGGAAGCTCCTGGTATTTTCGTCGCTCCCTTTGTTAGGATGTCCTCCCCCCTCCTTTTTTTGTTGTTGTCTTTTGTTTGTTTGTTTTTTCTTTGTTTCGGTTGCTTTGTCTTTATTTATATTAAGTAATTTGTAGCTTGTTTTGACGATGATGTTTATATGCAGCTTCCGCCGACAACGTGGACCGTTATCAGAGATATCTTTACTGAGAAAGTTTGTAAGGTCACATCCTTGGACCCAAAGTTTCGGTCGATTAAGTTCCTTCTCTCTAACGATGCTTTAATCGAGTCCTCCGTTGGGCCTATCGAACTCGGGATCTCCCTAGGTATCCACACTCCTTATCATTCTTATTTTATTTGGCCTGATTTCATAAAATGCGCTTTGAAGCACTTAAAACAAACACCCGAACCAGTTTTGATAGACTTTTCTGAGGATCATTCCCACCTTGCAGAGACCTACCCTCGTCATCTGCCTAAAATGAGGTTGTGTGAGATGACTATCGAAGAAATCGAGGCTCAAACCGCTGCCCGGCGGAAGAGACTCATGGCGATGTCTCCTAAACATAAAGGCAAAGGGAAGAAGAGCAAAACAACAGGGCTTGAGGTAGCCAATCAGTCGGACCTTAGAATGTCATCTCAGCACGACTCGCCCACTAACGACGCCATCGGGACACTACTTAATGTCCCCCCAGAGATCACGTCGGACGTTGGTGATGCTAGAGGGGCTTTTGGGGGTTTGGTGCCGATGGAAATCCCAAATCCTGAGAAAGTTTCCCATCTTGAGAACCTTTCTGCAATCGATTTGGGCCAAAGCCTGGGTTCTTTGTCGTCTTCTCCGGCTCAAACTTCTTCTCTTCCCTTAGGGGCTCCATCGTCCTCTTAGCTTGCTCTTTCTCCTTTTATGGTTCGTCCTTCAGCCTTCCCTACCAGACGATATTCCCCACCCTTAGCTATCCATCCCTTCAAGGGCCAAGCCGAGTGGGATGAAATTTCTGCCTTCCGAATTCAGAAAGATGTCCCTTTCGAGGAGTCGGCTGAAAACTATTTCAAGTCTCTGTTAGAAGTCGGCTGAAAACATTTCCAAGGGACGGGATTCAATTTTGATGGATACTGCTATTTCGGGAATTAAGGTAGTTTATCCAAGTTTATTTACTTTTTGACTTATTTCTTTAGAGTATTTTATCTGTTCAGTCCTAACTGCTGGGTGTATTTTATCAGACGACCTTGAGGTGTGCCCATGCTATGAAGTTCGCCCTACAGACGGATAGAGAAAAGGAGAGTCTGGTAAAGGGTTACTCCCGTTATAAGAAGAATTACGAGATAGTCAATGTTGCAATGAAGGATGCTCTTTCTAAGGTCTAGAGGTTTATAATAGGCTTTTGAAGAGTAAAGTCGACAGCCTTGAATTAGAGAAAAAGAGTTTGGATCTTACTCGCTCACTTTTAGAGTCCGAGAAGCAGGGTTTGAGTGATAAGGTCGTTTTCCTCAAGGCCAATCTGTCTGGGATGAATTTGGAAAAGGATGTCCTGACTCAAGAGCGCAACACTCTCCTTTATGCAACCGAAACGGCGAAGTCTGAGATTTCCTCTCTAAATGATAAGTTGTCTGAAGCTGAGAAGGCGACGGATCAGGCAAAGAAGGCTTTGGTGGATGAGAAAAGTTCATTATCAAGGGAGATCAAAGTTCTAACCAAACAGGTCAAGAAAGCATTCCTTAGTGGAAGTTACCAATCCGCTTTTAAACTCTACTTCGAGTTTAAAGAGGGTAAGTCTACCTCGTGGGATTTGGACGGGTTTTTCAAGAGGTATGCCGAGTTTAAGAGAGACGAGGATCTTGTGGATACTTCTTCGGACTCGGACGAGGCTAGCGAAGATGATGACGCCGACGGTGCTTGAGAGCTGCTTTTGTGAGGAGAACGCTCATACCCCTTTTTATTATTATGTATTGTTATTATATATATTTTTGTAGTTTTAAGAAATAAGGAGTAAACCATTTAAGATAATCGTATTTCATTTTATAATTTGTAAGGATCTTTATTTAGGCTGATGCCTTAATTTATTTTGCTTGTGTCTTTATTATTGTTATTTTTATATGCATGATCTTTTCTTAAGGTATCTTGACACCTGGGGATGTCTATTTATTGACATTTAATGTCTTGGTGACCGGTGGCTTCACCTTTCCACCTTCCTTTTCACAAGTTTATTTAAACACGCATTTCCCTTCACTGATCTCATTACAACTTAAGTTTTTTTCATCCTTTTTCTTCTTCTCCTCTCTCTATTTTTCCTCTGTCTTTTTTTAAAGAAAGAAATCCTTCCTTTTTCTTTTCTTTCCTTTGCAAAAATTTCGAACTCTCCAAGTTCTCCCCTTCCTCAATCTTCAAGTGGGGATGAATTCCATTTTGACGTCAGGGATCGATCCCCTACTTGCCCTGAGACTTTTTCATATCGCTATCGGCCTATTGGTGAGGCCATTGTTGGAAGGATGATGCGGGCTTATCGCGCTAGTCGTAATGGTGCGTCTTCGTCCTCTGGCGAGGAGTGGCTTCAAAATTTTTTTGAGAACAAAGGGCGAAATGTCTCATCTATGAGTTTCATGCTCTTCGATTGCATGTTGAGCGTCGTCGCGACCTTCATCGGATGTGAGCAAGGAATCGTCATGCCTGGGATGCGGATTTGGAACGTGAACGCCAAGCAAATGAAAGGTGGAAGGAAGAATGCCTTAGGGATGGGGTTCCCTTCTATCACCCTGGATTTCCTATAGGTTGTCGCCGGTGTATGAAAAGGGTAGTGAGGGGTTCCATTGTAATCCCTGGTTCTTTATGTATTATGTGTTGGCCTCACCCTAACCGCGAGTATTTCTAAGTTCTAAGTTTTTTTTGTAAAAGCTTTTTATCCTCAGTGTCTTTAGGCGCAGTTCTCTTTTTGATATTGCATGCACCTATTTTAATTTTAAATCTTGTGTGGTACTACGTATTCTGCTGTATTTTGTAAACGTTATTGCTTTCTTTATAAATGGAACTTTTGGCCTTCTTCTTTTGGTAAATGTCCTTTCATTCTTAGCATTATTATTGTTATTATTTCTACACATTTTTAATTTATTTCACTATCTTTTATTAAAAAACGGAAGAGACACCTTGAAAATTGGAAGGACATATATACTCCTAGAAGTGCTTTTCGTGATTTAGGTATGCTTAGTTAGCTGACACGTGTCTTGGTTTTGGTCTTTTAGTGGGCTTTTCGTGTTCAACCTCGTGGCATCTTTTCTTAATGCATGTTGGCTTCTTACTTTTGTCTATAAATATGTTTTAAACCTCGGCACTTCTTCTAAAGAATTTCTTCAAAAGCTTCCTTTAGATTTTTCATTTAGGTACTTGTTTTCCAAGGTTCCTTTTCTCCTAAAACATGGCTTTCCTACTGAAAGACCAGGTACCTCACCCAAAGGACCATCCTTCTTTTTCCAATATATTCTCAGATTTGCAACCTTTGGACCCTGCATTCTTATCTTTAAACCCTTATTTGAGTTTTTGCGATTTCGAACCAATCCCCATTCCCCAAATGCCCTTTTCAAAGGTCTGTAGTTGTCCCTGTTTTGAGCATGCCTCATTTGGCCTGGGAACTTACGCTTCTTCTCGCATTGAACCCGCACCACCTTTAGCATTGTGTCCCTTCGTAGTTTTTCATCCTTTTTTGACCCCTATAGAAGAGATAAAAGAAGCTCTTGAAGCATCAGAGGGAAGTTCGACTCAGATGATAACAGCCTACTACCCAGAACTCGGAGTTGCTGCTCAGTCTGAGGATGTTGAAAAGGTTAATGACTTAGCCTATGATTCTTCATCGGTATTTTGCATCTCTGCTTCTTCCTTCCCTCAAGAGTCGCCTCGGGTGGTTTCTGAGATCATTCAACCTCCTACTTCTTTCAACCGTCGGGGATGGATCGCCATGCGTAAGGCCTTTCAACAACGAGAACGTTTTTTTTATGTGAATGGCTTTTGAGGAGGTGCTGCTTCAAAGAAATTCATTTTTTGTTACTTTTACTTATATGTGTTTTTTTTTTTTTTTTGTATTTGTAATGGCGTTTTGGTATGGGTACATATTGCATGGAAATTTTGTATACGCATAGTGTTTATCCTGCCACTACTCCCCCAGTTTTTGAAAATAGTTTATACTGTGTTCAAAAACTTTGAATATAGTGTTAGGGGAGGGTGTTATGTAACTCAACCTTTATTTTGTTAATGGACTTTTACGCTTTCATTCTTATTTCTCCATTTTATTTGGTAATATTGTGTAATTTTTAGGTGCTTGCGAATTTACTCTTTTTCATGTACACACATTTTTTGCATCGTCTAACTCCGTGGAGGCGACTCGTTTTCTGGTCACACTTTCATTATCTGTCTTTTACTTCATACTGTCTTATTTTCGTGAATGCGGCTCGTTCGGTTTCTTACCTTTTGGCTTTCGTGAAAGGTCTTATAATATGCTCAATTCTGATTAATCCTTTCCTTCCATTATTCATATCCCTTCTTACACAGAGTAACATATAGTTCTAGTTATATTTATTATACAAAAAACTTCTTAAGATCCCTTGCGTTCCAGCTCCTCGTCATCTCGGTTCCATCCATAGCAGCCAATTTATATGCTCCTTTGCCCGTCGACCCTATCACGCGGTATGGGCCTTCCCAATTGATGGATATCTGCCAACGCCTGTCACTTAATTACAGTCCGAGGGAGGTATTGCATATCAAATTCACTTAGTTCCACCCCCCATTTCATCAGCCTCCCGAATATCTTAGGTTTATGCAGTACCCGTTTCAATGGGAACGACGTCATTACTGCAATCATGTGACACTGAAAGTATGGTTGGAGTTTTCTCGCTGAGATAATTAGGGCCTAGGCCAATTTTTTGATTACTAGATACCTGCTTTTCTCTCCCGAGAAGCTCTTACTGGTGTGTATATTGGTCGTTACGCCTTTCCTTGCTCTCGTACCAGCACTGAGTTGGCCGCATATCGAGATAGGGAGAGGTAAAGAAGCAAGGTTTTCCCTGGCTCTTGTTTTGACAGGATGGGGGGAGTTGTCAAATACATCTTTAGTGCTTCCAGAGCAAGTTGGCACTTTTCGTCCCAATTAAACTTGCAGTTCCCTCTAAGTAGGTCATAGAATGGCAGGCTTTTATCATAGAGTTTCGAAATAAAGCGGCTTAGTGCAGCTATTTTTCCAGTCAGTTTCTGTATGTCCTTCACAGTTCGGGGTTGCCCTATTGCCTGAAAAGCTTCTATTTGATCTGGATTCACTTCCACTCCCCGACGTGTTACCAAGTGGCCTAAGAACTTTCCTGAACTAACGGCGAAAGCGCATTTAGCTGGATTGAGCCTCATTGAATGGACAAGGAGGATTTGGAAGCATTCCCGGAGGTGATGGACGTGGTCGGATCCGTCTTTAGATTTTACTAGCATGTCGTCGATATAAGCTTCCATGGTTAGCCCCAATTGCTGAGAGAACATTTTATTCACCATTCGCTGGTAATTTGCTCTGGCGTTCTTGAGTTTGAAGGGCATTACCTTATAACAGTACGTTCCTCTCTCAGTGATGAAAGATGTCTTTTCCCTGTCGGGGGGTGCATCATTATTTGGTTATAGCCCGAGAAGGCATCCATGAAACTCATCAACTCATGCCCTGCAGTAGCGTCGATTATCATATCGATGTGAGGTAAAGGGAAACTGTCCTTTGGCAGGCTTTATTTAAGTCAGTGAAGTCTATGCATACTCTCCACTTCTTATTCTTTTTTGGTACTACCACCGGGTTAGCGAGCCATGTAGGATATTGTACTTCCTCAATGGTATCATTTTCTAGCATTTTTGTAACTTCATCGTTTACAGCTTTGTTTCGGTCTGCTCCCATCTTCCTCCTTTTCTACTTGACCGGGATGTAATTTGGGTTCACGTTTAGTTTGTGGATATTATAGTTGGGTCTATTCTGGGCATATCCTAGAGTTCCCATGTGAAAACCGGAAAATATTCTTTTAACAAGCTTACAACCTGGTCCTTCCAGTTCCCCGTAAGTCCCATGCCGATGTAGGTAGTCTTGGTTGGATCTATCAGGTGGATAGGTATCTCCTGTAACTCCTCGACTGCGGGTTGTTGCTTTTGGGTTGGGGTCGAGGAGTTAATTAATTGCTATATGTTGGAAAATTAGCTTTCTTAATTATTATTATACAGTATAGTTGTATAATAATAATTCTATTTTTATTGTACCATATTTTTAGGGAATTAGTTTAGGGATTCATTGTATCTTTATTATTTGATATGTTTCTCTTTATAGGATTATTGTACATGTTATATATACTGCTTTATATCAGAAATAAAATAACACAGAAAAAACATTTTTTCCCTAAATTTGTCGACTTGGCATCAGTGCCAAAAAAAGAAAAAAAAATCGTACTCTACCCTAATCGCACCCCTAACCTTAATCACCTCTGTCCTTTTTGCACCATGTCAGATTTTGAGTCAGGTATAACCAAAAACAACCCCATCCAAACCAATTCCACTGTTCTTTCTACCAAATCTACAAAGTCTCACTCTTTCCAGATCACTACTATTCGCTTGAATGCAGAACACTTTCTGAGATGCTATCAATCGGTGAAGATGTATATGAAAGGTCGAGGAAAAATGGGATATTTGACTGGTGAAAAGAAGGCTCCTGCAGAAACTGATTCAACCTATGAAATTTGGGATGCTGAAAATTCTATGGTGATGGCATGGCTTGTTAACTCTATGGAAGAAGAGATTAGCTCCAATTATATGTGCTATCCCACAGCAAAGGAGCTATGGGACAACATTATTGAAATGTATTCTGATCTTGAAAATCAATCTCATATTTTTGGGTTAAATATCAGACTTGGAGAGATAAAGCAAGGGGAGGACAGCGTGACAAAGTACTTTAATTCTTTGAAAAGAATCTAGCAAGACTTAGATCTTTTCGATACTTCTGAGTGGAAATCTGCAGAAGATGGCAAACAACCCAAATCTAGAAGTTCCTGGCTGGTCTCAATGTTAAGTTTGATTAGGTGATGGGGAGGATTATTGGAAGACAGCCCCTACCTCCAATTGGTGAAGTATTTGCTGAAGTGGGACGAGAGGAGAGTCGAAGGAGTGTTATGTTGGGAAAGAAGACACCTGCATCTATTGTTGAGAGTTCAGCGCTAGCCACCATGGGCGCTGGATATAACAAGAACACCTCATACATGCAGAAAACTGATGAGAAGCCACGCGTTTGGTGTGATTTCTGTAGTAAACCTCGTCATACTCGAGAGACCTATTGGAGAATCCATGGCAAACCAGCAAACTGGAAAAGCAAGGCAGAGAGAGAAAAGGTAGGTCGAACCCCTTCTGTACATGAATCTGAGTCCAACCCCTTCACTAAGGAGCAGATGAATCACCTTCATGCATTGCTGAACACTACTTCGTCCTCATCCGGTATTCCTACTGCCTCTATTGCATATGCAGGTAACAAAGTATTAGAAATAAATGCTCTAAGTTGTTATCAAAAATCATCCACTCCATGGATAATAGATTCTGGAGCTTTAGATCATATGACAAATTCTTCTAAATTTTTTGAATCATATATACCTTGTTTAGGAGATCAAAAAGTTAAAATAGCTGATGGTAATTTCTCATCCATTACAGGAAAAGGTTTAATTAAGATTTCTAAGGGGATAGATCTTAAATCTGTCCTCCATGTTCCTAAACGTACTTACAATCTCTTATCTATCAGCAAATTATCTAAAGATTCTAATTGTTGTGTGATTTTCTATGAATCTTATTGTGTTTTTCAGGACCAGAAATTGGGGAAGACGATTGGCAATGCTAGGATAATTAATGGACTCTTATTATTTTGAAGATAAGGCTTCTGAAAATAAAATTGCTCAAGGATTTAGTAGCATTAGTTCTCTTTCTATTTATGATCAAATAATAGTTTGGCATTATTAGATTAGGCCATCCTAGTTTTTCTTATTTAAAACATTTGTTTCCAGCACTATTTAAACGGTTAAATCCTTTGTCTTTTCAATGTGAAAGTTGTTTATTGGCCAAAAGCCAACGTAAACCTTACATTAAATCTTTTTATCATCCTTCAAAATCGTTTTATCTGTTTCATAGTGATGTTTGGGGACCTTCTAAGGTTACCACTAATTCTGGAAAAAAATGGTTTGTTACTTTTATAGATGACCACACTCGTCTTTGTTGGGTTTATTTAATGAGGGAAAAGTCTGAGGTTGAACAAATTTTTACCGATTTTTACAAAATGATTGAAAATCAGTTTCAAACAAAAATCAGTATTTTAAGAACTAATAATGGAACAGAATACTTTAATCACATCTTGGGAAATTTTTTAAAAGAAAAAGGTATTTTGCATCAATATACATGTCCTGATACTCCCGAACAAAATGGAATAGCAGAAAGAAAGAATAAACACTTGTTAGAAGTAGCTCGTTCCATGATGTTTTATATGAATGTTCCAAAATATTTATGGGGGGACGTTGTTCTTACTGCATCTTATTTGATAAATAGAATGCCTACTAAAGTTTTACATTACACTACTCCTTTGAAATGTTTCAAAAAATTATTTCCTACTTCTAGAATTAATTCAGATTTACCATTGAAGATTTTTGGGAGTACTATTTTTGTTCATCTTCCAAAAAGGTCTAGATCTAAGTTAGATCCTAGAGCTGAAAAATGTATTTTCTTAGGCTATCCTCCAAATAAAAAAGGATATAAATGTTTTAATCCTATCTCTAAACGCATCTATATTACTATGGATGTTTCTTTTGCTGAAAATAGTCCTTATTTCTCAAAGAATTTTGTTCAGGGGGAGAATTCAGTGGTACAAAATTTTTGGGAACTTGTTGAACCTTTACCTAAGACTATTCTTGATGTTTCTCAACTTACATCTATTGAATCCGAATCTGATCTTGGTTTGTCAAAAACAGAAATGCTACGATTGATTAAAAATCGTAATGTTCTTGAGCCTGTGGTTTATTCAAGGAAGAACATCGGCGAAAGAAGTAGAGACCATCCAATTATCCCTGCACAAGACCAAATGGAAGCCCCGAACAATGGTTCTTCAAGTACCCTAGGTAATTCTTCTTCTATTCCTAGTTCTTCTTTGTCTTCAAGTAAGTAATATTTGTCTTCACAATCTGTTTCAAGCCCTATATCTGAAACTCTAGATCTTCCTATTGCTCTTAGAAAAGGAACTCGTGCTTGTACAAAGCATCCAATTGCCAAATACATCTCGTAAAATCACCTATCTGATAACTATAGAGCATTTATTACTAATATTTTTGAACTTGTTGTGCCTAAAAGTATACAGGAGGCACTAGATGAACCGAGATGGAAGTTGGCAGTGGATGATGAGATGGATGCTTTGATAAAGAATGGGACTTGGGAGATTGTAATGTTACCGAGGGACAAGAAGATTGTAGGGTGTAAATGGGTGTTCACAGTAAAATTTAAAGCTAATGGAAGTATTGAGAGTTTTAAAGCGGGGCTTGTGGCCAAAGGCTTTGCTCAAAACTATGGAATAGATTATCAAGAGACTTTTGCACCTGTTGCAAAAATTAATTCTATACGGATTCTACTATCTTTAACAGTTAACTATAATTGGCCATTGAACCAGTTAGACGTGAAGAATGCTTTTCTTAATGGAGACCTTGAAGAGGAAGTGTATATGAGCGTCCCACCAAGTTTCAAAAAAAACTTTGGAGTTGGAAAAGTGTGTAAATTGAAGAAATCCTTGTATGATCTTAAACAGTCCCCTAGAGCTTGGTTTGAACGCTTTGGTAAGGTTTTGAAGATGTTTGGTTACACTCAAAGTCAAGCGGATCACACTATGTTCTACAAACATTCAAAGGAAGGAAAGGTGGCTATTTTAATTGTGTATGTAGATGATATTGTGATAACTGGGGATGACATTTATGAACAAGAGAGATTAAAAAGAAGACTTGGTGAGGAATTCGAAATTAAAGACTTGGGTCCATTGAAGTACTTCCTTGGAATGGAATTTGCAAGGTCCAAAGAAGGTATTTTTGTAAGTCATCGTAAGTATGTGCTTGATTTACTTAATGAGAGAGGTATAATGGGTTGTAAACGTGCTGAAACACCTAGTAAACCTAATGTTAAACTACAAGTTGTTGAAGACTTGAAAAGTGTGAAGGACAGAGAGCTTTATCAAAGATTAGTTGGGAGACTGATTTATTTGTCACATACACGACCTGACATAGCTTTCTCTGTGAGTATGGTAAGTTAGTTCATGCATTCACCTGGTTCAAGGCATTTCGATGCAATCTATAGGATTCTAAGGTATCTAAAGGGAACACCGAGTAAATGCCTCTTGTTTAGACCTCAAGGGCATCTAGAGATTGAAGCCTACACTGATGCAGATTGGGCTGGAAGCACTGTAGATAGAAGATCTACATCAGGCTACTATTCATATGTTAGAGGTAATTTGGTCACTTGGCGAAGCAAGAAACAAAGTGTGGTGGCTAGAAGCAGCGCTGAAGCTGAATTTAGAGTTGTCGCTCATGGAATTTGTGAAATTATTTCGATAAAAAGGCTGCTTGAAGAGCTGAAGTCATCACAATCATCTTCTATGAAGTTATATTGTGACAACAAGGCAACAATTGCAATTGCTCATAATCCTGTACTTCATGATCGCACAAAGCATGTTGAAGTAGATAAGCATTTTATTAAGGAGAAAATTGAGAGCCGTCAAGTGTGTATGCCTTATGTTTCTAGTGAAGATCAAGTGGTAGATATTTTCACAAAAGGGTTATGTAAAAAACAATTTGATTTTCTGACTAGCAAGCTGGCTATGGAGAACATTTTTAGTCTAGCTTGAGGGGGAGTATTGGAAAATTAGCTTTCTTAATTATTATTATACAGTATAGCTATATAATAATAATTCTGTTTTTATTGTACCATATTTTTGGGGAATTAGTTTAGGGATTCATTGTATCTTTATTATTTGACTAGGAAAATGTTACGTGCCGAGCCACGTAAATGTTAGTTTTATTTAAGGTTTAGATTTTTTTTTAGATTTTAGTTACTAAAGTGGTATGATTATTCGAGCGATTTTTTTATAAAAATAAATTGTGTATATCAAAGTATTTAGTAAATAAAATATAATTGTGTCTGTAAATTTATGATATGTACATTGTTATTAACAATAAAAAGTATGTTAATCTCAATATTTATATACTCATATAGTAGTTATCCATAATGTGAAGAAATAAATTATAATAAGGCATAACAACATACGACTGTAACATTTCTTATTTGTTTCTAAAATATTTAAAAGAACAATATATGTATTTTGTAAAATTTAAAAGAAACATTATGTAGCAAAAAAAAAATGTGTCATCTTAAAATAAGAAAAAAATAAAGAAGGCCAATTCTTCAAGACCTACTTAACAATCATCATTAAAAAGAAAAAAGAAACTAATAACCAAATAGACTTGGTCTAAATCTTCACAAATAAACAGATAAACATTTGTTTTAGAAAAGTATTGGTTTAAAATTTCTTTTAGTTTCAGAACAACACCATGTCTGTTCTAGAAGCAAATAACCTTATCAACCTCACCACATTAAATGGCCTTACAACACAGTTGTGGTATGAAGGGACACTATCTTCAAGTTTTTTCCCATTGAAAATGTCAATTCCCACAAAGTGACACTTTGCAAGCCAAATTTGAAAGAGAACGATATGCAATGTGTCAATGTTTAAAAATATTAGACAAAGAACTGTTATGTAATCTAGAAATAGTTCACAATAAATGTGAATTCCATCATGAATACTGTGAAACAGTTTAAAATAGGAAGCATAATTCAGCAACAATCGAATGAGCCTTTGTATTGCAACTCCATTGCAACTGCAGTAGAATGACAGTTTAAAAATTTGTGATCAAATGCTGAAATTAATTAAGTCAACAGAATGATATTATATTTCATATTGAGTAAAATATGAAAAATGTAACTACCTTTTTTTATATGACCAGTGGCAACTGTGATGTAGAACATATCTTTATTTGATTTGTCTTTTAACAAAGTGCTCTGCCACACTTTCATAATATCATGCAATGTTTTTCCCTACATATTTTCAAGATGCACCATTTGACAAACTCATATTTGAACAATTTACGCAAACATTTCAAATTTTATCACGATATCCCCTTGAGTTTATGATTATAGCATAAATGTCGCAGCCTTAGTCATCACAACGGGACTCACATGGGAGCACTTCAGTGTGAGTTGCCCAAATCCATTACTCACACATATCTTTAGAGCTGAGCTAATCCTCTTACAACTCAACATTTACTGAACTATTCAGTCAGCCCCTTCTAAACACTACATAGATGGGAGAAATTTAAAAGTCTAAATCAAGTGACTTATCAAATTGACTTGAAATTCTTGATTAATTTTTCTCAAGATACATTCACATTGTTGAAAGAGTTGAAAACCCTTCAATGCATATCTACATTTGTGAGTTGTGACTGTTCCCATTTTATTTTTCCTTATCCTTCTCAATTTAACGAGATAGGCCAAGTAAAATCACATTTTGGGTTGGAACACAAATGAGCATGGAATGACCACTTGGGAGTAAAGTTATGCTACAAACCTGGTCTGTTGACGCTTCTTTTTAGCCTCATCTGTATTTCTTTTCTCTTCGAGCTTTTCGTAGTACTCGAAATAGAAAAATCACCAATTAAAATGTACCCATAATTGTAAAAAACTATTATCATATGGAGTAACTATGTGAACAAAAGGAACTTACGGACTATAATCTTGTCTCTTTTCGTTTTGTTACTCTTTCATCACTTTTGAATTTGAAAGGAGATGTTATGATAGAAGATTGTGATTTGCTTCCTCTCCCACCAGAAGATTTTGAGTTGGTGCGACATAAATATTTTTCTCAAACTAACAGAAAGGACACATCCTATTATTATACAAATTACATCATTCATATCAGATCCAAATCACATTCAAATCTAGAAACCTAAAAAAGAAATGATTCAACGCAAAATAAGATGTGAAACTGAAAAGGTTTAAAGAAAATCACAATCTCACAATACCGAAAACATAAACCATTCAATATAAACGTAAAACGAAACGTACCTGAAAAATCAAGCAACTTACTGGGCAAAGTGCAGGCTCCAACACTCATGTCTCTTCCGTCGTCATCTTCGACAGCCGACACTCATCTTTCTCTCTTCTCCACGACGTTGTTTGGAATGTTACCTACACTCATCCCAACACTTCCCAATACGAAAAGTCTTAGACTTGGTCCTCCCACACCGACGTTTCGGCCTGTGACTTTCGGAAAGTCACCTGATTTGACGCTTCGAATCTCCTAAACGCTAACGGGTCATGGATTGTAGTCACCGGGGACTCACAGTCACGATTCTTTGCTCTATCACTTCTGGGTTTGGCAATGAAACCCCAAGCTGTTGAGTCAGTGAAAAACGATCTCTTCAGGAGGCACAATGATTATCGGACTGTGGTTGATGAGATTGGGATGAGATTGGATTTCGTATGGGCTCCGTACGATTCCAATTTGACAAATTTGATTACAACATTCAAGCAAAATAGAAACTCTCCCAATGTTTTGATCATGGGTTCAGGGCTATGGCATATGCTTAGGGTTACGAATGAATCGGATTGCAGGGTTTCATTGCAGAGGGTCAATCGTTAGAAACTCAATTTTTATTTTTGAGAATGTTAACGGAGTTAATCTTCCGTTTAATTTTTCTTAGAAAAAAAAAGAAAAATGTTACAAAAATCGTTAAACCAACAATTGCCGTTAGATAGGCACTTTTAAGATATAAAGATATGTTTCTCTTTATAGGATTATTGTACATGTTATATATACTGCTTTATATCAGAAATAAAATAACACAGAAAAAACATTTCTTTCCCTAAATCTGTCGACTATATAATTTGTTTTTGCTTCTCAAGGATGAGGTGTAGCATTCGCGGGCCCCCAACTGATCTCCTCGTATTTCTCTAACTTTTCCTTTGCATGGAAACTTGATCACCTAATGGTAAGACGAAGCGACTGCCTTCATTGCACGGATCCATGGTCGGCTGAGGATGGCATTATAGGCTGAGGGACAATCCACAATTAGGAATTTGGCCGACTTGTTTACTCCATTTGCGTAGACAGGTAGTTGAACAAAACTTCAGGCGACGGCGCTTTTCCCTGAGAATCCCACTAAGCTAACTTGTGTCTCTTGGGCCTTTAGGTCTTCAGTTTCCATTTCTTTTAAAACCCCAGCAAATAGGATATTGGCTGAGCTCCCGGTATCTACCAGCATTCACTTCATACGAACGTGGGCAACATCTAAGGTAATGATAAGGGCGTCATCATGTGGGTGTTCTAGCTCGGAAGCCTCCCCTTGATTGAATGATATTAGCACGTCAGGTCCTTCGTTATCATTACTGTCATTGCCTTGATGGAGTGGATCCAACGAAAGTGGGCCAATGAGGCTTGGACCGAATTCCCACTTAAGTTTGATCCTCCTGAGATCACGTTCACAATCTTCTTAATGTATGGGGGGAGGGATTGATTCTGACCCTTATCATGTCCTTGCTGAACATGCAGCGTTGAATCTACAGTCAGGCAGTCCTGGAAGAACCCTTCTCTAACTAGCCTGTTGATCTCAATCTTCAGTTGTCTACATTCATAGGTGGCATGACCATGCTCCCCATGAAAGGCACAGTACCGCCTTTTGTCCCTTTTTTCGGGGTCAATGGTCATCTTGGCGGGCCACCTTGTTTCCTTCATTCCCCTCAGTCGCCTCATTAACTCAGTTAGTGTAATGGTCATCCGAGGTAACTCCTCCTCGCTCCATTGACCACTTGGTTACCTTGCTTGTCCCATACTCGTCATCACGGCCCTTTGGTATTTCTGTCGTTAGCTTGCCGCCCCTCGTTTTTATTGTGTGGTCGTGAAACTGGCATTCAATCTTTTGTCTCGAATAGGAATGCATCCCCCAGCATTGATGTTTCCCGTGATACCTCCTTAGCATGTCGTTTTTCTTGTAATTCTAAAGCCACGTACCCTCATGCCATGGTCAGGGCCCTTGTCAGAGACAGACTTGGTTCTACTATTATTGCCTTTTTTAACTCCGAGCCATGCAGTAACCCTTGCATTAGTGCCTTTGTTGCCACTAAATCAGTGCACTTTGGGATACTGACGTATTCTTCGCTGAATCTGTTGATGAACTTTTCCAAAGGCTCGTCTGGTCCCTGATGTATTATCATTAAATTTATGTCTACCTTTACAGTCCTGACATTTATCACGAAGTTTTTCTGAAACCTTAAGATCAAATCTTGATATGAGTTTATTGTTCCTGATGTCAAATTGTGGAACCAGCGTAGAGCGGGACCCCTTAATCCCTCAGTGAAGTTCTTGCATTTAATTGCCTCAAGGTCCTCCAATAGGACTGACACGGTTAACATTTTTTGCTCAAACTGACATACATACTCTGAGGGGTCTCTCGTCCCGTTATATTCTGGTAACTTTGGAGCCACATAATGTTATGGAGCTTCTGCACGTAAAATATGATTTCAAAAGGTGAGAGGGTTGATCCTTCCGTTCGCGCCCACTCAATGTGTACTCCCATTTGACTATTTGCTTCCAAGTCCAGTAGTTTATTCCACATCATTTCCTGCAGCTTTTCTGTTTCTTTATTCACCATCGATGGATTTTCGGTAACCGCTGGTTTTGCAGTTCGCTACCAGGGTGTCGTGCGGAGTGCTTCTGCTTCTGTTATCTCTGCCACCTCATCCCTGGCCCTTCTCTGCTGGTCCTGCGAATGTACTGAAGCTTCTAGTATTGCTGGGTTTTCTTTTCCCCCGAGTCCTTCATGCATGCACCGGGTATGGTTGCAGGGTGATTATTGTTGTCGTTGTTTTCTTTCTCAACAGTTTCACCAAGTTGATGGTTGTTTGTCTCTTCCACATGTGAGGGGCGCTGGTATCCTTCAAGGACTACTTTCATCTGTCTGTTTTCATTTTCAAGCATTTGAATGCGTTCTTTCTAGAGGGCGATTTCTGCTTCTTGTGTTGCCATTTTGCCCTCTTGTTGCTTTAGTCTTTCCAAAATCTCTCGCCACGGTGGGAATTGGTGCAGTGTTTCACTGTTGACGTTTTTAGTGTTCATCTGGGTTTTGTTGGGTTTTATGCCCTAAATAAAACTCATTTCAATATAATCAGATTTACTTATTAATATAGATCAGAAATAACATTTAATGTTGCATGGTTCACATGATTTATTTCATGATTATATATACATAATGTATAAATTCATCTGAAACCCTTTTCACATACTTGATCCTGTTTATTGTGCCGTCAACACATTGGAAAGTAAACATGACTATGTGAATAAAGTTTCCTAGATTTATCAGACATAGGGTTTTACTGATATGATAATCTACAACAGAGTTTACTTGCATTTGGAGAAGTGCTATGTTCTTTCCAGAGCATTGGTTAAAGTAAAGCTCAGGTTGGATGCATGGAGTATGCATCGGAAGGGACCGATATTGAACTTTGACTTAGATTTATTAAACTTACCGTAATATCTATTCAAGTCAATATCGCCTAGTTGATCCTAGATCAAATGTTCTTAATCCTGTTATGATTAGGCTCAATCTCGAGAGGCTATTCGTGTTCTTTGATTTGTTAGTTAAGCCTACTTTTAGGTCAGGGTGATACGTACATTTTGGGAACACGGTAGTGCAATTGAGTGGGAGCGCTAGCATAAACATGGAATCTATAGCTTCTATCAAGCGAATATTAAGCAAAGGATGATCTCCTTCGAGCTTGACCAAACGAACATAAATGGTGGAGTACTCATTTCACATAAGCTGAAATATCATTTATACGGGGTCAAGTGTTTTAAGGAATAAATACATTGTAGGGTGTAACGGTAATTTAATCCCTTTACAGTGTAGATCATTCATATAGAGGATCATTGATCACATTAGGATTATAACAATGGATAACTAATGATGTGTCTATATGGTGGAACATATAGAGCATTCTATATACTGAGAGTGCAATTCTAAGTTCTATGCGTGGATTCAACGAAGAATTAATAAGTTAGTGAATTTTAGTGCTAAATTCTTGATCTACTTATTGGAAGCTCGGTTATATAGACCCATGGTCCCCCCACTAGTTGAGATAATATTGCTTGTAAGACTCATGTAATTGGTTTTGATTAATCAATTATAATTCTCAAATTAGACTATGTCTATTTGTGAATTTTTCACTAAGTAAGGGCGAAATTGTAAAGAAAGAGTTTATAGGGGCATATTTGTTAATTATGATACTTTGTATGGTTCAATTAATAAATATGATAAATGACAATATTATTTAATAATTATTTATAGTTATTAAATAGTTAGAATTGGCATTTAAATGATTGAATTAGGAAATTGGCATTTTTGAGAAAATCAGATACAAAAGGTGTTAAAATTGCAAAATTGCAAAAAGCAAGGCCCAATCCATTAGTGTATGGCCGGCCACCTTTGTAGCTATTTTAAGTTGATTTTTTCATTATTTTAATGCCATATAATTCAAATCTAACCCTAGTGGAATGCTATAAATAGATAGTGAAGGCTTCAGGAAAATTACACTTTTCTTCAGACTTTCTGAATCAGAAAAAACTGAGCCTTCTCTCTCCCTATCTTTAGCTGACCACTCTCTCTCTTCTTCTTCAATATATTTCAAAATCCTTAGTGATTAGAGTAGTGCCCACACACATCAAGCAATACCTCAATCATAGTGAGGAAGATCGTGAAGAAAGATCATCAGCAAAGGAGTTTCAGCATCAAAGATTCAGAGAAAGAGATCCAGGTTCAGATATTGATAATGCTCTGCTACAGAAAGGAATCAAGGGCTAGATATCTGAACGGAAGGAGTCATTATATTCCGCTGCACTCAATGTAAGGTTTCTTAAACTTTATATGTGTTTATTTCATCGTTTTAGAAAGTTCATATTTAGGATGTTAATAAACATACTTGTGAGTAGATCTAAGATCCTGGTAAAATAATTTCCAACAACTGGCCTCAGAGCCATGGTAATTGATTTACTTGCAAGAAATTTGGACTTTAAAACGATTGTTTGTATGTTCTTTGGATGGTATCATGTTGTATTGAGTGTTATTTGATGATTGATTGATGTTTGTAAAATTTTCGTGAAAAATAATTGCGATTTTATCTCTGGAATTATTTTTATTGGATAGTATGGAAAAAATTAAGCAAGTTAGCCTTTTACAGAACTTAATTTGGATTTTATTTGAATTAGTTATAATTTTTTGAAGATTTGAAAAAATCGGGGCTGTGCTGATATTTTCCTGCGATCGCAATTCTGTCCGTACAGTTTCGAATTTTTTCGTTTTTCTTCGATTTTTCATGCTTTTTCATGGAATTAACTTCTAATTTTTTGTATAGTTTTGTATTTATACTATCACTATTCCTAATTCAATTCTAATTATCATTTTGAATTAATTTAATATTTTTTAAATTTAATTCAAGATATTAGTGTAATTTGAATTGGAATAGAATTAGTATTTATCTTCTTGTTTAAAAATCTATCTTATTTTTAAATTTGATTATATCTTATTTTTTTAAAATTTAAGGTCAGATTTTATAAGATATTTTAAGATATCTTATCTTTTAAGATATTTTTAATTATCTTATCTTTTAAGATTTTTTTTTTAAATCTTTTTAGATATTTTGACCTTATTTAAATTTAAAATAAGATATTTATAATCATGTAATTTTAAATAGATGTAAGATATTTTGCTAACTTTTAAATTTTGTTATTTTATTTAATTAAATTAAATTTAAAAATCTGAAAAGATATTTCATTTATCTTTTCTATTTTTTATTTAATTTTTATTTATAAAATATCATTTAAAATTTAATAGTAGTTAGCAATTTTTTTTTGAAATGAAATTTAGGTTGGTTGAAACCTAATTTTTCAAAAATTGTAGGTTTAATTTTAAATTTAAATTTTTTAAATTTTCGAATTTTTTTATTTTTTTTTAATTTTCGAAAAATAAATATTTTATTTATTTAATTAATTATTTCGAAATTAAATATTTAATTTAAAATTAAATAAATCCTACATCCAACTATCCAACTAACCTTGTTGCAGGAGTATGTGTTTTAACTTGTGTGTAAGTTTTCAAAACCTATTATTACTTGATTGCAAATAGCCATGGTTACTTTTTGCCAGATCTAATGATCTGATGGCTCCCTTGGTCAAGATAATAATTTGTAACAGGTATAATTTACAATCTTCTTTCATCTGTGTATGACCTAGCAACATGATAGGACCCATCCAAAGTGTGCCTGTGTGAGCCTATGTGTTTAATTTGATTATAGATGCATATAGGTTGCTGTTGCTAAATAAAATGTCATAGTTTTTGATAGATTTTATTTAGGCCCATTTAGTTTTTGGGCTTAGTCAATTAATAACAGTTGTTCATTTTAAGGTTAAATTCCTCTCTTTTGGGCCTTGTGTGAGAGTTGGGAGCCATAGAAGTGGGTACGACATACTGAACCCAGCACCCCCTCACACAAACCACCCCAATTGTGAAGGCCCATTTGCCTGATTTGAATGACTGTACTAGGTTAACTACACTAGTTTAACCTAATTAAAATTGATTAGCAACATAATTAATTTCATTTATTTTGAAATTAATTTAAGAAAATTATAGTTTAAAGAATTTTTTATTCTAAGCTAAACTATATGTATTTTCTTGTATTTAATTAAATATAGAATTATAACCATCTAGATTCTTTCTGGAACTTAATTTAAATTTTTCATTAAATATTCCTATTTAAGTTGATATTTAGTTATCTTCAACTAACCAACTTAAATCTGAATATCTTTTGAATTCAAAATTTCAAAATTAAGTTGAGGAATTTTAGGCATTGGTTATTAAGATTCTTTAGATATTTTTCAAGTTAATATCTTTTCGAATATTAACTTAAAATGGAATATTTTCAAATTAAGTGGTTACAACTTAATTTTTGATATTTAATTAAGTTTAAATTTGAAAAATATTTAAGTTCTAGATTTTTTCTAATACAACTTAAATCAGATATTTTTTCAAATTTTGTGGAAAAGATACTTAGTCAAATAAGATATTTTCTAGATAGTTATTTCTAGACTACTTATTATTTCTAATATTAAATAGGAAAATATTATAAATTGTGAAATTAATTATTTAATTAATTTTGGTACAATTTATTTTAAGTATATTTTTCCTAGTATTAAACTAGAAATTAATAATTAAGTCTTCTCTACACTTAATTATTTATTTCTTGAATTTAATACATTTAATTAATTTGAAAATTAAATATCTAAGTTGATTTTTATCATCATACTTAAATATTTCTTTTTCATGACATTTAATTAAATAGAAAATTATTTTTAGTTGAAATTTATTTTTTCAACTAAATTTAAATAATTTTCAAAATATATTTTTTCTTTATTTTATTAATCAATTTCGAAATTGCATTTCTTAAATGCTAGAATTTCGAATTTTATCTTGAAAAATAGATTAAGCTGTAAATTAATTATTTTAATTAATTCTTGGATCAACTTAAATCAATGATTTTTTCATTTATTGATTAATTTAAAATAAATTGAATTAAAGTATATTATTAGAAATTAATTAATTAGTCAAAGGAAAATCTAGATAGATGATATTTTTGCTTGAAGTATTTTTCTAGTGTATTTAATTAAATAGAAAATTAATATTTAAGTTGATTTTCATCATCATACTTAAATATTTGAAATTTTTCTTATATATTTAATTAAATAGGAAAATTATAATTTTGTTGTAAATTAATTTTATTAATTAATTTTGGGTCAACATTAAATTAGAATAATTTTTCCAGGATTTATTTTAATATGCATTTTTCGAAAATTGTATTCTTATATACTTTAATTTTTCGAAATGCAATATATATTTATAGAAAATTAAATTTGAGTGGTAAATTAATTTAAATTAATTTTGTAACAACTTAAATTGAATATTTTTCTAAATATTTATTGGAAATTATTACTAAGATGGAAATAATTCATTTTATTTTCATATCCATCTAAGTAAAATTTATAAATATTAAATTAAAATTTATATTTAGAATTTTTCATTCTAAATTGGAAATTTTAATTAAATAAATATATATATTTAAAATAAATAGAATAAATAAAGAGAATAAAAGAAAATACAACTCTTTTTAAATAATGAGCTTTATTATCAAGAGACATTCGATCTCCATTGTGGGTTTTACACCGGGTTTATTTTAGTGAGTAATCCTCCCTAATGGAGGAACGTTCATTAGCAATTTCGCACCGTTTAACCTCGCATGATAAGTAGTTTGTAAGTGTTTTGTATGGTATGGATCACCCTAATGGTGGCGACCATACTTGACTTGCAAATTATGAAACAATGGTGGAAGCTCATAAGATAGAATTGCCTTGACTCTCGCCTAAACGGGACAACGCTGAATTCCAATCTTGATCGAATAAAAGGTTGCTAGAATGTTTAACATTTTAGACGAGCTGACAACTCTATTCAATGAATGGTAGCTTTGACTCTCGCCTAAACGGGACACTGATATCAGTTTGTTGAAAACCTTGGAAATTATTTAGGATTGTAAGTTTTAGTATTTTCACTTGTCATTCCTACTTGCTATATGTTTATAATTTCTGAATTGTGTATGAATTTATATTGAACCATGTTATTTTCTGTTATTAAGTTGTAGTTTAATTTCGAATCTTCATTGTTGGTCTAACTTGGCTTGTTTATCTAATGAGATAAATCCCTAGTGGATTTTCACCATTAGACATACATAATAGTGTTAGATCTCGAAAGATAAATATTGTATATGCGACATCTAGCTGTTCATCAATTGATGACACCTTAGACTAGTATTTTTACGATATGAAACAAGAAGATTGTATAAATAAGATTACTTTGACATTCGCTAATCGAAGCATCGTTGGATTCTTATTTTAAACGAAATTATCCTAATTCCTCTTAGCTTATTCATTTCGAATTAGCTTCAAAACATATCATTGGATGAATGGTCTATAAATCATTTCATGTCATTCTATATTTTCTCTTAAGAAATTAAATGACGCATATGATTATAATCCCGAAATTCTATTCCCAATTGATATAAATCCTCAATCTTAGAAATCTCCTACTTGTATGGGCAAATCTGACTTAGAGTTAAATTAGTAGTGGTGGTCCAAGATAGAATTACTCATAATATTTGGTATAAATTTAAGTCTTTGACTTTAATTTTAGATTCCAAACAGAAATTTTCTTATATTTCTAATTCCAGAATACAATACAGTTACACTTTCTCACGTGTTTAACATCCATCTTCTATTAATGGATTAAAACTGTATGGAATATGAGTTAGGTATTCTGTGACCAGGATCCACTTGCAGTATTCTAAGAACTCTTTGATGTAACTAAACCTAAGTCATCAAAAGACACTACCACATTTTTTTAATCTATGGCATTTGTATCTTGTTCATAGTGGATTTGACAAGATCAATCTCTGCAAAGAGTTAATATGCCTATATCCACTGAAGGTAGTTCATCTCATTCGCAGATGGATATACATTCAGGGGTGGATATGAGTTTTTCGTTGTATTCTTAAAACGATAACTCTAGATTATACCTTTTAGCAAAGAAATTTGAAATGTTTGAAAAATTTCATTAATTTCTAGCAATGGTTAAAACCATTAAGGTATGTGGTTAAAGATCTTGCGAACTGATAGGGGTGGAGAAATAGTTAGTAGATATGCAGTTCAAAGATCATTAAATTGATTTTTGAATTATATCCAAACTTACCTCCCCAGAAATTTCGAGTTGCATATTGATGATTAGTTACTAGTCGTTGCCTAAATCCTTCTATGGTAATACAATTTCAGAATGATGTAATGGTTGTATACTTAATGTAAATCATTACTAGATTCATGGATGACCTAATCAAAATCTTAAGAAAAGCTAGAACTGTTAACCATGGTTTGTTAGCGATTCTAAGTGATTAGGGGTGGACCATCCCAATGTCAATAGATAAGAAAGTGTTTGTTCAAACAAATACTACTTTTGTAAGAAAATGACTAAGTCTGAAAAACAAGTAGCAAATAAAGGAGATATTTAATTCTTGATTCCAAAAGTGTTCTATCATCTTATATAACATATGATGATCCCACTGCCTCTGTTGTCTTGTCACAACCAAATAGGTTAATACCATTTAGTTTTCTTCGACATAATTCACGGTACCTCGCCGTAGTGGGAGAGTTTCTAGGAACTCACCTTCTTATGACTTGGGAGACACTAGTGATTAAAATCCATCGTGAGTTTAAACAAGTAATGGATTGTCAAGATAAGAAACTAAGAAGAAAGCCAATAGAACTATGGTTTAATCCATTCACATGGAATAACCTAAAGTTTTCTATTACAAGGACATAAAAGGAAATTTTAGTTAATAAGTCCATTCAATGGACTTAACAAAACCTCCTGTTCCTAGTATTATAGGTTTGAGTTTATCTAAACCTATGGCTTGTGGTATACCTGGTAATTACTTACTCTAATGCAAGCAACTTACTTTAGTAAGATGCTGAAGCATTTTCTTTCTAATGGCAATCTATAGAAGCTTCACAACTTCTTAGACATAGATTTTATTTATCTAAGGAAAAGTCTCAAGTATTCCAGAAAAGATAAAGCCATGAAAGAATTTCTTAAATCAACAGTGAGAGGTCTTAGATATGCTTTTGTATGCCTTAGACCAGACACCTGCTGTTGAGTGGGAGTAATGAGTAGGTATCAGATTAATCCAGGAGAAGAACATTGGAAGACAATCAAGTAAATCCTAAGATAAAGAAGAGGAACTATATGTTAGTCTATAAGGGCGTGTTTAAAACTCTTAGACTACACCATATCAGATTTCGAAATTTGCCTTTGTGCTAGAAAATCTTTCTGATAAGATGGTGATTACTCTGGGGGTGGAATAGTGATTTTGGAGAAGTGTAAAAACCTATCTGAAGTCTCTAGGTCTACCAGAGAGAGACTGAATGTTAAAGCTGCAGGAAAGGTACTTATTCAGTCTAAGGAAAGTTCTATACATCTTTGGCACCATTCCAAATTGCCTTAAACTACTAGTGTTATTTCCTGATTAACCATAAGTAGTTGCCAAAGGTATAGAATCCAGTATCCCAAGAGAGTAGACATATAGAGAGGAATTTCACATTATCAATGATTTTGTGACTAAAGGAAGAGTAATAGCGGAGAAAAGGTTGTGGTTAATTCAACCTTTCAGATCCTATTACGAGGAGTTTACTACTACTACACTTGATTTGTATATCAAGGTGTTGAGATTATTTGAAACGCACTTTTTGTTTTATATTAGTGCAAGTGGGAGTTTGTTGGGTTTTATGCCCTAAATAAAACTCATTTCAATATAATCAGATTTACTTATTAATATAGATCAGAAATAACATTTAATGTTGCATGGTTCACATGATTTATTTCATGATTATATATACATAATGTATAAATTCATCTGAAACCCTTTTCACATACTTGATCCTGTTTATTGTGCCGTCAACACATTGGAAAGTAAACGTGACTATGTGAATAAAGTTTCCTAGATTTATCAGACATAGGGTTTTACTGATATGATAATCTACAACAGAGTTTACTTGCATTTGGAGAAGTGCTATGTTCTTTCCAGAGCATTGGTTAAAGTAAAGCTCAGGTTGGATGCATGGAGTATGCATCGGAAGGGACCGATATTGAACTTTGACTTAGATTTATTAAACTTACCGTAATATCTATTCAAGTCAATGTCGCCTAGTTGATCCTAGATCAAATGTTCTTAATCCTGTTATGATTAGGCTCAATCTCGAGAGGCTATTCGTGTTCTTTGATTTGTTAGTTAAGCCTACTTTTAGGTCAGGGTGATACGTACATTTTGGGAACACGGTAGTGCAATTGAGTGGGAGCGCTAGCATAAACATGGAATCTATAGCTTCTATCTGGCGAATAGTAAGCAAAGGATGATCTCCTTCGAGCTTGACCAAACGAACATAAATGGTGGAGTACTCATTTCACATAAGCTGAAATATCATTTATACGGGGTCAAGTGTTTTAAGGAATAAATACATTGTAGGGTGTAACGACAATTTAATCCCTTTACAGTGTAGATCATTCATATAGAGGATCATTGATCACATTAGGATTATAACAATGGATAACTAATGATGTGTCTATATGGTGGAACATATAGAGCATTCTATATACTGAGAGTGCAATTCTAAGTTCTATGCGTGGATTCAACGAAGAATTAATAAGTTAGTGAATTTTAGTGCTAAATTCTTGATCTACTTATTGGAAGCTCGGTTATATACACCCATGGTCCCCCCACTAGTTGAGAGAATATTGCTTGTAAGACTCATGTAATTGGTTTTGATTAATCAATTATAATTCTCAAATTAGACTATGTCTATTTGTGAATTTTTCACTAAGTAAGGGCGAAATTGTAAAGAAAGAGTTTATAGGGGCATATTTGTTAATTATGATACTTTGTATGGTTCAATTAATAAATATGATAAATGAAAATATTATTTAATAATTATTTATAGTTATTAAATAGTTAGAATTGGCATTTAAATGATTGAATTAGGAAATTGGCATTTTTGAGAAAATCAGATACAAAAGGTGTTAAAATTGCAAAATTGCAAAAAGCAAGGCCCAATCCATTAGTGTATGGCCGGCCACCTTTGTAGCTATTTTAAGTTGATGTTTTCATTATTTTAATGCCATATAATTCAAATCTAACCCTAGTGGAATGCTATAAATAGATAGTGAAGGCTTCAGGAAAGTTACACTTTTCTTCAAACTTTCTGAATCAGAAAAAAAAAACTGAGCCTTCTCTCTCCCTATCTTTAGCTGACCACTCTCTCTCTTCTTCTTCAATATATTTCGAAATCCTTAGTGCTTAGAGTAGTGTCCACACACATCAAGCAATACCTCAATCATAGTGAGGAAGATCATGAAGAAAGATCATCAACAAAGGAGTTTCAGCATCAAAGATTCAGAGAAAGAGATCCAGGTTCAGATATTGATAATGCTCTGCTACAGAAAGGAATCAAGGGCTAGATATCTGAACGGAAGGAGTCATTATATTCCGCTGCACCCAATGTAAGGTTTCTTAAACTTTATATGTGTTTATTTCATCGTTTTAGAAAGTTCATATTTAGGATGTTAATAAACATACTTGTGAGTAGATCTAAGATCCTGGTAAAATAATTTCCAACAGGTTTCGTGAGTGTTAACCAGATCGTCATGCAAGGTGAGATCTTCTTGTTCATTCGTCATGTCTTTCCACTTACTTTCTTCAGAGAATTTCCTCCTCCTTTTTCTTTGTCTGAATGTGAATCGTGTAATGAGAAGGTCTCCTGAAAAAGAAACAGTGAGAGTTCCTACAGACGGCGCCAAACTGTTTTAGCCAAGAACAGTCGAATTTTTTTTATGTGAGTCCTCTCTTTTTCAGTTCCTAATCTTACCCCTTTTACGTAGTCTTTTTCTGGTTTATATAGTACATTCTATGATTGCATGGATGGCCTATTTTTTTTATCTATTCTCTTCCTGACGTGTGTCTTTCTCTCTGCTCTCCCTACTTTGCCACGCGTCTAGTTATTAGGTAATCACTACTATTCTTTATCTTCTCCGAGTCCAGCTGTGTTGTGTCTCGTTCTTGGAGTGTTTATCTTACCTTTTCAGTCAACGGCCTTTTTTCGACAGAACTCTTTTTAATACCTGAGGTAAATGAAAGATCGCAATGCTGATCTTTATTTTGGTGCCTCTTTCCGATAGAGGCATTTGTTTGACAATTTGAACTGCTCGCGCTCTATGTTGCCTTATACTTTTTAGGAAGTGAGTCTTTTGTCGGCGAGTTAGACGGAAGACTCTCTTTCTTTAATATATCTGTCGTCTAGGTCTTGCTCTGTCGGTCTAAGACGGTAAGCTCTAATCCCTCATCTTTCTTCATCCTAATTTCCGTCAGCATCTGTATTTTTTCCTTATCGTCACAAATCAGGAGATGGTCCCTACTGGGCCGTACAGCGTTGGGCCTTTCCTTTTTTTTGTTAATTTATTTGGGTTTTGGGTTTCCGGGTATCGACTTTATTGGGCCTTTGTACTTTTATTTTATTTCATTGGGCCTTTAATTCTGTTCGTAATTTTTCCCCAAACAGATGTTATGACAAAACTAGTTACATTTTTGTATCTGTTCGTGTTAAAAATTGTATTAAAGTTGGTTATATTAAAAAATAAAATTATTAAAAAATGAGCTCAGGGTCCTATTTTTACCATTTTAGAAAATATAAGTTTGATTTTGTCATTTAACAAAACAGAGGGTCTAATTAATAATTTTTATAAAATACAGTGTCCAAAATGATATTTACCCTTTCTTAAATTACTATTTTAAGACTATAATATATTTATTGTTTCTAGGTTCTTTTTGAATAAGTTTAAGTTAGATTATGATTTTTTATTTTTATTTATTCATGTCTTTCTCTTCTAATAATTTAAAACGTCAAATATACGTATATATATATATAATACACTAGGTGATTGTTACGTGCCAAGCCACGTAGTGTTAGTTTTATTTAATATTTTAGTTTTTTTATTTGAATTAATAATTAAAATAGTATAATTATTTGAACGATTTGTTTTATAAAAATAAAATATGTGTCAGTATATTTAGTAAGTAAAATATAGTTGTGTTATAATAATGTATGTTATTAATAGTAAAATGTACATTAATCTTCTAATTGAAAAAAGTTCTATTATCTCATTTCATATCTAATAATAGCTACACAACTATATATTTATAGACTTTCACATTCTTTGCAAATTACTAATAAGCACCAATAATATTTTCATATTCTAATATTTTTTAACCTTCTCCTCTTAGTGGTAAAATTAAAAATAAAACTAAAAATAAGCACAAACATATAAGGTAAATACTAATTACAGCCCATTTTATCTTTTTTTTTATTATTTTTTTAAGCCCAAGCCCAAAAATCTCTAAGTCAACACAATCAATCTTCTTTTATATTATCTTTTCTAAATATTTTATCTATATTTTTCTTTTTTAAAAAATAAATAAAAAAATTATTAATATTCTCCCCAGATAGGTTTGTTAGAGAGATATGTGGCTAAGATGATTTTTTTAATTTAAAAAGAGATTATTAATATTTAAAAGATTGTTTATTTAAAAGATTGTTTAATTTTTTGGGTTTAATTATTGGGTTTATTTTTTAACGGGAGATCAAACCTAATCGTTAAATTTAACAGAATATTCTTTTATTTTTAAGTATATTCTGTTAAACCAAGAATGTTAAACCAAGAAATGCCGTTAGATAGGCACTTTTAATATATAAAGATATACTAAATAAAGATGAAAGTGAATTTCAAAAAATAAATAAGTAATTAAATAAAGATAAAAGTTTTGAAGTTTGAGAAGTTACTTCTTTTTAGCTAAAAATTATTTGTATTCAAACTTCTAGTTTTCTTATTTCTTAGATATATATTGTCAATTATGTATAATTGTATACTTTTTTTTTTTATAATTTTCTTTTTATAATTATGATCATCCAATTACTATTTATTATTATATTAATTTTAATATTAATATTAATATTCATATTTTATTAAATTAAATTAATTAATATTAACAATATAGACAATTAAAATTTTAATTATTTTTTGGTTAAAAAATTATTTACGTTTATGACGATAATTCAATTTCTTATTATTTACCTCTTTTTTTTTTAAAAAAAAAACATATTTTTCATAGTTCTAATGATTAATAAATACATAAATATCTAAATTTTTTATTTATTATCATTAATTGTAATTAATATTCACTTTTCTTAGTTTTCTAATCTTTGACTCTCGTATATATATAAATAGGAGATGACCGATTAGAATAAGATACTAAGAAAATTCTCCTCTTCTCTATTTTTTTTTTCTCTAAATTATAATATTTTATAATACGTTAGCAGTACGAGTCTCTAACCAAGGTACAATAGTGTTTGTTATATCTGATCTCAAATTATTTTAAAGTCATGATACGCTAAATATATATATATATATGCATATATATACTCATCTGACTGAAATACATTCGAGCTAGCCATTTTTTATTTATTTATATTGTATGAATGAATATTTATACAATATAAATCTATGCTTATTATTATTCCAAAAGTTGGTCGTGTGACATGGCAGGTTCCTTTGGGTGACACGTATCTCTATGGGGCCTGTGCTGATAAAAGAGCTCAGAAGCCAGTCACTCAAGATGTTTTCCAGCCAGCAGGGATGTCGGCGAGTTAAATGCAATGTGTTGTACAATTTCAAGACGCACACACCTGGTTAGAGGAAATGAATCTCATACAGGCCGGCGAAAGGGAAGACACATGTCATAAATGCAGTTGAGAACAATCTTAGTTTGAATATGTATTTAATGTCCATTCAAAAGGGAATCACGATATATTTCTTTGATTTAAAAAAAAAAAAGAGTTGGTTCCCTAAACTAGTGGGATGATAACTCGAGGAGTTTGAATCCTATTTTGAACATCCTCTATAAATAGTAGATCAACTCTACTCAAAAAGGGATCTAAAATCATTTCTTTGAGTAAGCCTATACGTTGCTCAATTAATCATAATTTTTTTGAGAAAGAACAATCCTTTTACTTCTCTTTTCACAAGTTAAATATAATAATAAGAGGAGTAGGCTATTACTAGAACATTGGGGTTGAACCTCTATAACATCTGGTGTTCTTTATTTTATGTCGTTTACATTTCTCTAAAACTTATAAACATCTTGTCGCTTTAGAGACTCAGCGTCATTAACCAAAAGCGAGGTTAATATTTTGGTACTTTCATTGAGAGTTGAGGACTCAAGAGCACAATTTTTCTAGTTTGTTCAATGAAAGCAAATGGTTGTAAAAACTCGAAGAACTCAACCACCGACCCAGTAGACCCAATGGCCACTGATCAAATTGCCCAGAATTATTCCAATTAGAGGAATCCTTCTATGGTTGATCCGAGCACCCAGAACACTTGCACTGATGGTGTGGGGGAAAATGGTCCAGGTTCTCGAGTACCACCAAATGGAACCCAAGTGACAATCGACGATGATGTAAAGCTCCAAAATTTGAGGGAGGTAGTGGCTTAAATTCAAAGCCACACGAACACGTTACATCACGATCAGGCTGATACTCGAGCATCCTTGAACGAGGCTTTTGTGCAACAAAAAAGGCCTTTCCAAGAGTGGATGGACAAACAAGCGGAGAGTGTAAGGGCCCAGCAAGAGGCGATCAACCACTGATCACGCAAAACCACGATGTTGATAAGGTAATTTAATCAGGGCATTGGGCAGAAATTGTAAGAAGCTATTCCTTTCATTAGGGATCCTGTTTGAGGGAAAGAAACATATGTTATGCCCAGGAATAACCACGAGTCGATAGTTCTAATGACCCACACCCAAAACTCCTTGCATGTTTGACCATCCAATCTCAGGCAACATGTAAATGTAGGCCCAACAGTAGACAGGCAAGGATTGCCTAAGCAAAATAATGGGCAAAATGGTCAAAACTACCGTCCCTAAGTGGGAACACCCAACCAGTAGAACATAGGGTTTCAAGACCCTATAGCCATTTATGATCAAAATAGGCAGGTTTAGTATTTTCAGTACGTTCCATACACAGCCCCGCATCAGGGCCAAGCCGAAATTGCTCGTATTCAAACACTTTCAAGTAACAACGATGATGGAGCAGATAGTGTAACCCGTGCCCAAAGGCAGAGAGATCGACGTGCTCGGAGGAAGTTCTACCAGTTCCACTAGTAAATACTGAAAATGCAAGAAGGCCTCCAGGGTACTTAGTATTTGGGAGGATAGGGACCTAACCTGTCGACCTCAGGCACACATTGAATCAACGGAGGGAGCAGAGAACTGGAGTAATCCCTCCAAACGTATAACCTATTAATGTGGACAATTATGCACCGGCCAAAGCTCTAACCATCTAGCCCTATTAATGGCATGTAACCTCTGTAGAACCCTTCTTTGCATGCTTGTAGACAAATGTAACATCTCTGAAATATTCTTTTCCCACCTCTTAACTCTATTTAAATCTTGGCTATACTTCTTGGGGCTATCTTCAAAATTTGTTTAAAGTAATCCTCCTATATGGCATACTATTCTGCTACAGACCCTTCAAGTTCTCCCGTTGCATTTGTTCTGGCTCTATAAAACTGCCATGAAGTGACTTCAGAATACTTAGTGTCCTTTTTCATTTCAGCAAAAGATTTATAGTCCATGTAAGGTGTAACCTAAACTGATCCAGGAAGCTTTTAGTTAACCTGATCACATCTATATCTCTAAAATAAAAATTAATGAACATTCCTTTCAGTATGACTAAAAACACATAAAATCTAATACAACTTTTTAGCATATAAATAAAAGATCTCAAGTACCTGTTATCCAAGACAATGCCACACTTGTGGCCAATTTCACTTATTAAAGTGATCTTAAATGTCAACCTATCTGGTTGGACATGTGCATTTATCATTCATGGGTACCCCTCTGCCATGTACTTATCTCTGAACTTCTGTTTATCATTGTGAATTAGAATATACTCCTTATTTGTGTGTATGAAATGCTCCTTCAATGCAGCCTTCAATATTTTGATACTACCAAACTCCATACTCAAGTCAAACTTGAAATCATCAGTCTTTTTTTGGGGATTAAATTCCAACTTTGAGGTATGATCACCATCTTCATCATCACTGTGAACACTGCGTAGTTCATCACTTGATTCTAACCCATCATTGCCATCATCATTGGCAACATGTATCTCACTTACCTGGTTCCACCATTTGCTTGGACCTGATGGTCCAACATGGTCCCTTTCCCCTTGTAATGCTGGATTAAACTCCTCTTCCATAAATTAAAAGTCCCTTTCCCCCTGTACTTTAATTTCTATTTGTGGTTGGGGTTGGGACTATGTTTCAATTTTTGTTTGTGGCTGGGGTTAGTGTTGGGGTTATGTTTCAATTTCTATTTCTGGTTGGGGTTGGGGATCTGTTTCAATTTCTGTTTAGGATTGGGACTCTATTTCAGCTTCTGGTTGGGGCTGAGATAGGGGATCCATGTCAAAATCAGTGTCAAGTGCAAAATCTGTTTGGGGTTGAGATAGGTGATTTATTTCAAAATTAGTGTCAAGTGTAGTTTCCATTTTAGGTTGTATTTTAGGTAGTGTTTCAAGTTGTGTTTCAAGTAGTATTTTAGGTTGTGTTTCAGGCAATGTGTCGTGAATGACATCTGCCATAGGGGGTACTAGGTGCTTGTGTTTGAGGATGTGTGTCATTAATGGCATCTACCACCAAGGGTGTACAAGGTGGTTTTGTTTGAGTTTGAGACTTTCTCATCCTCCTAAGTCTCAACCTCTTAGCTCTTGGAGTTTCCTCTACAGGTTCTTTGCATCCAAGCACCACAACATCAAGGGATTAAGGTTCAGGTGGTTGTCCATTCAATTCAGTTTCTTCTTTAGGTTCTTGGCATCCAAGCACCACAACATCAGGGAATTGTGGTTCTATTTCAAGTGGTATCTGGAATGTTTGACAAAGTGCAACTAGAATTAACAATGTGCAAATCAAATTGAAAACTAAAATAAAAATTAACAAAGTGGAAATCAAATTGAAAACTGAAAAAAAATTACACTAAACCTTAAACGATCCAAAAACATTTACCTCTTCATTTGTGAGATCAGATACATCATCACTGTTATTATCATCATACCCAAACAATTCATTTGCCTAAACAATGTAATCTTCCATATATGGAGGAATATAATAATCAAGGTCCTCTTCAACCTCATTTGAATCCACCTCATTTGGCTCTGAATTAAATGAGGAACTAATAGCAACTGGTTTTTGTAATTCTTTTCAAATCACCTCTTTTATTGTAACTGCATTCATAAACTCAACCTACTTGAGAAAGAAATTATAAAATTTATCATCCACATTGACATGCCCTGGGGGATTCACAACAATATCAGCAACACAAGTACACTCTTCAAGCAGCTCTTCAATTTTACACTTCTCCTGTCTTGAAGATTGCTCTCCTTTCTACATCTCCACAACTTCAGCATCCTCTTTCCACTCCAATGCTAATTGTGGATCTGGTAGCACCAAATACACATTAGCCTCTGCATAATTTCTACCTACCAAATGAGGACAATAACAACCATAAATCATCTTAATCTCAAGTATGACAACAAACAACTAACATATGTAAAAAAAATTAAAATTATACCTGTCAAATCCTCCAACATAAGTTGAATTGTAGCATTGTTTACAACCATTAAACCCATGTTCAAATGCTTCCCATAAGGCTTGTATAGGAAACTAAAAGGAAACCTATATTGAAGGCTTCTTGCCATGTCCTTCAAATCCAGTCTAATAAAAGCTTCAAATTTACAGTTATTAAAATACTCCCAAGACCCTCCCTCATATCTTTTATTTTCAAATGGAGAAAACCATGTTCCCCCATGCATAAGCTTAACTGTAAATTCACCCTTTTCATTCTCTAGAAGAATAATAACAAGCTATAATGACACTGAACATAAAAAGGCAAACCTAAAAGTTAATTGGAACAAGCTAGGCAAAACCCCCAAACAAATAACCCCTTCGCAAATAGAGAGAAAAAAAAAACCCATCCCCCATGTGCAAATTAACACATTTTGGTCAACTTTAAGCATGTGAAATATCAAAAGCATATACCACACTAATTAAGACAATACCCTCGACAATGAGAAAAGATTCTTCTTTTCCTCAGAAATTTGTTTTTTACTCAATATTCAAACCACCTTTAATGCTCATTTAACTATTTGACCTAACCCATGTTGGAAATTATTTTACCAGGATCTTAGATCTACTCACAAGTATGTTTATTAACATCCTAAATATGAACTTTCTAAAACGATAAAATAAACACATATAAAGTTTAGGAAACCTTACATTGGGTGCAGCGGAATATAATGACTCCTTCCGTTCAGATATCTAGCCCTTGATTCCTTTCTGTAGCAGAGCATTATCAATATCTGAACCTGGATCTCTTTCTCTGAATCTTTGATGTTGAATCTCCTTTGCTGATGATCTTTCTTCACGATCTTCCTCACTATGATTGAGGTATTGCTTGATGTGTGTGGGCACTACTCTAATCACTAAGGATTTCGAAATTCAAAGGAAGAAGAGAGAGAGTGGTCAGCTAAAGATAGGGAGAGAGAAGGCTCAGTTTTTTCTGATTCAGAAAGTCTGAAGAAAAGTGTTATTTTTCTGAAGCCTTCACTATCTATTTATAGCATTCCACTAGGGTTAGGATTGAATTATATGGCATTAAAATAATGAAAAAATCAATTTAAAATAGCTACAAAGGTGGCCGGCCAAGCATTAGTGGATTGGGCCTTGGGTTTTGCAATTTTGCAATTTTAACACCTTTTGTATCTGATTTTCTCAAAAATGCCAATTTCCTAATTCAACCATTTAAATGTCAATTCTAACTATTTAATAACTATAAATAATTATTAAATAATATTGTCATTTATCATATTTATTAATTGAACCATACAAAGTACCATAATTAACAAATATGCCCCTATAAACTCTTTCTTTATAATTTCGCCCTTACTTAGTGAAAAATTCACAAATAGACATAGTCTAATTTGAGAATTATAATTGATTAATCAAAATCAATTAAATGAGTCTTACAAGCAATATTATCTCAACTAGTGGGGGGACCATGGGTCTATATAACCGAGCTTCCAATAAGTAGATCAAGAATTTAGGACTAAAATTCACTGACTTATTAATTCTTCGTTGAATCCACGCATAGAACTTAGAATTGCACTCTCAGTATATAGAATGCTCTATATGTTCCACCATATAGAAACATCATTAGTTATCCATTGTTATAATCCTAATGTGATCAATGATCCTCTATATGAATGATCTACACTGTAAAGGGATTAAATTACCGTTACACCCTACAATGTATTTATTCCTTAAAACACTTGACCCCGTATAAATGATATTTCAGCTTATGTGAAATGAGTACTCCACCATTTATGTTCGTTTGGTCAAGCTCGAAGGAGATCATCCTTTGCTTACTATTCGCCAGATAGAAGCTATAGATTCCATGTTTATGATAGCGCTCCCACTCAATTGCACTACCGTGTTCCCAAAATGTACGTATCACCCTGAACTAAAAGTAGGCTTAACTAACAAATCAAAGAACACGAATAGTCTTTCAAGATTGAGCCTAATCATAACAGGATTAAGAACATTTGATCTAGGATCAACTAGGCGATATTGACTTGAATAGATATTACGGTAAGTTTAATTAAATCTAAGTCAAAGTTCAATATCGGTCCCTTCCGATGCATACTCCATGCATCCAACCTGAGCTTTACTTTAACCAATGCTCTGGAAAGAACATAGCACTTCTCCAAATGCAAGTAAACTCTGTTGTAGATTATCATATCGCAAAACCCTGTGTCTGATAAATCTAGGAAACTTTATTCACATAGTCATGTTTACTTTCCAATGTGTTGACGGCACAATAAAAAGGATCAAGTATGTGAAAAGGGTTTCAGATGAATTTATACATTATGTACATATAATCATGAAATAAATCATGTGAACCATGCAACATTAAATGTTATTTCTGATCTATATTAATAAGTAAATCTGATTATATTGAAATGAGTTTTATTTAGGGCATAAAACCCAACAAACTCCCACTTGCACTAATATAAAACAAAAAGTGTGTTTCAAATAATCTCAACACCTTGATATACAAATCAAGTGTAGTAGTAGTAAACTCCTCGTAATAGGATCTGAAAGGTTGAATTAACCACAACCTTTTCTCCACCATTACTCTTCCTTTAATCACAAAATCATTGATAATGTGAAATTTCTCTCTATATGTCTACTCTCTTGGGATACTGGATTCTATATCTTTGGCAACTACATTTGGTTAATCAGGAAATTAACACTAGTAGTATAAGGCAATTTGGAATGATGCCAAAAATGTATAGAACTTTCCTTAGACTGAATAAGTACCTTTCCTGCAACTTTAACATTCAGTCCCTATCTGGTAGACCTAGAGAATTCAGATAGGTTTTTACGCTTCTCCAAAATCACTATTCCACCCCCAGAGTAACCACCATCTTATCAGAAAGATTTACTAGCACAAAGGCAAATTTCGAAATCTGATATGGTGTAGTCTAAGAGTTTTAAACACACCCTTATAGACTAACATATAGTTCCTCTTCTTAATCTTAAGATTTACTTGATTGTCTTCCAATGTTCTTCTCCTGGATTAATCTGATACCTACTCATTACTCCCACTCAACAGCAGGTGTCTGGTCTAAGGCATACAAAAGCATATCTAAGACCTCTCACTGTTGATATAAGAAAATCTTTCATGGCTTTATCTTTTCTGGAATAGTTGAAACTTTTCCTTAGATAAATAAAATCTATGTTTAAGAAGTTGTGAAGCTTCTATGGATTGCCATTAGAAAGAAAATGCTTCAGCATCTCACTAAAGTAAGTTGCTTGCATTAGAGTAAGTAATTACCAGGTATACCACAAGCCATAGGTTTAGATAAACTCAAACCTATAATACTAGGAACAGGAGGTTTTGTTAAGTCCATTGAATAGACTTATTAACTAAAATTTCCTTTTATGTCCTTATAATAGAAAACTTTAGGTTACTCCATGTGAATGGATTAAACCATAGTTCTATTGGCTTTTCTTCTTAGTTTCTTATCTTAACAATCCATTACTTGTTTAAACTCACAATGGATTTTAATCACTAGTGTCTCCCAAGTCATAAGAAGGTGAGTTCCTAGAAACTCTCCCACTACGACAAGGCACCGTGAATTATGTCGAAGAAAACTAAATGGTATTGATCTCTTCGGTTGTGACAAGACAACAGAGGCAGTGGGATCATCATATGTTATATAAGATGATAGAACACTTTTGGAATCAAGAAAAATATCTCCTTTATTTGCTACTTGTTTTCAGACTTAGTCATTATCTTAGAAAAGTAGTATTTGTTTGAACAAACACTTTCTTATCTATTGACAATGGGATGGTCCACCCCTAATCACTTAGAACAGCTAACAAACCATGGCTAACAGTTCTAGCTTTTCTTAAGATTTTGATTAGGTCATCCATGAATCTAGTAATGATTTACTTTAAGTACCCAACCATTACATCATTCTGAAATTGTATTACCATAGAAGGATTTAGGCAACGACTAGTAACTAATCATCAATATGCAACTCGAAATTTCTGGGGAGGTAAGTTTGGATATAATTCAAAAATCAATTTAATGATCTTTGAACTGCATATCTACTAACTATTTCTCCACCCCTATCAGTTCGCAAGATCTTTAACCACTTACCTTAATGGTTTTAACCATTGCTAGAAATTAATGAAATTTTTCAAACATTTCAAATTTCTTGCTAAAAGGTATAATCTAGAGTTATCGTTTTAAGAATACAACGAAAAACTCATATCCACCCCTGAATGTACATCCATCTGCGGATGAAATGAACTACTTTCAGTGGATATAGGCATATTAACTCTTTGCAGAGATTGATCTTGTCAAATCCACTATGAACAAGATACAAATGCCATAGATTAAAAAAAATGGTAGTGTCTATGATGACATAGGTTTAGTTACATCAAAGAGTTCTTAGAATACTGCAAGTGGATCCTGGTCACAGAATACCTAACTCATATTCCATACAGTTTGAATCCATTAATAGAAGATGGATATTAAACACTTGAGAAAGTGTAACTGTATTGTATTCTGGAATTATAAATATAAGAAAATTTCTGTTTGGATTCTAAAATTAAAGTCAAAGACTTAAATTCAACCAAATATAATGAGTAATTCTTTCTTGGACCACCACTACTATTTAAACTCTAAGTCAGATTTGCCCATACAAGTAGGAGATTTCTAAGATTGAGGATTTATATCAATTGGGAATAGAATTTCGGGATTATAATCATATGCGTCATATAAAATGACATGAAATGATTTATAGACCATTCATCCAATGATATGTTTTTAAAGCTAATTCGAAATGAATAAGCTAAGAGGAATTAGGATAATTTCGTTTAAAATAAGAATTCAACGATGCTTCGATTAGCGAAAGTCAAAGTAATCTTATTTATACAATCTTCTTGTTTCATATCGTAAAAATACTAGTCTAAGGTGTCATCAATTGATGAACAGCTAGATGTCGCATATACAATATTTATCTTTCGAGATCTAACACTATTATGCATGTCTAATGGTGAAAATCCACTAGGGATTTATCTCATTAGATAAACAAGCCAAGTTAGACCAACAATGAAGATTCGAAATTAAACTACAACTTAATAGCAGAAAATAACATGGTTCAATATAAATTCATACACAATTCAGAAATTATAAGCATATAGCAAGTAGGAATGAAAAGTGAAAATACTAAAACTTATAATCCTAAATAATTTCCAAGGTTTTCAACAAACTGATATCAGTGTCCCGTTTAGGCGAGAGTCAAAGCTACCATTCATTGAATAGAGTTGTCAGCTCGTCTAAAATGTTAAACATTCTAGCAACCTTTTATTCGATCAAGATTGGAATTCAGCGTTGTCCCGTTTAGGCGAGAGTCAAGGCAATTCTATCTTATGAGCTTCCACCATTGTTTCATAATTTGCAAGTCAAGTATGGTCGGCACCATTAGGGTGATCCATACCATACAAAACACTTACAAACTACTTATCATGCGAGGTTAAACGGTGCGAAATTGCTAATGAACGTTCCTCCATTAGGGAGGATTACTCACTAAAACAAACGCGGTGTAAAACCCACAATGGAGATCGAATGTCTCTTGATAATAAAGCTCATTATTTAAAAGGAGTTGTATTTTCATTTATTCTCTTTATTTATTCTATTTATTTTAAATATATATTTATTTAATTAAAATTTCCAATTTAGAATGAAAAATTCTAAATATAAATTTTAATTTAATATTTATAAATTTTACTTAGATGGTTATGAAAATAACATGAATTATTTCCATCTTAGTAATAATTTCCAATAAATATTTAGAAAAATATTCAATTTAAGTTGTTACAAAATTAATTTAAATTAATTTACAACTCAAATTTTATTTTCTATAAATATATATATTGCATTTCGAAAAATTAAAGTATTTAAGAATACAATTTTCGAAAAATGCATGTTAAAATAAAAAAATAAATCCTGGAAAAAATTATTCTAATTTAATGTTGGCCCAAAATTAATTAATAAAATTAATTTACAACAAAAAATATAATTTTCCTATTTAATTAAATATATAAGAAAAATTTCAAATATTTAAGTATGATGATGAAAATCAACTTAAATATTAATTTTCTATTTAATTAAATACACTAGAAAAATACTTCAAGTAAAAATATCATCTATCTAGATTTTCCTTTAACTAATTAATTCAATTTCTAATAATATACTTTAATTCAATTTATTTTAAATTAATCAATAAATGAAAAAAATCATTGATTTAAGTTGATCCAAGAATTAATTAAAATAAATAATTAATTTACAACTTAATCTATTTTTCAAGATAAAATTCGAAATTCTAGCATTTAAAAAAATGCAATTTCGAAATTTGATTAATAAAATAAAGAAAAAATATATTTTAAAAATTATTTAAATTTAGTTGAAAAAATAAATTTCAACTAAAAATAATTTTCTATTTAATTAAATGTCATGAAAAAGAAATATTTAAGTATGATGATAAAAATCAACTTAGATATTTAATTTTCAAATTAATTAAATGTATTAAATTCAAGAAATAAATAATTAAGTGTAGAGAAGGCTTAATTATTAATCTCTAGTTTAATACTAGGAAAAATATACTTAAAATAAATTGTACCAAAATTAATTAATAAATAATTAATTTCACAATGTATAATATTTCCTATTTAATATTAGAAATAATAAGTAGTCTAGAAATAACTATCTAGAAAATATCTTATTTAACTAAGTATCTTTCCACAAAATTTGAAAAAAATATCTAATTTAAGTTGTATTAGAAAAAATCTAGAACTTAAATATTTTTCAAATTTAAATTTAATTAAATATCAAAAATTAAGTTGTAACCACTTAATTTGAAAATATTCCATTTTAAGTTAATATTTGAAAAGATATTAACTTAAAAAATATCTAAAGAATCTTAATAACCAATGCCTAAAATTCCTCAACTTAATTTTGAAATTTTAAATCCAAAAGATATTCAGATTTAAGTTGGTTAGTTGAAGATAACTAAATATCAACTTAAATAGGAATATTTAATGAAAAATTTAAATTAAGCTCCAGAAAGAATCTAGATGGTTATAATTCTATATTTAATTAAATACAAGAAAATACATATAGTTTAGCTTAGAATAAAAAAATTCTTTAAACTATATTTTTCTTAAATTAATTTCAAAATAAATGAAATTAATTATGTTGCTAATCAATTTTATTAGGTTAAACTAGTGTAATTAACCTAGTACAGTTGTTCAAATCAGGCAAATGGGCCTTCACAATTGGGGTGGTTCATGTGAGGGGGTGCTGGGTTCAGTATGTCGTACCCACTTCTATGGCTCCCAACTCTCACACAAGGCCCAAAAGAGAGGAATTTAACCTTAATAAGAACAACTGTTATTAATTGAATAGGCCCAAAAACTAAACGGGCCTAAATAAATTCTATCAATAACTATGATAATTTATTTTAGCAACATTAACCTATATGCATCTATAATAAAATTAAACACATAGGCTCACACAGGCACACTTTGGATGGGTCCTATCATGTTGCTAGGTCATACACAGATGAAAGAAGATTGTAAATATACCTGTTACAAATTATTATCTTGACCAAGGGAGCCATCAGATCATTAGATCTGGCAAAAGGTAACCATGGCTATTTGCAATCAAGTAATAATAGGTTTTAAAAACTTACATACAAGCCAAGACCACATACTCCTGCAACAAGGTTAGCTGGATAGTTGGAAGTAGGATTTATTTAATTTTAAATAAATAATTTCGAAAAATAAATAATTAAAAAAATATTTTAATATTCAAAAAATAAAATAAAATTTAAAAAAAAAAATAATTTCGGAAATAAAATTTAAATTTCAAAATTTAAAAAAAATATTTAAAATTAAACCTACTTTTTGAAAAATTAGGTTCCAACCAACCTAAATATCATTTCAAAATTTGCTAACTACTTTTAAAAATTAAATGTTATTTTAAAAATAAAAATTAAATAAAAATTAGAAAAGATAAATGAAATATCTTTTCAGATTTTAAATTTAATTTAAATAAATAAAATAACAAAATTTAAAAGTTAGCAAAATATCTTACATCTATTTAAAATTACATGATTATAAATATCTTATTTTAAATTTAAATAAGGTCAAAATATCTAAAAAGATTTAATTTTTAAAAAAATATCTTAAAAGATAAGATATAATTAAAAATATCTTAAAAGATAAGATATCTTAAAAATATCTTAAAAGATTTTATAAATATCTTATAAAATCTGACCTTAAATTTAAAAAAAAAATAAGATATAATCAAATTTAAAAATAAGATAGATTTTTAAGCAAGAAGATAGATACTAATTCTATTCAAATTCAAATTACACTAATATCTTGAATTAAATTTAAAAAATATTAAATTAATTCAAAATGATAATTAGAATTGAATTAGGAATAGTAATAGTATAAATACAAAACTATACAAAAAATTGGAAGTTAATTCCATGAAAAAGCATGAAAAATTGAAGAAAAACAAAAAAATTCGAAACTGTACGGACAGATTTGCGATCGCATGAAAATATCAGCACAGCCCCGATTTTTTTAAATCTTCAAAAAATCATAACTAATTCAAATAAAATCCAAATTAAGCTCTGTAAAAGGCTAACTTGCTTAATTTTTTCCATACTATCCAATAAAAATAATTCCAGAGATAAAATCGCAATTATTTTTCACGAAAATTTTACAAACATCAATCAATCATCAAATAACACTCAATACAACATGATACCATCCAAAGAACATACAAACAATCGTTTTAAAGTCCAAATTTCTTGCAAGTAAATCAATTACCATGGCTCTGAGGCCAGTTATTGGAAATTATTTTACCAGGATCTTAGATCTACTCACAAGTATGTTTATTAACATCCTAAATATGAACTTTCTAAAACGATAAAATAAACACATATAAAGTTTAGGAAACCTTACATTGGGTGCAGCGGAATATAATGACTCCTTCCGTTCAGATATCTAGCCCTTGATTCCTTTCTGTAGCAGAGCATTATCAATATCTGAACCTGGATCTCTTTCTCTGAATCTTTGATGTTGAATCTCCTTTGCTGATGATCTTTCTTCACGATCTTCCTCACTATGATTGAGGTATTGCTTGATGTGTGTGGGCACTACTCTAATCACTAAGGATTTCGAAATTCAAAGGAAGAAGAGAGAGAGTGGTCAGCTAAAGATAGGGAGAGAGAAGGCTCAGTTTTTTCTGATTCAGAAAGTCTGAAGAAAAGTGTTATTTTTCTGAAGCCTTCACTATCTATTTATAGCATTCCACTAGGGTTAGGTTTGAATTATATGGCATTAAAATAATGAAAAAAACAATTTAAAATAGCTACAAAGGTGGCCGGCCAAGCATTAGTGGATTGGGCCTTGGGTTTTGCAATTTTGCAATTTTAACACCTTTTGTATCTGATTTTCTCAAAAATGCCAATTTCCTAATTCAACCATTTAAATGCCAATTCTAACTATTTAATAACTATAAATAATTATTAAATAATATTGTCATTTATCATATTTATTAATTAAACCATACAAAGTACCATAATTAACAAATATGCCCCTATAAACTCTTTCTTTACAATTTCGCCCTTACTTAGTGAAAAATTCACAAATAGACATAGTCTAATTTGAGAATTATAATTGATTAATCAAAATCAATTACATGAGTCTTACAAGCAATATTATCTCAACTAGTGGGGGGACCATGGGTCTATATAACCGAGCTTCCAATAAGTAGATCAAGAATTTAGGACTAAAATTCACTGACTTATTAATTCTTCGTTGAATCCACGCATAGAACTTAGAATTGCACTCTCAGTATATAGAATGCTCTATATGTTCCACCATATAGACACATCATTAGTTATCCATTGTTATAATTCTAATGTGATCAATGATCCTCTATATGAATGATCTACACTGTAAAGGGATTAAATTACCGTTACACCCTACAATGTATTTATTCCTTAAAACACTTGACCCCGTATAAATGATATTTCAGCTTATGTGAAATGAGTACTCCATTTATGTTCGTTTGGTCAAGCTCGAAGGAGATCATCCTTTGCTTACTATTCGCCAGATAGAAGCTATAGATTCCATGTTTATGATAGCGCTCCCACTCAATTGCACTACCGTGTTCCCAAAATGTACGTATCACCCTGACCTAAAAGTAGGCTTAACTAACAAATCAAAGAACACGAATAGCCTTTCAAGATTGACCCTAATCATAACAGGATTAAGAACATTTGATCTAGGATCAACTAGGCGATATTGACTTGAATAGATATTACGGTAAGTTTAATTAAATCTAAGTCAAAGTTCAATATCGGTCCCTTCCGATGCATACTCCATGCATCCAACCTGAGCTTTACTTTAACCAATGCTCTGGAAAGAACATAGCACTTCTCCAAATGCAAGTAAACTCTGTTGTAGATTATCATATCAGTAAAACCCTATGTCTGATAAATCTAGGAAACTTTATTCACATAGTCATGTTTACTTTCCAATGTGTTGACGGCACAATAAACAGGATCAAGTATGTGAAAAGGGTTTCAGATGAATTTATACATTATGTACATATAATCATGAAATAAATCGTGTGAACCATGCAACATTAAATGTTATTTCTGATCTATATTAATAAGTAAATCTGATTATATTGAAATGAGTTTTATTTAGGGCATAAAACCCAACAACCCATTTATCCCAACCCATTATAAAAAGTCATTCTTCCTGCTTTACCCCACATGTGAACCACAAACAATCAAAACCAACACTATCCAAAATCCTAGAAATTTAGAAGCTCAGAAATCTTACCAGGTGGGGGATCGTGTTTACCTCGCTTTCGATATTTTATTGTTGTTGCCTCGCCTCCTTACACCGTCGAGTACTCAACAAAAGTTCAAATCGTCGCCTAAAGGGGTTGGTTCCTCTAGGTTTGGGTTTTCAAGTTTCCAGAAGTGAATGGGGAAACGATGAGGTTTTTTGCCTTAGAGATTAAAATGTTTTAGACTTTTGGTTTTCTACTTTTTTTTTTTTTTTGATTTTATTTTTCAATTTTCTTTTAATACATTTTGTAATTAAATTTTGTTTTAATTTTATTTCTATTTTCATTTAATTTGAGTAATTTTTTTAGTTAGATGTATATTGAAAGTTTTAAATTCACCGTGATTTTAATTTTAATTTTGATTTTCTTTTTGTCTTTTAGGTTTTATTTAGTTTTATTTGAGTAAATTAAAATTTTATTTGTTTTTTATTTTAAGTCCACTGTAGCATTATTTTCTGAAGTAGATCGTGCCACGTATGTTAACACTTAAACGGAGTTTGGAGGATGGAATAGTAATAAACAAAATAGAATCTGAGTTCAATAAATTTCACTTTCAAAATTTAAATTTTTATGGTTAATAGTTAAAAAAATATAAAATTCATGTAGTTTTGCTATCCCAAACTCAATCACAGATGTTGAATTGGGTCGTTGAGCAAATTAATATTTGACCGTATATTGTTAGTTTCTTCACGGGTAGTTAAGGATAGATTTCGAAATCGAAGCACACTTTTCCTATTTTTGCTGTAAGAGCATCTCCAACTGGACTCTAAAACATTAAATATAGTGTAGTTTTACACTATATTTACTCCAATAAGACACTAAAACTATACTCATAAATGACTTTGTCTACTGTGTCCCACCAAATTTTAGTGGAGCACTGTAGACCACACTATTTTTTTATTAATTTTTTAATAACTAAATAATACTTTTAAGTGGAAAAATTAAATAATTATATATATTTAGTATTAAAATATTCTTATTATATTAACAAAATAATAGAATTATAAATAATATAAAATTTATTATAATTTTTAGTGTTGTGATTAGAATTAAAAAAAAAAAATAGTATTAAAATAATAATTTTTTTAGTACTAATTTAATATTAAATTTAAATTTTATTATTAGAGATGACCTAAAAGTAAAAAATAAAAAAACAAAAAAGTAGTACAGTCGGAAAATAGGGCTCGGAAATATTTCGGAAAAAAGAAAAGAAAAGAAAGAAGCTAGGGCTTGAAAATAATTTCAGCTTTATCGAGTTTCAAACCCAGTCACTCAAGTCTCCAGAGTAAGCAAAACAACTCAACTCAACTCAACACTTTTACTGCAAAAAAGGTAAAGCTTTATGGCTCTCTTGCTCTTTAGCTTTCTTTCTATTGTGGTTAATTTTGATATTTTTCTCTGTTATGCTTTTGAAAGACTTCAATTATCATTTTCTGCTGTTTGGAGGATATTAGCACTACCCATTTTTCTTTTCGGGATTATTTGTTTGTGAAACTTAGATAATCCTTCTTTGTCTGGTGTTTTTCTTGAAGCTACTGCAATGCCATATTCAACAATTATATGATATTTTTTTTCGTGAAATTGATAGATTTTGTATACCATTCGGATTGTGTTGGGCTTTCTTTATTTTACACTAGCTTGCAGTTATAAATTTCTGTAAATTGAAATTTAAATGGGGTTTTTAACTTGTAGGAAAACTTGTTTTACCAAAATCATGTTTCTTTCTGTTTATCTCTTTTCCTTTAACAAGAAACTTGTGTGGACTGTTAGCCTGTTAGGTGAAATTGGTTGTAGCCAATAAACCATTGTTGTTTTGAGCAAATTCTTTTGAGTTTTTCTTTCATTTTATTGAACTTTTTTTATCGTCCAGTAGTGTATGTTAATTACTGCAATTGCAATGTGGTTCGTTGATTAGGTAGGAGATATGTCTTCTGATACGGGGAAGGAAAATGCATCTGTGGTTGACTCATCAGTCACTGAATGGAAACAAGACATGGGGAATTCAGATGACCCTGGTAATAAACGATGAAGGTGCCTTTTATTTTATTTGTACTTTCCACTTTCTTGTTCTAAAGTTGGTAATGGGATGGACTATGGTGTGGATTCATTTGATAGAGTAACGGTTTTTTTTTTTTCTTTTTTGATCAAAGTAATGATTTTTTTTTTTTGTTACTAAGAAATAGGGAATGGATCTCTCAATAGAGATTTTACAGCTTCTTTTTCTATTTTCTCCTTTATTTATTTATTTGTTTTTATTTTCAAGATTCTAGGATTAATATGCTAGAACACCTGTGGCCGATGATAGTGATATTCGTAGATGGTGGCTGGTGCATCACTTTGTAGCAACCATGCCAAATAACTTTTAAGAGTATTTTCACCAGAAAATACAATTATGTCAATTAACTTGGAATGAAGAATATGGCCATGTTGTGTTTGGATTCAATAAGATTTTATTTTAGGACTCATGTTCCTGCCTCCTGGTGTGACTAATTCTTTGAGGCCAACTTTAGCCGATTTCTTGGCTTAGAATTTGATGGTAGATGCATCTGCTGGAAAATAGTGTTATACACATATTTCCTTACAACATCTTTACTTTTGTTTACTCAATCTTGAAACTGATGATAGTTTTGTCTTACCTTTGTGCTTGATAATTTTATTTTAGGATATTGGCCCCAAAACCACCTAAATTATACGATTTGTGAAACTTAACCACATAAACAGATTTTTTGACGGCAAAACTGCCTAAATTGTACATCTGTTTTGGTCTTTACTCTTTCGTCCAAAATGCTCCGTTAGTGGACATACCACAGTGTACCTTGATGTACTCGTGGAGAATATTTAGTGGTTCACATAATATTAATTATTTAAATATAATAAAAATTATTTTAAAATTACAAAAAATCTATTTAGAAAAAAAAAAAATTAAAATACATTTTGTTTTTGTTCTCTTTCTTCTGGAACCATCAGACCCCCCCACCACATAACATCTTCTTCTTCTTCCTCCTTCCTTGTTGTTCGTCTTAGCTTTCTCTAGTACCTTTAGAGTGACGAAGATTGTAATGTTTCTGTCCAAGGCTTCAGCGCTAAGTCTAGAGATGTTCAAATAATCCGTAATCTGTGGTTTTAAACCCCGACCAATCCGGACGAAACCATTTGAGACCGAACCAAATGAATTCAGTGTGAATGATTTGATCAATCCGGACCATTTTAAATTCCCTGGTTCGGTCACAGTTTTAGAAATCTCGGTAGCGGTTCAAATCAAACTAATCTGTATAATTATTATATACACTTAACATTTTTTTTTGGACAAAATGTTGATATTTGGGAACAACTTTAAATAGAATATTGATATTGAGTTTATATTATTACGATAATAATTTTTTATTGTTATTTATGTATTATAAACTTATTAAAAGTAAAAAAAATACCAAAAAAAAATGAACAATTATTGTAAAATAATACCAATCCATTTTTGAGTGATTTGGTTTAGTTTGGTTTGATCATTTCATTGGTCTTGTTTGGTTTTGAATTTTAAAAAACCGTAATAGTGGTTTGGTTTGAAAAAATTGAAAATCCAAACCGAACCAAATTAATCCGTGAAAACCCCAAGCTAAGTCCCCAAACATCAAAAGAAAGCTTCGAAGGAATGATCGATTAGTACGAACTGATGCCAAAAGTCATTACGGAAATAGATTTGTTGGAGTGTTTGATGACGATGAGAGATTGAGCTGCGACCATGCCAGTTCCAGTCGGATTCATGGCCCAGGCAACCCAACCGTTATGTTTTGAAGATATAGTTCCAGATCTGAAAAAAAAAAACCCTCAGATCTCTCAAAGAGAGAGAGGAGAGTGAGCCCGAGAGAGAGAGAGACCGGAGAGGAACAAGAAAAGGGACGTCACCGTCGCCAGAGTGAGTCTCCTGATATCTCTCTCTGGTTCCTTCGTGGGTGTTGGAACCAGACTCGAAGCCCACCCTCCACGCGAAAATCCCCAATCCCGCGAACCCTCTCTCTCTTTTTCCCTCTATTTCCTGGGTCGATTTTCCTTTGGTCAAAGGTTTAGAAATTTTGGCTCAGTTGGGTACTCTTCATTTTTGTCTAATTTCATGGATTTTGATGTGTTTGAGGATTGTTCTTCTGTAAATGGGAATGGACCCAAATTTGGTGCTTCATTGGGTTTGAGTAGTAGAAATAGTTTTAGTAAAGTTGTTATTCAGTTTAACAGAGCTATTAGGTTCCATTGTGAAAGAATTCCAATTGGGTTTGCTTCTGTTAGAAATGTTGGCGAGGATAATAATAATAATAATAATAATAATAATAATAATAATAATAATAATAATAATAATAATAATAATAATAATAGTAATTTGCAGTATAAATATCTAAGTTTAACTCCCGATTGCAAATAAATACTTAAGTTTAATTTTTGGCTGTAATAATACATGAGTTATATTTTTGGAACTTTGTAGGTACCTGGCCGTTAAATGTCAAATTATTATTCACATGTCATTTTCTTATTTGTATATTTAAACTAATTCTTTTTAGAAAATAAAAATTTTATGACGTGGATCAATCAGGGATTGCCACGTGACAATGTACTTAACACTTAACAGTCAGGTACCTACAGAAGTTTCAGATTTATAACTTGATTACCGCCAAAAATTTAATTTATGTATTTATTTACAATTGGGAGTTAAATTTAAGTATTTTTGCCACAAATTACTCTAATAATAATAATAATAATGAGATAATTGAAGAGGGTTGTAGTGTTTTGGAAGATGATTGTTTGGGTTTGAATGTTGTTGAGCCTTTAAAACTAAAGAAAGTTCTTATTTTGATGAGTGATATTGGTGGTGGTCATAGAGCTTCAGCAGAAGCTATAAAGGCAGCTTTTTATGAAGAATATGGTGATGAATATAGTCAGGAGGAGGAAGAAGAAGAAGGAAACAGGGGGGAAGGTCTGATCTGATGGTTCATCTAGAAGAAGGAAAAGAAAGAGAGAAAAAAAAAAAGAAAGAAAAAAAAAGGAATTTTTTTTTCTCATTTTTAATTATTTTTAAAAAGAATTAAATTATTTTATTTTTATTTAAATATTGAAAATTAGGTGGACCAATCAAAACATAAATTGTGTACATTTTGGTACACATGGACAGTCAAGGGTAACTAGCATAACAGAAGTGAGGTTTATGTAATTTAGCCGTCAAAAAATAAGTTTGTGGGGGTTAAGTGTTACAATCGATATAGTTAAGTGGTTTTGCCGCCAATATTCCTTTTATTTTTGTGGTGTACTTTTATGTATGAGATGTGAACTATATGTTTTATTTTTGTAGAGAGTTCGAGTTATAAAGGTAATGAGAATGGTGATCATTCTAGGGAAAAAGATTTGGGTGATGCTCACAATTGCATTGATCATTCAACTGTAAACAAAAGGAGTAAATTATGTGATACTAGATATTTTATCATAAAGAGTTTGAATCATCAGAATATCCAATTATCAATTGAGAAAGGAATTTGGGCGACTCAAGTGATGAATGAACCGATATTGGAAGAAGCCTTTCATGTAAGATTCCTCATGTTATAATATCTTGCTTAAATTTTTACAGTTAAGACAAGTGACCTCTCTTTTTTCAGAATAAAAAAGAGATAATCTTGCTTAACTTTTGCAACCTATATTTATGAAGAAGTATGTGCATACCTTGCAGAATTCTGGTAGAGTAATATTAATATTCAGTGTCAACATGAGTGGTTTTTTCCAAGGGTATGCTCAAATGATGTCATCTGTTGGATGGAGGCGAGATAATGTTTGGAGCCAGGGAAATGGAAAATGTAACCCTTGGGGGCGCAGTTTTAAGGTAAAATGGCTGCAATTAAATGATCTTCCGTTTCAAAAAACGCTTCATCTCAAGAATCCCTTGAATGACTATAAACCTGTCAAAATTAGCAGAGACTGCCAGGTATGATTTCTATCAAATGCTTTTTGCATCTTCTTGTTTTGTAATATTTTGGAATACTGTTAACAATAGCCCTCCCTCTCCTGTATTCTTTCCCAGGAGTTATCTACTGAAATTGGAGAAGCACTGTGTGAGCTTCTTGATGTGAAGAGTAGTGTTGATGGTCTACCAATTAGGTAACATGTTTGCACAGCTGAAAGTGGATATACTTTTTGTTTTTTTTAATACCTCTCAATTATGTTTTATGTCTTGAATTTCGATCTATTTCCAGGAATGATTTTGCTTCAAAAAGACCCTGTATAGAACCTCCATCTTCATATGGAGAAGAAGACTACAATGTGCCTCTGATGCATTCTTCCTGGTCTCAGTCACCAATGCTGTATTCTTCATTACTGTACCAACATCAGAATGAAGCTATTAAATATCAGTTAGCCCATTGTGGAACTACTGGTACTAATTTTCCTGAAAATGTTGCTGTAAATTCTGCAGCTTCAAAAGTAACAAGGATGAAACACTCTGGCAACAATAAATATCTTCCTAATGTGCAAGTGGACAGGGATGTGTCTTCTCGATTTGATATGTGGGCTTTGACCGCAGAAAGTCCTATAGCTAGTGGTTTGACAGAGGACGACTTTCTTGAAATGGTATTAACTCTGAATCATAGCTTCTTTCATTTGTGTCTTCCATTGTTTCTTTGATTACTATTAGAACCCTTTCACTGTGACATTTTGAAGAATGTTTCATCCAATTATGAACTTAAAGATCTAAACATGGCATTATCATTTGGTGTCATTAGACAATCTTCTTGTGTTTCTTGTTTGGTACTTGTGGACTGCATTCCGATTTGGTAGGAGGAACTTTTCCTTATATTTTTGGCATTCTATAGAACTTGATCTGGGAAACCTGTGCCTGCTGGTCAATATTCAGTTCTTCTGGCTTTATTGAAATTCCTCTACAGCTTTTGTTTCTCAGACAAATTTAAAGTAGTTCAGGTTTTATTTTCAATGATAATTAACTCTTTTCTCATCCTTTTTTGCAGTCTTATGAGGAGTACCTGGAGGCTCATAGCGGAAGCAGCAAACAAGTATGCAGTCCTGTCAGTACCATCTTTGAAACCGTTTAACTAATTTTCATGTTGTTGCCTTGATTTTATACATTGCTCGGACTTGATATTATGATTCATCTGGTAGTACATAAATCTAGTGTAGGATACCAGTAGCTAAATCACTTGTGCCGTTACTGTTTCAAAATAGGCTTAAAATTTCTCTCTTAACGACATCAATAATTTCTCTGATACCAAGTATATTCCCATCTCTGAATTAGTCACATCTTAAGTTATGCACTGAATTAGGCCTTGCCAATTTAGCAAATGTACATTCGAGCTGAGTTTTTGCTGAATCTCGCAGGCCTCTGGACCGTCACGAGTGACATTAGATTCATCAAGAAGTAAAAAACAAGACGAGGAGGATTTGTAAGTTGTTCAAACTTTTTTCTTTTTTCTATTGAAGAGAAGCAAGTTTTGGTTGTCTCCATTTGTTTATCGTTAGTACTTGAAACAGAATCTCGAGCACGGGATCGGAGCGGGGCAGCTCTAGGAAGAGGAATCATCAATGAGTGAAAACTCTGTAATGTAGTTTGATTATTTTTATTTTGTGGATGATAGTGTTATTTATTCTACTACTCCCTACAGTTGGGGCTTGTATTGTTGCCAAATCTTGTTGTACAAATATGTACCTTAATCATCCTTCTCATAAGAATTTTTTACTGGGGTGCAGTTACCATGCTGTACAGAAATTGAATTGGCTACTTTGCCCCTCTATAATTGTGTTATTATATAGCACATAATAGTATTCTATATAGGCTACGTGTATATATAGGGCCCCGATGTCATCCCGCCCCCTACGGTCTGATGATCGTGGCCATTGATTCATATAATTATTCATCTAACGGGGTAGGCTATAAATTTAGTGTTTGTTTAATACGCGGTATTATATTATATTGTATTGTATAGTATTATATTAAATTGTATTTTGTGCAATATTTTTATGTAAAACTATATGTGATATTAGTTTTTATGGACACTTAAATATAATATAATATTTTGTATAAATTAAAGTTATAGTATTATATAAAAATATGATATATAATCTAATTCAATACAATACAATACGACTTAATACGACGTTCCAAACAAGTTCTTAACTTCTTAAATTCCTTACGCTTCGGTTGAATTTGCAGTGAACATTTAAAAAGAAAAAAAGAAACAAAAAAAGAAAAAAAGAAAAAACCTCCCAATTACTCAGCCTTAACATTTCTTTCGTGATTGTTCCATGAGGATAAAATTTTAGAGAAAGCCCAGAAGCACGAATTAACAAACATAATTTTAGTAAGTTCTCCATTTTTAGCATAAGATTTCTTTTTTTGGTACTTAGAATCTTGTTAGCAGTGCTTTAACAACCCTAGTCATTCTTCCATCGTTTTTTTTTTTTTTGAGAGCTAAAACTAATTGATTTCATTATTGAACGGTTTGGTCATGGTGTAGTCGATCTTTCCGTCTGAGGTTTTGAAATGGTTTGTTATGTACTGTGTTTTTTTTTTTGAAACATTCATGATAATTAGTTTCAGTTGTTGCATGCATTGTAAATTGTTTCTTTGATTTTCAATTCTGCTTTTGACTCCACCACCATGTATTGAGAAATTTGTTCATCTCTAAAGATTTTTCCTTTTATATTGTGTTTACTACCTTTGACTTTATTCTATCTATTTGATTAAAAGAGTGATACTTTTTAAATAAAAGATTTTGGATCATATGTAACATTATCCTTTGGAGTTGCATTTGATGATTCTATACTGAGGACTTGAAATCTTTTCTTGCAAGTGACCCTTTTGGATTCCTTTTGTGATATGTCTTGCAACCCTCTAGTGCATTGTACGAGGCAGTAAGGGCATGATTGAGACACAACTAAGTTTCTTCTTCTCTTTATCAGAAAGAAAGTATGTTCTGAAATCGATCAATATATTCACCACAAAACACAAAAAAGATTACTATCTTGTTCTAGTAATGACATTAGAAAATTAAATCAATTGAATACTACAAACAAATACACAAGTAAAACTCAAATACATAGATTTAACTAAAATTGTCGCTTTATTTCAAGCCTGTTCGGGAGTGATTTTATTTTTTGTTTTTTTAAATTTTACTTAACAAAATCTTGTACTTTCTTCATGATTTTTGATTAATTAATCAAAAAATTGATTAATAGTTCCCGAACAACTCCTTCATTAATTTAATAAAATTCATCTCAGATTATTACAATTCTCTCACTCTTACTCTTTTTACAGTTCTAAAGAGAATTTAATCACACGATTTTTACAAAAAAAAAAGAATTTACATGAAATCAATGCTTAACCAGCTTAGAGTTAAAGGTTTCTACAGAAGTTTAACTATTAACTACCGAAACATAATTGGGAACCTAACTAACACCCTAGCTAACTTGGACCAACATGCACCAATAGGTATAAGACTTGATGACTGGACCAACTAATTGACAAATCTCCACCTTGGTTTAGAATCGAGTTTGGTATGGTGATACTTTTGAGTAGTGAGATCAATCTCAATCTCCGTGTAGATGGATCAAATTCAACCAATGAAAAAACATACTACTTGACACTACTTTGGTGATCATATCAGAATGATTATGATCAATTGAAACCTTCTTGATGATCACTGATCCATTTGAAATTACTTCTCGGACAAAGTGCACCTTGATGTCTACATGCTTTGTCCTTTCATGATAGATATGATTTTTGGGAAGGTAGATTGCACTTTGGTTATCATAGTTGACCGTGATGGCATTCTTTTGCATCTTCAACTCTCGAGTTATTTTCTTCTAACCATAAAGCTTCTCTTACATATTTTGTGAGTGCAATGTACTCTGCTTCAGTTATTGACAACATTACAACTTTCTGCAAGTTAGCTTTCCAAGTGATAGCAGTTCGAAAAGCAGTGAGCACATAGCCTATGAGTGATTTTCAAATGTCTAGGCAGCATGCATAGTTTGAATCCACAAAGCCTTTAATTTCAGCATGCCTATTTCTTCCTTTAGCTCCACCATAGACTAAACACCTTCCAAGTGACCCTCTACTATATCTTAGAATCCACTTTAGTGCCTGCCAATGAGCCTTTCCACGATTTGTCATAAATCTACTTACCAAACTGACTGCATATGCTATATTAGGCCAAGTACATACCATTGCATACATCAAAGAGCCAACTGCATTTGCATATGGTACACTCTCCATGTATTTCTATTCATCACGAGTTTTAGGTGCTTAGTTTTTACTCAATTTGAACTATTGAAATAGGGGAGTGACAACGAGTTTAACATTTGACATTTTAAACCTGTTCAAGACCTTCTTGAGATACTCCTCCTAAGATAAAAGCAATTTCCTCTTATGTCTATCTCTTTTAATTTCTATCCCAAGAATTTTCTTAGCAGCATCTAAATCCTTCATCTCAAACTCCTTACTAAGTTCTTTCTTGAATTTTGCCACTTCTAACTTGCAATTGCAAGTTATTAGGATATCATCACAACACAATAGCAATATGACAAAGTCACTATTAGGCAGGATTTTAAAGTACACACAAATATCAAACTTACTTCTTGTGAACTTGATTTTTGTTAGAACTTATTTTACTAGGATCTAAATTTACTAATATATGTATATTACTTATCACTTAAATAATCTAACATTAAAATATGAAAATCATAAAAAGATCAAATAACACCTTAAAGTTTAGGATTACTTACATTAATGGCAGCAAAATACAATGACTTCTTATGTTCAGTACTCTAACTCTCGAATTCTTTTTGTAAAAGAGTATTACCAAGTATTGAACTTGGATCTACTTCCTTAACCTGAAAAGTGATAGTTTTTCATAATCTTCTCAACATGAGATTAGTGTGGTCTGATACTTAATTCACGTTTGGAACACATTTTGAAAGTGAGAAAGACTAGCAATTTCGAAAAGGAAAATTTGATTTTATATACTTAAATAATAAAAAAAAATTATTATTAAACCAAAAACTTAAATCTAAAAAAACTATACCTTTTTTTTCAAAACCCCAAAAATACCCCCTCACAATACTCTCTCTCTGCATCATCTCTCTCTCTCTCTCTCTCTCTATATCTCACATCCCAGCCGCTACCCTCACCACCACCTCCGACCTCCATTCTCCGACCTCCGACCCTCACCGCCACCTCCGACCACCCGCACCAACACCCCGACCCAACCCCACTCTCTCGGACCGCCCAAAAGTCGCACCCCGAAAGCCCACTCTCTCTTCCTCTCTCTGAAATCGCAGAAAAAAAAATTGCTCCTGTCCGATGGTCGGACCATGGGTCCGATGGGGTCCGACCAATCGGACCCATCGGACCTGGGAGCAATTTTTTCTCTCTGAAATTGCAGAAAAAAAAATTGCTCCCGTCCGATGGTCGGACCATGGGTCCGATGGGGTCCGACCAATCGGACCCATGGTCCGACCAATCGGACCCATGGTCCGACTGAAATCGCAGAAAAAAAAAAATCGGACCCCATCGGACCCATGGTCCGACCATCGGACGGGAGCATTTTTTTTTTCTGCGATTTCAGAGAGAAGAAGAGAGAGTGGGCTTTCGGGGTGCGACTTTTGGGCGGTCCGAGGGAGTGGGGCTGGGTCGGGGTGTTGGTGCGGGTGGTCGGAGGTGGCGGTGAGGGTCGGAGGTCGGAGAATGGAGGTCGGAGTTGGTGGTGAGGGTGGCGGCTGGGATGTGAGATAGAGAGAGAGAGAGAGATGATGCAGAGAGAGAGAATTGTGAGGGGGTATTTTTGGAGTTTTGAAAAAAAAGGTATAGTTTTTTTAGGGTTTAAGTTTTTGGTTTAATAATAATTTTTTTTTATTATTTTTTAAGTATATAAAATCAAAATTCCCTTTCGAAAATAGAGAGAGAAGAAGAATATAGCTTTTTCTAGGGTTGAATAATTAAGAATTATTTTTTGACAAAGCTCCATCCATTTTCTTATATAGGCTCTCTATTGGGCTAGGGTTAAATTAAATGGGCTTTTGAAAAGACAATGGACTTAATTTAGTGGCACAATACATTTAATATATAGGGTAAATAGTGGCATAAGTACCCAAAGTTTTATGTTTGTAAGCGGCATAAACTTAATGATTTTTTTTAGTGGCATAAGTACCCAATGTTTATAAAACTGTAATTTTCTTCCAGTTTCATCAGTACAGACTCTGTTATTGTCTTAACCAGGACACATATAAGACTCAAATTTTAGATTATTTGGTCTGGACGAAAAACATGTAGTATCAGTTACTTCGAAATCTGTTTTAATAAATTTAAAACGGAGCCTGTACTGACGAAAATAGAGAAAAATTACAGTTTTACAAATATTGGGTACTTATGCCACTAAAAAAAATCATTGGATTTATGCCGCTTACAAACCCAAAACTTTGGGTACTTATACTGCTATTTATCCTAATATATATGTTGCATTGTATATGGAACGTACTATTTAAATTAAATTATTTAATGATTTACGATAAACTTATTATGGGATATATTATGATTAGGAGTTCATTAGTAATTTATTGTGATTGTTAGAGCAACCAATTAAATTGTGCAATTGCTTCTCTTACTGTATAAAATAAAACAATTATATTATTGTACAAATTAGGTTATTATGTTATTGATTCAAGTTAGTAATTATATAGTTCTGAAAAAAAAAAATTACTAATAACATGGGCATTTCATGGGTTAACTATACTTAATTATAAAATTCGTTACTTTAATTGAAAGGATATAAGATTAGAAGTAATTTTATGTATAGGTTTGATAAGAGTTTTTGCCAGGCTTTTTAAGAGTTTATTCTTGCTCAAAAACACTTTACGTATTACTTGGATCGTTGAGTGAGCAACTTTATTGTATAACGTTAAAAATGATGTTGTTTGATGCAGACGATTTTTCTCGCCTATTATTTCACGTATTATTTACAGTACCTATTCTTTATCCTGAGAACCCCTCCAAATTTGATATTCCTGAACACAATACTGTCAAAAGATAGTACTATTACTGTAAAAAATTATAAAAGTTCTATAATTTAGGTGACATTTGGTAACACTTTTGTTTTTAAATTTTTTAATGACAAAAATATAAGTAAAATTTTTCTTTTTAAAAAACAAAAATGTGTTTTATAACATTTTTTTTTTCAATTTTAAAAACAAAACAAAAGTATGTTCTGTAAATTTTATTTTTATTTTCATTTGTTGATTTTATTTAAGTCGGGCGAGGCCGGGATCAGGATCCGGGTCCGGGTCCAAGTTATAAGGTCTAGGTTGGAGTGGGCATTCAAAGTATTAATAAAAAAAACTGTTTAAAAAGATTTTAAAAGTGTTTTTTTTTATTATTTTCAAAAATTTGAAAAGGGTAAATACCATTTTAGACCCTGTGTTTTGCAAAAGTTACTAATTGGACATTTTGTTTTGTTAAATAACAAAATAGACCTTATATTTTCCAAAATAGTAAACACAGAACCTTGAGCTCAATTTTTAATTATTTTATTTTTTTAATATAACCAACTTTAAGACAATTTTTAACACAAACAGATTCAGAAAATGTAACCAGGTTTGTCACAACATGTCTAGATTAAATTATTATTAAGTTTTATTGGTAACTTTTACAAAACACATATAGTTATCTTTTTTAAAATTTTGACTCCCAATTAAAAAAATTAAAAATAAAAATAATTTTATAGAACATGATTTTAAAAAATATTTTTATTTTTTTTTTAATTTAAAAATAAAAAACTAATTAAAATATTATTAAACACAATTTTAACTTTAATATTTAAGAAAAAAAACTTAACCACCTTCTCTTACCTAGCATAAGAAAGCAATAAACAAATAATATATTTTGCAATGATTTATATAAATATATATTTTGGTTTTTTGGTAGCAAATGTTAATTTGTATTATGCTGAATTCACCCAATAAATAAGTTGCCGCCATTGGAGTGATTAACACTATAAATTGTCGAAACAGAGTGAGTTTGGTAAAAGGGAGATTTTGGAGAAGAGAATAATGGATTGCGATCACAGAAATCGAAGTGTTACCAAGGACGATGTGATAACCAAGCTCAAAGACGACGGCGATTTTGATAAGCTCCGTCTCAATATCATTCGCAAGCTTAAGGACCATGTAAACAATTCTCTCTTTTAGGGTTCTAAATTACTGTCCACCATTCTCAATTATATTGAATCCCGAAACTTTACTTTTTATATTTAAAAATGATTTTATGAATGAATGAAATGCGGAAAGGCTTAGTAGGATCTGTTACTATTACAGGTCGAATTGCGGGAAAAAATGAGTTCTATTGTGAGGCAATCGCCCGCTCTTAATCGTTTAGGTGCTGAGATCATGAAACCAAGGCAACTTTCGGATGCTATTTATCAAGATGTTGGGTATGCTGTCTAATTCTTGAGATTACCTTTGGGGTTTGTGTTTTTTTTTTATTGTTCAATTTAACATTTTTGAAGCATTTACATAATGCCCTTTAGAGTTTTAAGTTCTGAGAGAGTTTCTCTTGGAAGTAAATGGAAATGAATGTGAACGATTTCATGTTCTTTTATTATTAGGGACGAACTAATGAACCAGATTTCTGAGGGGCTGTGGGGAATTATTAGATCAAATGATGTGGTTAAAAGTGAAATTAAAGAGACTGTTCAATCTGTCTACAACAGACTAACGAACCCAGAAGTGAAAGTGGAGGTTGAATCCTCAACATCTCAGATACTGCCAGTTCAAAAGAAAGATAATGATAAGGATTTGATACTTGTTCCATCCAGTAAAGCAATGTTGTCTGAAAATGAGTCACACGAACCACCTGGATTCTCAGTCTCCCATAAACATTTGAAGAGAAAAATTAAGGATCTGAAACCGTCTTTACGCCATGAAAAAAGACAGGTGGCTGATCAGCTGGGAGGGCCTGTTATATTACAGGAGAAGCTTGAGCGTGGTCATGTTGATCATGGTGAGTCACCCACTTTATCTGTTGGTAAGGAATACCAGAAACCAGATTGCTGTACTGATGAGGACCCCGATGTGCCTCCTGGTTTTGGATGATGGACTAGCATGTTGCTCAGTTTGTCATCCTCTATGAAGTTAGTTTCTCACTGCTATATGGAATTATGATTGAAGGCAGGAAAAACTGAATCAATAGTTCAATATGAGTTGGGGACAAAATTCATGCTGCCCCTACTGTCATTTGCCAGAAGTACTAGATCCTTGGAAGACTTAAGATTTTTTTTCTCTTATGAGGGAGAAAAGCGAGAAACCTGTTTTTCTTAGGTTTTACCAATTTTTGGTGCATAAATTGGGTTTAGAGATGCTTGTTTGTAATTGCTAGTTTTGTGCCTGACTAAGTAGCTACGTTCTGTAGTACTCTAGAAATTTCTTGTGATATTGAGACGTCTATATCTTTCATTTGAGTAGGAAAGAAGTAGTAACTAGTAAGATGTTTCGTTTCTGTAGATTATTTATTTATTTACTTTCTGTCTATTCGAACTTCCATCTCGGTGATGCTAGTGGAAATAAAATAAACCTTTTTTCTTCTTCATTCTGTTAAATTACTCGTACTGCTCACACTCTTTATAGAAATGAATATTATGAACCTAGATGGTACACGTCTTGATGAATATAATTCTTAGAGATTTTAATAGAGGCAGTGCAAATCTATGTTTGCCTACCATGCAGTGCATCCGTTTTTACTGAAATTTAACAGAGATTGGACTCCTAACATAGTGTTTGACAGAAACCCATGCCAGAAATCCTTGACCATAGGCATTGCTTTTCCCACTTGAAGCAATGTTGCTGAAAGACACTTCATATTGTGCTTTTTGGTTCACTTTTGTGAAGTAAAGCTTTTTGGGTTTAACACTCACATAGACTCCATCTGGTGCAACAACCTTGACTGTGTAAGTTGAATATGCATCACCAACATTGGTCACCGTCCTTGTGAACACTTGAGATGGTCCTAGTGTGACAGAAAATGAAGGGTAGTTTAGCTCTCCTTCAGGTATAGGAGATTCTTCTGAGCAATTTATTTGTCTGTGTGCAATAATTCCTACTTCTTCATCTTTGTAACCTAGGCCACAGAGATAAGGAATGTAATCATCAGGTTGAAGATCGTAGACTAGTCCTGGGTCATTTGCCCTTGTTGGATTGACATGGCCTGAACCAATGGCGAAGATGTCTGCAGGGGCAAGTGTTTCATCAAGAATGGCTTTGCCTTCTAGATTTACAACATCAGCAGTAGTCATTATAGCAGATTTAATGGCAGCTGGTGACCAGTAAGGGTGAGAGCTCTTGAGCAGAGCTGCTATTCCACTGAGATGTGGGCATGACATTGATGTGCCGGACATTATGTTGAAAGCAGAATTTGGATTTGTGTCATTGTCAAGACGGAATGGCCAAGCTGCAAGAATGCTGACACCTGGTCCAATGATGTCTGGTTTCAAAATTCCAGGACTAGCCAGGCTAGGGCCTCTTGATGAGAAAGAAGCAACAACAGGAGCGTATGAGTCCCCAATGACAGTTCCTTTAAATAATAGTGTTGCTGTTGGTGTTGCCGTTGAGTTTATGTAGGCTTTAATCTTTAGTCCATTGCTAAAGCTGACATGTGCTGCTGGAAGAGCATGAACATCTGCTTCTGTACTAACACCATCGGTTTCTTGATTTAAGAGAATCATCGCAGCTCCTCCAGCGCTTTTGACTTCTTCCCCCTTGGCAATTCTTCCAATTCCCCCTCCTCTCTCACAGGCTACCACCTTACCTTTGACATTGATATCTTTCAATGACCCTTCAGCACAAAATGCAGACTCTGATTTGCCATTCATGCCAGAATAAACAAGAGGTGAATATGTTGGAGGAAAGTCTCCTCTGTGGATGGTTTCACCATCAAACGCTTCTCCATTTCCTAGTTTTGTTGTGGCTACTATTTTTCGATCTATGGTGCTTGCTCCTACTGTGAGAATCCAAGGGGCTTCATTAGATAAAGTGCTGTTAAAAGGGCCAGAATTCCCAGCCGAGCAACTTACAAATATTCCTTTTTGGATTGCCGCAAATGAGCCTATAGCAATGCTGTCGTTGAAAAGTGTAGTTGGTTCTATACCAAGGGAGATCGAGAGCACATCTACACCATCCTCAACTGCTGCGTCAAGACCAGCCAGTATATCGATGTCGGGACAATCTTCTCCAAAGCACACTTTGTATATTGCCAAATGAGCATAAGGAGCCATGCCAACTGATGTGCCTTTGGCATTTCCTAGAACATTTGCATAGTTCACAAACCTTCCTGCTGCTGTACTTGCAGTGTGTGTCCCATGTCCGTCCTCATCAAGTGGTGGCTCAGTTGCCCCTCCCTTTGTTGCCTTGGCTGCCAAGTTGAATGACCTCGCACCTATTATTTTGTTGCTGCACTCAGACACGTTGAAATCACACCTCCCCTTCCATTTAGCGGGTGGGGGAGGTATTCCCGCATCACTAAACGAAGGATGGCCTGGAAAAATTCCACCATCTAGTACTCCAATGATCACTCCCTTCCCAAAATTTGACTCTCTCCAAAATCCTGTCTGCTGGTGCAGTCCCAAGAAGTCGGGTGTGTGTGTTGTTAGTTTCTTGAATATCTTTTGAGGGCGTGCTGATACAAAACCATCTTTGTTTTCGATTGCTCTCACTTGATCATGTGTCAGCCTTGCTGCGAACCCACTCATTACATTTCGGTATGAATATATAATATGAGGCTTGTTGTCTGAGCTTGCAGCAGTTCTAACTGGCAGAAAAGATTTGTACCAACTCTCCAAGTCATCTGATTGGGAAAGGACTCTGCCCTTTGGTTGGCGTACTTGGATGATGTAGTTCTGTAAATTGCTAGACTTGGTAGTTTGAGAGGCAGATGCGATGACAAGAAAGAAGCTGAGCACAAAAATAAGGTAGAAGAAAGAAGTTGGAGCCATTTGAATAAACTACACCACATTTAGAATGTGGTAAAGCTGTGTTTGATTTTTTCCAAAAGAAGTGTGTGTATATATAGAGGAGCCAAAACAAGAAAACTGGCCTTCATCTTTAAGCAAGTGCAAATACTTAATTGTTGAAGCCTTGTTAGTCGGCTCATGGGGAATTTTTCAGCTTTGGAACCTTTCTGATGGTATAGTTTAAAGGAATTTTTATGCTAACGGCAAAAGGCATGCTGAGTAAGTTTTAGTTTATTATCTTGCACAGTTGCTTTGTTTAAAGTATATCTATGACTTAGTTGTGGATAGATATTAAAACTTGTTGACTCCTGAGAATATTTAAGGTAGACTTGTTCTTTTGGCCGGATCAGCCTCTTGTAAAGCTATATACAATTCGAGAGATGAAAAGGGAATTTTAATGGTCCATTTGTGTTATATTAATGTATTTCTATATTTTCCTGTGAGATGCGGTTCTGCTTGCCATTATTTTATGTACTAATTACAATCATATAAGACAGAGACACCAAGAAGGGAATCTTGAACTATTTCATTTTGAAAAGATGTTTGAATGATGACTATTTCAACCTTCAAAATATATTAGTTTGGTTCAATTTATTGATTCTGTTACCCTTTCCCTCTCAGTAGACATATCATATATATGTTATATAAAAGGGTGATATGATGCATTGCTGAATTCCCCTCTTCGTCAAAAGAATATTATTAACTTTCTTCAACCATATTGTAAATCTTTCTTTGCTGTCTTCTCTAGCTAGTTTATTCCTACAAATAAACTTGTTTTGTTTTGTAACATTGGAGCTTTGGAAGTCCATAGTCACATCTTAAGGTACTACACTCTAAACAACCTAAGGCTATTATCTTGATAGCATCATATTATCATGAAAAGGAGGACTGAAGATTGATTTCTAGATGTGCTACACAGGGAACTGGAAAATGTTATTAACTCTTTGAAGACACTAAAACTAGATATATTTGGAGGATTAAGACTATATATATATTCATTCAAAAAAAAAAAAAAAGACTATATATATATATTTTTTGATTAATATAAGACTATATATAATCATGAGAAGTTAATCAGTCTTGTGTTAACATTACGAAAAAAATGTTAATAGGCTAATTCAATAGTTCATGTTCAAGTAAAACAAGTTAAAATATCTAAAATAACTTGATTTTTTTTTTCAGGCCCTTTGTGATTTGCTAATCGTGGGAGATATGCAGTATTGTAATTATTTTCAATTACTAAAATGTAAAATGCCGTCAAACATTTTCATTTATTTATTACTTCCAATAATTATAGAAATAAACGCTAAAACATTTCTGGTACTTCTTATTTGGTCAAAACCAAATCTTAAGTACATAAATGGTAGGTAATGACTCTATTAGACTAGCTCCTATAATGGGCTTCTCAGTTATTCTATTCTTAGTTTTCTACAAAGAGAAAAAGATTCAAATCCCAAATATGATAGATATTTGGCTTCTAACAGAGTACTTAGCAGAAACCCATCTCAAATATCCTTGAGAAAAGCCCTTGTCAATGATCCCAGGCTTGTCTTCAGGGAAAATACTAATAGAATATTCAAGCTTCTGGTTCACTTCTGTGAAACTAAGTGTTGGAGGGTCGATGCTAATTTTAGTTCCAGCCGGTGTAACATACTCTACAGTATAAGTTGAGTTAGGCTCACCCACATTAGTCACGATCCTTGTAAAGTTCAGAGGGTATTGGCTAAGAATTACGGAAATGGTGGGATAGTTCAGCTCATATTCTGGTATACTTGTCACTTGAGAGCATTTTACTGCTTGTTGGGTGATGAGAGAGACTTGATCGTCTGTATAGTTCAATCCACAAAGATAGGGTATGTAATCTTCTGGTGCAATGTCATATATAAGACCTGGATTGTTTGCCTTGGAGGGGTTTACATGGCCTGCCCCGGTGGCGAAAATGTCTGCTGAGGAAGCCTAATTGAAAGAACTTTGTAATTAGTAAACTTGAATTAACTAATCACTACAATAAAAAGTAGATTTAGTACTGATTGTGTTAATTAAGTACATTGTCCATTGTTTCATCCATTATCACTAAACAATTCTTATAAAAATTGAGATGTCTAGTGTTGTTTATATAAGTTATAGTATTTGTAGTACTTAAATGCTATCAAATACTAGTATTAATACCGTTTCGTCCAAAATGGGATTTCCACCGATGTTGTTGACGTCGGCAGTTGTGAGAATGGCAGATTTAATGGCGGCCGGAGACCAATCAGGGTGAGAACTCTTCAGCAAAGCTCCAATACCACTGAGATGTGGGCAAGACATAGAAGTACCTGAAATTATGTTAAACGGTACGGTTGAACTATTGTCTACCGAAACCGGCCATGCAGCTAGGATACTAACACCGGGTCCTACAATGTCTGGTTTCAAGATTGAAGGACTGGCCCCACTTGGGCCTCTCGACGAGAATGAAGACACTGATGGAGCATGCAAATCTCCGATCACAGTTCCTTTAAACAAGATTGTAGCCATTGGTGATAATGTTGAGTTTATATAAGCTTTAATCTTCAATGAAGAGACGAAGGCAACATTACTAGCTGGAAGAACATGAGCGTCAGCTAAAGTAGTGAATCCATCTGGCTTTTGGTTCAACAGAATCATGGCAGCGCCGCCAGCTCTCTTCACTTCTACACCTTTGTCGATTCTCGCTACGCCACCACCTCTTTCACAAACCACAATTTTTCCTGCTACAACTTCACTTTGAAGTGAGCCCACATCACAAAAAGCAGCGGACTCGTTACCACTAGCTCCCGAGTAGACAAGTGGTAACAATTTTGTTTGGTCGAAATCCTTTGGCTGGAACAGAGACTCTCCCTCGAGTTCTTCTCCATTTCCGAGCTTCACATTGGCTTTAATTTTTCGGTCTATGGTGCTAGCTCCGACTGTTAGAATCCAAGGAGCTTCGTTCGAGAGAGTGAAGTAATCAGGACCTTCGTTCCCTGCCGAGCAGCTTACAAAAATACCTTTTCGGATGGCTGCGAAGGCACCAACAGCTACAGAGTCAGCAAAGAAAGGAGCTGAGCCACCGCCAAGGGAGAGAGAAAGAACATCGACGCCATCAGCCACAGCAGCATCAAGCGCAGCCAAAATGTCAGATTCTGCACAACCTGCTTCACTGCATACTCTGTACATCGCCAAATGAGCGTATGGCGCTATACCAACAGCTGTGCCATTGGCATTTCCGTACACACTAGCTCCAGGGACGAAGTTCCCTGTAGCTGTACTAGATGTGTGAGTTCCATGTCCTTCCTCATCAAAAGGAGGCTGGCTTTCAACGACCCCTGTTTTTGGATCGGTAACAAAATTCTTAGCACCAATCAGTTTGTTGTTACACACACCGCTAGAAAACTCGCACGTGCCTTTCCATTTTGGTGGTGGAGGTGGGACTCCTTCGTCGCTGAAGGAAGGATGGTTGGGGAAGATTCCAGTGTCAAGAACCCCTACAATGACACCTTGGCCTAATTTGGACTCTTTCCACAATCCTAACCCTTGACGAAGTCCCAAAAAGGTAGGAGTACGAGTGGTGTGTAAAGAAAAGACTTGTTGCGGTTTAGCTGAAAGGACGTCGTCTTTGGCTGCCAAGGCTTTGGCCTCCTCAGCCGTCAATCTAGCTGCGAACCCGGTGGCAACATTATGGTATGTGTGAACCAAACGTGTGTGCTGGTTTGAGCTTGAGGTTGTAGTAGTAGTAGTTGTAGATGGTAAAAATGAGTCGTACCAAGTGTTCAAATCCTTAGTTGAATGATCAAATAGATCGTAGTGTTGTGGCTTTTTGACGTGAACAATGTATGTGTTTAAGGTCTCTTCTTCAGCTAGAGCAGCTGAACCACTGAAAACGACAATTGACATTAAAGGAAGAAGGTAGACAAAGTGATCCAACATCGTCCATTGTCGTTTAATCTCCATATTTTTTTACAAATTATAGTGTTAATTTGAAGTGTATATCTTCAAACAATATTCATTGTTATTTATATATATAATAAAGGGGCTGCATGCATGGTGAAACCTATGGAGATCAGTACTATCAAAACAAAAATCGAATGAGACTTTGTTACAGTTGGAACAAGGCAGCGATATAATTTATGTTAAGACAGCAATTAGTTTGGAGTTTAAGGTTTGGACTTGGGTTGTATTTGTATTGATTTTCACATTGATTGCGAACTGTCTTTGATTTCTTACGATAAATTTCTGAATAAAATGAATTTTTGGGATGTTTGTCCTTGATACAATGAGTAATATTTTGTAATTTTTTAATGGTCCATTTGTGTTATATAATGTATTTCTATATTTTCCTGCGACTGCGAGGTGCCGTTCTGCTTGCAATTATTTTATGTAATAATCACAACCATATAAGACAGAGACACCAAGAAGGGAATCATGAACTATTTCATTATGAAAACATAGTTGATATATTATTGATTCTTTTCCCTCACATATCATATATCCACAATAATTATATAAGTGTGAATAATAGAAATATACCGTGTAGGTTCCTTAGCTCTTTGTCTTTTCTATATCTCTCTATTTAGTTTTCTCTTGATCAACACATATCTATCATCTCTCCCTATAAAACGTAACTCAACTTTAATTTTATTAAAAATTTAATACAAATAATCTTAACTTTAACTGGATGGTCAATAAGTCACCACATCAAGTTCCTTGAGTTTTGAATTTTATCACATCACATCTACAGCATATAATATGCTGCATATTATATCTGCATAAATATTTATTCATCTGTTAATATTATATGTAATACACATATATTTAATTATAATTTTTATTTTTATTTTGATTGTATATTTTTAGTTATATAATTAATTTTTTTCTAATATTATTTAATGAACAATATCATCTTTTATTAAAAAATATTTAATTTAATTTAAGTACTATTTATAAAAAAACATAATATTATTTATGATTGGTTTTTAATTATAATTATAATTTAATTGTAATATAATTTTAATTTTATAATAATTTTTAATTTTTTTAAAAAATATTTACACTTTTTTTTTGACAAAAATAATAATAAAAATATATTTGTTAGTAATTACAATAAATAATAGCATCGCAATAGTTATTTTTAAGAAACATAAATATTATATCTATTTTATTATTTAGAAAAAAAAGATTTTTTTTAAGATATGTAAATTGAGTAAAATAAACGACAATAAAAAATATATTTTTTAAATATATGTAATGAGTTTAAATTGTAATTTATAAAAAAATACTTAAAGGATATGTGTAATGCGAGTTTATTGTTTGTCAGGCCATTATATTTTTAGTTATGTATATTTAATGTGGTTATGTATATTTTTACTTAACCATGATCACCAAACTCAATTTTAATTAGTAAATTTAAAGTGGTTATGTATATTTTTAGTTATATAATTTTTTTTCTAATGTTATTTAATCAACAATATCATCTTTTATAGTTTTATTTAAAAATATTTAATTTAAATACTATTTATTAAAAAAAATATATAATATTATTTATAATGGTTTTTAATCATAATTTTAATTTAATCCTAATACTTTTAATTTTATAATAATTTTCAATTTTTTTAAAAATATCTTATACTTTTTTTTTACAAAAATAATAATAAAAATATGTTTTTTTTAGTAACTACAATAAATAATAGCATCACAATAGTAATTTTTAAGAAACATAAACATAATTTCTATTTTATTATTTAAAAAAATAATTTTTTTTTCCAAATATGTGAATTGAGTAAAATAAATGATAATAAAAAAAATATTTTTTTTTTGAATCTGTGTAATAATAATGAATTTAAATTGTAATTGTAATTTATAAAAAATACTTAAAAGATATGTGTAATGCCAGTTTATTGTTTATCAGGCCATTAAAATCCATCCATATACAAATACACGGACAAACACTTAATATTGAAATCTCAACCAAATTTGCAATCTTTATTTCATCAAAAATGACAAATAAAACCATAGTTACTTATTACATCACATTCTACCAGAGGAATGGATGATGTGTTAACAAGCTAATAAAATAATAATAATAATAATAAAATGTAAATATCAATATAAAGATTATTGAAAGATTTTCAAAAACATAAGTTGGGTGCAAATTTCTTCATCGACCCAATACAAGTATCCTCTCTAGAATATAACTACCTCGTCAAATAATTTATTAATAACTTTAAATGGGAGAATCTATATATTTTTGCAATTATTATTATTATTATATATCAATACTTATCATCTTGAGAATTTTTTTTCTCCTTCCCTTGATCTCCAAATATTTCACGACGAAAAAGTAACAGAAATTGGGCTTCTAACAACGTGTTTATGATCAGAAACCCATCTCAAATATCCCTGAGAGAAATCCTTGTTAGAAGTAGCAGCATTAGCAGTTGCAGTAACCGTGATTGTATACTTAAGCTTCTGATTCAATTGTGTGAATGTAAGCTTATTAGGGGTGACAGTTATTTTAGTTCCTTCTGGGTCGAAAACGACGGAGGTGTAGACAGAGTTAGCCTCACCAACATTGGTGACTGTTCTTGTGTAGGTCTGAGGAGCAGACGATTTAGGGTCGATAGTTAGAGCAAAAGAAGGGTAATTGAGTTCTGCTTCTAAAATGGGTTTGATTTGTTTGCACTTAACGAATTCGTCAGTAATGATTGAGACTTGTACATCTGAGTAGTTTAGTCCACAAAGATATGGTATGTAATCTTCTGGTGTCAGGTCGTAAATTAGACCTGGATTTTGTGCTAATGCCGGATTTATGTGGCCTGATCCCGTCGCAAACACGTCGGCCGGAGCATTCTAAATATATAAAAAGACAAACATTGTTAAATGAGATATTACAAAATAAAAATTAAGCACTTTATATATGTTCAATGTTAAGACTTGCTTTCCAATAATGTAATTTTTGTAAAATGACGTAAGAGTAAATGTGTCTAGCTAGATAGAGATTTATTTTTCAAAATATATAACTTTTGCCAAACACCTTAGAAAAATATATATATTTGTGTGAAAAATATTATAGATTAAAAAGAAACAAATCTATTTTTACTAGTAGTTTGTGTGTTGTGCATTATTCCTATATATTATAGGAGATGTAATATGTAAAAGAAACTTGTAGTATATATTTTTGTTTTTTTGTAGTACTTACGGTTGAGTCAGGGATGGGTTTTCCCCCAGTGTTGATGCCGTATGCAGTTGTCATCATGGCGGACTTAACGGCGGCCGGAGACCACTCGGGGTGAGCACTTTTAAGCAAAGCAGCAACTCCACTAAGATGAGGGCAAGACATAGAAGTACCAGAAGCAGTGTTAAACGTAACAACTGCACTTGAATTGTCAATAGAGGTTGGCCAAGCAGCCAAAATATCAACACCAGGGCCTATTATATCCGGTTTCAGAATACCAGCACTAGTTTTGCTGGGACCTCTCGATGAGAAAGCAGCAACGGCTGGTGCATTTTTATCTCCAATCACTGTTCCCTCAAACAAAATGGAAGCTGTTGGTGAAGTTGTTGACTTTATATAAGCCATCAGTTTTTGACCTTCAGCATAACTCACGTGAGTTGCTGGTAGCACGTGAGCATCAGCTGAAGTAACTGCCCCATCCTGTTTTCTATTCATTAAAATCATTCCTACACCTCCTGCTCTTTTTACTTCCACTCCTTTCATTACTCTCCCCAGGATCCCACCTCTGTCACAAGCCACGATTTTTCCTGAAACGACGTCGCTCGTTAGCGTATTGTTGTCGCAGAAATTTGATCCGTTAACTTTACTTGATCCCCCGTAAACTAACGGTACCATAGCTGCCGAGTTTAATGACTTCGGTTGATTTAATGACTGTCCTTCTAACGACTCTCCGTTACCGATTTTAACCGAGGCTTTGAATTTCCGGTCGATTGTTGAGGCTCCGACAGTGAGAAGCCAAGGAGCTTCGTTTGACAATGTGTAATGATCGGGGCCGGAATTACCAGCAGAGACACTGACGAAAACACCCTTTCGGATAGCTGAGAAAGAACCGATGGCTACGGCGTTAGCGTGGAAAGGTTCAACATCTCCTCCACCGATTGACATTGAGAGAACATCAACGCCGTCGTTTATGGCGGCTTCTATCCCGGCCAAAATGTCACTCTCTTTACAACCCTCCACTCCGCACACTTTATAAGCCGCCACGTGCGCACGCGGAGCCATTCCTGCCGCCGTTCCGTTAGCGTTTCCAAACACGTTTGCTCCCTTAACAAAGTTTCCGGCAGCCGTACTCGCCGTGTGCGTGCCGTGTCCTTCATCGTCTGAAGGAGCCACTGCTAAACGCTTTCCTGTTGAGTCATCGCTCACCAAATTCATAGCTCCGATCAACTTCTTGTTGCAGACGTGACGACCGGGAAAATGGCACCTGCCTTTCCATTTTAGCGGCGGAGGAAGCATCCCTTCGTCACCGAAAGAAGGATGGTCCGGCTTTATTCCGGTGTCAAGAACACCGATCGTGATACCCGCTCCCAACTTAGCCGTGTCCCACAATCCCAGCCCTTGGCGCAATCCCAAAAAGTCAGGACTCCTAGTGGTGTGCAAAGAGTAGACTTTTTCCGGTGCGGCTGAGATGACACCGTCTTTAGAAGCCACTTGCTTAGCTTCCTCCTCCGTCAAAGTGGCTGCGAAGCCGGTGGCCACAGTGTGGTACGTGTGAACCATGCGCTGGTCCGTGCCCCCGGACCCCACTCCACCACCGCTGCCAAAGCCATGGAAAACGGCGCCACCACTACTTTCGCCGCCGTCTGTGCTCATTGTAGAAATAGTAGAAGGTAAAAATGTTTGATAATATGGATCTAAAGGGTTGCGTCCTGATGAAAGAGGTTGCATATTATCTGGTCTTTTCACATACACAATGTAAGTCTTTTTCCCGCCACCACCACCACTTGTTTTTCCTTCACCTGCTGCTGTAGCCATAATAGTACCATAATTCAAAATCAAAACTGATGATAGCAAAATTGGGTAGAAAAATTCTACCATTCTCCATTGTCGTTTAGTAATCTCCATCAAAATCAGCTTCTTACAAATAAAGATAAATAGAAAGATCTTATTAGAAACCTAGCTAATTAAAAAAAATGGAGTTTATTATATCTATAATTATAATATTTGTTAGAGCAACATTAATTACTAGAACACACAAACCATTGCGTTCAACATGTTTTTTTTTTTGTCTGTTTAATATTGTTTTATTATTTGTGGCCAACTGCATCTGATATATATGCTAATTAAGCAACAAATTAAGGTTGTGCTTTATTTAGAAAATTGGGAGATAAATTTAGAAACTATGAATAAGGGATAGGTGGTGGACTAATAGTGTCGTTCATATTTTTGGTTTTGACATTTTCAAAAGGTGAAAACTTTTTTATGTACGTGCACCGTTGGAATGGAATGGAGAAATTATCAATAGTTTTTTTTTTTTTTTGATGTAATTGATCAGCAATAATAGCAAAGCAAGATCCTGTTACCCTTGACTACATTTTGTCCTAAAATAAGATTATATGCTCTTCCTCTGGCCTTTTCCTTCGGCGAAGCCTAAAGTGGTGTTTCTACTTTTTATTTATTTATTTTAGGCTATTACAATAGTTTCTTAAACAATATTAGTCTTTAAACTTTAATTTTTTTTTTGGCAAATTAATTCTTAAATTTTATTTTTTTGGAAATATAATTTTCACTCTATAGTATTTTATTTATTTATTTTTGTATTAGTTTTAAATAGTTTTATATTAATATATTATTAAATTAAATAAATATATATATTTTTATTTATATGTATTTTCTTAAATATGTCAAATAAGAAGAAGAAAAGAACAATTCAAAAAGCTTAAATAGTAATATTATTATTTCTTTTATAAATTACCGAAGTAAATTATATTTTAAAATTTATTTTTAATTTATTTTCCGCAACGAACCCATGAAATTTTACTATTGTTGATGCAAAATATAAATAATTAATATGTATATACAATTAAAAAATTATTCAAATTATAGTACTACATATTCAAAAATGAACAATAAAATATACTATAGATGTTAGAATATAAAATGTGAGAGAGCTAAAATTCTCTCTAGCCATTATATGAGTCCGCTAGTATTTATATATTTTTCCTTATTAATAATATATATAGATAAAGTAAATTTTAAATATTTTTACAAAAAATTTAAATATTATAATTATATAGTATATATTATGTGAGTATTTAAAAAATAAAAATATTAATATAATTATTTTTATTAAAGTATTAAAATTAAAACAAAATTAAATTATTTGAATTTAATACAAAAAAATAAATTAAAGTATTTAAAATAAATAAAAATCAATAAAAATATCAATATTTAATAGTGGGAACTTAATGTTGCTAAAGAAATAAAAGTTTGAGAACCAATTTACCAAAAATTAAAGTTTGGAGACCAACTTGCCAAAACTTATATAGTTTGGGGACCAATTCGCTAAAAAAATAAAGTTTGGGGACCAACTTACCAAAACTTATATAGTTTAGGGACCTGCAATATATAAGCTTTTATTTTACCGGTTTCTATATAACACATATCAAGAATTAATTCATTATTTATTTATTTTACATGTTGTATTTTATATTTAAAAAATACAATAAAAATATTGTGTTTTACGTGAATTTATTTAGAGTATTGTTATTGGGTACTTTAAGGTGCTCAACATCATACCAATGTGTTAAAAATATTGTATTTGTTAGCGGTTTTCTATATTATTTATTAAATTAAATGGGTTCGATCTGATATTGAATTGCACCAATATAGTATATCATTTTTTATGGTGATTAGCTCTTTAAGGCGCTCCTTAACATTTTTAACTTTTAAGGTGAAATATTTATATTTAGAGTAATGCTATTATCATGGATTAGTATTTGAATGATGTATATTTAATTTTATTAATTTTGTATTTAAATAACAAAATATAAAAAGTATTATGTTGACCTGAAAAATGGTCAACTAACACGAAGTCACAAAAATAATTATACGATAAATAAATAACAACAAAGACTACAATAACAATGATGACACCAAATTTTTATAGAGGTTCAGTCCCAATTTCTACAGTAATAATTTACTCTCTTTTAGTTGTATTATCTTTAGTTTTACGCTTAAGATCCCAAAAAAAGCTCAGGTGAAATTTTTGAGAGCAAAGAGATTTACAAATATTTTTGTAGAGTTTCTACTTACAAATGAAATTGTTAACCTCTTCCAAAGAGATGGAAGGCTCATATTTATACTAAAAAAGGAATCAATTTGCATAAATTGCCCACATTCACACCCCAATCAGCTTCCCCGATCGGTGGGATTTGATTGATCTTGATTCTTCAACGATCTTCATCATTAAATGAAGATCTTGGCTTGGTCTTCACATCCCGCTGGGGGAGCTTAGGTGTATGTCACCCAGGGTATACCTATGCTCCAAAAGCCACCCGGAGCGAGGGAAGGGGGGAGCACAAGTGTATGTCGCACAGGGCATATATGTGCTCCCGGAACAACCTAGGGGGAGCACAGGTGTATGCCACCTAGGGTATAGTTGTGCTCCCGGAACCACCCGAAGAGAGCACATGTGTATGTTGCCTAAGTTACACATGTGCTCCTAGAACGGTATTGTGTTGTCTTATTTCCTTCTTGCGAATCATGTCTTATCTCTTAAGTAAACCCTATGTGCAAGGATTGTATTGCGGGGTAACAAACATAGTTGAGATAATTCTTCCTTCGTACCCTAATTGTACGCTTCACAAGTGTATACATAGGGAAATAATCTTTAAGTTGTTGATACACTTAGTTTAATTGTCATGCTTGATTTAATTTTAGAAGGTCCCAAACTGTGGAGGGTACAAGATAACTTGATATCAAAATTATACACCCCAAAATCTACCAGGAACAAAGTCATGTAGCCCAGGTTATAGAGCAATATATCTGGGCACACCGGGCTTCACTTTTTCTACCTGTAGAGCGTATCATATCACTTTCTGTGAAGGCGACTTGGAATTGACAAATTGCACCCCAAAGACCACTTGGGAGGCACCTGTATGTTGCCCAAGTGTATACCTAGGGCATGTCGTACTTTATTTCTCATTTTCTTGTGGGGTGTACCTCACAGTCCTTCTTCATGATAATATGTCTTCTCTTTAATTACGTGTCACGTTACTTAGCCAAAATATTAGGTAACTTAATTTTTTAAAAACATATGTATTATTTATTAATTTATAATATATTTTGTTTGAGATAATATATTTTAAAACTTACAATAATACTTTTACATATGCACACATTAATACTTAAATCTACTTTTAACGGTAATAACATACAATTTTCACAAAATAGCATTATCATATATAAAAAAGTGTTCCTTATTAATGTCTTAAATAATTTTTAATATTATATAATAAATAAGGTATTTTTTTTTAAAAAAAAAAAGTAAAAAGAGTAACTTCATTGATAGAAAAATGATCATACAACTCTATAAAAAAAAAGTGGGCAATACACCTTTCAATAGTTGAAAAGATAACTTGGAATAATCTTCCTATAGACAAAGTTTTGCCAAGTAATGAGTTATCTTATTCTTTTTATGGGGAACAACATAACATGAACCAACATGATAAAGTCGCATAAAAAGTTAGATATTCCCAACAATAATATCGTCTAAACTTCTTTCATTACTATCAAAATGACCTCGAATTGCAACAATGACATTAAGACAATCACTTTTAAAAGTCTATATTAATATGTTCCTTGTAACACCATTTGAGAGCTTCTAAATTTGCCAAGAGTTCAGTTGTAAAGGGTGAATGATAAGCTTGAATTCTTGCTATGTAGAATAGAACTAAACCTCCTTTCTCATTTTGAATTATTTCATTGAATCCCAGGAAGCCACGACTGGAACAGATAGCCGCATCGATGTTCATCTTCTAGAGACCAGACATGGAGGGGCGCCACACATTCAAATCAGACTAAAGAGAGGTACAAATAGATTGTTCATCATTAGTCTAAGGTTGTAGAAATGAAAGCCGCCAAGGTGATAATCGTTCCCATGAAGTTGTCAATTTTTAGATTAGCATTTGCTAGATTCTTAAAATTCATAAAGTAGCAAACCAGCTGCCACACTCACGTGGTTGGGCCTCCAACACTCCTCACCATGTCATACCTTATTATGTTCAAACCAAACAAGCCATAACACTATTACAATAGCCTCTAACTCTTGAATAAGGACCGATGAGAATAAATAATCTAGCACATCATACATGCACCCCTTACACCAACCTTTAAGTTTACCACACCAAGAAGTAGTCTCCCCTCCAAAAAAATATATATTAAGGACAATAAAAAAAGTGCATGGAAGATAGTCTCAGATTGCTTACCATAATTAAAAAAACTATTCAGAACCGAGATACCTCTTTTATGAATAATAGAGCTGACAAGAAGGATATAATGAGCTACACGACAAAAAAAGATCTTAAGTTTTGACGGTGGTTTAAGGCTCCACATCTTTCTCCACCACGAACAGGATTGTTCCCCAGAAGTTGACCATCTTCACTATTCTTCATGGTCACTACAGGAATTGTAACTTTTGCCTGCACATTTGGCCAAATGCTTTGGAAAAAGTAGGGGCAACAAAGACCCTAAAGTTAAAGTGTTGTCGGCACAACTACCCTTTACCGGCGCAATTCACGAATTTCACCAACAAAAGTCATGGGTGGAACAGCCTTTTCGCGTGAACATATTTCAGGGGTTCATTACTTTTGTCGGTGCACATTTGCACCATCAAAAGGTTTGAAAAAAATGACAGGTGAATTCTCGTGTGTGGAAAATGTTTAGCAGAGAAGTGGACATTTTACTAATACACCTTTGTACCGAAAAAAAGGCTAAAAATTAGGTGGGAAATATCCCACGTGGAAATTGGGTTTGGGGGGAAAGACTTTTTCCAACACATACTTGAGTTTGCAAAAGGTTAATGAAATATTGTGTCTCGTTTCAGGGTTTCTAAACTACCTTTTACCTTATGTATGCTCATGTATGTACTAGACCATATATCTATTGTTGAGTGGGAGTTTTGAGTAAGCATTAATTCAATCAAGGAAAAGAACATTAGAAGATAATCAAACATATCCTGAAATACAAGAAGAGGACCTATATGTTAGTTTATAAAGGGTATGTATTAAAACCGTTAAGATACACCAAATCGGATTTCTCGACTTATGTTAATACTAAAAAGTCTATACATCGGAGATGGTGATTACTCTGCGAGTGGAGTAGTTAATTTGGGAGAATTGTAAAAAACAATTTGAAATCAATAGCTCTACAGTAAGGATAAATAATAAGATTTCTCTAAAGGCAATTCAAGAAATATTCAGACTCAGGAAAGTTCGATATAGACTTTTGGCATTATTTCCAAACATAGAATAATTGCTAGTATTACTACATGATAACATAGATGAAATTACAAAACAATAAAGAATCCTAAACCCTAAGAAGAGTAAAACATATAAATAAGAAATTAAACAAAATCATGGATTTTATGACTAAGAAGAATGTAATGGTGAAGACATAAAAAAGGCATGTAAAACAGGTAAATTCATGACTACCCTGAAGCAGAACTGTGATAGCTTTTACAAAGCTACCTGGAGCTATATGAATTTGCCCAAACACCAATTTGTGTTGTGGAAAATTGTGAATTCTCATCTGCTTACTCGTGATAATCTCGACAAACTCCATGTTGAGCTTGTTACTAGGTGCTGCTCGGTTTGTGAAGATTAGTTGGAAAACCATGCTTACCTCTTTTTTAGTTGTAGTTTTTCTCAAAGAGTGTTAGATCAAATCTTTAATTGGTTGGGATACAGTACTTGGCTGGTAACTTTTGAGGGCTGGAAAAAGTGGTTGTCTATGAAGATTTCAAGTATGATAAAAAGAATAAATATTGTCATTCTTGCTGCCATTTGCTATTGTATTTGGCTGAATAGAAACAGGTGTGTTTTTGAAGGTTGCTCCAAAACAGTTAGCTCAATTTTTGCTGAATTGAAGAGTGTAGTTTTATACAAATTAGACTTTGTAAATAACAGGAAAATTACTAGACAAGAGAGGAATCACCTGAATAGATTACAATGTAATTAATTGTTTTCCTTGTTTCTTGTTTGTGGGTTTTGTATAGGTGAGGCCTAAGGGTGTAATTGCTTTATTAATTATTATAGTATTTTCTTCGTGATAAAAAAGAAGGAATGTAATGGTGGAGAAGGTTGATACTGAATACAACTTATAATGCTCAATACTACATTTGATCAAGACATCAAGTATATGAGGTTAAGTTGAAATGAACTTTTAGTTTTATATTAGTGTAAGTTGCATTTTATTAGGATTTTATACCCTAAATAAAGCTCGATTTTATTGTAATCTTATTTACTTTCATTAAATATCATAAATGATATATTGACCTTGTCATATGCTTGGTTCACATGTTTATTATGTGCTTATAATTTTAATATATAGGTTCTATTAAATCCTGAACATATAGTTATTCACAATTACAGTGATATCGTCACTATAAAAAGTAATTATGATTACATTCTTCAAATTTATTTAGTCCCATGGTTTGTCAGTACACTAGATTTACACTGACATGATAATCATAAATGAGGTTTACTTATACTTGGATAAGTGGAATATCTTTTCAGGATTTTAGTAAAGTAAACCAAGATCGGATGTATTGGCTATGCATCGGACTAGACCAATATTGACAGTGGAAAAGATATTATAACTTACTGTTATATCTTTTCTTAGTCAATATCACTTAGTTGATCATAGATCATTTGATCTCAATCCTGAGATAATTGAGCTCTAGCTTAATTGTATTGCACAGATTCTTTGACTTGTTCGTTTCCAGCTTACCCGTAGGACTAGACCGATATTAACAGTGGAAAAGACATTATAACTTACTATTATATTTTTTCTAAGTCAATATCACTTAGTTGATCATAGATCATTTAATTTCAATCCTGAGATAATTGAGCTCTAGCTTAATTGTATTTCGCGGGTTCTTTGACTTGTTCGTTACCAGCTTACCCGTAGGACTAGCTCATACTTACATATTGGGAACTCAGTAGTGCAATTGAGTGGGAGTGTTAATCATATATATGGACATCTATAGCTTCCATGTCTCTTAGAAGTGAAACGATGGTTTCCTATGAGCTTTGCCAAAGGCTTTAAATGATTGAACATTTATTTTGGTAATTATATTAGTTTCTCAAAATATCATTTACAAGTAGCTAAGTGTTTCAAGGATAAAATAAATTGAAGGGTAAAACAGTAATTTTATCCCTACTCAATGTAGACCATCTATTGAGGATCAATAATTATCGTGATTGAAACAATAGATACATTATAGCGTATCTATACTTGGTGTACAGAGTGTTCTATGTAATTAGGAGTACAATTATAAATTTATAGTGGAGTTGGGATGAATTAATAAGTTAAAAAATTTACTCGGTAAATTTAAAGTTCTGTTTATTAGGAGCTTGGTTACATAGGCTCGTAGTCCCCACATTGTTTGAGATAATATCATGTTGTAGACTCAATTAGTTGATTTAATAAGTCAATTAGAATTTAAAAATAGACTATGTCTTATTTGAGAATTTTCACCAAGTTTGGGCAATTTTGAGACGAAAAGAGGTATAGTAGTATATTTATTAATTAGTCCCCTTTGTGAGTCTAATTAATAAATATATTTAAATTGTAATTTATTTGATAATTATATATAATTATTAAAATAAAATTGTTATTTAAATTATTAGATGAGATAAGTGGTGAAATTAGAAAAGACACTTAAGTTTCATTAGATAAAATAAAGTTTTAAAAATCTAACTCTAAAGCTACAAACACTAGTACGGTAACGATACTGAGTGCATGTACTACAGTACATGATGTTTAGGAGTACAATTCGGTATTACCAACACTAATACGGTTAAATATGTAGTTCATGTGGTACAACATTTAGTGGTACTTGGGGTACGATTCAAATCCTACCAATACTAGTACAGTAGTTGTACGTAGTGCATGTGGTACAGAGGTCGTGCCTTAGTTAAGAACATTTTTAATCATCTGTTAAGTCTTCTGGATAGGTGTATGGGTGCATAAATACAAGAACATCGTGTGTTGTTACGTACTTCTATACAAGATTGTCTCTGATAACGAAAAAATAGTTTGACAATGAACACTTCACCGACTTCTGTGCCTAGCATGGAATAGTGAAAAGTTTCTCAGCTGTAGCACGGCTGCATGCCAATGGACAAGTGGAAACCGTAAACAAAATTGTGAAAACAACATTGAAAAAGAAACTCCATGATTGCAAAAGCTCATTGGCCAGAAGAGCTTCTGCGAGTTCTTTAGGCCTATAGGACTATAAAGAGAACTTCAATGGGACACACACCATATGTGATGGCTTACGGGTGTGAAGCAGTAATCCCAGTAGAGGCCACGATCCCCTCTCATCGACGAAATATCTATGACCCTTCCTAGAACCACTCCTTGCACTAGGAATCGTTGGACCTAATCGAGGAACTCCAGGAACAGTCACAAGTTCAACTCAAAATGTACAAATGCAAGATCGCCCGACATTTTAACTCCAAAGTCAAGAATCTTACATTTGATGTTGGAGACCTCGTCTTGAAAAGAGTATTCCTAACTTCGTAAGAACTGGGAGTGGGAATACTCACTCCAAACTGGGAAGGCCCATATGAGATACTTCAGAAAGTGGGTCAAGGAACTTTTCAACTTAAGAGGATGGATGGATCGAGGGTCCCTCATGACTGGAATGCAGACCACTTGCATTGTAACTACTAGTAGGCTTAGGTGACCAAGCCTTGATGTATCTATTAAATTTTGTGTAAATTTTTGAACAATTCTCTTCTTTATGTAAAGCTACGGGTACAATGAAATGAAAATAGAAGAAGTTTACACTTAAAATTTATGCTTTTTGTTTTTAGATCACAAGCTATGTTTTAAATAAGTGACCAAGAAGTTGGAGACGTCCAAACTTCCCAGCTCAATTGGGGGTACTATGCCTAGCTGTGTATGCCCCCAAAAAATGTACAGTGTACTATATTTATTTACTTTATTTATACATGTCAAATTTTTTAGTGTAACTTGCATTTAACCCAAAAAGGAGATGTGTTTTCAGCCAAATTTCCTAAGGGAAAGACTCACCTGTATTCCTTCTTAAGATTACAATTAGTGTAAGTCCTGAAATGAGATGTGTTTTCAGCCAAATATCCCAAGAGGAAAAACTCGCCCGAATTCCATCTCAAAAATTTTAGTGTGTTGCCTAAATTTTAATTTGTTGGATTTTTTGCAAAGAGTGGACGGAGAAGCCTCGCCTGAACTCCTATGCGTTTTTAGGCCTATCTTGGTCAAAGGATAGTGCCTAAATTCCATAGTGTGTGTAGCCTGCCCCCTAGTTTATGCATGGCCATAGTGGCAAATGCCTCTCTTTGACAAAGTCTAGGCTAGGAAAATTCCCCTGAGTGTTACCATGACTTTAGCCTAGTCCTTAAACAAGGGGCAATGCCTGAAATCTATAACTTTCTCAACCACCTCTCCTAAAGCCCAACTTTACAAAGAGCAATAGTTAGGAATCGCTTGGAATGCGGAAACTTGCCCTTCCACAAGAAAACCATCCCTGACCAACATCCTTCGTGCAACATTCTATTTAAGCAATTAAATACTCAAGTCACTTAAAAGACGCTAAGCTCTGCGACCACTCAACGGTCTGGGAGTGAGTTAATAGCTTATTTGCACTATCAGGGTGTTTAGCTAACTTAAAATTGCAACCGCCTAAAGGGACATAGCAAGAATAATGCAACCTGAAAATAGGAAACAAGTGTTTGGCCCCCAAATACTTCCTAAATCAGCAGAGGGATTAAAAGTTAAGAAAGGTCTAAGGTTTGAAGTTTTGGCCATTGGAACCAAAAATCTCTAAAGAACCTAAGATAATAGCCCTTAAAATGGTCTAGCATGCAAATGAAAGAGAATAAAAGCTTAGAGGGAAACAAATAAAACTAAAAATCCTATATCTATTATAACGCCCCGCATACCATGCATAATAAAATGTCTCCACGAAAGATAAAGGCCCGTGCCTTAAAACCAGGAAAGATAGTCTTCTACAATATTACAAATAGCCATTCAGACCAAGCATGGAAAAAATACTTTTGCAAATATTAAAAATTATGTCTTGCAAAGGATAGTAAGTTAAAAATAAAGGAATAAGAGTAAGGCCTGATCACTGCTGGGGAGGGACATTGGACATAAGGTTTTAATTTTGGATTTTCCCTTCAGGGTTGTCTTTCTGCAAATGGTCACCTTCCTTGGAGGAAACTTCCATGACCTCTGCAGATTGATCCCCTCCAGCTTTATCGTCCTCGACATCCTTAGTTTCATTTTTAGCCTCACCATCTTCTGAAGCCTCATCCTTGGCCCCGTCATAAGTATTGAGGTACTTGTTGATGTCTATCTTGTATATCGAGACCATATTAGAAAATTCCTCTACATCTTCACCAAGGTAGCTGAAGATGTTGGGAACACTCTCCGATAAGCACGTCAACACGAGGACATGGGCTAGGTCTACCAAGGGGACTAAGGCTCGATGATGAGACTCTTGATCTTTCTTGCGCTCCTCCTTCTCGTCCATGAGTTCCTTGCACAAGGCGACAATTTCCTTCAACGCCTGGACCTAGCCTTGTTGAAATTGAGACTTTATGTCTTGCAAATCCTATATGGTCTTGGTCCTTGTCTCAATGAGCATGTCCTTCTCCCTGATGCCTGCAGTCAAGGCGGTAACCTGGTCCTTAACAAGCCAAAAAAGTGCCTTAGCTGAGTCAACTTTAGCCTACAGACCCTTTATGATATTATTTTTGTCCTAAAGTTCTTGAAGTTTGACAAACATCTAGTTCTCAAGGGTCTCCTTGGCTCCTTTGCCCTCTTTGAGCTCTTGGGCCATAGTAGAGTTGGCAGATTCTAACTTAGCATGTTGGCCCTTAAATTTATCCTCTATTTGGTTCTCGAAATCGTCCTTGTAATCATTAAAATTTTGCAAATACTTCTTGTCGGCCTTGGCATCCACATCAGTGCAATACTGTTTAACCTCTTGGATGTTCTTGTCAATCTTTTCCATGGCCTCCTTCTTGATATACTCGATTCGGGCCTCCAGTGCCCATTGAAAGGCCAAGGAAAGATCAAGCTGAACTGTCATATAGCTCACTTCTTTACATGTACGCTCTGCAAGAACCGTCATCTGAAATAAGAAGAGAAGAGTCAGAAAAGGAGTGATAACTTATGGCAAGTGACAAAGAGAAGTTAAGTGAGAGATCAAAATACCCTAGCTGTTTGTTGCCTCGCGGAGTTAGCTAATAATATGGGATCAGTGTTGCTGCCTATTGCTCACGTTTTAGTGGTTAATTCAATCATACTGACTGCTATGTCCTCCAGCAGGTTAGCACTAAATGGTGCCAATTCCTTGCCTAGGCACGGCATAAGTTGTTGGATAAGGATACGAAGATCCATGATGGGTGCATTGTGCCCTGGGTTACAAATTCCTTCAATTATTTTGGCCCTCTTAACTACGGACAACCGGTGAGTCCTAGATTGGACGATGTTATGCTCCTCAGCAAGTTGACGTTTCAAATAACTGTCAGCTTTGCGTACTTATTCTAAGACATTAGCCCTTATATTGGTAAGTTTCAAGGGAAACTTAAATGGAAATGATGGAATCTTGGGCAACCAAGTTTAGAGCTCTTGGGTTTATTTTTCCTTAGAGTGTTGGTCGAAGAAGATGAAGCTAGAATTGACTGATTACTCGAGAATTGTTTTGGTGGGTTTTTTTTTGGGTAAGGTGCTTTCTTGGTTGGATTTGTGTTAAAGGATTGGTGGATGCGAGAATGGTATGCTTTTCGGTAGCATTTTTATCCTGTGGGTTGTGAATTGTATTGATGACTTAAGTCATGGAAGAGCAATTGGAAGACTGCGACTGTTGGTTTCGAGCTGGAAGGCTTTCTACCCTAACAGACACAGATGCCCGAAGGTCTCTGATGCCTCCGGGAGATAAGTGTCTATCCCTTTTGTCTTTCCTTCCAAGATGTGGGTCGGTGCTGGAGAGTTTTAACGATGCTACTGCCTTTGGAAATACCAAGCCTTCCCTAGAACCCTCATCGTTTGAAAGAATCATGGGTTCCATCTCCTAGTTCACAATATCTATCGTAACGAGAAATTTAATTATCATGTTGCTTCCACCTCTAGTGGCCAGTCTGATCTTTGGATTGTTCCTAACTTTGGGTTGAACGGCTGAAGGGTCAAGCGTGTGGCTAATTCCTTGAGCGTCAGAGGTTTTGGAGGAGCCAAAGGCTTTGGCCTTCTTGGCCCTAGATTTCTTCTGCCTCCCTTTACCATCATCCATGTCATTGACCTTTTCGATAGCACTCATCAAGTTGCTCAACATCTTGGACTCAAGTGTATCTGAGTGATCAAAGTACAACAATAATCAAATCAATCGAAAAATAGAAAATAATAACATAAGCAAACAATAAGTAACACAAACTAAAACAACAGAGATGCAATGTGGATGCAACCGTGAAACAAGTAACTATATGGTCCTCCTCTCATAAATAAAGTTACTTCTTCCCGACTAATGAAGCTATTGTGTTCCCTGAAGCTCAGGAAGAGCATGGTTAGAAAGGTATCTACTATAATGATATTTGAGAAAGACTCAAGGTTATCTGGGTTCCTAACTATTTTGTCTACCCTATCAAGATAATCCTTCATTGGATACCTACGCAGATCCAAGTTTAGGAAATAATTGTCGAATCCCCTTGGTCTCTCAGTGACATTCGAGACAGGCTGAGGGTGTGAATTACGCGGAAGGGCATTTCACCTCTTTTAGAAGTACATGCTCCGAAAGCATTTTTGTCCAGCTATGCTAGCAAAAACCTTGCTTGTACCTCTTCCTCCTTAGTAAGGGTCTAGATGATGACTTGCCCACGCAGTCACGAAAAGTTTCTTATCTTTTGCTGCCTTATTAATCAAAATAGACATGTCCAAAGTAATTTGTTCTTTAAAATCCACTATAAAAAGTCTTACTTTTTGTCACAACAAAACTTGTGACTAAAAGTGAAAAGTTGTGACTAATTATAAATCATCATTTCTATGTTGTGACTAAAAGGTCCGTGGCTAAAAGTATTAGTCACAAAAATTACAATTTGTTGTGACTAAATGTAGTTTTAGTGACAATACTTGTTGTGACTAAAACTAAATTAGTGACAATACTTGTTGTGACTAAAACTAAATTAGTGACAATTTGTATCTAAATACTATGTTTTAGTCACAAGTAAAATTTTATTATGACTATAAGTCACATTTAGTCATAAAAAAATTATGTTGTGACTAAAAAATTGTCACCAAAAGTAGCAGTTTTTTGTAATGATCGTTGAGGATCTAAAGTTGACCCCTACTGCTAACGCCATGGATGCTTTGGAAATTTGCAATCAATCCATGTTGGCGCAATAGCCCAATGGTCACCAAATCCTCCACTTTCAGTTCCTCCTCTAAAAAAGCCTCATAGAAGGTTATTTGTTGTTTCAATCGCCTGTTAGCGTAGACATGGGGACGAATTCTATAAGAAACAAATCAAAGTCATGTATAGAGATGTGACTGCATTTTTAACTTTTAGAAAAAAGTTACAAAAAGATGAGTCTCGTACCTGGAATTTTGAAGTCCAGTGAAAGACATCGGACTCGTTTCAAAGGGAAACATGTCGTGAAGAACCAGTACTCACGTAGATCTAGGCAGTGTGAGGAGGTGCTTGTTGGATAATGAGTGCGCTTGTACTTCAAGAGGCGATAAAACCCAACCTTTGTAGGGTGCACCCGCATGGGGAGCAATTTCAGCTCATAAAAATACAGTATCTCTTTCGGGGTTGGGGCAGCCTGGCCTTGGGATTTGCAGAATACCATCCGAAGAGCAGCTTATATGAAACAAAAAGAAGTTGGAAGGCGTAGTTCCTTCCTTAATGCAAAATTGAGCAAAAAATGTTCTAAGTGGAAGGTGGGCTCCGCATGAAATATGCGACCAACTCCATGCCCCAAAACCTTCCACACTCTGGGATGGAGAGTCCCCGATGACAGACATCCTATGCCACGTAGTTCGAGAATGTTTTGGATGCTACCATCATTGGAATATGCCTTCAGTAAGCCGTAATTCCTCAGCTGATTGGGTCATTGATCCATCTCCCAAATAGAGGTGTTAAGTGCCAAAGGAGACAGAGAGGTAGCTTTGGATTTAACTTTGCCCTTGTCCTTTTCTTTACTTTTTTCCTAGATGTCTTCAGAAGGCCCCTTTCCTAGAGCTGGGTCTTCAGGACCCAAACACGCAGGGGTGCATTCGCTGAAGACACTCTAGGGACCTCTTCAAGGCTCATGATTTCCAAATGAAAGTCATCATTTTTACTAGACACTGAAAAATGGGAAGAAAAAGAAAACCCAAGTAGTTAATACCCCATATCCAAATGAAAAATAAAGCATTGAGGAAGGCCTCCCCAAACTGCTTGGAGAGGTCCCCGCCAGACTCGTCACATGAAAGGCCACCCTCGTAGAGCAATCTGTTATGGTGACGAATCAGGAATCTAAGAATACAACAAATATAAAAAGTTTAGGTTTTTCTTTCAAAAACAAAGAGAGGAAAGAGGATTGTCCTGGAAACTAACCTAAACCAAGAAAAGCTTAACCTAAACGTCAGAACTAGAAAACTTTATTCACATAGACGCTCGCATCGACCTAATCAATAGGAAAAAACCACGGTAGAACCCTAGTTCCAAAGGTATTATTCCAAGATTTGTGCGCACCCATTTTACACACAGTAACCATAATATTCAGACATAAACCCTACGCATGCAAATAGTGTATTTCTACAAACTCGAGACCACATTTTAGAATCAAAGTAGGAAATAACGGTCCAAAAGGAGGAAATACTTACTTGTAGAAGGGTTGAGGAAGAATCACTAGTGGCGTGTGGTTGTCCAAAGTCCTATGAGCCACTTGAGGGTCTGGTTGTGACTCACCATAACAAAGAACTCGTCGCCTGTATGAGCTTTGATCATTGCTGAAATCTGGAAACAAGGTTGGGAAAGGAGATGAGGTTTCTGGTTCAGAGAAGTGTTTAAGAGCGAGTGTACTTCTGTGAAAATGTTGTGGGTTAAAACTTGCAGATTAAAGTAAGAAAGGGGAAAATGAACTTCTTCGCCAAGTTTTTCATTTATATGGTTGGCAACAGATTGGTATGTTTTGAAATGGGCGGTCCAGATCGTACCTATCAAGAGTTGCTCCATCAAAAGGCTGAGGACTCGAAGAATTTACATTTAATGCACCTTGGGAGAGAGAATGGGGCATTCATTACTTATCATTTCATGGTAGCAAGACGAATGCAACACGAACCAATCGTCTTTTCATGTCCTGCCGCTACTCGTTGTCCAGAAGAAACACGCCTAGGCCTGGCGCGTAAGCCTTACGGCTTCACAAAATGGACACCACGTTTCAACAAAATGACAATTTTATCACAACAAGGGGTATATCAACTCTTTCGCTGTCCAAAGTTACACAAAAGATCGCTTCCACATTTCAAGATATTTTTGGCGTATTATAATAATAAATCAAGCATCTGGAAAGAAGCTGCAAGCTCTCACCACTAAGGAGTCCGGGAACTTGGGGTAAATATTATTCGTATTCCCAAATGCCTGATATGTGGCCATCACAGAAGGGTGCCACTCTAGACCATCCATGATCAGTATATGCTTTCCACTTAATGACACTAAGGAGACTATTATATTATGGAAGCCAATCAAAGGTCCTCAATGTTAGCGAGTACAGATAGGACTCTTACTATCCATCCGCAATTAGGGAGAATCAAAGTTACTCAAAGCTTCAAGTATTCCAGAAAGTTAGTAGGTCAGTGTGATCCGAGAAGGCTTTGGATTTTTTACACTGGAGCTTATTCAACAGTACCCTATCCAGAATCCGAAGTGACAGTTACCCATCCTCTGACACCGAATCAGATCTTGTTCCCTGCATCAGACCATAGTAGTGCGTACGTGCCTCTAAAGTCCTCTTTTTTGTCCAACAGCTTGTCTAGGTAGTAACTTTTTAAGGTAAAACCTTTGAGTGGCATGTGTCCTTGTTCACATGAATCCTTCACTGCAGTCGTACACCACACGATGGGGAAGTTTCCTACCTACTAATGGTCAGGTCGTCATTGTAATACCCTGGAATTAAGAAATAGATTAGCAAAACCCTAATTAGATAATTATGAATTAATTGAGGAACTATATTATTGTATAGTTCAGTATATATGAATTAATATGAATTTTATCATGTTAAGACCCCGTTGGTGAGCGAGGGGCATTTTAGTAATTATGATCCAAGAAGGGTAAAATGATGAAATTAATTTAATTACGTGCTTAATGGAACTATATTATTATATAGTATGCATGTGTTGTCTTTACAGGTGTGTTCTGACAGATTGGCGCGGTATAGTCACAACTGGGTATTTCAGGACGAACGGGGTTCGGGCCCGAAATGCGATATGAAGTGAATTATTTGGTATTTTTATTTGATAATATGAAATCTGAAATTTAATTGGGATTTATATATGTTTGGAATGACAAAATTACCCTTGTGAGGGTGTATCTGTGTATTTAAGCCCTAGGGGCAAAATGATCTTTTGACCATAATGATTTACACTTAATAAAAAATTGATTTTTGAGGGAAATAGATGATTTTTCTGGTTGCTTCTCCCTCTCACTCGAACCCTCTTTCTCTCCCTAACCCTCTCAAAATTTTCAAAGCTAAATTGGTGTGAATTGCTTGATTTTGGAGCTTGAAATTGGAAGGATTTTAAGCTTGGATTGAGATAGTTTCTAGCTGAGCTTATTTGGAATTTATTGTTGAAATTCTTGCTGATTTTATTTGTTGAAAAGCATGTTTTGATTTGTTGAGTTTGTGGAGTTGCATGTTCTTGGTGTCGGGTTTTAGTTTTGGTGAATTGCTTACGGAATTGCATGATTTGATGGGAATTTGTGTTGTTGATCTTGGAGTAAGAGTATAAGGTATTTTTTTCTAGTGGAAAATATATTTTAATTGGAGTGTTTGCGGGTAGAAGTTTGGGTATGTTTAGGTTGAAGTGTTGGGTTTTATGCCCTAACTAAAACTCATTTCAATATAATCAGATTTACGTATTAATATAGATCAGAAATAACATTTAATGTTGCATGGTTCACATGATTTATTTCATGATTATATGTACATAATGTATGAATTCATCTGAAATCCTTTTAACATACTAGATCCTGTTTATTGTGCCGTCAACACATTGGAAAGTAAACATGACTATGTGAATAAAGTTTCCTAGATTTATCAGACATAGGGTTTTACTGATATGATAATCTACAACAGAGTTTACTTGCATTTGGAGAAGTGTTATGTTCTTTCCAGAGCATTGGTTAAAGTAAAGCTCAGGTTGGATGCATGGAGTATGCATCGGAAGGGACCGATATTGAACTTTGACTTAGATTTATTAAACTTACCGTAATATCTATTCAAGTCAATATCGCCTAGTTGATCCTAGATCAAATGATCTTAATCCTGTTATGATTAGGCTCAATCTTGAAAGGCTATTCGTGTTCTTTGATTTGTTAGTTAAGCCTACTTTTAGGTCAGGGTGATATGTACATTTTGGGAACACGGTAGTGCAATTGAGTGGGAGCGCTATCATAAACATGGAATCTTTAGCTTCTATCTGGCGAATAGTAAGCAAAGGATGATCTCCTTCGAGCTTGACCAAACGAACATAAATGGTGGAGTACTCATTTCACATAAGCTGAAATATCATTTATACGGGGTCAAGTGTTTTAAGGAATAAATACATTGTAGGGTGTAACGGTAATTTAATCCCTTAACAGTGTAGATCATTCATATAGAGGATCAGTGATCAAATTAGGATTATAACAATGGATAACTAATGATGCGTCTATATGGTGGAACATATAGAGCATTCTATATACTGAGAGTGCAATTCTAAGTTCTATGCGTGGATTCAACGAAGAATTAATAAGTTAGTGAATTTTAGTGCTAAATTCTTGATCTACTTATTGGAAGCTCGGTTATATAGACCCATGGTCCCCGCACTAGTTGAGATAATATTGCTTGTAAGACTCATGTAATTGGTTTTGATTAATCAATTATAATTCTCAAATTAGACTATGTCTATTTGTGAATTTTTCACTAAGTAAGGGCGAAATTGTAAGGAAAGAGTTATAGGGGCATATTTGTTAATTATGATACTTTGTATGGTTCAATTAATAAATATGATAAATGACAATATTATTTAATTATTATTTATAGTTATTAAATAGTTAGAATTGGCATTTAAATGGTTGAATTAGAAAATTGGCATTTTTGAGAAAATCAGATGCAGAAAAGATAAAACTGCAAAATTGCAAAAAGTGAGGCCCAAATCCACTATGTAGGGCCGACCACTTTTGTAGGGTTTTTCCCTCTGATATTTTCATTATTTTAATGCCAAATAATTCAAACCTAACCCTAGTGGAATGCTATAAATAGATAGTGAATGCTTCAGGAAAATTACACTTTTCTTCTGACACTTCTGATTCAGAAAAAACTGAGCCTTCTCTCTCCCTATCTTTGGCCGAACCCACTCTCTCTTTCTTCTTCCTTAAATTTCGAAATTACCTTAGTGTATGAGTAGTGCCCACACACAGCAAGTGATACCTCAATCATAGTGAGGAAGATCGTGAAGAAAGACTTTCAGCAAGAAGGAGTTTCAGCATCAAAGATTCAGAGAAAGAGATCCAGGTTCAGATATTGATAATGCTCTGCTACAGAAAGGAATCAAGGGCTAGATATCTGAACGGAAGGAGTCATTATTTTCCGCTGCACCCAATGTAAGGTTTCCTAAACTTTATATGTGTTTATTTCATCGTTTTAGAAAGTTCATATTTAGGGTGTTAATAAACATACTTGTGAGTAGATCTAAGATCCTGGTAAAATAAATTTCCAACATGAAGTTCATGTGCTTGAACTTGAACTTTGTTGAATAGATGCATGAATTTTTGTGTGTTTATGCAATCTGAAATTATGAGATTATTGTTGGATATTGATGCTTGAATCGTGTGTTTTAAAACCCTAGATTTGAGCTTGATAAGTTGTGAACATGTTTGAGTGTTTGCTTGTGATTTGGGATGAAAAGATTGGAGTTGTTGCTGGATTTTCGTGTTTCAGGCTGCTGGTTTCTGGGTTTGCAACCCAGATGCCGCGGCATGCTATGAGCATGCCCCAGCCCGCCCCTTGCTGGTGGAACCTAGGTTTCGTCCCAGGTGCCGCGGCATGGCTTGGGCATGTCGCGGCCCACCCTGGTGTTTTTGGGCAGTTTTGAGTTGAATTTCGAAAATTCATAACTTTTGATTCCTAACTCCGATTTGGGAGTTCTTTATATCGTTGGAAAGCTCGTTCCGAGCTCTGTGTGATTATTTGAATTTTAAATGCAATGATTTAATTTTAAGAGTATGGAATCAGGGGGTTAACCCTAAGTGTGAAAAATCCCAGATTTGTGTGACTAGGATTACCGGTACCTGATCAGGAGCACCCGAAGATTTGGGAATCTCAATCAATAGCGGGACAACAGGTAAGGCAGTGATTAGCACGTAGAGTATGCGCAGTGGCACTTATATTGAGAATGATATGTATGATTATTTAGTAACCGGAATTAGGGTTATTACCCTAATATGAGCAGTTGATTGCCTAGGGTTATTACCCTAGTGATATGTGTATGAAAATGCCATGTCATATTATATGTGATGAGATTCAAGAGTTATGCGCTTAAAGCATAATCAGGTTGGACTCGGTAACCATAACCGAGATGAACTAATTCTAAGGCCTTAATGTATATAGACGTGTGAGAGCAACACGTGGGTCTACGCCACGTAGATTTAATTAGATATGTGAACACAACACATAGGTCTACACCACGTAGACATAAATGGGCATGTCAGTGCGATATGCAGGTCTGTATCATACAGACATATGTGAATGGCATATTTACTTAAATAGTATGATGGGCATATTATTATTGTAATGTTTTATACTGTCTTGCTGGGCTTTGCTCACGGGTGCTCTGTTGGGTTTTATGCCCTAAATAAAACTCTATTTCAATGTAATCCTTTTTATTTAACATCAATAAGGAAACAGAAGTATTTTTCATTCATTTGTGTATGTTTTGGTTCACCTTATCAATTGCTTGTCTATTTGATTTATAAATTCATGTGAAACCCTTTTCACATACTTGATCCTGTTTATTGTGTTGTCAACATATTGGAAAGTAAACATGACTATGTGAATAAAGTTTCCTAGATTTATCAGACAGAGGGTTTTACTGATATGATAATCTACAACAGAGTTTACTTGCATTTGGAGAAATGCTATGTTCTTTCCAGAGCATTGGTTAAAGTAAAGCTCAGGTTGGATGCATGGAGTATGCATCGGAAAGGACCGATATTGAACTTTGACTTAGATTTATTAAACTTACCGTAATATCTATTCAAGTCAATATCGCCTAGTTGATCCTAGATCAAATGATCTTAATCCTGTTATGATTAGGCTCAATCTCAAGAGGTTATTCGTGTTCTTTGATTTGTTAGTTAAGCCTACTTTTGGGTCAGGGTGATACGTACATTTTGGGAACACGGTAGTGCAATTGAGTGGGAGCGCTAACATAAACATGGAATCTATAGCTTCTATCTGGCGAATAATAAGTAAAGGATGATCTCCTTCGAGCTTGACCAAACGAAAATAAATGGTGGAGTACTCATTTCACATGAGCTGAAATATCATTTATACGGGGTTAAGTGTTTTAAGGATAAAATACATTGTAGGGTGTAACGGTAATTTAATCCCTTTACAGTGTAGATCATTCATATAGAGGATCAGTGATCAAATTAGGATTATAACAATGGATAACTAATGATGCGTCTATATGGTGGAACATATAGAGCATTCTATATACTGAGAGTGCAATTCTAAGTTCTATGCGTGGATTCAACGAAGAATTAATAAGTTAGTGAATTTTAGTGCTAAATTCTTGATCTACTTATTGGAAGCTCGGTTATATAGACCCATGGTCCCCCCACTAGTTGAGATAATATTGTTTGTAAGACTCATATAATTAATTTTGATTAATCAATTATAATTCTCAAATTAGACTATGTCTATTTGTGAATATTTTCACTAAGTAAGGGCGAAATTGTAAAGAAAGAGTTTTAGGGGCATATTTGTTAATTATGATACTTTGTATGGTTCAATAAATAAATATGATAAATGACAATATTATTTAATAATTATTTATAGCTATTAAATAGTTAGAATTGGCATTTAAATGGTTGAATTAGAAAATTGGCGTTTTTGAGAAAATGAGATGCAGAAATGATAAAACTGCAAAATTGCAAAAAGTGAGGCCCAAATCCATATTGCCTAGGCCGGCCACTTTTATAGGTTTTTTCATCTGATATTTTTATTATTTTAATGCCAAATAATTCAAACCTAACCCTAGTGGAATGCTATATATAGATAGTGAAGGCTTCAAGAAATTTACACTTAACAATCTACTTTTTCCTTCAGAGAAAAACTTGAGCCTTCTCTTTCTAAACCCTAGCCGCCACTTCTTCTCTTTCTTCTTCCTTGAAATTTCGAACCACTTAGTGATTAGAGTAGTGCCCACACATAACAAGTGATACCTCAATCACAGTGAGGAAGATCGTGAAGAAAGACATTCAACAAGAAGGAGTTTCAGCACTAAAGAAGGAGAGAAAGAGATCAAGGTTCAGATCTTGATAGTACTCTGCGACAGAAAGGATACAAGGGTTAGAGATCTGAACGGAAGGAGACATTTAATTCTGTTGCACCCAATGTAAGGTTTTTAATACTTTATATGTGTTTATTTCATAATCGTTTTAGAAGTTCATATTTAGGGTGTTAATTAACATACTTGTGAGTAGATCTAAGATCCTGGTAAAATAATTTTCAACATGCTCTACTGTGCAGGATGCAGGAAAGGGAAAGGCATTAGCTGATCAGCTATGAGTTCAGGAGCTGGGCGAAGAATGTACATGTCCGAGCCATATCAGACCAAGCGGGTTAAGGGTTTACTAGTGATGAACTTTTGAAATTCCATTTTACCGCTTAGGCCGGCTGAAAGAAAAAGACTTGTAATAAAGTTCTAAATATTTTTGGGATCCCAACTGTTTAAAAGTTTAAATTATTACAAGTTTTATTTTCATTCTGTTTATTGCAAAAGTTTAATTTATGCGCTATTTTGATTAGTAATCCCGTTTGGAGGATTAGGATTTCGTAAATAACTTGGGCAGCGTGCCTAATTATTTAGGGCGTTACAGTCATGTTGTAGTGCCAGCCCTTGCTTACATTAAGCCTATAAATACTCTTATTTTTTATGTACAAAGGATGAACAATTTTATATTAGCCGAACCTTTGCGAAAATTCTTACAAGCTTTCTTCTTCATCAAGAGAAACAAAAGGAGTGGAGAGCTAGGATTTATACTATAAACACTTGTATTATTCAAATACTTGCCCAAAGGGCTAATACAACTCACTCGTGGACTACGAATTATTAACGTCTGAACTACATAAAAATTGTTTGCCTATTATTTGCTATTTTATTTATTTCTTATGCTCTGATTTATTAGTTTCCGAAAATCTCGATAAACAAAACCTAATACTGAAATACAACAATAACAATTTATCATCTTTAAATTTTTTAGTATATAACACTTTATAATACCTTTTAGTATTATTCATAGTAATAGTAAAATAAGGATCTAAATACTGTATTAAAAAGGATCAAATATACTTTATATCTTTGTTTGCAGTAAAAAGTAATGTTAATTTTATTGAATTTTAGAAAGCCAATATTATATATATACATATTTTTTTTTTCCTCTTGCATTCTTCTCCCTTTAAAAAGTTAATAAATAGAAAAGAAAATTCTGACTTCATGTCTAATTAGATCATGAAATTTAGTTATGACATAAAATATTTCATAGGTTTTATGTTATTTTGGCAATTTAATCTGTGACACATACTTTGAATTATAGGTATTTATTTTTAGAGTTGGGAGGGGGGGATAATAATTACTTAGTTTAAAGAGAAAAATTTTATTAAATTATTTAAAAAATTAGGTCGCATTTAGTAATATTTTTTTAATTAATTTTTTATTTAAAAAATTAAAAGAATAAAAATATTTTTTAAAAATATATTCTGTAAAACTGTTTTCACTTTTTTAATTTTTAATTGAGAATCAAAATTTTGAAAATAAAAAGAGGTCATTTTCAATATTTTTTTAAACCGTTTTTTTTAATCAATATTTTGGACTCCGACCAGATCCAGACCTAAATTCCCCACGACCTTGGCGTTGAACCTGACCTCTCACCCGAATCCAAATCTGACTCCCTAACCTAGACCCGACTTAAGTAAAATAAAAAAATTAAAAATAAACTTTACATAATAGAATTTTCTATTTTTAAAATTGAGAAACGAAAATAGTTATACAATGTAATTTTATTTTTCAAAACAAAATTTTTATTTTTCACTTTTGTTTTATGATTAAAAAATAAAAAAAATAAAGTATTACTAAAAGAAACCTTAATATTTTAATATTTTAAAAATAAAAATCAAACAATAAAAAACAAAAATGGAAGTGTAATTCTCTCGCAAGGAAGGTACTAGAATAAAAGTTGACCAAGTACCAAGTTACAAAAATAGTCCACACCACAAAGCTCTTAAAAGGAGAAGCTTTGAGAATAACAGAATGGCATTTCTGAGGTCTCTAGCTACCACAACTGCCATTGCTGCAACCATACCTCTTGCTTATTCTCTTTCTTCTTCATCTTCTTCTTCCTCTCGATTTATTCCATTTTCCAGACCCCAAAACCTTCCTTTTCTCTCTTCCACCTTACCCTTCTTCCCAAATCAATTGTGCCTCGCTAGAAGCTCCGCTCCGCCTTCCGCAGCTCTCCAAATGGCTGGTCCCGCCTCCGAATCCTCTACTCAGGTTCGCTCAAATTCACGGAACCCAATTTTTGTTTTCTGTTAATTTTTCTTCTTTCTTTGATGGATTGGAATCTGATTGTTGATATTTCTTAATTTTAAAACGCAGAGTGATGCTGTCTTGCCGGAGTTATTAGTGAGTTTGAGTTTCACGCCACTTTTTATCTTGTTTTGTTTGTTGGGTTATCCCCAAAATTGTGATTAATCTATTTCTTTGACGCTGTTTCATTTTTATCCTTTGTGGTATCTAAAAATTAAGGTATTTGTTTAACTGAACTAGTTCTGTTTGTGTAAAGAGGAAATTTTTGTGGGATTGTATTAAAGCTAATATATATCAACAACTTTAGTGGTGATTTGAAAATTCATTTAAGGGGTTGTGCTTTAGTTTGATGAAAACTTACAATTGTTAGTTTGATATGGAGACAGACAGAGTACATGGTGGATATGAAGTGTGAGGGTTGTGTTAATGCTGTCAAGAATAAGTTACAGACTGTCAATGGTAGGTTTATAGTAGTGGCTTTGTTAACCAATTTTTTTTGCCCTTTCTTGTTGTAGACTGTAAAGTTCAAATTTGTTTGTATTTCAGGGGTTAAAAGTGTTGAAGTGGACCTGAGTAATCAGGTAGTAAGAATTCTTGGTTCAACACCTGTGAAAACCATGACAGAAGCTTTAGAGCAAACCGGTCGAAAAGCCAGACTGATTGGGCAGGGTGTCCCTGAAGGTTGGTTGTTCAAACTTCTCTATTTTCTGTTTTGTGATTCTTAAGCAACTTATTGAGTTTTTTCACAAACTTCTTGATTTCAATAAAAATTCAAATAAGAGTTATTTCAATAACTTCTTGGCTTCAATCAAAATTCAGTGTTCACATATTTTCACATATTAATACTTGAGTTATCAGGGCTTGTAGTTTATCACACTCAGTTCTAGTTGTGAGGTAGTCATACATTAAGCATACTACAAAATCAAGATTGTAATTTGATAGAGGCTAAATTCACTGAAACCACTAATGGTATTTTGGGATCTAAGCATTAAGAACTACTGCATCATTAGCTTTTTGGAATGAATATCCTAAAGTGAATGAGCTTACATTTACCTGTTTGGAGCTTCTACAAAATGATAAGAGTTGGCTAAATTATTATAATATGTACACACACGCCCCTTGAATAGGGCACTAGCATACAATCAGTTCTAAAAAGTGAACTATACCATGTTGAATTTATAGACAGCTTGCAGTGTTTCTTCTCTTCATGAATTGGTCACTAGATGAGAAAAGGCTTTATTTTGATATATTTTGATAGTTCGATAATAGAAGCAAGTACAATATCTCAAGTACTTAACAACCTCCTTTGCTTGGCAGATTTCTTGATTTCTGCTGCTGTGGCCGAATTCAAAGGCCCAGAAATATTTGGCGTGGTTCGCTTGGCTCAAGTGAATATGGAGTTGGCTAGGATTGAAGCCAATTTTAGTGGCTTGTCACCTGGTAAACATGGCTGGTCTATCAATGAATTTGGTGATTTGACAAACGGTGCTGCAAGCACTGGAAAAGTGTTCAACACACCAAGAGAAGGACCTACCGACGAGGTTGGTTTCTGGCCTTTATAGTTCTTTGATTATTCAATTATGATTTATATACTGTTTAAGCTCTTTGAATAGCACAGTAATTGCCTGCAATTGATTACAAAGTGATCAACATATTAACACTCACACTTATGTAACTTGTATGAAAATTTAATAATGTCCTTATTCCAACTTGGGTTTGCTCGGTAATTTTCAGCCAGTGGGTGACCTGAGAACATTAGATGCTGATGAGAAAGGTGAGGCCTTTTTCTCAGGTGTCAAACCAAATTTGAGAGTTGCAGAACTGATTGGACGGTCAATAGCAATCTACAAAACAGAAAACAGATCAGATTCTGGCATCGCAGCTGCAGTAATTGCCAGAAGTGCTGGTGTTGGTGAAAACTACAAAAAGCTTTGCACCTGTGATGGCACCACCATATGGGAAGCCACCAACAGCGACTTTGTCACCAGCAAGGTCTAAAGATTTAAGTGAAACAGTTCTAATGCACGAGTTGAATTTTGATACCCAGCAGTGGAAAAATAGTTCATGTAGCCTGTAGTCATCGAGTTTTATTCATTGAAAAATAGCAATGTATTTTCTATACTATACTATATTTGAGGTGCTAATAGATGAGCCGAGAGCTCCTGCTTTGTAAGATTTGAATCACAGCATATGTTATGCGCCAACAATAATTAAGACCAAAAGTATCTAAAGTTCTGCTTAAATCATATCAGTTTTCAGACAGAAAAACAGATTATTCTTTATAAATTTCACTGGAAGGGAAAGACAAGTTCTACTTTGGAGGAGACAAGAGACCTTCTCGTTTTGCCATTTCATACAGAGCAATGGCTGTTAAAACCTTTGCATCAGCTGTTATGCGCCATAGTTTAGCATAAGGAACAACACGAACCTTGATCAGCTCCCCGTGATCACGAAGACCTGTTTCTTTACCTTCCAGCTGTGCAATAACTCCTTTATCAACTTTCCCTCTGTATAGAAACATGCTTAATTCTTCATCGCACCCTCCCTGATCATGGGAAAAGCTTAATAAGAAAGAGAGTTTATTCACAAACCATGTCAACTGATTATAAGTTGCATTGACATTCTTGGTCATTCTTAAGAAATTTATATTTTTGTAACTTTCTTTTCGAATTCATTTTCTTTCATAGCCAAGGGATATAAGCAATCTTAATAGCCTAACAGGCATTTGTGCAGCTGTGCTCACATCCTATCCTCATGAAAGAAAAAAAAATGCAAATGCCAACTTACCGGAGAAGGAATAACACTGCACCCAGTAGATGGATCAAGGAAGGCTGTGAGGTCTATCATGTCTTCTACATTTAATTTTATACCAGTTTCTTCTTCAACCTGCCACAGTCAAGACTATAAAAATACGTTTAAAAAATGACACTAACAAATACCACTAATCAAATAGACAAAAGACCTCGCGAACTGCAGTCCCGGCAAAATCTCCCTTGTCATCATCCAACATTCCAGCAGGCAATTCCAAAATGAGCCTACCAACAGGGACCCTCACCTTGAGAAAACATACCAGAATTCGCAACAATATTTTAGCAATGGCAAAAGTTTATAAGTCATGCTTTCCTTTAATTTCACTCTCTTTAGCTGAGAGAGAACAGCATAAGTCATGGATCAAACCTGTTCAGTGAGAACAGCATAAGTCTCATCTTCTGAGTCCAAAAGAATCAGAATGGCCACAGCCGGTCCTCGGGCAAATACTATACCTGGAACCTAAACATGTTTTAGTCAAAACAGAAACGAAGAGGAGGAGATGATTGAAAGCAGGCATCAAAGAATTAATGGAATATTCAGAGACAAAACTAAGACCAACTTGTTGAAAAAATACATGGGATGGCATTGATCAAATGAAGAGAAGAAAAAGATAATTAAAAGCTCAATTTGGCTATTGCGCTTTAAGAAAATAACAAAATAGACTCAAAGTACATGGGGAGGAATGATTATAATATATACCTTATTGCCAGTTGATTTGTCAAAAACATCTGCTTTGAATTTGAGAAACCCAATACGCTTTCCAAACATATCCACTCCCTATTATGAAAAAACCATCACTCAATTTCAGTATACTAAAAGAAATGTGTTTCACAAAGTAAATTCTTTGTGAGATCATTTTGTAAAATAACTAATTTAACAATTCATTGCAAAACATACATAATAACTATTTTGATAATTCTTTGCCAAATATATTTTCTATATACTTAACATCAGTCATACACATTCAACATCTTGTCAAGAAAACTACTTTGTTCTCCAGTAAAATAACCAAAAGAAGAAAAATCTATAAAAAGGTGAAATATCACCACCCATTTTAGAAAAGGTGATTTATTCATAATCAAAAGGGAATTCTTTAATTGTTATTATCTGTATGTATGTCTTGAAATGGAATTATACATAGACGAAATGTACACTTTATATTTCAATAAACCAAGCAAAAGAATACAACAAAATGGAGTGAAAAAAACACCTGAATCAAGACTTGTTTCAGAGACAAATCACCTCCAGACAAAATCCCAGTCTCACTTTCCATGTTCTTCAACCACTGCTTGAACAAAGATGAATCTATGGCGTTCCTAGAGAGTGATCAAAAAAGGAAAAAATCAGAATAATAAGAAATAACAATAATAAATAAATAAATCAAGCAAAAAATCCCAATCTTTCATTTTTTATTTCTCCAATTTTTTCAGAATGGGTATACGAGAAAGGAGATTTGAAAAACCAGAATTCCGAATCGGAGACCCCAGGAGCGGCGACAATTTGAACGGGCTGAGCTAGTTGAGAAGCCAGAGAAATAGAGTGAGTAAGAGTTGACGAGTTGGCCGACATTTTCGCGCGGAAGGTGGCGGAGGAGGGAGTGTAGAAGGGGTTTAAAATTAGAGGAGAGAGAAGGGAAAAGGTTTTGGTTTTGGAGAGAGAGTGGAGATGCCATGGCGGACGCATCACAGCTTGGAGAAGCTGACTCGGCATCTCTGACTTCTTTTATTGGGACACTCCCACTAAAAATTGGAGAAAATTAGTGCATAAATCCCAAAAACTTATGCTGTTTTTTTCCTTTTGGATGAAAGCCCAAAAACTTATGCTCCATGCATAAGAGAAGTGAACACTTAAGCTACTCTTATTAAGCGATCATGAGGGTGCGTGTGTTGAAGTTCTAAAGTTTGAATCTTTGATTATACAATGTAGGCATGGAGCATAAGTTTTGCTAAATGGGGATTGTTCAACAATTGTAAGGGATTTCTTAGTTGCTTGGAGGTGATGCCCCTTGTGCTCACCAAGATTTTAGAGCTTTTTTATTTGGGTAAATATCATTTTGGACCCTGTGTTTTGTAAAAGTTACAGATTGGACTCTGTGTTTTGTTAAATGACAAAATGAACCCTGTATTTTCTAAAATAGTAAAAATAGGACCCTGAGCTTAATTTTTGATAACTTTTTTTAATACAACCAACTTGAAGACAATGCTTAATACGAACAGATACAAAAAATGTAAACAGTTTTGTCATATAGTACTTTTAGATCGGATTATAATTAAACTTTATTTTGACAAAAAATCAATTCAGGGTCCTATTTGTACTATTTTAGAAAATACAGGGTCTATTTTGTCATTTAACAAAACACAGGGTCCAATTGATAACTTTTGTAAAACAGAGGGTCCAAAATGGTATTTACCCTTTTTATTTTTCTACTTCAAAATAGTTTTTTTTTTTAGCAATTTTACGGATATCTACATAGAAACTCCTATTGCAACTAGCGTTGTAACCTAAATCGCAACAACAAATCGTATAGCAACCCACATAGAAACCACCGGAAAAAAAACCACTTTAGAAACCCAAACCGTAAATTTTTAAAAAAAAAGGTTAAAAAAATAGTATATGGGATAATTCTCCAATAAAAAAAAAAGTGCAATCACACTGCATATATTCATATTTTTTATATATTTAATTAATATTTATATATTTATATTTATAAAATTAAGAATTTATTTTTGGAAAATTTTACAATGTATATTTTTAACAGTGATGTACAAATCTATTTTTATTTATTTCGGTACCTGGAAAATTTTTTTAGTCTATTTTTAATATAGTTGTGTATATTATAGTTATTTAAGACATCCTGTAAAATTTTGTGAAATTTAAAAAAATTTAACACGCAAAAAATAATACAATTCTTTAAAAGTAGCGTACTTATATACTCCAGCCTGTTTCGGTATTCGAGAGACTTGTTTAGTCTTTGTCTTTTCATGGTCGTGTACATTATAGTTATTTAAAACATCCTGTAAAATTTTAAAAAATTTAACACACTGAAAATAAAATTTAAACTTTTTATCGCGTCTCTTTTATTTAGAGGGTTGCATTGTAAAAACACCTTATAATATTTTTTGTGTAAATTTAAATGTGAAAATCATAAATATTTTTATTTTTAATTATGATTTAAGTACAAATTTATTATATTTTTATTTCTTAAAAAAATTACAGATAAAAATAATACAAATTTAATCACATACTAAAATTAAAATTAGACACACTGGACATCATATTCTTATTAATCAAGAGTACACATACTTTATATTACACAACCGAACATTATAAAATTAAAGCACAGTTAATAGTACATAATAAAAATATTACAAACTTGAGCATACACCAAACACATTAAACCGAAAAGTAATAGCATTGATATGAACCTTCAGAGATAAAATGAGATACAATAATTCAATAATGAAGACTATTTCCTAATCCGCTAAGATAGTCATAATATAGACTATAAACTTATGAGTCATTTTCAGCTCTTTCACCTTAATCTTGAAATCGTTGGCCTTCATCTTCAATGTCATGTCCTGAATATTGAGATGCTCGATATTATGACCCCTCATATTGTGATCCATGATATTGAGATCCCTCATATGGATATTCTTAATATTGAGATCCCTCATATTGAGATCATTCTCATTGTTCTCCAACTTCGGATGTTTGTACTCTTTCATTGTAAATTTGTCTTTTTTCGCTTTGAATGTACTGACGAAACTCTAGATCGGATATAGAATTCAAATTCATGAATAAAAAAATTTGGTCAGCCTTTCTTATGTGACGTTCATTTCTATCCTTGTTACTCTTCTCAATAACTTGAATGAGTTTTTTATTTTGTTCCATTAGTTTGTTGAATTGGTCATTACCTAATTATTTTTTTTTTTACTTTTTTCCACACCACATGGTCTTTCTATTGGATAAGTATTGATTTCCTCATTGTTCATGTTTGGATCAAATGAACCCATAGCAATGGATGCCGATATTGGAGACTCAAAATTATGAGACGGTGATTTAGATGAAGTGAAACTAGGACCTTCATGTTGAAATCTACGGGGTGCATTGATGTTGTCATCATTTAAAAACTTTTGAATACCTTTGAGGATGTGCCACACACAGAGCCAGTCCTACGCATAGGCGGGCTAGGCTCATGCCTAGGGCCCACTCATTTTAGGGGCCCAACTAAAAAAGTACATTTTAAAAAAATATACACATTTTTAATAGTTTTTAAAAATACCATTTATCTTTATAGTAAGGCCCATTTTTTTTTTTGTCTATGGCCCATTTCAACTCAAGGCCGACCCTGGCCACACATGATCAAATTTAAAGCCTTTATCGTATTTTTTATCTGGGGCTAATAAAATTTTTGCTTGAATTACTTGTTACAATATAAATTAAGTAATACGTCAATAAAAATTAAAAAATAAAATAATAATAATAATAATAAATAAATTATTATAACAAACACTTATAATGTCTTCTGCTGAAACACCACTTGGATTTTTATTTTCAATTTAGTTGATACATCCCCTTAATTTTGCAACTACGCTATTAATAGTAGACATTCGAGTTTGCAAAGATCTTATTGGTCTAGGTTTATTGCTAAATTTTCCATCTTTGTGGTACTCTGATTCAACTCTTGCACAAAAATTATTACCTTTTGGTTTCTTCTTGTTAGAACTTTGTGAAATGTTAAAAAATAATGTGTGTGAGTAGGAGTCCCACATGGGATAGAAACACTTCATTTGAAGTGTATAACTAGTGCAAGTTTGAGATATGGGTTTGGGCCCCAAGGGGTACCCAGTTTTGCGCGCATGGGTGAGGACTCACACACCTGACCACCACACGCGCGCGCACGCCCCCGCCGCCGTCCGTCCGACCGATCGAGCCAAGCGGGCGGGTGTGGTGTCACCTTATTTTTTGGAGAAAATTTATTTCTTAAATTATTATTTATTTAATTAATTAAAACAGTTTTTTTTTTAAAATAAAAACGTGTTTGATTAATTAGTAAACAGAGATGCTTCCTGATTTATAGCATCTTCTTGATTTTTTCCATCGTTTACACGATCCCATGTTCCAACGTTCCCATCCAGTAACGTATTTCTTCCCGTTACTACTATCAGCGCATTGCCTATATAATGCGACTGAACAGTGGGAGAAAAACATAACTTTTCATTCTGAAATACACACTACTATATTATATATTTATATTTATATTTTTGCTTCGAGCAGTAGTTAGTTTTGGGTGTTTAATTTTGACGGTTCTCTATCGTGCAATAGAGTTTCGATACAATGTGTTCGACTGGGCTGTTTTATCCTGGGCACGACGAGGCTGATAGTCTGCTTGCACAAATTTGGGCAGTGCCGCGAACGTCTTAAAGAGAGCGACCTAGTCCGCGACTCAACCCAGATTCTATTTCGGTAATTTCGTTCCTTTTATTTTCTGCAGCAACTAGTTTCTAACAATTTTAAGACGATCAGTTTCTGCCATGACTGCCGATGAGAATTCTGGTGTTATTGATATAAACAAACCTTTTCGTTTTGAGGGAAACCATTTTAAAAGATGGAAACAGAAAATGTTATTTTTCCTCACTACGAAAAAGGTTGCTTATGTTCTGACGACTGATAAACCTGTTGTTTCTGATACTGCAAAGGATGATGAAAAGCAGAAGCAAACTGCTGATTTAACAAGCTGGATCGAGAATGATTTTCTGTGCAAAAATTACATTCTCAATGGTTTATCTGACGATTTATATGATTACTATAATTCTGACAAAACTGCCAAGGAAATTTGGGACGCACTTCAAAAGAAATACGACACTGAGGAGGCTGGAACTAAGAAGTACGCTGTCAGCCGCTACCTCAAATTCCAGATGACTGACGATAAGTCAGTGGAGGCTCAGTCTCATGAACTTCAGAAAATTGCTCACGAAATAATTTTTGAAGGTATGTCTTTAGATGAACAATTCCAAATTGCTGTTATTATTGACAAATTGCCTCCTGGTTGGAAAGATTTTAAAAGTTTTCTCAGGCACAAAACAAAAGAATTTTCTTTGGAAAGTCTGATCACTCGCCTTCGCATTGAGGAGGAGGCTCGTAAACAGGACCAGAAAGAAGAAGTGCTTGTTGTGTCAAACAACAACACTACGAAATCCAGTGCGATTCTGAAACCCACTGGGAAAAATTTCAAGAATCAGAATCGCAAGCATGCTCCAAACCGTAACAATAATTCTCGGAATAATAATAAGAATTGGTTTCCAAGGAACCAAAATAAACAGCAGCAACCCCCTAATAAGAATGACCCGGCACTGTTTTTGTGCTTTCTCTGTAACAAACTGGGTCATATGGCACGCAAGTGTCGGAACAGGTCTAGTGCTGCTCCGCAGGCTAACCTGATTGAAGAGCTGCCTTATATAGCTATGATTTTAGAGATCAACCTGATTGGTGGATCAGAAGGGTGGTGGGTAGACACTGGTGCTTCTCGCCATGTCTGCTTTGATCGTGCGATGTTCAAAACATACACAGCTGCAACCGAGGATAAGAAAGTGTTGTTAGGCGACTCTCACACTACTATTGTTGCTGGTACTGGTGATGTGGAATTAAAGTTTACCTCTGGAAAAACCATGATTCTCAAAGAAGTCATGCATACTCGAGAGATGAGAAAGAATCTGGTCTCGGGCTATCTCCTCAACAAAGCGGGGTTCACACAGACTATAGGGGCTGATTTATTTACTTTAACTAAGAATGGGATTTTTGTGGGGAAAGGGTATGCTACTGAAGGCATGTTTAAATTGAATGTTGAAGTTAATAAAGTGAATGTTTCTATTTACTTGTTGTGTTCTTTTAATACTTGGCATGCTAGACTCTGTCACGTTAACAAACAGATAATTAAAAATATGAGTAGCTTAGGTTTAATCCCTAAATTATCTTTGAATGATTTTGAAAAATGTGACTTTTGTAGTCAGGCTAAGATCACAAAAACACCACATAAATCTGTAACTAAAGAAAGTGAGCCTCTAGATTTAATTCATTCAGATATTTGTGAATTAAATGGTGTTTTAACTAGAAATAGAAAACGATACTTTATCACTTTTATAGATGATTGTTCTGATTTTACCTATGTGTATTTAATGAAAAATAAAAGTGAAGCTCTTGATATGTTTAAGTTATTTGTGGCTGAAATTGAGAATCAACTTAGTAGAAAAATCAAGAAGCTACGTAGTGATAGAGGCACTGAATATGATTCTACTGCTTTTGTTGATTTTTATAACTCACATGGAATTATACATGATAAAACTGCACCGTATTCACCTGAAATGAATGGTAAAGCTGAAAGAAAGAATAGAACTTTTACTGAATCTATTGTTGCCATCTTACTTAATTCTGGTGCTGCTTCTCATTGGTGGGGAGAAATTCTCTTAACTGTCTGCTATGTGCTTAATAGAGTACCTAAGTCTAAAAGCAAGATTTCTCCCTATGAGATTTTGAAAAATAGACAACCAAATATTTCCTATTTTAAAACTTGGGGTTGTTTAGCTTATGTTCGTATTCCTGGTCCTAAGAGAATTAAGCTAGCAAGTAGAGCCTATGAATGTGTATTTTTAGGGTATGCTGTTAATAGTAAAGCCTATAGGTTCTATGATCTTAATGCGCATGTGATAGTGGAATCTAATGACGCTGATTTTTTCGAAGATAGATTTCCATTTAAATTAAGAAATAGTGGGGGCGCATCAACTAGCAATCTTCCAGTAATTAGGAGTAATGAACAAACTAAGGATTTAGAAACTGAACCTAGAAGAAGTAAGAGAGCAAGGTTAGCTAAAGACTTTGGTTCTGATTTCGGTGCTTATACTTTAGAAGAGGATCCTGCTAACCTCCAAGAAGCTTTGACTTCTTTAGATGCAGATCTTTGGTAAGAGGTCGTAGATGATGAAATGGACTCTCTTGTGAACAACAAAACCTGGCGTGTTGTAAAATTACCCCCTGACTGTAAGACTATAGGTTGTAAGTGGATTCTGGAAAAGAAATTGAAACCCGATGGAACTGTTGACAAATACAAGGCTCGTTTGGTAGCCAAGGGTTTTAGACAAAGAGAGAATGTAGATTTCTTTGACACCTTTTCACCTGTCACTAGGATAACATCCATTAGAGTTTTAATTTCTTTAGCTGCCATACACAACTTAGTTGTGCACCAAATGGATGTGAAGACTGCATTCCTCAATGGTGACTTAGAAGAGGAAATCTACATGGATCAACCCGAAGGGTTCGTGATCCCTGGCCAGGAACATAAGGTTTGCAAGATGGATAAATCTCTGTACGGTCTAAAGCAGGCACCTAAACAGTGGCATGAAAAATTCGACACTTTAGTCATTTCAAATGGCTTTAAAGTGAACGAAAGTGACAAGTGCATCTATTACAAATATGAAAATGACATATGCACAATCATATGTCTATATGTTAATGACTTGCTCATTTTTGGCTCTAACATTCATGCTGTTAACACTGTAAAATCAATGTTGTGTTCCAACTTTGATATGAAAGACCTCGGAGAAGCGAGTGTAATCCTTGGAATAAAGATTACTAGGTCTGATAAGGGAATTTCTCTAGATCAATCTCACTACATTGAGAAGATTCTAAAGAAATATAATTACTTTAACTGTAAACCTGCTTGTACCCCATATGACCCAAGTGTAAAATTATTCAAGAACACTGGAGATGGAGTAAGACAGTCAGAGTATGCTAGCATAATCGGCAGCCTCCGATATGCTACTGACTGTACTAGACCCGACATTGCCTATGTCGTGGGATTGTTATGCAGGTTTACCAGTAGACCTAGTATAGAGCATTGGCATGCTATTGAGAGGGTCATGAGATACCTTAAAAGAACCATGAATCTTGGATTACATTATCAGAAGTTTCTAGCTGTCCTAGAAGGATACAGTGATGCTGACTGGAATACTTTATCAGATGACTCCAAAGCAACTAGTGGCTATATTTTTAGTATAGCTGGTGGAGCTGTTTCTTGGAAATCAAAGAAACAAACTATTTTGGCACAGTCCACCATGGAGTCTGAAATGATAGCACTAGCAACTGCTAGTGAAGAAGCAGGTTGGTTGAGAAGCCTGCTAGCTGAGATCCCTTTATGGGAAAGACCGATACCAGCTGTAATGATCCACTGCGATAGTACCGCGGCTATTGCAAAAGTTCAGAACCGTTATTACAACGGTAAGAGACGACAAATACGTCGTAAACATAGTACTGTTAGAGAGTGTTGGGTTTTATGCCCTAAATAAAACTCATTTCAATATAATCAGATTTACTTATTAATATAGATCAGAAATAACATTTAATGTTGCATGGTTCACATGATTTATTTCATGATTATACGTACATAATGTATGAATTCATCTCAAACCCTTTTCACATACCTGATCCTGTTTATTGTGCTGTCAACACATTGGAAAGTAAACATGACTATGTGAATAAAGTTTCCTAGATTTATCAGACACAGGGTTTTACTGATATGATAATCTACAACAAGAGTTTACTTGCATTTGGAGAAATGCTATGTTCTTTCCAGAGCATTGGTTAAAGTAAAGCTCAGGTTGGATGCATGGAGTATGCATCGGAAGGGACCGATATTGAACTTTGACTTAGATTTATTAAACTTACCGTAATATCTATTCAAGTCAATATCGCCTAGTTGATCCTAGATCAAATGATCTTAATCCTGTTATGATTAGGCTCAATCTTGAAAGGCTATACGTGTTCTTTGATTTGTTAGTTAAGCCTACTTTTAGGTCAGGATGATACGTACATTTTGGGAACACGGTAGTGCAATTGAGTGGGAGCGCTAACATAAACATGGAATCTATAGCTTCTATCTGGCGAATAGTAAGCAAAGGATGATCTCCTTCGAGCTTGACCAAACGAACATAAATGGTGGAGTACTCATTTCACATAAGCTGAAATATTATTTATACGGGGTCAAGTGTTTTAAGGATAAAATACATTGTAGGGTGTAACGGTAATCTAATCCCTTTACAGTGTAGATCATTCATATAGAGGATCATTGATCACATTAGGATTATAACAATGGATAACTAATGATGTGTCTATATGGTGGAACATATAGAGTATTCTATATACTGAGAGTACAATTCTAAGTTCTATGCGTGGATTCAACAAAGAATTAATAAGTTAGTGAATTTTAGTGCTAAATTCTTGATCTACTTATTAGAACTCGGTGATATAGACCCATGGTCCCCGCACTAGTTGAGATAATATTGCTTGTAAGACTCATGTAATTGGTTTTGATTAATCAATTATAATTCTTAATTTAGACTATGTCTATTTGTGAATTTTTTCACTAAGTAAGGGCGAAATTGTAAAGAAAGAGTTTTAGGGGCATATTTGTTAATTATGATACTTAGTATGGTTCAATTAAGAAATATGATGAATGACAATATTATTTAATAATTATTTATAGTTATTAAATAGTTAGAATTGGCATTTAAATGGTTGAATTTGAAAATTGGCGTTTTTGAGAAAATCAGATGCAGAAAAGATAAAACTGCAAAATTACAAAAAGTGAGGCCCAAATCCACTAGTATAGGGCCGTCCACTTTTATAGGAATTTACCTCTGATATTTTCATTATTTTAATGCCAAATAATTCAAACCTAACCCTAGTGGAATGCTATAAATAGATAGTGAAGGCTTTAGGAAAATTACACTTTTCTTCTGACACTTCTGATTCAGGAAAAACTGAGCCTCTCTCTCTCCCTATCTTTAGCCGCCACTTCCCTCTTCTTTTCTTCTTCAATATTTCGAAATTCTTAGTGTATGAGTAGTGCCCACACACAGCAAGTGATACCTCAACCATAGTGAGGAAGATCGTGAAAAAAGACTTTCAGCAAGAAGGAGTTTCAGCATCAAAGATTCAGAGAAAGAGATCCAGGTTCAGATATTGATAATGCTCTACTATAGAAAGGAATCAAGGGCTAGATATCTGAACGGAAGGAGTCATTATATTCCGCTGCACCCAATATAAGGTTTCCTAAACTTTATATGTGTTTATTTCATCGTTTTAGAAAGTTCATATTTAGGGTGTTAATAAACATACTTGTGAGTAGATCTAAGATCCTGGTAAAATAATTTCCAACAACTGGCCTCAGAGCCATGGTAATTGATTTACTTGCAAGAAATTTGGACTTTAAAACGATTGTTTGTTTGTTTTTGGATGGTATCATGTTGTATTGAGTGTTATTTGATGATTGATTGGTTTTTGTGAATTTTCGTTAAAAATAATTGAATATCTGTTTCTGGAATTATTTTTATTGGATAGTATGGAAAAAATTAAGCAAGTTACTTTTTTACAGAACTAAATTTCGATTTAATTTGAATTAGTTATGATTTTTTGAAGATTCGAAAAAAAACGGAGTTGTGCTGAAATTCTCATGCGCGCGCGAAAACTGTCCGTACAGCTCGCAATTTTTTCGTTTTTCTTCGTTTTTTCATGCTTTTTCATGGAATTAACTTCCGATTTTTTGTGTAGTTCTGTATTTATACTATTACTATTCCTAATTCAATTCTAATTATCATTATGAATTAATTTAATATTTTTTAAATTTAATTCAAGATATTAGTGTGATTTGAATTTAAAAATAGTTAGTATCTATCTTATTTGCTTAATAATCTATCTTATTTTTAAAATTTGATTATATCTTATCTTATTTTTAAATTTAAGGTCAGATTTTTAAATATTTTAAATTAAATATTTTTTTTAAAATAATTTGACCTTATTTAAATTTAAAATAAGATAACTATAATCATGTAATTTTAAAAAGATGTAAGATATTTTGCTAACTTTTAAATTTTGTTATTTTATTTATTTAAATTACATTTAAAATCTGAAAAAGATATTCATTTATCTTTTTTAATTTTTTATTTAATTTTTATTTATAAAATAACATTTAAATTTTAAAAGTAGTTAGCAAATTTTTGAAATGATATTTAGGTTGGTTGAAACCTAATTTTTCAAAATTGTAGGTTTAATTTTAAATTTAATTTTTTTTTAATTTCGAATTATTCAAATTTATTTTTCAAAATTTTCGAAAATTATTTTTTTTATTTAATTAATTATTTTTTAAATTAATTATTTAATTTCAAATTAAATAAATCCTACATCCAACTATCCAGCTAACCTTGTTGCAGGAGTATGTGTTTTAGCTTGTGTGTAAGTTTTCAAAACCTATTATTGCTTGATTGCAAATAGCCATGGTTAACTTTTTGCCAGATCTAATGATCTGATGGCTCCCTTGGTCAAGTAAATAATTTATAACAGGTATATTTACAATCTTCTTTCATCTGTGTATGACCTAGCAACATGATAGGACCCATCCAAAGTGTGCCTGTGTGAGCCTATGTGTTTAATTTCATTATAGATGCATATAGGTTATTGTTGCTAAATAAAATATCATAGTTTTTGATAGATTTTATTTAGGCCCATTTAGTTTTTGGGCCTATTCAATTAATAACAGTTGTTCATTTTAAGGTTAAATTCCTCTCTTTTGGGCCTTGTGTGAGAGTTGGGAGCCATAGTAGTGGGTACGACATACTGAACCCAGCACCCCCTCACATGAACCACCCAATTGTGAAGGCTCATTTGCCTGATTTGAATAACTGTACTAGGTTAATTAAACTAGTTTAACCTAATAAAATTGATTAGCAACATAATTAATTTCATTTATTTTGAAATTAATTTAAGAAAATCATAGTTTAAAGAATTTTATTCTAAGCTAAAGTATGCGTATTTTCTTGTATTTAATTAAATATAGAATTATAACCATCTAGATTCTTTCTGAAGCTTAATTTAAATTTTTCATTAAATATTCCTATTTAAGTTGATATTTAGTTATCTCTAACTAATCAACTTAAATCTGAATATCTTTTGAATTTCAAATTTCAAAATTAAGTTGAGGAATTTTAGGCATTGGTTATTAAGATTCTTTAAATATTTTTTTAAGTTAATATCTTTTTGAATATTAACTTAAAATGGAATATTTTAGATCTTTTTTAAGTTAATATCTTTTCGAATATTAACTTAAAATGGAATATTTTTAAATTAAGTGGTTACAACTTAATTTTTTATATTTAATTAAATTTAAATTTGAAAATATTTAAGTTCTAGATTTTTTCTAATACAACTTAAATTAGATATTTTTTCAAATTTTGTCGAAAAGATACTTAGTCAAATAAGATATTTTCTAGATAATTATTTCTAGACTACTTATTATTTCTAATATTAAATAGGAAAATATTATACATTGTGAAATTAATTATTTAAATAATTAATTTTGGTACAATTTATTTTAAGTATCTTTTTTCCTAGTATTAAACTAGAGATTAATAATTAAGCCTTCTCTACACTTAATTATTTATTTCTTGAATTTAATACATTTAATTAATTTGAAAATTAAATATCTAAGTTGAATTTCATCATGATACTTAAATATTTCTTTTTCATGACATTTAATTAAATAGAAAATTATTTTTAGTTGAAATTTATTTTTTCAACTAAATTTAAATAATTTTCAAAATATATTTTTTTATTTTATTAATCAAATTTCGAAATTACATTTCTTAAATGCTGGAATTTCGAATTTTATATGAAAAGTAGATTAAAGTTGTAAATTATTTATTTTAATTTTGGACAAACTTAAATCAATGATTTTTTCATTTATTGATTAAATTAATATAAATGAAGTAAAATATATTTTATTAGAAATTTAATTAATTAGTCAAAGGAAAATCTAGATAGGTGATATTTTTGCTTGAAGTATTTTTCTAGTGTATTTAATTAAATAGAAAATTAATATTTAAGTTGATTTTCATCATCATACTTAAATATTTGAAATTTTTCTTATACATATTTAATTAAATAGGAAAATTATATTTTTTGTTGTAAATTAATTTTATTAATTAATTTTGGGCCAACATTAAATTAGAATAATTTTCCCAGGATTTATTTTTTATTTTAATATGTAATTTCGAAAATTGTATTCTTAAATACTTTAATTTTTCGAAATGCAATATATATTTATAGAAAATTAAATTTGAGTTGTAAATTAATTTAAATTAATTTTGTAACAATTTAAATTTAATATTTTTCTAAATATTTATAGGAAATTATTACTAAAATGGAAATAATTCATATTATTTTCATATCCATCTAAGTAAAATTTATAAATATTAAATTAAAATTTACATTTAGAATTTTTTATTCTAAATTAGAAATTTTAATTAAATAAATATATATTTAAAATAAATAGATTAAATAAAGAGAATCAAAGAAAATACAACTCACTTTAAATAATGAGCTTTATTATTATTAAGATATTCGATCTCCATTGTTGGTCTTACAATAGTTAAATGTTTTCAATATAACCTCGAGACGCTAGACTTCGTCTCCTGATGGATGGTTATTCGTTGAACGCATTTAACACCGTAAGATCTCCTCTGATAAGTGTTTTGTAAGTTTTTGTCTCTATTAGACTCTCCTCTACGGTGACTACTTAGAGATAAGCTTATAAAACATGAAACAATGGTGGAAGCTCATTAAATGAGAATAGCCTTGACTCTCGCCTACCGGGACAACGTTGGATTCTTATTTTGATCGAATAAAAGGTTGCTAGAATGGTTTCTATTTTAGATGAGCTGACAACTCTATTCAATGAATGATACTTTGACTCTCGCCTACGGGGACACTGTATCAGTTTGTTGGAAACCTTGGAAATTATTTATGATTGTATGTTTTAGTATTTTCACTTGTCATTCCTACTTGCTATATGTTTAATAATTTCTGAATTGCGTATGAATTTATATTGAACCGTGTTATTTTCTGTTAGTAAATTGTAGTTTAATTTCGAATCTTCATTGTTGGTCTAACATGTTTGTTTTTCTAATGAGATAAATCCCTAATGGATTTTCACCATTAGACATCCATAATAGTGTAAGATCTCGAAAGATAAATATTGTATATGCAACATCTAGCTGTTCATCAATTGATGACACCTTAGACTAGTATTTTTACAATATGAAACAAGAAGATTACATAAATAAGATTACTTTGTCTTTCGCTAATCGAAGCATCGTTGGATTCTTATTTATAAACGAAATTATCCTAATTCCTCTTAGCTTATTCATTTCGAATTAGCTTAATAACATATCATTGGATGAATGGTCTATAAATCATTTCATGTCATTCTATATTTTCTCTTAAGAAATTAAATGACGGATATGATTATAATCCCGAAATTCTATTCCCAATTGATATAAATCCTCAATCTTAGAAATCTCCTACTTGTATTGCCAATCAGACTTAGAGTTAAATTAGTAGTGGTGGTCCAAGAAAGAATTACTCATTATATTTGGTTGAATTTAAGTCTTTGACTTTAATTTTAGAATCCAAACAGAAATTTTCTTATTTCCAGAATACAATACAGTTAAACTTTCAAGTGTTTAATATCCATCTTCTATTAATGGATTCAAACTGTATGGAATATGAGTTAGGTATTCCGTGACCAGGATCCACTTGCACTATTCTAAGAACTTTTTGATGTAACTAAACCTAAGTCATCAAAACGACACAACCACATTTTTATTAGTCTATGGCATTTGTATCTTGTTCATAGTGGATTTGACAAGATCAATCTCTGCAAAGAGTTAATATGCCTATATCCACTAAAAGTAGTTCATCTCATTCGCAGATAGATGTACATTCAGGGGTGGATATGAGTTTTTCGTTGTATTCTTAAAACGATAACTCTAGATATACTTTTTAGCAAGAAATTTGAAATGTTTGAAAATTTTCATTAATTTCTAGCAATGGTGAAAACCATTAAGGTAAGTGGTTAAAGATCTTGCGAACTGATAGAGGTGGAGAAATAGTTAGTAGATATGCAGTTCAAAGATCATTAAATTGATTTTTGAATTATATCCAAACTTACCTCCCCAGAAATTTTGAGTTGCATATTGATGATTAGTTACTAGTCGTTGCCTAAATCCTTCTGTGGTAATACAATTTCAGAATGATGTAATGGTTGTATACTTAATGTAAATCATTACTAGATTCATGGATGACCTAATCAAAATCTTAAGAAAAGCTAGAACTATTTACCATGGTTTGTTAGCTATTCTAAGTTATTAGGGGTGGACCATCCCATAGTCAATAGATAAGAAAGTATTTGTTCAAACAAATACTACTTTTCTAAGATAATGACTAAGTCTGAAAATAAAGTAGCAAATAAAGGAGATATTTAATTCTTGATTCCAAAAGTGTTCTATCATCTTATTTGACATATGATGATCCCACTGCCTTTGTTGTCTTGTCACTACCAAAGAGGTTAATACCATTTAATTTTCTTAGACATAATTCACGGTACCTTGTCGTAGTGGGAGAGTTTCTAGGAACTCACCTTCTTATGACTTGGGAGACACTAGTGATTAAAATCCATTGTGAGTTTAAACAAGTAATGGATTGTCAAGATAAGAAACAAAGAAGAAAGCCAAAAGAACTATGGTTTAATCCATTCACATGGAATAACCTAAAGTTTTCTATTACAAGGACATAAAAGGAAATTTTCGTTTATAAGTCCATTCAATGGACTTAACAAAACTTCCTGTTCCTAGTATTATAGCTTTGAGTTTATCTAAACCTATGGCTTGTGGTATACCTGGGAATTACTTACTCTAATGCAAGCAACTTACTTTAGTAAGATGCTGAAGCATTTTCTTTCTAATGGCAATCTATAGAAGCTTCACAACTTCTTAGGTATAGATTTTATTTATCTAAGGAAAAGTCTCAACTATTCCAGAAAAGATAAAGCCATGAAAGAATTTCTTAAATCAAGAGTGAGAGGTCTTAGATATGCTTTTGTATGCCTTAGACCAGACACCTGCTGTTGAGTGGGAGTAATGAGTAGGTATCAGATTAATCCAGGAGAAGAATATTGGAAGACAATCAAGTAAATCCTAAGATTAAGAAGAGGAACTATATGTTAGTCTATAAGGGTGTGTTTAAAACTCTTAGACTACACCCCATCAGATTTCGAAATTTGCCTTTGTGCTAGAAAATCTTTCTGATAAGATGGTGGTTACTCTGGGGGTGGAATAGTGATTTTGGAGAAGTGTAAAAACCTATCTGAAGTCTCTAGGTCTACCAGGAAGGGACTAAATTTTAAAGTTACAGGAAATGTACTTATTCAGTCTAAGGAAAGTTCTATACATTTTTGGCACCATTCCAAATGCCTAAACTACTAGTGTTAATTTCCCGATTAACCAAAAGTAGTTGCCAAAGATATAGAATCCAGTATCCCAAGAGAGTAGACATATAGAGAGGAATTTCACATTATCAATAATTTTGTGATTAAGGAAGAGTAATGGTGGAGAAAAGGTTGTGGTTAATTCAACCTTTCAGATCCTATTACAAGGAGTTTACTACTACTACACTTGATTTGTCTATCGAGGTGTTGAGATTATTTGAAACGCACTTTTTGTTTTATATTAGTGCAAGTGGGAGTTTGTTGGGTTTTATGCCCTAAATAAAACTCATTTCAATATAATCAGATTTACTTATTAATATAGATCAGAAATAACATTTAATGTTGCATGGTTCACATGATTTATTTCATGATTATACGTACATAACGTATGAATTCATCTGAAACCCTTTTCACATACTTGATCCTGTTTATTGTGCTGTCAACACATTGGAAAGTAAACATGACTATGTGAATAAAGTTTCATAGATTTATCAGACACAGGGTTTTACTAATATGATAATCTACAATAAGAGTTTACTTGCATTTGGAGAAATGCTATGTTCTTTCCAGAGCATTGGTTAAAGTAAAGCTCAGGTTGGATGCATGGAGTATGCATCGGAAGGGACCGATATTGAACTTTGACTTAGATTTATTAAACTTACCGTAATATCTATTCAAGTCAATATCGCCTAGTTGATCCTAGATCAAATGATCTTAATCCTGTTATGATTAGGCTCAATCTTGAAAGGCTATACGTGTTCTTTGATTTGTTAGTTAAGCCCACTTTTAGGTCAAGGTGATACGTACATTTTGGGAACACGGTAGTGCAATTGAGTGGGAGCGCTAACATAAACATAGAATCTATAGCTTCTATCTGGCGAATAGTAAGCAAAGGATGATCTCCTTCGAGCTTGACCAAACGAACATAAATGGTGGAGTACTCATTTCACATAAGCTGAAATATCATTTATACGGGGTCAAGTGTTTTAAGGATAAAATACATTGTAGGGTGTAACGGTAATCTAATCCCTTTACAGTGTAGATCATTCATATAGAGGATCATTGATCACATTAGGATTATAACAATGGATAACTAATGATGTGTCTATATGGTGGAACATATAGAGCATTCTATATATTGAGAGTGCATTTCTAAGTTCGATGCGTGGATTCAACGAAGAATTAATAAGTTAGTAAATTTTAGTGCTAAATTCTTGATCTACTTATTGGAAGCTCGGTTATATAGACCCATGGTCCCCGCACTAGTTGAGATAATATTGCTTGTAAGACTCATGTAATTGGTTTTGATTAATCAATTATAATTCTCAATTTAGACTATGTCTATTTGTGAATTTTTTCACTAAGTAAGGGCGAAATTGTAAAGAAAGAGTTTTAGGGGCATATTTGTTAATTATGATACTTAGTATGGTTCAATTAATAAATATGATGAATGACAATATTATTTAATAATTATTTATAGTTATTAAATAGTTAGAATTGGCATTTAAATGGTTGAATTAGAAAATTGGCGTTTTTGAGAAAATCAGATGCAGAAAAGATAAAACTGCAAAATTGCAAAAAGTGAGGCACAAATCCACTAGTATAGGGCCGGCCACTTTTATAGGAATTTACCTCTGATATTTTCATTATTTTAATGCCAAATAATTCAAACCTAACCCTAGTGGAATGCTATAAATAGATAGTGAAGGCTTCAGGAAAATTACACTTTTCTTCTGACACTTCTGATTCAGGAAAAACTGAGCCTCTCTCTCTCCCTATCTTTATCCGCCACTTCCCTCTTCTTTTCTTCTTCAATATTTCGAAATTCTTAGTGTATGAGTAGTGCCCACACACAGCAAGTGATACCTCAACCATAGTGAGGAAGATCGTGAAGAAAGACTTTCAGCAAGAAGGAGTTTCAGCATCAAAGATTCAGAGAAAGAGATCCAGGTTCAGATATTGATAATGCTCTGCTACAGAAAGGAATCAAGGGCTAGATATCTGAACGGAAGGAGTCATTATATTCCGCTGCACCCAATGTAAGGTTTCCTAAACTTTATATGTGTTTATTTCATCGTTTTAGAAATTTCATATTTAGGGTGTTAATAAACATACTTGTGAGTAGATGTAAGATCCTGGTAAAATAATTTCCAACAGAGAGTTCCTCTCTATTGGAGCAGTAAGAGTGGATCATGTACGCACTGATGAAAACTTAGCCGATCCTTTGATGAAAGGACTAGCTAGAGAGAAAGTTCTTAAAACCTCAAAAGGTATGGGACTATTGCCCTTAGAATAAATGAGTCACTCATAATGGTAACCCGACCTATATGACTGGAGATCCCAAGAAATAGGTTCAATGGGTAATAACAAGTTATGATGTGATAAGGATGAGATCATGCTATGTAAAGCATGCAATCCTGAAGCGATAGAAGGTTGAGATAATAGAAACTCTTAATGAGATCTATACTCTATGTAGAGTGGAGTACCGAGCTACAGGAGTACTCTTGATAGACTCACCTACGTGAATGTGGAAGTGGGGCCGCTTCCTATGAAATTTGGGCAAATTTCTAGAGCGTTCACTACACTGGGATAGACGTGCATGGCCATTAAAGCACGGGCTTTTAGATTACACCCAAGAAAGGTTGTGCGTGGTACATCGTTAGAGATAGAGTTCAAGACTACGAGTCACTCTAGTATATTCTAAGTTGTATTCACAACGCAAAGGTTCAAATCGAAAGATACCTTTGTTTATGCTCAATCTTATTGCTTAGAATACTGCTCGAATAGATATTTTTTAAAAAAATTTCAAGTGGGGGATTGTTGGAACTTTGTGAAATGTTAAAAAATAATGTGTGTGAGTAGGAGTCCCACATGGGATAGAAACACTTCATTTGAAGTGTATAACTAGTGCAAGTTTGAGATATGGGTTTGGGCCCCAAGGGGTATTGAGTTTTGCGCGCATGGGTGAGGACTCACACACCTGACCACCACACACGTGCGCACGCCGCCGCCGCCGCCGTCCGACCGACCGTGCCGAGCCGAGAGGGCGGGTGTGGTGTCACCTTATTTTTTGGAGAAAATTTATTTCTTAAATTATTATTTATTTAATTAATTAAAATAGTTTTTTTTTTTTAAATAAAAACGTGTTTGATTAATTAGTAAACAGAGATGCTTCCTGATTTATAGCATCTTCCTAATTTTTTGCATCGTTTACACGATTCCATGTTCCAACGTTCCCATCCAGTAACGTATTTCTTCCCGTTACTACTATCAGCGCATTGCCTATATAATGCAACTGAACAGTGGGAGAAAAACATAACTTTTCATTCTGAAATACACACTACTATATTATATATTTATATTTATATTTTCGCTTCGAGCAGTAGTCGGTTTTGGGTGTTTAATTTTGACGGTTCTCTATCGTGCAATAGAGTTCCGATACAGTGTGTTCGACTGGGCTGTTTTATCCTGGGGACGACGAGGCTGATAGTCTGCTTGCACAAATCTGGGCAGTGTCGCGAACGTCTTAAAGAGAGCGACCTAGTCCGCGACTCAACCTAGATTCTATTTCGGTAATTTCGTTCCTTTTATTTTCTGCAGCAACTAGTTTCTAACACTTCTTATGATTGGATTTTGAGAAATGTCAACATAGACACGACACAAGTGCACATCTTTCTCTACTAAGTAAAAAGAACTGCGAATGGAAGATATTTTTGAAGAAAATGTAGCTATTTAGAAAATATGTTGAAGAGATATGATCAAATTGAATGAGAAGTGTGAGATTATATAAGAAAATAAAACACATTGCAACAGATGAGATCGTGGTCAAATAATAAAGATTTGGTATTGCTGCTATAGCATCACTTATGAAAATTAATGTAGCTGATTGTTCTTGTGCATAAGCTGTTATTAATGGGTCATGAGAGAAGTACCACGATTAACAAAGAGATTGAGGATATTGATGAACCTAAAAGCACAGGAAAGCAAATGAAACAAATTAACAATGAGAGCTCAATTTATCACTTCTTTCAAAAGAGAAGAAAAATCATTTCATTTATTCGTTACTAACAGAAAAAAAAAATCACAATTAGGGTTTAAATTTAGATTTATAGGTTTAGAGTTTAGGTTTAAATTAGGATTAGTCATTTATATATTAACATGTGATAGGAAAAAAAAAATATTAAAAAACGTAAAAGGAATTAATGTGAATTTATTAATTTTTTTTATTTTTTAAAAAATCATACAAATAAAAAAACGTATTAGGAATCTTGGTAGATTTTTTTAAAAAAAATAAGAGATTTAAGAAGAGAAAAATATTTTAATTTTGGGTTTTTTTTAAAGAAAAATAAAAGAGTTGAGGAGAGAAGAAAAAAATAATTTCATTTCATTTTACTATTTCAGTGATGGTTTATGTGCTAAACTATACTCTTTAAACTTTAATATACATACCAAATTATGTCCCTCGAATTTTGAAATGTACTAAATCATGCCCCTAAACTTTCATCTATTTTAGACCATATTTTATTAAAATTGAATAAAAGTCCTTAAATACAACAATCTCAATAGTTGAGGACATTTTTTAAACTTAAGTTTAAATGAATCTTCCCTATTTAACTTTTCCAGTTCCACACGTAAAGTGAAATAGTCAATAATAATAACCAAGTGAGGCCAAATTTTTATCCAACCAAACACATGACTAACAAATAGTAATTAATTAATGGTTATTGGAGGAAGAAAAAGAAAAAATAACACAGATAGATATATCGATGGAATTGTGGTGGAGTAGTATTCTCTATCTGATCCTCACATGGGCAGTCATCCGAGCCCTCCAATCTTTCATGAGATCCAAACCCAGTTCCGGCAACCTTCCGCCAGGTCCAAAACCATTACCAGTCATCGGAAACCTCCACCAACTCGGTGACAAACCTCACAAGTCGTTGTATGAGCTTGCCAAGCTCCATGGCCCCTTAATGAGCCTCAAGCTTGGTCAAGTCACAACCATCGTGGTTTCTTCATCGGCGATGGCCAAAGAAGTCCTTCAAACACACGACCACTACTTGTCCAACCGAACTATTCCGGATGCCCTCTATGTTCACGGTCATGAAAACGTTGGCCTTCCATGGATTCCAGTCTCTAACCTGTGGAGAAACCTTCGAAAGATCTGTAACACTCAATTGTTTGCAATCAAAGTTTTGGATACAAACCAAGAACTCAGGCGGAGGAAAGTGAAAGAGCTTTTTGAAAAAGTGGAACAGAGTAGTTTGAGTGTTGCAGCTATCGATATTGGCAGTGCCGCTTTCACTTCGACACTTAGTTTGTTGTCAAACACCATTTTTTCTGTGGATTTGGCTGACTCAGAATCGGAATTAGCTAGAGATTTCAAGGATATTACTTGGGATCTAATGAAGGAGGCTGGTACGCCAAACTTGAGTGACTATTTCCCTTTGCTTAAGAAGATTGACCCTTTTGGTATAAGGCGTCGCATGAAGATTATCTTTAGCAGAATATTGCTACTTATGGAAGGAATGATCAATCAAAGGTTGAAGCTAAGGGAATCTTCCGACTCTGTTAAAAACGATGACGTTTTGGATACCCTTTTGGACATCATGGAACAAAACAATAACCAAATCAATCGACACCAGATAACACATTTGTTATTGGTAAAGAATATCCTTATCCTATGCTCCACTTATTGACTTAATCTCTTAATTAGGTATATAAATTTATGTTATTATATTAAATTGGGATTTTTAGTTTATATAACTAAAATTGTTTTTTTTTTTTTTTCTAAAACATATCAATTAAAATTTAAACACTACACATATTTTAGTTTCTTATATCTCTTATATTATATTAAATGGAACTATATAAGAATTTATTTTTACATTGCATTTTAAATTTAAATTTATTATACATGTTTAAAATATATCTTTCTGTCATCATTTTTTTTTTATCCAATCTACATATCTTAAAAAAAATATTTCTATTATTATTTTCTTTTTAAACAATAAAATAGAAAAAAAATATATTTATATTTTTTAGAGAATAAGTGTGGCAACTTTGTAGTTACAAAAAAATGCCTTTCTATTAAAAAAAAATAATAATAGTATATGATATTTTTATAAAAATAAAAATTATTATAAAATTAAAAGTGCTACAGCTAACTAAAATTATAAGTTACAATAAATTTTAAATATTAGTATATTTTTTTATATATAAATATCATTTAAATTAAATATTACTTTAATAAAAAATGATGTTATTTATTGAATAACATAAAAAAAAAAAAACTAATTATACAATTAAAAAAATATACACACTGTTACTTTTTGTAGTTACAAAAAAAATATATATCTTTTCATTAATTTTTTTTTAAAAAAAATAGAAACTAAATTTATAATATACAACCAATTTTGAATATTATTATGTTTTTTTATATATAAATATCACTTACACTAAATATGTTTTAATAAAATGATGTTGTTTATTAAATAACATAAAAAAAAAAATTAAATATACAACTAAAAATATAAATAACTAAAATAAAAGATAAGAATATAACTAAATATGTGTACATTAATTGCATATATCAACTTAGTATATAAATATATGGGTGACTTTCAATGACTACATTTTTATTGTAATCATGATAGTTACATTTTTGTTGACTTGTAATAACATGTTACCAACATGTAAAAATTTCTTTTTTAGAGTTAAATTAACTATAATTAACTATTTCTTAAAATAATTAATTTTTAACTAAAATATTTAATAAGACCCTTTTTAGCAATTAATATTAATACTTTTATTTTTATATTTAAGTCTCTATTATAATTTATTTAACAATTAAGCCATTTAATTATAATATTTACAATAAAACTCTATTATTTTATAAAAATTAAATTTTCATTTGTATATCTTTGAATAATTAATCACTAAGTCTGAAAATAGTAGAATATGAGAATTCATGATTTATACATCATATCTAAACTCTAATTTCATTTGTATAGCTTCAAGTTGCATGTTTTAGATATAACTTGAAAACAACCAACAACTTCATATTTGTATATTTTTATCAGTAACACATATTCGAGATTAATAACCAATAAATGATGTACTAACTTTGTTGACAATACATAATCAAAATCAATAATTAATAATAATCAATAACATCGGTTGTAAGTTTATCAAGAACACATGTTCAAGATCCATAACCAATAACAATTAATAACTTTTAAATCTTTAATAATACGTATTCAAGATCAATAACCAATAACAATTATTAACTTTCAAACTTTTTCAATAACACGTATTCAAGATCAATAACCGATAACAGTTAGTAACTTTCAAACCTTTCAATAATATATATTCAAGATCAATAATCAATAATGAGCAATAATTTTTATACTTGTGTATTTTTTTTTTCTTTTTTTATGATTTTACTCTGATCAATTGATACATATACAATATATTAATTTAGAACTACAAAGAAGGAAGGATAAAGTGACTTCCTCTTTGAGAAAGAAGAATTACATGACAGAGGGTGGAATAAAGTACATATGTGTCGAGTGCGGTAAAAATATTGTCCTTAATTTTATAATTGCTATTAGTTTTTAATTTTTTTTTTTGGAAAAAAAAAATTAAATCACTTAAACCAATCTTGGAATGGCACACTTATTTGGCACTTAAAGTATTGATAAGAAGATTGACTGCATAATTACATTTAATTAGAGGTTATTCTTATTATTTTTTATTAATTAAGATTATGGGTGTAATAATTTTAAAATATAAGGAATTTTATTATAAATATTTTAATAATTTTAGTCCAAAAAAGTTAATTTCTAAAAGATTCTTATTTAGTAATAAATTGTAAAAAATTAATTAATAATTAATTTTTTACAATTTATTACTAAATAAAGATTTTATAAGGAAATAAATTTTTAGCTTACTATCAGGTTACGAGTTATTTATTTATTTACTTATTTTAATTTCTAAATTAATCATAAGCATTCAATAGTAATCCAATGACTAAAAATAAAAGTCAAATATGTAACCATTGAAACCTATTCCATAAATATATATACATGTTTCTTTTACTAATTTGTCTTATTTTCTCAATTCGGAATTTTATTTAACAGGTACTGTTCGTCGCAGGCACGGATACGACTGCTACCACTTTCCAATGGGCAATGGCGGAACTACTTCGTAACCCAGAATCCCTATCTAAAGCTAGGGCAGAACTCGACCAAATCATCGGAAAAGGAAAACCAGTTAAGGAATCAGACGTTTCTCGGTTACCTTACTTACAAGCCGTACTAAAAGAAACGTTTCGATTACACCCAGCAGTACCATTATTACTCCCTCGTAAAGCCGAAAGAGATGTCAAAATCAATGGCTTCACAATCCCAAAGGGTGCACAAATCTTGGTCAACACATGGGCTATAGGAAGAGACAATGACATATGGGATGACCAAGAATTGTTTAAGCCAAAGAGATTCATTGGGTCAGAAGTGGATGTTAAAGGAAGGAGCTTTGAGTTGATACCGTTCGGAGGAGGCCGAAGAATATGCCCTGGATTGCCTTTGGCTATGAGGATGTTGCCCTTAATGTTAGGGACCCTTATCCACTCTTTTGAATGGAAGCTCGAAAATGGGCTTAAACCAGAGGAAATTGATATGAATGACAAGTTTGGCATCACTTTACAAATGGCTCACCCCTTACGAGTTGTTCCAAGTCTTGCATAATGTTTTTTATTTCTAGAAACTTTTTATTTGCAACTTCAGATTTTAAATAAGCTGTTTTTATTTTGACTTAATAATAATTTGTTAACAACTGAAACAATTTGTTAGTTTCTGATATTAATCTTGTTATCAATTTGTTTATTTTTTAGAAAAATAGATCTTTTTATGTATTCTTAGCAAACAATGAATTTACAACCAAACTATATGGACATATTGTTGACTATGAAATTTGGATTAGACCTTTAAGTCACACTCGTTCACTAGATTGGTGAGATTGAAAAAAGTAGTTAAGTAATTAAAAGAGGCACAACAAATTTATAGTAGTTCACCCCCATTATTGCGATAGTAATGGATGTCTACTTTGAGTTTTTATTTCTCACAATATGGTAATTACAGTATTAGACTAAGTATCAGAAACTCCAAAATCTAGAGAGAGAAAGTCTATAGAGAGAAGCTCTGACCTTGCGGGTAGTTTTCTGAATGTGAAAAATGAGCTAAGGGAGCTATCCTTTTACAGGTGAAGGAGGCCCAAAAAATAGGAGAAAAATATAAATAAGTTATTTTCCACCACTGATAGTGATCTAACGCTGAAACTTAGCTTCTGGTGGTGATGGCCAATTTTTAGTGCCCGGGGGGTCCCGCTGCGGGTTACTCGGAGCTTATTTTTATAACTCCCTCGGGAATGAATTTTGATGACGATAGCTTCTGAATTGCAACTGATGTGTGAGAGATGACTTGATAGAGCGTTTAAATATCTTCAAAAATCAAGTCGAATCGTGTCAATTGAATAAAAATTGAGTGAGTTATGGCCATTTTAATAAAGACAGTTTAGGTCCCCACTACCCAGGTTGATATCCAACTCCCAGGTTGACATCCAAGCGCCCAAGTTGACATATGATGTCAACCTGGATGTTGGGTAAGTGTAAAAACGTTCAAGGGATGTCGTTTAAGATGTATAAGTGATACTTTGATACTACTTAGTAAATTTATATGTTCTGGCATACCTGGTCATCAATTCTTGGGGATGTTGTTATTTTGCAAAAATAAGAGGCTTGAAACTCTTCATTTCTAGATGTGTTGAAAATGAGAAGTGCAAAGTTGTGAATTTTATTCCTATCAATTCATAGATCATTATCATCGTAAAAAACTAAATGGACGGTCATAACGACATCAGACTCAGATAAGCAGAACTTGAGAACGTGGACTCATACCCGGTTTTTGACCTGGGTATTAGGCCCTTTCTCTCGACCTCCTAAGATTTTATTTTTGATACTTCCAAGGCTTCCGAACTTGAGAACGTGGTCTCATACCCGGTTTTTGACAATTTTGGATTCAACAGTCGCATTGAATTTGGCATTTGAGCAATTTAAGGCAGCATCCCAAGTTGATTGTTAACTTGGGCGCTAGGCCCAGTCCTAGGTCAACTTGGGCACTGGGCCCTGTTTACAGGGACTCGAGATTGTTATTTTCTTCCGAGGTTTACTTGAATCTTCATTATTTCTAATGGTAGAAAAATATCACAGAACACTTTTTGCTGAACTTGAATGAAAATAGCCCAGACTGACAAAATGTCAACTTGGGCACTAGGCCTCGCTTTCGCCCCTTCAAAAATTCTGTTTGGTCCCCAAAAATAGTAGAATCTCAATATTTTTTGAAGATGGAGAAGATTCTTGAAAGAATTCTTTAAAAACTCCATTTTAAATGGCCTAGGTTGACAAAATATTAACCTAGGCGCAAGGCCAGCCCCAAGTGTCAACCTTGGCGCTGAGCCCTGTTATTTGTGCTCAGGAATTGTTGCTTTTACTCCAAAAGGACTTCTTTCCCCATTTTTGATAAAAAAAAATATGATGAAATAGTCAGATCTCCGATCAAACACTTGGAAGGCGCCTAGATTGATAGATTTTCAACTTGGGTGCTGGGTGCACGGGGCCCAGGGCCTCGGATGCTCAAAACTCAACTTACTCCAATTTTGATTCTGATGCCTCAAATATGTCAGTGGCATGTCTAATTGATGTTTCAATGTAGGTTTTGACAACTTTGCACTAAGACGGTCCCGAAAACTGAAACCCTAGTTGAGGATGTCGACCTAGGCGTCGGGTGAAACCCTAGGTGCCCAAGTTCACTTCCAAGTTGCAAGTTCATGTAATTTCAGCTCTCAGGGCTTGGATTAGGTTGCTTCATGTCTTCATGGTACAGAATACTAAAAGATAGTAGTTTTGATTCAAGTTATTGAAGTCTAAATTTCCATCTCGGAGATCTTGAAGTTAACCTGGGCGCAAGGCTAGGGTCCCTTCCCAGGTTGACTGCTATAACTCGAGTCTACTCAACTGTGTGACGTCATCCTTCATGCCACGTGCCAGACATTGATGTTCCCATCACCAGGGAAAGCTTTTGGGTTAACATTTGCCCCACAAGTTAACTTTACACTTGTGTGGAGTTGACATGATGACGTGAACCGAGCCCGTTTCGCTTGAAACTACCAAATGGACATCCATTTTGACATACTTAGACACTTGTATCTGTTCTTCAAGAATTCCCAATTATATTAGGACTTTGAACACTTTTTCATATTGCTTACGAATTTCAAAAATTAATTAAGAAAAAAAAGGAAAAATCTTATCTTTTTTTCACTTATGTTTTATATCTTCCTTTGAAAAATTTGAAATTTTCTTATTTTTTGATATGGAATTAGGATTAATTGAATTGGAATCCTTATCCTATTTGAAGATGACATTTGAAATTAGAGAGAGAAAGGAAGAAGAGAAAATACTTTTGGCCTTTTAATTATCATTTATCTTTTTTCTTTAATTTCTCAAATTTTTCCTTAGTCCCAATAACATTTGAAATTGTTGTTACTTTTTAATTTTTATTACTATTTATAGTTGTATAGGAATTTTAAAATTGGCTTAGAAAAGGAGAAGGGAAAAGAATAATTATATCTTTTACTTATTATTTACCTTAAATTTAAAAGACTCCCATTAGCTTTAGGATTAAGATATTGGACTCAACTATAAATAAGTGAGTTGATGTAACACCCTAATGCTAAGGCACGCTACAGTAATTTTTTAATTATAGGGTTATCTTTCTTAATCAAAGAACTTTCTTGAAAATCGTGTCAAATTAAAACTTTTATTTTAATTATGAAACTTTATAAAATTTACACGATTATTTACAAAAGTCGGGATCCCGTTTCTAAATTTTTTACAAAATATTCCAAAATACACATGTCAGGTCGCACATCGACTACAAAATAGAAACCCCAGATGTCTCGAGACTGAACAATCCAGGTCGCGCTACCATGACATGTACACATCCTAGCTCAGGCTCACTCCTGTTCAGCTTTCGCCTTTCCTTTACCTACACATGGAAGTAAAATTGTGAGTCGACAGACTCAGTAAGAAAAGCATATAACACATCACATAATAACGACTTGTATCTAGGTGCCCATACACCTATTTACAAGGCTTAACAGATGAGTAAGAACGTTCCATACTAGGGTACAGCCACTGTACCACATACACTACGTACCTCACTACATGAGTGTTGGTAGGGTTTCTTTGTACCCTGAGTACCACTGAGTGATATACCACACACACCCTGTAATTTCTCATACTTGTGCTGGTAACACCGTAATGTACTCCTTAATAATATACACTATACCAATGCACTCTGTACCATATCCGTACAAGTGTTGGTAGTGTAACAAACATATAAGCATGCATATACACTCAACATATACATACATTCGCATATTCATATCACATATTATACACAGTTCTTACCTCCTTTCTGAACTCAAGTGAGTTGGCTGACCTTAACGGGAAGTCTCGTGCTGGATGGATGCCCTAATTACATAACATACCCGGGTAAATCACATGTCAAAAACCCTAATCTGGGAAACCCGAACCTACAACTCTAGATTTTGTTATTATCACTAGGGACTACATTATCCTAGGAAACAGGGAAACACCGAACTAAGGCACTGAAAAGGGCAAGAATTGAGAAAACGGGTTGTTTGGGGAATCTGCCAAAACTGGTTAATCGGTTTTATGGGTACTGGCAAACTAACCGGGTTGCACTAGTTTTACCCAAACAATCCGTAACCTTCTCAAAACTTATCCAAATGCCACCAAACTTTCTAGAGTACCTAAACAGAGCATACACAATATTTTCCAACCAACAGAATCCAAAAAAGCATCCTAAATCAAAACATGCCATGGATGAGCCAAGCTTGAGTGTCAAACTCAAACTTTTTCATCCATAACCCCACAGCTCAAAACCAACAACCAGATGAACAATTAAGTTCAAAATAAGCTTAGAATTTGAATTACAACAAAACCTAACCCTAACAACTCCTATATCTCAAAATCACATAATTAACCAAATTTAAAGCTTAAAAGATACAAGACTATATGTTCTAGGGTTACCTTAGCTTCAAGAACACTTGAATTCCTAGCTGAATTCCAGAAAAATGAAGAAGAAAAGGTGATTCCTCCTTGGTTTTTTGCTGGTTCGAAGAGAGAGAAGAGAAAGAGAGGGTATTATTTGATTTTTTTGGCTTTCTTGTTTTTCCTCTAAATGAAAAAGGATTTTCTAAATTAATCCTTGCTGAAAAAAATAGAAGCTAGGTGTCAACACCCAAGGCAGCCACCAAATCACCCATTTGCCAAATTACTAAAATGCCCTTTTTCTTATAACTTAAGCAAAATAAAGCCTAGGGGTAAAATGGTCAAAAACCATAACCCCACTCAAACCTAGCACTCTATTTCCTCCAATATACATCCCACTAAGAAATAAGATTCTAGACTTACCCATGTGATTAAACTAGCTATCCATTGCATTTTCCGTTATCGCCGAGCAAAAATTGTAAAAATTGCATAATTCAAATATAATACAAATAATATTCCTAGAGTTTAATAAAATCTTCGGAATTGAGAAATTATAACTCTAATGTCCATTTCTAACAATGGGACCCACAAATAATTAAATCCACAAATACTATAAAAACATCAAATAATTAGTGCTAATTGCCTTTACTAATTCATATTATAAAATGCGGTTATTACAGTTGAGAACCAATTTTACACATTCCCTCATTATTCCGCAAGCCTATAACACTTTGAGAGAACCTTTAGAATTTCATCTTCATCAAGCTTTCAAGTATTCCTCACTCCAAGGTAGATAAAACTTTTTTTTTTATTTTCTCTTCTTCTCCTCCTTTGTTGGTCTTATTCTAAGGACTATCAAACTTCCAAAAACCCTTGAAACAATTTTTCTAATATCTCCAAAAATCAAAAACACTCTCCTTGTGCTTGAAAAATTCCACCAAGTTACTTTGACTTTTTCTAACCCAATTTTGACTTTTCTTGAGTAGTAACCAACTTGAGTTGTTGAGCTTGAGATGACTAGGATGAAGAGAAGCAGAAGATTACCTAATGAATATGATCCCCAAGTTGCTTAGTTCATTAGATCTAAGCTGATGGTCGTTAAGTATAAAAACTTAGACAAGGCACGTGGTGGAAAAGTGATGGCAATGAGCTTCTCAAAGCTGCCATAAAGAGTGATGATCTGAGAGATCGAGCCTTAAAGCTTAGGCCTCTTCTAGTACCCTTACCGAGCTTCAGGCTCAAACCATTCGGGGTGATTATTATCTTCCTAAAATTATCGTTCGTAAGCCTCGATATGGTGCTCCCAAGAGTTCCCATAATACTTGTAGTGCCTGTAGTGCCTGGTCGAGATTCCACATGAACACAGGTGCTTACTTTATTGGGATTTTATACCCTAAATAAAACACCTTTCAATATTATTTTATTCGTTACCAATAGAAGATTAGAAGTTATTTAAGTTAACATGTTATTTTCATGATTATGGTTTAATATATAATTTCTGATAAATCCAAAACATATAGTTATTTACAATTACAGTGATATCATTGTTGGACTTTTTTCCCTAAATAAAACTCTTTTTAAATGTAATATTTTATATTTATTTATCATTAAAGAAACAAATTTATTTTCATTACTTATTTAATGTGCTATTTGGTTCATGTGCTCATTTAGTTATTTATTTGACTTATAAGTTCATCCAAATTCTTATCACATTGATATTCTTGTTTATTGTGCTGTTAACACAGTGGAAAAAAAATCAAGATTGTGTGATTAAATGTATTCCTATGATTTATCAGTACACAGGATTTAACTGATAGGATAATCTGTTGGGTTTTATGCCCTAAATAAAACTCATTTCAATATAATCAGATTTACTTATTAATATAGATCAGAAATAACATTTAATGTTGCATGGTTCACATTATTTATTTCATGATTATATGTACATAATGTATGAATTCATCTGAAACCCCTTTGACATACTTGATCCTGTTTATTGTGTTGTCAACATATTGGAAAGTAAACATGACTATGTGAATAAAGTTTTCTAGATTTATCAGACATGGGATTTTACTGATATGATAATCTACAACAGAGTTTACTTGCATTTGGAGAAATGCTATGTTCTTTCTAGAGCATTGGTTAAAGTAAAGCTCAGGTTGGATGCATGGAGTATGCATTGGAAGGGAGCGATATTGAACTTTGACTTAGATTTATTAAACTTACCGTAATATCTATTCAAGTCAAATATCGCCTAGTTGATCCTAGATCAAATGATCTTATGTTGGAAATTATTTTACCAGGATCTAGATTTACTAACAAGTATGTTGGATTAACAACCTAATATGAATTCTAAAACAATGAAAATAAACACATATAAAGTTAGAAAACCTTACAGTGGGTGCAGCGGAATAATATGACTCCTTCCGTTCAGATCTCTAGCCCTTGATTCCTTTCTGTAGCAGAGCATCACCAAGATCTGAACCTGGATCTTCTTTTCTCCTTCTTTGATGCAGAAATTCCATAGTCTTCCATACTATGATTGAGATACCACTTGATGTGTGTGGGTATTACTCATCTCACAAGGATTTCGAAATTTCTCTCTCTTTTCTCTCTTAATTTCGTGGCTGATAGCATACAAGAGAAGAGACACAAAGGTTGCTTTATATAGGGAGAAGGGAGAGCACAACTTTCCAAATAAAACAGTTTCCTCTTTTACTGTGTAATTGATTAACTGTCTTATTTAGTGTGATTCACCACTTTCCTATTATAGCTAGGCTTTGATTAGCAATTACATGACAATTAAAAAATAAAAATAATAATTGGGAAACACAAAGGGAGTGCTCGGCCATAGAGGGAATATGGGCCTCACTTGGATTTTGCAGTTTCCTCAATTTTATTTCAATTTCTCCAAAAATGCCCTTTTTCCAATTCTAATCATTTAAATGCCAAAACTAATTATTTAATAACTAAAATAGATTATTAAATAATATTGTCATTTAAAATAATTATTAATTAGACATACAAAGTCTCTTAATTAATAATTAAACCTAGAAACCCTTTTATTTACGATTTCATTCTTAAACTGTGAGAATTCATAAAGTAGACATAGTCTAACTTTTAGAATTATAATTGATTAATTAAAATCAATTAACTGAGTCTTTCAAGCAGTATGGTCTCAACTAGTATGGGGACCATGGGTCTATATAACCGAGCTTCCAATAAGTCGAATCGAATTTACCAAGTAAATTCCCTAACTTATTAATTCCTCTCTAATCCCTTTACAGTGTAGATCATTCATATAGAGGATCATTGATCGAATTAGGATTATAACAATGGATAACTAATGATGTGTCTATATGGTGGAGAATATAGAGCATTCTATATACTGAGAGTACAATTCTAAGTTCTATGCGTGGATTCAACGAAGAATTAATAAGTCAGTGAATTTAGGTTATAAATTCTTGATCTGCTTATTAGAAGCTCGGTTATATAGACCCACGGTCCCCCCACTAGTTGAGATAATATTGCTTGTAAGACTCATATAATTGGTTTTGATTAATCAATTATAATTCTCAAATTAGACTATGTCTATTTGTGAATTTTGCACTAAGTAAGGGCGAAATTGTAAAGAAAGAGTTTTAGGGGCATATTTATTAATTATGATACTTTGTGTGGTTCAATTAATAAATATGATAAATGATAATATTATTTAACAATTATTTATAGCTATTAAATAGTTAGAATTGGCATTGAAATGGTTGAATTAGAGAATTGGCGTTTTTGAGAAAATCAGATGCAGAAAAGATAAAACTACAAAATTGCAAAAAGTGAGGCCCAAATCCACATTGCATGGCCGGCCACTTTTATAGGAATTATCCTCTGATATTTTCATTATTTTAATGCCAAATAATTCAAACCTAACCCTAGTGGAATGCTATAAATAGATAGTGAGGGCTTCAGGAAAATTACACTTTTACTTCTGATTTCCTTCAGAGAAAAACCTGAGCTTTCTCTCTCTATACCTAGCCGCCACCTTCTTCTCTTTCTTCCCTCCTCAATTTCGAAAATTACTTAGTGTTAGAGCAGTGCCCACACACAGCAAGTGATACCTCAATCATAGTGAGGAAGATCGTGAAGAAAGACTTTCAGCAAGAAGGAGTTTCAGCACTAAAGAAGGAGAGAAAGAGATCCAGGTTCAGATATTGATAATGCTCTGCTACAGAAAGGAATCAAGGGCTAGATAATTGAACGGAAGGAGTCATATTATTCCGCTGCACCCAATGTAAGGTTTCTAATACTTTATATGTGTTTATTTCATCGTTTAGAAAGTTCATATTTAGGGTGTTAATCAACATACTTGTGAGTAGATCTAAGATCCTGGTAAAATAATTTCCAACAACTGGCCTCAGATCCAGGTTAATTGATTTGCTTGCAAGAAATTTGGACTTTAAAACGATTGTTTGATGTTTTGGATGATATCATGTTGTATTGAGTGTTAAATGATGATTGATTGATGTTTGTGAATTTTCGTGAAAAATAATTGAATATCTGTTTCTGGAATTATTTTTATTGGATAGTATGGAAAAAATTAAGCAAGTTACTTTTTTACAAAACTCAATTTCGATTTAATTTGAATTAGTTATGATTTTTTGAAGTTTCGAAAAATATCGGGATTGAGCAACAGGGCTTACGCGCGCGGATTTCATGCAAATCCCCCCTGCGCCGTGTCCTCTCGCCCATGCATCCCCATTGCGCGCGCGGACTCGTAATTTTTTCGTTTTTCTTCGATTTTTCATGCTATTTCATGGATTTAAGTTCCGATTTTTTGTGTTGTTCTGTATTTATACATTTACTATTCCTAATTCAATTCTAATTAATTAAATTAATTAATATTTTTTTAAATTAATTCATGATATTAGTGTAATTTGAATTTGAAAAATAGTAAATATATATCTTTTTGCTTAATTATCCATCTTATTTTTAAATTTGATTATATCTTATCTTATTTTTAAATTTAAGGTCAGATATTAAATTTTTTAAATTAAATTTTTTTTAAAAATAATTTGACCTTATTTAAATTTAAAATAAGATAACTATAATCATGTAATTTTAAATAGATGTAAGATATTTTGCTAACTTTTAAATTTTGTTATTTTATTTATTTAAATTAAATTATAAAATCTGAAAAAGATATTTATTTATCTTATTTAATTTTTATTTATAAAATAACATTAAATTTTTAAAAGTAGTTAGAAAATTTTGAAATGATATTTAGGTTGGTTGAAACCTAATTTTTCAAAATTTTAGGTTTAATTTTAAATATTATTTTATATTAATTTCGAAATTTTTTAAATTTTATTTTATTTTATTATTTTTTCGAAAATAATTTTTTTTTTAATTTATTTAATTAATTTTTCGAAATTATTTATTTAAAATTAAATAAATCCTACATCCAACTATCCAGCTAACCTTGTTGCAGAAGTATATGTTTTAGCTTGTTTGTAAGTTTTCAAAACCTATTATTGCTTGATTGCAAATAGCCATGGTTAACTTGTTGACAGATCCAATGATCTGATTTTAACTCATTGCTCCCTTGGTCAAGTAAATAATCTGTAACAGGTATATTTACAATCTTCTTTCATCTGTGTATGACCTAGCAACATGATAGGATCCATCCAAATTGTGTGCCTGTGTGAGCCTATGTGTTTAATTTTATTATAGATGCATATAGGTTGTTGTTGCTAAATAAAATATCATAGTTCTTAATAGATTTTATTTAGGCCCATTTAGTTTTGGGCCTATTCAATTAATAACAGTTGTTCATTTTAAGGTTAAATTCCTCTCTTTTGGGCCTTGTGTGAGAGTTGGGAGCCATAGAAGTGGGTACGACATACTGAACGCAGCACCCCCTCACATGAACCACCCCAATAGTGAAGACCCATTTGCCTGATTTGAATAACTGTACTAGGTTAATTAAATTAGTTTAACCTAATAAAATTGATTAGCAACATAATTAATTTCATTTATTTTGAAATTAATTTAAGAAAACCATAGTTTAAAGAATTTTATATTCTAAGCTAAACTATATGTATTTTCTTGTATTTAATTAAATATAGAATTATAACCATCTAGATTCTTTCTGAAGCTTAATTTAAATTTTTCATTAAATATTCATATTTAAGTTGACATTTAGTTATCTCTAACTAATCAACTTAAATCTGAATATCTTTTGGATTTAAAATTTTAAAATTAAGTTGAGGAATTTTAGGAATTGGTTATTAAGATTCTTTAGATATTTTTTAAGTTGATATCTTTTCGAATATTAACTTAAAATGGAATATTTTCAAATTAAGTGGTTATAACTTAATTTTTGATATTTAATTAAATTTGAATTTGAAAATATTTAAGTTCTAGATTTTTTCTAATACAACTTAAATTAGATATTTTTTTTTCAAATTTTGTGGAAAAGATACTTAGTCAAATAAGATATTTTCTAGATAGTTATTTCTAGACTACTTATTATTTCTAATATTAAATAGGAAAATATTATACATTGTTAAATTAATTTTGGTACAATTTATTTTAAGTATATTTTTTCCTAGTATTAAACTAGAGATTAATAATTAAGCCTTCTCTACACTTAATTATTTATTTCTTGAATTTAATACATTTAATTAAATTGAAAAATTAAATATCTAAGTTGATTTTCATCATGATACTTAAATATTTCTTTTTCATGACATTTAATTAAATAGAAAATTATTTTTAGTTGAAATTTATTTTTTCAACTAAATTTAAATAATTTTCAAAATATATTTTTTCTTTATTTTATTAATCAATTTTCAAAATTGCATTTTATAATGCAAGATGATTTTGAATTTATCTTGAAAAAGAGATTAAGTTGTAAATTAATTATTTATTTTAATTAATTCTTGGACCAACTTAAATCAATGATTTTTTTCATTTATTGATTAATTTAAAATAAATGAATTAAAGTATATTATTAGAAATTGAATTAATTAGTCAAAGGAAAATCTAGATAGGTGATATTTTTGCTTGAAGTATTTTTCTAAGTAATTATTATTTAAGTATTTCGAAAAATATAAAGTTTTTATACTTTTTTTTTCAAAATACAATAAATTTATTCTCATGAAAATTTATTTTGAGTTGCAAATTAATTTAAATTAATACAAGTTAAATAATTTTCTTAATATTTATATATGAAAATTACTACTGAGATGGAAATAATTCAATTTATTTTAATCACCATCTAAGTATAATTTTATAAATATTAAATTAAATTTTAATTTAGAATTTTAATTCTAAATTCGATATTTAATGAATATATTTTATTATAAATAATAATGAAAATACATTTTAAATAATGAGCTTTATTATTAAGATATTCGATCTCCATTGTTGGTTTTACATCGCGTTTGTTTTAGTGAGTAATCCTCCCTAATGGAGGAACGTTCATTAGCAATTCCGCACCGTTTAATCTCGAAAGATAAGTAGTTTGTAAGTGTTTTATATGGTATGGATCACCCTAATGGTGGCGACCATATTTGACTTGCAAATTATGAAACAATGGTGGAAGCTCATAAGATAGAATTGCCTTGACTCTCGCCTAAACGGGACAACGTTGAATTCCAATCTAGATCGAATAAAAGGTTGCTAGAATGTTTAACATTTTAGATGCGCTGACAACTCTATTCAATGGATGGTAGCTTTGACTCTCGCCTAAACGGGACACTGATATCAGTTTGTTGAAAACCTTGGAAATTATTTAGGATTGTATGTTTTAGTATTTTCACTTGTCATTCCTACTTGCTATATGTTTAATAATTTCTCAATTGTGTATGAATTTATATTGAACCATGTTATTTTCTGTTATCAAATTGTAGTTTAATTTCGAATCTTCATTGTTGGTCTAACTTTTTTTGTTTATCTAATGAGATAAATCCCTAGTGGATTTTCACCATTAGACATACATAATAGTGTTAGATCTCAAAAGATAAATATTGTATATGCAACATCTAGCTGTTCATCAATTGATGACACCTTAGACTAGTATTTTTACAATATGAAACAAGAAGATTGTACAAATAAGATGACTTTGACTCTCGCTAATCGAAGCATCGTTGAATTCTTATTTATAAACGAAATTATCCTAATTCCTCTTAGCTTATTCATTTCGAATTAGCTCAATAACATATTATTGGATGAATGGTCTATAAATCATTTAATGTCATTCTATTTTCTTTTAAGAAATTAAATGACATATGATTATAACCCGAAATTCTATTCCACAATGATATAAGTCCTCAATCTTAGAAATCTCCTACTTGTATGGCAAATCTGACTTAGAGTTTAAATTAGTAGTGGTGGTCCAAGAAAGAATTACTCATTTTATTTGGTATAAATTAAGTTTTTGACTTTAATTTTAGAATCCAAACAGAAATTTTCTTATATTTCTAATTCCAAATACATACAATTACACTTTCACAAGTGTTTAATATCCATCTTCTATCAATGGATTCAAACTGTATGGAAGATGAGTTTAGTATTCTGTGACCAGGATCCACTTGCACTATTCTAAGAACTCTTTGATGTAACTAAACCTAAGTCATCAAAAAGACACAACCACATTTTTTTTAATCTATGGCTTTTGTATCTTGTTCATAGTGGTTTTGAAAAGATCAATCTCTGCAAAGAGTTAATATGCTTATATCCACTGAAAGTTGTTCATCTCATTCGTAGATGGATATACATTCAGGGGTGGATATGAGTTTTTCGTTGTATTCTTAAAACGATCACTCTAGATTATACCTTATGCAAAGAAATTTGAAATGTTTGAAAAATTTCTTAAATTTCTAGCAATGGTTAAAACCATTAAGGTAAGTGGTTAAAGATCTTGCGAACTGATAGGGGTGGAAAAATAGTTAGTAGATATGCAGTTCAAAGATCATTAAATTGATTTTTTGAATTATATCCAAACTTACCTCCCCAGAAATTTTGATTTGCATATTGATGATTAGTTACTAGTTGTTGCCTAAGACCTTCTATGGTAATACAATTTCAGAATGATGTAATGGTTGTATACTTAATGTAAATCATTACTAGATTCATGGATGACCTAATCAAAATCTTAAGAAAAGCTAGAACTGTTAACCATGGTTTGCATGTTTGTTAGCTATTCTAAGTGATTAGGGGTGGACCATCCCATAGTCAATAGATAAGAAAGTGTTTGTTTAAACAAATACTACTTTTCTAAGAAAATGAGTAAGTCTGAAAATAAAGTAGCAAATAAAGGAGATATTTATTTCTTGATTCCAAAAGTGTTTTATCATCTTATTTGACATATGATGATCCCACTGCCTCTGTTGTCTTGTCACAACCGAAGAGATCAATACCATTTAGTTTTCTTAGACATAATTCACGGTACCTTGTCGTAGTGGGAGAGTTTCTAGGAACTCACCTTCTTATGACTTGGAAGACACTAGTGATTAAAATCCATTGTAAGTTTAAACAAGTAATGGATTGTGAAGAAACTAAGAAGAAAAGCCAATAGAACTATGGTTTAATCCATTCACATGGAATAGCCTAAAGTTTTCTATTACAAGGACATTAAAGGAAATTTTCGTTTATAAGTCTATTCAATGGACTTAACAAAACTTCATGTTCCTAGTATTATAGGTTTGAGTTTATCTAAAACTTTGGCTTGTGGTATACCTGGTAATTACTTACTCTAATGCAAGCAACTTACTTTAGTAAGATGCTGAAGCATTTTCTTTCTAATGGCAATCTATAGAAGCTTCTCGACTTCTAAGCATAGATTTTATTTATCTAAGGAAAAGTCTCACCTATTCCAGAAAAGATAAAGCCATGAAAGAATTTCTTATATCAACAGTGAGAGGTCTCAGATATGCTTTATTAGTATGCCTTAGACCAGACACCTGCTGTTGAGTGGGAGTAATGAGTAAGTATCAGATTAATCCAGTCCGAGAAGAACATTGGAAAAAAATCAAGTAAATCTTAATGATTAAGAAGAGGAACTATATGTTAGTCAATAAGGGTGTATTTAAAACTCTTAGACTACACCACATCAGATTTTGAAATTTGCCTTTGCGCTAGAAAATCGTTCTGATAAGATGGTGATTACTCTGGGGGTGGAATATTGATTTTGGAGAAGTGTAAAAACCTATCTGAAGTCTCTAGGTCTACCAGAAAGGGACTGAATCTTAAAGTTGTAGGAAAGGTACTTAGTCAGTCTAAGGAAAGTTCTATATATCTTTGGCACCATTCCAAATTGCCTTAACTACTAGTGTTATTTCCTGATTAACCAAAAGTAGCTGCTAAAGATATAGAATCCAGTATCCCAAAAAGAGTAGACATATAGAGAGGAAATTCACATTATCAATGATTTTGTGATTAAAGGAAGAGAAATGGCGGAGAAAAGGTTGTGTTTAATTCAACTTTTCAGATCCTATTACGAGGAGTTTACTACTACTACACTTGATTTGTATATCAAGGTGTTGAGATTATTTGAAATGCACTTTTGTTTTATATTAGTGCAAGTGGGAGTTTGTTGGGTTTTATGCGCTAAATAAAACTCATTTCAATATAATCAGATTTACTTATTAATATAGATCAGAAATAACATTTAATGTTGCATGGTTCACATGATTTATTTCATGATTATATGTACATAATGTATGAATTCATCTGAAACCCATTTCACATACTTGATCCTGTTTATTGTGTTGTCAACATATTGGAAAGTAAACATGACTATGTGAATAAAGTTTCCTAGATTTATCAAACATAGGGTTTTACTGATATGATAATCTACAACAGAGTTTACTTGCATTTGGAGAAATGCTATGTTCTTTCCAGAGCATTGGTTAAAGTAAAGCTCAGGTTGGATGCATGGAGTATGCATTGGAAGGGACCGATATTGAACTTTGACTTAGAATTATTGAACTTACCGTAATATCTATTCAAGTCAATATCGCCTAGTTGATCCTAGATCAAATGATCTTAATCCTGTTATGATTAAGCTCAATCTCAAGAGGTTATTCGTGTTCTTTGATTTGTTATTTAATCCTACTTTTGGGTCAGGGTGATACGTACATTTTGGGAACACGGTAGTGCAATGGAGTGGGTGCGCTAACATAAACATGGAATCTATAGCTTCTATCTGGCGAATAGTAAGTAAAGGATGATCTGCTTCGAGCTTGACCAAACAAAAATAAATGGTGGAGTACTCATTTCACATAAGCTGAAATATCATTTATACGGGGTTAAGTGTTTTAAGGATGAAATACATTGTAGGGTGTAACGGTAATCTAATCCCTTTACAGTGTAGATCATTCATATAGAGGATCATTGATCAAATTAGGATTATAACAATGGATAACTAATGATGTGTCTATATGGTGGAACATATAGAGCATTCTATATACTGAGAGTGCAATTCTAAGTTCTATGCGTGGATTCAACGAAGAATTAATAAGTCAGTGAATTTATGTTATAAATTCTTGATCTGCTTATTGGAAGCTCGGTTATATAGACCCATGGTCCCCCCACTAGTTGAGATAATATTGCTTGTAAGACTCATATAATTGGTTTTGATTAATCAATTATAATTCTCAATTTAGACTATGTCTATTTGTGAATTTTTCACTAAGTAAGGGCGAAATTGTAAAGAAAGAGTTTTAGGGGCATATTTGTTAATTATGATACTTTGTATGGTTCAATTAATAAATATGATAAATGACAATATTATTTAATAATTATTTATAGTTATTAAATAGTTAGAATTGGCATTTAAATGGTTGAATTAGAGAATTGGCGTTTTTGAGAAAATCAGATGCAAAAAAGATAAAACTACAAAATTGCAAAAAGTGAGGCCCAAATCCACATTTCATGGCCGACTACTTTTATAGGAATTATCCTCTGATATTTTCATTATTTTAATGCCAAATAATTCAAACCTAACCCTAGTTGAATGCTATAAATAGATAGTGAAGGCTTCAGGAAAATTACACTTTTACTTCTGATTTCCTTCAGAGAAAAACCTGAGCCTTCTCTCTATATACCTAGCTGCCACCTTCTTCTCTTTCTTCCCTCTTCAATTTCGAAAATTACTTAGTGTTAGAGTAGTACCCACACACAACAAGTGATACCTCAATCATAGTGAGGAAGATCGTTAAGAAAGACTTTCAGCAAGAAGGAGTTTCAACACTAAAGAAGGAGAGAAAGAGATCCAGGTTCAGATATTGATAGTGCTCTGCTACAGAAAGGAATCAAGGGATAGATATCTGAACGGAAGGAGTCATATTATTCCGCTGCACCCAATGTAAGGTTTCTAATAATTTATATGTGTTTATTTCATCGTTTTAGAAAGTTCATATTTAGGGTGTTAATCAACATACTTGTGAGTAGATCAAAGATCCTGGTAAAATAATTTCCAACATAATCTACAATGTAGTTTACTTGCACCTTGGATAAGTGTTATGTCATTTCCAGGGCATTAGTTAAAGTAAGCTTGGGTGGGATGTATTGAGTATGCATCAGAAGGGACCGATATTTAACTTGGATAAGATATAATAAACTTTGGTAATATCTATTCAATTTAATATCTCTTAGTTGATCTTAGATCAAATGATCTCAATCCTAAGATGGTTAGGTTCTAGTTCAGTTGTATTATTTATGTTCTTAAATCTGTTCGTTAAAGTCAACCAATAGATCTTCTCATAACATATAGATTAAGGACATGGTAGTTCAATTGAGTGGGAGCGCTAATCTACATACGGAATCTATAGCTTCTATCCAGACATAGATGTCAAACGATAATTTCCTTCGAGCTTAGTTTAATAGAGATACATGGTTGAGTACTCATTTCAGTGATTATATTAGTTCAATAAAATATCATTTTTAGGTAGCTAATTGTTTCAAGGATAAAATACATTGAAGGGGGTAACGATAAATTTGTCCCTACTCATTGTAGATCATCTATAGAGGATGATTGATTATTAAAATTATAATAAATGGATAATTCATAGTGTATCTATATCGTAGAACATATAGAGCGTTTTATATAATTGAGAGTGCAATTCCAAATCTATAGTGGTGCAGGGAAGAATTAATAAGTTAGGGAATTTACTTGGTATATTCTAAATCTGCTTATTGGAAGCTCGGTTATATAGGCCCATGGTCCCCATACTTGTTGAGACAATACTGCTTGTAAAACTCAGTTAATTGATTTTAATTAATCAATTATAATTCTAAATTAGACTATGTCTTATTTTTGAATTTTTCACTAAGTTATGACTTGATTGTGAAGAATATAGGGATTTTAGGATTTATTTGTTAATTAAGAGACTTTGTGGAGTCTAAGTAATAAATAATATAGATGACAATTTTATTTGGTAATTAATTATAATTATGAAATATATAGTTTTGGTATTTATAGGATTAGAATTTGAAAATATGGCATTTGTAAAATAATAGATAAATGGTTGAAAAAAATAACCAAAATATAATTAGTGTAGGGCCCACATATGATAGGCTACTATAGTCTTATTTTTGCTATTATTTTATCATTTTTATTCCATATAATTTAAACCTAACCCTAAGTGAATTAGTATAAAAAAAGAATAGTCTTATAATCCAACTAATGACTCTAAACATAGTTTTCATTCTGTCAGACAACTAGAGAGTTTTGAGACTTCTTATTCTTCTTCCTAATTTCAAAATCCAAGAGTGTTTATCACATAAAAATTCGGGCCTTAGTGATTGAGTGCATGCCCACCCATAGCAAGTTAGTCATCAATCATAGTGTGTAAGACTGTGAAAAATCCAAACAACTGAAGGAGTGTCTGGCTCAGATTTCGATTATGTTTCATTGTTTTACAAATTCATATTTAGGATGTTAAAAACATACTTGTTAGTAAATCTAAGTTCTGGTAAAACATATTCCAACATCTGGTCTCAGAGCTACATTAATGATTTACTTTCAAGAAATATGAATTTAAAACGATGTATATGTAATTTGGATGTGATTCATGTTGATCTATGTATTTATTGATGATTAATTGATGTTTAGAAAATTTTACATAAAATAATTGGAATTTTGTTATGGAATTATTTTTCTTGGATAGAATGGAAAAAAATTAAGCAATTTACTTTTTTACATAATTTGATTTTGGTTTCATTTGAATTAGTTATGAATTTTTGAAAATTAGAAAAATATCAAGGTAAGGCTCACCCCACATGCGAGTGGGGACTTGAGTCTTCACTCGGTCTGCACGCGCATTAGGACAAGCTTTGTCCAAAGAACCTTGACGGCCCCCTATCTGAACCAGCCACACGTGCACAGAAATACAGTGCAGGATTTGTGTGCGGTAAAACTCGGTTGTGCACCCCTACACACGCGCGCGGATGGTATGCGTTGCATACCATCCGTGCCAAATGCAAATTTTGCTATTTTTTCATGATTTTTCAAAATATTAATTTCGAATTTTTTGTGAAATTTTGAATGTAGATTTTATTTTTCAAATGTCAAATCTAATTATCAAATTGAAATTAATTATTTTTTTTTTAATTAATTCTAGATTTTATTAGATTTTGAACCCGAAAATAGATAAAATATATCTTTTTTTCTTAATTGGTTATCTTATTTTTTAAACTTTGATTATTTTATCTTATTTTTAAATATAAGGTGAGATATTTTAATCTTACATTATTTAAATAATTTTATAACATGGCCTTATTTGAAATTTAAAGTAAGATATATTTTAATAAAATAATTTAAAAAATTTTGAAAACTAACCAAAAAATTTTAAATTAAATTTATAGATTTTATTTTTAAATTAATTATTTAATTCAATTATTTCGAAAATAATATTTTATTTTTTAAAATTTTCAAAATTAATTTAATTATTTAATTAATTTGATTTAAATAAATCCTATATCCAACTATCTAATTTGTTGCATGTGTGTGTGTTTTATATATATTGTTTATTATCAAAACTTGTTTTATAAAATCTATTATTGTTTGATCTAAATTGTTATGGTTAACTTGTTGAGAGATCCAATGATCTGATTTTAACTGTAGTCCAATTGTCAATAATTTAAATAAATAATTTGTAACAGGTAAATTTTGTAATCTTCTTTCATCTGTGTATAAACCTAGTAACATGATAGGATTCATCCAAAGCAGTGTGTGCTTGTGCTTATATGTTTACTTTGGGCCTAGATGCATATAGGGAGCCCATTTAATTTTGATAATTAAAATAGACTAGGTTGCTAAAATAAAATTGTCACTTTTGATAGATTTTATTTAGGTCCAATTAGTATTGGGCTTATTCAATGAATAACAGTTGTTAATTTAGGTTAAATTCCTCTTCTTTGAGCCTTGTGTGAGAGTTAGGGGGCCATTAGTAGTGGGTACGACATACTGAACTCAGCCCTCCCTCACATGAATAACCCTAATTGTGAAGGCCCATTTACCTTAGTTGAACAACTGTATAGGTTAATTACACTAATTTAACCTAATAAAATTGATCAGCAAACATAATTAATTTTCAAAATATATAAAATTTATTTTTCATCAGATTATTTTAAAATTAATTTAAGAAAAATACACTTAGTTTAATGAAATATATTCAAGAAAAACTATATCTATTTTTTTCTGTATTTAATTAAATAAAGAAATTACAAATAATTAACCTTTTCTAGATACTTAATTATTTGAATTTTCATAGAAAATATATTTAAGTTAAAAATTGATTTTTCAAATTGCTTTTGGATCAACTTAAATTAGAATATTTTGAAATTAATAATTAAGTAGATTTTTTTTCTAGGAAATTAGTTATTCAGATATTCTTTAAAAATATTTTTAAGTTGAAATTTTGTTAATTTTAGATCAACTTAAATAGAGATATTTTTAAATTAAGGTAATTAGTTCAAGATACTTAATTTGTTATTTAATAAAATTTTAAAAAATTATTTAAGTTGAAAACTTAGTTATTTTGAACAATTTATATTAGATATTTTTCAGGAATTTATTTTGTTATATTTTTATATAATTTCAAAATTATACATTTTTTATGTATTTTTTTTTTCAAAATTTGATTTTGAAAATTGAATTAAAGTTAAAAATTAATTTTAATTAATTTTGGACCAACTTAAATTAAGTAATTTTCATTATTGAAAAATTTATAGATGAAAATAAGTGATTAATTAAAAATACATTATTTTAAATAATGAGCTTTAATCAAAGAGATATTCGATCTTCATTGTTGGTTCTACACGGTTCTTGTTTTAGTGAGATTCATCCGTAATGGATGTTCGTTCATTAGCAATTTAACGCCGCAGAATCTCGAAAGATAAGTATTATTGTAAGTCTTTTATTCTTAGTAACGTCCACCCTGATATTGGCTAGTAAGAGTAGGGCTTACAAAGTATGAAACAATGGTAGAAGCTCATGAAATAGGAATGACCTCGACTCTTGCCTAAACGGGACAACGTCGGATTCTCTTTTCGATCGAATAAAAGGTTGCTAAAATAGTTTCTATTTTAGATGAGCTGACTACTCTATTCAATAAATGATATCTTTGACTCTCGCCTAAACGGGACACTGTATCAGTTTGTTGGAAACCTTGGAAAATAATTGAATATGTTTTTTTGGTAGTTTTACAAACATGTTTCCTTACTTGTTATTTTCTGAATCTGTGTATAAATTTATTTGAACCAAGTAATTTATTTCTATTTATTGATATTTGTAGTGTCAAAATGAACAACCCACACCCGAATCCTCATCTTTTACATGTCTTTGCAAATGAATCTATAGTATGAAGATGTCTCCTGGTAAGAGCATCAATTCACACTTACTCATGATGAACCTGAAGTTCCAGAAAGCAAATCTATTGGGAATTAATTTATCAAAAGAGCAATGGGTTCAATTCATTCTCAACAGCCTTCCACTTGAGTATAATGGATTTGCTGTATCATACATGATCAATAATTTTAACTCATCTGACATAAACAACCTGCATGCAGAACTGCGTTCTTATGCTGCTTCTTCAAGTTTAATTTTGAGAGCTAGAATCAAAATTGAGCCAGCAATTGAAACAATTAGAGAACAAATGAGCAGACGTATTCTTCTATGTTCACACTGTGGAGAGAAAGGACATTTCAAATAAAGATTTCCCAGACTTCTGAACCATTGGAACGAAGGTAACTCTTTTATAGAAGTCAAACGGTGATTTCCTTCGAGCTTGGCTTAATAGAGATAAATGGTTGAGTGCTCATTTCAGTGATTATATTAGTTCACTAGAATATCATTTATAGGTAGCTAAGTGTTTTAGCTTTTAAGGATAAAATACATTGAAGGATGTAACGGCAAATCAGTCTCTAGTCAGTGTAGGTCATCTATAGAGGATCATTAATTATTAGGATAATAACAAATGGATAATCTCATAGCGTATTTATATCGTAGAACATATAGAGCGTTTTATATAATTGAGAGTGCAATTCTAACTCTATAGTGGTGCAAGGAGGAATTAATAAGTTAGAGAATTTACCAAGTAAATTCTAGATCTACTTATTGAAAGCTCGGTTATATAGGCTCATGGTCTCCATACTAGTTGAGACAAACTGCTTGTAAGACTCAGTTAATTGATTTTAATTAATCAATTATAATTTTAAAATTAGACTATGTTTAGTTTATGAATTTTTCACTAAGATATGCTTGATTGTGAAGAAATAGAATTTTAGGGTTTATTTGTTAATTAAGAGACTTTGAGGAATCTAATTAATAAATAATATAAATGACAATTTTATTTGATAATTAATTGTAATTATTAAATAATTAGTTTTGGCATTTATAAGATTGAAATTACAAAAAGTGATATTTGTGAAAAATAAATAAATAGTTGAGAAAAATGGCAAAATAACTAGTGATGGACGCACATAGGGGCCGACCACTAAGTCCTATTTTTTCTATTATTTTATCATTTTTTTTATTATTCCAAATAATTCAATCCTAACCCTAAGTGAATTAGTATAAAAAGAAAAGAAAGGTCTTACTATCCAACTAATGTTGCTAATGCTTCTAAACCTAGTTTTCATTCTGTCTGACAACTAGTGTTTGAGATTCTTCTTCTTATTTTTTCTCCACTATTTCAAAATTCTTAGTGTTCTTCACCATCAAAATTCGAGCCTTAGTGATTGAGTGCATGCCCACCCATAGCAAGTTAGTCCTCAATCATAGTGTGTAAGACTGTGGAGAATTCAAACAACTGAAGGAGTATCGGGCTCAGATCTTGATAATACTCTGCTACAGAAAGGATACAAGGGTTAGAGATCTGAGTGGAAAGAGTCATTTAATTCAGCTGCAACCAATGTAAGGTTTCTCATACTTTTTATGTGTTTATTTTATATCGTTTTAGAAGTTCATATTTAGGATGTTAAAAACATACTTGTTAGTAAATTTAGGTCCTGGTAAAATATATTCCAACATTAATAACAACTTTATATTTTCACTTATTTGGGAAAGTGACTTACTTAGAAATCGAGAGTTTTGAGTCTCCCGTTTCTACAAAACAAAATCTTTGAGAACTGGTAACCGGTTTCACCAAAACGCAAAAATTTGCTAAGTGATGTTAAAATATCACTCAGGCATAAAAAATTACATTGCCGACACGTTTTCCAACTTAACCAACTTCTAGGTTGATGTCACATGCCAACTTGGGCACTGGATGTCAACATGGGCGTTGGGCCCTCAACAGTCTTTAGTAAAATGGCCATAACTCACTCAATATTAATCTGATTAACGCGATTCAACTTGCACTTTGAAGTATTTCATTGCTCTATCAAGTTAGGTCTCATACTACAATCTCAATTCTGAAGTTATTGACTCAAAATCTTACCCTCAAGAAAGTTATAAGTGTAAACTGCAGCTTACCCGAAGTGGGTCCTACGAACGCGACTCAAGCTCCAAAAATTAACAACCAACCTCTAGAGTCAATTTTACCATTAAATCATCATCAACGGTTAAAAATAGCCTAAATGTATTTTTCTACATTTTATTGGATTATTTTATTGTCATTTTGATGGGACCTCCTTCTCTAAAAGATGAGAGCTCCACAAGCTCATTTTTTATGTTAAAAAAATACCCTTAAGGTCAAAGCATCTCTCTCTAGTTTATCTCTCTAGAAATTAGAGTATCCAAACTTAGCTATTTTTCTGTAATCCATCTCGTGAGAAATAAAACTCGAAGTAGACCTAACTTCATTACTATCGCGATACAAGAAGTGAACTACTATAAATCTTTGTGTCTCTCATATATATAATTACCTTATAGTTTATTTTGGCTAATCTAACGAGCGGGTGTGGCTCAGAAATCTGTGTCCAAATTTTTACGTCAACACATTATTTTGCAATCTTCTAGCCTTTAAGCTTTTATGTTTTTTTTTTTTTGGTATTTTCATCACCATCACAAATCCAATCCATTTTAGCTTTTTGACTCATAAACAATTGAAAAGATTTATGAGTTGAAAGATAACGGTCTCAACCGAGTAGCTTTTTCATCTCTAATCAAGTCATAATTCAACACATGAATTAACATCTGGATGTAATCTAGCCTAAACATCTTGAAAAATCTCTAAGGCTCGAGCATTCCAAGCGCATCAATATCACTAAAACAACTCCAGCCATTGAGCTTTTTAAGCTCTTGCTTCAAAAAATTTAGCTTAGGCACAAGCTTTTACATAGGAGCACCTTGAACCAATGCTCCCAACACGACAAAATAAATACCTTAAACTCCTTAGCCTCTATCCACGTAGAAATGAATCGAAAAGGCTTCTTCCTAATGGAGATATCAAGATAGATCGACACCAAAGCAGGGCAATGGCCATAATCATTCTCTGGCAAAAATAATGTTCGAAATTGGGGAAAGTATCTCTCTAATGAAATTACTTAGTTGTGATTTATTAAAAAAAAGACTTGATAGTAATTGATACTATATGTTTTCGTTTAGATCTAATGATATAGAATATGAGTGTTACATATGTCCTATTTAAAGTACTAATAGAGTCTTATACTAATAAAACTGGATGCAAATTATAATTTTACTAACATTGGGTACTTGTACCGGTTACAAATTCAAAATTTTGTATACTTATGCCGCAATTATTCCTAATCTATATATTTATATAAAGAAGAGTTTAAGATTGATGATGTGACATTAGGGATGCACATTTCCCCCACGGGGATGGGCCCCGTGGGGACGGGGATTACTTTTTGTCTCCGAATGTTAAACGGGGCGGGAACGGGGATCACACTCCCCGCCCCGACGGGGCCCCGTTTAGTATTTTATCTTATATTTCTAGTAATTTTTTATATTTTATAATTTATGTTTGTATTTTTTTTAGCATATTAGTATCTTTTTTATGAATTTTAAGTTGTGTTTTAGATTATAATTAGTTTATCGAATAATAATTAATGTGTAATATTTTAATTTTTATGTATTTTAATATTTTTGTACATTAAAAATTTTATTTTTCTATTAGGGGATTCCCGGCCATGTCCCTGTTCCCATTAGGGGATTCCCCGCCCCATTCCCGATGGAGAATAAGCGGGGATGGTGATTAAAATCCTTAACGGGGATGGAGACGGGGGGAGCACTCCCCGCCAATTCCCTGCCCCACGTGTGCATCCCTAGGTGACATCTCATATTTTTTTAATGTAATTTTACAATTTTTTGAAAGGTTCAAGTTTTTAATAAAGAAAAATGTAATATCAGTTTTTACTAAATTAGTAAAAAAATCTCACATTATTTAAAAATACTTTAGTTATTGCCCATAAAATTTATAAATAAAAGTCATATTTTTTTACTAATATTAAGTGTTTCCCATAAAATTTATAAATAAATAATACTTATACAAGTGTTTGATTAATTACCCTCTTATTCAATTAAAATATTATATATTATTTATTTAGTAAAAATATTAATAAATTTAAGTTTACCTTAAAAATTTATATAAAAAATTAAAATAATCATAAATTAAATTTTATCTTTTAATTATTATAGAGTAATTTGCAGTATAAATACCGGTTGAAATAAATATTTAAGTTTAATTTTGAGAAAATACTATTTTCGACCCTGTGTTTTGTAAAAGTTACTAATTAGACTCTCTGTTTTGTTAAATGACAAAATGGACCATGTATTTTCTAAAATGGTACAAATATGATCCTGAACTAATTTTTATCCATAAAATTTAATAATAATCTGATCTAAATGTGTTAAAACAAAAATGTTTACATTTTCTATATTTGGTCTTAGGGATTTTTACACTTGGTGTCTTTTTTTGCCTTTTTTTTTTATATATATTTTGTCTTTATGCGGTTATTTAAACATTTTTAAAAAAATTGTTTTTCAATATTATATTTTAAAAAATTTGATAATTACAAAAATACATATACATGCTTATGTCATGGGTTTTCTCCCATATTACACTCCATCTCTGCCACCTTCTTCTCTTTCAATCTTTTTTTTTTTTTAATTTTTCTTTTATTTTCTGTTAGTTTTTTTTCTTTCTCCATAACCCACTAGCATCCCCTGTGAAGCTCTAACCCACGAATTTCAACCTCCCATCTATGCTACGATCTCCCCTATCTTCCATAACTGCATTTCTTTTTTCCTCTTACAGTTAATTTTCTTCTTCTATAAGTGGCCATCACTAGGTCGGGTTCCAAGTCCCCTTCACCTGCTAAAAAAATTTCAAAAAATACTAAGAAACCTCATTCGAAGTCCTCTAAAGTTGATCCTAAAATGGGTTTGAAATACATTGGGAAGAAGGGAATGAATGATGTTGCAGAGCCATTTAGTTCTAAAAAAAGACCTCTTCCAGCTAAGATTGAATCTCGTAAGGCAAAGACAACCAAATCTTCGAAATCTGTCAAGGATGTAAGTTGCGTTCTGTTATTTTTCGATTTTTTTAGTTTTTTTTCTTGTTGTTTTGTTTTTCGTTTGCTGTTTTGTGTTTTAATTTTTTCCCCATAATGTTTTAGGTTCTCTCCGATTCTGACTTCGAGGATGAAGTTCTTGATTTGAAAGTGAAGCCTAAATTTAAACCCAAGGGTTGTTTACCTTGAATTTTTTTTTAAAAAATTTAAGTTGAAAATTTTATCAACCGTTGTTTTTCGTTTTGTTTTTGTTCTCATTTTTGTTTTTTTCGTTTTTATTTGGTTTTGTTACTGCTATTAAATAGTTTTTAGCATTATTTAACCAAACTACACCATTTTTCTGTTTGTCAGTTTGAGTTTTCGTATTAGTTGTTTTTAAGTTTTAAATGTGTTTTTTTAGGGTTTATTGTTGTTTTTGTTCTCATTTTTTGTACGAAGGATTTGTGCTTTCATAACATTTTTTTCTTGTTTTGAATTCGTTGTTTGATTGTTCTTTTAGTGCTCTATTGGCCTTTTCTAAACAGTTGTTTTATTGTTTATTTTTAGTAGTTTTAGTGTTGTTTAATTTTATTTCACAGTTAACAATTTTTTTTAGTAATTTCATGTTTTGCAGATTGTTGTTAGTATGTTTTTTCCCGGTTGTTCATCTTTTAGGCTGTTTATGTTTGGGTGTTTTTAAAATGTTATTTTGTGGTTGCTTTCTGGTTTTTTTAAGCTTAGATGATGTTTGTTTTTTCATATTTTTGTACCTTGATTTTTTTTTTTCTGTAATTCGATTATAGGTAAGATTCAAAGTTTTTCCGAACTCATTCCCTTCAAATCCTCTCCTCTGTACGCTTTCAGTTTTTGTTTATAGGTTGTTTTTATATTTTTTTTTTTACAGCAATGGAGGTCGATATCTCTGTTTTTTTTTCTTTTTCCCTTTTTTGTGTTTAGATTTTTCGGGATTTTATTGTTTTTTCCTTGAGATCTACATCTTGATTTGAGCTGATTTTCCTAGTTTTTGAAAGAAAAAAGTGGAGATTTGGTGAATTGGGGTGTTTCGACTGGCTCACGAAGAAGGAGGAGTTTCCTCCATTTTTTTTTGTTAGGTCGGTGTTTTTGTAAATACAAACTTTTCTTTTCTATTTATGGTTATTTTTTCCTTTATAGGGTATAAATGTAAAATGCTGTCTTTATTAGTTTATTATAGAAAAAACCCTTTGTTCTTATTAGGAATTGTCTTCAATTTGGTTCTATTAAAACAAATTGTCGAAAATTAAGCTTAGGGTCCTATTTTTACAATTTTAGAAAATACAAGGTCCATTTTGTCATTTAACAAAATAGAGGGTCCAATCTGTAACTTTTGCAAAATACAGAGTCCAAAATAGTACATACCCATTAATTTTTAGCAGCAATAATACCTAAGTTATATTATTGAAACTTTGTAGGTACCTGATTGTTAAATGTTAAGTAAATTGCCACGTGGTAATTTCTGATTGATCCAGGTCATGAAGTTTTATTTTTTTTAAAAAAAAAATTAATTTATATATACAAATAAGAAAATAACACGTGGATAATGACTTGACATTTAACGACTAGTTATTACAAAGTTCAAAAGAGAATAACTAAGTATTATTACGACTGAAAAATTAAATCTAGATATTTATTTATAACTTGGAGTTAAATTTAAATATTTATACCGTAAATCACTTATTATTATAATATATAGTTTGAACTTTTTTAAAAATCTAGCAATAGTAATAATTTTAGAAGAAAAAAATATATATTCTTTTTTTTTTCTGAAACAAAAGAAAAATATATATATTCTACTTCTATAAAAGTACACCAAAAATACAAAATACACACTTTATTACATATATATCTTCATACGGTCAAACCAACATTTATACTTATCAACTTTATTTTATTACACTTTTACCACTTGCACACACACTCCATGCAGTCATACACGTCATTGATTGATGACATATCAATCATACCTTACATCATTTCTCTCTTTTTTTCTCTTCTTTTTTTTTTATTATTTTCAATTTCTTTTCAGTTTTTTTTTTTAAAAAAAAATAAAACCTCATAGCTGAACTCTTCTCCTTCCAGGATCCCAACCCGTTTTCCTTCTTCTTTTTGTTCTTCCATTTTTTTTCAACTCACATTAACCGATTTACATAACTGTTTTCCCTCTCTTTCTTTTGCTCTTAATCCATTTATAAATATGGCTATTACTCATTCTTCATCCACTCCTTCCCCTGTGCCAAAAAAAAGTTCTAAAATGGAATTGAAATCTGTAGCTAATAGGAATAAGGGCAAACGTCCTGTTGTTCAAGATGGTGACTCCGATTTTGCTCCTCAATTGTCAAAACGTGAGCGAGCTCCTCCTAAAAAGAAATCAAAGGTTGCTGCCCATAAAATTTCTCACGCTCCTGCTCAAAAAAATGACTAGGATGGTGCTCCTCTTCGATCGTAGGTTTGTTTTCGGTTTGTTTTCGGTTTTCCTCCATTTTTGAAATTTTTTCATATTCAACTTTTGTGGGTTTTGTGTTTATTGATTTCTCATTTTGTAAATAGTTTTTTCATAGTTTTTTAATAGTGTAAACACCTTCTGTATGTATTTTTTTTAATATGTTTTTGATCTAGTTGTTTCTTGTCCATTTTTATATCATCAATGGGTAACAATGAGATTTATCATGGATGTTGATGTTCAAAGAGTTTTTCCTGTATTTTAGTTTGTATACAGTTGTTTTGTAGTTTTATTATAGTTTTGCTACTTGCATATGTTATTTCATTATAAAACTAATATGCAACTATTTGCACAAAACTTATGTATAACTGCTATTTCTTGGTCTCCGTTAAATTAAATTCCTACATAATATATAAACTATCATAAAACGATAATGCAACTATAAGGCAACTAAAACAAAATATAAACAGACTTATACGTAACTGGTTGTACCTTAATTCGAATTTGCTCTTATTATTGTGTTTTTTAAAAAATATATTCCACATTGGAAACCAGTAATCGATCAAAATGCAATTGTATATAACGTAGATCTATTATTCATGAGATTTTTTTAAAAAAAAATTTCACAGCATACATTGTTTTGGATTCGGTGGGAGCTCCAGATCTGTTTGTTACAGATCTACATTTCATGAATTCGGATTTCGATATTAGGGGGAGTTGTTTTGATCGAATAAAACAGAAATAAATGTGTAGTTTCAGTTTCTTCACAGTTTTTCTATTTTTTTTTTCGTCATTTTCTGTTTAGATCATTGCAGGTCTTCTTTTCCAGTTGATTTCGCCAGAATTAATGGTTGTATTTCCTTCGTTTTGGTTTCATTTTGGTTATTTTGTTGTTTTGAAACGATCGAGGTATGTTCATCTTCATCGTTCGCTCTGTGCAGCTGAAGGTTTAATGCATGTGGTATTTTTGTAAATATTTGTATGTGGACTGTATAAGTGTTTAATGGGCCGGCCCATAGTATTTTTGTAATTTTTTTGGATTAATTTCACAAATGCACAAAAACAACAAAAAAACAACAAAAATACGGTTTTACGGAATTTTAAATATTTTTACGATTTTTTTGACTTTATTTACATAAAATACGGTCTTTTTATGTTGAAATTTTGTTCATTTGTTGTTAATTTTTTGTTATATGTATGTTATTTTTTGTTGTTATTTTCATGTTACTTTTATGTTGTTTTTCTTGTTGATTTTATGTTGTTTTCGTATTATTTTTTGGAAAACCGTAAAAATGTAAAAAAAAAACATTCTTTGAACGTAAAAATGTAAATATTTTACAAAAAAATGGTGCCTTATGTAATTATTCCATTTTCTTCTTTTTTTTTTTTTATATTTCTGTTTTTTTCCCACATATCTAATGGGAAATTTCAATTTTTGACCCTAATAATACAACCTATATCAAAATTTATACCCCTTTATAATTTGTACAAATTTAGTCCATTAATTACATGAACTTCCCATTTTACCCTTTTTTTTTAAAAAAAAAAAAATAAAATAGCTAAAATGCTCGAAAGTGTATTTCTCTCTCTCTCTCTTCCCTCTTCCCTCTCTCTCGTGCACCACTCTCTCTCTCTAGGAAAAAATTGAAAAATTTATGAAAAAATTTCCCTCTATCCGTCCCACTCTCTTTATTTGCTGTTGCATGGTTGTTTTCTCGGTGGGTGTTGGTGGAAAACCGAAGCACAATACAACATCACTCAAGAATCTTACACCATTATAATGGGTAAGTTGCATTTTAAGCATTTTGTTTGACTTTATGTAGTTTAAAATTGTTATACGTGTGTTTATTGTTGGAACTGCTGTTTTTTGGTCTGAAATTGTTGAGATCTGGCAGATCTGGTTTTCAGTCGATTTCTGGGTTTTCCAGTGTTATCGATGATATGTCGATGATATGTCGATGGTTTGTCGATGATTATAAAGGAAAGGTCAGTGACGACCATTATTGACGTTATGTCGACATGATGTCGACATGTTGTCGACATCATGCAACCAACTTTGGGATTAACTATTTGTCGACATTTTGTCGACATGTTTGTCGACAGAATGTCGACAACAAGCATTTTTGTTTTTTTAAGAAGTTGTCGATATTTTGTCGACATGATGTCGACAAAATATCGATGCAATGGAAAAATACCGTGGATAAAACATAAACATAAACATAACATTGACAGAAAATAAAGTTCATTAAAAATAACAAAAAAAAACATAAAAAAAAAACAGAAAATAAAAGTTCATAAAAAAAAAAAACATTAAATAAAACTCACCACAAACCATAACATAAGAAATTATTTTTTTTTAAATTCTTTGGCTTGTGGGTGAGCCTTGCAATACTTGCATAATGTTCCAGGCTTCACCGGTTTACCGTTGAAGATGCCCAGTTTGCAACGACGGCATCCTTCGGGGAACCCAGGTGGTGGAGCCGGCCATACACCAGTTTTGCAAAATTCTCTTTCAAGTTGCATGAACCTGAACTCGTTACCGTTTCGCTCTCTTTCGAAAGCTCGAGCGGCGTCCAAAACTTTCTGCATTGCAGGAGTAACTATGCCAACATCAGGCTCCTGCTTCAGCTCCTCAGGAGTTAGGATGGGGAATTTGCCGTTCTTTCTTGGGGCCATATTTCAAACTTAAGAGAATAAGAGAAATTTTTAAGAGTAAGAGATAGGTAGAATACAAGAGCACTTATGAATAAGATTTCCCTTTGCTTTTATAGAGCAGTAAAAATGTTGGGAATGTATGAAAATTTAATGGTCATTAAATGCGTAACTGTACAGGGAAAACGCATGAAATGGCGTATTTGTCGACAGAATGTCGATACTATGTCGACATCTTATCGACAACATGCCAATTTAGTGTCACTGCTAACACATTTGTCGACGACATGTCGACTTCATGTCGATATGTTGTCGATAGGACACGTGTCTGACATGCAACGTTTCAGTTGGGAAGGGTTGTTGGGAACGTATGTAAAATTTATTAACATTTAATGTGCAACCGTTTTTAATTGTCGATTGAATGTCGATGGTATGTCGATAGTATGTCGATGACGAGCATGGTTGTTGTTGTTGTCGATTGTATGTCGATAATATGTCGACACAATGTCGACAATCAGTGCCCTAATTTCTGGTGTTGTGCTTCTCGACATTATGTCTATTGATATCGATGGGATGTCGATTTTTATTTTTTTTTGGTGTTTTTTCCTTTACTCACCTTGTTTTTTTGGTTTGCAATTGCAGGAGACAAAGTGTTCCTTGTTGTATCGTACGATGGTGTTTGGTTATGTGAGAATTATAATTGGATCTACAAAGCAAATAGCAGCTTGACGTTGACAGTTACAACCGAGACAACCCTACAAGAACTGCGACAAATTTTATATGAAGAGTTGGAAGTTGATCCGGTAGCGTATGATTTAAAGTTGGAGATTTGTTCCTTGTACATGAAGGGAAAAATGGTTGCGCCAGAGGTTATTAAGAGAGAACGCCAACTGAGAACGTTTTTAGAGATGAGGGCAACAATGTCAAATACAGAGTTTATGCCATTATTCGTGACCAAGGTGAGAAAAGTTGGGAATTCGGAGCCTACGCCGCCTACTAATCCTCTCCCTCGGAGTGTGGTAGGGTCTTGCGTTCCCGAAACAGATGTTGGGATTGGTGTGAATGAGGAGGTTCCGACCAATTTTGATGTTCCGACCAATGTAGGGCAAGAACAAGAAGCGACAGGATTTCATCAGTTTGAAGAGTTCGATACACCCTTCTACAATAATGATCCTATTGTAGATTTGAATATGGACGATGACCATGATTTAGCAGTCGATGAACCCGTAGCGGGACCATTGTTGAGGTTAGAGTGTGTACCGAGTAACCAAGGTACACAGCGAGAACGACAACCTCGTAGTGAAAATCGCACTACACCTGGAACTAGCAGTAGTCGACCAGGCGGGCGAAGAACATGCTCGTCATGCAACGTTCTCAACGTTCTCCTCTTTCGAAGTTTGTACCAAGTTCAAAGCTCCCATGTGGACAAAGGAAGATATAATGGAAAATCATGAGCTAACTACTTGTTTACAAAGTAAGGAAGCAGGGGTGATAGAGCTTGGTAATTTTTATGAAAACAAGGAAGAACTGAGACAAGTTGTGGGTAGGTTTGCCCTTAATAACAATTTCGAGTGGATGGTGAAGAAGTCATCCCCTGATGTGTTGTACGTTACATGCAAGGCTCCAGATTGTAAATGGAGATTGAGGGGGAGGAAGAAGATGCATTCTGACAACTTTGAGGTCACTGTATTTCACAATGAACACACATGTAACTTGAATGCGAGACGTTCAGATCACCGTCAAGCAGCACCATGGGTAGTTGGCCACCTTATTAAGGGGAAGTACACCCAAGACGGAACTAAGTACAAGGCTAAAGACATACAGAGGGACATGTTTGACAACTACGGTATCAGTATGAGTTATGTGAAGGCGTGGAGGTGCAGGGAGATGGGACTTACGTATGCTAGGGGTACGCCTGAGTTTTCATACATGAAGCTTCCTGGGTACTTGTACATGCTGGAACAGAAGAATCCAGGTACCATTACTGACTTGTACTTAGAGGATGAGCGGTTCAAGTACTGTTTTATATCACTCGGTGCATGTAGAAGGGGCTTTTCTTTTTGTCGTCCTGTTTTGAGTATCGATGGCACCTTCTTGAAGACGAAGTACGGCGATATAATGTTAGTTGCTGTGGCATACGATGCGAACAACCAATTGTTGTCGGTTGCTTATGGTATCGTTGACAGTGAGAATAACGACTCCTGGACGTATTTCTTACAGAAGTTGAGGGTAGCAATTGGCGTGGTTGAGAACTTAGTGTTTGTGTCAGATAGGCATCAAAGCATTGATCATGCTGTTGAACTCGTTTTTCCCGAAGCAGTCCACTGTGCATGCTATCACCACATTGTTATGAACGTGAACGCCAAATTTAAGACTGATGCTTTTCACAACCAAATATATAATGTTGCTTACGCATGGTCGAAGACTGAATGCGATAGAGAGTTCGAGAAGCTTAGAAAGATGAATCCGGCCATTGCTGCATATGTGGAGAGTATAGGGTTTGAGAAGTGGGCTCACCCTTATTGTTTGGGCGATAGATACAACATCATGACGAGCAACGGCTATTTGAAAGCTTCAACAGTGTCACAGAAGAGTTCAGGAAATATCCAATAACTACTTTGGTTGAATTTATCAGGTTCACACTCCAATTGTGGTTCGCTGATCGCCTCGAAAATGCTGACAAATGTGCCACCCCTTTGGCCACGCTCTTCGAAAAAAAACTTGGCAAAAATTCATGAAAATGCAAGGTACAGGCGCGTCCAACGAAATGGAGCCAATTTGTATAACGTTGGTAGGGGACCTAACGGTGAAAGAGGTGGTGATGTGAATCTAGTTGAAAAAACATGCACCTGCGGCGTGTTCACGTTATTGAAACTCCCTTGCCTTCATGCATGTGCCGCGGCATTGAAAACGAACACAAGTGTGTACACGCTTTGCTCACCTTATTATTCAAAAGAAACGTGGAGGAAGATTTACGATGATACCATCAATCTCGCTGGTGACGAGGATGATTGGGTTCTCCCAGAACACATCAAGAATATGAAAGTTGGGGTACCTGTGGAAAAGAAGCCTGTAGGTCGTCCAAGAAAAATCAACGCTGGAAGAAGACGGGAGAACCGTTTCCCGTCTGGTGATAAAAAAGGTTCTGTACCACGAAACTGCAGCCGCTGTGGTGCTTCAGGCCACAACAGAGCAACATGCAAAGCCCGCATCTGAGGCGTCTTGTACGTATTCGTTGGGAAATTTGATATATTGTAATGATGCATATTTTGTCATAGTTATTTTTGTTGAGGTTGAATATTTTTCAAATATTTTAATTATTTTTAGGTTTAATAGTTATTTTTGTTGAATAATGTTGATATTTTATATTTGAAACCACGTATAATTATCAAAATTTGAACGAAAAGAAAATCTATATATACATAACTGTAATGTTAATTACACAAAATATACAATGTCCCAATAATTACACATATAATCAGCCGACATTTTGGTAAAATAAATCGACACACCACCGTTGACGAAACATGGCTATCCTGGGCTCGGCGTCACATCGGTCAATCCACGCTGCATCATGAGATGCTCCACATACTCAATGCAATACACGCCACAATCACCACTAAATGCAAAATAAAATGTAAAGTCAGTCTAACGTAAAACATATTTTAATACTATAGTACTTTTTTATCGCTATGTACCTGGTTGCTGACTTCGGAACTAAGTCGTGAGTGGCTCGAGTCGCGTGCATTTTTGGAAGCACCGTGATGTCACCGTTAGCTAACGCCATGATCTGGTTGTTATGTGGAAATTCCCCGGTTGCAAGGATTAGCGAGGGCAGCAGTTTCGACCAAACCTTCAAGATGGGTTCCATGGCGGTCCAATGACAGACGCTGGAATCACAGTCGTAGACATTAATTTTCCACAGCTCTATGTCGACTTCAACTGTGACCCAGTGTCTTGCCGTGGGAAGGTGCAGAACGAAGTAAATAAACTCGTTACCCCTCCATCTCTCAAAGACTTGGGACTGTAATTACAGAGAACAACGAAACAATTAACAAACCATAATAATCTTCCCAAACAATTAACATTTAAAATCTTACTAAAACAATACCTTATGAAACCCTGTGCAGTAGTCCAGGATATATTCCTCCCATTTAAAGTTTTTCCTCGGACCCTTGTGGCTCGTCCATGCACTGCTGATCATGGCGGTCACGAATGTGGAGAGAATGATACCCTTCTGAGGAAATGTCAGTGGATAGTCGGTGCGTCGCCTCCTCAGCATATGCATTGCTGCATCTATATGCTGCATATAAACGGAAATGTCAGTTACACAAAAAAATATATTAATTGCACATAAAGTTGTAAAGTGAAGTAATATTATAAAATACTTTACTTACGTCATCTGTAAGCCATTCCTTTGGTGTGAGCATTATCCAAAAGAATCCTGGACCGTAATCACCACTTCTCAAATCCCGAAGTCGGTGGTTCGGAATGAGTCCAACACACCACTTTCGGAAAGTGGTTAACAATTTCTCATCCGGTGGCTCCAGGGGATCAAAAGTCGAAGATGGCCTATGTCTCCTCTTCATCTCCGTATAGTCACCGAACCATACAGGAGGCTTTCTCTTCCTCTTCCGACTCTTAACCACTGCAGGTTGTGCCTCTATGGACAGAATCTCACCCTGCGACTCGGTGTCATGTACATGGATAAGAGGTTGTGCCTCGATCGGAGTCGCTGGAGCTCCCTCATAAGGATCGTAATCGTCGGGGAAGACCTCATCCTCTTCTACTGGGGGTGAAGCAGCTGGTGGTGGGGTAGATGGATCTGCTGGGGCCTCCGGTGCCGAAGCCGTCGTTGGCGGACGATTCAACATGGCCAATATGTGTCCGAGTCCGCTCCATAATTACGTTCTGACCACCCTTCAGCTCTACATGGCTGGTCTCGTATGCCTTCTTCAGCTCGACATGAGCAGCATACAGACCCTGAGTGTCACCCTCGATCCTATCCAACCGAGCCACTAAATCAGTGTACTCGGCACCCCGAACGCCTGATGCAGATGGTGCACTGGGCTGAGGTTCTGAAGCAGTGGCCTGAAAAAATATATATCAAAAAAATACGGTAAGCATACGATATACCCTCCACTATATAAAAAAAATAATAAAAAATAAAGACATAAAAAAAAGTTCCAGAAATTGGTACCTGAGTGTCTCTTTCCTGAGTGTCTGGGACCTGAGTCTCTGGTACCTGACTACCTGCCTCAGCCTCTGTGTCATCCACAGCATCATCAACCAGGTTCTCCACACCATCGTAAGATATTGTCCTCACAAATGCCTCCTCCTCTGTCCGTGGAAGTAGCCCCTTCACCACTTCCAGATTCTGTTTATGGTTTAACAAATATCAAAATAAAACCATTTAGCATTTATTACAAGCATTTATGTTAAATAATTATTCAGAACATAAGTGAAAATCATACCCGTCTAGAAAATAATGCGCTGACGTCTTTCTTCCCAATATCGCCTTTGCTCGTCCGGCTAAGCATCCTGGGGAACCGAATCCCGTGGTTCGTGCCATACCTCTTGCCAACCTCCAAAATGGCCTCGTACGCCCAATATTGGACTGCAGGTGCGAAGCCATATGCTGTGTATTTGCACTCGTGCTGAACATCCGAACTCAGCTTCTTCTCGTAGTTGGCCTTCTGTTTCAACATGTCTTTCTGAAGCGAGTGCATGAGTCTGGCGAATGAGTGCTTCCCCCAAGGAATCCGGAAGAAGAACTCGAGGTCTTCCACATATCTAATGATGTGAGGCGTGATCAGCGCGTTGGCCTCGCGGCCCAGAAGCACTGACTCCACAAACAAGCACAAGCCGAGCTTGTACAAGTCTTCGGGTTACGGCGGGGCCAGGAACCGAAGTTGGAGTGCTTCTGTCTTCACACTATCAGACCGGTTGAAATATTTGTTGATCAATCGGTCTGACCCCGAGCGCGCGACCTGCGCAGCCTTCTCCTCTTCTGTTGGCCCCGAGGAGAAGTCCAAACCCGTAATGAGTGCAAACTCCAGCACCCCGAATCGGACCTCCTTCCGACCAACATAAAACCTCATCCTCAACTCCTCCTGAGCATCCACTTTCATTTTGTGGAGCATCAGCTGGTGAAATAACACCGAGGAGAATGTCAGTGGTACGGCATTCCAGAAGCTCCCGAAACGGCTTTCCTTCGCCGTGTTATTAAGGTTGAACTCCTCAAACCGAGCTTTAATTTTTGCAAAAATTCCAGTGCCCCTATATGTGACGCGGCCAGTGAAATGCTCGGGTGCTGGAATAATGAGTCTGGGAGCCATCTGAAAAAACAAAAAAACAAATAAATAAAGCTGCTAAAAAATTTAAAATGGTCGACATAACATCGACATCATGTCGATATTCAGTCGACATTATCTAACAGTAAGCACACAAAAATTTCAAAACAAACATGTCGACATTATGTCGACATACCCTCGACATTATGTCGACATTATCAAAAGCAGAGAAAATACTTTCATGTCGACAAAATGTCGACATCCTGTCGACATTCAGTCGACAATTCAAACAAATAACAATTACACAATATATCGACATACTGTCGACATACAGTCGACATTCAGTCGACAATACAACCTAACAATCAACATGTTCATTTAATCGACATACCATCGACATACTGTCGACAAGTCGTCGACAATATAGGGCAGAAATACTCTTAAAATACCAGTCGACATCCTATCGACATACAAGCGATATCCTATCGACATACAAATTACAGTAACATTCAAACAGACACTCAATCTATCGACATCCTATCGATAACCTATTGACATGTCATCGACAACCCTGTAATTTACACAGATTTCATTGAAACACTACAATCTACAACCTAAAGATCACAAATGCTACACAAAATCCACTAATCTCAACAACATGCAATAATTGGCATCCAAATCTATGAAAAATGTATTTTTTTCTCAAAACATAAACATTACCTTTTAATGATCACGGGTGGTGGTGGCGACGGGTACTGCTCGTGGTGGCGAAGGCCTCTGTTCGGTATCGACGATCACGGGTGGTGGTGGTGGCGACGTTTTGTGGTCCGTGGTGGTTCGTGGTGGTTCGTGGTGGTCACTGGGTCGTGGTGGTGGTCCGTGGTGGTTCGTGGTTGGGTCGGGGTCGTGGGTGGATGGCCGGAGTGGGTCGGGGACGTGGGTGGATGGCCGGAGTGGGTCGTGATGTTGGGTCGATGTCGAAGAGGGATAGGGAACGACAGAGAGAGAGATGGAACGACAGAGAGAGAGAGAGAGAGAGAGAGAGAGAGAGAGAGAGAGAGAGAGAGAGTGAAAGAGAGGGAAAGACGGAAAGAGAGTGTGAATAGGAAAATTAAATTTGAGGGGTATTTTGGGTACAAATGAGTAATAGTGGAATTAATTTGTATAAATTAGTGGAGGGTATATATTTTGAAATGGGGTATTTTATTAGGGTCAAAAATTGAAATTTCCCTATCTAATTCACCTAAAATAAAAATTTTAAACACCTCTCAATTACATACAATCCTTTGGAAAAAAGAAAAAAAAAGAGTGTATTTTTAAAATTTAAATTTTTAGGTTGAATTAATTGAGTATGGTACGAAAAGGAAACAACATGCCTGACAAACACAGACAGACCTTACTCTACAAAATATTGTTTGTGTGTGGAAACCATAAATATTGTGTTTGTAATGGTTCCACATCAAAACTTATAACTCACGCGTTTGCTTCTCTTCACTAAAAATTATCTGACACACCACAAAGACTTTCAGTCCCACTTCCATCTCATCTCTTTCTGTCACACCTCTCTCTCTCTCTCTTTCTTTGACACTTCACAAATAATCAAATCAGTACATCCAAACACAATAAACTTCAGAAGACAAACCGAAAAAGTGACTATCATTTTTGGCTCATAAAATAAAAGCTTTTTCGTTCTCTGCATTTAGTCTCCTCTGTCACACAAAACCCAACTGGTATATGTCATATAAATCCTATTATTGCTGTGCTTTGCCAGAGGATGTCACTCTCCCACTGACTCCGTCCAATCCATACTTTACAATTTTCACTTCAAACTTATATATCTTATGGACTCTCATACTCAAACTCAAACTCCAGCTTCACCCATGGCTCATTTAGCAAGTTCTGGTATATTTAGAACTGTTTACATTTTCTTTTTTTGTTATATTTGTGTTAGAATAATAATGTGCTTTTTTGTTATTTTGTTATAGGATTTGGACTAGAAGAAGGGTCATCTCAAATAGGGCTAAATCTTGAGCTTGGAAGAGGAGCATTTCAGAACAAGGGATCATGTTCATCATCATATCATGGATTTACCATACTTCAACTACATGAGCTTCAGCTTCAAGCTTTAATATACAAGTACATAGAGGCAGGATTAGCTGTGCCTTATCATCTTGTTCAGCCCATTTGGCAAAGTTTTTCTAGTACTGGTCTCAACAATAATGGTGGGTTCATTAGCTCTCTCACATTAGTTTTTCCTTCCTAACATGTTTAATTAGTAGTATTAATGGTTCTTAGTTTGTTTTGTTTGGTTGCAGGACTAGGAATAGTTGGGCCAATATTGTGTTTGGATCCAAGGAAAGGGATGGAAAATGAACCATGGAGATGTAGAAGAACAGATGGGAAAAAATGGAGATGTAGCAAAGAAGCTCTTCCTCATCAAAAGTATTGTGAAAGACACATTCATAGAGGGCGTCACCGTTCAAGGAAGCTAGTGGAATCTTCTTATACAAATAGTAAAAAAACAACAATGGCGACTGCTACTACTACAAGTACAACTATGACTGATCTTTCAATTTCACTCCATGTAAATGAAAACAATGCTACGAGAAGTACTATTCTCTTCCCAAGTATAGATTTTCAACCTAATTAAATAGTGCTCCCATCAAGATTAGATATATATATAGGTATGTATCAAGACAAACTTTTATCTTGAGAATTTTTGTGCTTGTTTTTCTCACCTGAAGTATAGAGAAATGTTTTGGGGGAGTACTTTTTATTTTTAGTATTGGGATTTTCTTACATGTTTTTTTAGGAAAATAGATAGGTAAACTTAAGAGTGATCAAATAGGGAAGTTCTTCCTTTAACATAAGATATGATTAGTTTCAACATTAAAAGGTGATAGATAAGATAAGGAAAGAAGAAAGAAATAATGCTCACATTTTTAATGCTCTTATGGTTCCTTAATTTATTTAGAAAACAGAAAATATTTTAGAATGATAAATTTACCCAAAACACTTATAATTTAGTATTTTTTTTTTATAGTTTTTCATTTGGTTTTATGTTGTTTTTCCGACCGTAGCAGCAAGGAACAAATAATGTTAATGTTTTGTATTTTTGTAAAAGAAAAATAATAAATTCGTAAAAATGAAAATCTGTCAAAATTTGTCTTTTTTACCATTTTACGGAATATCTTTTAGAAAGGATAGAAAAATTAGTTAGCTTATGCACATTTCTGAAGGCCCTATACTGTACATTCTTAAATCCCCAAAGATATTTGTAGATGATGAAAAGGCCGAAGTCCAATGCACATTTTCTTAGTAAGAAAGTCAAAAATATTATGAAAATAAGACATTATAATTTCGAACATAATTTTACTAATAAATGCTAAAATATTATGAAAATACGACTTTATAGCTTCTGCAATGCGACTTTATAGTTTATACAATATTATAATAGAGTTTTAGTAATTTGATAAAAATTAATTTTGGTGTGATTAATTTTTATTAATAATAACAATAATACATATTAGAATTTTTTTTTTTTTTTGAGAGAAAAAACTTGTGCTTCATTAGAATAAACCATAAAGTACAAAGCCAACAAGTTAAAGGGATGGCAAATAACCATTCCAAACTAACTCATTATCTAATTACAAGTTCTTAACCCCCATTAAAATATCATCCAGAGGACTAGCATTTTAATTACAAGAATTAAGTTTATCCACTATAGTTTTACAATCAGTCTTCAAAACGTCCACTGGAAGATGAAGCAGCTGAACCCACTGAATAGCATAATAAATTGCCTTTGCTTCAGCTATGATTGCAGGGAAACCTCCAATACAAGGCTTTACAACACCAACTTTCATAAATCCAGAATTATCAACAACCACAATACCAAAGCTATGTCTTTGACCATGAATATCAATGGCAGCATCAATATACACCTGCAAAGAAGATCCAGAAACACCATCTGAGACCATGTTTGGAGCCTGAGCTGCAACACTACAAGTCTGAATATTTTTCTGAGCATCAAGATACTGGAAAAAATAATTAACACTCCAATCAAAGATATCAGCAGCAGGCATAACAGTATTACGATGTATATAATTATTTCTTTGATTCCATAAGGCCCACAACAAGCAAAACAAAATACTAATGTAATCTTTCTCCAGAGCCTCAAAAGAACACAGCAAAAAATCAGTGATATCAAGATGTTTATATTTATGATAATGATCTACAAACCTTGATGATTTCTAAGCCTTTCTCAATCTGGAACACCCTAGCAAAACATGATGAACCGTTTCTGGACTATTCTTGCAAAAAGAACAATGTGGGGAATCAAGAATATGCATAGCAAAAAGATTGGAAGCAACAGATTAGAATTTTTTTTTGTATAAACGTACAAGTTGTTATTTGCATATGAGTTGTTATTTGAATATTATTTCTATGTTTATAGTATGCCATTTTAACATTATTTTTCGGTAAACTTGTACAAAATATAATCAAACATTAATTTTGTAAAAGTATTTAAAATTTATGTGTCAGCAAAAAAGTATAATTTTTTTTATTCGCCCACCTCGGGGCTCGAATAAAAAAAAAATTAATTCATGTAAAAATATCTTTCCCAATTCATGTAAAAATTTAATTCAAATCTCACTTTGAAAAAAAAAAAAAAAATCAATCTTATGCTCTTTTCTTTTTTCAATGGAGTTTCTCAAACAAAGCTTTGGTTGCGTGTGTCATTATCAACCTATCTCCTAAAAAAGAGAAATTTACATAGTATACTAAGTTTTGCTATTTTTTTACAAAAATACTGTCAGGCGGTATTTTTTACTTTTTTACTGTGTTTTTTTATAAGTTTCATTGTAACACCCTAACTAACATAGGCGTATTACGTGATTTTTAAACATGCTGTGCAGCTCGTTGCTAATCAACGAGGTTTATGGAAAAACGTGATTAATTAAAATTTTGCTTTTTAATTAAACTTATAAAACAATATTACAAAAGACTCGGGATCCCGATTATAAAATTATTTACAAAAAGATTTAACTGTTTAACTGATACATAAAATAAATGTCGTCTAACGACCAATTACAAAAATCAGCCTCGCTGTTCCGATGATCGCACGCTCCAGGCCTAACCGCCCCGACATGTACAATCTTCACAAGCTCGCTCACGGCCCATCAGCTTTAGCCTTGCCTTTACCTACACATAAACGTAAAACTGTGAGTCGACAGACTCAGTAAGAAAAGCATAATAATACTCATACATAATCCCGGTCATGATCAGACGCCCATACCCCTGATCATAACCCTAACTGTCGTGTCCAACACGATACTGAGTCCCGCTACTGCCGTGTCCAACACGGTACTGAGCCACTACTGCCATGTCCAACATGGTACTGAGTTTTGAACGTTCACAGGGACGGTACTATTGACAAGTATTCTCCTGATCGGTCGAACCGGTCATACTCCGGCTGCTTGTCATACTCCAGCCTGTACCGACGGGATAGGTCAATAGCACGGAACCACCAACCAAATGTCAGCCTGATCGGTCGAACCGGTCATACTCCGCTTCTTGGTCATACTCCACTGTACCGACGTGACGGGGTTGGATGGTTCGAAGCCAACATACATAACTAATGTAATCTAACGGGCTTCCTACATGCACGCTAAACATGTAATCTACATATGCATCTTGTTATACTAATCTTACACGGATTCCGAATTCGGGTGTGGCCAACCCGACCGGAACTTTAGCCGAGCGGCGGACATGTGCTCCTAAACCATAAAAACCACAACACTATAAGTGACACGCTAAATCACTTCCCGGGGACTTAAACTAGGAACTAAAAGTTTCCCTATCGATAAAAAGCATGGCAATACCCCCTAAAACATAAAAACGAGGAAAAACACGGGTTCTGAAAATTCCCCAACCGGCAGACCGGTTGCCCAACCGGAATTCCGGTTCTGGGAATTACTGGACCCTCATCCGGAATTCCGGATGCACAACAGGAATTCCGGTTCCTCGCAGGCAACAACATCAAATTTTCATATCTTGCTCAAATCAACCCCAAATTGATTCAAACCTTCCAGACCTATTCCATATATCCCAAATAACATTTCTAAGGCACCAAAACCACCCAGAAACCTCAGATACAAAAAGTGCCATTAAAGCTCAAGCTTTGAGTTCTAAACTCAAACTTGAGCAAAACCACCTAGCATGCATTCAAACCAACTTAATTCTACTTAATCAAGCTTATCTAAGCCTCTGAAAACAATTAACAACAATAACAATAACTCAAAAACAGATTCACAACATTTTCTTCCAAAAATCACATTTTTGCATAGAAAACTCAAAGCTTCACACAACCTAACTAACATGCTTCAAAACAGCTCATTTAACTTCAATTAAACATGCTTTAAACCTCAGAAATCAACAACAAAACACAGCAATAATAACAGCCATACAAACTAACATGCAACCTACCAATTTCACCTCAAAAACTTCAAGAACATAAGGAAAGGTTGAAGAAAAACTTACTAGCAACTAGGGATCACAAAATCTACACAAGATGTGCTTGAATCACCAAGGAAAATCCCTTTTTCCTTGCTGCACAACCCAGCCGAAAAGGAGAGGAAAAGAGAGAAAGAGAGCTTCCAATTTTCTATTTTCTAAACTTAGTATTTTTTTGTAAAAAGAATAAATGAAATCAAAGCCACTTCTAATATTTCATTTCAGCCAATAATTAAATAAAATAACATTTATTTTCAAATAAACAAGTCACTAAAAGACAAAACACTAATGGGGCAAAAAGACCATTTTGCCCCTCCACCCTAAAACCACATAAATCATACTAAAGGAGTATTTTTGGGAAATTCTAAATTCCCGGCCATTTCCGACATTCCCAATGTCTAAAACCAGTCCCAAATTACTAACATACTAAATTGTGATTTCTACTGAGCCAAACGCCGAGTTCCAAAATACCGGGCACCGGAAATGCAAAATATGAAAACTACTGAATAACATAACCATGCATTTCTGAATTCCATAAATAACAGTATAATAAATTATTTAAATAGCAATAAATAATTTTCATAAATAATCATGATTAACTGCTAATTTCCAAATTAAACTAAGCGGGCTTTACAACTATCCCCCCCTTAAAAGGATTTCGTCCCCGAAATCTAACCTGAATAACTCTGGATATTGAGCTCTCATATCTGACTCTAGCTCCCAGGTGGCTTCTTCCACCTTGCTGTTTCTCCAGAGAACTTTGACCAATGCTATGGTATTATTCCGAAGGACTTTATCCTTTCTATCCAGGATCTGCACTGGCTGTTCCTCATAAGTCATGTCTGGCTGTAGCTCAAGACTCTCATAACTGAGTATATGAGAGGGTTCTGAAACGTACTTTCTCAACATCGAGACATGGAATACGTTGTGAACTGCTGATAAGGCTGGAGGCAATGCTAACCGATATGCCACTTGACCTATTTTCTCGAGAATCTCGAAAGGTCCTATAATTCTAGGGCATAACTTGCCTCTTTTCCCGAAACGTTTAATCCCCTTCATCGGAGATACCCGTAAAAACACATGGTCCCCTACTTGGAACTCAACATCTCTGCGTTTCGGATCTGCGTAACTCTTCTGTCTGCTCTATGAGGCAAGCATTCTTGCTTTTATCTTTTCTATTGCCTCATTGGTCCGCTGCACTGACTCTGGACCTAGGTATTTTCTTTCCCCTGTCTCATCCCAATGGATAGGGGATCTACATTTCCTACCGTACAACAGTTCATAGGGAGCCATCCCTATCGTACTCTGATAACTGTTGTTGTAAGAAAATTCTATCAACGGTAGATACTTATTCCATGAGCCTTCAAAGTCCATAACACAGGCTCTCAACATGTCCTCCAATATCTGAATTGTCCTTTCGGACTGACCATCTGTCTGAGGATGGAATGCTGTACTAAATTTCAGCTTGGTACCCATTGCTCTTTGCAAACTTTGCCAAAATTTGGAGGTGAACTTCGGATCCCTGTCCGAAACTATAGACTTCGGTACCCCGTGAAGTCTTACTATCTCTCTGACATACAGTTCTGCCAACTGATCCACTGAAAATGTTGTTCTAACCGGCAGAAAATGAGCAGATTTCGTAAATCGATCCACCACTACCCAGATGGAATCAAATAAACCCGTGGTCCTAGGTAACCCGACCACAAAATCCATCGTAATATCTTCCCATTTCCATTCTGGTAGGGTTAGAGGCTGCAACAACCCTGCTGGTCTCTGATGTTCAGCCTTAATCTGCTGACAAGTGAGGCATCTCGAAACGAATTCTACCGAATTCTTCTTCATACTGCTCCACCAGAAGTACGGTTTCAAATCTTGGTACATCTTGGTGGTGCCGGGATGCAGAGAATACGGGGTAGAATGAGCCTCCTCAAAGATCTCATTCCTAAGTTCCACACTATTCGGAACACAAACCCTGGCTTTATACAAAAGCATCCCACTGTCCACTGAAAAGTCCTTGGCTTGACCAGCCAACACCTCATCTCGGGCCTTTACTAACTCTGGATCTGCCATCTGAGCGACTTTTATTCTTTCCAACAGATCAGATTGCAGCGTTAAGTTGTGAAGCTGACCTACCACAAACTCAATGCTGGATCTAACCATATCCTCTGCTAGCTGAGGTGAGATCTGAACCATACTAGCTACTTGCCCGGGACCCTTTCTGCTCAGGGCATCGGCCACTACATTGGCTTTTCCGGGATGATAGAGGATCTCACAATCGTAATCCTTCACTAATTCCAACCAACGCCTTTGTCTCATATTCAAATCCTTCTGAGTAAAGAAATACTTGAGACTTTTATGGTCGGTATAGATCTCACACTTTTCCCCGTAAAGATAATGCCGCCAAATCTTCAATGCAAAAACCACTGCGGCCAATTCTAGATCATGAGTCGGGTATCGCTGTTCATAATCCTTTAACTGACGGGAGGCATAAGCGATGACCCGATCGGCTTGCATCAATACACACCCCAAACCCTGTTTGGATGCGTCACAGAAAACTACGAACTTCTCCTTGTCCGAAGGCAAAGCTAGCACTGGAGCGGTAATCAACCTCTGTTTTAGCTCCTAAAAGCTAGCTTCGCACTTGTCTGACCAAATAAATCTCTGATTCTTCTTTGTAAGCTCGGTTAGGGGCATTAAAATTTTAGAGAACCCTTCAACGAACCTACGGTAGTACCCAGCTAAACCCAAGAAGCTTCTAATCTCTGTCACTGTCTTCGGTCTCGGCCAATCCCTGACGGATTCGATCTTCCCGGGATCCACCTTGATCCCATCTTTACTCACAATGTGCCCTAGGAAGGACACCTGAGATAACCAGAACTCACATTTCTTGAACTTGGCATAAAGCTTATGTTCTCGAAGCCGTTGCAGTACCATCTGAAGATGTAACTCATGCTCCTCTTCTGATTGAGAGTACACGAGGATGTCGTCGATAAACACAATCACACAGATATCGAGGAAATCCTTGAATACTCTATTCATCAGATCCATAAATGCTGCAGGAGCATTGGTTAGTCCGAATGACATAACCAGAAACTCATAATGTCCATACCTAGTGCGGAAAGCCGTCTTTGGAATGTCCTCCTCTCGGATTCTCAACTGATGATAACCCGAACGGAGATCAATCTTAGAAAAGACCGTCTTCCCCTGAAGCTGATCGAACAAATCATCGATCCTAGGTAATGGATATTTATTCTTCACCGTCAGCTTGTTCAATTCCCTGTAGTCGATGCACATCCTCATCGATCCATCCTTCTTCTTGACGAATAAAACCGGGGCTCCCCAGGGTGACACACTGGGCCGAATGAACCCTATGTCAAGCAACCCTTGGAGCTGAATCTTTAATTCCTTAAGTTCGAGTGGAGCCAGTCTATACGGGGCTTTGGAAACCGGTTCCACCCCTGGTGCCAAGTCTATCACGAAATCAATCTCCCGCTGAGGTGGTAACCCTGGATGTTCTTCGGGAAAAACATCCAAAAATTCCCGAACCACCCTGATGTCCTCTGGCCGAATGGTATCTGGCCGAGTGGTGTCCACCACCACGGCCAGAAACCCTAAGCAACCGCCGTGCAACAATTCCCTAACTGACATAGCCGAGATCACCGGGACCCGAGATCCCTGAACTGAACCAACAAACACAAATGGTTCTTCACTTTCCGGTTGGAAGACCACCATCTTCCTTTTACAGTCAATGCTCGCCGAATATTTAGATAGGAAATCCATTCCTAAAATAATATCGAATTCGACTAAACTCATCTCTATCAGATCAGCACTTAACTCTCTACCATCTATCCTGATCGGCATAGACCTAATCCACCTATTGGAGATAACCCATTCTCCGCCAGGTAACAGGGTTCCAAACCCTGATTCATATCTATCATACGGTCTACCCAATTTACTAAAGACTCTGGCCGCCACATAAGAATGTGTAGCCCCAGAATCAAACAGCACTGAATATAGCGAGTTGTTAATAGAAAGCTGACCTGTGACAACTGATGGGCTGGCATCTGCATCAGCCTGAGTGATAGCGAACACCCTGGCTGGAGTGGGTATCGCTGGAGCTCTCGGTGCCTCTGATCGGAGCTGGGGACAGTCCCTCTTGAAGTGTCCGGGCATGCCACAGTGAAAGCATCCCTGACCTTTGCACTCACCCCGATGGTGCCTCTTGCAGCTAGAGCACTCGGGATAGGAGAATCGGGTCTCAGTACCACCAGGACGACTCCCTCTGTTCTGGTTCCCCCGGAACCTCTTGTTCTGACTCGAGCCACCGGAAGCAGTGGGTGCTCTCTTCCTCTGGTCAATGGCCGAACCACTACTCCCCCTGCTATAGCCTGATGCAGGAGGGGTAGGAGCTCCGCCACTCACCGGAGTACTGGTTGATTCTGACATACACCCAACTGCGCCCTCAGCTCGCAGTGCCTTCTCCACCATCTGAGCATAGGTGGTGCTGTCGTCTGTGGTAATCATCAGATCATGCCTGATCTTGGCATTCAACCCGTTCAGATACTTCTCCTTCTTACTGAAGTCGGTCGGCACAATTCCCGAGGCTAACCTCGCCAACCGATCGAATTGAGTCGTATACTCGGTGACGCTCATATTCTCACGCTGGGTCAGGTGAGCGAACTCTTTTCTCTTGGCGCTTCTGATCGCCTTGTTGTAGTACTTTGCATTAAAGAGTTCCTGGAACCTTTCCCAGGTCATGGTGGTGACGTCATGGATCTGAGACACCATTTCCCACCATACCAAAGCGTCCTCCTGGAACTGGAATGTGGCGCACACCACTCTGTCGTTACCGGTGACACCCATGAAATTCAGTATCTTGGTGATCACCGTCAGCCACTGCTCGGCTTTCATCACGTCCGGACCTCCCAGGACAACTGGAGGTGCTTGCTTCCGGAACCGCTCATACAGAGGTTCCAATCTATGGGCCGCCACCACTATCTCGGCACAGGCGGCGGGCGGTGCCACCGGAACTACGGCACGGAACTGCAGGAGCACCTCGCCTGTCTCAACCTTCCGAATCTCGAGGTCTTGCTCTTCGATCCGGGCTTGCATCTCCGCAACCGTAACTCCCACTCGGGCTCCACGATCGGCTGGGGGAGCACAGGCGGCCTGTGGCGGGTTCTCATCACCCCGACCACGAGCCCTGCCTCGGGGACCTCTACCTCGGCCCCTAACAGGTGGGGGAAACTGAGCTCCCTGTCCTTGGTTCGACCCTACGGAGTTGCCCTGACTCCTGGTAGTCTGCCTGGCGTCCATCTGATTAGAACCGCCTGCGAAACCAAGAGTTGGCATATCAGGTCGTATTCAAGGAGAGCTTACTAATGCCGCTTAATTTGGAAATGAAAAACGAAACATGCGCCTATTCTACTATCAGGCTACTAACATGCTTCCTAACAGGCTTTTCTTTTTTTTTTCATAACTGAATAAAATAAACTACTAAAGCAATAAAGGCTTACTGAACCGTGAAACGAGCTAACTGCTGATGATGATTGTACATGTCGTAACGATCTTCAGAAGACAACCTGGCGGCTCTGATACCAAATTGTAACACCCTAACAAACATAGGCGTATTACGTGATTTTTAAACATGCTGTGCAGCTCGTTGCTAATCAACGAGGTTTATGGAAAAACGTGATTAATTAAAATTTTGCTTTTTAATTAAACTTATAAAACAATATTACAAAAGACTCGGGATCCCGATTATAAAATTATTTACAAAAAGATTTAACTGTTTAATTGATACATAAAATAAATGTCGTCTAACGACCAATTACAAAAATCAGCCTCGCTGTCTCGATGATCGCACGCTCCAGCCCTAACCGCCCCGACATGTACAATCTTCACAAGCTCGCTCACGCCCCACCAGCTTTAGCGTTGCCTTTACCTACACATAAACGTAAAACTGTGAGTCGACAGACTCAGTAAGAAAAGCATAATAATACTCATACATAATCCCGGTCATGATCAGACGCCCATACCCCTGATCATAACCCTAACTGCCGTGTCCAACACGATACTGAGTCCCGCTACTGCCGTGTCCAACACGGTACTGAGCCACTACTGCCATGTCCAATATGGTACTGAGTTTTGAACGTTCACAGGGACGGTACTATTGACAAGTATCCTCCTGATCGGTCGAACCGGTCATACTCCGGCTGCTTGTCATACTCCAGCCTGTACCGACGGGATAGGTCAATAGCACGGAACCACCAACCAAATGTCAGCCTGATCGGTCGAACCGGTCATACTCCGGCTGCTGGTCATACTCCAGCCTGTACCGACGTGACAGGGTTGGATGGTTCGAAGCCAACATACATAACTAATGTAATCTAACAGGCTTCCTACATGCACGCTAAACATGTAATCTACATATGCATACTGTTATACTAATCTTACCTGGATTTCGAATTCAGGTGTGCCGGTCAACCTGACTGGAACTTTAGCTGAGCGGCGGATTACAGGCTCCTAAACCATAAAAACCACAACACTATAAGTGACACGCTAAATCACTTCCCGGGGACTTAAACTAGGAACTAAAAGTTTCCCTATCGATAAAAAGCATGGCAATACCCCCTAAAACATAAAAACGAGGAAAAACACGGGTTCTGAAAATTCCCCAACCGGCAGACCGGTTGCCCAACCGGAATTCTGGTTCTGGGAATTACTGGACCCTCATCCGGAATTCCGGATGCACAACCGGAATTCCGGTTCCTCGCAGGCAACAACATCAAATTTTCATATCTTGCTCAAATCAACCCCAAATTGATTCAAACCTTCCAGACCTATTCCATATATCCCAAATAACATTTCTAAGGCACCAAAACCACCCAGAAACCTCAGATACAAAAAGTGCCATTAAAGCTCAAGCTTTGAGTTCTAAACTCAAACTTGAGCAAAACCACCTAGCATGCATTCAAACCAACTTAATTCTACTTAATCAAGCTTATCTAAGCCTCTGAAAACAATTAACAACAATAACAATAACTCAGAAACAGATTCACAACATTTTCTTCCAAAAATCACATTTTTGCATAGAAAACTCAAAGCTTCACACAACCTAACTAACATGCTTCAAAACAGCTCATTTAACTTCAATTAAACATGCTTTAAACCTCAGAAATCAACAACAAAACACAGCAATAATAACAGCCATACAAACTAACATGCAACCTACCAATTTCACCTCAAAAACTTCAAGAACATAAGGAAAGGTTGAAGAAAAACTTACTAGCAACTAGGGATCACAAAATCTACACAAGATGTGCTTGAATCACCAAGGAAAATCCCTTTTTCCTTGCTGCACAACCCAGCCGAAAAGGAGAGGAAAAGAGAGAAAGAGAGCTTCCAATTTTCTATTTTCTAAACTTAGTATTTTTTTGTAAAAAGAATAAATGAAATCAAAGCCACTTCTAATATTTCATTTCAGCCAATAATTAAATAAAATAACATTTATTTTCAAATAAACAAGTCACTAAAAGACAAAACACTAATGGGGCAAAAAGACCATTTTGGCCCTCCACCCTAAAACCACATAAATCATACTAAAGGGGTATTTTTGGGAAATTCTAAATTCCCAGCCATTCCCGACATTCCCAATGTCTAAAACCAGTCCCAAATTACTAACATACTAAATTGTGATTTCTACTGAGCCAAACGCCGAGTTCCAAAATACCGGGCACCGGAAATGCAAAATATGAAAACTACTGAATAACATAACCATGCATTTCTGAATTCCATAAATAACAGTATAATAAATTATTTAAATAGCAATAAATAATTTTCATAAATAATCATGATTAACTGCTAATTTCCAAATTAAACTAAGCGGGCTTTACATTCATACTGCAGTATACTGTGTTAAGTTTTCACTGGTGTTCTAATGGTGTTTTACTAGTGTTCTACTGTTGTTTTGAGTTGTTCTGCTTTGTGTTTTACTGGTGTTTTATAAAAACACAGTATTTTTGAAAAAAAATTTGTGTGACAGTATTTTTGTAAAAGTTAACCCAAATTCCAGTATTTTTGTAAGTTTCCCCCTAAAAAACCCCTCTTTCTTACCTCACCATTTCTTGAGTCCAATTAGTGACACATTTAATTATTTATTTATTTTCTATAATTAAAAAAAATCAGATGGTACATCCTATACCCAGCTCCTTCGACTTAATAGCAATTTCGAAGCCTACTGATGAGTAACTAGGGGTTTATATAGTGTAAAGGCCGCTTATTTTAATTTAGAAATTAGCAGTTAATTATGTTTGATTATAGAAAATTATTTATAGATATTTAAATAATTATTTATGCTGTTATTATTGAAGTCTGAAATGCATTTTATGTCATATAGTGAATTTCATAATTTTACATTTCCGGTGCCCGGTAACATGGAACTCGGTGTTTGGCTCATTAAAATCACAACTTAGTATGTTAGTTTATTGAGACGCTTTATTAGACATTGGGAATGTCGGGATTGGTCGGGAATTTTAAATTTCCCAAAATACCCTTTAGTACCCCTTTTATGTTATTTTTGGGTGGAGGGGCAAAATGACCATTTGTATTTTTGTCCTTTAGTGGACTTAGAGTTAGAAATTAAATGTTTATTATTTTTATTTTTGGCTGAATAAAGAGTTGAATTTTACTTTTATCCCTTATTTTCAAATTGGAAAAGAATTAGAAAGAAAACAAAACTCAAATTTTATTTCAAAGCTCTCTCTCTTACTCTCTCTTTTCGGCCCTCCTTGAGCAGCAAGGAAGTAGATTTTTCCTTGGTGTTTCAAGCTCATTTTGATCAGATTTGGTGATCTCTAATTGTTGGTAAAGTTTCTTCATCTTTCTTTTATGTTTCTTGGAATTTTTGAAGAGAAATAGTAGGTTGCATGCTTAGTTTTGGAGTTAGTTGTTGTTGCTGTGTTTATATGTTGTTCAGGGATTTAAGCATGTTGGATTGAGTGGATTGAAACTGTTTTGATGCATGTTTGGTTGGTTTTAAATTGGTTTAGAGTTTTGGTTCAAAAGCTTTGGTTTTTCAAAGTGAAATTGTGAAATTGATTGTTGTGTTTGTTGTTTAAGTTTGAGAATGATTTCTGCAGTTTTTATATGCATGATTATGTAGTTTGATTCTAGTTTTGATGCTTGTAGGTGAGCTTTAGCCAAGTTTGACTTTTGAACTCAAAGCTTGGAGCTCACATGGCATTTTTAGTATCTGTATGTTCTGTGTTGTTTTGATGCTTTGGATATGTTATTTGGGGTATATAGAACAGGTCTGGAAGGTTTGGTTTGGATTGGATTTGATTTGAGGGAGTTATGAATTTTTGAAAGATTCCTACGATGAACCAAAATTCCGGTTGTGCAACCGGAATTCCGGATGGGGTTCAGGAATTCCCAGAACCGGAATTCTGGTTGTGCAACCGGTCTGCCGGTTGGGAAATTTTTAAGAACCTTAGTTTTTCTCGTTTTTATGTTATTTAGGGTATTGCCATGCTTTTTATCGATAGGGAAACTTCTAGTTTCTAGTTTAAGTCCTCGGGAAGTGATTTAGCGTATCACTTAACTAGTGTTGTGATTGTTATGGTTTAGGAGCCTGTAAACCGCCGTGCAGTTCGTTCCAGTCAGGTTGACTGGCACAACTGAATTCGGAATTGAGGTAAGATTAGTATAACAGTATGCATATGTATTACATGTTTAGCGTGGATGTTAGGAAGCCTGTTAGATTACATTAAATATGTATGTTGGCTTCGTACCATCCGACCATATCACA